>NC_091620.1:91112970-92362970 GCF_027580195.1 Bos mutus
CCACAAGATAATGAAAACTGGTAGTGAGAATGACAGGAAAATTAATGCTAAGGAAAACCTCTCACCAGACAGGATTGGAGAGAATGTTTTAAAAGTGTCATCTTACAGGGTCTAGAGTATTTAAAGAGATAAATGGTGCCCATTTTCAAATCTAATGATTTTATACGTTATCGATGTCTTTCATGATACAGAGACTGATGAATCTGGTCATAGTGAATTTTTATGTAAATCCTTTCTCCTAACACCAGAACTGTCGAAAGTAGTAGTATCAATTAAACTGTGTGTGTGTACACTGACAAACCCTCCCGCACCATCTGTGGTGGGAGGGATTAGAGGAAGAAGAGGAAGTGTGGGAGTAAAAGAAAGGGATAAAGAGAAAATATCTTGATGGCTATGAATTTCTACACATTTATACATGGCAGCTTCAATCTGCTCTTTGAGATATAAAAAAAAAAAAAAAGCCCCAAGAATTCAAATTTCATAAAGAACGAAAAAATACGAGACGTTAAACTTTTAAAAGAACAAGATTTTAAATTTAGACCCTGAATTGAAGAAGTTGTTTCTGAATTGATGGGAGAGACTGATGTAGTTCAGAAGCATCATCAAATTTGAATTTAGTGCTAGACATCAAGACCAAGCAATACAACATCCTTGTTTCCTTTTACCCCTGTAGCCTGCACACAAGGCTGACACTATTGCACGGATCCCTGAGAGCTGCCCATGGAACTCCACATGTGTATCTACAGTTAACTCTGAAGTCATCTACTGTATGAATTTTATTTCACACTGAATATTCAAAACTAATGAGATAAATGGCCAAATTATTTATACAAAACTGTAAAAAAAAATAAATTGATAGTTGGTGCTTTTATCGCATATATATTTGAAAAGGACTATTATCCAAGTTCTAAATTACACAGTGGAATTCATTTTTAAATATTCAAATCTTTAAATGATACGCATGTTTTGAGAAAATCAGCTTTTCCCAAAAGTGTCAAATTTCATTAAAAAAATTAAAAAGTGGTATTGCCATGTTTTATAAGTAGAACAGTTCAAAGCTGCCAAAGTTCAAACTTCATATCTTTTACAAATACAGCCTTTCTCTTAATATGTGGAATATGGTTATCGTGGAACATCTCTGAAACACCTACATGTAAATTTATCTTAATTAAATCCAAAGTTTGAGATCTAGTTAAAAAAAAAAAAAAGAAATGGGGAAAGTTTTCTACTTGTTTCCTCCTAACTAAATTAACAAATAATAAAAATGAACATAGTTTCTTATCCTTAAAATGCATGAGTATTTCAACCACGGAAGACTGTGCAAGTTATGGTCTGATTTACTTCATCATTTTGGTAAACTGGGTGGAATTATTAATTCATGCTAAAATAAGGAAATTTATTGCACAATATACACAGCAAAAATTGCTTTATGTAAAAATCACCATGTGCAGAGACTGACTCCAGCAACAGAAAAAAGAAAAATAACACACAGAGTGTAAATATCTAAATGGACTCACTTGCTTTATGTTAATATATAAGTTTATTTTTTTTAATTTTATTTTTTTTAACTTTACATATTGTATTGGTTTTGGCATATATCAAAATGAATCTGCCACAGGTACACATAAATTTAATTCTACTATACAAACTTTCATCAAATTTTCATAATGTTTTCTAAAAACTGAGTAATCGTCCTGTGTTTTCTGTCAATTTCTCCCCACCCGGCATGCACATAAATGCACACACACACACACACAACTGTATACGCTTACTTCATAAATTTAGGGATGCCTGCCACTTGTTTTAAAAGGGTAGATTTTTAATGTTAAAATTGGTGACTGTTAATTTCCTCTCATAATTGCTTTCTAAGATGCCTACTACAGGTCATCCACTTGCTTTCAAATTGTTTAGGACCAATTAACACAGAATCATCTCAAAGTAATACTGAATTGGGTAAAAGAGTCCAATAATTTGGAACTGACATAACAGGTTTACTGGAAAGAAAGGGACTTTTAAGAAAAAGTCCTAAAATGTATTTTTAGTTAAAACATAATCTTTTGGGCATACATCACCATGTCATGCATTATTATTCTATTATAAAAGATTATTAATAAACTTAATTAACAGAATTGTTTCAGCTAAAATGTTTCTGTCATGAACTTTCTTCAATACTGTTGATTCTATCACTCATACAAAGTTTATATAAAGCAGTGAAACATAAATTTGACTTCAAAATCTGATAATAAAGTTTGGAAAAATCATAAAGATGAGCTTTATTAGTTTTCTACTTCTGCCAACTACTATTTGATTCCATAACTAAAACATGTACTACATAGAGTCTATTAAGATTTAAAATGCAACCTTACTATATAAAATACAGGGTTCTATGTATAGTAATATGGAGTTTTTCATTTAAAATAAGTTATATTGTGCCCTGTGTGTGTTAAGGTCATAGAAGAAAAGAACTGAAAGACACAAAATAAATTTGAAAGGTGAAGATAAATTCACAGAAAAATGTGAAAAAAAAATTTAGATTAAAAATGTAAACAAACTTCACAATGCATTTACTCCCAACAGCTATAACACGGTGACACAAATGCTATTCAAATAAAAATCAACATCATAAAACCTGCACTGCCATTTTTCCTAAAGTAGGATTTTCTTAATCTACATTGGCTAGATTGTAAGCCGCTCGTTCCACAGAGCACTGCTGTTGGGAGAGCTCTTTATCACACTGCTTGCCAAGTATTCTGAACTGACAGCAGTGCTGACTAATGACAGTGCTGGAATGTGCTGTTCTCAGTAGAATGGAGGCCCATACAGACCTAGGAGTGTCCTGGGGTCCAGCTTCTGTCCGTCCAGGGGGTTGGTGCCATACAACAGTGAGTGATGTTCGGAATGAACAAGCTGTATTTCCTCCAGGCTGGCTTTTCGACCTTGAATTCGCTGAAAGAAAACAGCAGAAGTCTACCGTACTTCACTGACAACATTTAGGAGAAAATAAGACCCCAAGTCACATTTAAGATGATTAATAATGGGCTGAGTTTCATCATGGAGCAATGAGGCATTGATTTGCGTAACAAAGGACCATAATAATACATGAAAAATGAGTGTATACAAAGTTCAGATCCCATGGATTGCTTAAGCCTAAATGGGCAACTGACATAAAATATATTCTTCTTTGGCATAAAAAGATATCTATAAAAAGTTAATAGTTAATAAAAATTTGGTAATAATAGTTAACTCCTTTGTAAAAGTATGTAGTTAAAAACAGGAACTACTGCTTAGCTGAGAAGTAAATTCATTAGATTCTTACTTTACACTCACCCAAAGAAGCTGTTGAAACAGATTCCTTACTGTTTCTTAAAAGAACATAAATACCAATACATTAGTATATTTGATTATTCCCCATACGCTGATCATGTCATGTGTGTGCGCCTCACAGCAGTGTTCATCTCTAGACCGATATCACTCAAAATATATAACATGGGAATTGATCACAGTTCAGGAACAGAATGGTCTGTGAGGAGGTCTACATAGCCTTGGGAGTAAATATGGAGAAAATTTTATAGCAACCCCTGACAGAGTATTTTAAATGTCTGTTGAATCAGATACAATCATGCATGTCTTCAATTTTTATTTCATTATTGTAGTATCTCATTTTGAATGTATTTTATAGAAGCCTTAGTCTGTGACAGAATGGAAATTGAACAAAAACAATAACTCTTAATCAGAGATAATTTGAGATACTCTATGCTCAATCAATATTTCTACATCCATGTTAGGCAGAAACTTGCATCTTAGCTAACAAAGAATGATTCTTCAACATAGACAAAACTGCACCTAAGTTAAGTCTCAGTCAATGGACAAAGCGCTCTTCCCGGTCGCATTTCTCAGTTGACAAATCTTTTAAACCAGTAAACACTGTGCTGGTGTATGAAGTTAATTAGCCTTATTTTTTAAATTGCTATACTTCCTAAAATTACCCAGAGAGTGTTAATATTTTATTTAAAATATGTATCCCAACAAGACACTTGTAAGGCAATATATTAGCAGAGAACTACAGTAAAATTCGAAGACAGTCTGTCCAGGGAATGCTGTCTTCTCATGTTCCTGACCATGAATTACCAGTTGATGTAAAATCATCAGGTGACAACAACTGCTCTCAGGACCAAGAAAATTCCACACTCAGTCTCCCTAGTTTCAGGTAATGCTGCTGCTGTCTGATTCTCCAAGGGGGCGAAAGGTTCAGGGAAAAGAACCTTGATACATTGATACTTCCTAGAAGTTTATTGGCTAGTGGTGCTTGTCACTGAAAATAAAGCATCATTTCAGTGCGAGAGGAATAGCAGGGGACTTGAGGGGTAACAGGAAGCTAATAGGAATGATGTAAAACAGACCCTTCTTGACACTGCGCCATTATGTGCTGAATAAACAAACAAATGCTTATGGCATTTTCATTGCCAAAGCACTGAAGTTCCCTCTACTTGACACCCCATTTACATTGCTAGAAAAATAAAAAATATGCTCTGGAGACATTATTCCCAGGTAGGTTTAAATGCTGAAATTAAACCAGGCAGGTAATGCTGAAGACTAGGGCAAATTTATGATGGCCATCTGGTCAGCCACTGCTCTCATCAATAAACAAACGTTACTGACCTAGATGGCTCGCTGGTAAAATCACATTTGGAAATGTTTCTGGAAGACCAGAGCAATCAAAGAAACAGAATGACAAGTAATGAGAAAAGGAAAGTTCAGAGTCTCTATTAAAGGGAAACATTTTAAATGTGAGATTTCAGCTGGTGGAAAATCCCCCAAGATAAGCAGTGGTAACTCCATGGTCTGAGTCACCTAAAATTGGAACGAGCAGCACACTGAAACCAGACTGTGGCAACCAGTCCCAGTCTGGCAGAATAATGAACACCATGAAATAACAGGGCTTCCCGCTCTCATTTCTATGAGTCTATGAAATCCATAGCCACTAACATCTACACGCTGATACGGTCAGACATCCATATCTTAAACAAAGCCGGCTCTAGCTAACAATCAGACCCACATTTGGACTACTATCATAAAGCTCCATCCCCTTTCCCATAAAGACATTTTTCTACTCTACAACAAATTTTTGCCTCTGGTATAATGTTAAATACCATGAGCAATAAGTGCAGCTCTATGTTTTCACAAACTAGTCATATATATTCACATACCATACATTCCATGCATCTCCTAACTCCCTTCTCATTCTCCCACAACCCCACTAGGCTGAACGCTCAATCGCAAACTTGAAAAATAATCTGCTAACAAGATTCAATTATTGACAGTAGCTCAAGTGCTGATAAATCTTAAGAGGACACCTGCTGCACCTCAGTCATTCCCTTGTGGAATATCAGTTAACTAACAGTAAGGGCAGAGCATCTGGCCCAGCCTGCTTCAGTCAGTCAGTTCAGTCGCATCCAACTCTTTGCGACCCCAAGGACTGCAGCACGCCAGGCTTCTCTGCCCATCACCAACTCCCAGAGCCTATTCAATCTCATGTCCATCACATTGGTGATGCCATCCAACCATCTCATCCTCTGTCATCCCCTTCTCCTCCCACCTTCAGTCTTTCCCAGCATCAGGATCTTTTCCCATGAGTCGGTTCTTCACATCATGTGGCCAAAGTATTGGAGTTTCAGCTTCAGCGTCAGTCCTTCCAATGAATATTCAGGATTGATTTCCTTTAGGATGGACTGGTTGGATCTCCTGGTAGTCCACTTACTCTAAGAGTATTCCTCCCTGGTTTATACCCTAGTCTCCCCTTCATCACTAAAATGTAATAAAGGGCACAAGTTTTCCCTCTGATTTCTTTCTCCTTCCTCTCTATACTTCTTTTTGACTCCTAGGAAATATTTTACACTGGCTCATTTTATTACTACAGAATGTGTTTTTTAAAAAATCCTTACACTATATATAAATAGCAATTCTTTTTTGTTGTTGTTGATTGTTCTAGATTTTTTTTTCCCTCCTGTGGCATGTGGGATCTTAGTTCCCCAACAGGGATTGAATTCTTGCCTCTTTCAGTGGAAGCATGGAATCTTAACCACTGGACCACCGGGGAAGTCCTAAGTTATAAGCACTAATTCTTTACAATCCTTTCTGCTTCTATGCCCACTGGAGAATAAGACCCACAAACAAGGTGTACATGTTTCTACAGAAAGAAGGCAGTAGAAACAAATTCCATATGAAAAACGGCTTCTACCTGGAGAAAGGATCTGGAGAAAACACGTTCTAAGATTTATATCTCTAAGAGGCACTGCTATGGGAACTCCGTGAATGACTAAGCTAAAAATGCTGAAATAGCAGCAGCTCTCCTTTTTCCTTAAGACTGAGTACCTCCTGGAGTAGTTCGTTTTGCCTCACTATCATCAGATGTCTTAAATTCATCATATTCTACTTTTCCTTTCAAACTGAAGTCTCCAACGGTTTTCATTTTCTGGTATCATCATCAGTAATTTATTAAGTGACGTGTTTATGCTTAAATATAGACTGTCCCATTTAATCCCTTCCCATATTTTCAATTTCCTGTGTACCCTTTATTCCTTCAGCTTTCTCTCATGATGTGCTCTTGAGCCAAAGGTCAAGAGTATAATGAATCACAAAATAGGATAAAGTGCTCTGATAATCATAATGTAGGGAGATACTGATTTCTGTTCCCAGAGATATTTAGCTGGCAGCATGCCAACCTAAAGTCATCTATGATTCTGACCAAAAGAATTTTTGAGAATTCTGAGTATTTGGACACTCAGTTCATATACGGGTTGACATGGGTATCCATCCAGGTATTTCTCACTAGAGAGCCTAACATAGATCTTAAATACCTTGCCAGTATGGGTCTAAGAAAGGAAACTTACAGCTCTCCCTTCTATTTCCTAGTAAAGACACCCTGTAATATAGGATATAGGCTATCATTACTCTATTTCCATTCTCTGTGACCTGCACTCAAGTAGTCTCTTCCTATAGAGTAGGAAAGGAACTCCTGTGCTAAGTGTCTACTCTGTGCTAAGCACCTGAGGACTAAGGTCTTCTTCATTAGATCAGCCCCCCAAACAGTGTACATTCAGGTTTGAAGTCTGACAAATGTTGTTCAAAATGACCGTATCATTGAGTCTCACAACACACCATGGCTCTTTCCTAAAGAATTGGTCTTTCTGAATTAAAGCCTGTTAATGCAACCTGATTACAGAAGGAACGTTCTGAACATGACCTACAAAGTCATGTTGCAACAGGATAAAATGCAGCCTACCTACACCCACCCACACACAGAGTGCACACACGGTATAGATTCTTTCTTTTTTTTTTTTTTTTGCCAAGGAGCAGGGAGAAAAGGAAACAGTTCTATTCCTTCCCCTCCTGTGTTCAAAGCCTGGATTGAGGCCAGTGTCCTAATCAGTTCTCATTGGCCCCGGAGGAATCAGAACCTTTTGTAAAATATAATAAAGGGCATAAAATCATGATAAAATGCATGAAAAAGCAGTGCCTTTGGTTAGGGAACTAGAAATAATTTAGCAGAACAGATGGATTGCATTGGTTTGGTATTACTGAGGACATGAAAGGGCTCATTTTGTGGCAGTTCCAAACTAAGAGAAAATGTCCAACTTATATTTGACAAGTCAAAGTACCTGCCTCTGCTGGGGGGAGACCCCATTTTCTTTAATCATTTTCAAAGCAGTGACATATTAGGCAAGAATTTCCATTGATACATCTCATTTTCTGAAAATATTTTATCCACTGTCCCTAAATATAGGGATGCATTCTTACTCTACAAAGATCTGCAGGGCTGCAGACTTAAAGAAAAGAATAATAAATGACTTATGAGTGGCAAAGTTACCTTCTGTTACAAAGCCTATACTTCATAATTAATGAATCAGTTCACACCTATTCATTATTGTGGATATACTTCTCTCTTAAGCAAAGCAAAAAATCTGATCTCACTGCTCATGCCCAAGCTTATCAATGGAGATTTCACATGCTACAACCAATTGCTTCTTTAAATGTTACAAAAAAAGAGTTTATATCTCCTCCCCCCAATACATTATCTCCTTCCATAGCTCCCTCATCATCTAATAACCTGTTCTCCTCGAGTTTTTATCCAGAAAGAAAAGGAGTAGGGAAAGAAGAGTTAGGGAATTCCCTAGTGGTCCCGTGGTTCAGTTCAGTTCAGTTCAGTCGCTCAGTCATGTCCGACTCTCTGCGACCCCATGACTCGCAGCACACCAGACCTCCCTGTCCATCACCAACTCCTGGAGTCTACCCAAACTCATGTGCATTGAGTTGGTGATGCCATCCAGCCATCTCATCCTCTGTCGTCCCCTTCTCCTCCTGCCCCCAATCCCTCCCAGCATCAGGGTCTTTTCCAATAAGTCAACTCTTTGCATGAGGTGACCAAAGTATTGGAGTTTCAGCTTCAGCATCAGTCCTTCCAATGAACACCTAGGACTGGTCTCTTTTAGAATGGACTGGTTGGATCTCCTTGCAGTCCAAGGGACTCTCAAGAGTCTTCTCCAACAACAAAGTTCAAAAGCATCGATTCTTCAGCACTCAGCTTTCTTCACAGTCCAACTCTCACATCCATACATGACCACTGGGAAAACCATAGCCTTGACTAGACAGACCTTTGTTGGCAAAGTAATGTCTCTGCTTTTTAATATACTCTCTCAGGTTGGTCATAACTGTCCTTCCAAAGAGTGAGTGTCTTTTAATTTCATGGCTACAGTCACCATCTGCAGTGATTTTGGAGCCCCCAAAAATAAAGTCAGACATTGTTTCCACTGTTTCCCCATCTATTTCCCATGAAGTGATGGGGCCAGATGCCATGATCTTCGTTTTCTGAATGTTGAGCTTTAAGCCAACTTTTTCACTCTCCTCTTTCACTTTCATCAGGAGGCTTTTGAGTTCCTCTTCACTTTCTGCCATAAGGGTGGTGTCATCTGCATATCTGAGGTTGTTGATATTTCTCCTGGCAATCTTGATTCCAGCTTGTGCTTCTTCCAGCCCAGTGTTTCTCATGATGTACTCTGCATATAAGCTAAATAAGCAGGATGACAATATACAGCCTTGATGTACTCCTTTTCCTATTTGGAACCAGTCTGTCGTTCCATGTCCCATGCCCAAGGTCAGGGGTGGCAGCTGAGAGGAGTAACCCCACGTCCAAGGAGCGGCAGCTGCACAGGCGCAGGAGGGCTGAGAGGAGCTACTCCACGTTCAAGGTCAAGATGGGCGACCTCGTCCAAGGTAAGGAGCAGTGGCTGCGCTTTGCTGGAGCAGCCATGAAGAGGTACCCAACGTCTAAGGTAAGAGAAACTCAAGTAAGATGGTAGGTGTTGCGAGAGGGCATCAGAGGGCAGATACACTGAAACCACAATCACAGAAAACTAGCCAATCTGATCACATGGACCACAGCCTTGTCTAACTCAATGAAACTAAGCCATGCCATGTAGGGCCACCCAAGATGGATAGGTCATGGTGGAGAGGTCTGACAGAATGTGGTCCACCGGAGAAGGGGATGGCAAACCACTTCAGTATTCTTGCCTTGAGAACCCCATTAACAGTATGAAAAGGTCCCGTGGTTAGGACTCTGCCATTTCCACTTACCAAGGGCGTGGGTTCAGCCCCTGGTTGGGGAACTAAGATCCCACAAACCAAGAAGTGAAGAAAGAATTGGGGGGAAGGGGGAGGCAAGGGAAGGAAGGAAGGAAGAAGAGTAAAAGAATGAGAAGTAGGAAGGAGGCTACCAATAAGCAAGCAGGAAGCCCAACAGGCTCTTGGTCCTGTCAGCCATATGAAAATAGAGTGAATTTCAAGTTAGAAGCCGTAAGTTCTGGGTTCTGTCACGTGTCCGTAACATGCCCACAGTCTGCTATCAGCTACCTTTCTGGAGGTTTGTTTCTTCATTTATAAATATACAGAGATTTAACCGAATTACTTTTAGCCCTAAAACGGTGAGTAAAAATGGTAAGCCCTAAAATGGCTATGTGAATTACCTCATATACAACAAAAATTCAATAAACATCCTTTATTTTTATGTATAGCTTTGCCTCAGGCAAGCAAATATAATAACTGAAGTGATAAATTACTATGGTTGAAGCAAGAGAGGAGATCTCATTATGAAGGTTTTCAAAAAGATGCTACATGTATTCCTTGAAGTCCATTTTAAAAAATGCTTAATTATATTTGAAAAATAAGAGGTTTTTTAGAACTCATATTCCTATCCCATGATAACCTCAAAATAATAGACATTTTTCCCAATTATAAATTTCATTTTGTTCATAATGCTTTGGAGTTAATGCCACCTTTGTTTCTCAGGCAAATGTTTACTTTGTTACTCTCTCACCTCCAAATATAAGACTGTTCACTTCTCTGTCTCTACCTCATTAAGCTTATGTTAAATTGTTTTCTAATATTGGTTGAACCTTGGAAATCGGCTGTATAAATTTAAAGGTTATTAATGTCTGGGATCATACCTTCAGAGCTCCTGGTTAAGTCCTGTCAGGTTACAACCTGGGCATCTAGGAACTTAGAGCCACCCAGGGGATTTTAGTGGGCAACCTAAGTCAAGAATCTCATGTTAGAGGGAGCTGTCCATTCTTCCTGCTTATAAGCAAATTCAAGATTTGCTTATACTAACCTTATACTGACCTTATACTAACCAACATTTGGGACTATGGAGTAGTTAAACTTAATGGTTGGCAGAGAGAAGGTTGAGAAGTTAAAAAATAGTTTACATGACTTTCAAAATGACAAGTGCCATCTACTTCCATGTAATACTGCTTGATTCACTCTTCACAATCTATTTAAAAATATTTCATGGCATAGAACAATTACAAATGTACTTTAGAAACAGCAAGCCCATTCAATCACAAATGTCTGGGTGGTAAAAAGCATATGTACTATGTATTTTTTTCAGTTTTATGTACACTAGTTTCATTATTATGAAATATATCCACTTATTTTCATTAGAAAATAAGAAAGAATGCTATGCCTCAGTGTAACTGGTTCAATTTTCACAATTTTTATGCAACTGAGTCTCCTATGTTGTAATTATTTTTCAAACACTGTATGAACATTTTATTGATTTACACTAAAGCATTGATTTTTTTAAACAATAATCATGTATGAAATAAATCTGTCACCATAAATATTTTGTTACTTTAGCACTCCAATTTTGAGATGGTTCAAAACCATGTAACTAGTCAGTTTTTGCTAATAAATTTTAATGCTCCTGTTTAAAAAAAAAAAAATACTTATCACTTTCCAAATGGACTCAGAAGGCAGCCTGTATTACTTCCTTTTATTGGTTGTTTTCCACACTAATTCTTCCCCATTTTTTGCAGAATTAAAATTCCAAATCATCTTAATTCTGATTATGGTTTGCACAAGTATTTTTTAATGTTATTTATCTGCCAGGGTCTATACTCTACTGGGTTCTGTAAATATTTCTCAGAGTAATGACACCTTGGTTTACTCACCACGTCTAAATCACATGTACTTCTTTCCATAACCACCATTATCCTTTAGACTATTCACAAGATTCCCTGTTTGAGTTTCTTATTGCTTTGTGGTTAGATTCTAAGACACAAATACACACACATTTTTTTTTTCAAACTAAACAAAACAGTAAGCTGTTATATGCTGCCATCTAGTTAGATTACTCTATAAAACAAAGGTTTAATTGAATTTCCATTAACTTGCAGTGTTTAGTGCTTTGTAACGTTGAAGTCAGAAAATATGCACATTTCAAAATTGTTTCTCAAAAGACTATTCAATTTCTTTATTGTGATTTACAAAAGGTATTTAAAAAATCACTTCTGTGTGCAGGCAAATGTGCTGGAGACTTTATCCCTGAGCTCCTTGGCATATTAAGATTTTACACTAAACCTGCTCTCTACTTTTCTCATTAGAAGTGCTGAGAAGTCCCAGAAGGGGCAACAGTAGCGTGGTTCTGTGTCCCAGAATTGTTTTGTAATTACTTTGTGTTGGCACTTGAATAAAGGAGTTAAACATTTCAGCACAGTATGTTGCTTATGGTTTGTACTTATGAATTAAGCGAAACGAAGTTATTCAATAGGAATCACAAAGAGGCAATGCAAATTCCACATAATGTGCAATCCAACAAAAGCATTATAACATGTTATTATTCTCAAAACAAATGTGAGAGCAAGCAAATGTCTGTGGGTGGCTTGGTGGGGCTGAGAGTCCTGAGCACTTCTGGAAAAACAACTGCAAGTGCATTTCTAACAGATGATGGATCAACCCCTGCAATTGCTTCAGCACAGAAGAGCACATCTTTCTTCAGGGGCACACATGCTCCAGAGAGCTGGCTACCTAATCAAGGAGCTTAATCCCAAAGAAGACACCAAATGACCTCTCCAGATCTGTTTCTTATGGTGACAAGAAAGCTGCTGGTTTGGATTTCCACTTCCAACAGAATCACTAAACTCAGTATGAATGATTCAACAGGGGAAACAAATTAAATGGTATTGGCATGAGGGACTACTCACTACCTCAATTTTTAAAAAACAGTGCCACGTCATGCCAAAAGAAGTAAAGCCATGTAACCACTGCAATCTAATATAATGAGGACTCATGTTTTCTCTGGCTGCCAATCAGGACTGTAAGCACAGTCAATTTACATGATAGCTTACAAACTAAAAGCAAGATCAGATCAGATCAGATCAGTCGCTCAGTCGTGTCCAACTCTTTGCGACCTCATGAATCGCAGCACACCAGGCCTCCCTGTCCATCACCAACTCCCGGAGTTCACTCAGACTCATGTCCATCGAGTCAGTGATGCCATCCAGCCATCTCATCCTCTGTCGTCCCCTTCTCCTCTTGCCCCCAATCCCTCCCAGCATCAGAGTCTTTTCCAATGAGTCAACTCTTCGCATGAGGTGGCCAAAGTACTGGACTTTCAGCTTTAGCATCATTCCTTCCAAAGAAATCCCAGGGCTGATCTCCTTTAGAATGGACTAGTTGGATCTCCTTGCAGTCCAAGGGACTCTCAAGAGTCTTCTCCAACAACAAAGTTCAAAAGCATCAATTCTTCGGTGCTCAGCCTTCTTCACAGTCCAACTCTCACATCCATACATGACCACAGGAAAAACCATGGCCTTGACTAGACGAACCTTTGTTGGCAAAGTAATGTCTCTGCTTTTGAATATGCTATCTAGGTTGGTCATAACTTTCCTTCCAAGGAGTAAGCGTCTTTTAATTTCATGGCTGCAGTCACCATCTGCAATGATTTTGGAGCCCCAAAAAATAAAGTCAGACAGTGTTTCCACTGTTTCCTCATCTATTTCCCATGAAGTGATGGGACCGGATGCCATGATCTTCGTTTTCTGAATGTTGAGCTTTAAGCCAACTTTTTCACTCTCCACTTTCACCTTCATCAAGAGGCTTTTTAGTTCCTCTTCACTTTCTGCCATAAGGGTGGTGTCATCTGCATATCTGAGGTTATTGATATTTCTCCCAGCAATCTTGATTTCAGCTTATGTTTCTTCCAGTGCAGCATTTCTCATGATGTACTCTGCATATAAGTTAAATAAGCAGGGTGACAATATACAGCCTTGACGTACTCCTTTTCCTATTTGGAACCAGTCTGTTGTTCCATGTCCAGTTCTAACTGTTGCTTCTTGACCTGCATACAAATTTCTCAAGAGGCAGGTCAGGTGGTCTGGTATTCCCATCTCTTGAAGAATTTTCCAGTTTATTGTGATCCACACAGTCAAAGGCTTTGGCATAGTCAATAAAGCAGAAATAGATGTTTTTCTGGAACTCTCTTGCTTTTTCCATGATCCAGCGGATGTTGGCAATTTGATTTCTGGTTCCTCTGCCTTTTCTAAAACCAGCTTGAACATCTGGACCTTCACAGTTCACGTATTGCTGGAGCCTGGCTTGGAGAATTTTGAGCATTACTTTACTAGCATGTGAGATGAGTACAATTGTGCGGTAGTTTGAGCATTCTTTGGCATTGCCTTTCTTTGGGATTGGAATGAAAACTGACCTTTTCCAGTCCTGTGGCCACTGCTGAGTTTTCCAAATTTGCTGGCATATTGAGTGTAGCACTTTCACAGCATCATCTTTCAGGATTTGGAATAGCTCTACTGGAATTCTATCACCTCCACTAGCTTTGTTCATAGTGATGCTTTCTAAGGCCCACTTGATGTCACATTCCAGGATGTCTGGCTCTAGGTCAGTGATCACACCATTGTGATTATCTGGGTCATGAAGATCTTTTTTGTACAGTTCTTCTGTGTATTCTTGCCATCTCTTCTTAATATCTTCTGCTTCTGTTAGGTCCATACCATTTCTGTCCTTTATCAAGCCCATCTTTGCATGAAATGTTCGTTTGGTATATCTGATTTTCTTGAAGAGATCTCTAGTCTTTCCCATTCTGTTGTTTTCCTCTATTTCTTTGCATTGATTGCTGAGGAAGCCTTTTTTTTTTTTATCTCTCCTTGCTATTCTTTGGAACTCTGCATTCAGATGTTTATATCTTTCCTTTTCTCCTTTGCTTTTCACTTCTCTTCTTTTCACAGCTATTTATAAGGCCTCCCCAGACAGTCATTTTGTTTTTTCGCATTTCTTTTCCATGGGATGGTCTTGATCCCTGTCTCCTGTACAATGTCACGAACCTCATTCCATAGCTCATCAGGCACTCTATCTATCAGATCTAGGCCCTTAAATCTATTTCTCACTTCCACTGTATAATCATAAGGGATTTGATTCAGGTCATACCCGAATGGTCTAGTGGTTTTCCTTACTTTCCTCAATTTAAGTCTGAATTTGGCAATAAGGAGTTCATGGTCTGAGCCACAGTCAGCTCCTGGTCTTTTTTTTGCTGATTGTATAGAGCTTCTCCATCTTTGGCTGCAAAGAATATAATCAATCTGGTTTCAGTGTTGACCATCTGGTGATGTCCATGTGTAGAGTCTTCTCTTGCGTTGTTGAAAGAGGGTGTTTGTTATGACCAGTGCATTTTCTTGGCAAAACTCTATTAGTCTTTGCCCTGCTTCATTCTGTGCAAAAAGTTTACTAAAACTTTGTCTCCCCTCAACCAAAGAAAGTGCTATGTTTCAAATTAACTTCTCAGCCATCCAGTTTCAAGTGTTATTAGAACTGGAAGAGATCCTAGCCAATATCCTGCCTAACACCCTCATCTCACACATGGGAAAACCAAAGATCACTAAGGTTTAAATGATTTGACAAAAGTACACAGATAATTAATGGCAGGACTAAGGTCAACTCTAATGCTGAACAATAGCTTTGAAGGAATCCATTCTGATTAATTTTCTACCTTGATAAATGAAATAATACATAAGTTTGATTTGTGGATCAGACTATCACTTAAAAATAAAGAAGCTCTCTTAACGTTTTCAGATTGCCAACTATTCTATCCTGTACACTGTTTAATTGCAAAATTGACTACTTCATTGGTTTTGGAAAGCGTGTTTGCTCTGTATGTCAGAGCAATTGAGACTCCCTACCTTCTGTCCCAGTGAAATTATAACCCTAGTTGACAAAGGAACTTAAATACAGCTTGATGGAGGGCAAGCTCATCTTAAGGTCTGATATACTTGCTCCTTTGTTCTCCAATATATAACGTTTCCTCCTCTGTCTCTTGCTCAAAGGGCCTCTCTGATGTTGTCGGGATCATAGAGACAGCTGACCACAGCCTTTCTCCTTGTATTCCTTCCCAAAGCTCAATCAACGAGTCTTTAAAAATCACTGTCAGTATATAACTAGTGACTCGAAACCCCTTCAAAGTGTGCAGTGACATATTTATTTGTGTGATCATTTGATTACCGTCTGATGATCTCACCAAACTGTAACAGCCTTGAGACATGGGTTCTATCTACTCAGTATTCTATCTCCAGCTCCAAACACAGGAGCCTGGGAAATGAAAATTCTTGATAAAGACTGCTGAAGGGATAGATCACTGTTCTCAAAGTGTGGTACCCAGATCAGCAATATCAGGATTGCACAGACACACTGAAGAAATACAAATTCTGGACTGCCACACCAGTAGCACCTCACTCCTGCTGAATCTGAAACTCTGGGGCTGGAGCCCAACAATTCGTATCTCAACATTCTCTCAGGTGATTCTGACATAAGCTAACATTTAAGCATCCCTAAAATCAATCAACAAATGCCACTGAGCTAGCCACAGGATTCTCCTCATGCTCAGCTCTATGTCCCCAGAGCTCTGTCAATTTCACCCAATAACTACGGGTGGCTACACAGACCTGGCAGGAAAATGCTGAAAGACGGCAAACTGCTCTCAGGATACCGAGAAACAACATACTGACCCAGCTGGTGTGTTATATTTCTAGTCTACTATATCCTTTTCTATAAAATCTAAGAAACTTTCTCTCTTTTGAGACAACTAAGTTCTTGTTTTTCACAACTAAGAGACGAATTTGTGCACACTGCTAAGGAGAGAGCAGTGACCTACACACCAGGGCCAGTTCTCAAACCCCTGGCATCCCGGACACAAGTTTTCACTCTCAGGAATGCATGATTTAGACACAACCAAGGAATAGATGTGGATTTTAAATTCCTCTTAGTCCTACCTAGACAACTTAGAAAGGCCTGATTCTCCTTATGTCCTTGGGCTATAAATATTCATTAACACTCAGGATAGAACCTAACTTCTCTTGGAGTTAATAAGTAACGTCTAAGTAACGTCTAATTAGAAGACACTTCTAATTGTTGGGACTTCCCTGGTAGCTTAGTGGCTAAGACTCCACACACTCAATGCAAGGGTCCCAGGTTTAATCCCTAGTCAGAGAACTAGCTTCCACGTGCCATAACTAAAGATGCTACATACTGCAATTAAGAGTCAGTGCAGACAAATACACAAACATATGTTAAAAAAAGAAACACATTGTCATTGGCCTTGATCGCTTTAGAAGCCTCATAAACACTAACTAGGAAGCTTGTTAATACAGGAAACTTCCTGCCTCTTCAACCAGATAATGTACCCACAACAGATCCAACCAGGCTTCCGGGGTGGCGTAAGTGGTAAAAGAACTTGCCTACCAATGCAGGAGACGTAAGAGACATGGGTTCGATCCCTAAGTCAGGAAGATCCCCTGGAGGAGGAAATGGCAACCCACTCCAGTGTTCTTGCCTAGAGAATCCCAGGGACAGAGGAATCTGGTGGGCCACAGTCCATGGGGTCGCACAGAGTCAGACATGACTGAAGCGACTTAGCATGCAGACATGGGTCCAACCACTTGCCAATTACAGTGTGCTTTTCTCCTGGCTTTTCAGAAACCGAGTGTAATAAGTTTTGCTGAATCGCTAAAAGGTTTGTTGTATGTCTGTTTGGGGTTGCCCCGCACACAGCATTGACATTTTCAAAATAATTTAGAGGGAAAGGCTAGCATCTTTGCAAGTAATATATTTTAAAATGTGTATATTATAATTAACTTGTCCAATCAAACTCTTTAAAAGAAAATCCACAACAAACATGCATCAATTATTTCAGCTGCAGTCACTGGGGAGAGTACTGGCTAAGGAAATAGATTCTACTGTTTCCAAGTGAGCTAAAATAGCCTAGAACAACCTCTGTATGTTCCCTTTTCCCTCCCCCCTGCTTCTCATAGAAACAATGAGGAAGAAAAAATAAGTCACGTTTCTTTTGCTTGTATGTATTATCCCTTTTGTTACTGCTATACACGAAAGTCTCTAGAGAAAGGCTACATTATTTTACTTAATAATCATTTTTAAAATTCCACTTTGAATACTTCTCAAGTTATTCACACAAGCCAAAGGAATATTAAATTCCTAGGTGTCTTAAAGTTAGTGATGGGTTCTTAATGGCTCTAGAAATTCCACTGCACATTTTGGATTGGACCAGTTCAAGTCACAGATATTTTCATAACACAGGAGCAAATAAATACACATGCGCAACAACCGTATCACTTCGGAAAGCAAACCCCTGACAAACTGCTCTTCAGCTACGTTAGGAAAAGGGGCTTCTGTTTGCATTATTGAAGTTTTGGACGTGACTTTTGTGCTTGGTCTTCGTTAAAAGCCAGTCTGCTGATCTGGGCTTTCAAGAACATTATTTGTTAATTGCATGATTGTTTGCTAGTATGCTGCGTGCCCACAAGCTTGGTGTATCTGACTCTTTGGGACACCATGGACTGTAGCCTGCCAGTCTCCTCTGTCCACAGGATTTCCTAGGCAAGAATACCAGAATGGGTTGCCACTTCCTCTTCCAGGGGAACTTCTCGACCAAGGAAGGGACTGAACTCAGGGACTGAACCCATGTCCTGCATTGGCAGGCAGATTCTTTACCACTGAGACCTCAGGAAAGCCGTTGATTATTTGCTACAGAGACACTTATTTAGCTGACTGAAATGGAATAGACCCACTCATTTTTGTCAACCATACAGTCTCTGGGCTTCCCTTATAGCTCAGCTGGTAAAGAATCCGCCTGCAATGCAGGAGACCTGGGTTTGATCCCTGGGTTGGGAAGATTCCTTGGAAAAGAGAAAGGCTACCCACTCCAGTATTCTGGCCTGGAGAATTCCATGGACTGTACAGTCCATGGGGTCACAGAGAGTCACAGTCCTTCTAGCATTTCATCTTGGGTCTGACACACATCAGTTAGTGCTGCGTATAAGTTGAACTTCATGGTTTCAAATAATACAAGACCAAAAGAATGTGATGCACCAGGAACTGGAAAAAAAAGAAAGACTGATGAGAAACAGATAACAAACTTCTAAAATTTTAAGACCAGTATGAATCATATTACATCCCATTTACTTCTGTACTTTGCTGCTTGTATAAACAGTGTTCCTTCAGGTAAAAGGCTGAAGGAGACCACAGCCTAACAGCACACTGAAGCCGTGATTGGGCGCTGCTTATCTGCAGTGGTGGAGGCTCGGCTTCAGCACATAACAAAGACTGGAAAGTGACAAAATGCACACAGCAGTGCCTCAGCTTATGAAAGCACAGAGAGACTGCCAAGCTAGAAAACATCTGTAATAGATGCAAAGGTGAGACACGAACGCTCTCATGAATAAATACCCATAAGGCCAATCTACTACAAAGAAGTCTCCTGGATGGTTTACTTCACCGGCTTCATATCGGATTGTGCAGACTCTAATAGAGTGATCTGGCTTCCAACCTGCATTATCAAAAACAATGATATAACTCTAAAATTTACCAAAGAATATGAAGCTTTCTGCCACATAACATGGGTGCTACTGGCAAAATAGGAATCATAGACTTTCACTCAAGAAAGAACCATAGAAATAAATCTAGCTGAAATTGTTTCACTTCTGAGTTTCTAGGTAAAGGATACACTTACTGAAAAGCAGAACTCTAAATATGAAGGGTATTTGATAATTCTATTACCAACATATAATAAAACTTGTGAAACTAAATCTGTATACACTACTCTGGCATATTCATTCACAATATCAAGACTGCTTAATGACCCATCAACATTATCTGTGTTTTGATGTAAAGAAAATGACCATTTAATTCCCCTGTAAGACAAGATACATAGTTCATCTCCAAAAGAGAAAAGTCAATAAAGAATTTATCCTTAGAAGCGAACACATTGAATGAATGAATGACTTTGCATCTTCCAAAGTCAGTTATTTTTGCCACTCTGAAGAGAAAAAAGATCATACAGAACTAACACTCATTATCAAATAGAATCAAGTGTACTTGACTTTGACATCTTTATTTCCACTGAAATATTTTACAGGTTCACTCTAAAGTAAATTGGCTTTGAATAGAATTTTCTTGACCACATTTTCGGGTGTTAAAATCATTTAATTCAAAAGTAGTCGCAAGAGACTGTCTTTATCACTATTCACTATTTTAAGAATAGTGAATTTAATATGGTTTCAGTGTTATTAGTTTCCTCATGACATAACTATGGTCAAAATATTATCCACTTTCATGTTTCCCAAATTGATGAGAGCTAGAGTTCCTTCATGGCTCTTATAGAGAAGAGCAAAGGAACCAAATAGTAATACGTAGGAACCAAATAGTAATATGTCAACTGATCAGACTATAAGAATAGGGACCATGTTTGTCTAGTGAAATTCCGTAACTCTAGTCCCTAGAACACATCTGAAACATAATATAGATGCAGGAAAAAGTGCTTTTGATCCATAAATGCTAAGGTAGTGTAAAATAACACATCGAGGATATTTTTCTTTTAAAAAAGTTTAGACTCAAATATAGACTGTTACTGGATCTTAAGCAACAATGGACATTTATAGCAGCTAAATCAACCAACTGCTGGTTGTTACATATTTTACAAATTTGACAAAGGGAGCCTTTCTGACCTGATATCTTTTAAATGGTTCAATAAGCCAGAATTTTCTAAATAAAACATAAGACTCACAAGAATCTACAGAAATGAATCTAAACACCAATAAAAAGAAGTGACTCTTTCTGGTAATCTTTTAAAACTGTTAAGAGACAGTTATCTTTTAAAACTATTCCATTTCCATGAGGCAACATTGGCACATATGAGTTCAGAGCATTGCTTACAGTAAGAAATAACAACTATGCAGCCCCTAACTGTTTGTGAAGAGCTTCTCAGAAAATTAACTCAATAAACGATACCTACTGGAAACAAGAAGAGTTCCGTGTGTACAAAAAAAAACCCAGAACACTACAGTAATGGCACACACATCAGGCAGCTGCTCAGCCCGTCAGCGCAGACTGAGTCCCCACTGTGTGCCCAGCCCAGTGTCAGGTTATATGTTACTGGTGTCCATGATGGTTCATCAATCACGGTGTTGGTGCTACAGAGTTAACATTTTTCTACAACTACCCAAATGAATACTGGCCTCTTTACATGATTTATTTAAGTAAGTAAAAGAGTGTGGCCAATTCAGGATTACCTCACATTTATTTAGCAGCCCAGTTTCTTGCAGCCGTGACCAGATGCTCTGTATTCGTCCAGCATGCTCAGGGTGGGTGGTGGAATTGCCACAAATGCACTGGTGTTTCAGCATCAAAGGATCATAGGCAATTCCTTTAGGACAAAGAAAACACAACACAAGATGAGTAATGAGCACAAGTTACATGACAATATGATTACTCAAAAAAGGGCATTCTTTTCCAAATAAATGTACAAACAGAGAAATAATACATATCCACAAGTTTCCTGGAAGCACATAAGAACTATTTAGTTCTATGGGTCTGGATATATATGCAAAAAAAAGTCAACTCATGAATTAGTCAGAATCAGACCCTAGGCTTACCAAGTAAATCTGTAAAGTAAAAAAGGTGATGATATTTGAGAAACTGCAGGTTAAAAACCAATACTGCAATTTTACCAGTATCTTAAATCACTATGGAGTATTTTTAGACAGATAATTCAATTCAGCAGAGGTTTCAATTTTATCAGTGAATCCACAAAATGAGCTCTTTAAAGTGTGATTTTATTTCACGAGTAAGTCTTGCCATAGTTTAGGTCATGTTATATCTGTAACAAACTGGGTTTCCAACTACTTGCCTATTCATATGCTTATTAATTCCTTCAAAGTTGTGCAGAAAGAGTTTCTTTTCTGCTTACTGTGCTTCTCTCATAATTTATGTCAATCTATAAGTAATACAGATACTATAGTTTTTAATGATGCTAAAGCTGAAACTCCAGTACTTTGGCCACCTCATGCAAAGAGTTGACTCATTGGAAAAGACTCTGATGCTGGGAGGGATTGGGGGCAGGAGAAGAAGGGGACGACAGAGGGTGAGATGGCTGGACGGCATCACCGACTCGATGGACGTGAGTTTGAGTAAACTCCGGGAGTTGGTGATAGACAGGGAGGCCTGGCATGCTGCAATTCATGGGGTTGCAAAGAGTTGGACACGACTGAGCGACTGAACTTAACTGATAGTTTTTAAAATATTGTGGAACATTTGAAGTGTTTCTTAAAAAAATAAGTCAGTAGCAATATCTTTAGTAGAAATCACATAGACACAACAAAATCTGCATTTAAATTATCATGAGTTAACACATTTCATGTTTCAGAGCCTCTGATGTGAAAGATTTCATACACATTTGATGAAATGAACTATTAGGCATATACAAGGTAGGGCTCTTTAAAGAAACAAATTAGATGATAATTATTATAAAAAGATTTCCACCCTTAACCCTATTCCTTGGGGGGAAAACATGTTATTTACAAAACTGCCTGATGTAAGAAATTATTTAACCAATGAAATATTCCAATAAATTACCATCAAAATACATTCTCTGGGGGCATAGAATGCAGAAGAGTCCATTATAATAACTTTCTAAATATCTATTCAAGAACAGATAAGTACAAGCAATTAGTGTTATAAAGTAGGTTCAATTAATGCATTTTATTCCCCCTTACATTATTGTGTTAGAAGGATGTTATTCAAGAGGGGAAAATATGTGTCCCTCAGTGTATTAAAATCATGCAGAATGACATGTGTATTTTGAAACCATGTGGCAAAAATTATGTCTAAGAAAAAACTATTTCACTGGTCCAAATAATATCCACTTCTTTCTATTAATTGGAATATAGCTGACATATACAATATTACATTAAATCAGGTGTACTACATAGTGATTTGACATTTTCATACACTGCAAAATGATCACCACAGTAAGTCTAGTAAACATCTGTGCCCATACAAAGCTGTTACAATTTTTTTGTTTGACCAAACCACATGGCATGTGGGACCCTAGTTCTCCAATCAGGGATCAAAGCTGTGCCCCGCAGAGTGCAAGCATAGTCTTAACCACTGGACCGCCAGGGAAGTCCCTACTACAGTTCTTTTACTATATCCCTTGTACCTTGTTATTACGTCGCCATGGCTTATTTATTTTACAACTGGAGGCCTGTATCTCTTAATCCCCTTCACCTATTTGGCCCAGCTCTCCAGCCGCCTTCCCTCTGGCATCTACACAATTGAGTACGCTGTCATTTCGCTTTGTTTTATTTCTTAGATTCCAGATCTGACTATACAGATTTTAGTTTATAAAGTATTTATCTTTGTCTGACTCATGATGCCCTCTAAGTATGTAATATTGATTCTTAAGATACAAATGGCTTCAGAATCCCTCCACACGCCCCCAAATCTCATATTTTCATCTTCAGGGCTGATCTCCCTCCTGAGCGGTATACACTTGAACACTCATCTAAATCGCCCATCTAAAATCTCCATTTGGATGTCTCCTAGTTTTCATAAAATAGAAATATCGTATTTGAGCTCATAATCTTAAGCTTCACATACCGTTTCTCATTTCAGTGAAGGATATCACCACCACTGCTCATGTAAGAAATCTTACTGTCCTTTTGACACTCACTCTCCAATAAACCAACAAGTAATGTCTATTTTTCCCTGGAAGATGCATACTAACTCTCTTATCTCCAATGCTGAAACCATACAATCCAAGGTACTATTATCTTTAATCTGAACTCCTGAGATAGCCCTGTAATGGCTATCTGACTTTCATTCTACTCTATTTGCCACTTAAGAGTCGCTACCTTTGCTTCAGTCCTTTGGTGACTTCAAAGATATGAAACGAGTTGCCAGTCCAGGTTTGATGCACGATACTGGATGCTTGGGGCTGGTGCACTGGGACGACCCAGAGGGATGGTACGGGGAGGGAGGAGGGAGGAGGGTTCAGGATGGGGAACACGTGTATACCTGTGGCAGACTCATGTTGATGTATGGCAAAACCAATACAATATTGTAAAGTTAAAAAATAAAAAATAAATAAATAAAAAGAAAAAAAAAAAAAAAGATGAGGTTAAATTTCTCCAGGCAGCACAGACACGCCTGTCCCCACCTCTCCAGCTTCATCTCATACTTCCCTGCCTTGATCTTTATTTCTCCCACAAAGGTTTACTTTACCTTCTAGTTTTCAAAAGACTCAAAATCACACGTGCCTTGGGATCTTCATACATGCTGTTCCATCTATGCCAAAAATTCTGCCTTCTGGCCCCCTTCGCTCAGCTAATACCTACTCATTCTTCAAGATTGTCTCAATGTCACTTCCTCAATAAAGCATTGCTCGGTTCAGTTCAGTCGCTCAGTCATGTCAGACTCTTTGCAACCCCATGAATTGTGGCACGCCAGGCCTCCCTGTCCACCACCAACTCCCGAAGCCTACCCAAACTCATGTCCATCAAGTGGGTGATGCCATCCAGCCATCTCATCCTCTGTTGTCCCTGTCTCCTCTTGCCCTCAATCCCTCCCAGCATCAGGGTCCTTTCCAATGAGTCACTCATAGCATCTTCTAGGTCTTCTTTGTAACATTTAGTACAATTCTATAATTGGTGTATAATCTTGTTAATTGGTTATTTTCTTTACTATCTGTACAACACAGACTAGAGTTATATTGTTTACCTCTGAACTCTTAGTGTCTATAAATATGCTGGGAAAACAGTAGATTCTCAAGTGTAATTTTAATAAATGAGTGAAAAACATGAATAAATGAATTGATGGGATAACTAGGTCAGATATCTCCATCAATTATAAAAACCTTTCTTGATGAACCTACTTGGTGGACCTCATTGGTAGTTTTTATAGACTAATTTCTTTTGTATTACATGCCTTATCTTCTTCCTGGTGAAAGTGAAGTGAAAGTGTTAGCCACTCAGTTGTGTCCTATTCTTTGTGACCCCATGGACTGTAGCTCGCCAGGCTCCTCTGTCCATGGAATTCTCCAGGCAAGAATACCGGAGTGGGTTGCCATTCCCTTCTCCAGGGGATCTTCCCCACCCAGGGATCAAACCTGGGCCTCCTGCATTGCAGGCAAATTCTTTACCATCTGAGCCACAAGGACATCTTATCTTCCTACCAGTAGGTGCCTCTAACACAAGCATTTATTATACTCATTATATTTATACATGGAATTTTACACAAAAAATAGATGAATAAATATTTTAAAATAAAGCTGAAAGAGAGAAAAGAGGAAGGCAGGAAAAAAAAAGTAAGCAGGCATAAAAAGCAACATTCACAATACGACAATACATTAGACACATCTGCACAACTCAGATATATCAAGTATTTATGAGTTGCTATTACATAACAGGAACTGCTGAACATATTTTCTACCAGTTTTGTACTGCATAAAAGATATATTAATGATTAACATGGAAACATAAAATATAGCATTTCCCTCATTTTGAAAACATATTCTTTAAGAATAGAGATTCTAATCATTAGGTTGCTTATTTTTCTCACTATTTCATCTCTTGACCTATCTAACTTCATCTCCATAGTAATCATTTCTCTTAAAACAACAATTTCTCCATTAGCCACTGCAAAAAAAAAAAATGAAACAGGTTATGGTAGCTGAAAATTATTGCCAAGCATCTGGAGATTATAATACAAAGTCCAGGAGCTCTTGGAAAGACATTTGAATTTAAGAGAAAATAAAGTCTGGAACCCAAAACCTCTACCTACTCATCTTAATGATGTAGCAATGAAGAGTTAACAGGTAGACTGCAAGGTGAGACTTAACCTCATCCTTCATCTCCATTTCTTTCATCTTTTTTTTCCCCTTTTCTCCCCTCAAAAACAGAAACTTACAGGGTGAGGAACAAGCCTGCTCTTCTCTTTGGGATTCACATCGAATTCCACTTTTCTTTGACCCTTTAGCCTGTCTAAAGACAGAGATCAACCTGTCTCTTAATCAATGGGACAAGAGTTAAAGCTAGGTTTTGAGAAAATAAATAAAATACACAAAGGAGTCTTAACATAAACCTTTACCTGAATTTTAAACTCTAGTTGTTTATTTTCTGCTAAAAAAAAAAAACTCTTAAAATTTTTTGATACTTTTTATAAGCTTAGACTTTGTGCTTTCTGTGGCTTTCAGTTTTATTAAATGAGGTAAGTATGTAAAGCTCACAGTGTGTAGCCTCTTTGCCTTTCCTTAATCATTGCACACAGTTTCTTTAGTTATAGAAAGCATTCATCTCTTTACGTTTCTGCTCAGTCTAATATGACTGTGGGGCCGAGTCCACACTGGTCTATTAGGAAAGCTGAGTTCAGAATCTTTCAACCTAAAACTCCTGATCCCAGCTTCTTAAAATTCAGCTTCATATTGCTTTTCTGGTTAATGCCTGAGGTTCCACACCTTCCCAAGGATTTGCTCAATGACACATATTAACATCTTGCAGGGCCAAAGGATGGAACCAAGGGCTAAAGCACAGTAAATAAATATAGACATAGACACACACACACACACACACACACACACACACAAACAGAATAACTTCCCTAAAGGATGCAGGTTCAGTAAACAGTCACTGAATGCTCTCAATGATCCAGGTATCAGAAACTTTAATTTATTACATTTAACTTATAACCTAGCAGTAAAGGTAAGGCACTCACAAAGACAATTATATGACATGTATGTTTAAAACTCTGTATGGTAGGTAAAGAAATAAAAAATATAGGGGGCTGAGAAGTCAAAGATGACCTCTTAAGAGTTAAAAAAAAAAAAAAAAAAAAAAAAAAAAATGGATTGCAATTGGTAGGATTACGAAAATGGATAGAAGGAGTTACTTTGAAGCAGGAGTCATTTCTAATAACCTCTAAATCATGTCCAGAACAGCTGTTATACTTTCCATCTATAAGAGAAATCTATCCATAAGGTTTAGAGTTCTAATCTATTTATAAGGTTTATCTTGCCTAATTTTTTCCCCATAAATATACTCTTTATATTCTAACACCTGAATTATTTGTTATAATATCTTTTAATAGGAACACTTAAAGTACCAGATATGACATTTTTAATTATGTGTAAAACTTGATTTATTCAGCAAGCAAATGAAATATACAAAAATAATTGTTTAAAACTTGCTAAATTGTACCTCTGAGTACACAAGGAGCATTTTCTAGACTTAGAGATCTGTTTGTTTATGTAAATTATTTCATCAGCAGCTAAAAAAAGGAAGTGGGTGGGAGAAATTTCACCATAGAGCTTCCAACTACACTATATGAAAGTCTATTAGAACCTGGGAATTAAATTAGGTGTTGCCATTCACTATATAACAGAGGAGGAGGTTCAGGCGGTATGCAAGTTGGCAAAAAGTGAAGTCAAACACAATTCACTACATATTTGCTGGTAAATATCTGCAAAGATGTTTCTATATTCAAGCTTTCAAGAATGAGTGAACACAAGGGAAACCATTAAAAAAAAAAGCACCCTACAGACTAGCAGAAAATATTTACAAATCATACAACCAACAAGGGAATAATTTCCAAAATATACATACAGCTCAATAACAACAACAAAAAAAACAATTAAAAAAATGGGCTGAACCCCTAAATAGACATTTCTATAAAGGAGGCATCCAGATGGCTAACAGGCATATGAAAAGATTCTCAACATCACTAACTAATAAAAAATGCAAACCAAAATTACAGAGAGGTATTACCTTCTATCAGTCAGAATGGCCATCATCAAAATGCCTACAAACGATAAATCCTGGAGAGGATGTAGAGAAAAGAGAATCTACTATACTATTAGTGAGAATGTAAATTGCTGCAGCTACTATGAAAGACAGTATGGAGATTCCTTAAAAAAACAAAAGTAGAGTCACCATATGATCCAGTAATTCCAGTCCTAGGCATGTACCTGGATAAAACTTTACTTTGAAAAGATATATGTACCCCAAATGGAAAAGGAAATGGCAGCCCACTCCAGTATTCTTGCCTGAGAAGTCCCATGGACAGAGGAGCCTGGTGGGCTACAGTCCGTGGGGTTGCAAAGAGTTGGGCACAACTGAGTGACTGAGCATGCACGCACTCCAATGTTCATAGCTGTGCTATTTACAATCACCAAGACACAGAAGCAATCTAAATGTTCATCAAGAGATAAATGGATAAAGAAGATGTACTGTATATATATGCAGATGACATCACCCTTATGGCAGAAAGTGAAGAGGAACTAAAAAGCCTCTTGATGAAAATGAAAGAGGAGAGTGAAAAAGTTGGCTTAAAGCTCAACATTCAGAAAACAAAGATCATGGCATCTGGTCCCATCACTTCATGGCAAATAGATGGGGAAACAGTGGAAACAGTGTCAGACTTTATTTTGGGGGGCTCCCAAATCACTGCAGATGGTGACTGCAGCCATGAAATTAAAAGACGCCTACTCCTTGGACAGAAAGTTATGACCAACCTAGATAGCATATTCAAAAGCAGAGACATTACTTTGCCAACAAAGGTCCGTCTAGTCAAGGCTATGGTTTTTCCAGTGGTCATGTATGGATGTGAGAGTTGGACTGTGAAGAAAGCTGAGGGCCGAAGAATTGATGTTTTTGAACTGTGGTGTTGGAGAAGACTCTTGAGAGTCCCTTGGTCTGCAAGGAGGTCCAACCAGTGCATTCTAAAGGAGATCAGTTCTGGGTGTTCTTTGGAAGGACTGATGCTAAAGCTGAAACTCCAGTACTTTGGCCACCTCATGCAAAGAGTTGTTGTAAAAGACTCTGATGCTGGGAGGGATTGGGGGCAGGAGGAGAAGGGGACGACAGAGGATGAGATGGCTGGATGGCATCACTGACTCAATGGACATGAGTTTGGGTGAACCCCGGGAGTTGGTGATGGACAGGGAGGCCTGGCGTGCTGCGATTCATGGGGTCGCAAAGAGTCGGACACGACTGAGCGACTGAACTGAACTGTATATATAGACTTCCCAGGTGGCACAGTGATAAAGAATCGACCTACCTATGCAGGAAATGCAAGAGATGCAGGTTCAACCCCTGGGTCAGGAAGATCCCCTGGAGTAGGAAGTGGCAACCAACTCCAGAATTCTTGCCTGGAAAATTCCATGGACAGAGAAGCCTGGCAGGCTGCCAGCCCATGGACTGCAAAGAGTCAGGGACACAACTGAGCACAGACACACAGACAGTGTATAAATACACCATAGAATTATTGCCCAGCCATAAAAAATAGGAAGGAAATAATGCCATTTGTGGCAACATGGATGAACTGAGAGATGGTCACCCTAACTGAAGTCAGACAAAGACAAATATCATATGTATCACTTATATGTGGAATCTAAAAATGGTACAAATGAACTTATTTACAAAACAGAAACACAGTCAGAAACACAGACATAGAAAACAAATTTATCATTACCAAAGGGGAAAGATAAGAGGAGGGATAAATTAGGAGTCTGAGATTATTGGATGCAAATTACTATATATAAAACAGCTGAAGTCCTGCTGTACAGTAGAGAAAACGAAAATTCCATATCTTACAATAAACTCTAACAAAAAAAAGTCAGAAAACATATAACTGAGTCACTTGGCTCTACACCATAAACTAACATAACACTGTAAATCAACTATACCTCAAAAAACTCTTTTTTAAGTTTGAGTGAGGAGGAAAAAAAAAACAAAAAACAAAAACTGGGCCTATGAGAATATGCTACAGAAATATAAAGGGAAACATAATTCCTACTACTTAGCTCAGTGAATTTGATTTACTATCAGATCAGATCAGATCAGTCGCTCAGTCGTGTCCGACTCTTTGCGACCCCATGAATCGCAGCATGCCAGGCCTCCCTGTCCATCACCAACTCCCGGAGTTCACTCAGACTCACATCCATCGAGTCAGTGATGCCATCCAGCCATCTCATCCTCTGTTGTCCCCTTCTCTTCTTGTCCCCAATCCCTCTCAGCATCAGAGTCTTTTCCAACTATAGGAAGCAAAATAAGATTTTAGAAATTTGGGGGAATCCTCAAATGTCAGAAGACATTGGTCCTATAAAATAGGACCAAGAGCTGAATAGGAGACACCAAGGTAAATTAATGAGGAAAAAGATGCATAAGGTAAACGAGGATGGCAAGAGAACTAAAACCACAGTGGCAAAATTAAAGTCTACTTTGGAGGCAACAAAAGAAGAATTCAAATTTCATAAAAAACCAGATCAATGCCATTAAATAAAAATTTAGATATGTTCAGAAAGTATGGAGATCAACGAATAGACAGTGATTGTTCTCAAGGAGGGGATCAGATTCATAGAATAATTGGAATAACTGAAACATTTATCCATAATAGAAAGAGACATGTACATGAGTATGTAACTGCAAATGCTCATAAGAATGATTTTATTTTGGATTAGTAGGATGAAGAAAATATACTGTGAGGCACCAGAAGAGAATGAACAGGCTGCCCACAAAGGAACACATACCAAGATGGTCCAGACTTCTCTTCATTGCTAAACTTAGACCTCTCCTTTTGAATATTAAGTGCTTGAGCATTTAACCACACTTCCAGATTTTCAGACAAAAAAAATGTGTCCTAGTAAATCTGTGTCCAAGAATGTGTGAAGGTTGTAGGATGACTTTCTCAGGTATGAAAAAGCCACAAAATTTTTTTTCTTCAAAAAAGATATATACATATACATATAACTAACATACATTAATATATATTTTAAAAATGTTATTATATAAGAAATAACTTATAATACAATATATATGTGACCAAGTTGATTTAGTCTCCTAAATAAAAAAAAGATAGCTATCTTATCATCTTCAGTGAGAATTAGATAGGCAAACATTGGAGGAACTTTTCAGGAGAAATTTCAGGCACATATATTTGAGGACAGTTAACTTTTATCTACCCAAATGAAATTAATCTCTGCATTCTAATGCAGGTGGTAACAATAGTTACTCTGAGATGTCTTAAAACACATACATAAACACACGCATACACAAACACACGTATGTATTTACAGATGTACACACGCATGCAGACATGAACACAAACATATAACTTTCCTTCACTGTCAGAGAGAGGCACATAGAAGAGGAAAAATTACTGGAAATAAATGTGTATTTTACTTATGGTTTTCTCTGGTGACAGAGTAACAGGTGATTCTCCCCTTACAGTTTTCCAGACTTACGAAATTGCTTCCAATGAACATTTTTTAATTAAAAAATATAAATGTCACCTCAAAATTTCATCTAACATACAAATAACCTTTTTTTGTACAGCTGCATGTGATTCACGTCTCTTTACTCTTGTTTCACTTGCATATTCATTTATTGTACAGCAGGCATATACACTGAGCTAGATCCTTGGGCTAGTCAGGTACCGCAGTGCTGGGGTCAGAGAGAAGAGGAAACACAATCTCTTCCCACATGGACAGCCCATTTTAACACAATCCCCAAAATAAATCAATTACAATCTTTGAGGGAAAAAAAAATCCAGTTACGAGGGACCATAATTGATTTAATTTGGATTTAGCTGGCCAAACAAGGCTTCCTGAAGGAAGTAAGCTGTAAACTAAAACCTGGGGATTAACAAGAGCTTGCCTAACTTGGGAACATATCTTCATTAAAAGCAGAAACAAACAAAAAGACAGGGGAAGAGGCCACTTTTGCTATTCTCACACTTAAACATTCCAATGTATTTCACTTTCCGTTGTGATGTGCCACCCTCTAAATGTCCACTTAAAAATTCTTTGAACTATTTGTAATGGCTTTCACAAACACTGCTTTAGTTCAAATGCTACAATTCTACTTCTCATTAGACACTGACTAAAAAACTGATGGTATAAAAAAAGAATTTTCACAGATTATGTAAAGGAACCTAGTGCTGGGAGAAAGAAGAGCTTAAATGGTACTGGGTGATGGGGAAGCTAAAAGTCAACCAAATTTATCTGCTATTAAATTCGGTATCACTGAATTCCACTTGGCATAAACTAGCAAAGTGGCACAGTTGGCAAAGAATCCACCTGCCAATGCAGGAGACAAAAGAGATATAAGTTCGATCCCTGGGTCAGGAAGATCCCCTGGAGAGGGAATGGCAACCCACTCTGGTAGTCTTGCCTGGAGAATCCCATGGACAGAGGAGCCTGGTGGGCTACAGTTCATGTGTTGCAAAGAGTCAGACACAACTGGGTGTGTGTGCACACACACACAGCACAATTATATCATCTACTCTCAAAATCCTGTTGGGAGCCATGGCCAAGCCTCATTTCTCTCAGGAACAGCTGAGCAGAAAGGAAGACTATGGCAGAGAAAATGACAGGCATTGCCCTTTCCTTAGCCATCAGAATTAATACTAAACACCATGCCTTGGCTTTAGATAGAATGAAAAAAAGTACTCCTTAAATTCAATATGTAATAAACATTGAATTATTACTTATGGGGAGTCTAAGGTGGTGCTAGTGATAAAGAACCCACCTGCCAATGCAGGAGACATAAGAGACATGGGTCCGATCCCTGGGTCAGGAAGATCCCCTGGAGGAGGGCATGGCAACCCACTCCAGATCCTGCCTGAAGAATCCCCATGGACAGTGGAGCCTGGCAGACTACAGTCCATGGGGTCACAGAGTTGAACATGACCGAAGTGACTGAGCATGCATGCATTATTACTTATATTCCAAAATGACAAAATGCATTTGAATATGTGGTAACCTGGCTCTACAACACACATTCTTCCTTGGCACTACAGAAGCTAAGTGATCCCCTGGCCATCCAGAAATATCCTCAGCCAGGCTCTCCATCGGGCCAGCAGGGAGGGGCTCCATCTCAGTTTGTTTCTTGGTCCATTCAAGTTCTCACAGGAAGCAGACTAGAGACTTCATCTTCAACAACTGACTGAACTCAGACAACATTTCCCCCTTGGACCACTGCTTTGTTCTTTAGAAATATTAGGGTGGTGTGACTATCCCTTTGGCTATTGGGGATTACATGGAAGGTAAAGGTTTGAAAGGTGTGCCTTAAAAATTATGTGAGTTTAGTACAGAATAACTTCATAGTTGTTTCAAAATGTATAGCTGTTACAGAAGGAATTTAAGCAAACTGCATAACTTTATAACCTACTCTCTCTCTTCCTTACTTTCTACTGGAACAACCACTGAGTAAAGATTTATAACTTTCTTTGGGAAACAAAAGCTAAATATTCTCAAAGAACATGTGACTTCAAAGTGACTTAAATGTTACATTTTATTTTTATTTTTTGATGTATTTACAACAAATAGATATTAAAAAGCCAAAAGAAACGCCCTTAAAACATGAAAAATTTGTTTTCAAACATATCACAAGTGAAAGCCTTAAGAGTTCTCCTCTAAAGTAAGAGATCATTAGAAATACTAAGATGAATTTTGAGACCATGTGGACTGTAAGAGTATGCATGTTACAGGGGAAATTTAAGTTTGGATTAAAGCCAGAATAATATTTGGAAGAGCAGAGTGAAGATAGTACATTTCATTTCCTTTGGATTTGGAAAAGCACTAAATGAAAGTCACTAACCAAATATATATTTTTAGTCCCAGTGACAGTGGAGGAGCTATTAACAGACACATAAATTACATACTTTGCACGTTTTTAAAAGAATATTTAGTATTTTTATCCTAAGAATTTAAGTGTCAGGATGCAACATTCTTAAGGTAAATAAGACAATAAGGTTTTTTCCTACTGAAGTATGTAACTTTGGAATCACTTAGTGAATCCTTACAGAGCAGTAATTGCAAAGTAACTTTCACTTTCAGTGTTTTCAAATTTGAGCTGGTAAATTCCTAAGTGTTTATGATTTACATGTACACATTATGTATATATACTGCAAATTAATATTTGTCGATTCAACTAAAATTTATTGAAAAGTTACTAAGTATAAAATTCTGTATTTTTTAAAATGTAAGTTTATATAACTTCTCATTTAGGCCAGAAATGTGCCTCATCAGGTAGCTCAGTGGTAAAGAATCCAACTGCCAGTCCCAGAGATGCAAGAGATGTGGGTTTGATCCCTGTGTCTGCAAGATCCCCTGGAGCAGGGCATGGCAACCCACTCCAGCATTCCTGTCTGGAGAATCCCACAGAGGAGCCCAGCGGGCTACAGTCCTTGAGGTCACAAAGAGCGGGACACAACTGAGCATGCGTGAACATGCACGTGTCTCATCACATACATTAAACATGAAAATAAACTCCACCTGATCTCCCTATTTGTGCTTGGAATATAACTTCTGATAAATACTAGGGTGTTGACATTATGGCAAAGAAACTAATCATGTGAAATGACCCAGTTTTCAGTTTGAAGCATTTGGTTATGTTTATGTCATGCTTGCATTATCTGGTTTGCAATCCACTCTTTCACCTGATTTTTTCCCCTAATTTTTGTCTGTGCTGCATGGCATGTGGGATCTTAGTTCCCTAACCAGAAATTGAATTCATGCCCCCTGCAGTGGAAGCACAGTGTCTTAACCACTGTACTGCTAGGGAAGTCCCTCGCCTGATTCTTTTAAGACCTACAAACCCTGTTCATTTGCAAAAACATGTTTTTCTCAAACTAGTAGGATCATTCTAATATTCAGAGAACTTGTTTCATTCATATGGAGTGAACATATAAAAGTAGAGGAAACCACAACATGTCAGGGAAGGGTCACCTCTCTTAACCAAGGAAAGAAATTATCAGTAGGGTTACAATAGTAGACAGCCACACACATGACTATTGAAACAGCATCACAAAACTTGATAATCAAGCTTGCTTTTAAAGTAAGGAAATGATTTGGAGTGAATGTAATTGGCATTACAATAGGATATCTGTGTCTCTGAAAGCTTATGGCTGAATACAAAACACTCTCAGTAAAAAGAACTGAGAGATAACTAATTCTTAAAGGCTACTGCTCTGACTACCTACAAAAAGTATTTCTCTACAGCATGTATCTGACTATGAGCAAAAATTCTCTTAAGAACAGGGATTGAACGAGGCATGACTGATCCAAGCAGCTTCCGCTGACCCTGGCTACAGTCCTGGGTTGCCTGGGATACCAGGACAGGTCTGTTTGTCCAAGAAATAGAGGGATCAGAAACAGTGGCTAACGTGGTGAGAGAAATATATCCAGATATATCCAGTCTGTAGCTCCTAGTATGGAATGCTGGCTCGTGGTGTAATACACTATAAAATGTAGCTCCTGAGCATACTTATCAAAGATGTCTGTCAAAGTTAAATAACCTGGTTGTTCCGTTCATTGACTTTTAAATAAAAGATGATATCAAGGCTTGGGAATGTGATTTTGGAAAAAGTATTTTAACTTTTCCAAGTACAAAGGGTTGCTTGAGGTCACAGAAGCCACAAAAACAAACCCTGAATCCTAAAAATTGAATCAAAAATAAATCAGATAACCTGTGAGAGACTCTAGCAGAAGGTACATCTGAATTCTCCCCTTGAGGCATCCATGTTCTGAGCCCTTAGGGCTAGAATATCTTTCATTTCATGGGCCACAGTTGAGAACATAGACCAAGAATGGGGTCCAGCAGACATAAAGGAATATTTATCCACATGCATATTTATGGTACAGCTCCTTTGTGAGAGAATAGTGCCCTTTTCTTGCGCGTGTTCCAGACCTGACCTTCCTTTGGCCTTGGAATTATCTGGTTTGTTTTCTTCTGTAGCCAGGTTCTGAAATATCAAACACAGCTGTAGGCAAAGGAAGAGGGTGGTCAGATAGCCCACCCATCGGTGCCATAATAAATGGAATTGGAACTGATGTATGTAGAATTAAACAAGGTTTGCCTTGGCACCACTGTCTCCTATGAGTCATTTGTATGAAAAGCCAGGACAAAACTCTGAAACAAACACAACAGCAAGAAAAACACACTGGAAGGGGGCACTCTTTCGAGTTGAGTGAAGTTAGCATCGTAAATTTCCTCGGGGCCACAAGCACTGGAAGGAAGAGATGGTAAAGAATGTTGAGGGGATCTCTGGTTCCAGAAGGGACCCATGCACCTGTTGATGTGTTTTCCAGGCCCCTGAATGATAACAATTTATGAGGCTATTAATACTAAGCCCAAGATTTATCAGATGTGCTGCTTTGTCTTGTGGCCAATACAACGTCATAAAATTTGGGTTGCATTGGGTTAAAATGGAGCGTTCTGCCCTTGGAGTTATTCTGAGCATTTAAATCGCTTAATCCTGCAAAAACGGTGCATTCAGCCTGCCTATTAGGGAAAGTCTTTTGGGATTCTCACCAGTTGCAGAGCCGGGCCGGAGGGGGCGGTCCATTGCTGGGTGAGGTAACGTGGAGGCTGCGGGGGAGGAGTGGGTCTTGGAGACCAGACGCTCTTTCTCTAATCCCTCCATGCCCACAGGAGCCAGCTGAGCCTGGCGCACCGAGACTGCACGTGTGTGCTGGGGCTCCAAGAAGGACTGCTGCCAAGAAAAGAGCACAGAAGAGAGAAACATGAGGCCAGCACGCAGGGAGACACTGAGAGCGACATGTCAACAAATTAAGTTCATCAGGTCAGAGACATAATAAACGGTGTGAAGGAAAAAAAAATAGAGAAAGGGAGAAAAAAAACACGATCTAGTCAATAAATCCATTCAACAGATGTTTTCACACTGACGGCCAGGGCCTGCCTGCCTGGCTGAGGAGGAGGTGATGGCAGGAGGCCTGTCAGTTTGAACTGATTGAAAGAAACAGACCTTTAACCTCAAGAGGAACATCGACTTGGACTCATTTCCTACCTTGATACCAATGTTTTGAGTACAGCCTGGAACTGTTACAATGGCAAAGTGGTAGAACAATTCAACTGTTTTCAAACCACCACCAAGACTCAATTTTGAAAACCCTATCCTGAATTCACTTCAAGTAATATTGTCAATGAAATTTTCAGGAGCCTAAATGTTGCCAATTAAATGCCTATATTTGACCACCTTCAGTCTTCATACAGGCTTCCCCAGTGGCTCAGATGGTAAAGAATCTGCCCTTCAGGCGGAAGACCTGAGTTCAGTCACTGGGTTGGGAAGATCCCCTGGGGAAGGGAATGGAGACCCACTCCAGTATTCTTGCCTGGGAAATCCCATGGACAGGGGATCCTGGTGAGCTGCATTCCATGGGGTCACAAAGAGTTGGATGTGACTGAGCGACTAGCACACACATAGACAGTCTTTGTATAATCGTACAGAATGACTTTTTCATACGCTGATGATATAATCCCAATAGTATAAAAAAAACTGTTTCCTTAAACAATGTTAAATACAATCTCAGTATTTAACAATATTGTCATACTTCATACGTCTCAACTTATCAAAGAGCCAGAATTGGAAGCTCCTGAAAGATTCACTGGACCTATTCCTCTGTCCCCCCAAAAAAAGACAATCTCTAAAACAGAGACAGGCACTATCTCTGTTTAACTTAACTAAATTAAACTACAGTTTAACTATCAATATTACACCCTAAATAGGTCCTCTGTCCTCAGCATCAGGCAATTCATAACCTTTGTATTGATTTTTATGTTTCCTGCCTTTTCTATATTCCAATTAGACATGAAAAGCAGCTCTACGGTGATACAAAAGATGATCACCTCTCATGCCATGGATAAGGAAACTAATACTCCAAAAGGTTAACAAAGCCTTCTAAACACAAGACCAATTTCTAGCATTTTAAAAATCTACCTGCTCTTCTGCTTCTTCAAGCATGCACGGTTTCAAGACTGGAAGCAGATGTCACCTCTCCTTAGTAAAGCCCCAGCCTAACCTTCCTGTTAGAATGGTTGCTCCTCTACTACAAGGCTGGGCACATCCTTTGAATCCAAAGTATTCATTTAATGAGCATGCTAACAAGTCTAACTACAATACGACTGTATTCAATGCATGTTACATGGCTTTATGTCATTGTGATTTTCTCTGTATGAGTTAATGCTGTATATACATGTGTTATGAATATGAATATATATTCAGTTATAGACCATAGACAGATTTCCCAATTTGGAAAAAAGAATCATTAAAAATTAACTTTAAAATAAGCTCTAAGTAATGATGTGTATATGATGTTATTTCTGTTTTGCTCTGAAAAATAACTGAACCATCAATCAACTGGAAGGTATTTGTCACATCATCAGGCCCTGGGCATGTGCTTTGATGTTTAGAATGATTTGGCCAAGATCTAGTCCTAGTTAACAATAGTCGTAACACTTCTGAAGTCTCTAAATCTCTTGCTTTCTTGAGTATCTCCACGTGTAATTCCCTAAGGAAACAGCAGTAGGGTTGGCACAGTCTCTCCTCTCATGGAACTTACAGAGGACATGCAAATGTGCAATTAGGTCTTTGGGAGTTTTCTATGGGAAAATGAGCTCTTCTGCATAGGATCTAAAGTGCCTGGGTACATATATACCTAGATGTTTGTAATGTCCACCCCTTCTGTTTCTATTACTGTACAATTCAAACTAATGCAAAAGGCCCTTGATTAACTATCCTAATTCAAAAATCAACCCATCCTATTCTTTCCTGCAAGAACTCTCTTCCTAAAGCTCTACTAATAAGCAAAAAGGTGACAGAAAGTCTGTGCAGGTAAAGCAAAGTTTGAAGAGCTTCCCCAGGCTGTCATCTAGGTTCTCGCTGCACGCATGTGTGTTCGGTCACTTCAGTCATGTCTGACTCTTTACGACCCCATGGACTGTAGCCCGCCAGGCTCCTCTGACCATGGGATTCCCCAGGCAAGAATACTGGAGTGAGTTGCCATGTCCTCCTCTAGGGGGTCTTTCTGACCCAGGGATCAAACCCATGTCTCTTACGCCTCCTGCATTGGCAGGTGGGTTCTTTACCACTCGTGCCCCCTGGGAAGCCCAGGTTCTCCCTGACCTGACACCCATCTGAATTTCAATGTTAGCTCTTCTATTCCTTCTTCAGGTTCTAGCTCAAATTCCTACCTACTGTTTAACAAATAACATCCTCAGGGTTGTATTCTTTCATGGGCTCTTTCCTCTATAAAAAATACTAAACATTGCCTTTTATGCTAAGATCAGCATACATTGGAATCATTATTATAATATCTATTTTTTCTTCTGATAAAAACTAACATTTAAAATATTTTGTGGGTACCTTAGAATATAGTGGGTTCTGGGCACAGTGTCTGCTGTGTCTAATGGACATATTGGCCCTGATCGTCCGTGCTTCCAATCTTTTCTGTGTCACCTGCTCTGGGTGTGTCCATGAGGCTTCACATTCAGCAACCGTTCACCTCCTCTACAGTCCATGTCAAATCTTATCGCAAACCTTTTAAACTCACATGTTATACATGCTTTTCCTCTCCACTCTATTTCTCTCTTTCCCTGCCATCATCTTTTATGTATTAGAGTTACTGCATGCAGTAACTAGTTATTGAGCTCATACCCTGAGCCAGACACGTTGCTGGTGTGTTGAGCCTTTTTAATGTTTATCGTCTAGTGAAGAGACAGATACTAAATATTTCTAAGTATAATGCAATTATAAATATGAGTGCTATATGGGAAAAAAGAGTACCACGGAAAACTTTAAAGAAGAATATGATTTAGAGGTTGAGGGAACTTTCTTTAAGCAAGTCACATTTAATGTGAGATGTAAAGAATAAACTGAATTGGCCAGATGAATGGGGCCAAGGATCTAGATATGTTTTGCGGGGGAGGGGGAAAAGAGATCAACCAGAGATTGGATCTAATCCATCTGTGAACTTATTTTCTGCTCCATTTTATGTCTTTTCTTATATTTCTTATAAGGCTAAATATGTATTTGTGCATTAAAAATAGTAACACAAACTTGGCAGTTAGAGGCCGTGCTATTTTTTCAATAACATAACCATGTTTTAGATCACTGGAGTTACTAAATACTTTCTCTCTTAAAGAATAGCTCAGTACTCTAAGAGTTCATGTAAACACCACCACCTTCTTTGCTTCTTTCTTCGTAAAGCATACTCATTGCTTTACTTGGACTTCACAGGGACCTTTGAGATAATGGAATAATAATTTGATAACTCATAACTTCACTTTCACTTTTATGCATTGGAGAAGGAAATGGCAACCCACTCCTTTTTCATGTTTATCATCTAGTGAAGAGACAGATACTAAGTATTTCTAAGTATAATGCAATTATAAATGTGAGTGCTATATGGGAAAAAGAGTACCACGAAAAACTTTAAAGAAGAATATGATTTAGATTAAAAAGAACCAGGAAATGTTCTTGCCTGGAGAATCCCAGGGATGGGGGAGCCTGTTGAGCTGCTGTCTATGGGGTCGCACAGAGTCGGACACGACTGAAGCAACTTAGCAGCAGCAGCAGCAGCAGTAGCAACTCATAACCATGACACATGTGTTACATCTCAGTATGGAACTTCACAACCAGGCAAGCAAAATCCTAGTTATCCAACTTCTACTATTAGGAAAATGGCAATATAAGTAAGAAACAAACTTGTTCAATAGTATTCATCACATATAAGAGTTCATCCAATATCTATTATGCATGACAGATGGGAAACAGACCCCATGATGGGGTGAATAGTCAGGAAAGTGAATTAAACATGGCTCCTGATCTTATGGGTTGACACCCCAAATTCAAGTACTTTATCCATGATTAGTAAGTATCATAAGGATGTGAGCTTCACACACTGACTCATGTATTTCCACATATACACTAGGTGTTAATAAATATATGGTGAATAAACACGTGAATAGAAAGGAGATACTAAGCTATCCTTAAGATCTCACTATAAGGATAAAACAAGAAAGCATATTATAAGCAATCATAATATAAAAAGCCAAGGAATGGTTAATGGAAACATAAAAAAATAGAGAACAGACATAAGAATTATCTAATACAATTCTCTGAAGTTACTCAGTGATGGAGCCAAGAGCTGAGGGAAGGGACTGATTTGAGAATTATTTTTTTTTTCCTCTGTACTTTCATGTGATTTCCAAACGTTATGCCTATCACCTATATTAAAACTTTAATTAACAAAAATGGCAAATGTTAATTTAAAATAAATAGCTGAGCCTTTCAAACACTTCATTAGGACAGACTCATAATCACTGGTTCTAAGAGCAGCCATGGGTCAAGAATTTTTGAACTTTCTGTCAAAAAAGGACTATAAAACAGAAACATTTATTCATTTTCAAAAGAGTGGACTATAATTATACACCCTTACAAATAAAGTATAGCTTTTAATGTACAGGATGAATTTTGACAATCCGGTAAGGCACAGATTATTATGGTACATGCTGCTGCTAAGTCGCTTCAGTCATGTCCGACTCTGTGCGACCCCATAGACGGCAGCCCACCAGGCTCCCCCGTCCCTGGGATTCTCCAGGCAAGAACATTGGAGTGGGTTGCCATTTCCTTCTCCAATGCATGAAAGTGAAAAGTGAAAGTGAAGTGGCTCAGTCGTGTCCGACTCTTCGCAACCCCATGGACTGCAGCCCACCAGGCTCCTCCGTCCATGGGATTTTCCAGGCAAGAGTGCTGGAGTGGGGTGCCATTGCCTTCTCCGATTATGGTACATATTAGTGACCAAAACATCACAAAACAGCAGGCACTTTGATTTCAGATGCGTGTTACTTCTCACCCAGAGAAAATTTCCCTTCTCCATGAGACCGAAAACTGAGATAGCATTTTCATAGCTAAAACTGAAGTGTTTCATTAAACATTTTTTAACAAGAGATAATTTTGTTCATGGCTATTTTCCATACTCCCAAGTAAGGACAAAAATGCATGTTTTTCTCTTGCATCATCAGAAAAATAAAATGTCTAACAGTTTAGAACAGAGTGCTACTAAAAATTCTGTTGATATCGAAATCAATCTTTCATCTATTGAGTGCCTCTGGAAAATGTGTCATGCTCAATGAGTGAATAATAAACATGCTCTCATCCCTCCAAAAAGCATTCTTGTTTAAAATATTTTTTTAAATACATGTATTATTTTCAGATTGTTTCTTATGCATATACAGACTTTGGTTCTTTCAGATGATTTAACTATGAGCTTTGTTTTGATTGGTTATTTTGCCAAACTGTAATTCAGGGACATTCTCTCAGGCTACCGAGATGTGTTATACAATCTTTCCTCTATGAAGTAGCGTAAGGCCACTATACCTGAGCATCACCTGTCTCCCATCACTGATAAAGGCTTCCAATTACTTTCACAGAACAGTTATTATGTGCCCATTTTATAAATTCTTCAGTGATGTAGCAAGACATCAATGTCATTAGGGCCTAGGCCTTTCTAAGCTGTGGTAAATAAACACTGCGATCTATTTGGAAAGAGGGTCCCCGTATAGAAGTCTGTATGGCAAGCACGCTGTTCTTGCTTAAAGCTGAGTCTCTGGGAGTGGCTTGCTAATGGAGATTATGAGGTGATAAAGCCCTGGGTTGAGGAGATTCAAGGTTCTAATTTTTGGTAACAGCAGTGATTTTTAAATTTTGTTTCTGTTTGGTTTATTTTGCTTTCTTGCTGCCACTGCTCAGGGACCTATTTTATGGCTTCTGGGTTTTCACTTTGTTCTGGATGGTTACATTTGCTTCCAGACATACTGCTCTTTGTTTGCTATAATCAATTTCATCATGCCATTTTAGAAAAGCAAATACAAAAATCGTATATTACAGTTTAATCTTTGAAATGATCAAAATTAAATATTTGAGTTGGTTTAACAAAAGATATGACCTAAAAACAAAAGAAAAAGATCATGGGAAAATAATTTTTAAAAATACTAAAATTCAGTTTTTAAAGACTTTTATTTAAAGCCTATATGTTATTCCTTGTTTGGCATGATGAGAAAATTCTATTTTCTTTTTGTTTTTCAGTGTTTTGAATTTAAGAAGTCTTGCTTTTACAGAATTAGAATCATAAATATCCCTAGAGCTTATCTTGTAAGATGCCAAGGGCAAGTGGGAATTTACATGTTCTAAAGTCTTTGCAGCCCTTGGACTGCAAGGAGATCTAACCAGTCCATTCTAAAGGAGATCAGTCCTGGGTGTTCTTTGGAAGGAATGATGCTAAAGCTGAAACTCCAGTACTTTGGCCACCTCATGGGAAGAGTTGACTCATTGGAAAATACTCTGATGCTGGGAGGGATTGGGGGCAGGAGGAAAAGGGGACCACGGAGGATGAGATGGCTGGATGGCATCACCGACTCGATGGACGTGAGTTTGAGTGAATCCCAGGAGATGGTGATGGACAGGGAGGCCTGGCGTGCTGCAATTCATGGGGTCACAAAGAGTCGGACACGACTGAGTGACTGAACTGAACTGAAAGTCTTTGTATTATTCAGTATGGGTGTAGAAATACTGGTTAACTTTAGACTTTTAAAAACTAAACATGCATGTTAATAATTTAAAAGTAGCTATTAAATAAATAGAAATAATATGTGTAACACTAAAGTAGACAAACATTTTTGAGAAAGAGACAAAACCTACAAGTAATCAGTCTAAAAAAAGTGGAAGAAAAAAAATGAAGCATTGAAAAGGCTGTACAAATATAATTCACAAAATAAGATGCTAGAAACAAATTCCCACACATCACTAAACACAGTTGATGTGAATACTCAATTTACCAATTATTAATAAAACATGAAGACAGCCAAATTGAATCTCAAAAATAGAAAGGCTAAATTCTCTGGCGGACCAAGATCAAATTAAAGATTCTATGAAGTCACAGGGGCTTCCCTAGTAGCTCAGTTGGTAAAGAATCTGCCTGCAATGCAGGAGACCCAGGTTTGATTCCTGGGTTGGGAAGATCCACTGGTGAAGGGATAGGCTACCCACTCCAGTATTCTTGGACTTCCCTTGTGGCTCAGCTGGTAAAGAATCTGCCTGCAATGTGAGGGACCTGGGTTTGATCCCTGGGTGGGGAAGATCCCCTGGAGAAGTGAAAGGCTAGGCCTGGAGAATTCCATGGACTCTACTAGTCCCTGGAGTCACAAAGACATGAGAAAATAATAACAGTAACAACAAAAAGTAGTAAAAGCCTTGAGCCACCATGTTAGAACCAGACAAAATAGATTTTTATGGGGAAAATACTAGAGATCACATAGGGGTGTAAAAAATAATACAAAAGTTCAATTAACCGAAAAACAATTCTAAACTAGTAACATGGGTCCACGCATAAAAAGTGTAAATTGGCAGAAGCACAAAGAAAAATCAACATCGTGGAAGATTATAGCAAATGGTAGCAAAATGAGTGGGGTTTCCTTGCTGAAATGGTGAAATACTGAATTGCGAAATGTTGAAATTTGCAGCCAATAAATATATATTCTTTCAAGCACACATGTAACAATTGCAAAATTGACCAATACAATAAAGCAAGTGTCAACAAACTTAAAAGCATTAATATTTACAATGGAATAATATTCAGCTTTTAGAGGAAAGGGCTTCCCCTGATGGCTCAGAGGTTAAAGCATCTGCCTGCAATGTGGGAGACCTGGGTTCGATCCCTGGGTCAGGAAGATCCCCTGGAGAAGGAAATGGCAACCTACTCCAGAATTCTTGCTGGAGAATCCCATGGACGGAGGAGCCTGGTGGGCTACAGTCCACAGGGTCACAAAGAGTTGGACACAACTGAGCAACTTCACTTTCACTTTGTTTAGAGGAAAGAAATTCTGACATATACTATAACATGGATAAACCTTAAATACATCATGCAAAGAGAAATAAGCCAGTTACATAGGACAAATACTGTGCAGTTTCACTTATACAATACACTGCTAAATCTCTTCAGTCATGTCTGACTCTGTGTGACCCCATAGGCGGCAGCCCACCAGGCTTCCCCATCCCTGGGATTCTCCAGGCAAGAACACTGGAGTGGGTTGCCACTGCCTTCTCCAATGCAGGAAAGTGAAAAGTGAAAGTGAAGTCGCTCAGTCGTGTCCGCCTCTTCTCGACCCCATGGACTGCAGCCTTCCAGGCTCCTCCATCCATGGGATTTTCCATGCAAGAGTACTGGAGTGGGGTGCCATTGCCTTCTCCGCCGACTCTTAGCTAGAATAATTAAATTCATACAGACAGAAAGCAGGATGGTGGTTGCCAGGAGCTGGGAAGAAGAGAGTTACTGTTTAATGGGTACAGTTTCAATTCGGGAAGATGAAAACATTCTAGGATTCTAGAGGTGGATGGGGATTATGGCTGAATAACAATGTGAATTTACTTGATGCCACTGAATCTTACATTAAAAAATGATTAAATGGTGAGTAATTTATTATATTTTACTGAAAAAAAGAGGAACTAATATTATTCAGGTCATATATGTTGACCATATTAGTCAGAGATGTAAACTAGGTAGATGAAAAGATACACTATGTTCTGTGAAAAAATCATTATCATAACGATACCAGTTTTTCCCAAATGAATTTATAATTTCTGGTATGTTTCAGATGATCCTAAATTTTGCATACAAGCACAAAGGCAGAGAAAAGCCAGCAAGTTTTGAAAATAAAGAACAAGTTGGGGAGACAGATCCAGCTAGATATCTATACATACTAAAAGCTAAATTATTAAGACATATTTGCACAAGAACAGATTAATGGAACAGAATAGAGAGCCTATAAGCAGACCCATGAGTATATAGAAACTCGTCATATACAAGAGAGATGATCTACAGAGTAGCAGGTAAACAAAGAATGTCAATCAACAAATGATGTTGGGGACACAGGTTACCCATTAACGGAACAATGAATTTAGATAATTACCTAACACTACATGCAAAGAACTAAGAGTGGATTAAAAACTGAAATGCAAAATGCACAATTTTTAAAGTTTTATGAAAAAAGATGGAGAATACCTTTCTAAACTTATAGGAGGAAAGAAATTCAAATACTTCTGTTTTTTATGAGCCAGAAAAACACAAGCCAGAAATTAGATTAAAATCTTTGCAAAACATAGAATAAAGCAACGTTTAACATCTACTTTATGTATACAACAATAACCACTTTATGCTCATCAGACTGATCAGAAATTTAAAACTCTGATGATAACCAAACATCATTGAAAATACAGAGCAAGAGAAACTCACAGACTGCTTGTAGACGAATAGATTGTTATAACCACCTTAAAGAACAGTGGGCTAATATTCAGTAACAGTGAAGACGGACAGCAAACCTACTGTACAATTGGTGAGTGAAAAAGCAAAAACTGTATATGAAGTCAACAAATTAGTATACATTGTTTAAATACATGTAAGTGTAATAAAAATATAAAGAAATGTACAGGAAAAACAAAAAGCAAATTTAGAAAAGAAGAAATGGGAGGGGGATGAAATAGGGAGGAGATTGAACTTTATATATATATTATTTCTACTTATCTCTGAAACTGGATGTTCATTATTATAATCTTCATTATTTTCTCTGTATTAATAATACATCAAAAATAAACTTAAAATGCTTAATAAATGGGTACATATAAAACACCAATATTATTATAACATAAAATTGGTTTTATTGGAAAGACTAAGATGTTTTAGGGAAGGAACAAAGATTTATTGGAAAATACAAAAAAAGTGAGAAAAAAAGAAAAAGTAAAAGTAGATGAGAAAATAAATATGAAAAATATATTTTTTACTAAGTACACTAATTTACTTCTAGATCATATATTCATAAGATATCAATTAATTTGTACTGCAGTGCACTGATAATATAAAATGTGTACATTTCAAGTATATTTTGTCTTTAGAATTTCAACATATTATCATTAAGTTCACCTCAATGAGAAAACAATGACACCTAAAGGACTGAGAAATTTGTCCTTTTACATGCAAAATAATGTAAACTGGAAACTTGAGATGACAATTCTGGAACAGAAGAAGAAACAAATTTAAATAGGCAAACAAAAACTAAAGAAACATAAAGACACTTAGAAACAATTATTTATAACTACTGATAATACAATTGATTTACTGTTAGAACAGGGTGACTGAGATGAAGTTTCAGAGAAAATCTACTCTTCTGGAGATGTTACTGAGTATGTACCAGTAATTCAATATTACCTGGGGGCTTGAAGTAGGGGTGAGCCACTGGCTGATGACATTTGGCTAAAACCTTATATAGTGCAGAACAGAACCCAAATATGGTACCTGAGAGCAGTGATCTCCAAAGTTTGGCATAAACATGAATCCATCGAGTGAAGAAGCTTTTACTCATATTTAATTTTTAAATAAAAACACAAGAAAGCAAATTAGATATAATAATATTGGATAAATGGATAGACTGTAGCATTTACACCTAGTCCCTGCATCAAGGATCATATAGCACAAACTCTGTCAGATATCCAAAGGCAGGAAGGAAAGTCTGATTTCAAACTTTAATACACAGTTAGGCAATGGCACCCCACTCCAGTACTCTTGCCTGGAAAATCCCATGGATGGAGGAGCCTGGTGGGCTGCAGTCCATGGGGTCGCTGAGGGTTGGACACGACTGAGCAACTTCACTTTCACTTTATAGTAATCAAAGTAGTATGCATAAGGATAGACATCTAGAATTGGAATTGAGTTGAAAATCCTGAAATAAACTCTCATATTTATGGCCAACTGATTTTCACCAAGGGTGCCAAGAAAATTCAAAAGGGAAAGTAGAATCTTTCAACAAATGGAGCTGGGACAACTATGAATCTATGAGCAAAAGAATGCATCTGAACCCCTTCCTCACACCAAACACAAAATGTCCAAATGGATCACAGGATATAAGAGCTAAAACTATAAAATTATTAGAGGAAATACAGAAGTAAATCTTCTTAGAAATAAGAAGTGATCCTCCCCCAAACAGATATACTCATAAGTAAAAACTGTTGTGCTTCAACAGACACCAGTTGTCCAACAAAAATTTATACGTGTTGATATCAGCACCATTCACAACAGCCCAAAGAAACCACCCAAACACCCATCAAGTGAAGAATGGATAAATACAGCATATCTATGCAATGAAATTCTATCCAGCCATAAAAAGGCTTTTGTTTTCTTTTGTTTTTCTCTCATTCACAAAATCACAATCATATTTGCTATTTTTAAGGGAAAACTTAGCATTAAATGCAAGCTCATAAAACCTTAAAAAGTATATTCTCCCAGAATACATTTTTTAAATTAAGTCTTAAAAAAGAAAAAAGACAAGCCTAGGTATTATGTCAGAGTCATAGATCAAACAAGGGCAAGCAGCTCCCCACCCCAAGGCCAAAGAGGGCCACTGTCCTCCTGGAGCTCCACTGAGAATAACTGGTCTGCTGGTGGTTAAAATGTGTTCTATAGAAAAGCTTGTTATAAAATGTTAAAGCCAAACCCTTAACATGCAACAGACCTTAGGGAGAAGCGGACGTGAGTCCTAGGTTCTGGAGAACTTGGTGAATCAGTAAAGAAAAGAGGACACGGACACAAGTCTCCAGAAGCATTTGAAATGAATCGGGCAAGAACCTCTAACCTACCTGCAGGCCACCGGGGCGATCAGGAAGAAGCAAAGAGCGCCTCATCCCGGCCAGGCCCCACGACAGGTGGGCAGTCTGTTCCGGAAGCATGCGGAGACAAGTTTTTCAAGGAGTCCATCAGAGGCTGGAGAGAGGCACAGGAGCCCGGGGGGCGGGAGGGATGCACCCAAACTTCTGCCTCCCTTTCCAGGATGTAACAGGTCTTTCCAACATGGAGCACACTTGTGGGCTTTTCTAAAAAGTTAAAACACTGGGTGGTCTATGGACACTGGGAAAGAAGAATACAAACGTCTCTTGCCTGGAAAATACAAATTGAGAAGCCTTGACTCTTGCTGCAAGCCTAGGGTGGAGGAGGCTGGCTGTGAAGGCGGCCAGACCTCGGAGCAGAGGCCAGGAGTAGAAAGGCGGAGGCCGCCGCAGAGAGGAGCTACCTGGAGAGAAACTGGGGAGCCTGGCCGCCGACCAGGACCCAGGGGCAGGAGGCTGCGGCCACTGCCCCCCAGGGTGACCCAGGCTGCATGGCAGTGTGTAAGCAACACCCAGACGTCCTCCTGAACGAGCTTCGGCCCGGGCTTCACTGCGAAAAGCTAAGCGGAGGCCCCCAAGTAGACGCCCCGCCAGCAGGCCAGACGTTTGCGGCCTCGGGCAGCTGGTCCCGCAGCTCCACCTGCTTTTCAGAGGCAGAAAAGTACTCACACCGGGGTCTCTAGCTTAATCCTCAAATGCTGGCTTCCCGTGGCCAAGCTTCCCGACATGATGGTTCGCTGCATCTTGCTAAAAGATACAATATTTCTTTGGCTGTTAGCCCTGTGCTGCTTCCATATTTGGAGCCTTTCTTCCAAAATCCTGCTTTTCTCTCCGGAGAGTCTGTCATACTGTTCCGAAGCACGCAAAAACTCGGCCTGGTCTCCATACCCCTCGTTGCCCCACCTTCCAGCCCTCTCACCTAGCAGACGCCACTGCCAGAGAGCCCCTTCCCTGCCGCTAAAGTGCGCGGTACGCATCACACCGCACCTGTGACCTTTTGCCGCCTTGTTCCCCTGACTTAGTCCCTTGCAGGTTTCACTAGTGAGGTTAAATTCCCCATCCTTCCTCTCCTTTTGCGGCTGGTGGTGGTGGTTTAGTCGCTAAGTCATGTCCGACCCTTGTAACCCCATAGACAGATTCTCCAGGCAAGAATACTGGAGTGGGGCGCCATTTCCTTCTCCCCTTCTGCTAGGCCTTTGTTAATGACCAGCTTTTGGCGTCTCAGATTTGTTCACGTGCCCCAAACAGGTGTACTCGCTTTGGATTAAGCAGGCACCTCCCCCTCCGGATGCCTCCTTGTCTGAGTCCTTGTACGAAAAGTACAGGAAGAATTGCAGGCCCCCTTGGAGATTATGCTGGATGGCGCGGAAGTAACGTGCCAGCTAATATGGATGGGCTGCCTGACGGTGGTATAAAACCGGGAGCTGGTGCTGCTGTGACTGCGCACATCCCCCTACCCGGGCTCCCAGTAGCTCTTTCATGGCCTGCGCGGCAGCTGGGAGTAATTTTCCTTCAGGATCCTGTCACTAGCGAGCTCTGCCCCAGCCACCAATAGACGTTGGTGGTTGGCAACAGGGAGGCAAAGGTGGTCAAAAGGAATAAACTTCCAGTTATAATATAAATGAGTCCCGGGGATATAATTACTATATGGCATGGTGACTGCAATTAATGATACTGTATTGCCTATTTGAAGGAAAAAAAAAAAAATACTGTGATCACTCACCTAGAGCTAGACATCCTGGAATGTGAAGTCAAGTGGGCCTTAGAAAGCATCATTACGAACAAACCTAGTGGAGCTATTTCAAATCCTAAAAGATGATGCTCTGAAAGTGCTGCACTCAATATGCCAGCAAATTTGGAAAACTCAGCAGTGGCCACAGGACTGGAAAAGGTCAGTTTTCATTCCAGTCCCAAAGAATGCTCAAACTACTGCACAATTGCACTCATCTCACAGGCTAGCAAAGTAATGCTCAAAATCCTCTAAGCCAGGCTTCACCAATATGTGAACTGTGAACTTCCAGATGTTCAAGCTGGTTTTAGAAAAGGCAGAGGAACCAAAGATCAAATTGCCAACATCTGCTGGATCATGGAAGAAGCAAGAGAGTTCCAGAAAAACATCTATTTCTGCTTTATTGACTATGCCAAAGCCTTTGACTGTGTGGATCACAATAAACTGTGGAAAATTCTGAAAGAGATGGGAATACCAGACCACCTGACCTGCCTCTTGAGAAACCTATATGCAGGTCAGGAAGCAACAGTTAGAACTGGACATGGAACAATAGACTGGTTCCAAATAGGGAAAGGAGTATGTCAAGGCTGTATATTATCACCCTGCTTATTTAACCTATATGTAGAGTACATCATGAGAAACGCTGGGCTGGAAGAAGCACAAGCTGGAATCAAGACTGCCAGGAGAAATATCAATAACCTCAGATATGCAGATGACACCACCCTTAAAGCAGAAAGAGAAGAGGAACTAAAAAGCCTCTTGATGCAAGTGAAAGAGGAGAGTGAAAAAGTTGGCTTAAAGCTCAACATTCAGAAAACTAAGATCATGGCATCTGGTCCCATCACTTCATGGCAAATAGATGGGGAAACAGTGTCAGACTTTATTTTTCTGGGCTCCAAAATCACTGCAGATGGTGATTGCAGCCATGAAATTAAGACGCTTACTCCTTGGAAGGAAAGTTATGACCAACCTAGACAGCATATTCAAAAGCAGAGACATTACTTTGCCAACAAAGGTCCATCTAGTCAAGGCTATGGTTTTTCCAGCGTCATGTATGGATGTGAGAGTTGGACTGTGAAGAAAGCTGAGCGCTGAAGAATTGATGTTTTTGAACTGTGGTGTTGGAGAAGACTCTTGCAAGTCCCTTGGACTGCAAAGAGATTCAACCAGTCCATCCTAAAGGAGACCAGTCCTGGGTGTTCATTGGAAGGACTGATGCTAAAGCTGAAACTCCAGTACTCTGGCCACCTCATGCGAAGGGTTGACTCATTGGAAAAGACCCTGATGCTGGGAGGGATTGAGGGCAGGAGGAGAAGGGGACGACAGAGGATGAGATGGCTGGATGGCATCACCGACTCGATGCACGTGAGTTTGGATGAACTCTGGGAGTTGGTGATGGACAGGGAGGCCTGATGTGCTACACTTCATGGGGTCGCAAAGAGTCAGGCACAACTGAGCGACTAGCCTGAACCGAACTGATGCGTGCTACAGCATAGATGCACCTTTAAACATTATGCTAAGTGAGAGAAGACAGTCACAGAGGACCACGTATTGTACAATTTCATTTGTGTAAATGTCCAGAATAGACAAATTTATGGAGAGAGTAGATTCCTGGGTCCCTAGATTGGAGGCAGGGGGCAGTGCCAAATTATTGCGAATGGGCACAGTTTCTTTGCAGGGTTGGGGGGGACTGGGGGGTGATGAAACTATTCTAAAATTAACTGTACTGATGTTTGCACAATTGTGTGAATATACTAAAAGTCACTGAATTCTACACTGAAATGAGTCAACCATGTGGTCTGTGAATTATCTCAATAACTTTTTTCATCATAGTATAAAACCTTATCTCATAAAATGACATGTATTTACAAATCATGTTTAATTTTTAATTACACCTTAATTTCTATTTTTGTGTATGCTTTGTAATATATAATACACTGATGCAGTGGTATATTTATATAATTCATTAATATTCTGTATTCACTTGTATGTATATATAAGTGCATGCTAAAATATTTTTAATCACTTGTGATAAAAAAGTTTATAGACCTACACATACAAGTTGGAAGGTATAGAGTTCCTTTTTCGTTAATGAAAAATTTGAAGAGATATAGGAAGACTTTAAAAAAATACATGAGACCTTTATTATTGCCCCTCTCCTGCGACAATGGGCAGTATTTCTGAATTCTGGTATGCAGGAGTGGCACACTGTTCAGCAGAAGCTGGATTAATAGGTTGCTGCTCAGTATTTTTCTACCGACCTTCCTTCCAGTGCTAAGTGGTGGCCCCTGCAGCAGAGGTCAGGCTCGAGGTAGATGAATCATTGTTCCCATGTACTCACTGGTTTCTTCCACTGAGGTCAGACCAATCCCACTCCCTTCTTCTGAGGTTCTTCTTCCAAACAAGAGTCTTTGTCTAGTATGTATTCCATGCCAGCAAACAATTATACAAAAAAGCATGAAGGAAAGGTAAAATTTTGCATGTTAAATAATATCCTCATTTTCAAATCTTGAGGAGTCGATAGATAACAATCTAACTCACAAGGCAGGGCTGAGAGCAGCTAAGTACTGCTACAAAGCTTTCAGCTATCGCATCAGCAGCAGAATCAGGGAGGGGGATTTCAAGTGTAACCAAAGTTTATATACAGACACAGTGGGAGTGTATGTGGTATGTAGTTAACCGTGATTCTGGATTGGGGCTTAAAGGTTTATTCAAATACTGCCATTGACCTGTTGTGAAGTCCAACCTATTTAACACTTTTTATCACCTGAGTAGAAAGTTGGTAAAAGTGACTACCTGTGTACAGAGTGTATAAATAGCTTCAGATGCATCTATAGATATCCTCAGGTAGAAGAATTTCAGCAGAAAATAAACTGCTAATTCGGTTGTATTATGCATTCATATCTGTGGAAGGGTGGTTGCTTTAGATATGTTTAAGACCCAGCCACTTTGGAGCAATCTTGGAAAATGGCCATTGTAAATCAGTGGGGGTTTTACTCTACTACAGAACACAAAAGAAACCACATTTGAATTTTGAAATTAAGTAAGTAACTAGTTCATAATGAGTAATCTTTCACAATAAAAAAGTAAACAAGTTATATTTTTCTTATTTTGCTTTCCAGCTTTTATATTTTTACAATTGCCTGTAAAAAAAAATGCTCAAGAAAGTAGGTTGAAATTATTTTAATTACATAACAGCCCAGAGGAAGATGAAATTGTGCAATGACTAGACTAGTGTCCTCTGTCTGGTTGGCAGCCAATGAATAGGACAGCGTGAACAATAGAGCTCTGCTCTAGAAATAATAGCCTGAAGATAAATAAAAGGCAGAGGGAGGTTTCTTTTGACCACGATGAATCTCTTGAGAATTTCTTTATTCCTCCCCTTTTAGAGTCCAGATATAAAACAAATCTTAAGGAGAGATGACAAGCAGTATAAATATAGCTACTTAAGACACACGAATTAGATGGATTTATCTTGAATAGGTGTTCTTAGTCTAGAATCTCTGGAAGAATTCTACCGGAAATAAACCCCTGAAATTGTGTGCAAAGTTGTATGAGTATGTGCATGTGTGAATTTTCTGGAGACATGGCCATAGCTTTCATCAAAGAGGTTCTTAATTTTTAAAAAAATGTTGCGAATCACAGCTCTAAGAAAAAAAATGCATTAAGTGCCAAAATAATATCTTACTAATTACAACTTTTAGGTGTGTCTATTAATAAACCAGTTTTAACACTATGTTCTGAATGGATTTTTTTTTAACCCTTGGATTCAAGCATATCACAAGTTGATTCAAGTGAGTAGGGCAGGCGGAATCAGGCATTAAAGTTTTATTTCCTCACCTCTCAGCCCAAGAAAGCATCTTACTGAACTCAACATTAAGAGAATCACCCTATTTCACCACCAGTCTCAAGATTCAATTACCTGTGTGCAAATTACCAAACTTGTCAAATCCCAGAAAACGTGTAGCTTTATGTACATTTCACTCTTTCTCCCAAAGCAAGCATGGGTCAAAGGCAAGGTATTCCAATCTCAAATCACTGAAGCCAGTTAGTGGCAGTTCCCTGCTAAAATGGTTGGCTAACATTTGGCTAATGGAAAGAGAAGAAGGAATACTCTTTAACGTGTACTCTTTCTGGCATTTAACCACATGCATCCTCTTAAAGCAGAAAGTTTTCTGCTTAAAATAGACAAATGTTGAAGGAAGCACACAGCTCAGATCAGATCAGATCAGTCGCTCAGTCGTGGCCGACTCTTTGCGACCCCATGAATCGCAGCACGCCAGGCCTCCCTGTCCATCACCAACTCCCGGAGTTCACTCAGACTCACGTCCATCGAGTCAGTGATGCCATCCAGTCATCTCATCCTCTGTAAAAAAGCCTCTCAAATAGAATAAATACTTGTCACTGTAGGCTAGTGTTGAAAATTGCTGTTTCTTTCGCAGCCAGACATTTAACAATAATCACAGGGTAAATTTGCTAAGATGAATAAAACACAGTATACCTCAAATTTGATGTCTAATTTTTGAAAGGAATGCCTTTGGAAATATTTCCTCAAACCTAAAAACAAATATCACAAAAAGGATATTGGAATTAAAAAAAAAAATCTTGAGTCATTTCTTGACTTTGGTGGAATTTAATGAATTCATTCATTCATTCATCCACTATAATAGGAGTCTACCACCGATAGACTGTTAGGCAATGTGCCAGATATTAGAAGATACAGTGGTGAACAAAACAGATACAGTCACTCCCCTGTGGAGTTTATAGTCTAGTCAGGGAGACAAATAGTCATTCAAGTTCTGCACAAAGAAATCAAAAGAGCAACAAGGTAAGGCCTGTGAAACATGGTGGTTGTTGTTTAGTCACCAAGTCCTATCCAACTCTTTTCCAACCCCATGGACTGTAGGCCACCAGGCTCCTCTGTCCATGGGATTTCCCAGGCAAGAATACTGGAGTGGGTCGCCATTTCCTTCTGCAGGGGATCTTCCCAACCTAGGGATCGAACCTGTGCCTCCTGCTTGGCTAGTGGAATCTTTACCACTGAGCCACCAGGGAAACCCATGAAACCTAGTGATTGAAAGGGAAAGTCTTAGTCCCTCAGTGATGTCTGGCTCTTTGAGACCCCATGGACTGTAGCCTGCCAGGCTCCTCTGTCTATGTTATTCTTCAGGCAAGAATACTGGAGTGGGTTGCCATTTCCTTCTCCAATAAAATATAGTATAGGGTCCTAATTTAAGAGCTAAGAAAAGTGCCAAGGCAGGAATATTTGTGCCAAAAGATGAAGGGTGAGAAGGCTTTAAGTGAGCAAAGAGAGAACGAAGACTGTTCTACATAAGGAGGGAACAGCCTGTTCAGAGTGGTCCTGGAGGCGGGGTACCTGGTAAATACCATGGAATAGATACCAGGCAGCATGGCTATTAATGGGCTTCCGTGGTGGCTCAGACGGTAAAGAATCTGCCTAAAATGCAGGATACCTGGATTTAATCACTGGGTTGGTAAGATCCCCTGGAGGAGGGCATGGCAACCTCCTCCAATATTCTTGCCTGGAGAATCCCCATGGACAGAGGAAACTCATGGGCTACAGTCCTTGGGGTCGCAAAGAGACTTATTGAGCAACTAAGCACACAAGCACATGGTCATTAGTAATCAGAGGAGCTGCTGAAGCGGAAGGAGTCCATAGGGTGAGACCTTGCAGAATCTGCCTTATATCTAAAAAGGCTGAGTCTTAATCCCAAGAGCAATAAGCTCCCAAGGATTTAGGCCTCGAGACTGGGCACTTAGTGGAGTTTGTTTGTAAGAACAGATCCATATTTTGGAATGATAATTCTAGCAGAATGATAACCTGTATTTTATTCAGGATAGATAATTTTTAAGCACCTTCCTTAGCAAACTAAAGTTCGTAGAAAGAGCCTGGGATTCAGAGTAAATGTACAGATTTTATAATGGTGTCCAGCATACACTGAACACTCTGTAATGTTAGGGGTGTGTGTGTGTGTAAGTTGGTCAGTCATGTATGACCATTTGTGACCCCATGGACTGAAGCCCGCCAGCCTCCTCTGTCCAATGGTTTCTCCAAGAAAGAATACTAGAGCAGGTTGCCATTCCCTTCTCCAGGGGATCTTCCCAACCAGGGGTCCAACCTGGTCTCCTATGTTGCAAGCAGATTCTTTACCACCCGAGCCATCCAGGAAGCCCCAGTGTTGGGTGCAGCTTACATTAGCATGGTTTGGTCAGTTTCACCAGAGCATATCAGCAGTATCAGATATTACTTGGGATTAATTCTTGAACCTTGTAATGTGAAATTAATAAGTAGGGCAGTGCTTGTTAATAACATTCTAATGGTATATAAGAAGACCTACCTATTTGCAGTCTGAAATAACAAATTAGTACTTGGGTACAATGTTCTCATTGCCCGTGCAAGAATTTTCTGTTTATATGACAAATATCATATATTAACACATGTACATGAAATCTAGAAAAATTGGCACTGAAGAACTTACTTGCAGGGCAGGAATATAGGACTCAGACACAGAGAACAGACTTGTGGACACAGTCGGGGAAGGAGAGGGTGGGGTGAACTGAGAGTAGTTGTGAAATATAAACATCACCATATGTAAAGCAGATAGTAATGGGAAGCTGCTGTATAACACAAGGAGCTCAGCCTGGAGCTCTGTGACAACCTAGAGGGGTGGGGTGGAGCGGGAGGTGGGAGGGAGGGTCAGGAGGGAGGGGACATATGTGTACCTATGGCTGAATATGTTGATGTTTGACAGAAACCAACACAACATTGTTAGGCAATTATCCTCCAATTAAAAAAAATTTTTTTAAGGATTTTCTTTGTTTATATGAGAAATGATGATTTTCATATAATTTAAAAGCAAAATGATAATGCTTCTCAATTCCAAAAAGTTTTCCCAGTTTTTTTTTTTTACTCTAGATCTTCAGTGATTCTCTGTTCCCTGAGATCTTTTTTCATTTGTATCACTTTACTACATTTTAAATGCTAATTGATCTGCATTTATCCATTCCTACTTCTATGAATACAGAACAATAGATTCCTTTTTAAAATTCAAAAGTGGATACAGCTATAACTATGAGCTAAAGAACCTTAAAACACCTACAAAGAATAAATAGATAATATAACATTAGACAATGGTTAACAATTTAGTTTAAAATCTTGCCTGTTAATTTGGCTTTAGTTTAATGGAATCAGTTCTAAATAGAATGAGCAGAGGCAAAGTATATTGCATTAATATAAATTCTTGGCTTATGTGAATAAACTCTTTGATTTAAAAGTTATTTTAAGTTTCTGAAAAAATAAAATTACATTATGATTATTCATATTTATACAGGTTGTCTCTGGTGGCTCAGATGGTAAAGAATCTGGCTGCAATGCAGGAGACCAGGGTTCTATCCCTGGGTGGGGAACTTCCCCTGGAGAAGGGAAGGGCAACCCACTCCAGTACTCTTGCCTGGGGAATTCCATGGACGGAAGAGCCAGGTGGGATACAGTCCTTTGGGTCACAAAGAGTTGGACATGACTAGGGACTAACTCGTGCCACATATATTCAAAGGGGAGAAAATGGCAACCCACTCCAGTACTCTTGCCTGGGGAATTCCATGGACGGAAGAGCCAGGTGGGATACAGTCCTTTGGGTCACAAAGAGTTGGACATGACTAGGGGACTAACACGTATTTATACACATATATTCAAAGTATTATCAAAGAAGGCAATGGCAACCCACTCCAGTACTCTTGCCTGGAAAATCCCATGAGCAGAGGAGCCTGGTAGGCTGCAGTCCATGGGGTCACTAAGAATCGGACACGACTGAGTGACTTCACTTTCACTTTTCACTTTCATGCATTGGAGAAGGAAATGGCAACCCACTCCTGTGTTCTTGCCTGGAGAATCCCAGGGATGGGGGAGCCTGGTGGGCTGCTGTCTATGGGGTTGCACAGAGTCGGACATGACTGAAGCGACTTAGCAGCAGCATTCAAAGTATTATAATTGCTACTTAAAAACTGTATTTATATTATAAACTCTAAAATATGCATAAATGTGAGATATTAAATGCAGTTATAGTTAATTATCACCAAATTTATTATATTTGATCTATGTCAATTAACCTGCAATACCCAATGTTTACCAGTGTTATTTTTCATCAGCTTGATTCTTCAGCCAAAAAATGAATAATATTACTATTTGTTCACAAAGTTAAAACAGTTTTCACTATTATTAGATGGTAAATTTATTATTAGTTGTACCTGGAGGTTTAAAATCCTGCTTTTCGTAAATATAATAGTATCTATTTTTAAATGGACAAAGAAAGAGGCATCATTTTAAATTTGCTGAATAGGTAAATATGGCATTCTGCAATAGCTCCATGGACTATTAACCTTTTCTGAAATGATTCCACCTGCCATAGTCCAGTCTTTCCCTAGAACATGGGTTTTGAAGTAAGGTTGTTCTAGGAGGTTGCAACAGCTGAGGGAGAAGAATATTGAAAGTGTCTGGTTAATGAAAAACACTGCTAATCATTTTAAGGAATTTTAACTTCATTCTGAAGACAATAAGCATTCACTGATACATTTTAATCAGCAGAAGAGCATAATACCTACGTCTAAGGAGGACTTAAATGTTTCTGTTTGGTTGAATGGGGATTCAAAAACTGGCCATCGGCTGAACTGATGAGCCATGACCAGTGGGCACTGGGTAAACCACATGGCCTCCACCCACCATTGTCCCGTGTACTCATTGGACATGGGCACTGGTTGATATGAGTTTGTTTTGTGTTTGTTTGGTGAGGAATTCTGGTGAGATCTGAGAGAAAAGATGGGAAAAGATTAGGAACAGAGAGACGCAAACCAGTCTTCTCTGTGTCTGGCCCTGCTGCTGCTGCTGCTGCTGCTGCTAAGTCGCTTCAGTTGTGTCCAACTCTGTGAGACCCCATAGACGGCAGCCCACCAGGCTCCCCCGTCCCTGGGATTCTCCAGGCAAGAACACTGGAGTGGGTTGCCATTTTCTTCTCCAATGCATGAAAGTGAAAGTGAAGTCGCTCAGGCATGTCCAACTCTTAGTGACCCCATGGACTGCAGCCTACCAGACTCCTTTGTCCATGGGATTTTCCAGGCAAGAGTACTGGAGTGGGGTGCCATTGCCTTCTCTGGTGTCTGGCCCTCGTGGGTGGTTATTATAGCTCCAGGTCAGGCTTTCAGATAAAACTGAATGGGCTGTTTCTCTATGAGATTTAGGGCACAAACACCATTCTTTGGGGCTTTCCGTGGCGAAGCGGGTCATAGTTTGAAGAAGGGTATTGTCCTCTTTTCTGACCGAAGATATCATTGAGGACTAATGGCAAGGAAGAGCAATTGTGCACTCTGAGGATTATAAAGCTTTGAGGACATGAGAAAGTGAAAGTGAAGAGTGAAAGTGTTCGTCCGTCAGTCGTGTCCGACTCTTTGCAACCCCATGGACTGTAGCCTGCCAGGCTCCTCTGTCCATGGGGTTCTCCAGGCAAGAATACTGGAGCAGGTTGCCATTCCCTTCTCCAGGGTATGTTCCCCAGACCAGAACCCTGGTCTCCTGTATTGCAGGCAGATTCTTTATCGTCTTGAGCCACCAGGGAGGGCCTGAGAGGTCAACCAACGTGTAGGTGACAGTGGTAAGCATGGCAGCATTAGTGGTTCTCAAGTGAGCAAAGACTCATTCCCGAACAATGTGAGACCTACTCAAAGAATACCCAGAAGTACTTGAGAAGCAATGAGTCAGGCTCTTCCCAGAATTACGGTGCTGGGAACTGTCATGAAAGCAGAAGCTGTGTGCATGTGTGCTCATTTGCTTAGTCCTGTCTGACTCTTTGCAATCCCATGGACTGTAGTGGGCCAGGCTCTTCTGTCCATGGAATTTTTCATGCAAAAATACTCGAGTGGGTATCCAGTCCCTTCGCCAGGGGATCTTCCCTACCCAGGGATTGAACCCATGTCTCCTGCGGCTCCATTGGCATGAGGATTCTTTACCACCTGGGAAGCCCGCAGAAGGTGGGTAATTGATGCTAATGTGACCTAATTTGTAACCACTGGCAGCCACATGGGTTACAAATGAACCCAAGGAATCAGACTACCAGAGATAGGCAGTCATCTTTTTCAATGTGGTCAGAGCCAGGTTGCAGCACTGGGTTGAAAAGATGACGACAGATACATGAAATATTCAGATGACAGAATCCACTTAACTTGATAAATTGGGAAGATGATCCCTACTTGGTTGGGGGTGGGTGATGGGAGCAGGGATGAAGAGCATGGGCTCTGAAATGAGACTGCTTTGGGTTTATCACTCACCAGATGTGTGATGTTAGGTAACTTACTTAACTTTTTGAAATCTCAATTGTCTCATTTTTTGAACTTGTAAATTTTGAATAAAAATAGTAGCTACTTCATAGAGATGTTTGTCACAGTAAAACGAGATGATCCACTAAAAATATTCAGCACAGTGCTTGGCACATTCTGGGCACTCAGAACGTATTAACAACTATTATATCTTTGAGATGAATCAAATTACAAGTAAATAAAACTGATAATTTCAGGAAGTTCATTTGTATACAAATGTGAAATGTATGTTTTGATGCGATGAGCTGACTCATTAAAGACCTTGATGCCTGGAAAGACTGAGGCAGGAGGAGAAGAGCATGACAGAGGATGAGATGCTTGAATGGCATCACTGATTCAATGGACATGAGTTTGAGTGAACTCTGGGAGATGGTGAAGGACAGGGAAGCCTGGCGTCCATGGGATCATAAACAGTCAGACATGACTGAGTGACTGAACAACAACAATGTTATTTACAACTGTTAGTTTAAATTCATACTTATTTATATGAATAAATATATATATAACACATGTAGTTACATATGTATAACTGGCTAACTTTACCACTGAATAGTTCAGCAATAAAATGTGCTACATGGACTTTTTTCTCTGTTCTCTGTGCTCTTTGTTGCTGATTAAACTCAGTGGCTTTCCTTGTTAAAGGCATGCCTTATAATTTTTCACTTTACTTAGCTCATCAAAGAGCATTTGATGTACTTTCAACTCCTAGGTACGAATTTAGTCACCTGTCAGATGAATAAATGTATTTAGACAATATCTCTAGCATGCTGACTGATGGTGGTGGCGGTTTAGTCACTAAGTCGTGTCTGACTTTTGTGACCCCACGGACTGTAGGCCACCAGGCTCCTCTGTCCATGGGATTTCCCAGGCAACACTACTGGAGTGAGTTGCCATTTACTTTTCCAGGGGATCTTCCTGACCTAGGGATTAAACCTGCGTATCCTGAGTTGCAGGAGGATTCTTTACCACGGAACCACCAGGGAAACCCAATATGCTGACTACTGATGGGTTAATATTCTGAATATCTAACCTCTTTTAGGTCTTAGTTATACATTAAGCTTTTCCTCCAAGAATATACATGTATGTGTATATGTGTGTATGCATATACATGTTGATGTGTTTGTATATGTTTTTGCACATGCCTGTTTGTATAGACATGTGAAAACAGCAGATTAGAAGTGAGATTGTAAACTTGCATTCAAGATTTCAAATAATCAAATAGATATAAAAGTAAAATAAGAGGAAACATTAACAAACTGTGATCACAAATATCCAAAATCCTTTATCCCTAATAGTTCTGAGGAGACATCTGTGTCTAGGAAGGCCCTGGCAGGACCCTGACATAAGTCTTGGGATGTGGTAAGGAACAGAATCATAGAACAAGGCAGGTGCCCTGTTATGTGTATGATAAACCCTTAAATTCCCCCATTTGCTTCTAAACCTGTGAGGGAGAAGAGTCCATCTGTTTCGCTCCCTCATATATTCTCCAGTCACAGATATAAGTATATTGTAGTGCTCAAGAAATATAATGTGAACTAAACCATAGTATCTGGAATTTCCAAAACTGAGCTATATTTTTAAATGTTTACCTAATTCTTAAACAAAACAAAACAAAACTTGTTGAATAGATCTAACCCACCTTAACCCATTTTACCAATGAGAGAATTGTTTTCTAACGTGAAATTGACTTGTTATGATATAGAGCAATTAAGCATGTGGAACTGAAACAAGATCCAGTATTCTTTTTGCTTGGTGTGTAGTTCTAACATCTATGCTAGTTTCTCAATAATATTTCAAATTGTATGCACACGTGTGTGCGCCTGTGTGTATGTGTAGAGAGATGGGCAGAGAGAGAAAGGAGAGAGAGAGAATTTTAATCTACACGAAATTTTTGTTTGATTGCGTATGCATTTCTGCATTTCACCTGAGTAGGAGTTATTTTCACCGTCCAGTAAGCACTGTAGCTGGGAGAGTCCACAGAGACACCAGCTGACCTCCACTCTCACTCCACTTAGTAATCTTTCATCCCGAAAATCTTACCTCCTGACATCCCATTCGTAGCCCAACCTCCTATTATTCAAGTTCTCTCACTCTCTGTCTCCCCTTCCTTCATTTGTAGGTTTCATTGTGACCTCCATTCCCTAGTGACCTCCATTCCCTACAGCTCTCTTCTGACTTGATTTCTGTCTCTTTATTTCCAGCATAAATTCTATTGTTTATCCCGCCAAGCATTCAAAATAACGGTGTTTCTGCAGGGCCTCCCCTTACATCTACAACCATCTGATCAGCCTCACTATTTGTTTTATTAATTTTAAATGAACGTTGCCGAGCGCGGCTAGAGAATGCCATATGGTTACAGAAATAGGCGCCCTTCATTCCAAACTCAGTCTCAGCCTCAGCTGGTCTTTCAAGTCAATCTGTCTGTGTGTCCCAAGTCCCTTGCCTCCCTTTTGTCCCCCCCACGCCCAGCAGCCCTTCCAAATCCCCATCATTCTCCATAAACCCTTGACCCCACTCAGCAAATGACCTCACCTTCTACTTCACAAAGGAAATAGAAGCCAACAGACAGCAACTCCCTCAACTTCCTGCCCCCCTCCTCTACATTCTTATCAGCACCCACATTCATCCTTACCTCTTTTCCTCATTTTTCAGTTGAGGCGATGTCTCTCCTCCTAGCAAAGACTAATCCCACCACCTGTGATCTGGCTTCTATCCCCTCCCGCTCCCTCAGGGACGCGCTCCATCAATCATCCATGCTCCTGGATCTTCAACTCGAGGTGCGCTGCCTCTCTCCCCTCAACAGACAAAAACACTCTTCTTGCTTCCAACTCAAACACACACACATGCATACACACTCCTTAACTCTCCCAGTATGCTCTTCAAGTTTCTGTCAAGACTTTCTCTTCTTTCTCAGCCCAAGCTTCTTAAAAAACGTCTTCCTCTGATTTGAAAAGGAATCAAACTCATTTTAGAATATTTTGAAAATAAAGATTTTCAAAGAAAATAATAATTACCCATAATATTCACCACCCAGGGATGACAACTGTTAATACTGTTGTTTTGTTTCTTTAGTTTTATTTTTTACTGCCTATAAAAAAAAAAAAAGGTGGAGCATCATACTGCAGAAAGGTTTGCATCTTTTTTATTTCACTTTTGTGACGATTTTTCCATAGTCCTAAATACGCCTCACAAACATGTCTGTTAGTGGCTGTATATTATTGCATTATATTTGTAACAATTTAAATGCCTTCTTTATCGGACTGTTAGACTGGTTTCAATTTTTCCCTTCTATAAATAATCATAAACATGCTTCCTGAGACAAATCCATACTTTCTCCTCTCATTCACTTCTCTGCCTAAGATAATCTGTCTTCTACTTCCTTCCCTTGAGATTTTGCTCATTAAACTTACCAATGACTTTTTACCAATGTTAGAGAGACTTTTCTGGTTTATCTCACTCAGTCACTCTGAGGTACGTCACATTGTCAGTGGTTCTCTTCTCAAAACCATCTTCTATCTGGCGCTCATTTCTCTTGGAAGGAAACCACCTTCCTGCTTTCCACCCTCCTGGCTCCTCTGTCACTCCCCTTTGCGTGTTTTCCTTCCTGGCCTTGCCTTTGAAAGTTTGCTTCTTTGGAGCTCCACCCCTCCGTCTTGACTCTACCACCACACTTTCTTCCTGGGGGTAACCAGCGTGTCTCCCTTGGCTCTCGTATGCTGCTCACATCCAGCCTTGCTCGTCTCCTCTGAGAAGCCTTTCCATGTCTTAGCCATGCGCCCTGCATTGGTTTCCTTTTCCAGGCTCTTACAGCATCCCATAACTAACTGTGACATGGCATATATCAGTTTTAAACTGTTTGGTGACTTGCCCTTTTCTTTTCAGCGTTTCTCAACCTCAGCACTATTGACATTTTAGAGCCAAATAATCCCGTGTCACGGGCCTCTGTCCTGGGTCCTTCACTTCTCTCACTTCAATGTCACTAGCCACCTACCCCCTTCATGTTGTGAAAATGAAAAATGTCTGAATTAGCCTGGTATATAATGCCCTCAGGTTGAGAACCACTGTTAGACTGTGAGTTTTGCAAGGGTAGAACCTGTGTATTCATCATTTTGGTCATCCCTCACTCCAGTGTCCAGCATAGAAATGAGTCAATTTTTTATTCACCCATCAAGCTGAAATTATGTTACTAACAGTTTCCTTAGTTCATGGAGTCCTTAACCTCAAGAAGCTTATAATTTTGGAGGAAAGAAATAAGTCTAACATGTAATCAGCATGTATATGGAAATGAAACTATACAAACAAAATGCTTAGGTTTGCTGTGGCGATTTGGAGATTTTTTATTACACATGGATTATAGCCCTGTGCTGGGAAAATCCGTTGGAGGAGGGAATGGCGACCCACTCCAGTAATCTTGCCTGGAGAATCCTATGGACAGAGGAGCCTGGTGGGCTATAGTCCATAGGGTCGCAAAGAGCCAGACACAACTGAAGCTGCTTAGGGAGAGGAAAGGAAAACTTTCAGAGGAGCTAGACCTTTTACCACATGTGAGCAAAAGACCTGGTTGGCACAAAGGCAAGAGGGATGGGGTCATTTCCAATCATATGGGAAAGACTGGGGAATGGTTTCAACAGAGGGATTAGGAATGAGGTCCTCAAAGATATAAGGCTGCCCAGACATTAATGAGATTATTCCTTTCAATGCAGCATTAATTATAAGTAATGAGTGTAGGTTCATGTTGTGCTCCAGTGAAATACATTATAATGCCTAGAGGTCTAAAATGCTTTAAATTAATTCAATTAATAAATGTGGATATGTAAGTTCAGTTAATCATTGGAATACAAGAAGCAGACCTATTTAGACAATCAGATGTGAGCAAATGAGAAGAATCATACACCACATAGTTCAGTTGTTTGTGACAGGGGAGTGAATTTTACAACCAAAGAACATTTAACAAGGTCTAGAAATATTTTTGGTTGTCCGGGCTGGTGAGGGGATGGCACCCCATTCCAGTACTTTTGCCTAGAAAATCCCATGGATGGAGGAGCCTGGTAGGCTGCAGTCCATGGGGTTGCTAGAGTCGGACACGACCGACTTCACTTTCACTTTTCACTTTCATGCATTGGAGAAGGAAATGGCAACCCACTCCAGTGTTCTTGCCTGGAGAATCCCAGGGACGGGGGAGCCTGGTGGGCTGCCGTCTATGGGGTCACACAGAGTCGGACACGACTGAAGCGACTTAGCAGCAGCAGCAGCAGAAATATTTTTGGTTGTCCTGGCTGGTGAAGGGATAGGGAAGAGGTGCTTCTGGCATCCAGTTGGTGGAAGTGAGAGGTACTGCTAAAATACTATAATGCATAGGATAGCTCCCCACAACAAAGAATTACTGGATTGACATTTTGGGATGTCAGTAGTGCCTAGGTTGTGAAACTCTATTCTACCCTATACTTATGGATCCACAACACCAGTCAGCATGTTAAAGGACCTGGATTCCTGGACTTCTGCAGTTAGATAAATAAACAGACAGGTAGGAAGGAAGGTCGGTAGGTAGATATTTGGATCGATAGGTAGATAGTAAATATTGACTTATGTTTGAAATATAGGATCACACCAAGTTATTCTATCACGAAACAATATATTAAATATGCTGGGTAAAATACATTGAAAGCGAAAGTCGCTCAGTCGTGTCCAACTCTTTGCGACCCCATGAACTATACAGTCCTTGGAATTCTCCAGGCCAGAATATTGGAGTGGGTAGCCTTTCCCTTCTCCAGGGGATCTTCCCAACCCAAGGATCAAACCCAAGTCTCCCACATTGCAGGCATAAAATATATATACATTCTTAAAAATAATTTTACCTTTTTCTTTTTACTGTGACTACTAGAAAATATAAAATCACATTTGTGGCTTCCATTATATTTCTATTGCATGGCACTGGTATGTCCATTTCTTCATATTAATTAAAAAGCATTCTATTATCTATAAAATGTTGAAAGCCTTTTTACACCAGTGAAAATTGATATTTTGCTTCTCTTTATCCCTCTATCTTATTACACTGTATTTAGTAATTAATTGCTAGTCATAGGTAGGTATGTATGCTAAGTCGTTTCAGTCATGTCTGACTTTTTGTGACCCCGTGGACTATAGCCTGCCAGGCTCCTCTATCCATGAGATTCTTCAGGCAAGAATACTGGAGTGTGTTGCCGTGCCTTCCTCCAGGGGATCTTCTCGACCCAGGGATTGAACCCCTGTCTCTTATGTCTCCTGCATTGGCAGGCAGGTTCTTTACTACTAGTGCATTAACTGCCAGTAATAGGTAGGTATATGTAGTATTAAAAACTATTATCTAGTCTTGTATACGCAAGAGAAAATGCCTCCTATTGCTGAGATATATAAAGTCAAAGTTAGAGTGTTTCAGCAGCTATTCAAATCACTGACATGTTTAGACTTTAAGCAAATTCTTAACTTTCTACCTGTTCCAAATTCGAATTTTTGGTCTTATTTTTGAGTAGCTAGAAGGAATGGAATACCATGGTCAAAGCAGATGGGAAAGTCATTTGAGACTGTCCAATTGTCACCCAAGGATGAGGCTGTCATTGAGAATGTGTCAGTCATTCAAGGAGAATCTGGACCTACAAATACAATTAAGTAGACAGTCTTCTTAAAATTTTGGATCAAAAATAAATTGCAATAAGGCTTGCATATAGTAGATGGGAAAATGGTAAATCTTTAAAGTCACAAAAGGTAAGGTTGTGACTCCTAGTATTTTTAAACAGGGGAAGCCCCAAATCTTCCAAAGTCAACAAGTCATGGTGGAAGAGAGTATGAGCAAAGTAGGGGCAGCATAAGAGCCTGCCTTTGTGCACCTAAGAGTCTCTTTGGCTATGTGTGGTGAGTTCAGTCTTGCTAAGGCAGTGTTTGCAGGCAGGCTAAGCAGAGCTCCCAGGAGCCACGGGTCTGGTTGCAGCAAGGACACTTCTGGCCCTGGAGAAGATGTAACTGGTGATATGTGCATGGTAGCATGGTATGCTTCTAGGTTTAAAGGGCTGTTGTTGATACTGTTTCTCTCCAGCCCACCCCTCCTCCCCTAGCCCAGGAGTGGAAGGTTTGCCACATTAGTGTCAGGGCGTGGCCTGGGGTCTGCTTGGGGGAGTCTGTAAAAAGAAGTGGCTAAAATTGGTAATGGATTGAATGTGTGCCTGTGTTGTGGAGAAAGGGGAGACAGTGGAGGTGCAACTCCAGCTCACATCTAAATTGTTCTCTAAGTGGAGGAAGAAGTGAGAATATAACTGCCCGAGGGGAGGGGAAGTGGGTAGGGGGTGGACATCACAGTGTTCCCATGTTTTGTTTTCAGAATGGTCTGCTAATCTCATTGCATTGTTTTCTCTTCAACTCTTCCACTCCGGAATCCTTTGTAAATATGCTTAAGTATTTCATGCATTGGGTTTCCCAGGTGGCGCTAGTGGTAAAGAACCCGTCTGCCAGTGCAGGCGACACAAGAGATATGGGTTTGATCCCTGGGTCGGGAAGATCCCCTGGCGAAGGAAATAGCAACCCACTCCAGTACTCTTGCCTGGAAGATTCCCATGAACAGAGGAGCCTGGTGGGCTACAGTCTATGGGGTCGCAAAGAGTTGGACACAACTGAAGCAACTTGGCATGCACATTTCATACATGAGCTCAGTGTGACTTGAAAAAAAATGGATAATACTGAAAAGATGGAATTCAGCACATACCAGTGTGTGCCTCTATGTAGAGAAGTGGGCAAGAAATTCAGACAAAGAAATGGCAACACAGACTTGGTCTATCATATTTTTTTGTCTTCTTAAAGAGCTTCTTAAAGAGCTGTTACTAATTTGCACAGCTGGACAATGTTCTTTTACCCTTATTGTAACTTTTGATGTATTTTATTTAATTTCAAAATTAATTATTTGGGGAAGCTGTGCATCCTAATATATGAATACCCGTAGCAATGTGATGCAAACAGGAAGTCAGGGATATTATTACATTAAAGCTTACAAAATATCATAATTCCTTTAATTGTTGGTTCTCTAGGAGCTTCTGTTCCCACACAATAATCTCAAGTTTGTTTTATGGTGAGTGAACACTAGAAAATCAGAATTGTGGTGTTTTAATTAAGGAAAAAATCTAATATATTCAGAGTATATGGTTTTCTTTGATTTAGTTTAGAGAGTTTTAAGAAAAAATAAAATTAAAAAGGTTTTGAAGAAGAGGTTATTGAAACAGATGTTATCTACCATGTAGTGATTTCTTGAATTCTTAAAGCATTTGTGATTCAAATGGGTAAGTGCAGGATTCATATAGGATGTGTGGATTTCAAAATATGGGATTGTCATTCAAATGGAATTATTTTGGGATTCAAACAGGAGGTGAGGATTTCAAACGATGTAACTTTACTCTTGGAGTAGGAAGTGCATATCTTACAAATCGACCCTTAAAGTTAGGCAACAGTTTACTAAATGCTCGGACAAAACCACATTTGTTGTTGCAAAGTGTAAAATGCGGGCAGAGCTTTTCTATAAATGTCAGAGTGAAATGTTAATTCTGATGGTTCCGCCGAGCTGTCCTTGACCTGTGACAGGCCTGTTAGGACGCAGATTTCCGAGCTGCCACTGCCCAGACAGGAATTTCACCTCCTGAAGTTCCCCAGATACACCCGCTTCTCCATCTCACCTCTTTCTTCCTAATTAGCTTGTCCCTGGGTTCTCTCAGGGTAGCACTATGGTTGTCCTGAGTGTTTTTGATTCTGACCCACTGACAAATTAAGCCATCCAATGTTTAGCGAAAACACAAATTGAAGCCCCAGAAACGGTAAAGCCTTGCAGGCAGCATCTCAGACTGTCACTGACTCTCATCCTGTTCACCACCGCACACCTTCCCCCGCCATCCCCACCCTGGTCCACTTTCTGGAGGTGGCCAGCACCCCTGTATACATTAACTTCCTTAAGGCTTTGGCTGATGTGTTTTCAGTTCTCATTTTAGCCCCAGAGTGCCTCTTCCTGGAGCAATAATAGCACTAGGGCAGGCAGAGCTAGCTGGTTAGCAGTATGCAACAAATTTTAGCAGATCCCTGAAAAAGCAGACATGGGAAAAGAGGAAGGAGGAGGAAACAGCCATGGAAAGATGGGTCTGGCCCTGGCGCGGACAGCCCATCCCTTGACTCAGGCCAGAATCATTCAGACTAACACAGAATCATGCTCCCAGTATCCTCCTTTGCTCCCCCAAAGCCTAACATGCAGCTTAACAGGAAGGTTTCAACTGTTTTCAGTAGTTGGAGTCAATGAATAGCAAAAAGAAAGAAAAGGTGAAAAAAAGGAGAAAGTGAAAGAAAGTGAAGTCGCTCAGTCATGTCTGACTCTTTGCGACCCCATGGACTGAAGCCTACCAGGCTCCTCCATCCACAGAATTTTCCAGGCAAGAGTACTGGAGTGGGTTGCCATTTCCTTCTCCAGGGGATCTTCCCAACCCAGGGATAGAACCCAGGTCTCCTGCATTGTAGGTAGACACCTTACCATCTGAGCCACCAGGAAAGTTGAAAAAAAAAAAAATAAAAGGAGGGGGAAAGGCAGCTAACATCGAATATTTCTATGAACCCTTTGAATTGCCACCTATTTAATTCCACATCATCCCAGTGGAAACACAGAAAATTAAAGGAGTTTGCTCAAGGTTACAGCAGTAACTAACAGAGCCAGAATTCTAACTCAAATCTCTTGCCAGTACACATGCTCCTTCTTCTGCACTCTTTCCACATGGATGCAGGGAAATTGTATCAACAGGCTATCACAGATCTGTGGGGATCTAGAATGTTTCTGGACATCTAATGGACGTTCCCTATTGATTGCATATATGAACTAGACATGTTATTGAAAGATGCCTTTATCTACAAATTACCCAGGGTTCTGTCTTCCCTGATGGCTCAGATGGTAAAGAATCTTCCTGCAATGCAGGAGACCCAGGCTGCATCCCTGGTCAGGAAGATCCCCTGGAGAAGGGAATGGCAACCCACTCCAGTATTCTTGCCTAGAAAATTCCATGGACAGAGGAGCCTGGCGGGCTACCACTCTATGGCAAAGAGTCTTATATGACTGAGTGACTACACATATACACACTATCTTCCCAAGATGAGAAGATTGTTTGTAATTGATTCTAATAAAGAAAAATTACAATTTTGAAAGAGCACCGCATTTTATATTAGTAAACATACACACGCTCTCGCTCTTTCTTTCACACACACACACACACACATATGTGAGATGGTAATAAAATAATTTGTCCTTAAGAAACTGCCTTCATCTAAAACTATGTAAATACTAACGAGTGGAGTTTCATAGTAGTAGCGTATAGTAAATTTTTATTTTTTAAACAGATGGCATAACAGGATAAATTTCTGTTTATTTAAGAGATGTAAAAATGTCTTCCTGCTATGCCAGATCACAGTTGTGTTAAAACACAGGCATTCATTATTCTCCTAAATATCTCAAATGACTAGAATGACAGGGCGAAGCTAGGAGAAAGTCTAATTCTCTCACAGGGTCAGGTTTTTTCTTTTGTTTTGCTTTGCTTTGTTTTTGTTTAAAGAGAAAAACACCATGTCATTTATCTCTTTTTTCAAAAACAAGTTTCTATATATTCAAGCATATTGACCCTAATGTGACTTTGCAGAAACATAAATGTAGCAAGTATTAATAATTTAAAATTAGGTCCCTATTTGTCTAATTGAAATGAATTTCAGTTTTTAGGGAGATAGTGTGATTGAAAACTGTTCCTAAGTCATAGAGTTAAGAGACAGCCTCACTCCTCATCTTGATGAACAGATTAGCTGTCTCAGTTCATTTCAGGAAACAAAATTCTAGAAAGACCATCCCACTGTCACCAGTCTTCATGCCAAAGGCTACAGGGGACAGGGAGAAGCTTCAGAGAGCGTCAAGTTAAAACAGTAAGGATGAGGCAGTTCATTCATAAGATACTGCACAAATACTCTGTGTGTGTCTGTCTCCTGCCTGTTATCCGTCTCTCTCACATACACACGTGGCTGTGCAAGTAAAGGAAATCCAAATCCCCTAATTGCTCCAAGGTCTCAAATGTTCAGAACTGTTACTTCTTCAAAAAGGAGACACTTTTGCTTCTCTTGTGGCTTCTAACGCCAAGACAGTCTTGCTTTTACTCTGTCACCATTATCTGTGAGACTTACCAATATTTTCTTAAACAGGTATTCCAGAAAACATGATGTTGAAGAGTATTTAGTAACATGAAACAATACAAAAGTGGATACAGAAAAAAACCCCACTTTATAAGATTGTACATTTAATATGAGTTTAATTACATATTATATATGCTGCTGCTGCTGCTAAGTCGCTTCGGTCGTGTCCGACTCTGTGCAACCCCATAGACGGTAGCCCACCAGGCTTCCCCGTCCCTGGGATTCTCCAGGCAAGAACACTGGAGCGGGTTGCCATTTCCTTCTCCAATGCATGAAACTGAAAAGTGAAAGTGAAGTCGGTCAGTCGTGCCCAACTCAGTGACACCATGGACTGCAGCCCACCAGGCTCCTCTGTCCATGGGATTTTCCAGGCAAGAGTACTGGAGTGGGGTGCCATTGTCTTTTCTGATATATTATATATAGATTTTTTTATATAAAAATAAGAAAAAATAAAGATTTTAAAGAAAATACAACCAGATAGTAAAGGACTTGATGGAATTATAGGTTATTTTTTCTAGTTTTAATCCTCTGTAACATTAAAATGTATATAAAATAGAAAATAAATTAGCATAAACTGGAAATCAATGAGGGGCTATCCATATGTACAAAATAAATCTTCTAAGGACCATTTGGGGGGGAAATTAAGAAATTTAAATCAAATTCTAGATCATGGATATTTCAAGGGATGAGTTGATGTTCATTATAGTAGTAAAAGCATGTGCAGGTTTTGTATAAATAAATAGACTTGTAGATGAAATTGCATGCCATACAAGTATGTATAAATTTGTAATCAGTACTTTGTAATCATGTTCTTCTATAATGATTTTTAAAAGATACACATTTCTTACTTGTGTTAAGAATTCCATACTGGAAACCTGTCAAAACCTTTCATAGTTATTAGTATCCTGTACTATTTCTATCCCTCTCCTACCCCATTTCTCTCTCAAGATTATCATGCACAGAAAAGGTAAGAAATTATTTGAGAATAACTCTCTCAATTATTGGAATGTTTGGAAATGTTATCCATTTCCCAGGCTTCCAGTCTACGCCAGTACCCTAGAAATACATTCATGCAGTCCCCCAGTGCCTACAGACACAAAAGACTTAAAACATAATGATGTTGAGAAACAAAATTTTAAGATAGGGCATGAATCAGAAGTCCTGGGTTTCAATGGCTTCCCCAGTTGACAGAGTTACCTGACAGAATCTGCAGGTTTCCGATTCCTCAATTTCTCAATACGATGCATTTTTAAATGCTTCTTAGATTCCGTAGAGTACAGATTCTAAGATGAATTCACATGCATTATCAAAAAGTAACCTTCCCCAAAGGCGCAAATGGGAAGTTTACTTTTTTCCAACAGCTCGGATGACTTTATGAGACCTGTTGCTAATCTTTTCAGTCTCACTACATGACAGGGTAGACACTTTCTTGCTGAAATATTTTGCAAATGAAAAGTGACTTGGATTTTTAACAACTAAAGTGATATGAGAATAATGAATATTGTAACACACGAAAAAACACAGAAATCAGAGTGGCCTCCTCCTTAAATGTAATATCCACCTATTACTGACCACTGTGACCTTTCTGGGAAAAGTCACTTCCATTGGGCAGGGCAGTGGCCGCAAGGCAGCAAAACACCACTCAGAGTAATTCTTTACAGATGCCAGGAACCGGAAGTTTCAAGGGGAAAAATGAAAGCCATTCACTCTTGCAATGACATAGGCCTTTGATACTGCCAAGCCATTTGGTCTGAGAGCTCCAAGGTCAGGAAGGCACGTAAAGATTGGTGATTAGAGAAATACTATATCAGCAAAGTGTGGCAAGCTATTAAAAGAAACTATAGCTTTTATGATTGTGTCGCTGAAGCTCCCCAGGGCTATTTGTATTAGATATTGAGTTAAGCATAACTTATTTAGTCCAAGCATTCCAGAAAACATTTTGATGTCAGCTACTGCAGGAAAGTAAACACAAAGCAAAGGAGGAAACAGAGCTGATCTCTAACAGATAAAAATGGCGTAATTTAATTTTCTGAACCCGGGCGCTTTAGAGCATTAAGAATGAGGAATTTTAGAAGGTCCTTTCAACTTGCAAAAAAAGTTTATTTAGGCATTCACTGGAGGGGAAGAGGGGGAACACAGGGCTTACATTATCAACCCATTGAGCATATATTAACTTCTGATCAAAAAATACTTTTGATGTATTTACTGAAATGTTCCCAGGGTTATAACCTGTATTTATGAAAATGGATGAGCTTCTCTCCTGCTTCCATGATTTAATTATCACATAAATGTTGTGTGTCTTTTCCTAGTGGCTCTAATTTTAGCATTATTCATGAGGCTCACGAGGTGTTTAGGGTTCATCCATTTCCATGACTACCATTAAGATTCGTTCTTTTTTTAAGACAAGGCTTTAACACCAGCCACACTTGCCATGTGCTATCCGATCATAAAATGAAAACGTTGGCAGTGATGAGCATATCCCAAAAATCTGTTTACTTCCATCTTGAACCAGAGAAAGGAATGCTTAAACTCTGAACCTTGGCTTATGTCAAGATCCCCAAGAGGAATTTCCTCACAGGTCTTATGAAGATTGAGCAAAACTTGGTAACTCTGACTCAGGGACAGATAACAGACAAGTGAACATTTTAGGGATATCAGTGTCTAAAAGCCACTTTAAACAGTCTCACTGTGGGTGACATTGCAAATGAAAGGGGTTAGAAGGGGACAATGCACACATGCGTGCTGAGTTGCTTCAGTCATGTCAGACTCTTTGTAACCCTATGGACCATAGCCTGCCAGGCTCCTCTGTCCATGGGATTCTTCATGCAAGAATACTAGAGTGGGTTGCCATGTCCTCCTCCAAGGGATCTTCCTGACTCAGGGATCAAACTCGCATCACATCTCCTGCATTGGCAGGCAGGTTCTTTAAGACTAGTACCACCTGGAAAGCTCCAGAAAGGTACAATATTTTTTACCTAAAACTCTGGATGTGACCCAAAGAAAGAACTATATGCCATCTTTGCCAAACAATGAGGTAAACAAAGAGAAAAAGAGAGAGAGAGAAACACACAAAACAATATTAAAGTTGCCTGCCTCTGAATAGTGGGATTAGAGGTGATTTTTCACCTCCTTTTTATACTTGTCTGTTTTTGCCAATTTTTCTGCAAAGATTACGTGCTCTTCCTGAATAAAGAAATGAAAGACGAGGAAAATACACAAATGATTAGTAAAGGACATAGGCCCTTTTAATGTAAAAGGCATGCCAGTGATCCCATCTCTCGTAGGCTATGCTTGGCCATGATGAACAACTGCCTTGACGTACTTGACATAATCTCAGAGAAGCTGCTTCAGGATTTTCTGGCTGCTGAAGACAGACTGCCAGGCCATTCTGAGAAGGATATTGTTCCATGTTCTGTATTTGGGATTTGAACGAACGCGTACCTCAGGCAGTCTTTTAATACATGTCTGCATGCGCTTTAAGTTGCTACAGTCATGTCTGACTCTCTGTGACCCCATGGACTGTAGCCCGCCAGGCTCCTCTGTCCATGGGATTCTCCAGGCAAGAACACTGGAGGGGGTTGCTGTGCCCTCCTCCAGGAGATGTCCCCAAACCAGGGATGAAATCTGCATCTCTTACCTTCTCCTGCATTGGCAGATGGGTGTTTTTTTAACCACTAGTGCCATGTGGGAAGCCCGAAGATCTTGCATTTGTGTCTTCATTAGCAAAAGAACTCTCCCAGTTTCCATCATTTGTCCTGAAAAAGTTGTTTTTGTTTGTTTGTGGGAAGAATAACAACTCCAGCAATATTTTGTAGTCATATCTGCCCAAGACTGGAGATATTCAATGAACGTGTGTGATCATTACTGCTCCTATCCATTTGGTTTGATCACTGCCCATGACAAACGGTTGTTAAGTGTTGTGAATACCACCTGGAATTATACAACCCTCATTCAGGTAGTAATAAGAAAGACCAGGTTAATCATCATTGTGGTTATATAATTATAAAATAACCATATAACATATGTTTTATTCTGCTATGTAATAATTACAATGCATAATTATAATATATAAATATGCAACTATTATACAGTGCTATATTTTGTGATGGTTTAAAATAATTAAATTATAATTCCACAGCCAATCTATTTCAATGATTAGTTTGAAATAAAAGTCTGTTTGGCTGAAAGAAGTTATCATTTTGGAATATTGTGTAAATACATCCAAGGAATGGTCACTACCTGGTTGAACAGACAAAAGTGATACAAAAGCTAAAGCATCTTGTTACAATTTAACTATATTATTTTTTAAAGCAGTAGATGGGCTTTCCTGGTGGCTCAGGCGGCAAAGAATCTGCCTACAATGCAGAGGACCTGGGTTTGATCCCTGGATCAGGAAGATCCCCTGGAGAAGGGAATGGCAACCCACTCCAGTATTCTTGCCTGGAGGAGAATCCCCATGGACTGAGAAGCCTGGTGGGCTACAGTCCACGGGTAGCAAAGAGTGGGACATGACTGAGCACGTAACACTTTCAAAGCAGTGTAGTGTTGGGAGAAAAGATATTAAAGATTCTAACTTTCGAAAATAAAGTAACAGTTTGAGTCCACTCAGCAAAACAGTCATCTGAAATATTCACAGAAACATTTTACACCTAGGTACAACCTATGTGAAACACTAGCCAGAAAATAAATACAAATGTGAGAGAAAACTGAGATGTTATTTTTTAGATAAAGCTATTTTTCTCAAGAAAAGGAACAATTCTTATGGTTGTGGGGTGGTTTTTTGTTTTGTTTTGTTTTTGGTTGTTGTTAAAGTTCAGGTGAGGACAAGCTTCTCTTACACAGTCATAAACCTCCCATTCATTCCAAATTCAGAACACTAAGGAACAGGGATCTGACATCAAGGTAAAAAATAAATCCTGTATCTCTGAGGTTGGCAACATATTGAAAACACCAGAGAGATTATCGAGCAAACACTATTCATTCTTTCGCCATTGCTCTCAAAGTCCCATTCTGGTTATTGAAAGTGTCACTGGACTGTGTAACAAGCTCTTTCTGTGCATCTCAAGGGAAACATACACTCTTTCAAAATCAATCTGCTAAAATGTCGCATAAACACAGACTGAGTCGTGCAAACACAATCCTCATCTATTGAAATTTTTATGTTGATATTATTTGGGAAATGGCATGGCAGAAAAGATATGGAAATACAATCTCCCCCGTGATTCCAATATTTCCTCCTTGTCTATTACCTTATGTTCCTTCCCCAAGGAGTCCGTGTATAGACATAATTCATTTCTACCCAGTGGTGGCCCAAGGTGTATCTGCAGATGTCATTGCTGATGCTGCCATCATTTTTTCTCTCTCACCCTAAGAACACTTGTTAAGCTGCAAAACCGAATTTCCTCCAATCATCTTGGTTCAAGAGACCCAGACTCATGACTCTAAAGCATGTGACTTCTTTCCTTTAGACTAATCCTTACGTCTCATTTGGAAAGTTAAAGTGGTAGCCACTCAGTGTGTCCGCCTCTTTGCTACCTCATGGACTGTGGCCCACCAGGCTCCTCTGTCCATGAAATTCTCCAGGCAAGAATACTGGAGTGGGTAGCCATTCCCTTCTCCAGGGAATCTTCCTGACACAGTGATGGAACCCAGGTCTATCCACATTGCAGGGAGATTTTTACTGTCTGTGCCAACAAGGAAACCCCATAAACTAATTCAATATAGCAATCTTCAAACTAAATACAATTTGACCATCTTAGATAAAACATCAAGAAAACTTTGGATTTAAAAGAAAAAATAAAAACAAAATGTCACCTCCAAGCCTATGTAAATTAGTGAAAACAAGGAGTAGAAGAAGGGAGGAAATATCGAACACATTTTATTAATACTCTTAAATAGCAAAGAGACTCTCCCAAGGGTATGGCCTCTTTGAAGATAAAGTTCCATTTGCATAAACTGGATGGCCTCTTTAATGCAGTTTTCATTATCTTGACTCCAAAGTGACTGATGTCAAGATCAAGGGAGTCATCAGGGCAGATACACTCCAGGACACCAGGGAGAAATAAATCAGCCCATCCTCTCCACCAGGAGAGTCCCTCTCCTCCAAGGGGATTTGCCAATCTCCTTTCAGAAGCAGGAGGCCAAGTTCCATTACTGTGAGGACTGACCCTCGTCCCTTAGAAGTCTCCCATTCCTCTCTTTAATTGGGTCCCCTGCATTGGTTATCTAACGGACTAATGAACTTTGGAGATAAACCAGTTCTTGACCACTTCTTGCCCTCTGGACACTAACCCTGTTTGGCCTTTTATCTCACTATGTTAAAGAGAGAAAATTAAGTCCGAAGAAAGTGAGATAACAGTCCCTTGGGTATTAAGTGAAGTGGTTTGGGTCTTCTGGTGAGGAGAAGAACTCATCACATTCATCAGATCATATGTGACAATTAACCCTTTGCACACCTCAGCCATTTCCTTTCACTTAGAGTTGCATTTTGGCCGTGAAGGGTCTGTCCCTTGCCCTTTTCTTTACTCCTCCTTGTTTATCCAATTGATTCCATGATACCTCAGGTCTCCCCACTCGTCATAGTTGCGGAGGAATTTAAAATGTCATTGTGGGGTCTTTATTTCACAAGTTTGACTTAGTGCTGTTTTCACTTGCAAAATACAAATGTGAAAACTGTAATTTATTATGGTTCTAGCAATTCAAGATGTTTTGCTTGGAACCCACGTCCACAATCGGTTACCAACATTCCAGCCTGTTTTGCTTTCATTGGCTACTGGTTTACTACCCTCCATTTCATTCTCTAAATCTGTTTAAAAACAATTTAACAACACTCAGATTCTTTTTGGAAATGCAGTCATGAGTTCCCTCAGTAACGCACAGCGACACTTTAAACGTGGTGTGTAAAATGACATTTTAGGGCAGATGACAAGCTGCAAGTGGCTTATTTAATGATTCTCTAATTTTACACATACTATTTCACTTGAGTAGTTATCAGAGGGTCACTGCAGGAGTATGTGAAGAGGTTATTTCAAATACAGACATTGGCATGGCCTTGAAATCCCATCCTCCCTGAAGCCCTGGAACACATAGCCTGAAGCATCAGCCTTCCTGCTCTGTGAGCAGCCCCTACTGGACAATGGATCGAACTTGAGCTGCTGCAAGGCTAAGAGCATCTATTCTTTCTCCTTTCTGTCCCCCTCTCTCCTTCCAGTGGGGGTGAGGGAGAGGCATTTTTTTACTTTTCCCTTTGAAAATAAATTATGTCACTTTCTTTTCTAATATAGAATAGTTTAGACAAATGCATCACATAATCCTAAGAAAATATGTTGACCTTCTTGATATAAATAGTATCATATTTACTTAATAATTCAATTAAGTCTTAAATCTATTCTCCCATCCAAGGGTATTTTCTGTACACAATAATCAAAGAACGTGGTAGGTTTTTATACAGGCAGCTCAGAATTCTAATAATATTAGGAAAATGCTGCAATGAAGTAAATGGAAAAATAAAGATATTTTTGTCTGATTTGGTTGTCTGGTTGTCTCTCCTTTCAACAGATAAGTCTTAGATATGACCTTTATAACAATTTATTGTTTCTTATGGATTCCAAGGCTTAAATAATACCTAAGTTGATCTAGTTTACCTTCTACCATTTAAAAATAAATTACTTTATATATTTTGTCACAATAACAAATTAAAAAGCCAAAAAAATTAGCAGACATCACACTGAAATTGTATTTATCACCAGCTAGTGAATGTGGCTATTTTCTTTCACTGTAAACAGTTAACTATAAAGTAGAAATTTTTTTCTCCAAACCATGGTAGGACAAAAATAATTATGTACTAGTACTCAAATGATGGCTGGGTTGGGAGTTTCCCTGGAGAAGGGAATGGCAACTCACTCCAGTATTCTTGCCTGGAGAATTCCATGGACAGAGGAGCCTGACTGGCTACAGTCCATGGGGTTGCACAGAGTCGGACAGGACTGGGTGACTAACACAAGTACTCAAATGAGGCACTTCCTTTTTAACGATAAAATATAAATAGGTACTTTTATAAACCGCTTGCAAAAGATACCAGAGTGTCAGCTCTGGATGCTTTAAGTGCCCTTTTTATAAAGAGAATCAGCAAACAACCAAACTTAGTCACACCCTGCTGAGAAAGTATTATATAGTAACCAGATCTCCATTTGTTTTCTTGTGTCCCACAAAGTCTCTTTAAAGAGATTAAAAAAGAATGCCAACAGTGGTCTAAGATAAATGGTGTGCATGCATGCTAAGTTGCCTCAGTCTTGTCTGACTCTTTCCGACAATACAGATTGTAGCCCGCCAGGCTCCTCTGTCCATGGGATTCTCCAGGCAAGAATACTGGAGTGGGTTGCCATGCCCTCCTGAAGGGCATCCCCTGAAGGGATCTTCTTGACCTAGGGATCGAACCTGCATGTCATATGTCTCCTGCATTGACAGGGGAGTTCTTTATCACTACCATCACCTGAGAAGCCCCAAGATAAATGGACTTTTTCCCACATGCCACTTTTTCCCACATGCCACTAGAAAGTTAAGAGAGGTGGTTTCTTAGAGGTTACATTTCACTTCAGTAATAGGTTACCTAAACACGACTTCCCTGGTGGCTTAGATGATAAAGTGTCTTGCTTACAATGTGGGAGACCTGGGTTCAATCCTTGGGTCGGGAAGATACTCTGGAGAAGGAAATGGCAACCCACTCCAGTACTCTTGCCTGGAAAATCCCATGGACGGAGGAGCACGGTAGGCTACAGTCCATGGCGTTGCAAAGGGTCAGATACGACTGAGCGACTTCACTTCACTTCACTTCAAACACTGGGATGGGAGGAGCTAATGCCCCAGGTCAGTGTTTCAAAAAGTATTTTCAGTTGAACAGTATCTTTGAAAAATATCATGGTCATATTTTTTTCAATGTCAGATTAAAAACATGAATAAATTGCTTTGTTGCAGGACTTATCAGAGCCATTAATTTTCTGAAGTATATTGAGTGTCTCTGAAAAGCTTACATCAAATGTAGAGTTTCAAAAATTCTCCTTGGACTGATATTTCATAAAACACAGTTTGGAAAATTATCCCTGAAGTCATCCAGCCTTCCCACTTCTGTGCACTCTTAAGGAATGTGATACTTCATTCATTTCCAACCTGGACTTTACTACCTGAGCACCAGTGTGATAAACCTTTGTGGTAAGTTGAGGTAAGTGTGGTAACCTGAGTTCATATTTTGTGAATGAGCCTGAAATATGCTGTCTCATCTAAAGCTTACAGGTGATAGATGCTATCAACTTCATCTCAGAGAGGAGGAACTCTCATGGAGAGTTTACTAGTTCTGAGGACAATGGAGTGACAATGCCAGGACTCACACACAAGACGTGCTCACTGCAAAGGTTTCCCTCCTTCCTTTACACTATGTTGCAAAAACTGTTCGCTTTGGGGGAAACTCTTCAGTGGCTTCTCTGGTGTGGTTAAGTCATGTAACCTCATTATGATGGAGATGGTTTCCCCTGCATTGGCTATTTGAGCTTTTACCACCTCAGACTCTGCTAACTTGAATCCTCTCCAGCATGGAAACATTAGCACATGTGATGATAATTTTACTTCCAACTTTCTCAAAGACTGCAATGTATAATTTCCACAGAGTAAGATGTAGAAAGCATACATGTCAAAATACTAATCAAAGAGAACTTCAGAAATAACCAAAATAAATTTGTGTTAGCAGTTGGAAGTGAGCATTCATGTCAGCGGTGGTCGACGTTTTCCTCTCCTTTCCCTACAAATGAAATACTACCAAGCGAGAGACCACCAAGTAACTCCTTCTTTCTCAAAGTAACAACATATTAATATGGAGAAATCAACGTATAATTTAGTTTCTGTTCACGTCTGTGCCTCTACTCTTTGGTGCTAAAATGGATATAAAATCAGAAAGAACAATACAAAGTGATTAACAAACCCCTCAGAAAAGTTTGGGGACATGTCAAATTCTTATGTTGCAGATATTTTTTTTTCCTACTAGGATATAAACGATAACCCTCACATACAGAAAATGAGTTTGAGTCTACAAATTGATCTGAACAGTTTGCCATTTCTCAAATTCTACTTAGTCACTTATTCTCCACCATTTATTATGTAGGTCCTACTCACAGATAAGAAAAGACTTTCTACACTTGTGTAAGTATTGTAAATCAAATAAAATTAGCATATTTTTTCAGGATTCTCCAACAGGAGAATTTCGTGTCATTCATAAATGTGGATTAAACAAATTCTGGTAATATCATTAATTTTTAAAATATCCCCTATAATTCCTTTAGTGGAAAACTATCATCACATAGCACAAAATAGTGTAGAAATATGCCCTTTTTTGTGAGTGAGAACATGCAAATTTCCTAAAGGACATTAAACAACTTTATTATCAAAGCTGATATATCTTTTACTAGGAAAAAAAAGGCACAATGTCAAAATATGCTCGTTGCACTTACTAGGTCTTCTTTGCAAAATTATTTGTATTACCCAACCTTTGTGCAACTTAAAAGGCCAATTTCTCTCTTCTGAATAATTACAATTGTCTTTTCTCCAGGATGAAATTAATGCATAATATATATTATAGCAACATTTTTTTTTGCATGACTGATACTTCAGTGATTTGACTCTGGTGAAAACAGAAAGAGGGCTCCTTGCTTTCCGAACAGCAGCAACACCCCATAATGACCTCTGAGTGAGAAAGAGCACAGGGACATAGTCTTCAAAGTGAAAAGGAAAGGTCCTGGTAGTCCTGATCTACAATATAGGAGCAGCTGCGGGATATGATTTGCAAATGTCCGAGTTTCATAAAATTGCAAACTGAAGCCAGTCAGTGCATCTTGACGTATTATTTTTAGTGATGTCTCTGTGCTACATTTACCCAAAAGCTAAAATGCACTTCAGTTCACATCTAGCCATCCTGAATATGAAGTATGAATAAAAATTCCTCCTTTACCATCAGATAAGGGGGCTCTTGCAAAAGGAGATGAGAAACAGCCATGCTCTGGAAACGAATTGACAGGGTTCCTTGTCAAGTGGTGCCTCATTCCAGTCACTGCCGCTATGCTTTTCTCAAGGACGTTCAGGCCGTTTGATGAAATCCTACCGTTTGATGTCAATAAATCTTGATTTAAGGTGGTAAAATTACCCACGGAAGAATGTCTTAAACACATCTTCGTGGAATTTGCATCCTCCTTTCTGCGATATGTGCAAGAATGTAATTCCTTTTCTTAATATCATTTGCACAATTTGGATTATTCCCTCTCCCTAGATATAGTTGGCAAGTACGTGAAAAATGCTTATTTGAAGTCAGCCATAGCCACAGAAAAACACACACTCACCAAACCAGCGATATCCTGTTTAAATCAAAGCAAACTAGGCTGCTCATGATTCTAACGACCATAAACAAAACACTGACCATAAATCCATCATGCTAAGCACTGGTCTTTACTGCTACCATGGTTGCACACAATTGGCTAGGACCATCACCGCAGTAAACCCATAAACCAACAAAAGCTTTACTCTCAGTGTGAAAACCTCTCCAAGAATATCAGGCACTATCTTCTGGTTAAACATTTTCAATACATTTCTAAAACACTTCTGATGGGATTCGTCAATTCTTGTTTTTCTTCCTTTCTAAATTTCAATCATTCTACCCTGACCATTTAGATTTTCTGCAACAATTACCACTGACCCTTGTGAAACAGCTTCTCAGTCCTACCCTATTAGAAAAAAAGCCTAGTCATGACCTCAAAATTTGGGGATTTTGAACACTGTGATGGAGGCCATGGGCTCTGGAATCTCTCAGCTGCCCCCCATGTCTTAGCTCACCTCATTATTTATTCCAGAGTGAAAGAGGAAAATATGTTTATTGGGAACTTGCTACAGTATTAGAAAATTCCCCAAATCAAAATTAAGGATTCCTTTCTTGATGTTCAAGCAGGCTCTAGCAACAAATGTTTATGCATTAATGGTATTTATGTATGTAAGTTATTTCTCAATGTAAAACATAGTTTGCATTAAACCCTACTTTTTATTTAGCTGTTACTACATATTAGTTTTAAACTATGAGAGAGAATGCAGATTTAGAAGCAAAAAAATGAAATCACTTTTAAAGTAGTCTATAAATGAGACTTCCCTTAAGTTAGACTACCTTCCCCTAATTTTTTCTAAGTCGGGGACGTTTTAATTTATTTCAATGGAAAATGGTATGTGCCAGGTAGCTAACAAAAGTCCAAGTGTCTCATGGAAAGATATTTTCTTGTCTTAACTTTTCCTTGCAACTGTTAGGGTCCTTGTCATTTGACTTCCTTTCAGCTAGTGACCTCTGCCCTACTCCAATTTAAAGATAAACGAAAAGACATTTTCCCTTGGATGTGCACTTCTTCTAGTATTTTGGTGGAAGCAGTTGGATCCAGTTGTCTAACCAATCACCTCCTATTTGAAAAGATTTGTGGGGTGTGGATTTGTGTATTGGGAGAAGAAAATTAAGAACGAAGTAAACAGGAAAAAAAAGGATGTGCCAAGTCTAAGAAGTGAGCCCAAATCCAATACCAAAATAAGAAAAAAGGAAAACCGTAAGAGATAATAAACCAGAAATCTTTCAGGGCTTAGCTTTTATCATTAGTATATGTAGGTATGTGATAATATTTCTAAAATGATTTAAATGTGTGACTGGAATTGGAGTTAAGCAAATCACCTTTTGTGCACTTACATTGTATTCATAAAATTTGTCTGTAAATACACTAGAAATGGAGCATTTATTATTTAGAAGGTTACAGGAGAGCATTTCCTGTGTCACTGGTAGCTTTATACAATAGCATTTTCCCTCAATCATTTTTTGCTCTCTGAGAATATGATACCCTTTGGTATTGCTTTTGAAATTCTACCATTTATTCCCCTTTTTGATAACAAACTTAAGGAAATAATAATAAAATAATATCAAAGCAGGGATTAGAAAAAGAAAATTACTCTAAATAGTATACACACAATCTACAGATAATGTGTGTGCATACAGATGTTGTATACACAGTCATTTTTATTCAATTTTCAGGTTATACTAGGCTGTTTGTGGGGTTTCCCTGGATGTGGTTAGCTTAAAGGGAAATCTGATAACTACCTCATTCCTTCACACGTTACATTATGGAAAAACTCTATAAAGTCGAGAGTATCTAGACAGATTTTATAGTAGATAATAGGGGAAATTTATTGGGTAAAAACTAAAATGATGTTTATTACAAGAGACCACACCTCAACATGTCATGGAGCAAAATGTCTCCCTTGTGAGAAAACATAATAAAATAGGTCCATCTAACTGGCTGTGAAACCCTGAAGAAATACACAGCTTCCCCTCTTCCTCCCTTTTTGAATTCCTTTTTATTTTGAGTCAGGCTATCTTAGGCCACTAATTAACCTTTGGGCCCTTGAGGTCACCTCTTTGGATCCGTTCTCCGTGTACTGAAAAGTTTTATTTCTCAGTGAGTATTAAAGATACCTGAAATATGGCCTAGGCTGCCAAAATAATGATTTATTACATCTGCTAAAATGCCTTGAGCTGTAAAAATAAAAAAATACACAATTCATTAAAGTAATTTTGAATAGTACAGGTATATTTACCTCAATATAGAAATTTCTTTCTCATCGGTGGGGAAAAGACTATCTAGATAGTATCAATTATACCTTAAAAATATTGTCATAATTAATTCTTACATCTTTGAATATCTGTTGTTTCAAGAATCTTAAAACTAGTCTGTGGCTCTGAATGCAAATACACAAAGGGAACTAGCAAGACTGGTGACTTGAGTTTGGAAGGTTTATAGGTTTATGTAAATTATATCTACTTAAAGCAATTAAGCTAAGACTACTTACTAGCTCCAACCCTGAAGAGCTTACTGCCTGTGCTAGAAAGTGTGTTGACCTAGGAAATGCGTACACATACAAATAACACTGACAAAGCTAAATTAAGAATTTTGATGGGACTGGAATGCATAAACATATGTTAAATATTTATATTAAATCAGAGGGCATTTGGAAAAGTCAATCTCTAACAGTTACATTACAAACAGATGAACTCCCAAAGTTCTACTATATCTGTACCTATCGTCTACACCCAACTCCTTTTATCTAATAATATTTGTATATGATATGTATCTGCCTCCCACCAGATTATAAGTGTATTGGAGCCAGGGAGGATCATATACAATGCTTAAACAAAGTCCTATACATAATAGATGCATGATAAGGAATTAACAAATAAAGAAATAAAGATTTAACTAGCTTAGTTAACATTGTTTTCTGGGTATTTTTACATGTAAAAGAGAGAAGATCCAATCTTTCCTTTAAACCTAATGTTTCAAAATTATGAACAAGAGAGAGGGAATGATTTTGTGTAAATGTTGGTAGGCAGAGTTGAGACTGCATAATCTCCTGGACAGGTTAAGGATATTTGAGGCAACTACAAATAACTTATGCCAAGTTAAGTATTTAAGTTTTTCTTTTGCATTTATATTAAGAGGCAAAGGGATTAAACATATATGGTGAATCAAAAACAAATTTACTAAGTAATGTGAATCTCACATTGAGTATGAAAAGTAAGCACTAAAGATTCCAGAATTCCCAGAATGACATTTTGCAGTGTCTTCCAAGCCATGACCACTAGGACTTATGAAGTAGAGTTAAATATTAATAGAAAAATTATAAGAAGCAATATATTTAGCATGAAGAAGAAAAGCAGGGCTACAACTGTGAAGCCACTCATACAATGACATCCTGACTATAATTAATTTTCATTTTTCACCTTCAATTTTTCTTTCTACAAGTGTTAGCATATTCTCATTAAAATGACTGGGAGCAATTAGAAAGACTTGGCTGAAAATTCAGTGTAGTAGTAAGTAGCTTTCTGATTATGCAGCTGAAGAAATTATGGGTTGAATTTATTCAATGATCTGTGAATCAGATCTCAGTCTCTGTTAAGTTACTACAAATTAGCTGTGAGACACTACAGCATCACTCAACCTCTCTGGATTTGGACTAGGGTTGAAATCTGAGCTCTATCATTTTCTAGATGTACAAGTTTAGGTAACTATTTCACTGCTCTGAAGCCTATATTTCATTATCTATAAATAAGAGATGATGATTAAATGATATATGTAAACTGCTGGGCCAGGTGACAGGCATTTAATTAATTCTCAAACATACTACCTTTCATTGCTGTTATTTTCATTATCTAACATCCTTGCCAATAATATTTTGTTATTCTGTATATACATTTTATATTATATTTATATTTCTTTCTATAAAACTTTAAATACTGGCATACACTGTTTTTGTGTATATTTTAGGACTATTTTCATTCATGAGGAATGTAAAAGCTCTGTCAGCATAGAAGGTGCTTCTTCCATTGTCTCTCCTTTAGTCTATCTGTCAATTCTGGTTCAAAAAGAGTAAATCAGAATTCATTTCCTTTTTCTTTTTAAAAAATATTCAACAAGGCTTTAGAAAAAAAAGAAAAGGAAATTATATGAAGTAAAAGAGAAAAAGAAAAGAGATATTTAAAACACATATAATGAGCTGAATTGCCATGCTGTGCGCCTGAAACATGGAAAGTCAACTATACTTCAATAAAATAAATGTACTTTTAAAAAAGTAAAAAAAAAGACAGAAAATAAAATATCTAAAAATATATATATAATGGACATTCAATATGGTCTACCTGCCTGATAGTTGTCAATAAACATGTAAATATTTTTCATCTTTATTTGTCAAGAGTGGGTTATATATATACACACATATATATACACAGACACATAGACATACATAACTATGTTAAAGTGTACAAATATATGTATTTATGTATCAGATTATTTTATACACCAATTGTCCTTTGGGAAGGAAATAAGATTCCAAAGCCCAATGAAGAGTAACCAATCCAATCGCTTTTAGAACCTTAAGAAAGACATTTAAAAACTGAATAACTTAATCAAATGAAAAGCACAGTTACTAGTACATAGTTCAAAAGATGCCTTTAAATCACCTAAAAAGTATCAACTGCTGGGTTAATCAAGGTGCTTTCAATAACTCATTATAGCTTTCATAAAAGTACGTGGTTGGCACTAAAATTTATCAAAATTGATTTTTTGATCTTCGCAAGAGAATATTGCTTACTCTCTTATTTTAAACAAAACTTGAAAAGTTTTTTTTTTTAAAGTTCCACAATCACAGGCAATAGATGTAAAAAATACTCATACTGGACTACATCAAACTTAAAAACTTTTATGCAGCAAAGGAAATAATCAACAGGGTGAAAAGGCAATCTGTGGGGGAAAATATTTGCAAATCATACATCCAACAAGAGACTTAACATATAAATACATGAAGAATTCTTACAACTCAACAATAATAAAACAACCTGATTAAAAAATTGGCAAATGACTTGACTAGACATATCTCCAAAGAAATATGGCCAAAAAGCATATGAAAAGATGTTCACATTATTTATTATTAGGGACATGCAGATCAAAGCCACATGAGACATCACATCATACCCAACAAAATGGCTACTATCAAATCAAACAAACAAATAAACATAAAGTAAATTCTGGCAAAGGTATGGAGAAATTGGAACTCTTGTGCACTATAAGGAGGAATGTAAAATGGCACACCCACTATGGAAAATAATATGAAACTTCCTCAAAAGAAAAAAAAAGAATTATGACATGATCCAGCAATTCTACTTCTTAGTATACATCCCAAAACACTGGAAATAGGATCTGAAAGATGTAACTGTACACCCATGATCACTGAAGCATTGTTCATAATAGCCAAGGGGTGGAAGCAACCTAAATGCCCATCAATGAATGAATGGATAAAGAAAAATGTGATGTAATATTATGCAACTCTAAAAAAAAAGGAAATGAAATCCTGCCATATGGATGGAAATCCTGTCAGGGTGGATGAACCTTGACGGCATTATGCTAAGTGGAATTAACTAGTCACAAGAGATAAATATATATATGCAGTATGTAAAACAGTAGTCAACATCACAGGAACAAAGTAGAGTGTGGTTATCAGGGACTGTATGGTATGGGGAATTGAAGAGTTCTTCAGTGGATATAGAGTTTCAATTCTGAAGCATAAAATAACTCTAGAGAGTTGCTGTACAATGATGTGCGTATCATTAACACTACTGTACTACACACTCAAAAATGGTTAACAGGCTAAATTTTATGTTTTTTGACAATAAAAATGTTCCATACATGGAAGCATACTTTCGTATGCTCATACTTAATTGCATTTAGAAAACTCAACCCCTATATATTGGCTCAGATTTTGATATATATATAATATATATATAATAGCTTGTAACAAGTAGAGTTGAAATATAACAGTTAAAAATGTAATTTCTGCCTGAAATATTCTCTCATTTTAATGAACCAGTGAAAAAATACAAAAGCCCTCTCAATCTTAAATAGGTAATCTCTTTGATAAATATTCTCCACTGTCATATAACAAACAAAAGTATCAACTCATAATTATCAGTGGAAGCTATTTTTTGGAGTAATTCAGTGTACAGAATAGCGTGGGAACCTCAAGCTTCTCCCTATGGTCTTAAGGATGTCCAAGGGACAAGATGCCAAACGCTTTGCTGACCTCTGAGTTCTACTCACAGGTAGCAATGGTTGTTGGAAAGAACAAGAACAGTTGATGTGGATTTTGGTCATAGTACAGCAAGTTAGAGGTGTAAGACTTTTATCAAGACCTATAAGGAATTTTGGGGCTTCCCTGGGGGCTCAGTGGTAAAGAACCCACCTGCCAATGCAGGAGATGTGGGTTCGATCCCTGGGTAGAGAAGATCCTCTGGAGAAGGAAATGGCAACCCACTCCATTATTCTTGCCTGGGAAATCCCATAGGAAGAGGAGCCTGGCAGGCTACAGTCCATGGAGTCTCAAAGAGTTGGACGTGACTGAGCACATATGCAGATTTTGTACTTTCTTTCTATTTTTACAATAGTGGCACAAACGACAATGTCATTTATTTATCTGTCCATTTCTCTACGGAACTGTAAATTTAGAAGTCTTTATGGGTATACTACGTGGAAGGAAAGTTATGACCAACCTAGATAGCATATTGAAAAGCAAAGACATTACTTTGCCAACAAAGGTTCATCTAGTCAAGGCTATGGTTTTTCCTGTGGTCATGTATGGATGTGAGAGTTGGACTGTGAAGAAGGCTGAGTGCCAAAGAATTGATGCTTTTGAACTGTGGTGTTGGAAAAGACTCTTGAGAGTCCCTTGGACTGCAAGGAGATCCAACCAGTCCATTCTGAAGGAGATCAGCCCTGGGATTTCTTTAGAAGGAATGATGCTAAAGCTGAAACTACAGTACTTAGGCCACCTCATGCGAAGAGGTGACTCATTGGAAAAGACTCTGATGCTGGGAGGGATTGGGGGCAGGAGGAGAAGGGGATGACAGAGGATGAGATGGCTGGATGGCATCACTGACTCAATGGACGTGAGTCTGAGTGAACTCCGGGAGTTGGTGATGGACAGGGAGGCCTGGCGTGCTGCGATTCATGGGGTCGCAAGTCGGACACAACTGAGTGACTGATCTGATCTGATCTTGGTATTCTATACTCATCTTCTCAGTACCTGGCTCAAGTCCCAGGCACATGTAGCTGTTCAGTACACATTTATTGAATTGGCCTGAACTACTACAGTTTATTAGGCTGAAGTGAAGTTGCTCAGTCGTGTCCGACTCTTTGCGACCCCATGGACTGTAGCCTACGAGGCTCCTCTGTCCATGGAATTTTCCAGGCAAGAGTACTCTGGAGTGGGTTGCCATATCCTTCTCCAAGGGATCTTCTGACCCAGGGATCAAACCCAGATCTCCCGCATTGCAGGCAGACGCTTTACCATCTGAGCCACCAGGGAAGCCCTTATTAGGCTGAATGGCAATTCAAAATAAAAAAGAGATGAAGGACATTAGGCGATTTACACATATCACACACTTGAAAGTGAGCATGAAATAAAACTTTAGGCTGATGTGCAAAGAAATTTTGGATTAATGTTTGTTACAAGTGCAATTAACTCCTAAGTTTAATTAAAAACACTCTGACACAGCTCGTTTTTTTCCCTAAATATCTATATGAAATTGCATAATTACCCTCACCATGGTTATTCATTTTTTTTGGTAAAAATATTAGAATTTTTCAATGGTTATATTTTCTAGATGAAACCAACTTGTACCAGATTGTACCTATATTCAAGAGTCTTTGTTTAAGTTAATAACAAATACAGTTTCCTTAGAAAATATTAAACAGATCTGTATATCTGAGTTAACTGTCACTTCCTTGCTAATTTCATTTCAAACCTCAGTCATGTTATACTCAATAACATTTTTTTAAAAAACATCAATATTGAAAAACAGAGCTTCATAAAGAATAACTGTATTTCTGTCCTAAGTTTATTTTTCTGTAGACACTATGAGTGTTTCTCAGTAATAAAAATATATTCATTCTTAAAAAGTTAACAGCAATGTGAATTCTCTTGAATGGATACTGCTTCATTCTCCAATCAGCGTGTGGTGGTATGTGTGTGCCCTCAGAAAATCACATTTAGGTGGTACTAGTGGTAAAGAACCCGCCTGCCAACACACAGGAGATGTAAGAGATGCAGGTTTGATCCCTGAGTCTGGAAGGAGGGCATGGCAACCTACACCAGTATTCTTGCCTGGAGAATCCCCGTGGACAGAGGAGCCTGGCAGGCTGCAGCACATAGGGTTGCACAGAGTCCGACATGATTGAAGTGAGTTAGCACACACATAGATCTTTTTAAAAAATTAAGTGAAAAATTAGTCATTATAAAGAACAATAGGATACAATAATGAATGTGAAAACAGACACAATTTTGAATATTTAAGTACAATTACACTGAAGAACTGCTTAGGAAGAGCTACAAGAGATAAAAAAACACACAGCTTTCTCTTTACTGTGGAAGTTTGCTTGCCCTTAAACAAAACTCAAAATCCTTGTAGCTCATAGGTCCCTAACACCTTGCATGAGTGGTGGGACCCATATTAACTATGAGGCCATCATACATGTCTGTATTATAAATGTAAATTGTAAGAATTGTGTTGGTTAAGAGGATTTACATATTTAGGTTTTAATTCTCCTTTCTTTACCACTTAACTTGTATTTTAATTAAAAAAATGATTTAAAGATAAGGATCTTGTTTGCAAATTCTTTTTTTTTTTTTTTTGCAAATTCTATCAAAATAAAATCTGCAATAAATTTTGTCAAAAATTCCCAGTCTACTCAAATGAAACAGACTTACTATTAGCTTTAGAACAAAGGTATTTCCTTTGAGACTGATGGTCACGTATTCAATACAGGTCCTTTGCGTTGGTCCAAAGGCCAAGTGATGTCAGAGGTGGGGGCTGTAGTACCTGGGATAGTAGTACAACCTGAGTAGGTGCTCCATGGGGTTTAACTGAACTGTGAATGTATCTAAATTAATTAAGACTCAAATCTTGAACATCTAACTTTAAAATGGGGATATTCAGATGTGTTTATTACCTTGGACAAGTCATTTTGACTCTTGGAAGTTGCTTAATTTAGCTGGAAATTTAGGCAAAAGTCCTCATTGCAAATCAGTTTCAGAATATAATTTTAAATCTTCTGTTTTTTCAAGTATTCTTCACTAACTTTAAAAGTTTGAAGAAATTAGGAATATAACTGAGACTAAAGTATAATTAAGGAGAATTGTTAAAATTTGAACACATTAATTAAAAAATGTAAAAAATATCTTTGACCTTGAAAGAAAGGCTAAAATATTGGGAACAAGTCTTGACGTGATTGAATGTTTTAACCATTGTCTTCCTGTGAAACCAAAAGTAAACTAAAATATGCTTGTACAAAGTATCAAATGAAATATTTTCTTCTTTGGCAATAAATTCACACTGTAAGATTTAGTGATTTGGCAAGATGAAGAAAATCACATTAAACACATTCATGAACAAAAAAGAAAAAAAAGGCTTGATTTAAAATGACAGTTTGTCACCTAAGTTAGGGTTAAAATAATTCAATAATAATTGTCTTGAGTTTCTACTAACAAAATAGTAACAAACTAAAATTTTCTGATCAGAAAATGATAAGATTTTCAACCCAATATTAAACCATGAAGAACAGCAGCTCTTCTTCATAGCCTCTATATTTCTTTTTCTTCTTCCTAAGGCCAAAATGTCATCATTTTTTTTTTTTAAGAAAATCAAAGCCAAATGGTAAAAATGCGAAGATTTGGTTAAACAAACAGTCAGAATTTCAGTGGTTTTATCTGCAGCATGCAGAGCAACCAAACAAAGCCAAGATATTGTCCATCTCTTTGATAGACAAAGAGCCTCAGAGGTCCAGAGTGACATGCCCGAAGGCTGGCACGTGATTTGGCTAATTAAATTAAATAGCAGGAAACAGCTTTTCCATATGCCACTGCCTGGCCACACACAAACTGTAACAGTAAATCTTTTATACTAGTCAAGGAAAATGTAACCATTAAACAATATACAGTATCAACACACCATCCAAGAATCCTAAGTTGCATATCCACCTAAACTCCCTGGGCCTGGACTTTAACGCCAAATGCCTAAAAACTTCCTAATTCACTTTAGGAGCTATTGAAAAGCCCATGATAATTAAAGGGAATGAAAAAGAAACTCCCCTAAGGTTTACCAACACTTTAACTTAAGCCAAAATTCTGTTTTAAGGACATATTTCTACACAAAATTAAATCAAAACCTCAATACTTCTGAATCAGAGTTAAAATTAAATCTATCGCTCATTTACCATCAATTTTACATCCTCCATCCCCATAATCGATCAAAAATAAAGAGATCTATTGAAAAAAGGAATAAAGCTTATGGAATCACTTGAGAAAATTCTTCCATGCTCTCTATAATTTCTCATCCAATTACATAATCTTCTCTAAGTCAGCTACTAAGTTCTAGTCTTTTGATTAAGACACCATGATTTTAAACATATCTATACTTTCAAGTTTCTAGAAGAATTTCTCTGGTAGGTGTTATTCTTTTTTATCAATCATGATTTTCATTAGCACTGATTTCTAATGTAAAGAACACAAACTATGAAATAGCAATTGTGTCTTACATATAGAAGTATGGTGATGGAAAACTAAAAGCAAGAAAACTACTTCATAGGAATGCTAAATTAGAAGATGGTAAGATAATTTTAACTTAAAGACACAGAAAATTAACAATCAGTAAAGATCATGTCTCTGTTTAAACAGAAATATTAAATATGTGGTAAAATATACAAAAGTAAGTGGTACTCAGTATTTTTTTGGTAAAATTTTCTTTTATGGTAGCCAGTATTCAGATGTTCTAAGTATTTCATTATTTATGCTTTTCATACTTGAACTTAAGAATTTTCATTAGATTTATGAATTTTCATTAGATTTATGAAAGAGTTTACTGACTTGATGAACAATAATCTAATAAGATTATGGTATACTCTTTAACTACAAAAACATGCTCAATTTACTGGGATTCAATATTACTCAGAAAATAAAAGGAGGGGATTAGATGGGGAGAGGGAAGGACAGAGAAAGAAATAAAGTAAGGAGGGAAGGAGGAAATCAGAGAGGGAGAGAGTGGTAGAATCTAACTCTTCAAACTGGTTTGAAATGGTTTTGAAAATTTGCTGGCATTGCTGTTTTTAACTTGGTTTATTCTCTATAATTGTAGGATGCCAAAAGGTCATCTGATACAGACAGGTTAGTGATGCCCATTCAGTCTATGTGTGTACACGCCAGAAATCAGTAAGAAACTATTCACCTTTGTTCCCTTCATCTATGCCTTCAGAATTAATGCATGCGTGTGCTAAGTGGCTTCAACTGTGTCCAACTCTGCGACTTTATGGACTGTAGCCCACCAGGCTCCTCTGTCCATGGACTTCTCCAGGCAAGAGTACTGGAGTGGGTTGCTTTTTCCATCTCCAGGGGATCTTCCTGACCCTCAAACCCTGGTCTCCTGCATTGCAGGCAGATTCTTTACTGTCTGAGCCACTGGGGAAGCTGAATGTAAAGTTAACTAAAAATCCAAGAAATTTAAAGCCTAGGGGAAAATAGTCAAGCCATAAGGAAGAAATGAGTTGGTAGAAGCCTGTTAGTCACCAGCTTTGAAAGTGAAGCTAGGCCTAACAGTGAGCTAAACTAGCTCCTTCCTCCTCCCCCAAATATTGTATTAGTCTCTTTATACTTTACTGAATCCCATCTTCCCCTTTCCATCATCAACCCTGCCCCAGGGCGCAAGGCTAAGATTGTTAACTCCCTAGGATCATCTCAGACTGTTCAGTAGAGGCCCAGAGAGTTCACCACTTAGAGAGAAAAACCAGAGTTAGAGTCAAGAATACTATAGACTTGCTCTAACAAAATTCAAAGACAAGTCTTGAAAAAGCTACAGTGATCAATATTCTTTAAAGAAAGACAATTGATTTAAATTATCTGACATCTAATGAAAATTTACCACAGTGAAAGGAGTAGTAAGACAAGAATATCTTAAGAGCAAAATTAAGGAGTAGTAGCCAACACAAAAATGACAGAGAATACAAAAGCAGAAATAGACTTAAATATAAATATGCTGAAGGATTTAAAGGAAAATATGAATATAATGAAGACATAAATGGAAATTATATACAAGAACCGAATGGAACTTCTAGACCTGAAAAATATAACACCTTAAAAGAAGTTTTCACTGGGAAGAAAAGATGAGTACAGTAATATAAACTAGACAAACTGAAATAGAATTAAGCGTAATAAAAAATGCATAGAGACTTACAGACTTGTGAGACAGTATCAGGTGGTCTGACCTAGGTATAACTGGAGTCTCCAAAGAGAGTGAAAATATTAGAATGAACAATGCTTGACATTTCCCCAAATTTTAAAAAGTGCAAAGCCACAGATACAAGAAGCTCAGTGAACAAAAGCAGGATGCAAACAAAGAAAATGGCATAGAGGTAGATTATAATCAAGTTGTATGTGTAAAATCTTAAAAACAAGCAGAATCAAATACATTATCTGATTTCGAGACTTGCTATAAAGCGATGTTAATACAGATGCTGTGGCTTTGGCGTGTGCTTCCCAGGTGGTGCTAGGGGTCAAGACCGTGCCTGCTAATGCAAGTGAGGTAAGGAGACGCGGATTAGATCCCTGGGTGGGGAAGATCCCCCGGAGGTGGGCACCGGAAACCCACTCCAGTATTCTTGCCTGGAGAATCCCATGGACAGAGGAGCCTGGAGGGCCACAGTCCATAGTTTGCAGAGTCGGACATGACTGAAGTGACTTAGCATGCACGCGTGTAGACATATAGATCAATGGAATAAAGGAAAGAGTTCATAAATTTGCTCACACACATAAGTTCAATTGATTCCTAACAACACCACCAAAATAATTCAAAGGAACAAGTATAATCCTTACAAAAACTGGTGCTGAAAACTGGCTACCTAGGTAAGAAAATGATCTTCAGCCTTCCTTTAGTTCATACACAAAATTATACGACTCAAAACGGCTCTTGGCCTTAAACTTAAAAAATAAACTAAAAGGAGAGAATATAAAAGCAAATCTTTCTTGGATAGGACACTAAAGCACTAATCTTAGAAGAAAAAAGTGACAGATTGGGACATACTAAAATTCAAACATTCTACTCTTCAAAATAAAAGACAGGCTATAGGTTTAGGTGAACATATTTGTAACGCATACATACGTCTAGAAATGGACTGTATCCTGAATATATGCTACTCCTATACCCAATAATAAAGAGATATGCTTCAATAAAAAATCATGCAACATAGCTGAATTGACAGTTTACCAAAGAAGATCTACAAATGGCCAATAAGCACATAAAAAGTAAGTCAAATCATAAGACAGCAGGGAAACACAGAACCACGAGAATCCACTACACATCCACTAGAATATATAAAGTTAAAAAATATCTGAAAATACCAAGTGCTGGGAACAGAAATTCTCATACATAGCTGATGACACTGTAAAATGTCCAACCACAAATATTTTGGCAGCCTTTTAAAATAAAGCTAAACATACACTTAACATACAAATCAATAATACTAACCCTAGGTATTTATTCAAAGAAATAAAGGCAATTGTCTACTAATACTTGAATACAATATTCACTGCAGCTTTATTCATACCTGTCCATACTTGGAAATAGCTTACATGCCCATCAATGCCACAAGCAAATCATGGCATACTGATATAATGGAATACTATTCGGCAATTTAAAAAAAGACCGTTTTACTGGTATGCGCATGGATGGATGTCAGAAGCATTTTTGACTAAAAGAAAAGACTGAAAATACCGCAGACTTTTTATGTGATTTATTTATATGAAATTCTAGAAAAATCAAAATTAATGTGCAGTGACAGGAAACAGATGGTTTGCCAGTGGCCCAGTAGAGACTGGGGGTGGGGGATTGATTAAAAAGGAGCAGGAGAGAACTCTTTTAGAGTGTATAAACATTCTACATCTAGATCGTGATGTATATATTTGTCAAAATTCACCAAGTGTACATACATATAAGCAGATTTTTGAATGTAAATTATACTTTAAGAAAAGTAGATTAAAAAACCAATATGGTTTAGGCTGTTAAAGTAACCAAAGTAAAATCTCATTTCAAAAATTTAATCCTAATTATGATGAGGGAAAAAAAATCCAGAACTTTAAAAATTGAACATTTTTTAAATCTTCAGGAGAGCTCCTTTCTAGGGAAAAATATCCCAGCTTTTTAAATCTGCTTCTCTATTTAATTATGTTGAGGTACAACTAAACTACTGCACATACATAAAGCTATAGGATATACAAAAATACTTAAAATATGTATCAGGTAAGGAAAATTTAAAAAAATAAAAGAATCAAGTTGGATATTTTCACAAGTTTGTCAGGCAATTCAAGCAATGAAGTAAAAATTAAATCATTTTAAATGTATACCAGAAAACTAACTGCTAAATTTAACTCATGAAGTATAAAGAAAAAAAAGGAATTTGATAGCACCACTACCATGACCAGAACATATCTAAAATACTAAAAATACAGTGTGAAATAAGTTTCTTTATCATGTTGCTGCTGCTGCTAAGTCGCTTCAGTCGTGTCCGACTCTGTGCGACCCCATAGATGGCAGCCCACTAGGCTCCGCCCACCCTGGGATTCTCCAGGCAAGAATACTGGAGTGGGTCTTTATCATGTTAAGTGAAAGCAATAAAGAGGACCGATGACTATTCAAACTCAGGAAGCAATTCACTTGAGATCAAGAAATCATTGCAAGATTTCTTGTTTCAAGATGGAAAGACTTAGCAAACCAAACCAGAGATAACAGAGCCCCCACTTTGCACACCTTCCCAAATGAATACCCCTCAGAGCATTTTCTTAAGAAACAAAGACAGAAATTTCAGTACTTGTTTATTTCACTCTGTTTTGAAAAAGAGCCCAATGCAAATATGAGAAGAAAATCTGTCACGTAGGCTCCTAGGCAAGGCAGATTTTCAGAGTTTTGCTTCTTGATCCTGTAATAGGGTGGGAAGAACTGAGTATCAACAGCTTATCTGAAGACCCTCCCTAAAATCAATGTATTTTCCTATCTACTCTTTGGAACTAGGATCACGTGCATCATTTATACCTAGGGTTGATTTAAATTTGGTGAATCCTTGGTTGAAATATGATGAAATAAATCTGGGGTTCTTTTCATGGGAGCTAAAAGGAGACAGATGGAAAGGGAATGAGAGGAAGAGAGGAGACAGGTACTCACAGGGTCTCCCAAAGAACAATCCAACTAGGGTACTGCCCCTTGAGTCACGACAGGGCTGCAGTTCAATTGATTCTAGATGAAAGGGCTGCAGTTCAATTGATTCTAGACTGCTCACTTGCAGTCCTTGGGACAGGGAGGAACAGTGAAGCAGCCTCCTGCAGGGACCCATGCTGTGTATCTATTCCCATTTTCTGAGTGAGCTGCGACATGGAAAAGATGGGGAAGCACTCTTCTAAGGTTTCTTTAGTTACTGAAGAGAAAGTTATTCATTATTATAAAGTGAAATTGAGTGTGACCTAGGTTCCAGCCAAGAAGTAAGAAGAAAGTTACTAAAGTTTCAAGAAGTTCCGAATAATATGAATAACATTTGATAATTTTTTACTCAGCATCAATTTTGCTAGCATGCATTGGTATTACTCAAATAAATCCATTTACGTTTTATAAATCCTTGATAAAAATAAAAAATTGTTAATCTCATTTTATAAACCAGCAAACTGAGGCTCAGCAGAATTAAGTAATTTGGAGGTAGAGTTGCTGGCAGATGAAGTTAAGAGCTGGAACTTCAGTCCAACTAAAGAATTAGCATTTTCATCACTAGGCAGCTACGCCTATAACACAGTTCCACACATCAATCTCAAGGACAGTGCCACTATTCAAGTTTGTGGTATACACAGTCAAAACAACACATATTTCTAGGTTCAGAAATAGTTTTCCTTAATTAAATATGCATAAAAGTGAGGTTGATTCATTCTCTTAGTATGAATAATTTTGTCTTCTTTCCAAGCTCCAAGTTCCAAAAATTATATAGACTATATGGACATAGAAAAACTAATTCAGGCATACCTCATTTTATTGTGCTTCACTTTACTGCACTTTGAAGATACTATGTTTTTTTTACAAATGGAAGGTTTTTGGCAAACCTGCCTCAAGTATCTATTGGTGCCATTTTCCCCACAGCTTTATTTTCAAATTAAGATATGTGTACATTTTTTGACATACTGCTATTGCACACTTAATAGACTATAGTGTAAACATAACTTTTACATGCACTGGGAAACTAAAAAGTTAGTGTGATTCACTCTATAGCAGTGGTCTGGAACTAAATTCACAATATTTCTGAGATACCTGTACTATAAAGAGGCTATGAAAATTAAGATACTGTATTTTTATCTAAAAATTTCCATCAGATATTATAATTGAATAATGATTAATACAGAACACAAATTAAGAAAATAAACTTGTAAGTTCTGGGTAGTAGCAAATAAATTCATCAAGAAAAAATTTCTATCATTTACACCTAGCTGAAAATGAAACAGTAACTATTATTACTAGAGCCAGCTTAAGGAAAACGTTACTAATGCAGACATTCAGCACAATAAGTATTCCAACAAGTAAAAACTGAATCTACATTTCACATTAGGAAACAAAAGTGAACCTGTAATCATGACATGGAAGAAAATATCCTTTAACCATTAAGCAATCTGAATAAGAGAAATGTAAAACAAAAATCATTCAAATAGGATTTAATTGAGCACTTCAGAAATTCCTTCTGTGGTTCCAGGAGCACTGTATATTTTCCCTTGCTTTAAAAGGCAAAAGGATATGATGACAGAAAGGTAATAATAAAAGAAAAAAACTACGTGGTAAGTCCTATGGAATTGATTCCAAGTTGACAGAATAGTTTGGATGGATTAGAGAAATCAGAGAAAGAGAAAATTTTGAAAAAGGAAGTTAAGAACTTTTCGGAGAGTGAAAAAGTTTGCTGAAACTCATGCAATTGGAACTCCAAATTGGAAATTTGCTTTGCATGGAAAGTGATTAAGTTAAATTAGAAGGGATAAGTTACCACTCAGAATATAAAGGTTGAATTATGAGGACTGAAACTGGATGACAGCCTTTCGATAAAGAGATTAGGGAGATGTTACTGTAGGTTATGCCTTAGAGAATGGAAAAGTGGTATTGTAACTTGACAGTAAGTTAACTGAATTAGTAAAAGAGAACACTGATAATGAAAGGAAGCTCTTGCAATGATTTGTTTTTAGAAAGGAATTTGTTTAGTATTAATTATGGTAGTGACTCGGAGAAGGCAATGGCACCCCACTCCAGTACTCTTGCCTGGAAAATCCCATGGTGGAGGAGCCTGGTAGGCTGTAGTCCATGGGGTCGCTAAGAGTCGGACATGACTGAGCAACTTCCCTTTCACTTTTCACTTTCATGCATTGGAGAAGGAAATGGCAACTCACTCCAGTGTTCTTGCCTGGAGAATCCCAAGGACCGGGGAGCCTGATGGGCTTCCATCTATGGGGTCGCATAGAATCGGACACGACTGAAGTGACTTAGCAGTATGGTAGTGACTGGGAAAAGCAGAGCCAAAGACAGAGCAAAGAAATATGATGGCAAGGAAATCAGAAATAGGAGTACCAACTGCTTATAAGAGATAAAGAAGGTTAACTGTTAGCAGAGGGAACTATAGTCAATATCTTGTAATAATCTATAATGGAAAATAATCTCAAGAATAATATATGTATATACATAAAACTGAATCACCTTGCTATGTACTTGAAACACTATAAGTCAACTATACTTCACTATAATATATATTTTCAGAAAAAAATAAAGAGATGAAGGAGATGACCAAAGGTGACTTGATAATCCATCCCAGTGTCTCAATGGTGGTTTGAGAGACAGAAATGGAAGAGTGAGAAGAAGCAGTACACTTTCAGGAGATAAACATATCCACTGAGATGAGAGTGGAGCAGGGAGTGAGCTGTCTTTAAGACTGACACTATTAATAAAACACATTGATTGACTTTGAGTTGTCTTTAAGGTAGAGTAAAGAGATCCTTAAACCCTTAAGGTGCAACAGATCTCATTAACACATTTTACACCTATTTATTAGAATAAATAACAGCAATAGAAAGATATTGGCAAGAGCAGATATTCATTTGTTCAGATTTTATATCCAACTATTTCCAAAATGAGGTAGTGAGATCCATCTATTAACATGAGAGGAAGATGATCTAAGAGCAGTGCTGTATACTAACAGAATGCAGATCACAAATGCAAGCTACATATACAATCTTAAATACTCTAACAGCCACATTAAAGGCGGAAAATAAAGCAAGAAACATAAATTTTAATAATGTTATATAACCTAATACATTAAGAATACTATTTTTTAATATGTAATCACTATATGTCTTCGTTGTTGTTTTAGTTGCTGTCATGTCTGACTCTTTTGTGACCCCATGGATTGTAGCCCACTCGGCTCCTCTGTCCATGGGATTCTCTAGGCAAGAGTACTGGAGTGGGTTGTCATTTCCTTCTCCAGGGGATCTTCCCGACCCAGAGGCTGAACACAGGTCTCCTGCATTGTCAGGTGGTTCTTTACCACTGAGCCACCAGGGAAGGCCGTATGACATCATTACTTAGGTATTAATAAATATATTTTTATACTATGTCTGTGAAATCTGATGTTTTATTAAATCAAATCTCAATTCATATCAGTCACATTTTAAATTTTCATAGCTACACGTGGCTACCAGTTTGGAAATACAAATACAGGATTCTTTGCAGAACTTCCATTAACAGAACAAAAGGCAGACTTGAACATAATAACTTCATCACAAAATTTAAGTGCAATGCAGACATAAGTAAAAATGAGTAACACCAAGATAGAATTTTCAAGTTATATAAATGAAGAACAATAAATTTGATTTAGTTTTTAAAGATCACAAGGAAATAAGCATTTCTTAAAGGAAAAATACAGAACATTCTCCAGTTTATATTAGATATAATAAACATCAAGATTATAGCATTTAATTGACAAGAAAAAAAAAAAAAAGGAAGCACCATGGAAATCTTGGAAGCAACAGAGAATACCAGGATAGTGGAAAAGCAAGACCAGATCAACCAGAAATGAGGAAAAGGGAGACGATGCAAGAGCAAGTGGAGCTCAACAATCAGTAAATTCTCATCTCTTTAAAAAATAACACAAAGCAGGGAGAAATAAAAACAATGTATATAACTCAAAACAGATCAAATACCTAAAAGTAAGTTATAAAATTATAAAATGCTTAGAAGGAAACATAGGTACAAATCTTTGTCACATTAAGCAACATATTCATAACAAGATAAAAAATAGATGAATAGACTTCAATAAAGTTTAAAATGTTTGTGCATCAAAAGACCCTATCGGGAAGATGAGAAGACAACCCATGGAATGGGAGAAAATATTTGCAACTCATATACATGATAATGGTCTAGCATCCAGGTGGCAGTAGTGGTAAAAACCTGCCTGCCAATGTAGGAGACATAAGAGAGTGGGTTCAACAGCTATGTAGGGAAGATTCCCTGGAGGTGGAAGGGCCTGGCAACCCACTCCAGTGTTCTTCCCTGAAGAATCTCATGGACAGAGGAGCCTGGCAGGCTACAGTCCACAGGGCTGCAAAGAGTCGGGCACAACTGAAGCAACTTAGCATGCACTTTCAGAATATATTTAAAATCTCTTATGACTCAACAGAAAAGACAGGGCAATTAAAAAATGGGCAAAAGCAGGGGAAGGAGAGCATGGGACAAACTGAGAGACTAGCTTTAAAACATATATATTACACTATGTACAATAGATAGCTAATGGGAAGTTGCTGTACAACAGGAGGAGCTCGGCCCAGTGCTCTCTGACAACCTGGCGGGGGTTGGGGGGGGAGGATGGGGAGGGAGGCAGAGTTGCAGGGGAGGTTCAAGAGGGAGGAGACATATGTATACTTACAGCTGATTCACGTTGTTGTATGGCAGAAGTCAACACAATATTGTAAAGTAATTATCCTCCAATTAAAAATAAATTAAAACAATCATAAGGCCAGAAAGCCTTTTCTGCCTGCCCTAGTTCATGTGGTGAGATTGTACTAAAGATGCTGAGAGACGTTTAAATGTTTTAAAAAAAAAATGGGCAAAAGACCTAACTAGGCATTTCTCCAAAGAAGATAAGCAAATAATAACTAAATGAAAAAAATGTTCAACTTCATTAGTCATTAGTGAAATAGAAATCAAAACAACAATGAACAAACATTTCACATCCACTAGGGTGACAACAATAAAAAAAAAAAAAGGAAGAAAGAAAATAACAAACGTTAGAGAAGATGTGGAGAAATTGGAACTCCCCATGCATTGCTAGTGGGAATATAAAATAGTTTAGCCACTGTGGAAAACAATTCAGCAGTTCCTTAAAACTTAAACAGAGTTACCAGATGACCCAGTAATTTCACTCCTAGATCTATATACCATCAAACACTGAAAACATGTTAGAACAAAAATTTGTACACAAATGTTCACAGCAGCATTACTTATAAAAGCCAAAAGTGAAAGCAATCCAAATATCTATCAATTGATTAAGAAATAAACAAAACAATGGTACCCCACTCCAGTACTCTTGCCTGGAAAATCCCATGGATGCAGGAGCCTGGTGGACCGCAGTCTATGGGGTCGCTAAGAGTCGGACAAGACTCAGCGACTTCACTTTCACTTTTCACTTTCATGCATTGGAAAAGGAAATGGCAACCCACTTCAGTGTTCTTGCCTGGAGAATCCCAGGGACGGGGTAGCCTGGTGGGCTGCCGTCTGTGGGGTCACACAGAGTCGGACACGACTGAAGCGACTTAGCTTAGCATAGCATAGCATAGCATTAGGGCCCCTGGCAGCCTCCAGAGCACTGTTTCTGAGTCAGACTCTCACAAAGGGCTTGAAAAACATAGATTGCTGCACTCTTAAGACAGATTCAAAACCTCTGTGGGGTGTGGTCAGAATACCAACTGTCAACAGATTCCCTCAAGACAATCTCTATGCACCTTTCAATAGGAAAACCACTTAGGAGGTCTAGAACTCAAGACAAACATTCTTGTTTTTCCTTTTTACAGTATCTATATTGACTTTTGTGGGCTTCCCTGGTGGCTCAGCAATAAAGAATCCACCTGCCAATGCAGGAGATGCGTGTTTGATCCCTGGGTTGGAAAAATCTCCTGGTGAAGTAAATGGTAACCCACTCCAGTATTCTTGCCTGGAAAATCCCAAAGACAGAAAAGCCTGATGGTCTACAGTCCATGGGGTCGCAAAAAGAGTCAGCCATGACTTAGCAACTAAAAAACAACAATCTCTTTACTAACAGCAGTGACCGAAAGAGGAAACTGCTTCAAAACAGTTTGGAAATGCTGATGGGCAAAGAGAGAGAGAAGAAAGCGCTAATGATTTCATAGAGCTTTGAAGGACATGAAAGGAGAGTTGTTGCACAAATACAGCTCAGTGCTACAGGCTGAGAACAAGGGCTGGTGTGGGATTGCCGAGGTTCAAACTGGAGCCAGACTGCCACTGACTGGGTGACCTTGACCTGATTTGACTTATTCTGTGTCCCAGGGCCGTCATCTCTACAATGGGACAATAATACCGACCCTGTAAGGCTGTTGTGAGGACTAATGTGTTAACAGGTGTAAAGTGTTTATAACAATACCGAGTACATAATATACTTGCAACAGTAAAAAATAAAAGTCTTCTTGTAAATCAAATTGTCTCCCAAAGTTGCATTGTCTAAACTCTACCATCTACAAGCCTTAAAGAAATTATTATAAAGTGAGAACAGACAACTTTTAAAACATAAATAAAGTCTGAGGAGTAACATTTCTCATATCCTGTTTCATTTGTCTGAGTTCTTTGATTGCCCCCCACCCATACTTTCCCTTTAAAACCCAGTTGGAGGAATGATAAATAATAAAGGGAATGGTAATCTACCCCTCAAACTTTTTCTCTTGTGTGTGTATATATATATATATATATATATATGAGATTCTAATTGGTTATAATATAATCAGTTATAATTTGTAAACCTGGATTATTTATCATTGTTAACCCATCATTATATATCCACAGTTGTATATTTCTGTTAGTGGAAAAAGTCAAAAAGGAATGCCAAATTAAAAAAAAATACTGTTGTCCACCTATATATCTGTTGAGTAGTACGTTTCAAAAAAATTTTAGTATCTTAATTCCTTTTTAACATACTTTAGAAAAAAATAAGTATGAAGAAACATAATTTTTTTTAAAAAGCTGTCTTTCTCAAAACTATATAAAGTAGCAGTCTCCATTTCAGCAGCCCACTTCACCAAGAAGGCAGGCCTTGACGACGAGAGGAAGAAATGTAAATGGTTATTCATTGCTGGCAAAAACTATTTTCTGAAGAAAATAGAAGAGCTTCTAACATTGATACATACTGAAACAGTCCCTTTACACTTGTGAAATCAGATGTATAGTATAAAATCATTATCTAATTGATTTCTCCAGCTTTTTAAGGATCTCTAGAGAAGGCGATAGCACCCCACTCCAGTACTCTTGCCTGGAAAATCCCATGGACGCGGTAGCCTGGCAGGCTGCAGTCCATGGGGTCACGAAGAATCGGCGGACACGACTAAGCGACTTCACTTTCACTTTTCACTTTCACACATTGGAGAAGGAAATGGCAACCCACTCCAGTGTTCTTGCCTGGAGAATCCCAGGGACGGGGGAGCTTGGTGGGCTGCCGTCTATGGGGTCGCACAGAGTCGGACACGACCGAAGCGACTTAGCAGCAGCAGTAGCAAGTAATCTTATAATTTTATAGTCCAAAGGCAGTTTTCAGAAAATTATGACTAGCATCAGTGATATTTCCCACAAGTCTGACCAAATTATCAAATTTACAGGCTTACAGAATGATAATCTATTTTGTAATAGTAAATGATATTAGCTACAGAATTAGAGTAGTTTAACTCATGTGACACTACTGAAGTTTAGATTACGGGAATCAGAGAATATAAGACAAATATTTTTAACTTATTGAACCAAATACACATTATAACAGATTATGAAGTAATGTTTTGCTTGCAACTGAGCAGAAGAGGAGCAATGAGCGTAGCTCCTGGATGTGTATGGTCCAGGCCCCTTCACCTGACTCAGGCTCCTTGTTCTTCACCCTACTATTATAACAATTGTTTCCATATAAAGGGAGGTCATTTAATTACTCTTTTCTTTATATACTGTCACTTTGTACTTGTAGGTCAGGTTCTTACTGTAATAGATATAACTATTATGATACAGAAAATTATTCATTTTAATATTTATGGAGTGTTTGTTATATTCAAGGGATTATATTAACCTTTTTAAAAAGAATTTTTAAAGTGACTGATACCTATTTATATAAAATTTTATATTTAGAAGTTGACATCAAAGATGATAACATATGAAATAGGCCACGCAGGAAAAATAAAACTGCAACAAATTTTACGTGTATCTGTTATCTGATAATGGCTGCTGTAAATTGGTTAAAGTGACTATTGTTGGATTTATTATTTTTAATGGCATTAGAAGTAACTGCTCAAAATATCTTTATTTTCTTGTTTCAACAAAGAATGGCAATATATTTTGGTATACGAGACCTACTGCATGAGTTTCAAATTCAATTAAATATATCAAGTTTACACAAAGCCATATGTATAAAGGGGATCTTTTAAAAAAAACTTTATTTGAGAAAGGAAGAGACTTATAACAGAAGGCAAGAAGAGAAACATACAAACAATATATTTACAACACAAAACAAGAGATCACCTTCAAGGGTGTAAATTATAATAAATACAGTAGATTTTAAAAGAGACAATTATCAATTAGTTCTAAGATTATTTAAGTCCAGCTTTCCTTTTCACTGGTTCCAGGTAGTTTCTTGATTAAATTCAAAGACTATCAAATTCAAACAATTAATGTCCACCAACTGTACTGATGAAGCTCTCTCAAATGACACTATAAAAAATAGGTTTTTTTTGTTTGTGATTACATATCTTTGCAGTAATATTATACAAAAGCCTGCTCAGCCACATGTTCCTCCCCAAATAAAATGTATTTTAAAAGATGCACTATCCCTTTTTTATGAGATTGCAAAAAGATTTTAAATAAAATGTATATTTATGAGATGGAAAAAATATAAAATTTTATCTTAGGAATGCCATATTTTTAATGCAAAACAACTGACAAAAAGTCATTTTAATCTGAAGGAATATACTAACCAAAATATGTTGGTAGTAGGAAGTGTTGCCTATTATAGCTATTTGTCAAATTATCGAAGGACTTTCATTATATGGAAAAGTTTTAAACTTTCTAACTTCTAGTTATGTTACTTTACTTTGAATGGAGACTTTTTAAAAAAGGATAATGTATCTTTAGCAGTAACCTTTTTTAAGAAATATTTTTAAATGTCACAGCAAAATGTAAACAACACGTGCCAGTAACATACAGTTATACAAGGTCTACATTTGGCAAAACTGCTATATCTCCTTTGAAACAGGATACTACACCTTAAAATACCTCGGATTTAGAAATATAAATATTTTAATAGAAAAAAACCTCACAAAGATTCTAGGTCATTTGGATTATCCATATTAAAGGGGTCTTAATACAACGAATCTTTAACTAGCTTAACAAAAGTAAACCTATAAAACAAGGTAAACATATCAAAAGAGAGTATGAAGGAAATGTTCCAGTGAAAAGCTTCCTTAACAATTTCCCTACTTGCGGTGTTATTTTCTTAGACAATAAATCAATTCATAGAGTGCCCTTTAAAAACCGACAGAGTAAAACACTATCCTCCGGTTTTTTTCCCTACATTCCTCAGTACATGAATCACTTGGACTTCCTGTTTCCACAAGGCATTTCCTGTTCAGCCTCATAGAAACAGTTTTCTGTAGAACAGCAGGAACCTGACAAAGAACTGACTTAAATAAACAGTCTTCTGTTGCCTTCAAAGTTGTTTGCATTTCATAGCATCAAAGGACATAGTCCTTCTGAAGGTGCATTATGTACAAGTAGATTCTTTTGTTAAACCTAACTTTCCTAATTTTTTATTTGCCAAAATAGTATGGTATACATTGTGTCATTATGGAATTATACTGAAGAGATCCTAGTGATAATGATGATCAAACATGACACATCTTCTTCTTTTAAACATGATTTTTGACTTCAGATCAGATAATAATCATACTGTTACTATTTTTTCCACAGCTGGAGATACAATGTTGTATCTGATTGGACCATAAAGCAGCACGTTAGTTCTTGCCAACATTTGCATCTGCTTCATTTGATCTTTTTCAATAAACAATGTCATCAAATAACACAGGATAAAAATGAAATGAGCAGTACTAGGTGAGACATATGTGATATTTAAAATAGTGCTGTACTTTGCATCTATATATTTAGAACCACCTCTATTCCTAATATTTTCAACTGCAATCTATACAATAACCTAGGACTACTGGCATAGTAACCAGAACATTTCACTTAACAAAAAAAGATAGAGGAAGGAAGGGGCTGACTAACTGTAATAGGGTTCAAGACTGTAGTATGATACAGTATGTACAACAATGTGAAAATTGAATTCTACATATCAAAAAAAAATCAGTAACTAATAAAATGTTTCATTGATCAGACTGGAAAACTATCCAGCAGTCACTGACCTCAACAGATAAACTAAAACCAACAGTGAGTTCGTTTTCCTTAGAAGTAATTGGTGGGTCAGGCTTTGGGATGAATTAAAAGCCTATTAATCACTTGGATACTGATGTAGTATAATTTTAGTGTAACAGGTATTTCCTTAACAGTAGAGTTTCAAGAAACCTTGCTATCTATATAGAGATCAGTATATAGAAAGATCTATATATAGATATATCTGCATTAATCAGAATCCTTAAACACTAAAGTCAAATCATTCAGAGATATAAATGGATAGGAAATAATATCCATTTACCAAAACCAGCAATGCATTTCATATTCAGATAATGACTTTAATTACAAATCCTGGAGCTAAATCTTTGCCTATTACCTGTTGCATAAAAGCAGCCTGCTCCCCAGATTCCATTTCCTGGATCTGAGCATCTTCATCACTGTCCACGGGTTCCTCCTTGACCTTCACAGCACCAGCTTGTCCCAATGTGTCATCCGCACAAGCACCGCTGTCACGCCTAGTGCTGTGGCCACTAGAGGGCGCTCTGTCTTCCTGCATCGCTTGGTCCCCCTGAAGCTCTTCCTCCGCTTCCTCGAGGTGACTGCCTGGTTGCTTCAGTTGTTCAATAGACTTCGAAAGCAGCTAGAAGAGAGTGTTCAGGGGTTCAATATTCAGGGGTTCTTGGCGGTAACACAGCAGTAATATACACTTTGATTTCCTATAATTCTACTTCAGTACACCTTGATTTCTAATTTCTGAGGATCATTTTCTGAATGAATTTGTATGCAATGAAATTCTTCAGTAATACTAAATCTGAAGCAGTCCCACCAATTCCATACTGTATTGGTGTCCTAGGCAGGGAATGAGGTCTTTCAATGTCTTTTTTAAAAAAATAGTTCACTGTTTAACTGACTTAAAAAATGGTGGGAAAAGGGCAAATAATGAACTTTTCCTTTGGAAACCATGAAACTGTCACAAAGGACAGGTTGTAATGAATCAATTTAATCCAGGCAAACCTGAGAATTTTTTTTTCCCTAAAAGAAGTATAACAGAAATAATAGAAAGGTAATGAAAAACTTCCCCAATCTCATTTTCCAATAAATGGCAACCAGGTATAAGACAGAAGCACAAATTCTAAGAGTGTTTCTTGTCTGTTAATTTTCCTATACCTAAATGGTCAAATGATAAAGGACCTATGTATACTTCTGAAAAATGGAAATATTGACTTTGATATCTTGAACTTCAAAAAGATGCAGAATTTAGTGATAGCAAAAAATTTTTTATTAATATCCAAATATAAATTAAAGAATACGAACATAACAAGGAATCATTTTTGAATTTGAAACTTATTATTTAGATCTTTTATTTTGTAAATGCCACGTCAAAAGTTCCTGCTTCCTAGGGGTGACTCTGCATCTTGTCTAGCCTCTGGATGTCTGACCACAGGGAGTATTTAATAACCATGATTTATATTTAATATCTAGAAGTGTATGAATTATAATTTAAAAAGATAATTGGCAATCACCTAAACTGAACAATAGCAAAATGCCATGGCATAAAAACTTGTTACATGGGGAAAAATTCTCAAGATGATTTCATCTCACATAGGCCTTTTGTTTCATTTAACAAGGAGCCTACTGACTGGTTATCTCCAGATCCTGAACTGTGTTTCAAAGAGTGGTTAGAATTTCCTCCTGAGTTGGTGCCCATTTAAGCAACATACCAACTATTATGATGAGCAGCACGGTTAGAATACCAACACAAAAATCATGAATACAGACTTTTCTATGAAAAATTCAAATTTATCTCCCACTCACACCTATGTTTTTCAAAACTAGACACATCCTGTAGGTTTAGAATATATAAGGACTCAAATTTTGAAGGGTGTCTTAACCTCAGACTTTCCTCCACTGCTCACAACCTCAAATGGCCTTGCATGTGCTGACAAAGCCCTTCAATTTCACTGTAGTAAGAATTACACTGGGAATTTTCATTCATTTGTTCAGCAAGTATTTATTGAGTGCCCACTATGTTTCAGACACTCTGCTAGGCACTGGGGAAACAGCCATTGCCCTGCCCTCAGGGAGCTTTCAGTTTCGAGTGTTAGATAGGCACCAAACACATGCACAAATTTATTCTTATTTTCAAGTATGGTAAATGAAAAAGGGAGCAATACAGAGTGTTATAAGAATACACACTAGCTGAAACAGGAGGGAGACGATTAGGAAAGTTTCACAGAGGAGGCTGAGACATCAGAGATGAAGGATGGACAGGAGGAGTTGGATGTGTGTGAGGAGTGGAAATCAGGGGAGGGAGCACTTCTGGCAGAAGGCACAGTGTGTGGACTGGAGGAGAGCCCAGTGTGTCTGAGCAACTGAAAGGTCGATGCGGTTTGAGCACAGGAAGACAGGGAGAGAATGCTGGAAGATGATTCTGGAAAGAGTGACCCAGTTTATAATATATTTGAGTTGTGAATAAGATTCTAGAAAAAGAAAATATAACGTAGGATAAAACATACATAAGACTGAGATTTTGGAGAAAAGAGACAATGTATTATTCCTGAATTTTGACTATACAATTCACTTAATTGGCTAGAAAAAGAACATGTAACACCATAGAAAAGAAGCAAGGTTTTAACTGAAAAGCTCCAGGTTTATCTGGGACATCAGGGATAAGAACATTCAGTGACAAACATCCACTCATTCTTCAAGAGAGGTGGACAGACACAAAGAAAGAGATCACCAGCCAGGCTTGCTAGCTTGACCTCATCACTCACGTAAGACAACATATAAGAGCAGGTTAGAGGATTTTGTAGGGAGAAGACATTAAATTATAAAACATATCAGTCAGGTGAAGGAGACTGCAAGAGTCCCTTCGAGACACTATCTTCCAGAAGATTGTTGCAATTTGTCTTCTGGATGTATGCTTGCTAAACTGTGGAAATTCCCCCTCTTGATACCCAGTTTAGCTGGAAAAGTTCATGGGAACTAGTTCATCAGGGCTGACGAGCCAACGATACTGGTGGGTCAAACAGATGCCTTTACAAGGTGGTCAAAAGATCCTCCCCGTAAGAGCCTCTGTGAGGGCGAGAGGATAAAAAAGCAAAACTCTATGGATGTGTGGCTATAGGACAGGAACTAAGGGCCATTCATGAAGGTCAGCCAGGGAGCACGTGTGACCAGTGTCCAGGAAATGCCACGTCAAAAGTTCCTGCTTCCTAGGGGTGACTCTGCATCTTGTCTAGCTTCTGGATGTCTGACCACAGGGAGTATTTAATAACCAAGAGGAAGTCACAGATACCACCTGCTAAGTAGAAAGACTTTTCTGTTGCTATTTCTCTCCTCAGCTTCAGTTCCAGCATGGCCTCTCAGTGTCCTGACCTCGTAACTGCCAAAGGTCTTATCCTCCACTCTACTTCCGCTCCCAGTGGCCTGGCCTTTGTTGGTGGCTGTACATGCTCTTAAAACCTCAGTTTCGGACATCATTTGTTTCCTCGGGCTCATCCTCAGAATATTTTGACCCTGACCACTCCTCACCTCTGCAGGGTTCTCCAAGCTATTGAACCTACCACATTTTCCCTGCCTGTCCCCCCCACCACCCTTGTTCCTCAACTTCCCTCCTTGCTAGACTGGGTTCCATTCTTCACCATTAAAAATCACTCCCTTATTACTATCTTCAACTCCCTTGCTCTTTTCAATATGGATTTTCCTGTATGAGTAAGACTTCCAACCTTGGTTAATATTAAGTCTCTGCCAAACCCAAGCAGCTGAGTAAGCTAGGAAACAAATAAACAAATTACAATCACGCTGAGTGTTTTGCTTCATATCCGTGATCATAACCCTCAAATGGACCCTCAGTGCTGACTGGAAATAACTACATTTCTCTAGCTAATTTTCTCTCACTCTCTCAATGACTACTTCAAAGTTCCTCCTTTCTCCTCAAACTCCTACTATCTAGACCTTTTACTCACTCCTGCTATTTTTGCTTATTTCAGTGAGAAAACAGACATTTAAAAATAGAGAAATTCAACATTCTGCTACCAAGCTGCCCCACTCACCCTCACATGCCCCACTCACATGACAGTGAAAGAAAGGTCTGCATCCCTATCTTAGTCCAGCCCTCAGCTTAATGCTCTGGGTCCCGTCCATCCCTGCAATTTTCCACCCTGCTCTCCATCACTCATTTCCCATCTCTGCTGGAGTACTTCCACTTGGACACCTTCAGTCTTACTATCCGTCTTAAATGTAACCTCCCTTGGTCCCACCCTCACCCTCTCACAAAAACAAAACAAAACAAAAAACACATTATGTACCTTCCTTCACAGTAAATCTCCTTGAGTTATTTCTCATTTCGCATTGTCTTCATTTTTCTTCTCACAGTCTCTTTAGCATTCACTCAAACTAGGCTTTCATCCTGGAGAAGGCAATGGCACCCCACTACTGGAGTGGGAGCCTGGTGGGCTGCAGTCCATGAGGTCGCTAAGACTCAGACACGGCTGAGCGACTTCACTTCCACTTTTCACTTTCATGCATTGGAGAAGGAAATGGCAACCCACTCCAGTGTTCTTGCCTGGAGAATCCCAGGAACGGCGGAGCCTGGTGGGCTGCCGTCTGTGGGGTCGCACAGAGTCCGACACGACTGAAGCGACTTAGCAGCAGCAGCAGGCTTTCATCCACACTGCGTGTGTGCTTAGCTGTTTCAGTCATGTCTGACTCTTTGCGATCCTATGGACTGTGGCCTGCCAGGCTCCTCTGTCCATGGAATTCTCCAGGCAAGAGTACTGGAGTGGGTTGTCATGCCCTCCTCCAGGGGATCTTCCCGACCCAGGGATCGAATCTGTATCGCCTGTGATTCCTGCATTGCAGGCAGATTCTTTACTGCTGAGCCACTGGGGAAACTCTAATTGACTGAAATCTCTCTTGTTAAAGTCAGTAATGACTGCATAAATACCAAATCCAGTGGCACTTGAAATCAGATATTAACAGGAGTAGTCAGGATGAAGCATTTTTGAAAAGAAAACATGTCAAAGCATCTTTGAAAGTAAGATTTGTATTACTAATGGTGGTGCAGCCAAAGAATAGACAAAATGTACGTGAATTTACTGAAATATAATTTCCCATAGATAGAAAATATGTCAAGAAAATCTTTAATACTGACAAAAGGCTGAGTGTTCACAGAATATTTCATATGTTCATTTAAACTGAAAACCTTTAACAGAAAATCTGATCTGTTAATGTACTCCTGAAGTCACTGGAGTACCCAGAAATCACATCATTTAGTCCATGAATCAAATTTGATCAGTATTTACCACCTCGTTGACACAGCGACACACACAAAAGTGTGTATAACGATTTCCAGTGTGCAACGCAGAAACAGTGCTGTTTGTCCCAGTGCCTCTGGCTTCATCTACACTTCTGCTGGACTTGAAATATGAGAGAAGGAAGCGCCAGCATGGATAATGCTGTGATAACTGGATGAGAAGGCCAGATGGCAAAACAATTTTCTTCTAAGGGCAGAATTCCTTAATGGTTTGTAAAAGAAACATTTCTTGATACAAAACAGTGACTTATGAGTGGAGATCATATAGATATAAAACGTTGGAGTTGAAAATTTTCTAACAACATTCTTCAAATTCTTATTTTATACAGAACGGATTTCATGCCCCCCCAAAAGCCAAATCATCTCCAGAAAAGACACCTAGAACATTTTATACCTTCCATTCTGAAACAGCTATATTCCAACGACAACTGAATTCATATAAACAATTCCAATGTCTCCTCTCAACTCCAAACTTACATAATTCAGCTGCTTGCCTAATGTTATCCCTTAGATCTAAAATCTCCAATAGGTATCAAAAACTTTAAGTAGCTCAAAGATAACCTTTATTCCATTTGTACCCAAATGTATTGATCACCTAATTTTCCTTCTTTGAGTAAACACCATAACCCAGTTGCACAAATCAAAAATCTAGAATTTATCCTTGTTTCTCTATCACTTGTCTTCATAAATATCTGAAAACTTAATTTGTACTTAGCAATAAAACTTTGACACGTTTCGCCCCCGCCTAGGTTATAAAGTGAATGCCAACATCCACATGAATAATAACTACGTCTTTATCACCATTTCTGGAATAAAATGTGCTCTTTGTGAAGTTTCTAAAAATACAAAAGAAATAAATGGGATCTATTGGAGACAATTTTGCAAACTACAAATGCATAGAGGGAGTTAATCTAAACTTCTTATTTTATTTGAGGTATCTGACTCAAGCTGATTTTGCTTAAACAGTCAAATTTGCTGAGTGGAAAAATTAGCAATTAACATCAAGAAAATATGCAAACAAAAGACTCAGAAGATCCACCTGCCAGGTTTGACTTATTTTGGATTTTAAAAATAGAGTTACTTGATGTGATTTGCAAGTTTCTGACTATTTACAAGGAAATCCAGCATTTGGACTATGCTGTGCTCTATGTGTTTTTGAACTACAACTATGACCATTACCAAGAAGGTATGGGTTAACCCTTTTCTAATTTGTACTGTCGCTCAGAGGCCCCAGCTACAGGGAGGAGCTGTCTGCTGACTCTCAGTGGGGTAGCAGGGTCTCTTTTTGGTTGAACATCTGGAGGTGATCCCCCAGCAAAGCCAAGCCATTGCCTTGCTGGGTAGAAAACACAAGAAGAAACATCTGTGTGACAGATAAATGTGTATGCCTGTGTAATCTCGGCTGAGGCTCCATCTGTAAAACACACCCTGTGTCATTCGTCTGACACCAGGTGAGTTACTCTGGTGGGGAGCCCAGCTGAGATGAAGAAGATGAAGGCTGAGCTGCTGCTTCTGCTCCTTTTATCTTTGCTCACTCTCATCGGTTAGTGTGGCTCTGTATTCGCCATGCTGTGCGTGCATGCTCAGTCGTTTCAGTCGTGTCCGACTCTTTACGACACTATGGACTGTAGCCTGTCAGGCTCCTCTTTCCATGGAATTCTCCAGGCAAGAATACTGGAGTGGGTTGTCATGCCCTCCTCTAGGGCATCTTCCATGCCACTGTATAGCAAGTGTCAGTTCAGTTCAATCGCTCACTTGTGTCTGACTCTTTGCGACCCCATGGACTGCAGCACGCCAGGCCTCCCTGTCCATCACCAACTCCTGGAGTTTACTCAAACTCATGTTCATCGAGTCGCTGATGCCATCCAACCATCTCATCCTCTGTCATCCCCTTCTCCTCCCGCCTTCAATCTTTCCCAGCATCAGGGTTTTTTCAAATGAGTCAGTTCGGTATAGCAAGTGTACCGAACACTAAGAAGGCTGCAGGCGGTACATGGCCATTCTGAATTTGTAGCACACACATACAGGCTCACACTGGAGATTTTACAGACCAGACAGCATGATCATTTATCCAAATCTCTAATACCTTCAAGTATTACAACTTGATTCCTCAATTCTTATCAATCCCTGCCAGGGTAATAAATATAGCAAGTCCATAATTTCAATGTTTTATATTCCATGTTGAAAACTATATATTCTATTAGCAAATGGTGTAAAATTCGTTAAATAATATTTAAAGACTGTGCTGCTAATCTTTACACCTTAACCCATTTAATTCAATGTGTAAGTTACATTGTTTGATATAAGTCTAGAAGCTAACATAAGCATAGCGCTTTTGAATAAAATATCTTTAAAAATTTTTTATTTTTAAATTTAGCCACAGAAATCCCTCATGTCCCCACAAATATTTTCAGAAATGAATATCAAACTAAGCACAGAAGTATATAAGGAGTAAATCTGTTTTGGATAGACATCTGATTTTCTGAAATTGTCAACAAATCATTCAGCACAAGTGTTTGAATTAAACTATGCAAAATGACCTTTGATCCTACTCATCACTTTCTTATTTTGCCTCAGATTTTAAGACAGATTTTCTTGGGGAATGGCAAAAGGACAAGCATTTTTTTTTTCTTTTAAATACATGTACAATACTTCTTTCGGAAAATAAAACCTTTCTCTTAAGCTCCAAGGAAACTAGATTTAAAAATAATGATAAAATTCTGTCTCAACTCACAAATAGATTAGGTTATGTACCAACTGTTCTCAGAAACAACATGCAGTTTGGAGGGCTTTCAAATCGAGAGGCCTACTTAGAGAAGAACTCTGACTCAAGACAAAATACTCCATGTCATTCTGTGCACTTTAGGGAAGAAATCAGAAGAATACAAGTTAAATAACAAGAGAGAAAAACTTTCTAAGTACTGGTCCATTATTCACATTAATTAAAGGTCTAAACTGAAAAACATCCTTTCTTGCCAATACTGAAGAGATATAAAATTAATCTAGGGTCCAAGTGCATTCTTAAGGAAAGTGTGTTCATTTTTATAACTTTAATTGACTGTCCAAAACAATGCCTGCAATTAAAATACCCTTTATTTGGCTTTTAAAACATCCTAATATTCCAATAACTGTTCACTTCCAGAAAGGAGACTAAAAAATTTCCTCCTCCCAGCTAGTTAAAGTTACCCATTTTTTTTACTCCTTCAACAAATCTTTATTGAGCACTTGCTATATATGCCAGGCCCTGGGAAGACAGTGGTCAGTTAGGCAAGATCCTGTCTCAAGGAGGCTCTTTAGTTCTTCACTTTCTGCCATAAGGGTGGTGTCATCTGCATATCTGAGGGTATTGATATTTCTCCTGGCAATCTTGATTTCAGCTTGTGCTTCCTCCAGCCCAGCGATTCTCATGATGTACTCTGCATATAAGTTAAATAAGCAGGGTGACAATATACAGTCTTGACGTACTCCTTTTCCTATTTGGAACCAGTCTGTTGTTCCACGTCCAGTTCTAACTGTTGCTCCCTGACCTGCATACAAGTTTGAGTGAAGAAGAACTAAAGAGCCTCTTGATGAAAGTGAAAGAGGAGAGTGAAAAAGTTGGCTTAAAGCTCAACATACAGAAAACTAGGATCATGACATCTGGTCCCATCACTTCATGGCAGATAGATGGGGAAACAGTGGAAACAGTGGCTGACTTTATTTTTCTGGGCTCCAAAATTACTGCAGATGGCGATTGCAGCCATGACATTAGAAGATGCTTACTCCATGGAAGGAAAGTTATGACCAATCTAGACAGCATATTAAAAAGCAGAGACATTACTTTGCCAACAAAGGTCCGTCTAGTCAAGGCTATGGTTTTTCCAGTGGTCATGTATGGATGTGAGAGTTGGACTATAAAGAAAGCTGAGCGTGGAAGAATTGATGATTTTGAAATGTGGTGTTGGAGAAGACTCTTGAGAGTCCCTTGGACTGCAAGGAAATCCAAACAGTCCATCCTAAAGGAGATCAGTCTTGGGTGTTCATTGGAAGGACTGATGTTGAGGCTGAAACACCAATATTTTGGCCACCTCATGCGAAGAGTTGACTCATTGGAAAAGACCCTGATGCTGGGAAAGATTGAAGGCAGGAGAAGGGGACGACAGAGGGTGAGATGGTTGGATGGCATCATGGACTTGATGGACATGGGTTTGGGTGGACTCCAGGAGTTGGTGAGGGACAGGGAGGCCTGGTGTGCTGCAATTCATGGGGTCGCAAAGAGTTAGACAGGACTGAGTGACTGAACTGAACTAAACTGTCTCAAGGAGAAATAAAAAATAAACAACTGAAGAGTGGAACTTAATGTGACAGTGAACAGTGGGGAAGGAGTAAGTGTGCCTAATCTGCATGAGCAAGGAAGGACCCTCTGAAGAGGTGAGGTTTGAGCTGAGTATTAAGAATACCTGGGGGTTGAACATTCCACCAGAACTGTGACTAGCAGTTCGTTTCATGAGATGGAAGGAGACTGACTGCCCACACACCAGACAGGAGGCCAATGTGGTGGGAGCTCAGCGGGTACAGGAAGGGAGTTGGGAGATACGGTCAATGAGGGGGCAAGAGCCTTGTGGGCCCCTGCAAAGATATCTGGATTTTATCCTACAAACTATAAGGAACAAAACTGGGGACTTTTAAGCAAGTGCTTGATGCAGCGTGATTTGCATTTGTAAAGGATTGCTCTGGAAGCTACCTAAGGTTGGATTTAGGTGGGCAAAAGTGGAAACACGAAGACTGACTTTTGAGAACATAAAATCCCCAGCCAGACTATTGCGGGCATTTCTTAACTACAACACAGATGAACTATTTTTCCTTCTGTTACATCACTGGGTAATTTTATGCCCTTTCATATTACATAATAGGATTTTTCCCCTGATAACGTCCTTCCTGATCTTCAGTTGACAGTACACTTTGAAAGTTTTCTTTTTTCCTTTCTTTAAGGGTAATGAATAGTGGCACAGTGAGGAGAGGCATGCTAGGTTCCTTCGCTCGCCCTTTAATTACTGTTTTTGGACTGTGTCTCAGAATAGACAAGGTCTCAGAGCCAGGGAGCTTATGATCACTTGACTGGTAAACAGCTCGCTTTCTCCCTATTCATCAGTCCCTTGCTCTGGTCAACTGGAAAACAGTACCAGTACTCTTTAAAAAGGACAACCAAGAAGAAACCCCAACAATAAATGTCATGTGAAAAATGCCATGGGCTCAGTGTAGCCAGACTTTTCAATTTTTCATCAATGCCAGAAATCTAGATTTGTATCTGAAATCTTTCTTTAAAGATTGAGTGCTTTTTAAGACACTAGGCAGCCCAAAGACATCAGTTCAACGGAATGGATCCAGTCCATAGACTATCAGCTTCTGACCTCGGCAAAGGTTCCCTTATGCCTCTTCTTGCTTGAACATTTTATGGTTTAGATCATTTAGGGCTGATGTCTACATGCTCTTAAAACACACCATCCTTTCTCTAACTTATTTCACTCCGTATATTAGGCTCTAGGTTTATCCACTTCATTCAGTTCAGTTCAGTCGCTCAGTCGTGTCTGACTCTTTGCGACCCCATGAACCGCAGCACACCAGGCCTCCCTGTCCATCAACAACTTCTGGAGTTCACCCAAACTCATGTGCATCGAGTCGGTGATGCCATCCAGCCATCTCATCCTCTGTCATCCCCTTCTCCTCCTGCCCCCAATCCCTCCCAGCATCAGAGTCTTTTCCAATGAGTCAACTCTTCACGTAAGGTTAGGACTACTCAAATATGTGTGTGTGTGTTTAATCTGAGCAATATTCCATTGTGTATATGTACCACAATTTCTGTATTCATTCATCAGTCAATGGGCATCTAGGTTGCTTCCATGTCCTAGCTGTTGTAAAAAGTGCTGCAGCAAATATTGAGGCACATGCATATCTTTCAACTATGGTTTTCTCAGAGTATATGCCCAGTAGTGGGATGGTTGGGTCATATGGTAGTTCTATTCCTAGTTTTTTAAAGAATCTCCATACTGTTTTCCATAGCGGCTGTATCAACTTGCATTCCCACCAACAGTGCAAGAGGATTCCCTTCTCCATATCCTTTCCAGCATTTATTGTTTGTAGATTTTTTTAATGACGGCCATTCCAACCTGTGTGAGGTGACACCTCATTGTAGTTTTGATTTGCATTCCTCTAATGAGTGATGTTTTGGAGAAGGCAATGGCACCCTACTCCAGCACTCTTGCCTGGAAAATCCCATGGATGGAGGAGCCTGGTTGGCTGCAGTCCATGGGGTCGCTAAGAGTCGGACACGACTGAGGGACTTCACTTTGACTTTTCCCTTTCATGCATTGGAGAAGGAAATGGCAACCCACTCCAGTGTTCTTGCCTGGAGAATCCCAGGGACGGGGGAGCCTGGTGGGCTGCTGTCTATGGGGTCACACAGAGTCGGACACGACTGAAGCGACTTAGCAGCAGCAGCAGCAGCAGCAATGAGTGATGTTTAGCACCTTTAGGTGTATTTTTTGGCCGTTTGTATGTCTTTATAAATACTTTGGAAAAATGTCTGTTTAGGTCTTTGGCCCATTTTTTGATTGGGTTGTTTGTTTTTCTGGTATTGAGCTGTATGAGCTGCTTGCATACTTTGGACATTTGCTGAGTGACATATGGAGCTCAACCCAGTGCTGTGTGAAAACCCAGAGAGAGGGGTGGGGTGAGGAGGGAGATGCGAGGGGTGTTCAAGAGGGAGGGGACATACATATCCTTGTGGCTGATTCAAGTTGAGGTATGGCAGAAACCAGTAAAACATTATAAAGCAATTATCTTACAATTTAAAAAAAATTTTTTTAAGGTATAACAAAGAAAAAACAATATACCATCCTTCATACTTTTGATTTATTTTATGTTCCCTAAATGGTCAAAATTTTTACTTTGCCAGGGGTTGGAAGTAAGAGTATGGACTGACTACAAAGGAGAACACAGGGCTATTTTGGAAGTTGAGGGAATAGTTCTATATCTTGATTGTGGTGATTATATGATGATGTGCATTTGTCAAAAATCATTCAACTACACAGCAAAAGGAAAATAAATTACAGTGTGTGAATTATACCTCAATAAAAAATTCAATAACTCATTGTAAAGAACAGACTTTTGGACTCTGTGGGAGAAGGCAAGGGTGGGATGATTTGAGAGAATAACATTGAAACATGTATATTATCATATGTGAAACAGATCGCCAGTCCAGGTTTGATGCATGAGACAGGATGCTCAGGGCTGGTGCACTGGGATGACCTTGAGGGATTGGATGGGGAGGGAGGTGGGAGGGAGGTTCAGGATGGGGAACACATGTACACCCAGAGCTGATTCATGTCAATGTACGGCAAAAACCACCACTATATTTTAAAGTAATTAGCTTCTAATTAAAATAAATTTAAAAAATTCAATAACTAACATAATATTGTTCCAAAGAGAAAAACAAGGTCAGCTTCATGATGAATACAAAGATACAAGAGATAGCTGGAACAAAATTTAGTGGTCTGGTTTACAACAAAGTAGCTTGATGTAATACTGAGGGAAGTGAGAAATGTGTGTCTTAGAAATATTCTACTACTTCCAGAGAGCTACTTTCATTAACAGAATGAGGAAAATAGAACTTGGTGCTATCAGTTCAGTTCAGTTCAGTCGCTCAGGCGTGTCCGACTCTTTGTGACCCCATGAATCGCAGCACACCAGGCCTCCCTGTCCATCATCAACTCCCAAAGTTCACTCAAACTCACGTCCATCAAGTCGATGATGCCATCCAGCCATCTCATCCTCTGTCATCCCCTTCTCCTCCTGCTCCCAATCCTTCTCAGCATCAGAGTCTTTTCCAATGAGTCAACTCTTCGCATGAGGTGGCCAAAGTACTGGACTTTCAGCTTTAGCATCATTCCTTCCAAAGAACACCCAGGGCTGATCTCCTTTAGAATGGACTGGTTGGATCTCCTTGCAGTCCAAGGGACTCTCAAGAATTTTCTCCAACACCACAGTTCAAAGGCATCAATTCTTCGGCACTCAGCTTTCTTCACAGTCCAACTCTCACATCCATACATCACCACTGGAAAAACCATAGCCTTGACTAGACATACCTTTGTCGGCAAAGTAACGTCTCTGCTTTTCAATATGCTATCTAGGTTGGTCATAATTTTTCTTCCAAGGAGCAAGTGTCTTTTAATTTCATGGCTGCAGTCACCATCTGCAGTGATTTTGGAGCCCAAAAAAATAAAGTCTGACACTGTTTCCACTGTTTCCCCATCTATTTCCCAAGAAGTGATGGGACCGGATACTGCGTTAAATATAAGGATTTCTTACTATGTTTACAAAGCACTTTCAGAACATCTTCTCATGTAATTCTCACTAAAAACCTCTAAAATGTATAGATCAGAGCATTGGAGGACAAAGAGGGTACAGTTTGGCCATAATGGCAAAACAAACAAATAATTGTGCAGGGCATCAGAAACTTCTGTTGAAAAGGCTACTCAGCACTCTAGATTTTGCAATTCATAGGAACTATGTATTCTGTAAACCTATCTTTGATTAGAATTATCTACTTGCAAGTCTATGAGCCATTTGAGGGGAAAAACATAACTTTATTTTAATTTCTAGGATGCAACATAATGGTTGCTAATAAATCTTTTTAGAACATCAATTATTCCACGCCAGGAAATTATTTTTTAGAAGTGAGTTTTTATTGCTGGTTGATATAACTAAGCTGATAGCAAGAGAGTAGTGGTATATTTAGGATATGAGAGCATAGCCCTGGAGTCAATTCTGCCTGAAGGATGGGAATACTCCAGACCGTATGACATTTCAGGGTCACTGTAATCCCTTAGTTTTCATAAATATTTAAAGAAAGAGAAGAAAGATACAGAGGGGGAAAAAACCCTAAAATCAAGAACTTACAAGCATCCAAAATCTGTAACAAAGCGACTGCTATACATTCGTGGTTTTTATGTCCACAAATCACTTAGTTATATTAAAAATTCCTTAGTAAGACTTAATTATTTCATTCTGTCAAATGAAACTATTTGTCAAGGTTGGGAAACAACCAAATTATTTAGTTTCCCTCTCCTTTTGAACTCCTGGAATCAACATCAGTCAAAGCACTCACATGGTCCAATTCCCCAGATAGTTTTCTTCCCCCTATTTTCTTACCTCATAGTCATGTCCAACTATTGTTTTTCTCCTTCAATAAAAGCATCTCTGACTAGATTAACAGCGCAGAGTGAAAAGGAAAGGTCGAGGTCCTTCCCTTGGTCTTCAAGTTATGAAAGCAGTACTGGGAACATTTATGAATGTTACACATTAATCCACTGAAATGGTCATTTAGTTTCTTTTCCAAACACAGGATTTCATCACATCTAATAATAAAGCAACAAGCCATTTTCTGTATATTTTAAACCATGGACTTGTAATTATATGAAAAGCTTCTATATGAATTCTCTGTGATGATGTAAGCTGGTACTGCAGCATAAATGGGTTTTTTTGAAGCTCAATACATACCTACAAGGATCTGTTTACACTGGGCTAATCATGTCGAAATAGCATCTATTTGAGAGTAAAGTCAAAGTTTCTTTTATAAACCTCTATAGATAGATAAATAATCTAGGAGGCTTTTTATAGTTATAAAATTAAGACTGCTTTTCAATGCCTGCTAAAGTTTTTGGACATACTATCCATCTAATGGGCAAAATGTAATCCTAAATTGGTGATTAAAGACTCTGCATAAAAACAAGCTGTCATGTGGATAGAGAGAAATTAAACCTGACAACAGTAATGCTGACTTTCCTAAATGAAAGCCCAGTTCAAGTTTCTACTCATCCATTTTTCAAAACTTAAAAAAAGGCATTTTCCAACCACTCATAGATGAGATGCCAACATTTGCATTTCAGTTGAACCTGATGAAGTCAGTTGATTTTTCAGCTTTAGGCTTGCTCAGAACTCCTGTCAGAAAATGTCTGCCCATCTAAAAAACATAGCAATGTTACAACACAGGAGGAAGGAATGAAGCATGCCTGGCTGTAGTATTTCTCTACTGTAGCTGGTTCTCTACTGCATTCACACCCCACCACTGGAAACCCAAGAGAACATCTGGAAGGACCACCATTGGGTCCATATAAAGACACTTCCAAGGGAGTAATTGGATGGAGGGCAATGCGTAGAGAACTAGGAATCAAGGTCAGGAAATGGGATTTCTTCATCCTGGCAAATCCAAACCAATACCTAAAAAATAAGATGACCTTCCTTTTTTGTTGGTTTGTTTGCCATGTTTTTCATTGTAAGTTTCCTACTTTGGGCAAAAATAAAATTAGGAAAACCTTGTCTCCTTGGTGATAAAAAACAACACTGAAAATCACTGGCCCAAGTTTAGGTTAAGGACAGGATTTTTTGTCAGACAACCTATGCTGGCATCCCAGCTCTGTCCACTACTAATCTGGTCATCTTGATCAACTTAGTTACAAAAGAACTAAGAAGAAAATAAACTTTCTTCATAGTAAAAAAAAAAAAGTGTATTATAGTTTGAGGAGATGATACACATAAGAATGCTGGCATGGTGTCCCAGCTCATGGAAGAGCCTATACAGAGAAGAGAGCTGGCACTACTTAAAGGAACCTATCCCTAAAGATCCTTTGGGAACTTTCTGGAGAGATGCAAGTTGTGTAAAAGATTGGGAGGAAAAGACACACTAGGAGAAACAGGTGTAGCAAAAAAGCAAAAATTGGTACATGGTCCTTATGTAATTATTCGCAAAATTTTCATCTTACAAGTAAGGCATGGATAGAATTCACCTTATTAAAATAAACTAATATGAAAAAATAAAAAAATAAAAACAATAAAATAAAATGAACTAATATGATGTGTGACTTCAAAATATGTAAACTTTTGGGATTGTAAATGTCTACGTAATTGCTCAAAATTTAGACATGTTTTTAGGGACACTTTATAAGAAGAAACATATGCACACACACAAAACCATGCTATGTGTGTATGTGACTACAGGCACGAAAGAATATTCTCCTCTAGCCTGTTCTGGATGGATTACTGGGGACAAGAAATGAGTATGAATCATGAGGAGTTAAGGAGAAAATGTAACATCTATGCTAGAAAATTATGGCAAGAAAAGGAATACAATAGACACTACTCAAATAAAGGGTCAAATTCTCTTCCAAACCTGATGAACGCTCCCCATTAGCTCTGTACCAGCATTTGAGCTTAATTATATTCATGCCTTGCTTGTCAGACATAATATCTACCTGTTTTAATTAGGGCAATGCAGGACATCTGCTCAGCCTCCCCTTTACTGCTCTTGTCTTAGATATATTTTTATTATGATAAAATAGCACTCATGTCAAAATGCCTAAGTATCATAGTAACAAATATATAATAAATACTTATATCTAGAGTGAACCTTGACATGTATAAGATATCATCTCATGATTTGTGTGGGCTTTTTTTTTAAGTGTTGGCTGATATCCAGTCATAGGAATGCATAAGATATTTATCACAGAGCATTTTACAAAGAAAGAAAGAGAGAGGGAGTAAGGGAGGGAGAGAAAGAGAGAGCAAGGGAAAGACAGAGTGCAAGAGACAGAGAGACAGAGACAGAGAGAAGGGAGAGGAAAATATATAAACAGTACACAATAATCCTGAGAGAAACTAAACAAGTCTGAAACTTGTTTCCTCAAAGAAAACAATTTCCTTCCTCATGTCCTCTATCCTAATACTTAATATATTGTATTGCTATTTACTGGAATATTTCAGTCCCCTGCTGCCCATATGTTAAGTTCCATGAGGATGCTGAATGCTGTTTTCTGACTGCCTAAAATAGTGTCTGGTACTAATCAAGTAAGAATTCAGTAATGATTTGCTAAGTGGATACTTACATAGATTCGTGTTGTGCTTAGTTACTCAGTCATGTCAGGCTCTTTGCGACCCCATGGACTGTAGCCCACCAGGCTCCTCTGTCTGTGGGGATTCTCCAGGCAAGAATACTGGAGTGGGTTGCCATTCACTCCTAGAGGCCATTGTCCCAACCCAGGGATAGAACCCAGGTCTCCCACATTTCAGGAGGACTCTTTACCATCTGAGCCACTAGGGAAGTCCATGAATACTGGAGTGGGTAGCCTATTTCTTCTCTAGGGGATCTTCCCTAGGATCTTCCCCAGGATCTTCCCGACCCAGGAATCAAACCAGGGTCTCCTGCATTTCAGGCGGATTCTTTACCAGCTGAGCCACCAGGGAAGCCCCTTGCATAGATAATACCATTCAAATAAGTATTGAAATAAGAAATAATTTTCTTAAAATTTCTTCTCATACAGATTTGACAAGATGAATATGAAAAACGTAGGTATTAGAAAAGATATAAAATTTTAGTTAAAATAGAAACAATTAGGCAGCAATCAGTGCTATTAATACTATAACTAAGAAATAATTCAAAGAACAATGTTGTCATTTGGAAGGGGGACAGAGATCTATGTCAAATTTTCTCACAATAAAGATGCTTGAATATACTTTGGAAAATTTCTGTGTATCATTCAGAGAGTGATGTGACTTGACATTTGCCCTACTATTAATCAGGCAGTGGTCACAGTACTCCTTCAAAAATCATAAAAATGTCCAAGCAACTGTGGTATTTTGTTTTCATCAGTCATAGTTTTTACCAGAAAATCTGTGGCAATATTTAAACTTGAAAAGGGTTCAGAAGAAAACTACCAGTATTCTCCTATATTTTTGTTTGCTATTTTGTATTTACAAGGAAAATTTTATTTTAGAAAACCACTTTTTTCCAATAAAAAAAATTAAAAGATACTGGCAAAAGTAACAGTCTTCTTTGATCCTCATATTAAAAGCCTTTTAACATTTTTTTAAACATGAAGGTACTATATATTAGCGATAAAATTGTTCAGAAGCATTTCTGAATTTTTCAAATGTTTTAAAAAAAAAAAAACCCAAGATAACAAATGTTGTAAGCCATGATTTTCTTATGGTTAAGCTTCTTAAAATGCTTTCAGTGAAAACAAAATATACAAACTTATAAGCAAAGATAAAACAATCTGACATTTTCCACTCATTTTGTTTTTAGCTTGTCCAATTTTTTTCTGGTAGATAAAGCAATACAAATACTATACAAACCCATTCTAGGGATATTTCTGCTAAGCTAGTAAGCACTTAAAACATACTTACATGAGCTTTAGCATCTTATGACACACAAATTTCCCATGTAAATGTCATTTAAGTAGTAGGTAGCAGGTAGGCAAATTGTTTAGTATGCTTAATAACATTTACATTGTATGGTTATAACAAATATGACTGACTGCTTTCATAAATGCATTCAGATAACAGCAAGATATGAGAAAGTCTTTAAAATTTAGTAAGTTGATCACTGTACAAACTGCTCTGAAAAAGTATACTGTTGCTTCTAATTCTTCTAAAGATTATTAGCAATTCAAATCAGTAATTAAAATTTTCATACCAGGAAGGCTAATCATATTTAATATGATGTAAATTTAGAGATAAATCTGCTTATTTTTTCTTTCTTCTCACTCCATTTTTCCTCAAAGTTTCTAAATTCCTCAAAAAAGAACCATAAAGCAAATTGGAGGGAATAAAAGGAAAAGACATATAAAATATGTCATCTATACACTTATATCTGCATATGTGCCTATATTTCCTGTTGTAATAAATATCACAAGAGAGTAAGGACTATGTGTTTATGATGCCAACTATTTGGCTGTTTGATGAGTCACTAAAGATTTGTCCATGATAACAGAAGGGAGAAAAGATATAAACTAAAGTTTCTGTGGTTATTTCTCATTAATGGTTATTCTATATGATATCCATACATATATTATTATGCAGAAACCTGTTTTCTTTTGGCATCTAAGTTTGCCTTCTCCTGACATGAAATAAATGTTTTCATTACTTCATGGAAAAGGTGAACAGTAGCTATTCACTCATTAGTGGTTCTATTATTGTGAATACCATAGAATGGGATGGAGTTCAATATTTATTTAAGAAAATTCTTCTCTATTCCCTTAGACAATTGAGGACAGGTGAAATATTTTCAAAATCTGGAGAATACCCAGTGTGCATATGCCATCTTGATTCTTGATTAAACATATGGAATACATACAAGGAGAAAAACCAAGGAGAGACCTGCTTGAGTAATCTAAACACCCAAGTTGAGAGAGGTTAATATATAAAGATCAGCTTTGTACTTTGAAGTTTTCTGGGCTTCATTTTGCCTAATTAAGACAAGATTTAATAATCAAACCACTGTACAAGCATGTAGTATAGGTTTGTTTCTAATTTTGGAAGGAATTCTTAACAGAGTCCAAAGAATCAGCTCCACATGGAAGAAGGTCTCTGATAAGATTTGCTTTTCTCATTTCTGAAATGCAAATGCCTGCTTTCCATCTTAGTTTCTTTCATGTGACTGAGCTTAGCATCTGCCTGTCAGAATCTCGAGTGTGATACTAAAATACAATAATTCTGTCCAATATTAACATACCACTTGAGTTTGAAGCAGTGGGAACTCTAGATCATAAAAAAATGCATTCCAAAATATTCTTAAAGGTATTCATAGAAATCATCTGTAGATGGTGATTTCAAAGGGATCAATTTACCTCATATACCTGTAAGAGAATACACCTCCATATAGTTCTAGGAAATAGAACCGAGTAGCAGAAAGTGTATTCACAATCAGATGCTACTTTTCTTCCCACAGATAGAGAAGCCTGGCAGGCTACAGTCTGTGAGGTTGCAAAAGAATCGGACATGACTTAGCAATTAAATAACAACTACTACTTTTCTAAATGAATCTAATTCCAGATCAAAATATTGTGAGGTGAACAGTAAGAATTCCCAGCCTTTCCTTTCATACTGGATAATGTTCTAAGAATACCTGGTAATTTTAAGCTGTGCTAATATACCACAAAAGAAACAAATCAACATAACTCTACCATAATACAGTAAATGTACAGAATGACATTGAGGACAAGGAGTAATATGCCATTATACAAGGAGAAAAATCAGTTCCCCTCTGACAAGACTTGTTTTAAGATAATTTGATAAATTTAGAGAAATACTGAAGCAGTAAGATAGGCATTAACCTGATGATATACTAATAGAAAGAGTCTGAAATATAGTGAAATACAATCTGCAGTGCAGCAAATGATGATTGGAGAGGCAGCTGGCACTCCCAGCCACCCCCACCCCAATATACACACATACATGTCATTTGTGAACACTGCAAAGGGTTGGGCTGGGGGAATTTGTTTTCAGTATCGTGCTCTTCAGTCTATGCTACCTTCATGTATCTGCCTTGTTAAGATGGAGGCCAAAGATGAGAAAACATCTCTAATCCCACCTGCAATAAGGTGAGCACATGATAAAGATCCCCTTCTCTTACGATCAGAAAGATGATTAGACCTTGGCCCATGAGGTTTTGTTTCATTTATGCTCAGTCGCTTCAGTTGTGTCCGACTTTGTGCAACCCCAGGGACTATAGCCCACCAGGTTCCTCTGTCCATGGGATTCTCCAGGCAAGAATACTGGAGTGGGTTGTCATCTTATCCTCCAGGGGATCTTCCTGACCCAGGGATCAAACTCCCATCTCTTATGTCTCCTGCAATGGCAAGTGGGTTCTTTACCACTAGTACCACCTGGGAAGCCCTGTTTTGCTTATATCAGAATATGACAGCACACTTACATACTAAACCAATTTTTAGCTATCCAATGATCAGTAAACAGGACACTGTTTCTCAATATAATGCCTCTAGCAGATATTTGTAAGTAATATAGAAACAAAGGAGAAAGGATAGAATTTTGATATTCAGGACCTTTCATTTTCCAGGAATGAAAGGATTCTCCTTTGTAAGGCTACCATGGCAGAAAGCAGTGGCTAAACACTGTGCAGACCAGTTTTGCTTACAGATTCATTGAAAATGCTCTCCTGGCCTGTGTGACACATTATATTAGAATGACTGTCTGTGGCTGCCTCAGCAGGAGAGCTCCGGAGGATGTGCTGTGACTCAGGCCTCTGCTGTCCATTTCTGACACAGACAGACTACCACAAACTGCCGAGAAACTGCTTCAGCACTGATTGGACTAAAATTTGGACATATTAAAAAACAAATGTAACATGTTTACATACAAGTTGCAGAGAAACACCTAACTGGCTAACCTTTCCACAGCTGCCAACACCTGTGCAAACCTCAACTCTGCCTCAAACCTTTACTGCAGTAACAAAACACGGGGCTCTGCACACGCACTTCTGTATGTGCTGCTGCATTCAGATATGTACTCAGTCAGAAAAGACTTTCCAATCTAGGACCTCGATTTTGCTACAAATGTCCTATGAATGCAGTGATGGAGAAGACAGTGGTATTGTGATGGTGTCCTTGAGCCCTGACAGCAGGGCCAGGAGGGCAGTCTCCAGGTCATTGTGATGGACACCAACATTCTCTCTTGTATGCCCATATCAGTGACGAGAACCCCAGATTCCACACTGGTGGCTGTGGTGTGTTGACATCGCTTGGGAACTTACCTTGTTCATGTGGATCTGCTGCTGGTATTGCTTCTGCTTCTCCAAGAACTGCTGGTGCTGCTGCTGAATGACCAGCTGAGCCAAGGTGCTCTGAGGCAAAGGTGCAGACTGGGTTCGATTCAGGGGTCTGTGTCGGGGTAATTTGTGGGTACCTCTAATGCCGGGTGAAATTCTCTCTTTTGTTGCCAAGGGAGACTGAGGATGTAAGGGAACTCCACCTGGAAAGAAAAAAAAAAAATATATATATATAGGTACTTACAGAGACACATACACAATTTAAGAAAAGACAAGAAACTACAGAAGATAGCTATGGGATAAGTTTTATGAAAAGCAGTATACTATTGGCCATATATCAGAAGAAGGCTAGGTTGGGTGTGTTAGTCACTCAGTCTTGTCCAACTCTGTGACCCCACGGAACGTAGCCCGCCAGCCTCCACTGTCCATGGGATTATCCAGACAAGAATACTAGAGTGGGTTGCCATGCCCTTCTCCAGGGGATCTTCCAGACCCAGGGATCGAACCTGGGTTTCCTGCATGGCGGGCAGGCTCTTTACCATCTGAGCCACTAGGGATACCCAGATTGGGTAGGGTGGAGGCAAAAATGCCAGTGCATTGGGCAGATACGCATCTGATCAATGACTCACCTACAGTCCACTCTGGTATATCTGAAGGTTAAAGAAGGTGAGTTTTTTTCCAGAGATCTAGGGGAATAAATATGGGTAATAGTCTTTTCCACAGTACTAGGTATCAGGGAAACCTCTGCACGACAATGTGAATTTTTACTAGGTCTTGAGGCAAAGAGACATTATGTTGGCTTGCTGATAAAAACAAAAGCCCTAACATAACCTACAAATGATGCCATTATAAATTACCAGCCACAAGAAGTTTTTGCTGTCGCATTTGTTCTTTCAATAATAGATGCTGTAGGAGAGCTTGGTGGCTGCTGTTGGGCTTTCCCTCCAAAGTAACGTGGGGATGGCTTGAAGACGCCGGGATGCTGCCCCCGTATTGCCCAGGCAGAGGAACACCTTGCCTGAGTGTCTGGGTCTCACACTTCTGTTTTTCCTTGAGTGAATTTGAAGCCTGTGTCAAGAAATAATAAAGATGTTAATCCGCTTTCATCCATATGGGTCGTTAGGTCTGTAAATCATTAGACTGGTTTCTCATTCCATAATTTCCCCTGCCACCAAAAAGCCTTATCTTACTCAATGGCTGAGTAGGGAAAATGGACAACAGTATGTCTTTTGAACTAAGTGAATGAACATAGGAGAAAAAAAAACAAAGCTGGAGCACTGGAGACAGTTTAGTATTGCGTATCATTGTACTGAAGCCCAAATAAAACTTTTCCTAAAAGGTTAAAAATTATTTTAGGCTTAATAACTGGGAAGTTTATTTCTAAAATATTTTAACATATTGTTTAAGTAAAAGGTATATTAGAAAAGTAAAATTTATTCAGATTGCTAAACTCATGACTACACAATAGTGATTAAAAGCTGGAAATAAAATGGTCTGTAATTCGGGAGTTTCAAGCAGGAGAAACAATGCACTCTTTATATGTCCTCTAATACATTCACAGAGCTGTGGGTGTCCAATATTTAATTTTTAAAATAAAATTCTTGAGATAAGTCAATGAAAGATTATATAAAATATGAAGAAATTTTATTTAAATGTGTATTTTATATTAATTTATAACAGAGTCTCAAATCTCTAAATATTGAAAATGACACTCAGATACTTTTGTTTAATAAAATAAACTACAAGTGAAATTAGATATCACCTAAAATTGCTATTAAGAACTTGAAATATATGATAACATAGTAATAAGGCAATAATAATTATATCATCAATAGTAATAATGAATTCTCCTAGTCAAAGAACTTAATGAATGGTGGTCATTTTGGTATTACAACAGCAGAGGTCTAATACCTTAAAATTATGTGGCATGTTTCTTTTCAAAACTCATGTTTCATCTTTCAAAATTGCTGCGTGCCAGGGAAGCAAAGCAATTTTCAGTGATGGGGAAATTGAAGGACGAAGAGGTAAATGGTTTGTCTTAGTCACACAACAAGTCGATGCAATGTTTAATCTAGAAGTGATTCCTTCTCCTGGCTTCTTCTCCTTAAAGTTTCCCACTACTCAGTGGGGAAATAGAATATTAGAGATCCCTTTGCCAAAGCAATGCCAAGCTTGAAAAATTAATTATGATAGCCTCATACACACCAAAATGGAAGCAAAGAAAAATGAAACTTCAATCCAAACCACACTGGTTCATGCATCCAATGGTACCAAATGGTATTATCATTGAAACATTTAATAGTCTGGCTTTTAGTACTTGGTCTTTTGGGTAAAAATTCTCCCTGACCACATTAAAAGTAGTGTGTTTGTGTTAGCTGGTAGGAATGACTTAGAACATACGAAAAAAAGTAGAAAACTACATGTCGTAAGTTTTTGTGTTAGTATTTGCTCATCACCAGAAGAAACAGAAAAAATAGGAACAGAAGAATATAACTTTTTTTGAAAATAATTTTTATAAATGAAGATTTGAAAATATCATCCATAAATGTTTGTTTTATTTAATCCCCAATTTCTTTTTCCTTTTCACTAGTCAATTGTTTACAAATGCTTCATGTAGAATTTCAAGGGCATAGCTGAATTCAGTGTGTTTTTTAAGTCTGTCTTCTTTAATCCCCAGATATAAAACAACATCCAAACTTTGCTTTTTCCTCACTGGTATAAGATTACTGTATCACCTAAGATAACATTCTACTTTATTACAAAGATCAAATATAATAAATTATCGCTTAGATAGATTTGTAATATGTATTGAACATAATCATAAAATTTTTCATTTAAAAATGTCGCCATAAGCATGAGTATGCATAAACTAGCATACCATAGGATAGGGTTCATATTCTGCAAACAGTCACAAAACGGTCAACTCTTTAATAATTTCCCATGTGGGCATATTGTAAAAGATATTAATTTGATAAGATGGACTCAGTGGAAGACTTGCCAGACTCTTGAAGCCATTTAAAAATTGGTAAAATTGGTGCCAAGGGTTGGAACAGATTTCTCTTTAAACTGAATGTATCATATGACCTCTGCCTAATTTAATAACCTCTCACAGATAAATTATTCAAGTTTAAAAATCTTTTACTATGACTAACATTATATTATTTTAGAGAATATGTGTGAAATATAATTATTGCTGTCTTCTGCTAGCTGGACAATTACCTCCAAAAAATCCTACTTCAGTTGTTGAGACTTTTAAAGTAATTGATTCACTCTGAATTTCCAAGGAGGAGTTTAATATTGTTCTCACAGAGGTTTCCCAGATTTATATTCTTCAGTACCACAGAGTCAGGGACCTAAATTCTTAAAATAAAGTCATTCACAAAATAAACCCTTTAAACATGCTGCTGTGCTTCAGACACTGCCCTCACAGCGCTGGCCTGAGCTGAGGTCCAGGTCTGCTACTTGCTGGGCTTGTGATCCTGGACTTTTATGCATTCCAAGTCTCGGCTGCTGCTTCTGTTAAAACGTGGTCTGTAATCTGTTTCATGGGATGGTTGTGTGGAGCTAGCAAAACAATATACCTGAAGACTGCTTTCTTTTTTAAAAACTACAAAGCATTATACAAATATTAGTTATTATTTTTATATATTATTAGGGGAGTCAATATGAATCTTTAATGTGAGGTCAAACTGAGTATCTTTCAACAACTCGGTAAATAGCGAAGGAGAAGTAGACTACCGAGTTTCCCTGAAGTCTAAATATACAAGTAAAGAATGAGAGGTCCCCTAGGAAAACAGTCCTCGGGCTGGTTTAGGCCAATGCAGGGAAATGACTTACATTGAGCTGGGTTGACACTGCTGGAAGACCCAGGGTGATGTTGGGCAAAGACGGAGATGTATAAAGACTGAGTAGGTTCATGGAATCTTCGTGAATTAGAATGCGTTGCTGTGAAACCATTTTCTATTAAAAAAAAAAAAAGTGAAAGGGGAGTCCCACAATATTATATCATAAAGTTTATTGTAATGTTCACATTTCAGAAAATAGGTTTTATATTATAATCTGTCAAAATATTAAAGTATTTTAATGAAGAATTCACGAGTATTTTATGACTTCTGTATCCAAAAAAGTTAAATGCAATAATTAAATTAAAATTTTCTTTAGCAGATATAATTGTAATATCTGAAGAAGACTTTCTATTTCATTTTGAAAAAATTAATTTTTAAATTTCTACTTTTATGGAATATAATCAGTGTGTTTGTCATCAATTGGTAATACACAACAATTAAATTGAGTAATCTTTATGAGTATAAATAGATTTTTGTGTTACTGAGTGATGAATATGTATGTAATGCCATTATAATCATTATTCTCATATGGATTTAATATCATTTTACTGATGGGAAAACACACAGAAGAAAATCTTAGATTAAATATTGCCTTATAGGACTTCTATACTAACTAATCATATCATTGTTTAAAATTTGTGCATAGACAACTCTGTGTGCTGTTTTTTAAGTCATTCATATTCAGAAACTAAAGTAAATGTGAAAATGTTATGAGTTCCCTGGGCCTCACTAGTCTTCATTTACACTGGAATACCTTGAACATTTTGGCATCATGGTCCTTTTTACAACAAATAACCTTTTTTTTTTAAATCCAATACCAAGAGTCATGTTTTCCCACATGTGGCCTAATATGGTTGCTTGAATTACATTTTCTGTTTAACTCTTGCTTCCCTCCCAGAACTCTTATACAATAAGAGTTACAAAGGTCTTATTCGACTAAGGAACTCTGGCCTGATATGGTCCCCAAGGGAACAACATCCTTGAAAAAGAATACTCCATGTAACAGTATGACACAGTGACTGCTTTCTTCCCAAACAAAAAGCATATGGGACTCCAATAAGAGACCACCTCCAAGAGGGATATTGCACACACGGGCTTTGACTAAAGTAAATATAATAACTTGTCAAGTATGTTTGGGGGAGCTGTAGATTTTCCCCTGGACAAACCTGGGATATCAATTAACTGGGGAAAATATCATGTGCTAATACAATGCAACCTCAGAATGTCACTGAAGAGTGATGCACCACCAAAACACAGGATGTTATTCCAAAACATCACCTCAATCATACGTTTGTTTGGAGATGAGTCGTAGTCTTAACATAATAAGAGCAGAAGGCTAAAGGTGGACTCTTCTCATTGCAACTTGGAATTCCAAACTAACTCAGAGTTTGTTTTTTCTTAAAAGAACAAGTCAGATATTTGCTCATGAAAAGCAAGAAATGCAATGAAACTTTTAACATTACATTGAGTTTATATGCAAGCCTTTACAAAATTAAAGTTGTTGAAAACCCATGAAGATTGTTGGAAAAGATTTTATCATTACAATGTATGATATTGCCAATTTTATTTAAGGAGATACCAACAATGGTTGTATATTTGCTCTAATTTAAAAAGCCAAGATTCATAAGACTGATTTTGCTTATACTATATGCTTTTACTATGAATTTAAAGTATAGAATATATACCTGAATGCAAATTAAAAAGTATATGAGGAAGCAAAAACACTTTAACCAGCTTATTGGCAGCAAGCAGTCATTTATAATAAAAGGGTATTTCATCTGCTTATCTGTATTCATGGAAGATAAATAAATGTGGGAAAACAATTACTTTAAATCATGTACAATACTCATTCAACGTTCTATCTGTGTCCCACAGCAAGAGACTTGACATGCACTATGGGAATGACCAAAAGTTACCACAACCTCACAAAACAGGTTATCTTTATTTCCCAGACAGAATTTGTGTGACATCTTCCCACGTCATCATAGGAAGCAAATCTATACTGAAGTGAGAAAAAAGTTTCTTCTCACGTGTAATAACTGCAGTAGCATATTGGCTGCTCACAGGAGCTTTTGACTAAAGTGAAGGGACTAGAGAACGTTCATACTGTGAGATTTCAGACCCCTGTGGTTTCACGCTGTTTCCTAGGACAGCACCTACCATGTTTCAAGGCCTATGCCAGGGAGTTCTAGGGCATCAACCATAGTCCTCACATGCACTCTCCAGCACACCTTATATTCTCATTATGGATGAATGAACTGAGGGATTGCCCTAATTCTGGTTCCCAGTGGGATCAGCAATAAAACTTTTAAAGCGATCAAGGCTGGATGATTTGTTGTCAGGTACTGCTCCAGAAGCTATGCACTGCTCTGGAGCCATTACTGCAGGACAAGGGAACCACAAAAATGTATGGAGAAGGAGGAAACTTGAGAGAAAAAGAGGAGGCACAGTTAGTCTTGGGGCTTATGGTAAAGAATAAAAGTGTCCAACTGGGAGCCAGTGAGCCTCATGTGAGAAGAAAGCAGAAGCCCTGGTGACTTGATAGACATAAGGATTTCCAAGTCATGGAGACAATTCCTGAGGAATAAGTAAGGTCCGAAGTCCCTAAGTTCTCTAGGTAGAGTTGACTCTTCCCACAGAGATTAACTGGTATATATCACATCATGGAACTTTAGAGACTTGGACATAATTTGTTTCCTTCAATTTACTGACAAGAAACAAGCACAGCATGTACATAAACTTCCAATGGATAAAATCACAAATGACTCAACAGAACTGAAATAATGTTTTTCTCAAATTATCTTCTTTAATAACTTTCCTTGATTTGACTTTTTGATAGAAGCAGGCTATCTGTTTCAGGTTAATATTTCTTAACAGGAAACTGGAGCTGTACTGTACAATGCTAAAAGAGCACAGACACACTTGAAAGTCAGAGAAATAGATGGTGAGAGGGGCCATTTCACTGAGTCATTGAAGGATCCTGACCAGCATTCTTGCAAGGCTGGAAGGTTACCCCACCTTAGCACTGTGGTGAACTTACAAGTATTTCCGGGCAAGGCCAGGGCTTTTCCAGGAAGTAGTTTTGAAACTGATCCAGCCCTTCAAACAGGGCTATGCTAATATACCAACACTTCACATCTTAGAACACAGGGAAGATGGTTTTAATCTAAAAAATTTTCAGAGTCAGAAACTATTGCTGTGGTCAGATAAAATGGAAATATTTAATGTACAATGGCTATCACCTAACATGCACAAAAAAATGAATTACAATTAAGTTAGATTAACAGGGTGGTATTGGAGAAGAAAATGGCAACCCACTCCAGTATTCTTGCCTGGAGAATCCTATGGACAGAGGGGCCCAGCGGGCTACAGTCCATGGGGTCGCAAAGAGTCGGACACGACTGAGCAACACACACAATACAACAACAGGGTGGTACAGGGTGGGAAGGGTACAAAGAAGCCCTAGACCACACAAGTGCAAAGGAAAGTGGAGAACTGGCTCTAATGGCCTGTGCTGCTGCTGCTGCTAAGTCGCTTCAGTCATGTCCGACTCTGTGCGACCCCACAGACGGCAGCCCACCAGGCTCCCCCGTCCCTGGGAAAAGTACTGGAGTGGGGTGCCATTGCCTTCTCCACCAATGGCACAGAGCAGGTTGTCAATTTTAAACTAGGCTCTGATGGACAACCAGCATTTCACCAGAAAGAGCATGATATTGGAAAGAGGTGTATGACTGAATCGAGTGTTGGGGCAGGGGAGGCCTATCCATATTTTAATAATGACCTTCAAGTTTTAATTACTTTTCTCACCATCATGGCAACTGGAACAATATCTTATGGATAATACTGAAATAAAATTAATATTTTATTAATATAAAATACCCATATACTGAAAAATCACATGTATCTCACTAGATCTATTTATTTAGCCATTGAAATCAAGAAGACATTAGTTTCAATCAAAAGATTCAACTTCTCTTATGAAATGGACACTGGCAAAAATTAGAAAAATAGACAATGTTAAATGTTCAAGGGATCTAAGAAAGCAAAAACCATCACACATTCCTGGTGAGACTGTGGACAGGCATAGCTATTCTGGAGAACATTTCAGCACTGTACACTATGACCCAGAGGTTCTTCTGCTCTTCAAGAAATTATCATTTAGTTACAAGGTGATGCGTATACATACACACAGGAGCATTTTTTGGTGGTGTGAGAACTGGAGGTCACTGGGGCATCCATTTGGAGAATAGGTAGGTAAAATGGAGGGGTGCTCGCCATGGATTACTACAGTGATTAAAAGCAAATTATTAGGTATATGTATCCATTATATGACTGGGTATAACAAGACATGCTTAGTCATAAAAATAAGAAATGAAAAGAGACTGATGGCACCAAACCATTTATACCCATTAAAATTCATGAGCTCAAAACAAAAGATACATGTTTCATGTAATAAGCCATACAAACAAACAAGAAAACAGGAGAAAATGACTTCCTATAGGGGCAAGGAAAATGGAAGTAGGGATAGGAGGTAAGGAGGGAGGGAGGGAGGGAGGGAGGAAGTAGAAAGGAAGGGTGGGAAAGAGGGAGGGAAGGGACTACCTTTCTTACTCTTAAGACAAAGAAGTCAACAGATGACCCTTGACAGAACACTAATTATGTCATCACCTACTTTTTAAGAAGCTCATAGAAAAAGTGGATGCAAAAATTTTAAGTTGCTGCATGTTCAAAATTATATACAATTAGCATAAGCATTAGAAAAGGAATATAAATATAAGGCTTTGGTGAGCAGCAGTCTGGACTGGTGTACAACAGTGTGGTCGAAGTATCCTACACTCAAGCGCCACTGCTCCATGGCTTTTGACTCAGGGCAGCTCCTAAGATGTGAGCAGCTGACTAGATCTACCAGGTAATGTCTGTTCTCTTAGAGTGGCATCTGGGCAGACACGCTTGTAAGCCTCAAACTGTTTTGTCTTTAATAAAAGGTTCCAAATCCCTAAATCTAGTCTATCTAAATAAAAAGAAGAACCACATTAAAAAACAAACAAGTAAACGATGAAAAATTTTTCAAGTTCTTAATCATTTAATGTTTGCCTATGGCTTTCATGGTATTTTTCAGGATGGTATTTATTTCCTCTTCTCGTTTCAGACAGCTGATAGAAAATTAAAATCACCATGTGATAAATAAATTTTTTTAGGCAGTAAAAATCTCTAAGTTTTCATTTTTACTGGACACTCAAGGGAATAGCAACCCACTCCAGTATTCTTGCCCAAAGAATCCCATGGAGAGAGGAGCCTGGTGGGTTACAGTCCATAGGGTGTCAAAGAATTGGAGGTAACTAAGCAACTAACACTCACTTTCACTTGGTTTTCAAGAATGTATTACTATAAAATGGTTTGGAGACAAAAAAATTATTTGACAGGGGCTTCCTCTGTATTTAAAAGTCACTGATGTTTTGTTAAAAGTCTTGGTTTACAATATTGACTCATGTTATTCCTCGTAAATGAGTCTTTTGTCATAGCAACCTCTTTTCCCTTGGGGGATTGGATGAGGAGTGTCTTATTTGCAGTCATCTAAAACCGAAGCTCTACACCCACTCAGAAGGGAGCATAACATTTACAGCAAATGTCACAACAACTATTATGAAACAATCGGCAGATGAGTCATGTGAGATTGAGGCAAAACAAGTGACAGTTCAAATGATTTTAGAGTACTTAACCTTGTTATTAGAATCCATTTTTAAAATCGTTTGTATCTGCTGGAAAAAATTATTTTAAAAATCGCAGAGCAGAGCCAGCCACTAATGTTCAACTAGAAATAAACCAGCTGCTTGGCTACTGTTAAAATAGCTATCAAATAAATCTACCGAGCCTAAAATAATGGTGCTGATATTCATGGAAACACATTTGAACCCACAGGCCTACAGTATTAACAATAAAGTAACTAGATAGGTAAAGACGTCTCTGACTGGAGTTGGAAATAAAAACTCCTGAGGTTTCAGCACCCCAACCAAGTTTACAAATGGGGAAACCAAGTAGCTCCAGCGATGCCGGCTTTAGGACAGGGCATGTGTAAGAAACTAGAGAAATAGAACAGAAGTGGCCAGAGCATATGGAAGTTCATTCTCATATGAGATTTGCTGGCTTGCAGACAAACGTTCTAATGAGTTTTCCCTACCAGGAGTCAGTATTAATAACAACAAAAAAATGAACTTGTTCCACAATTTACCACCTGCCTTCCAAATACTGATTCTCTACAACAAAGCTGCTGGGGTAGGTATTATTAATACTATATTTATTAGATGAATAATCTAAGATTCAGGACAAGTTTAGCGACTTAACCAATGGCAACCAAGTAGTTGGTTTTGCAGCCACGTTACTTGGTAGCCCTCTGAATGCAAGACTGGAATATCTGAATTCACGGTGCTGTTTCTTCAGCCTGGACTTAAAAGTAAATTCTCCTCTTGCTTCTGTCTTAACCTTTATCTAAATTACACAGAACAGATGAATTATAAGAGGGAAAATTTTCTTTTCACCTAAGCCTCAAGAACAGTCTGAAATACAGTTTTATTTTCCTATTTCCTAAACAGCAAAAAGGAAGTAGAATCCCATTCATCTACATGGGATCTGAAAGAATTGTGTGACATGTTTTTCTAATTTCAGGTCACAGAATAGAGAGTTGATTCAAACGTACACTGTTATACTATTTTAAAAATGAAAACTCACCTGCTTTGCAAAACTTTGTTACTTAAGCAAAGATGGTAGAATAAGCCTATTTTATAAATGGTAAAGTATGCAACTAATACAATTTTTGAAAGTGTAATGATGTAAATTTTTCATACCCCCAAATATTTCTTTTGATATGAAGTTATATGTTATTATTAATCTTAGAGGGTGTCTATAAATATCACACAATTCAAAATGATCATTAATCAAAAACTGGTTGAAAAACATTTTTTTCCACTTTAGTTTAGGTGGAAGGATTTGGTGATACAAAGCTAGGATATTAATTTGCTGACAGTTTCAGTCTGAATTCTGCTGTCTCCTCACCTCCCCAGTATGAATTATGCTACAGACCTCTGTAAATGCAATGCAGCAGAAAAGCACATGTTAGTCATCAGGGCTGGATTTTTTGTTCTGGGCCATGGAGAGGCTACCCATCAGTGCATAAAGGTCTGCCCACCTGGCCTTTTGGATCATAGTTCAGGCACACAATTAATTCATTATGAAGTAAGTCACTGCTTGCTTTTGAACTAGTCTTCCCAGCTTTGGAGGTGAATGTCCTGTCACTGACCTGAAGAAATACCTCCACTCTTTCAAACTCCATTAAATCACATTTCCTTCTGTTTTTCGTTTTTTTTTTTTAACTGGTGGTGGCAGAAGGAAAGAATATGTTCAACAATTAGCTGAAAAGCTAACTGTTGGGCATCTAAACAGATATTTGTGTTTAGGTATCAGTAAAGGTTTTAGAAGTATACAACAGATTAAAATAATACAAGCAAATTCCTTTAATTTACAGTCTTCATTGTACATACTTTTGAAATTTAATTATAGGGTCACACAATGTGAGCTACTTAACAGGTTTTAAAAATCTTGAAGTAAAGAGAAAATCTCATCATTTCCATTTATTTCAAGTCTTATGAATATGTATTTCTTTGTTATACTAAGTACTGCATGCATATATTTGTATTTTTAATGAAGGTATATATGTATCTTCATTTTTTGTAGCAAACCATGTCCCCTCCACTGTCTTTCTCCTTCCTGAGAGGTAACCATCATGCTAAATTTTGTGTTCATTACACCCTTGATTTTTTACATTCTTTTGATTTTTTGAAAAATATACTGTTACCTACATATGTTTTCCTGAACAAAACATTGAACTGCTGTTTCTAATCTTCACAAAATACCATCAAGCTATAAGTGGTCTTCTGTACCTTTTAATAATGAATTCTGAAAAATCATAAATGCTGTTGAATGAATGTAGTTTAGTGTGTTTTCATTTCCTAAGAACATAGAATTCATCCATAAACATTTTAGAATCCAGATCCTTTAGTGTTTGTGCTACCGAATCACATTCTTTAAGCTGAGAGGAAATGGAAATCTAAAGTTTTTTAGAAATATTTATGACCAACTTGTACTTTCTCTGAAAATTCATTAAAGGGTTGCAGAAAACTAACTGATGTTGAGATATAATTTATAATTGCACTAACAGAAATACAACACCTATAACCAATAGTCTTAAGAATCTTACATCAATGGTCACAAATATATGTGAAATATTTATTTCCTCTGGTGTCATGTTTAGAAAGAAAAATGAAAAGCAAAGGGACAATGGGATGGTAAGAAACAAGAAACAGATGGAGGACTGGAGAAAATGTAGTGGCTTGAATTGTGTTCTTCACATGCCTGAAAGATGGTCACAAGTAAGAAAGTTTCCTATCTATTCTGCTCATTTTCCTTGGAAAACTGGGAGAAAATTTTAAAGTCTAAAATGAATGTGAGAGGCTTCCCTGGTGGTCCAGTGGTTAAGAATCCACCTTGCAATGTAAGAGACACCAGTTTGATACCTGGCCCAGGAAGATCTCACATGCCTCGGAGCAACTAAGCCTGTGTGTTCCTTTGCTCAGGAGCCCACGAGACACAACTGCTGAGCCCATGTGCTGCAGTTACTTAAGTCTGCACACCTAGAGCCCATGCTCACAGCAAGAGAGGCGACCACGAGGAGGAGCCCACACATCACAGCCAGAGAGCAGCCTCTACTCGCCACAGCTAGAGAAAGCCCGCGTGCAGCAACGAAGACCCACCAGAGCCAAAAATAAAACAAATAACAAACAAGTGAATCTTTAAAAAACAAGTAAAACAAAATGAATGTGCATTCATCTAGAAAGGATTTACATTTGTTTTTTCCAGATACCTAGGGAACTAAAAATCTGGGGCATTTTAAATTATATTAACAATTTGAAGTTATAAAAATCTGGGTTACAGCCTTATATATTCTGGTTATAACTCCGCAAGGAGACAGCGTGCCCCTGCCCTGGTCTACATCAAGATATCTCTGGGGGTGGGGATGAGGGACCCACCAATGTAGCGTAAATATGGGTCATGGGTTGGATGGTCTCCTATTAGAACATCTTCTTTGGTCAGTACAGGGCTTTGCCTTCTCTCTTCTGAAAACCAAAACTCAAGACTCAAATACACAAATGTCCTCACAGAAGTGACTTCACTGATTCCAGCTCTTTCCCTATCACGGATAACCTCTGGGTATCTGCTTTCAATTAGCCAGATAATTTATGACTTATAAATAATTTATTATATATTTATGTTAGTATGTATGAAATTATAGACATATATTTTGGCATAATATACAGAAGATACTTTTTATCAGTCAAGCTGACTGTCCAAAATCAACTAGATTGCGTGAAGAAACAGTGAAGTGAGTTCCCTTTGAATAAGAGTGCTCCAGTGGAAGTCTGATAATCACATATCAGAAAAGCAGATGATTCAAGAATCAGAGATTCAATCAATCTCTTTCAGCTCCAAAGTATCATGACTCTATACAGTACAATGGAAGATGCATGTCACAGTTATATATGAGAAGTTACTATACCAGCTTTCTCCTGTAGCGAGCAATGCATGATAAGGAGGCATTATAATGACAGAGAAGTAAAACTCAGAATTTCAGTCAATGACGGTGACTTCAAAACAGCTGATTCCATAGGAGTGGCTGTTGCCTTTGCTTAGCCTGACATGGAAACTATATACATAGTCTATTGGGTTGTTCAGTCGCCAAGATGTGTCCAAGTCTTTGCGACCCCATGAACAAGCTCCTCTATCCTCCACTATCTCTGCTCAAACTCATGTCCGTTGAGTTGGTGATGCTATCTCATCCTCTGCCACCCTCTTCACCTTTTGCCTTCAATCTTTCCCAGCATCAAGGTCTTTTCCAATGAGTCAGCTCTTTGCATCAGCTGGCCAAAGTACTGGTGTTTCAGCTTCAGCATCAGTCCTTTCAATGAATATTCAGGATCAATTTCCTTTGGGATTGACTGGTTTGATCTCCTTGCTCTCCAAGGGACTCTCAAGTCTTTTCCAGCACCACAGTTTGAAAGCACCAATTTTTTGGTGCTCAGTCTTCTTTGTGGTTCAACTGTCACATTCGTACATGACTCCTGGAAAAACGATAGCTTTGACTAGATGGACCTTTGTTGGCAAAGTGATGTCTCTGCTTTTTAATACACTGTCTAGGTTTCTCATAGCTATTCTTTCAAGGAGTAAGCATCTTTTAATTTCATGGCTGCGGTCACTGTCCACAGTGATTTTGGAGCCCAGAAAATAAAATCTGCTACTGTTTCCACTTTCCTCCTTTCTATTTGCCATGAAGTGATTGGACCAGATGCCACGATCCTAGTTTTCTGAATGTTGAGTTTTAAGCCAGCTTTTTACTCTCCTCTTTCACCTCATCAAGAGGCTCTTTACTCTCTCTTGGCTTTTGGTATCAGAGTGGTAGCGTCTGCACATCTGAGGTTGTTGATATTTCTCCCAGCAGTCTTGATTCTTGCTTGGGATTCATCCAGCATGGCATTTCGCATGGTGTACTCTGCATATAAGTTAAATAAGCAAGGTGACAATATACAGCCTTGACATTCTCCTTTCCTGATTTGGAATCAGCCTGTTCCATGTCCAATTCTAACTGTTGCTTCTTGTCCTACATACAGGTTTCTTAGGAGGCGGGTAAGGTGGTCTGGTATTTCTATCTCTTGAAGAATTTTCCATAGTTTATTGTGATCTACACAATCAAATGCTTTAGCATAGTCAATGAAGCAGATGTTTTTCTGGTATACCTTTGTATTTTCTATGATCCAATGGGTGTTGACAATTTGAGCTCTGGTTCCTCTGCCTTTTCTAAAGCCAGATTGTACATGTGGAAGTTCTCAGTTCACATACTGTTGAAGTCTAGCTTGAAGGATTTTGAGCATTACCTTGCTAGCATTTGAAATGAGCACTATAGTATGGTAGTTTGAACATTCTTTGTCATCGCCCTTCTCTGGGATTGGAATGAAAACTGACCTTTTCTAGTCCTGTGGCCACTGCCAAGTTTTTCAATTTTGCTGGCATATTGATTGCAGCACTTTAACAGATTCATTATTAAAGATCTGAAATAGCTCAGCTGGAATTCCATCATCTCCACTAGCTTTATTTGTTGTAATGCTTCTTAAGGCCCACTTGACTTCCCACTCCAGGATGTCTGGTGCTAGGTGAGTGACCACACTATCGTGGTTGTCTGGGTCATTAAGACCTTTTTTGTTTTGTTTTTCTGTGTATTCTTGCCACCTCTTCTTAATCTCTTCTGCTTCTGTTAGATTCTTGCCATTTCTGTCCTTTCTGTCCTTTATTGTGCCCATCTTTGCATGAAATGTTCCCTTTGTATCTCCAATGTTATTGAAGAGATCTCTAGTCTTTCCCATTCTATTGTCTATACACACAGACAAATTCTTGTTGACTCCCAAATTTACTGTTTTCTATTCTTATATCACTGGCTTCAACAAATCATGTGTTATTTCAGACCCATTTTCTTGAATTTTTTGTTTTTCAAGGACAGAGTTCATACATCATTTATCTGTCTATCCTCACTGCCAGGCAAAATGAATAGCATATAGAAGGTCCTCAACACATTGCTTAGTGGAACTCTGTTCCTCAATTATGATACTACAACTATTTTTCATTACTCTTCAGGTCAAATGTATCAAACCTACTTTTCTGGGCAACTGTTCTTCTGAAAGGTTTGCATGAAGTTGTTTTCATTTACTGATGTGTCTACTCAGAGCAGAATAACCAAGAGCCATGAAGAAGGACTTCAGGGTTGTACAGGTACTGGGCAGTGAGTGTATACTCAGCACAACTAAGAGTGTGTGTGTGTGTGTGTGTGTGTGTGTGTGTGTTTTTTGAAGATTAAATTTCAGCATTTTCAAACCTGTGATTATCATCCAAACTTTGTAAATAAAATCACATATACTCAGTTCCACACATTATAAACCTATCAGAAAAGTAACTAAGGTCAGGTGGCTTTAAACCTCAGTTTAGAAGTATCACTGAATTTTAGGGGGCTAATCAAAGATTTAACTTTCAAAACAACCAAAATAATAAGAGCCTTACCTCAGCATGAGGAGTAGGTGGCAAAACTGAAGTCTCATTTTCAGTAATATTTCCAGTTGGACCATTGTTTGGTGAACTGGGACCAGATCCTGGGGAACTGCTACTGACTGAAGATTCTGAAAAGCAATGGGAAGTACAAATACACTCATGAAAAACATACAGAGAGGAACTGTAGTTATACTCAAGTAACATACAGCAACAGACACTGTTTTTTGCCCCCAGAATGAATGACAAGCACCATGTCACTAAATAAAAAGAACCCTGAAAAAATTTGGAAGATTGCTGAATTTTCGTATCACTTTTCTCCCCTTCTTTTCACTGTTAAAAATACAACATAGTATTCAATAATTTTAGAGAAGATATTCAGCTAGAGGGGATTATAGAAGCTTTTGATTAGGAAAAAAGAAAGAAAGTAATCTTCTAATACTTCCTCTTGTGCTATCATTAAAAAAAAAAACTCTAATAGACTTGCATAGTTCATAAAAACATGCCATCAGCACATGAGGCCTGGAACCATTTCCATGGTATGTGGAAAAAATGCTTATATTCTATGTTATAAATAGCTCTTTATTTAATATACTAAGGCTATACCTTATTACAGCACATCTTAGTCAAAGTTATATGAAGAAAATACAGTAGAAGATAAAATCTCAGTGTTACACTGATCGCCTTGTACAACATTGTTTAATCTTAACTCTACCCAACTTATTTTCCAGAAGATGAGAAGCTGCCTAAATTTAATATGTTCAATTTTAAAGACCAATATAATAAGAAATTCATTTACCAAAAGTTAAATAACAACACTATGGATCATCTCTGTCATCTTCAGATATAAAATTCAAACGCATTTCAATTTATGACTGAGGTAGTTCACTTACTAAAATATCTAATTAATGAAATATAAACTTCCAGATCCTAGAAATATAGCTAAGAGAGGCCACTTCATCAAGCTTTGGCAAGTCATCTGTTGAGCTCTAATCAATTCCCTATTATCTTCCACAGTTCTTTCATTTCAGCATTTTTCTAGGTGTCTCATCCTTCGTCTACTCAGCTCTGCACAAATGATCGTGATTCACGCTTCTTGGAGACTGACAACTTCTAAATGATTTCCATCAGTAATTTTTCTTTCTACCTCATGATTTTGTTATATATACTCTCCTTGCCCACATCAAAGTAAAAACATTTCTCTTCTGCTCCCTGCTCCAATACTGTCACATACACTTTCACCCATGGCCCCACCCCCGAACATCTGCTTTAAGATTTTGCTCCATCAATTATTTTGAACCTTCATGTTGTCCTTTTCCACTGGAATTGTCCCTCTAGCCTGAAAGCATGCTAATAACTTGTAATAAGTGATGTGCTCATTCCTTTAAGAGCTGGCCATCTAGCTTAACTCATTGTGGACAGCAATTGATCTCTCAAAATACCACATTTGAACAGTTTTGACAAAACAGTTCTCATTCTCCTCATCCTTTCTACAATAAAATTCTCTGCCTCCATGTTTGTTTTTCCATCTCTCTGGCTTTTCCTCCTTCAATCAATTTCTAAATGTAGGTATTCACCAAAGTTTGTAGCCTTATCCTATTTCTCTTTCCCTTGTCAAAATAATTCAAAGTTATGACACCAACTATCATCTTTAGGCAGAATCCTTGCATTCAGTTCAGTTCAGTTCAGTTGCTCAGTCGTGTCCGACTCTTTGTGACCCCATGGATCGCAGCACACCAGGCCTCCCTGCCCATCACTGCCTCCTTGCCCATCACCAACCCCTGGAGTTTACCCAAATTCATGTCTATTGAGTTGGTGATGCCATCCAACCATCTCATCCTCTGTCGTCCCCTTCTCCTGCCCTCAATATTTCCTCCCATAAAAGCTGTATTTCTTGTTGTTCCCTCTCAGAATTTCCAGTCTGAATCCTTTTGGAATGCTGGACATTGTTTATCTCTCTTTAGTGTATATCGAATTCAGTGTATTTTACTATTAAACGTGCCCTGCTTAACTCTGTTTATAGTCATCCTTAGATTCATTCTCATTCCTTTCCTTACTCCAAATCTAATCAATTACTGGGTCAGTTTGTTTTGTTCTTTCCATTATTTTTCATCTTCTTCTGACTACAAAGATTTCAGTTTAATCTCTCCGCCTTCATTGTCCTCTCATGGACTACAGAAAATATCTTCTAACATTTCTGAGTTGCTACAGCAGTCCTTCCAAACTTTCCTTAAACTGATGCCAGATGGATCAGAGTGAGACAACTTTCACTATGTTCCTCTGCTCCAAAATGGAGCCTGACATTATTTCCTACTATTGCCCTTTCTGAACCCTGCACTCAGTCAAATTTAAATTGCCTACTCCCCGTATGTGCCACTTTCCCATTTCAAGCTTTTTAATGTTCTTATCTCTCCACCTACTTCATCACAGGGTCAATCCCACCTCTATGTTCAAAGCCTGGCTCATATACCATCTGTCCCCTGTAAATGGGAGTGCCCAAGTCGCAGGCTATAGTTGCTTGCCCTCCCTCGGAACCCTTACAACATTCAACTTTCTATTATAAATATTTCTCTACTCAGAAGTGTATCACCAATGGAAAGAATGTGAGACTGATGACAGAATTCTGATCATGCCACCTACTTACTATGGGATTTCAAGTCACTGGTATCATAAAGTTCCTAAATATATTTCGCTCACTGACTTTCAGTCTATATATCTTGCTTACATTTTGATTAATCTACTTTTTATATGTATCTCTTTCTTATTTATTTTTCTTTTAAGAAAGAAAATGAACATTAAAAAAAATCCATCAAGAATATGTTTCCCCTGGACCCCTAACTCTTGTCTTTCTTGTATGACTACACACTGATTTCTCATTAAAGTCCCATTCTGCATTCTGTCTTTAAAAAAAAAAAAAAAAAGAAAACTATTTTAAAATGTCTTGTCAATTTAAAAGTATATTATTTATATTATTTTATGTGATATTCATACAGAAGTGTTACCTTATGTATTGAATAGAAATCACTATGGCAGATACTAGAATGTAAGACGATAGATTCTACCACAGGATTCTACAAGATCACACTGGACATGGTCTGGGAGAAGAGGTAGCAACTGATTTTCTGGGAACACTGAGAAAAATCTCTAAGTAGAAGTAATATCACAACTGGGGCTTGAGGACGAGAAACTCATGAAAAGGGGGCAGTGGAGAAGGGGAGAGCAGAGAAGACATTATAGGCACAGGAATGTGCCAGGACCTAGAATTTTAAAATAGCATGGCTTTGTAGGGGGAAGAGCAGAAGACCCTTGAATTTGAAAAAGGGGACAATGACATGTGGCTCTCATGTCAACTACCGGGAGGAGAGAGGTGGCATGGGTTTGGAAAAAAGCAAACAGCTAAACCTATGAAACAGGGAAGAGAGAGGATAGAGGTGAGACATGAACAGCAGTGGCAATTCAACTGCTATGATGCTATGGTGGTCTCTGACTGGACAGCAAAAATAATTAGTATTAAGATCCAAACAGAGCTCATCCTAATCACATGAAAGCTGACAGAGAAAGAGGATGTAAAGGTGCAGAAAACCTTGTGTCCAGTAGTTCAAATTCTCCAAAAACATTTAGATTAACTGCAACATAAAGTTATCAGTTAAAACACACCAGTTTTACATAGTTAAAAATATCAACCAAAGCATCCATAAGTCCCATCTCACTGATCAGAAATGTGTGTCTAGTCTCTTCAAATACAAGTTTTTTTCCCTCAGTTGAAAAGGGGAGTTACTATCTCACAAAATGAGAGAAAATTATGATATTTCACAAGAACCTGAGTAGAACTCTAGCAAATCATAACCCTTATAAATGAGAATTAATTATTACTCAGTTAAGTAGTGAGCTAAATTCCACTGAAATTTGGTAAGAAAGAAAAAGTGACCATGTGGGGAAAAGTTATGATCATGAAAAAGATTAACAGGAAAATAGAAAAGGACATTGCAATAAATATATAAACCCTTAATAAGATTTTAAAGAAACAAAAAAGAAATATACATGTGTTTCTATTTTCTTTAAGTTTTTCTGTTATGAGAGAACCTACTATCTCCCATCAGAAAAATGACCTATAGGTCATTACACTAGACAATTGATATGTTCATTATTCTTTACTTTCATTAATACAGACTCACTCTACAGATTCATCCCCACCCCCATCAAGGACTTCTATTATGAAAACTTACTTAAGATTTTCATTTAATGAAATACAAATAGGTTTATTGGGGGGAAAAGTCTGTAACTCTAAATTCATTATTGAATTGGTCTAAACTAGTGATTGTATTTGATACTGGAAAATAAACTCTAGTAAAATAATTATTTATTTAATACTTATAATGCCTTAAGAAAAAAATTTTCACCAATACTTTTCCTCAGATAAACATATTAATCTGTCAGGACTGAATAGGAGACTAAACATTTTTTTTCTCCCTAGTAATCTGTCAAAATACTCCCTAATTGGTAGTCTACACTTTTCCACCTCTGCCTCCACAATCTTCATATTGTCTCCCTAAACTAGACACTATCATGACCAAAGAAGATACAGAAAAGAAACAATTTTTTTAAAAAACTTTCTAAGAATAAAATTTTATCCTAGAGAAATAATGCCAACTGACTACTTTGATATAAGCACCATTTCCCTTGAGAATGGACAAACATGGCTCTAGATTTCCATTTCTATATTGATGCAACCAAAGGAAATGGTCACATACAATGCATACCTCTAAGTAGTTACTCAAACAATAGTTGGTTTTGTTATTTTGGCTAGCCTTTTTGGTTCTTCTATCCCTACGTCTTCTCAGACCAGGTACAAATGGGACTAGAGGGCTTTGTAAGACATCAGGCTGAATTTCCTAACCTGTTCACCCCACTACTAACCAGGCAGCTAAAAAACTAAGAACTCTTCCATTTGAGACTAGTGAAAATGACAGTTTCTTTCCCTTCATAAAAGGCAATAATATATCCCCTCCTGCCACAAGTCCCAGTTCACTAGTAAACACATAATGTCATTTATGAGTTCTGTAAATTTGTTGAAAAGTGAAGGTTTTGCTGTTTCACATAGTTTAATTTTCCCAGATGTATTCTGTACATTAATGTCTGAGTATGGGGGAAGTATTCTTCTTGAACCTCCCTCTGCTCATTTCTGATCAAATTTCATTAAAAGCTATATTCTTTGGCTTGGCATTCCCAAAATGGACTGCTTGTTTCTGAAAAGATTAAGGTGAGCTCTGGCATTCCCTAGTTATGCCTATTGACATATAGTTCTGTTTTTCATTCATTTCCTGTTTAACACAGCTGGTGAATGCATGGCAAGGTTTACTGAACTACTTGTGAGTTTTCAATATAACTTCCTTTCAAGAAATGTTTCTCTTCAAAATAAATTTTAATATACAGCAGGTATATTTATTCTAAGCTAATTTTGTTTCATTCCTACTGGCAGCAGTTTTTTTTTTTTTTTCTCCAGTGTGTATCTACCCAGTCCTCAATTACCTGTCACCTCAAACATTCGCTTCTTGAATGAAGTGACAACATTTCCATCCTTCCGCCTGAGTAAGGGGCTGCTTCTCCTCTCTGCCACTTTCTGTTTTAACCTGGACCGCACCTTCAAGTTGGGCTCAGAGGCTGGGAATTGAGACAAAGAAAATAGATAAAAATTAAAAAATGGAGAGCCAATTGCTCCTGTGTAAAAAAAAAAAATAAAGGCTCACCCTCTTCTTGGTCCCTTCTCATGTCAAATTAAAACCCAAGCATATAAATAAGGCATTGATTATAAATTAATTAAACAGACAAATGTCATAATTATTTTTATGAAATGTGTGAAATATTATTCTACATTTCTAAATGTAAAGTGAAAAGAGAGTAAAAATATGCTTTCTACCTATTATCTAGTAGAACTGGAATTGTTAATGGGAAGTTAAATGACTGAGAGTGTTCGGGTCAGAATAAGATTTATTATACTTCACTGTCAGTTCTTTTAATTCTCTCAAGGGTGAAACTCAAGAACCACTAAAAACAGTACCCTAATGTGATTTTAGAGACTCTTGGCTGACTTCTGGTAATAGGAAGACACCTCTGCAGAAAATAATTTATGTCTAATTCTGACTCCTGAAATATTTCAATGTCAGTAGTTTTTAACCTGAAATCCTGGGAAAATACACTTAGTATAATAACACAAACCAAGTAGAATCACTATGAGTAAACCTTCGTATACAGTGAATACACAGTCAGTTAGAAAGGAAGGGTGGCCAATTCTTATAGGTAAAGTTCTGAGTTAGGTTATATATTCCAAAATACAAAAGTACATTATTCATACATATGTGTTTCTTTGGTTACACTATTCTAAAGAGTGATGCTCTATAGTTTATCTTCATGCATAAAGTTTTGAAGTGATTGTACTTTAGAAGAATGGAAACATTGTATTGATTCTGTAGTAGAAATCAATGATGATGGAGGCGGTGGTGATGATGATAATTAGGAAAACAATGCTTCTGAAGACAACTAACATTTATATAGTGATCACTATGTTCCACTATTGTCCTGAAATCTTTGTCAATATTAACTTCTTTAACCACAGAAAATCTAATGGGACAGAGTCTACTCACACTTTGATTGTATCAGTGAGGAAACCAAAACATGGAGATGTAAGTAACTTGCCCAAAGTCATCACAGTAAAAAGGGATGATGAAGCCAGCATCTGTACCCAGATAACCTAGCTCACGTGTAAACTTCTAACACTGAAAATACTGCTCTTCAACCTTTCTTTATGTAGGAACAGCAGAACAAATATAGAACTGATTTTCCAAAGCATTACTAATCACATATATCAGGAACAATGTTATAAGGTAGCTAGAATTCTGGAGCAGATAAAATGATTTCTTTGAAGGAATTTTATAGTTCTGCCCAACTACAGAGGATATCAAAAGTAGAATTTACAATCTTCTATTACTCATTTATTTATTTTTGATATCAAATACTTTAGTTTCCTCTTTGTTCTTCTCTCACTCACCCCTCTCTTTTTAGATCTACCTTGGATGAGAATCCTAGATTTTCTTGGAACTGGCTAGAGAAAATTAAAAAGTTAAATAGAGGGAGGGGAGGTTTACAGCTGATTTTATGCCCCCAAACATTAAAAAAGTAAAAAAAAAATGGGGACCTGGAAATATTGTAAAAGTAGAAAATGGGCAGGAGATAAGGGTAGAAATCAGGAATGAGTACAAGAAGCCCAGGGACTAGAGACCACAAAGGTCTTACTTCCTGGGCCTCCCACCTTGAAGCAAAGAAGGGTAATAGTTTGGGGGAAGGATTAAAGTTCTTGCCAGACTTTCCAGGAGTGCAGACATTCCTTAACCCACTTGATTTTAGCAAAGAAGACTGAGTCTGAATTACTAGCATCCAACATACCTGTGAATAAAGGGGAAGATGGAACTATATACTATTTCACCTAGATCCCCAGCCTCACCCCCGATACTTGGGCTTCCCTGGTGGCTCAGATGGAAAAGAATCCGCCTGCAATGCAGGAGACCCAGGTTTGATTCCTGGGTTGGGAAGATTCCCCTGGAGTAGGGAATGGCTACCCATTCCAGTATCCTTGCCTGGAAAATTCCATGGACAGAGGAGCCAGGCGGGCTACAGACCATGGGGTTGCAAAGAGTAGGACATGATTGAGTGACTAACATACACACACCCACCCCCATATATTTATTTTTAAATGCCTTAAAAAACACCAATTTTGTCTCTGATAAGTTGTAGGTTAATATATATATTCCATTTCAAATAAAAAAAAATGAATCCCTATATGCTATTAATATATTGGCATCTGCTGTCATCTTGCTTATAAGCCTAGGATAAAAACCACAGATTCTTAGATCTTGATCTAGACATGACTTTATGATGAAGTCTAATGGATTCGGATGTTACAGACTGGCTCTCCAGAGGGACTAAACCAATTGATTCATCACTTCAAAGATGGAATAGAAAAGGCACCATGTTTCAGCAGGAATATGTGGAATCGGGACCACACATCCCACCTATAAGATTTTCAGTGCGATTTTAGTGCTTTCTGAGCCTGGCTCTACATTTGTGAATTCAAATGTGAAACTCTAACATCTTCCTTATTTCACAGAACTTTGGCCACAGGATTAGATACCTAAGAATAACTATGAAGATCTGGGTGAATGCCAAAGGGAAGAAAAAGGTTTCGGTTCAATTCAGTTGCTCAGTTGTGTCCAACTCTTTGCGACCCCATGGACTGCAGCACGCCAGGCTTCCCTGTCCATCACCAACTCCCAGAGCTTGCTCAAACTCACATCCATCGAGTCGGTGATATCAACCAACCATCTCATCCTCTGTTATCCCCTTGTCCTCCTACCTTCAATCTTTCCCAGCATCTGGGTCTTTTCCAATGAGTCAGTTCTTCGCATCAGGTGGCCAAAGTACTGGAGTTTCAGCTTCAACATCAGTCCTTCCACTGAATATTCAGGACTGATTTCCTTTAGGATGGACTGGTTGGATCTCCTTGCAGTCCAAGCGACTCTCAAAAGTCTTTTCCAACACCACCAATTCTTCAGTGCTCAGCTTTCTTTATAGTCCAATTCTCACATCCATACATGACCACTGCGAAAACCATAGCCTTGACTAGATGGACCTTTGTTGGCAAAGTAGTGTCTCTGCTTTTTAATGTGCCATCTAGGTAGGTCATAGCTTTTCTTCCAAGGAGCAAGCGTCTTTTAATCTCATGGCTGCAGTCACCATCTGCAGTGATTTTGGTTTAGGTCATTTTTTTTATTGCTGCTACTGCCAGGGTAGGAATGACAGAGCTGGGACTGAGCCCCAAATCCCCTGATACCCAGTCTAGTCCTTCTTCTCCTCACACATTGCACTAGCCAGGGCGGAATATCTGCAGTAAAGATGAAAATGTGACAACAGCTTGGTAAACCAGCATGTGCCACTTAAACATTCTACAGGAAACCTAGAATTCCATAAGCTTTTCAGAAAATGACTTCACAGGTCAGCAGAAAATTTTTGTTCCTATGTATCTATTTGAGAATGAGCTGGATATTCATCTTTTAAATAGCTTTCTATAGTCAACATTAAAAAAAAAAAAAGTGGACATCAGAGTAGGTATGAGAACGGGATTTTGGTTTCGCATCTATCGTCTACTATCAGTCTGCTCATTCATGAAAGTCGGCTATGAAGATACCATTGTAGTTTATGGAGTGAAACAGATGTGCTTTAAGTGCCTGTTTATGCATTTGGTATTTGACTTTGGATGAATTACTTTATATCTTTAAATCTCAGTTTCTCATGTTAAAATGGAGATAGTTTGTTTTTCCTTCTTTTTTCCTCCATACGTCCCAATAGATTGCATTTTCCTTCTTTCTCTGAGATCACAAGACCAAATCCTGGGGTTGCATCACCCCATTCCTTTGCTAGTTGGGTCTTGTTTGGACTCAGCCTACTAGTAAGACTGGCCAGTCATGGAAGAATTAAGGAGTTCGAGATCGTATCCTATGCTCTCTCTGCTATAGCACTGCATCGCGTGGTTTAGCTTTGTCTCTTCCTGATTTCATCTCCCTCTCGAAGCCTCCGTTCCATGGTTCCAGCTTTCCCAGCACTCTAGCAGCCTTATTTCTTCTCTGTGCTTCTTCAGCACTAGGGGTGGGAATGGCTTCCTGCTGTAGCTATTTTATAGGTGCCTCAACATCTCCAAGCTGTTGTAAGCAGTCCCTTCATAAAAGCCTATGACCCGCATCATGTGGGTTCTGTTACTTGCCAAAACTCTGAGTAACACAGTTGTACATATTTTGCAAAGTTATCGTGGAGTCAAACAAAATAATATCTAGTAGAAGATAAACCAGTGGTTCTCAGCTGGCAAAGATATTGACACCAGGGACATCTGGCAATGTCTGGAGATACTCTGATTGTCAGTATGGGGAGTTGCTACAGGAATGTAGTGGGTGGAGCCCAGGGATGTTGCTAAACATCCTACTATGCACAGGACAGCCTCACAACAAAGAATTATCTGGACCCAAATGGTATGGCCAAGTGTGAAAACTCTGGGGCAAGTAATCAGGAAATGGAAGATGTTAATAACTGTTCTACACAGAGAGAAATAAAGGGGATAATGATATCTTGGAGATTCTCAAAGAGGATGTAGGAGAGTATCAGAAGAAAAAAAGATTATCAGAAACCAGGGAGTGCTACAGGTAGCTTAAAATAGTAAATATTTCAGTATATTTTAAATTTAGAATTTTATTTTAAAACATTCAAATCAAAGCTAGTCAACTTCCATTGGCTATGAAAATGTGCAGAAAAAGTCTGAATTCCAGTTCTCAACAGGGTAACATTTGAGACAAAATGATATATTTATCAATTGAGGACATAGGTTTGTAAAAACTAGCAATCACTGATATTCTATAAAGTACAACATAAATTTATTTTCTCAAAATATACAATCACAACTTTTCTAAGTAAAAGGCCAAGTCCATTGGTTTCAGTAAAAACTTTCGCCTGTATTTCACTTCTGATTTTGAGTCACCAGAAGTATTAGTATCTTGGTGGTGAAGGCCAAGGTTGGAATGATAAATAACCATCATTTAGTCCTCATAATGCTTTATAAACTCACTCCTAACATTTCAGAAGCCCACACACTGAACTCAGCATGACATGTACCCAGGCAGTAGAATTAATAACCTATTGTGCTGACTCAAGTTTGCAGTTAAGAGTTAATGCCATTTTCAATGCTCTGGTCTCCCCAAAGACTGAAGATTTCTATTCCAGTGACTTACTAATGGGATGAAAATCCTCAAGAGCCCAGAAAGAGATCACTAACTGGGGAGACATTTTGCTTATATTTGAATGTATTTCCTGCCTAGTTGCACTAATTGCCTTTCTATTTTTACCCAACACCTATCACTCTCTACATCTCAATTAATCACAAAAACAGAAGGCGAACTTTTAGTGTGTGTGCCCACTGAATGTATTTGTTTGCTGAGATGAAAACACTGCATGAAAAATTACCATTATTTAAATGAAAAAATATTAAAGATGATAGAACTAAAACTTTTTTCTCTTTTTGCTTAAAAAACGAGTGAACAAAGGAAACAGAAAACATGTGAAAAATGCCTCACGAGTTAAATGTATTTGAAATCTTTTCTTCTCATATGGATCTCCCTATTTCAAAATGAACTTAGGTGTCAAAGGGTGTGAAAATAGTGAGAAAAGCATTAAAGTTAGGTAGCAGACGCAAAGGTTAAAAAATTAAGATTCTAAAGCACAGTAAGTCATAAGGTACAGACTTGTCATTTCACTAAGAGATTGATGTGCGGAGTGCGTATGTGAGTGTGGGAGTGTCACTTGGCATACGTACACACATACAAACACAGAAGCTATCTTTTATTGAGGCAAACAGGTCTCTGACACAGACAGACGGTAGACTCAGATTTCAGTGCTAACTAGTTCATGTACTAAAACCCGGCAATCCTGGGTGAGTTTTGGGATCTCCATGAGCTATTTTGTTATCTATTGGAGATGATATATATAGATACACTATGGTGGAAGATTAAAGGGGCTGAATGAAGTTCCTAGTTCAACTGACTGGCCATCACAAAAAAGTTGGTCAATAGACAGATGTTGAATAAATGAATGTATAATTCTGTACATATATAAGACTAAGAACAAATAAAATTAAAAGATAAGCAGCTTAGCATGCATGCACAAAGACAGAAGGCTACAAGTGGTTTATTCCTTTTGCTTAGGGCAGTATTATCTATAATAACAACAAAAGTAACAGTGGTCCTTTTCTGATCTTTCACTCAGTATATTTAAAATACTTTATGTTTACTGATTGACTTTTCACATTTTCCTCACTTCTTTTATCTCCCTGTTTATAATTTCTACTCAATTTACTGTGTGTCTTAAATATACTACCATTTACTAAGAATGATTACCTACTTTGTGCATCTTGTCTTTATTCATTTTTAATCCTAATTTGTGAATATTCTTTACACCAACAGTTTAGACAAAAATTCAATAACCACATATCATGGTATAAAGAAGTTCTTAATTCTCATAAGAGAGGTGATCATAGGAGAAAAGATTTTTCATTGAGTAATGGATACTGATATTACTAATTAAAATTACTAGTGATTTATCAAGATTAAGTACTAGAGTAAGAAATGCACCTTTATATTAATGAATATTGGGGATATTCAACTATTTCACCTGCACATTTAACACCACAATCATAGGTGAAATTTGGGGCTCCATTGTGAGTGTCACATCCCTTCTCTGACATTGTCTATTCTTTGCAGGACTAGATATCTGTCAGCTTATCCACCTAGCCCCTCCTCTCCCTAGATTTCACCTGCTATTTCCCACCCGGAGGCCTATCTTGGCATTTCTGTATTATAACATTCTGTCACTTGGAACCAAGCAGACATCATCTATCACTCATTCACTCTATTTGGAATGTCCTTTCTGAAGATTAGCTTTCCTGGACTAGTTCCTGCCCAAATCATTTCTCTCTTTTATGCTAACACTGTAGCATGCCTAGTCACATGTGAACTGTTCAACCAAACAGTCATTACAATTATGAACTGACACTCTGGGGACATGTGTAAATTCTCTAAAGTTGATCTAAATATATAGGTTACTCTAATTAAAAAATTTTATAATTAGACCAAGCCTACGGATTTTTAAAATTAGCATTCAGAACAAAAGAGTATATCTAACACAACTTATGCTTTTTTTTTTTAAATTTTATTTTATTTTTAAACTTTACAATATTGTATTAGTTTTGCCAAATATCGAAATGAATCTGCCACAGGTATACCCGCGTTCCCCATCCTGAACCCTCCACCCTCCTCCCTCCCCTCCCCTCCCTCTGGGTCGTCCCAGTGCACCAGCCCCAAGCATCCAGTATCGTGCATCGAACCTGGACTGGCGACTCGTTTCATACATGATATTATACATGTTTCAATGCTATTTTCCCAAATCTCCCCACCCTCTCCCTCTCCCACAGAGTCCATAAGACTGATCTATACATCGGTGTCTCTTTGCTGTCTCGTACACAGGGTTATTGTTTCCATCTTTCTAAATTCCATATATATGCGTTAGTATACTGTATTGGTGTTTTTCTTTCTGGCTTACTTCACTCTGTATAATAGGTTCCAGTTTCATCCATCTCACAACTTATGCTTTTTGAGGGGCTTCGATAACATGAATGTTTAATGTTATGAATCAGATTTTATGCATTTTGATATCAAGGGACAAAATTTCTAGTCTAACTCTTTTTAATTACAACCAGTTAATGACATATATTTCATATGTAAAAGTTTTTTAAAAAATCATTTATTGGGAAATTTTAGCTTTTAATAGCTAGCCACATTTATGGCAATATATAAATGCAATTTCCTGGAAAAACCATAATAGTATTCAGAAATACTAATGTAGACATCCATTCATCCTCTTATTGACAACATATCAATTATGACACTATTTGTTCAAAGAGAATTATTCTTTTTCAAAAAGTACACTGGTAAATATTAATCAATTTATAGTGTATTTATTTTATAATGACATCTATTGCTTTCTTCTAATTTTGTGAATCATACATACATCTCAAAATTTCATACATGTTTGAAATTTTTGGAAATGGGACGCATTTTGGAAATGGGAAATGAGTATACCCTACTATAATGTTTCTTTTGTGTTGTATATATAAAAGTATTTGAAAATGAGATCCTGTTTCTTCACTTAATGCATTATGAATTTTTCTCCAGTAATTATATAGTCTTTAAAATGACCCAGAGGGATGGTACAGGGAGGGAGGAGGGAAGAGGGTTCAGGATGGGGAACACGTGTATACCTGTGGTGGATTCATGTTGATATATGGCAAAACCAATACAATATTGTAAAGTTAAATAATAAAATAAAATTTAAAAAAATAAAATGATTATTTATTCTGCTTTCATTTAAAATTTTATCATGAATCTTTTCCAACTATATAGTCTTCTAAAAATACATTATGAGGATATGCCATGTATTACTTAGCCACCTATACATGTGAGTGTGCACCATTTTATTTAAGCCTTTGATAACATTGGTCACTTAGGTGATCTACAATGTTTTACTTTCAAAGACAGAACAGTGGGACACATCACTGTGAAGCCATGTGTATATTTTTGAGTATTTCCTCCCATCAATGGAAATATTCTTAGGTTCCTCACATATGAAAACAACAATGACACGTTCTTATGATTAGGGGGAAAAAATGAATCACCATAAAGGGCAAGGAGTATTACAGAGACCCGGGAAGCAGGTCTCAGAGAGGTATGTGAGAACAATATGGAGGTTGAGCTTCCCTGGTGGCTCAGATGGTAAAGAATCTGCCCATAATGCGGGAGAACCAGGTTGGATCCCTGGGTCAGGAAGATCTCCTGCAGAAGAGAATGGCTACCAATTCCAGTATTCCTGCCTGGAGAATTCCAGGTACTGAGGAGGCTGTTGGGCTACAGTCCATGGGGTCACAAGGAGTCAGACACAACTGAGCAACTAACACTTTCACTTTTCACTTTTTCTGGGAAACAGAAACGCAGCCTAGAACAGAAGGGTTATTAGCTCTTGCTGGCATTCTCCCTTAGCATCTCTGAATGCTTCAACTCCTGAGCCAGAGCAGGCACCTCTAAAGCTGAAAGCCCATGACAGAGCCCTGAGCTTCCTCAATCCAAGAGCAGCACTTTGTGTTGAACCCTGTTTCCTTTTCCTCGCAGTTTTCTCCACAGTGCCTGATGCTCAGCTGGCTTAGGCAGCACCCTGAAAAACTCTACTGAGTGACGGAATACACAAACTGCTTACTCAGTGCTGGGGTTTGTTTTTGTGCTTAATACTAGGACAGAAGAACAAATAATTATTTCAAAAAATGTTATGACATTTAAAGCACAAATTACCATTTTTAACAGATAAAATATTTTAATCAAATACTGTGATTCTGGATAGAAACAAATAATAAGTGATTAGATAATTCATCACTTTTATAGTTAAATTCAACATTCTGTTCAGTTGGTTTCATTGTTTATTTAGTTAAGAGTTATTAAATAATACTGAGAACCAAAGTTGCAAAGTTCTGTGAGGAGTGGGAACATATCTAGCTATGTTTCCACTGTTTATTCAGCACTTATACAGTGTCTACTACATAGGTCAAATTCATTAGTTATTTACTGAACGAATGAATCAATGAATGGGAAAAGGGGTGTGGTTAAGTGCTGAGGCAACTTCTCAAAGATAGACTAGAGAGATTTTTCCTACTGGGCATTCATGGCCTAGCAAGAACAAATAACACACTAAATGTGATCACTGCCACATGACAGGTGTAAGAGGAGCCTTGGAGCTGGGAGGCAGGGATTCCTTTCCCTGGAAGGTAAGTCCTGGGGACTGAGGGAGATTCTGACAGGTAGAGGTGAGAGGGAAGCTCAGTTCCAGGCAGAGGAAGCAACCCTGTCCAGGGGAAGATATTGGAAAATTCAAGGGATGAAGATTAAATACACTAGCCAGGTTGGGGGGGAGGGGAGGAGGAAGCGATACTAAATAAAGATAAGGCTTCAAAAATAAATGTCAAGCAGAATTTAGCTAAATTAGGCAATTATACCAACATAACTCAAAATGCTAACAGAGGTTATTCAATCTGTATCTTTATACTCCCTCTTATGTTGGCTTTCTTCTTAGCATGTAGACATGCTAAGATCTTTCCCATTCAAATAAAAATAAGCCCCCCTGAGATACAGATATTATTAGCTACTCTCTGCATTTATACTTTAATTCACAGTAAAGTTTTTTTTTTTTTTTTTTAAAGTAGCCTTACACTTGCCGCCACCATTTTCTAACTTCAAGCCACTGCAATATGGCTCTAACTCTCACTGTTTCACTGAAATTACTCTACCACACATACCACTTGGGACAGCAAATGCATTAATTAATTTTGTGTCTTTTCTCAGCACTGAACAATGACATAGACTCATGGTGTGTCTTTATAGTTGTTGAACAAAAAAAAGAAATGTTCCCATATATTCAAGCATGAAAGGAAACTTAGAGTAAAAGACTGGGTTTCAAATGTTGTTGAGAAGAGAACTAGCTGAACTTCAGCTTTTCTAATTTGTAAGAATTTCTTGATGTTGAACTTCATGGCAAGAGGCCTTATAGATCAGCTGTGGAATGCCAGAGGAATTTCATTTGTCTGGCAAGCATCAAAAATACCATGTTTGGAGTCAAGGAAATCCACATCACATACAAAATACCTTTCTATGTTAATTCCCTTATATGCTTTATTTTTTCAAATGTAAGATATTTTATTTACGTAAAAGCAGAAATAAAATTTGAAAATCTGTATTCTGAAAATAAAGCAAAATTTTGAATTATCACTTCAATAAAACAAACTAGACTAGGGGCATGTTTCTAAAAGTCCTCTTGAGTTCTAAAATTTCATACTTAAAATTCAAAATTAATTACTTATGCTATTAATCTTCTTTCAGTAATAAACTAATTAGTTTAGTTAGAAGCTTGTCACAACTAGAGGAAAGCTCACACAGCACACCCCCCCTCCCCCCCAAAAAAAAAACAATAGAAGACTCAGCACTGCCCTAAATAAATAAACACATAATTAAAAAATAATACATCTAGTATAGGAGACAAATAAAACTGTGAAGTATGCAGTGTAATATTTCATGCATATTTCATAGTTTTATTTATCTCCTATAGATCTGCACTGGGGTGACCCTATATTTGATGGGAGCACATGGTAGAACAGCACATAATTCTTTCCAGAAACTCTGACAGTCAGGATTGTATGGTTGGAAAACTAATACCAATCTTCTGATAACTACTTGAGTATCACCATAAATCTAAACTTTATTGTACACATTTGTGCTATCAGCATGAACTTACCTTGTTTATACTCATAAGAGTCTGGAGCTATTTTCCAGTCTTGACTGTGATGATAACTATGTGACTTGGGTCAAGTTTTATTATTATCGAATGTCTCTGTGCCTCAATTTTCCTGCCTGAAAATATGGACAATAATATCCATTCTTCTGACTTTAAAGAGTTCAAGAGTATGATTAAAATAGTAAACAGAGTAAATCACCATCACATTTTAGACGCTGTACAACCTACTTTCTTCAAATATATGACTTTGAAATTTTTGTCTCTGATGTTTATCTGAAAATGTTTAGCTCACTCCCATAAAACTGTAACATCATTCTCTAGCTTTTATTTCATTTGTTTACTTCATTTTCTTCTGACTTGTCCAGTTATAACCATGTAAAAGCAGTCACCCAAAGGACCTGTACTCTGAAAACTCTAAGACAGTAATGAAAGAAATTGGAGACAACACTAATGGAAAGATATATGATGCTCTTGGATTGGAAGAATCAATACTGTGAAAACGACTATTTAACCAAAGCAATCTACAGACTCAATGCAATTCCTACCAAATTACCTATGGCATTTTTCACAGAACTAGAATAAGAAATCTTAAAATTTGCACAGTGACACAAAAGACCCTAAATAGCCAAAGTAATTTTGAGAAAGAAAAACAGAGCTGGAAGAATCAGGCTCCCTAACTTCATACTATACTACAAAATTCCAGTCTTGAAACTAGTATGGTACTAGGAAAAAAAATAGAAATATGGATCAATGAAATAGGATAGAAAGTCCAGAAATAAAGTCACACACCTATGGCGAATCAATTTATGACAAAGAATGCAAGACTATACAATGGAGGAAAGACAATCTTTTCAAAAATGGTGCTGGGAAAACTGGATGTGTAAATATGTAAAAAATGAATTTAGAACACAAAAATAAACTCAAAATGGATTAAGACCTAAATGTAAGACTGTTGCTGCTGCTGCTAAGTCACTTAGTCATGTCTGACTCTGTGAGGCCACATAGATGACAGCCCACCAGGCTCCGCCATCCCTGGGATTCTCCAGGCAAGAACACTGGAGTGGGTTGCCATTTCCTTCTCCAATGCATTAAAGTGAAAAGTGAAAATGAAGTTGCTCAGTCATGTCCGACCCTCAGCAACCCCACGGACTGCAGCCTGCCAGGCGCCTCCATCCATGGGATTTTCCAGGCAAGAGTACTGGAGTGGGATGCCATTGCCTTCTGCGAAACCTAAGACTGGATATCATCAAATTCTTAGAGGAAAACACAGGCAGAACACTCTCTGAAAATAAATCACAACAGCATCTTTGTCAATTGGTCTCCCAGAGTAATAGAAATAAAAACAAAAATAAACCAAGGAGACCTAATTAAACTCAAAAGCTTTTACACAGCAAAGGAAACCATAAGTAAAACAGACAAACAAAAAAGACAGCCCACAGAACAGGAGAAAATATTTGCAAATGATGCAACCAACAAGCAGCTCATGTAGCTCAATATCATAAAAACAAACAGTGCAATCAAAAAATGGGCAGAAGACCTAAATAGACATTTCTCCAAAGAAGACATACAGACGGCTGAGAGGCCCATGAAAAGATGCCCAACACCGCTAATTATTAGAGAAATGCAAATCAAAACTGCCACGAGATAACACCTTATACCAGTCAAAATGGCCATCAACAAAAAATCTACAAACAATAAATGCTGGAGTTGTGTCAGGCAGAATAATGTTCCCAGGGCAAAGAAGTCTATGTCCTACTCCCCAGAATTTGTGACTGTCACATTACAAGGTAAAAAGATATTAAGGTTGCAAATGGATTTAAGATTGCTAATCAGCAGGTTTAAAGATGAGATTATCCTGGATTTTTCAGGTGGGCTAATATAACTGTGGTATTGGAGAAGACTCTTGAGAGTCCCTTGGACTGCAAGGAGATCCAACCAGTTCATTCTAAAGGAGATCAGTCCTGGGTGTTCTTTGGAACAACTGATGCGAAAGCTAAAACTCCAGAACTTTGGCCACCTCATGCGAAGAGTTGACTCATTGGGAAAGACTCTGATGCTGGGAGGGATTGGGGGCAGGAGGAGAAGAGGACGACAGAGGATGAGATGGCGGGATGGCATCACCGACTCGATGGACGTGAGTTTGAGTGAACTCTGGGAGTTGGTGACGGACAGGGAGGCCTGGCGTGCTGCGCTTCATGGGGTCGCAAAGAGTCAGACATGACTGAGCGACTGAACTGAACTGAATATAATCACAAGGGTTCTCTGAAAATATGGAAAAGGCAGAAGTATGAGAGCGATACACTGCAACAAAGACCAACTAGTCATTGATGGGTTTGAAGACGGAGAGGGGGCCAGAAGCCAGAGAGTGTGGGCAACCTCCAGAAACTGGAAAAAGCAAGGAGACAGACTTGCTCCAAGTACAGTAAGATAATAAATATGTGTTGTTTTAAGTAACTAAGTTTGTGCTAATTTATTACAGGAGCCATAAGAAGTCAATAGAGCAGTCTAAAGGATCCCAAACCTGGCACTGCTTTGGAAGTCTGAATATTCTAAAATACTGGTTCTGACTAGATCAGATTTCACTGTGCTATACATATATATATATATATATATATGTGATATATATATATATGTGATATATATATATAGTTTGTTTGTTTTAGGTAAGAAAGTAGAATATTAAAGAAAACTATTAATGATATATGCCCATCATTTTAGCAGAAATACCAAGAAAATAATTTGCTTAAAATTAATATTTAACACTGTATCAGATATCATTTTTATACAAAGGTAAGATTTTAATTAATATATTTACTTATTTGTAAAATAATCCAACAAAGAAAGTAAAAGAGAAAAATGTAACTTATTTCTTTAAAATTTTTCTGTTAATTTCCGTAAGGGTGTAAGTTAAGGATCATTTATTTTAACCCCCAAATGCTGAGTACTTTGTATATTCTAAATAGCTTCAAAAGCAATCAATTTCCAAAACTCATTCAAGTGGGAACATTTTATTTTTTTTAAGGCAGATTCCTTTTGAGATATTAAGTTATTAAGCTCAATAACAACTGTATAAAGCCCATTGCTAAGAACAATTTCCCCTTTTGGTGCAATGTAAATAATAGAAGGGGGAAAAACAGTTTAAATCTCTAATTAGTCACTTTCAAAATGTACTTAATTAAAACATTTTTTACTTTTATATATGATCTTTATGGTAAGAGATACCATTCTACTCTCCTACAACTTAATCAGCTAAATATAAAATGTAACCTTCCATCTGGTAAATCAATTTAACAGACATAATTGTGCCCTACCATAACTCAATAAGACACTGAGGAAAACCATTGAAATGCTATTTCCTTTTCTTTAGAAGAGAATTATGTACAATTTCAGCATGCTTTGCATTTCTAAAAGTTAAAGTCAACAGGGAGGTATCACTCTCCTTTACATGAGTTTCCCATGAGAAAATCAAAAGCAAAGTTAAAGCTTGTGCTGTTATTCATGAAACACTCCTTAATACTAACTTGGCTTTAACCAGAATATATTATTTGGCAGCTAAAACCTTTAATTAGAGTTGTGGTTTGAGCAGATTTTCACTGAATTTATGTTCTATAAGCACTCAAAGAACAGCACTGTTTTTCTAACCAGCAGATTCGAATTCAGGTCGTTTAAATGTTGTACCTGAGCTACAGGTGGAAAAAAAGAGAATGTTGCTCTGATTCTCATTTTATTGACTTTAATTATGATTCAACATTTCTGAACAAGTACTAACAACAGATAGACAAGAAAGAGAATGAGATGCTCCTTCTAACAAAAATATCTTGAGCATTTGCTGTGTGCAAGGCTGTATATACTAGATACTATGAAAAGAAAGAATACTTATCAGAAAAGATGATTCCTACACTAAAAAAGAGAAAGAACTGGTGGGGGAAAGCTTTTAACTCACAGATGGATTGGACAACAGGAGAGAGAAGATGATGGAGCCAAAGTGGAAAACAAAAGTCAAACCTGCATAATTAGGGGAGAGGATAGCAGAATTGAGAAAAATCAGGGTGATAAGCAAGTTTTGAGGTGAAGGATGTTGTTCAGTCGCTCAGCTGTGTCCAATTCTTTGTGATCCCATGGACTGCAGCAGGCCAGGCTTCCGTGTCCTTCACTATCTCCCGGAGATTGCTCAAACTCATGTCCATTGAGTTGATGATGCCATCCAACCATCTCATCCTCTGTTGCCCCTTCTCCTCCTGCCCTCAATGTTTCCCAGCACCAGGGAAAGTGAGTCAGCTCTTCTCATTAGATGGCCAAAGTATTGGAGCTTCAGCTTCAGCATCACTTCTTCCAATGAATATTCAGAGTTGATTTCCCTTAGTATTGACTGGTTTGATCTCCTTGCTGTCCAAGGGACTCTCAACAGAGTCTTCTCCAGCACCACAGTTGGAAAGAATCCATTCTTCGGCACTAAACCTTCTTTACGGTTCAACTCTCACATCCATACATGACTACTGGAAAAACCACAGTTTTGATTATATGTGGAAGATGGGAGGTCAACTTTTAAACCTGGTTCAGTTCAGTTCAGTTCAGTCACTCAGTTGTGTCCGACTCTTTGTCTGGTAGGTTCAACTAACTGCAGCACATCTTGGAAATGTCAGCCTGGAATCCACTAAAGGGTTCAGAGTTACAGATGTGGGTTTAGATCACAAATGAAAGAACTTAAAAAAAATGTCAAGATGGCTTTGATCAGTCTGTTCACTGAAGGAATGAGAAAGCTGGGGTAAGCTCTACCATCAGAGATACTTATTGATTAGAATGAATAGGAACTAGAATTAAAGCCTTTAGGGGAGTGATGGTAATTAAAGCATGGGGAAATTAAAACAATGGAACAACATGCAGAGAAGAGTCAACTGGACTATAGAAATCCCAAGTTTTCTGGCATTAAGATATGAAGGATATAGTTATGAAAATAGAGAGTCCAGATGAACGGAAGTACAGCATATAAAATTAACATTTAAAGGAGGAACAGTTGGTCAGTGAGGCTTAAAGTCACAAAAAATAAAAAGGAAACCTGAGAAAAATCCATTTACTTGGAGATTTATAATCATTGGCGTTCTTTAAGAATACTGATACAGAAGTGGAAGTGAAGTGAAAGTGAAAATCACTCAGGCATATCCGACTCTTTAGGACCCTATGGACTATACAGCCCATGGAATTCTTCAGACCAGAATACTGGAGTGGGTAGCCTTTCCCTTCTCCAGGGAATCTTCCCAACCCAGGGATCGAACCCAGGTCTACCCGCATTGCAGGTGGATTCTTTACCAGCTGAGCCACAAGGGAAGCCCGATACAGAAGAGAAATAGAGCTGAATCAGACGATATATTCATTTCTATAATATCATAGCCTAAGAGAATAACTAATAATATCATTATTCTGACCTTATTTACATAGATGATGAAATAAGTTCAAATTTTGACAACAAAAGAAGGATGGAAAAAACAAGAATAATTTATTTAAACTTTTACTTTTTTTAAAAAATCATTTTTTAGACAAAGGACTGATTTTGAGTGTTGGAACATTTTAGAAGGGGCTTGTTAATCAGAAGACAGAAGATGCTTGCCTTAGGGGGATAATCACTAAGTCTCTTGGCTCCTTGAAAGCAACCACAGTCTCATAATCAGAGAGTCTCATATCAGTGCTCTCATAATCAGAGCAGTTTTTGGCCCAGAATCAGCGCCGAATAAGTTGCTTTCTTCTCTCACCTCATTCAGAAAAACTGAAAGGGACACCTTTAAAAACTACCTTTTCTTTGGAACATATAAATTAGAAGATGGCTATTGAAACTGAGAATGACAAAATACAAGAACTGATCTTCCCAGTATTCTGCATCCTTTGCAATCTTCTTACTGTGATGTAGCAGAAAAGCAGACTATATTCAGTGTCAGAGGAAGATGTCTCCCGGACCATCCACTTTAATCACTAAATTCCTATTCAACTCTACCCATCTTTAATTTCCTTCTAATGATACATTTAGCATACACTAACCTTTTAAACTATATATTTTAATATAATTTCTACCAACAAGTTTCAAAATGACTTCCTTCCTATCAACCTAAAATTTCAACCTTTAATACTGAGATTTTTTTTACATTCAAAAGTTCACTGTAATCATAAATTTCCTGATTTTTTATCTTTTACATTTTCCTTAATAGAGAAGAAACCTTAATAATCATGGTCTTGCCTCATGTGGCAATATCTCCTTTCCTTTCTCTGATGGAGTATTTTCCTATGTTCGCACGTCATTCAATGCTAGGATTAACCCTACTGACGCTGAATTGTATAATTCACTTACTTATTTCTATCCAAATGAAAGGTAAGATGATGTTTCCAATACCTATCACTGAAATAACCAAAATGTCATTGCTCTTCTTACCTTCTTAGTAGAGCTCTTCATCTTTGAATTCCCTACCTCCTTAACTTTTTCCTACCCTGCAGCTCTCCCTGAGGCTTCCCCCTAATTCACTAAACATTCATAGTCATATCCTCCCTCCCTCTCTGCTTCTTCTCTGCTTCTGTCTATCAAACACACACACACACACACACACACACACACATATAAACCTTTTTCTTCTAAAGGGGTCCAAATTTCAAAATCTTACTAAGTTTTCTAGTAAGTGATCCAAGAAAACTCCAACTTTCAGTCAGTGAACTTTAATTTCATTTCGTATGTTATATTCCGACCTCAATATAATAATAAAAAAAAATTCATCAATTTTCTTCTCAAGCCAGAAGGAATGACCTTCCACAACATTTTTACACTGATTGTCTTTATCATCCTTTCCGTCTCCAGTGAACTCTACAGTGCTTGCTAATACCTACATATTTTGGTGTCAGAAAGACTGGAATTAGAATTCTACCTTTGTTGTTTCCTTGCTCTGTGAACTTGGATACATTTATAAGCTGAGTTGTATTTTTTACAAAAGTTAGTTGACTAACCTCTGTGCTTTTATTCTCTCCTTTTATTCAGATCAGCACACACTAGCCAACACACATCTCTCTCTAAAGGTTTTATTGTTTCATGTTAATCTCACACATAAAAATGTATTGCACTGACTTCTTGGCTCCTCTTCTTCCCCTGTGCTTCAAGGGACAGTGAATTACTGCCAAGTGTGTCTCACATGGGCTTCCAGGCTCTGGCACGACACGATTAGCAGAAGTCTCTCTATGTGCTGTCTAAAATAGATATTCCACCTTAAGATGCTCACTCCTCAGAGCTATGCCTTTTCTGTTTTTCCCTAAATCTCCACCTAAACATCATTGAGGTTATATTGTGGAACCATCTCTGCACTAAGGTTTCCCTATCTGCTTCTAAAACTCTATAAATACCTTTAGTAACATTAAACACATCATGATCTTAATGATATATATTCAGTATAATGAAATATTTTGGAGAATAAAATTGCTAATGATTATAAAACAAACACATAAACAAACACGTCTTCCATTTGTATTTATCCTATGTGTTTTCACAAATAGTCCAGTTATCTTAAAGGTAGAAAACAGTTTAACTTATCATCTGAATCAAAAGAAGCATAATAATGAGCTGTAAAAGAAATGGAGAAAACATTTCTAGAGTTTTTTAAGTATAAATTTTATACATTTACAAATCATAAAATCTTTGAATTTCACAATTCATCCTTAGAACATCTCTTTTATAACATTTGTCCACTCAAGAAACATCATATATGCCCATTATTTCAAGTTTTTTTCCCCCAATTCTGCCAAAATGGCTATGCAATCTTGTAACTTATTTACTTTATGCCACTGTTAAAGGAATTTTAAGATGCTTTCAAGAAATGGTATACATTAAACTGGCTATTGAAAAAAATAATGTCACCTAGGATAGGCTAATGTCCAGGGAAACAGACATTTTCATTCACTTCAGTTAGCGGTGAGAAGTTAAACAATTCACATTGAGTAGATAGAGTCTGAATCACAACACATACTGCTAGAAATCTACCCTGTAGAGTTAATAAGCTATTTGTCAAAAGAAGAACTTGTATAACATTTACTTCAAAATTATTTTAAATAGCAATACTGGAAATACTTTAAATGTCCAACATTAGAGGACTGTATATAAAATATAGTATAGTTGTATAATAAATTGTAATTATTTACCAACTAAACTGACATTGGAAACTCACACTTGAAATTAAAAGACATCAAAAAGGAATGTTATGGTGCCAACATAGAAATTACAGTTGCTGCTATTTCATTGCTTTGTATTATATTTCTAAAATTAATATAGATTTCTTTGTAATAACAAGTAAAGTATTTATTATAATAAGTCAAATACACAAGTAAGGAAATCTCTGCATAGGATAAGGATAGCAATTTCAACTGAACAAACTGAATAGCTTAGATTCTGATAGAGAAAAAGGAGAAATACAAAGAATATATAGTTGCAGTAAGTACATTAACTATTCAAGACAGACAAACATGATCCTGGTAATAGACCCAAAAGAAAGTTATTATGCACATACATGTATATGCAATGGTAATGGAAAACATAATGGATGTCTTTTACACATATATGTATATGTAGGGAAAACCACTAGACCATTCAGGTATGACCTAAATCAAATTCCTTACGATTATACAGTGGAAGTGAAAAATAGATTGAAGGGATTAGATCTGATAGACAGAGTACCTGAAGAACTATGGACGGAGGTTTGTGACATTGTACAGGAGGTAGTGATCAAGACCATCCCCAAGAAAAAGAAATGCAAAATGGTTGTCTGAGAAGCCTTACAAATAGCTGAGAAAAGAAGAGAAGCTAAAGACAAAGGAGAAAAGGAAAGATATACCCATTTGAATGCAGAGTTCCAAAGAACAACAAGGAGAGATAAGAAAGTCTTCCTCAATGATCAATCCAAAAAGTAGAGCAAACAATAGAACTGGAAAGACTAGAGATTTCTTCAGGAAAATTAGAGATACCAAGGGAACATTTCATTCAAAGATGGGCCCAATAAAGGACAGAAATGGTATGGACCTAACAGAAGCAAAAGATATTAAGAAGAGGTGGCAAGAATACACAGAAGAACTATACAAAAATGATCTTCATGACCCAGATAATCATGATGGTGTGATCATTCACCTTGAGCCAAACATCCTAGAATGCAAAGCCAAGTGGGCCTTAGGAAGCATCACTACGAACAAACAAATCTAGTGGAGGTGATGGAATTCCAGCTGAGCTATTTCAAATCCTAAAAGATGATGCTCTGAAAGTGCTGCACTCAATATGCCAGCAAATTTGGAAAACTCAGCAGTGGCCACAGGACTGGAAAAGGTCAGTTTTCATTCCAATCCCAAAGAAAGGCAATGTCAAAGAATGCTCAAACTACCACACAATTGCACTCATCTTACACGCTAGTAAAGTAACGCTCAAAATTCTCTAAGCCAGGCTTCAACAATATGTGAACAGGGAACTTCCAGATGTTCAAACTGGTTTTAGGAAAGGCAGAGGAACCAGAGACCAAATTGTCAACATCTGCTGGGATCATCGAAAAAGCAAAAGAGTTCCAGAAAAACATCTACTTCTGCTTTATTGACTATGCCAAAGCCTTTGACTGTGTGGATCAGAATAAACTGTGGAAAATTCTGAAAGAGATGGGAATACCAGACCACCTTACCCATCTTCCAACAAATTTGTATTCAAGTCAAGAAGCAGCAGTTAAAACTGGACATGGAACAACAGACTGGTTCCAAATCAGGAAAGGAGTATGTCAAGGCTATCTATTGTCACCCTGCTTATTTAACTTATATGCAGAGTATATCATGCAAAATACTGGGCTGGATGAAGCACAAGCTAGAATCAAGATTGCTGGGAGAAATATCAATAACCACAGATATACAGATGTCACCACCCTTACGGCAGAAAGCAACAAAGAACTAAAGAGCCTCTTAATGAAAGTGAAAGAGAAGAGTGAAAAAAGCTGGCTTAAAGCTCAACATTCAAAAAACGAAGATCATGGCATCTGATCCCATCACTTCATGGCAAATAGATGGAGAAACAATGGAAACAGAGACAGACTATATTTTTGGGGGGCTCCAAAATCATTGCAGGTGGTGACTGCAGCCATGAAATTAAAAGATGCTTGCTTTTTGGAAGAAAAGTTATGACCAACCTAGACAGCATATTAAAAAGCAGAGACATTACTTTGCCAACAAAGGTCCGTCTAGTCAAGGCTATGGTTTTTCCAATAGTCCTGTATGGATGTGAGAGGTGGATTATAAAGAAAGCTGAGTGCCGAAGAATCGATGCTTTTGAACTGCTGTGTTGGAGGAGACTCTTGAGAGTTCCTTGGACTGCAAGAAGATCCAACCAGTCCATCCTAAAGGAGATCAGTCCTGACTATTCATTGGAAGGACTGATGCTGAAGCTGAAACTCCAATACCTTGGCCACTTGATGTGAAGAACTGACTCACTGGAAAAGACCCTGATGCTGGGGAATTGAAAGCAGGAGGAGAAGGCGACAACAGACATGGTTGGATGGCATCACCGACTCGATGGACATGAGTTTGAGCAAGCTCCAGGAGTTGGTGATGGACAGGGAAGCCTGGCGTGCTGCAGTCCATGGGGTTGCAAAGAGTTGGACACGAATGAGCGACTGAACTGAACTGAACTGAATGGTAATGGAAAACATAATGGATGTGTCTTACTGTTGTTCAGTCGCTAAGTTCTGTGTCGCCCACTAGGCTCCTCTGTCCATGGTGCTTTTCTAAGCAAGAATAATGGAGTAGGTTGCCATTTCCTACTCCAGGGGATCTTTCTGACCCACGGATAGAACCAACATCTCCTGCCTCACTTGCATTGCAGGGAGATTCTTTACCCCTGAGAAGCATTCTAAAAGCTGGAGAAATATTTTTCATATGTGTTTTCTTATAACTATAATATAAATAAATAACATGACAAATTTAATAAGTAAAATTTCTTCTATGTGTTATATTTAAACCTATAAAGTATTTTTATTAGTTATTCTGTATCCATAAGCTTACTGATTCTCCTAAAGACATCTAGCAGATTTGAAAAATATTTTCTTGCATAGTGACTGCAAAGTATTATATTTTGGTATTAACTTTATATTTTCAGCTTCTCAGAATTCTGTCACTGATTAATTAATTAGCTCTTTTATTTGCGGAAAAAACAATTGAAAGATCTAACTTAAAATTGATATTTAACTTCTGGAATAGTTTAACTTTTACAAATGTTTAAATATTTAGATGTACAAAGAATACATCAATTTGTGGCTTTAAATAATTTGCTTTCAATGAAAAATGTCTGTAGTAGTTGAAATTATGAAGGATAATCAAAATATTAGTGCTAAAATATTTTGAACATTATTCATCATTGGACTCAGAGAAGGCAATGGCAACCCACTCCAGTACTCTTGCCTGGAAAATCCCGTGGACAGGGGAGCCTGGTGGGCTGCTGTCTATGGGGTCACACAGAGTTGCACACAACTGAAGCAACTTAGCAGCAGCAGCAGCATCACTGGAGTAAGTTAAATTACAAATGGTACACCCTAAATTGTTATATGATGAATCAACACTGTGCTTAAACTTCAGCAAAACTGCCTTTTTCAATGATACTAGATACCACTTACCACTTACTTATGTACAAATCACAGAGGATGAAAGACCAGGTTCTGAAATAAGACTTTTTGTCTTCAAGCCTGGCATTACACTTACTGTTCATAGAAGTAAAATGATAACTGAATAAATTTACTAACTGCTCTGTGACTGTTTCCTTATCTATAAAAACTGGTGACAAATAGCAAGATGTATTCCAAGAGTTATTGTATGGAAACAATTGATATATAGATAAGACACTTAAAATGTTATCTAGCACATGTAACCAATGCTACTATTACTACCATATAAATTTAATTATAAAATATTCCAGAAGGGCAGTGTTTGTATGACACAGGTAGCAAGGACATTTTAAGAGAGATGAACTGTAAAAGATTTCAGTTGGGGTTTCAGGCCAGAAAAAGCAGAGGATTTGCAAAAACTTCCTATAAACTGCAGTGTTTAAAATCACTTTTTAAGAAAGGGTAAGTCAGTCAGATCTGAAGATCGCACTGAGGAATGGCCTGCAGCATGTGTGAAAATTCACAAAAAATTCTCGAGAAGAGAGTCGATAGGCTCAGAGCTGTGCTTTAGAAGGATGAACACTGGTTAGAATTTCATTCTCAGTCCAGGTCCTCTGAGAGCTTCTGTGAACTCCATCCCAACTTCCAGGGTGGACAAGCGAGTCAGGATCCCCACCTGTGCTCCCTGGCACAATTTATCTCTCTCAGAGTGATAATTCACGATTCACTCTCTCACCAGAGTGACCGATTCAGGGTTGGTACATGACCAAAGCTGTTCAGGTGAGTTAGTCCTGGGAATTATCAGAATTACTTGGGGAAAAATGTTCATAGCAGCACTATTCACAATAGCCAAGACATGGAAACAACCTAAATGTCCATAGATAAATAAATGGAAAAATAAGATGCCGTGTATAAACACACATACAATGGACTATTAGTCAGCCATTAAAAAGAATGAAATAACACCATAAACAGCAATATGGAGGGACCTAGAGATCATCGTACTAAGTCAGAAAGAGAAATACCATATGGCAGCACTTATGTGTGGAATCTAAAATATGACACAGATGAACTTATCCTCGAAACAAAAGCAGACTCACAGACATAAAAACGGATTGTGATTTGCCAAGTGGGAAGTGGGGCGGGAAAGGGATGGATTGGGAATTTGGAATTAGCAGGTGCAAACTATTCTATACAGAATGATAAACAATAAGGCCCTACTGTATAGCACAGAGAACTATATTTGATAAGCCATAATGAAAAAGAAGATGAAAAGGATGTGTGTATATATATATATATATATATATATATATATGCACATATATGTATAACTGAACCACTTTGTTATATGGTGGAAATGAACACAACATTGTAAATCAACTATACTTCAATAACATAAATTAAAAAAAAACAAAACAGGAATTACTTGAGGGGAAAGTGTTTCTTTTCACTGTTCTTTCTTAGCAGGTAAGAGGTAAGTCTAGGGCTATACTGAGCTAGCCCTGTCATTATTAAGAGGGAGCATTACTGCATGTAAAGTTCAGCAGAACCAGGCTAGAAACTCGCACTTCTATTAACAACATGTGAACACACTGAATTAACATCATCTAAGCACCTAGACATTAAGAAAATTCAGATAAATGAAACCTCCAAATCCTCTTTTTTCAAAAACTAAGCTTCTTGGTACTTGTTTCTTAAAAATTAAGAGTCCTGAAAGTACAGTTCTGCTCAGGCACTGTATTTCTTTTGTGTGATATGATTTAGAATGCTTCTCTGTCCAAACTCCAAGGGAAGAGTCTGCTGTGACTGTGATGTCTGACCTGGGCAATGAAGGGAATCTGTAGTGCCGTTCAGGCCCATGTGTGTCCACTGTGGTCTATACTTGTGCTGTCCTAGATGATAGTTACTAGCTAGCTGCATGTGAATATTTAAATTCAAAATTTGTCAATGAATATTTATCTCCTCAGCCACACCGGCTACATTGTATGTTCAACTTCAGGTGGCTACATTTGCTTACTGGTTACTGAATTGCGCAGTGCAGACACAGAACTTTTCCCAGTATTACAGAAAAATTTGTTTAGCAGGACTAGTCTATACTATTTTTAAAAAACCAGACACAACTGAAGTGACTTAGCAGCAGCAGCACAGCTGTTGCTAAAGTCATGTCCAACTTTTTGAGACCCCATGGACTGCAGCACACCAGGCTCCTCTGTCCTTCACTATCTCCAGATAGCAGGCTAATAAGTTTTCTGAGAATTTCTTTTGTGTTACCTACTTCAAAACAAATAAAACTAATATAGAAAATTCCAATTAAATACACTGAAAGCTTATTTAATTAATTATTAAAAAAATAATTAATATATCAATGTCTTCTCTTACCTACATTCTTCAGATGGTCTGGATCTTTGCTTTCACTCAATTCAGTTCAGTTGCTCAGTTGTGTCCAACCCTTTGTGACGTCATGAACTGCAGCATGCCAGGCTTCCCTGTCCATCACAAACTCCCGGAGCTTACTCAAACTCATGTCTATTGAGTCGGTGATGCCATCCAACCATCTCACTCAAGAATGTTTATAATGTGTGAATATGAAACAGTAGTTTCTCAAGAAGTAAGGTGGTTCAAAATCTAAATTAAACTAATTGTCAATCAACATGGGTCTCACTATGAGGACTGTGAGCTCCTTAATGGCAAAAATCCTTTGTTACTCATATCAATTTATTTATACACACCAAAAGGCCCAGCACAAAGTGTGGTTTGTCAGATAAGGAATGAAGATGTGACAGACACTCTTTAGGAACATTTTTTACCATCCAATTGGGAAGAACAAGATAAGAATGGGAGTATGAAATATGATACTTAATAACTGACATGTGATTATTAGCTTTTACAGCAAAAATTAAACTGAAAATGGAAGAGGTAAAGATAATGTCAGAATTTATAGCTTATGAAAAATATTTATCTTGTATATGGATAAGTACTAAAGAATGGAGAGAATCAGTATAAGTATTAAAATAATGATAAATGTTAGCTCAAAATCAAATATTAATAATTTTATAAAATAAGAGATTGGCAAATTAAGGTCACTCAATGTAAAAATCTAGCATGCTAAGGCAAAACTATTATTTTGTGCTACCTTAAATACTAATAAGAGTTTTGAGCAAACAGATAATGGTTTCCAGCAGATTTCTTTGCCATCAAGGACACTTCTATTTCAAAGAAACTCAGTGAGTGGCTGAAACTTACCAATATTTTGTCATTTATTTTTTCACCTTTTAATTTATTTCATTAGATGTGTCTAAAGATACATAAATTCATATATTTGTATAGAATATTTTCCCAGTACTTCAAGTTATATAACTGTGAATATTACAAATTAGAAGTCACTTTTCAATCATTCTCATGATTATACAACAGATGGCTAAATGCTTTTAAAGTCTTAAGTATTATTTTTTGCCAATTTCTCATTCCAATCTTATCTAAAACATCCTGCATGTTTCTAAATGAGCATTTTATGGGGAGTGAAAAATATGTCATTAGACTTTGCTACAGTTAATTACAACAAATTTGAGATATAATTCTGCAAAAGCACCATCATTTATTTCTTATTTATATGTTCTTCAAAGCATTAACATTTTCTTATCTTAATCTTCATGAAACATTCTGGTATGGTTCCTGTTTAGAATAATATACAATATTAGCAATCAGTTGGTCCAAGTTTGTCATTCATCCAAGAAATCTGAGCTACAAAATCATGAAGTAATATATGTTCAAGGTCATACATTAGTGAGAGGGTTAAGATCACAACTCTAGACTGTTTTTGCCATTCCAATTATTTTACACTTAAACTATGTTCAGTTCAGTTCAGTTTCTCAGTCGTGTCCGACTCTTGGTGACCCCATGGACTGCAGCATACCAGGCTTCCTTGTCTATCACCAACTTCCAGAGCTCGCTCAAACTCACGTCCATCGAGTTGGTTTGCCATCCAACCATCTCTGTTGTCCCCTTCTCCTCCTGCATTCAATCTTTCCCAGTATCAGGGTCTTTTCAAATGAATCAACTCTTCACATCAGGTAGCTAAAGTATTGGAGTTTCAGCTTCAGCATCAGTCCTTCCAATGAATATTCAGGACTGATCTCCTTTAGAATGGTCTGGTTGGATCTCCTTGCAGTCCAAGGGACTCTCAAGAGTCTCCTCCAACACCGCAGTTCAAAAGCATCAATTCTTCGGCACTCAGCTTTCTTTATAATCCAACTCTCACATCCATACATGACTACTGGAAAAACCATAGCCTTGACTAGACGGACCTTTGCTGGCAAAGTAACGTCTCTGCTTTTGAATATGCTCGCTAGGTTGGTCATAACTTTCCTTCCAAGGAGTAAGTGTCTTTTAATTTCATGGCTGCAATCACCATCTGCAGTGATTTTGGAGCCCCCAAATAATAAAGTCTGTCACTGTTTCCATTGTTTCTCCATCTATTTGCCATGAAGTGATGGGACCAGATCTCATGATCTTAGTTTTCTGAATGTTGAGTTATAAGCCAACTGTTTCACTCTCCTCTTTCCCTTTCATTAAGAGGCTCTTTAGTATGCAGCCACTACTAATAATTCCTACTACCAATGCCACACCATTATTCCCAGCAACTCAAACGGGCAATACGCACAGAGGCTCTGTTATATGTCAGGCACTGTGTTGGGCACCTTCATGAAATATGTTTTTGCTTATCATAATCCTGAAAGCCAAATATTTTCCATTCTTGACACTTTAAGAATGGAGGCTCAGAGAAGTCCTGTAACTTGCCTGCTGTCACACAGCTCTAGCTGGTAGTGCCACGCTAGAATTCTAAGCCAAATCTTTCTAACTCCAAACCGTGAGGTTATTTTCCAAGCTCTGTCTTTCTAGGCTATATTAGCTTCTTCACACTAGTTCCCCCCACCCCTGGCAACCACACTAATTTCTACTGGCAAATAATTTTAGTTAGATGTTCAAAGTTCCTACTAAGCTGATTAATTATCAAACAATTCTCAATTGACATTTGGTCTTACCTCCAACTAGTTATCAAACATACCACATGCACAATCAATCTGTGAGACTAGTTTTCCATGTATCGAATTGTGAAACTTAAACTATTTGTCTCTTGTTTTAACATAACCATATATCTAACTTTTCAATAAAAAATTCTTAGGGACATTAATTTCTATTATGCTTTTCAGTGAAAAATCACATGTTATAAATTTGTATTCTTTTTATATTACAAAGATTCTTACTACTCTACACCATTTAATTTTTGGGTAAATACTACAGCAGTTTATCATCTGTAACAGATCACCTTATACACCTTAAGGAAAAAAATGTAAAAGTAAAAAATATTGCTGGTTAAACTATATAATATTATCTGTTAGATCCATTCGAATATGTTTGTTTAAAAAATGAGCAAACAAGTCAAAATTATTATGCTGTACACTTCAAATTTACACAGTGCTGTGAGTTACATTTTAACAAAACTGGAAGAAAAAGTGCATATCAAAGAAATATAGTAGCTGGAAATTGCTAACTTTTCATAATCTAAAGGATCAAACCTATCAAAAGGCTCCTTTTAAAATGTAATTTTACTATATAAAAAATTAAATCCTATTTTTAAAAAGAGTTGATTTTTCTAATTTTTGGAGGGCCAAAAATTGGTTTGTTTTTCTTACCTTATCAAACCTCTAGCATTTGATATGAAGAGAAAGGTAAGAAAAACACAGGGGAAAAAGTCCTTATCATTCTCAAGTCTTGCTCACAGAGTAGCTCATGCTCTGTTCCATTACAGTATTTCATCAAATTCATTCTCAAAGTAGCAAAAACCAATGGAGTGTTTGATTCCTATTAAGGAGAAGAGAAAGATGACATATAGAAGAGGGTACAGAATAAAATACAATAGAATGAAACATTGGGCAAAGACTTTAGCATAAAGTATAGCCTTCCTTCCAAAATGTGATTTAAAAATTATTTCAGTCTATTCTCTTTGTCAGTATTTTCAGTACACAGATTTGTTAGTCATGACCATACTGAGAAGGAGAGTCAAACACTGATGACTTATAACCTTATAAAAAATTTATTATAATTAATTGGTAAAATTATATTGTTTAAATATGAATCTGTCATCTTAAAAAACTGCAAAGTTGTGTTTTTAAAATTTTTTGAAAATTGTTTACTGATTTAAAAGTTATGGAGAATCTTTTATATACATTTGTAACAGATAAAAATAAACCAGATTACAAATCCTTTTTCTTTCTTTTTAAAGCAAACCATGTACCAAGTTTTTTGGTTCAAATTGTGTAGGATAAGTTAAATTGTGTTCTATTAACCAATATGAGTGTATTTCTGTAAGTATAGTTATGCTGAAATAAAGTTTTTTTTTAAAAAATTAGTGAATGGCTGGCTGCCTTTTGGTATCAGCTACAGCATGTGAAAAGCTTGGAAACCTTCACTGCCATCCTCACCACAAGAAGAAAGCTGAGCAGATTAAAACCAAAGCGATTTTCTTAGATTCATCAGAGAACTGAGAGGTCTCAGAGCAAACTGCCATTCCAAAATCAAGAGAGACTGAAAAACAACAAAAATCATAGCTGAGATCAGTTAATGGAGAAGAGAAGCCACTGGAGCCAGGAACTGGTAGAACACTCAGATGTTAATTTTGATGAGTTACTGGAGGCTGAGTGTGGACTAGCTCGAGAGTTAAAAACCCCAGGGGCCCAGTCTCATAAGGGAAGAGTACATATTCAGAGGTTTTATTTACAAGAACCCAACCATGTGAAGAATCCCCTCTTGTCTATGTGATGATAGGGAACAGAGGTAAAGGGGGAAAGAAAAGCAGCCATTTGAAATATGTCCAGTAAAAAAGTACAGATATAAAATATACCCAGAGTACTCTACATAACAAAACCTGCCCTCCAAGGGAAACTATTTGCTAGAACTTTATTTGACCTTAGAGAAAGGCAATTAGGCAACTGTAGCCTCTTCTAGCTTTCCTATCTCACTTACATGGAAGATTTTTTAAAAAGCTAAGAAACAGCTCTAGAGTTCAAAGACCACAAACTCAGAGACCACTAAAAAACTGAGATTTAATTATAAAATTATAGAACACTGTCCCTCCCCAATGCCTTGGCTGTGATTGTGTGTAGCTGCTCAGTCATGTCCAACTCTTTGTGACCCCATGAACTGTAGCAAGCCAAGCTCCTCTGTCCATGGGATTCTCCTGGGAAGAAATACTGGAGTGTGTTGCCATTTCCTCCTCCAGGGGATATTCTCAACCCAGGAATAGAACCAGCGTCTCCTACAATGGCAGACAGATGCTTTACCATTGATCTGGGTAGCCTCCAATGTCTTATCATCACATTAACAGGTTCCAGTATAACAACAGTGGATTGCCAATGAGAGAGCGGCAAGACACACTCCATTTATGAAGGAGCTCTTAGGGAAACCCCAAAATGGAGAAAGAAAACAAACAAACAAACAAACGAACGAACTGCAACCAAGGAAACTAGAAGAAACCTAAGCCATGGCACCTACATCCACTGCAAACATGAAACGCAACCATATTAACATAAAATCTCACACAGAAAGCTTAACTAGTCAATCTCTAATATATCATGTCCAGCTTTCAACAAAAAGTTGGAAAGCATGCTAAAAATGAAGAGAAAACAGTCTGAAGAGATAAGGCAAGCATCAGACCAGACTCAGTTATTACAAAGATTTTGGAATTATCAGAGAACTTAAAATAACTATGAATAATATGTTAAGGGCTCTAATGGAAAAGGTTGACAATATGTAAGAATATGTTAGTAACTGTAAGCAAAGAGGTAGAAACACTAAGAAAGTACCAAAAGGAAATAAATGCCTGAGATCAAAAGTATAGAATGAAGAATGCCTTTTATGGGCTCAAGAAGAAATTGGACACAACTGAGGAAAGAATACATGACCTTAAAGACATGTCAATAGAAACTTCCGAAGTCGATGGGCAAAGAAAAAAAAAAGAATGAAGAAAATACTTGCCAGTCTGGGACAATTGCAAAAGACATAACACATGCATAATGAGAAACCAATAACATAAAAGAAAGAAGCAGGAGACTATTCGAGCAGTAGCTGGAATACACAGACAAGCTCTCAAGCTAGGAGTCTCAGGGAACATGAAACAGTATAAATACCAAACATCAGACTCCTGGGCACATCATACTCAAACAGTAGAAAACCAAAAACAAAGAACATCTTCCATGAAACCAGAGGATATTAGAAAGCATCCTGCCTATAAATCAACAATAAGAACTGAATCAAATTTCTTGTCAGAAACCATGCAAGCAAGAAGAGAGTGAAGCATTTACAGTGTTGCAAGGAAAAAAAATTCAGCAACCAAGAATTCTGCATTCAGTGCAATTATCTGTTAAATATAAAGGAAAAATAAAAACTTTTTTAGACAAACAAGAACTAAGGAAATTTGTTAGCAGTAGAGCCAACTTGCAAGAAAGATTAAAAGTACTTTAGCAAGAAAGAAAAGGATATAAATCAGAAACTCAAAGCTATATAAAGGAAAAAATAAATGAAGGTAAAAGAAAAAGTTTCTTTTTCTCATTTAAAAAAAAATTCTTTTTAATTGGAGGATAATTGCTTTACAATGTTGTCTTGGTTTCTGCCATACATCAACATGAATCAGACATAGTATATATATATGTTTGGGCTTCTCTGGTGGCTCCGAAGGTAAAGAATTTGCCTTCAATGCAGGAAACCTGTGCTCCATCGCTGGGTAGGGAAGATTCCCTGGAAAAGGAAATGGCTACCCACTCCAGTATTCTTGCCTGGAGAATTCCATGGACAGAGGAGCCTGGTGGGTACAGTCCACGGAGTCACAAAGAGTTGGACACGACTGAGTCACTAACAGTACCCAGACATATGTTCCTTCCCTTTTGAACCTGCCTCTAGTTTTCCTATTTTTAATTGATCTGACTATTCAAAATAATAATACCAACAATGTATTCAGTGACCTGGGAAAGTGAAATTAATGACAGCAAAATTACAAAAAACGGGAGAGAGGAATTGGGAATACCCTGTTTTAAGGTACCTATAGCCATAGAACAAGTATAGTGTTATTTGAAAGTGGGTATAGATTTGCTACAAATGTGTACTTCAAACTCTAAGGAAACCATCAAAGAAAAAATTTAAAAGAGGTACAACTGATATGCTAAGACAGTAGAGAACATGGAATCATATACCATGCTCAGTTAAAACCAGAGAATAGAGGGGAAGATTTTTTTAAAAATGATTAAGTATAATGATTAGAATAGTTATAAACATGGCAGATATTGATCCAACTATATCTATAAGCACTTTAAATGGGACTGATCTAAAGGAGACTGTCAGAGTGGATTAAGGAAAAAAAAAAAAAGACCCTACTATACACTGTCTATTGGAGAAGGAAAGGGCAACCCACTCCAGTATTTTTGCCTAGAAAATCCCAATGGATAGCGGAGCCTGGCGGGCTACAGTCCATAGTGTCAGAAGAGTTGGACACGACTTAGTGACTAAACCACCACCATACACTATCAGAAAACCATTTAAAAAAGAAAGACATAGATTAATAGTAAAGGGATGAGAAAGATTATACCACACTAAAACTAGGAAATAAAACCACAATGAAAAACCATTATATACCTATTCAGTTCAGTCGCTCATCGTGTCCGATTCTTTGTGACCCCATGAATTGCAGCATGCCAGGCCTCCCTGTAAATCGCCAACTCCCAGAGTTCACTCAGACTCACGTCCATCGAGTGAGTGATGACATCCAGCCATCTCATCCTCCGTCGTCCCCTTCTCCTCCTGCCCCCAATCCCTCCCACCATCAGAGTCTTTTTCAATGAGTCAACTCTTCGCATGAGGTGGCCAAAGTATTGGAGCTTCAGCTTTAGCATCACTCCTTCCAAAGAATACCCAGGACTTATCTCCTTTAGAATGGACTGGTTGGATCTCTTTGCAGTCCAAGAGACCCTCAAGAGTCTTCTCCAACACCATAGTTCAAAAGCATCAATTCTTCAGCGCTCAGTTTTCTCACATCCATACACGACTACTGGAAAAACCATAGCCTTGACTAGACAGACCTTTGTTGGCAAAGTAATGTCTCTGCTTTTGAATATGCTATCTAGGTTGGTCATAATTTTCCTTTCAAGGAGTAAGCGTCTTTTAATTTCATGGCTGCAGTCACCATCTGCAGTGATTTTGGAGCCCCCCAAAATAAATTCTGACACTGTTTCCACTGTTTCCCCATCTATTTCCCATGAAGTGATGGGACCAGATGCCATGATCTTTGTTTTCGGAATGTTGAGCTTTAAGCCAACTTTTTCACTCTCCTCTTTCACTTTCATCAAGAGGCTTTTTAGCTCCTCTTCACTTTCTGCCGTAAGAGTGGTGTCATCTGTATATCTGAGGTTATTGATATTTCTCCTGGCAATCTTGATTCCAGCTTGTGCGTCTTCCAGCCCAGTGTTTCTCATGATGTACTCTGCATATGTTAAATAAGCATGGTGACAACATACAGCCTTGACGTACTCCTTTTCCTGTATGGAACCAGTCTGTTGTTCCATGTCCAGTTCTAACTGTTGCTTGCTGACCTGCATACAGATTTCTCAAGAGGCAGGTCAGGTGGTCTTGTATTCCGATCTCTTTCAGAATTTTCCACAGTTTATTGTGATCCACACAGTCAAAGGCTTTGGCATAGTCAATAAAGCAGAAATAGATGTTTTTCTGGAATTCTCTTGCTTTTTCCATGATCCAGCGGATGTTGGCAATATATACCTATTAGAATGGTTAAAATTCAAAACACTAAACTGAAAATACCAAGTGCTGGAAAACTCTTGATCCACTACTGGTAGATCTGATCCATTGCTGGTCAGCATTCAAAACAGTACAGCCCCTTCAGAATACAATGACAGTGTCTGACAAAACTACACATAGTCTTACCATAAAATCCACCTATTGCATGCTTAGGCTTTCATTTAACTGAGCTGAAAATATACATCCACATAAAAACCTGCATGTGAATGTTTAGGGCCACTTGATTCATAATTGCTAAAACTTGGAAGGAACCAGAACACCTTTCGACAAGTAAATGTTTAAACAAGATGTGGCTCCTCCCATATAATGCATTATTATTCAGTGCTAAAAAGGGCCTTCAAGCCAGAAAACATGGAGGGATCATAAATACACATTGCCAAGTGAAAGAAGTTTGTCTGAAATGGCTACGTACTGTATGATTTCAAATATATGACATTCTACAGAAGGCAAATCCATGGAGACAGTGAAACTATAAGTGGTTATTGGGGGTTGGAGGATGGAGGGGTAAATAAATGGAGAACAGAGGATTTTTAGGGTAGTGAAACAAGTTTGCATTATATTGTAATAGTGGGTACATGTTATGACATTTTGCATTTGTCAAAATAACCACCAGGGAAGCAGAAAGAGTAAACCTTAATATAAATTATGGGGTACATTAACAATAATGTACTGATGAAGTGAAAAAGTGAAGTCACTCAGTCGTGTCCGACCCTCAGCGACCCCATGGACTACAGCCCACCAGGCTCCTCGGTCCATGGGATTTTCCAGGCAAGAGTACTGGAGTGGGGTGCCATTGCTTTCTCCATTAGGCATTCATTAATTGCACCAAACATACCACACTTTGCAAGATGTTAACAAGAGCAGAGACGACGCGACAGTGGGGAAAGTAATATGGGAACCGTCTGTGCTATGGGTCAATTTTTCTGTAAATCTAAAACTGTTCCAAAAATTAAAAGTTTATTGATTTAAAAATGAAGTCAATGGCAGAAATTAAAACTCAGTGTGACCCTAGTGAGGACAGAGCATCAATAAGAGCTCTTCCTACGGTGAAGGAAAGAAACAAGTCCACTGCTATTTTTGTACACCATACTAGGATCCCAAATGCCAGATAATGTGCAAAGTTAACAAAAACCTTTATTCCCATCTTGACATTTAGCATTGCAAGAGGCAGAGCACTTACAGTGAATACTTTTCTCTCTTTCGCCTCAGTTTTCTCATTTTATCAATAAGGTGGCAGAATACAAGTCTTTAAAAAGACTTTACACAACAATAAGCAATTCAGTTTTCACTGATGAAAATAAATGAAATTCAGTCTTTTATCAACTAGAAACAGCAGTAAAGAACGTTCCATCCAAGCATTTCCTTAATCTTAGGTATGATTCTAAGTGCACGACATGCATTACTTAATTGAATCCTCAAAATAACTGTATGAACCAACAGCAATAATTATTCCTATCTTACAGATGACAGAAAGACGACCTTAAGAGGTTAAAAATTTCCCAAGCTTGAGAACCTGTATTTCAATCCAGGAGTGGATTCAAAGCCTGTGTTACTGTGCCACGTGCACGTGTGCTAAGTCACTTCAGTTGTGTCCGACTGCCGGGCTCCTCTGTCCATGGGGTTCTCCAGGCAAGAATACTGGAGTGGGTTGTCATGCCCTCCTCCAGGAGATTTTCCTGACCCAGAGATCAAACCCATGTCTCTTAAGTCTAAGGTACTGGCAGATGGGTTCTTTACCACTAGCACCACCAGGGAAGCCCCAGTGCTTCTCAATTCCGGAGGAACTGTTCTAAGACTGATCAGAAAGAGTGTATTTCAATCACTGTAAGCAAGCGCCACTACAACAGAACTAAGCTAGAGTACTTAGATATATAAAAATACCCCGGTTTTAGCCAATCTAGAATAAGATTCTGAGTGAATATCTGTATAAACATAAGTGCTATCTTAGTGAAATCTGTGCAGAAATGTGTGTGCATGTCCATGGGTGCACATGCACGTGTGTTTGTGTGTTATGAGAAAGACATAGAACTAGAAAAAGGAAGAGAGAAAAACAGAGCAAGAGAGATTTTAAAACATTGTTTAAAAATCTCCTTGTACTAATTCTGGATTATAATAACTTGAAAAGGTCACCAAGGTACCACTACATAACTTCTAACTGCTATTCTGAGGGAGATTTATAAAGTTGTATGTCTCATCTCTGCCTTCTTTCCAATTACTCAGTGTGGAAAATGACATTGGCCTTCCAAAACCTTAACTTATGTTTGGACCCCTTCCATCTTTGAGTCTTATTCTACTGTTGCTGACCATTAAAAAGAATATTTCAGTGGGGCTGGAACAGCCTTACTAGCCCAAGCCAAGCTTTAGCTTTATATGGCTTGTGCTCTTTAAGAGGTTAAATCTAGCCAGCCACTTTGTTCAGAAGTATTAAATGGAAAGACTGTAACATTCAAAGTAAGGCAAAGTTCACTGGGTCAGACCCCAATAATATAACGGAGCATAAAACCTCTAGAATTTTTTACCATAATATTTTATGAGACATATGCACACAGTCATTGGAAAAGAATCCAGTTCAAATGGTTTTGAAGGTCAGTTCAAAGTCACTGCATATGTAGTATCTCTGTGGGAAATATGTTCTATTTTAGAAGTAGCTGGACCCAGAAGCTTCCTTTCCCTATTTTATAGTTTATTATCAGTCCAGCAGTGTATTATACTGGCCAAAAAAAAAAAAAAAAAAACCTACTACCACGTGATATAATTTACAGCCAGAAAAACCTAAAGTTCAGCAAAATAATACAAATCTCAGAATCAACAAATTCTTGTGTTATAGAACAGAGGCCATCAGAGGGTAATTCTAAAAGGGAACACTTATTTAAGTGTGGGCGATAAACATAAAAATTAAAAACAATTATTTTATTCTCAACTTAATTTGAAAGTCTTTGACATTCATTGTTAGGAAAAGAGCTAAAGACTCTCAATTCTTGTATTTGAAAGAAAACTGAAATAGGAACTGAGTAGAGCTAACGATTCACAGAATTCTGAGGTTTCCAAAAGCCCGAAAGGTATGAGCAACTATGATTCTCCTTAGGGGAAGGAAGTAAAGGGCCACTTTGCATGACAAAGGTCAGATTTCTGCAGGCAAATGAGACTTCTGTAGCTGACTGTTCCTAGGCTCCCCCTGTCTGGCTGAGTCCTGAGAGGTCAGGAGAGGTTCTGAATTTAGCTCACTGCTTTGGGAACACCCCTGGGGCCACTTGATTCATTTTAAGGTCATTAGGACTTTCCTTACTCTGGTTCCAGCTTTAGTTCCTTAAATCTTGCTAGTGTATCCTAGCAACTCAGCACCAACATAGGTTAAAAAGAAAATGAAAGCATTTAGTATTATATGCAGATCAAAAAGACAGAATCTTCTTACCAACTTCTTTTAAATCAAGTAGACCTCAGAGACTGATAACCAGGCATCCACAGAAAAGTGAGACTATTACAGCTGTCCTGGTATTTATATTATATGATCAAATGCCACTTCTCCAGATTTCATTTAGTATGATGTAGCTTTATGTGAAAATTATCCCAGTTTCCTCAATCATCACATATGTTTAATTATGGTATTTTATTGCTTACTTTTTTGTAATAACTGTTGAGTCATTAAAATAGGACAAATGCTGAAGTAAAAACTATTACTTTACGGTACTTCAGTGCTTTTCTATTTAGTGCAAATATACACCTAAACTTTCTCACAGTGAACTGGAAATATACCAAATAGATTATACTTTAAAAAGTTGGAAGACTTCTGCCTATTTGTAATTAATGAATGGTATCTCTAAGTATTTTAGAGAATGTGTAGAAAACATCTGTATTTAATTATATTATACTTTTCTCAGACAATGGGAATTGAACTAAGGAATATTTTGAAACTCCTATAGAGATGTAAAAGTATTAATGTCTTTTCAAGAACTTTATTGATATAATGCTGGAAATGTTTGGTTTTGCAGGTCAGCAGCCCTGACACTTTGTAAATAACAGATATTCGATATAAAGGGGAAAAACTTAAAATACTGGGCAAATACAGAAAAGACATCACTAGAAAAGACAGGGGCTATAACTTTCCACTATTATTAGATATCACATAAAGAGATACAGAAGATGAGTGGAATAACATTTTGTAACTTATAAGCAGGATTTCTCTTTGAATTTTGTTGTGGGTTGAGAAATTCTACAAGAATAAATTCCTACTCAATCTTCAGAGGAAAAATCCTAAATTGTTCTCATGGGAACAGTGGGACACAAAGAATGGGTTTTTAGTACTCGTCTTTAAGTATTGACAAAGATCAAATGTGCTTTCTGGATGCTTACTGACTCCAAATGCCACTACTTTTCAAAGTCAGTGTCAGTTCTGCAGTCAGTTTTCAATCTCCCAGTGGTAAGAATAAATTCAAAGGCTATGTGCACAGCGGGGTAGACGTCTTTCCCCCTGAATGTAACTGTATCACTCATCAGTAACCTCCTGCCATAAGGGGACTGTGTTTTCTTTCCCTTTAGTGACTCCTCAGGCTCTTGAATGCCAGTCACTGCCCTGAGACCTGGGGCAATATTCACATAATCTCTGTCAATAGTTCCTACACATGCCATTGGTGCAACTAAATGTCAAGGCTGCAGATCAAAGTCCCCACATTCTAAAACCCATGTCCTTTATGGATCAATTTTCATAAACTATATGCCATGTTTTAGAAATATGTGGAGGCTCACTATTTGCTTTATTCCTTTTATCCCAGAGAAGTTTATTTATATGAAAAGTGATCTGATTGGTAGATAACAGTGTGAAATTCTCATGCATTACATAAAACATTCTTTCCTTTGTATTTCCTTTTATTGAAGTATTTTACTCTATCTAGTATCTTACAGTGGAAGCACAAAATCCTTTGGTCTATTAAAATAAAAAGGCACGAAATGCTTTGCAATACTTGGCCATCCTTCCCCAGTGCCTGGTACAATATGGGCTAGATGATAGAGCAAATTCTTACTAATGACTGATTTTATTTTTAGATATTCATTATGTTGGAAGTAAACTATATGACAGAAAACAGCTTCAACATGTGTTTTTACAATCTATTTTCATTTCAATTATTCAAAATTAATTGGGAAAATGAATATAATTATTAAAAATCATTTTTTTCTGTAGATTTTATATACAAATTACACAAACCTACACTTATTCAAGTAGATCTGAGTAAAATACAATGAACCAAACTATCTGCTTTGAATATCTTTCACATCAATTTTGGTTATATTTTTTAATTTAAAACTTTCTCTAAAGAACTATATTTAGAAAATATCATAAGCTTTATAACATCACATATACAAATGCTATTTATGCTTATGCCTAGCTAAAGTTTAAATACATTTATTATAGAGGAACAGAGCATATAACACATTAGATATGCACATGTCAGAGGGTGAAAAAGCAATACGGGAAAACAAATACAGACCCTAAAGCCATAGAGTTGATGACTAAATTCCAAATTTATTCCAGACTCATCATCCCAGTTTCCCTAAGCAAATTTTAATACAATCACATGAGATTATTAGCTACAAAGCTTCACGATGACTTCTACAATCTGTGAGACGTTCGGCAAGACACTTACTCAGAAGGTAAGCCGTGGCCTTGTCTGTTTTAGTAAACAATTACAATTTAAGGTTTTTAAAAGTGTGCGGAAAAAGAAGAATATTATTTCCATTTTTCTGGTAAATGAGTAAGGCTCAATAAAAATCCAGATAATGGAGGAAACTACAGAGGTCCTCATTAATGGAGATTTACATTTTCTGAGAAATCAAGCTTCTATTTTATTTAATTCTCCTCATCATTGCTAATAAGAAAATAATTTGTCTAAAATCTAAATGTGATTAATCAAAAAACTACTTTGATAATATATCGAATGAATTGATGTATTAACAGAAATAGGAGTGTGTGTGTACGCACACGTACATATTTGCTTCTGCTGAGGGCAGAGGTTGGAGAGTCTAATAGCTATGATTACAAATCCTCTGACATTCCTCTAGACGTATGGCAAAATAAAACTACAAGGAATGCTATGGAAGAGCAAGTGAAGTCTTCTTGTGAAACTGACTTACCAGTTTTTCGAAGGGGGAAATCATCCTTTGCATCTTGTGCTCCAGGTAATGTGTATTTGTAGGATGGAGGTGTTCCACTCAGGGGTGGAGAGCTTTGATCCAATGACGTGTGGTGGGCAGCCCTACAAAAGAAAAAGAGGGCTCACCATTTGTCCTGGAGTTTTTACTGCACACTAGTCAGCAATAATCAGTTGCATGTGCTGCAACACGTATCTCAGCTGTGTTTATGCTCTTCCTTTTTAGTGTGTACAAACCACAGCCTCACGTAACCAAGTTCACTTTAGCAGTATGTTATAGAATGATGCAGGATGCCCAAGAATGCCCACTGTGTGTTTGGTCATGTGGCCACATAGAAAAGTTTGCTTCACTAAAAGACAGAATTTACAAAGAGCTTGAGTTTTGGTATCTGAGATTATTATGTGTGTTTTCTTAAGAGCCACATTAATGGAAAAGTCATCATCTGAATCCTTTTTGGTCAACTATGCAGAACAACCCAGGTAAAAGTAAACACAGAGAAGGACTTCAGTTTTTAAAAATTGCTAGGTAGCCCATGAAAGTACATGGAGAGAGTACTATGCCAAGAGACCCAGGTTTCCTGACTTTGACAGCAGTTCCAAGGTAAAGACTGAAGACACATTCTTCTTTGTATGAAACTGAACTCTCAAAATGTGTTATCTTTCCGGCATTAATACAAGTGAAAGAGATAAAGTTGTGTCACTGGAGAATAGTTCAGGACTGAACATAGACTACTCAGCCAATATAAACATTTATAATCATTATATATGAAGCAAACATTAGATAGGACATAGTATCAACACCATGATGATTCTACCAGTATTATTTCTTTGAATCAACAGTCTCAAGATAACTAGTGTGAGGATATTTCATCTGATCACTATTGACAAAAAAAAGTATTAAGTTCAGATTTCACAAATTAATGACTTATGGCTAGCTATCCAGGAGTTGGATCCTACTGTTCAGTACAAAAAAAAAAAAAAAGATTGCTAAGTAACATTGGAGAGCCATATCAAATATACCCAAGGGAACAGCTAAAGAATTTTCAGCTGACAAGTTGTTTGCATGTAGCTGCTTCCCACTTTTAAAAAAAGGAAGTATCTTTTCTTAAAAGAGGCTTTAACTTAGAAGGGATATGAATTAGTTATAAATTATATATGTAACTTGTTGTATATATGTATATATATATACAACAAAATTTGTTTTTCAATATTTTTGATGTTGATTGAACATGTGGAAATTTTCTTCAGAGATTGGTTTTTCAAGTCAATCGACGTGCATGATAAAAATTCTGTAAATTATTAAAAATTATTTATATAGCATTCTGGAATCTGCCTTATTTACCTTTTTGTTTTCGGATGCAGAAATGGGAAGATACTTATAAGACAGAATTAGAAAAACAATAACTCTTTAGACAGAACTCCTGGCATGCTTGAAATGTCAAGATAACAGAGTATCAAATAATCAAGCATATACTCCCTTATCCTTATGATGTGAGTAATTAAAAATATGTAAGTATAAAATCCTAAACATATTTTATAAATATGAGAGGTGAAAGCGAAGTCACTCAGTTGTGTCTGACTCTTTGAGATCCCATGCATTGTAGACTACCAGCCTTCTCCATCCATGGGATTTTCCAGGCAAGACTACTAAAGTGGGCTGCCATTTCCTTCTCCAGGGGATCTTCCCAACCCAGGGATCAAACCCTGGTCTCCTGCATTGTAGGCAGACACTTTTACCATCTGAGCCATCAAGGAAGAGATATGAGAGAGATGAAAGTATAATCTATTAGTCTATATTGAAATATGCTTTGCCATCAGTTTTTCTCCTGATTCTTTAAAAATACCACCTCCCTCATACTTTACAGAAAGAACTGTGTGTTGCACTGGACTTGGAGAAATATGGTTGCATAAAAAACTGTAATACCACAGTGTATAATGTATCAATTTATATGTTAAAAACCAATCTACTCTCATTTTTCAGGGTCACCCCACTCCAGTAATCTCGCCTGGAAAATCCCATGGACGCAGGAGCCTGGAAGGCTGCAGTCCATGGGGTCGTGAAGAGTCGGACACGACTGAGCGACTTCCCTTTCAATTTTCACTTTCATGCACTGGAGAAGGAAATGGCAACCCACTCCAGTGTTCTTGCCTGGAGAACCCCAGGGACGGGGGAGCCTGGTGGGCTGCCGTCTATGGGGTCACACAGAGTCGGACACGACTGAAGTGACTGAGCAGCAGTAGCAGGGGTAAACTGATCACTGAAAACATAGATGTATCAGTCAGCTACTTTTCTTGTCTTCCCTTCTCTTCCTTCATATGTCTTCCTTTTTATTATTTTTTTTTAATTATGTCAAAAATCTTCTGGACTTTTAAAAAATAACTCAGATCTCCATCTTATATCAAGCCAAGTAAAATAAAATCTCAACCAGCCAAATCTTAAGAAATTATTGTAAAGATATCAGATGTACCATCTGAGAATAGAAAAATGCAAAATATGAATTAATTTCTATGCCCCACCTTACATTTATCAGTTATTCATTTGGCAAAGAACATGCATAATACTTTCTAGCCCTCAAGGTGGTACTTGCTAACACTTATTTAAGAGCTAATCTCTGTTACACACTTTACCACATTATTTTACAGGACCTTTCCAGAAATCCTCTTTTTTACGGAGAAATATTCCAAGCATTAGAGAATTCAAGGAACTTGCCCTTGGCCATATAGCTCAGAACTTGGCAGGCCAGGGATCTGTGCCCAGGTCGGCTGAATTGAGAACCTGTGATCTTTACCCCTGGGGATGAAGAAAGCCAAACGCTGAACATACGTGTACCAGAGCTTGGGATGGCGGCTCACGGAATGATTTTTTCCATTAGTTGGAGTGTCTTTTGTTGCTGATTTACTCAACAGGAATTCTTGAAGCTTCTGCTTTACTTCTGTACTTGCCACTGCCCCTGAAACACACACACACAGAAACAGATGGTGATTTGGGGTTCTGTCCTTTCCTGCCTCTGGAATATTACTGGTCACAGCATATGAGTTTTCCTATTAAAAGAAAAAACGAGAGTCTAAACAGGCTTTAGAAAATGACATAGTAATGTTTCATAACTACTGCTTCAACTGCCAATTTTCAAAAGACCTCCGATGATTTAATTGCTTTTACAGAACGGGGATTCCCAGAATTAATAGTAGTTTTTTCCTAGCTTTAAAAAATACTGCTGAGGAGCAAAGCACTGTTTTTTAAAAGTCAGGAATCTTGGGGGACGATATAAGTGATTAAACACATTAAAATGAGCTCTTCTGAATTTCCAGTTTTCAAAAACTAACTTTAAAGAAAAAAAACTTTTGAGCATTAAACAAATAAATAATGCTGACAATTTCAGTTCAAGTCATCACATTTTAAACCTTGCTACGACCTGATTTTGAACTGACCTCATGCAGGGGAATTATTTGGATCTGTCTCCCTCTTGTGGATAGTTTTTTTTTTTTTTTTAAACACAAGTTCTACTTTAAATCTTTCCAAAGTCTGGGTACTTAAAAGTTAAATGAGACAAGGCTTGACTTATTAAAGAGCAATCACTACTTGAATGGGAAGAAGGTGGAGTAATGTGGAAGTAAGTTTATTATGAAACACAATGGCATAGCCATATTGCTTTAGCATAACGTTATTTTTAAGGTACAAAATAAAAGATATTATCATCTTTGCCAAACAAGGTTAAGTTTACTTCCAAAGATGCCTGTAGACTGAATGCAGACAGCTGACATGTGAATGTCAAAGCTTTACATTTGGGCCCATAATTTATTCTTTTACTTAAACACAGACAATTTTGACAAGTTTAATTCCACTCTTTATCAGGCTCCTTTCTGAATTACAGTCAGCTAAAGATGAGGGAAGAGATCCATCTTTTACCCTGGTGCCTCTTACTTTCTCGTCCTCTATCTTTGCCTCTGAGAGGAGGAAGCTGCTGTTCTCTGCGATGCCTCTCTACTTCCTGTTCTTGCCTCTGCTGCTCCAGTTTCTGCTCCTTTTCTAGCAGTTCTTGCTGCTGTTTTATGGCTAGAAGTTCCTGTTGCAACTTGCGAGAAGAGAAAGACATGAGAGTGTGCAATTTCTTTAGGCTTCATAGTCATCAATGACCAAAATCGAAATGTTATGAGCTTTTGGAACTTACTACTATTTACTTTACATTTTACCCTTTTTTTTTGTATATTATTGAAATCTGAAGACAAGCAACTAATGCCATTAATTGTTTTACTGTCATTAACAAGCAAGTTTTTAGGTAGCTTCATTACCTATGCCGTCCTATCAGAATATTACCGAATTCACTCAGATCTTCAGTTCCTTGAGTGACTTTTCTTTGTGCATCTGTAATATATGATACAGCAAAGAAAGCCAGGAATTTTCCAGAAGTCTGTTTTACCAAGTCCCTCACAACATAAACAACTGAAATCTTAACTTCTTATCCTAAGAAACAGTATGAACATAATCAAACTGAGCAGAATAGTGAGATATGAATTAATTTGGGGAAAATACATCTGAAATAAAATGAAGGCTAAAAGTTTCAAAACCTTACAGAGAAGGTTTTTAATAGATGAATACAATCCCTAAATCCATCACAAGCTATTTTCTCAAAGTAGCAAGTCTAATTAATTAGTTCACTCAGCACACAAAACTCAGTTACAGACTGGTCAAGAAGTAATCACTTCCACAAGAGTACACTTTGATGCACTACTGTTTGGCTGTTTGAGTCTCTTGAATTCACTTCTACATAAGGTACAACATGAATATAAAGCATTCTTAAAATCCATTTGAGTTTTCAATTTTCTCAGACTGTTAAACATACATCAAGGAATAATTGTAAATGTGCCCACTGAGGAATAGCTCAAGACTGAGTTCTACTAGGCTCTGACATTGCTAGATACAAGATCCAGACAATTTACTAAGCTACTCAGAGCATGGATTCCTCAGATATAAGACAGAGAAATAATCTCCCTCATGCATTATGTTCAAAATGCATATGAAATTTAGGTTGCAAGTTTGAACAATATAATTTTGCTTTGATACTAATAAAGTTAGTATAATTTGCTGTTTATATGAGATAGGTGCCTAAGACTCTGAAATTTACACTGAAAAGTAACAAAAAAAAAATTATGTGGAATGGCATAAGAATTATTGTGGAGCAACAGGAAGCCAACTCTGCATGTCAAACATGATAGCTTCTCTTGTCCCAGGACATGGTTAGAAGCATTGCTGGTTTCCTTCCATATTACAATCTCTGGCATTCTGGATGTGCTCTACTAGTCTCTTAATAATTCTCTTTTCTAACAAAAAATTTCATAATTCTGCTTAAACTTTGCCTTAAATGTTAGTTCTATACAGATACTGGGGTTGGTCAAATTGATTTAAGTGCCACCCAAAGCCCAAAAGGAAATGAATATTAATCTCTCTTAGGCATCTAGAAAAGCACAGAATTTAATTTTCACAGCTACTATTCATTGCTGAGGATTGAAGGAATGAGGTTTGAAAAAAAATTCACTCCTCCAATTTCAGATATTCTAGTCCAACACAGAGGCGGAATGAAGTAGCAGCTTTGGAGGCAGACAAGGCAAGATTACAAATCTTTACTGGCTATGTTACCCTGGGCAAGTTACAGTATTTCTCTGAGCCTCAGATTACTAGGTGGAAAAATGGGACAACAGCATCTAATTCAACAGATGTTGATTATAAAAGCCAAAGATTCAAAACACTAATATAAATAAGTAAAGCATCATGCTGTGTCTTTCTTATTAAAAAAAAAAAAAAACTAAATGAATGTTAAAAGCATCAACTTTTAGCCTTATAATATATAATACAAAACAGTAAAGTTAAAAAGAAATTAAAGCAAAAACACTTTTTAAACTTAAAAGGAAATTTTAAGTGTATCTTTAGTTTCTGAAAAAGCAACTTAATCTAAAAAATCATTCCAAAAACTAAGTTTTCCATTTAGCTATCTCAGAATCATTTTTCTCCCCCCTTATCCAGTATTTTCCAGATGTCAATAAACCTGCTATATACTACTTTGTTTGGGGGCAAAATAAGAATTACCTACTTGCTACTATTAACTTTTGAGTAAAATCAAATTACTTTAAATTTTTAATATTGATCTTTACAACTATAAAAGGCATCAAACATAAATGAAAAGATGCATATGAAGCTGTAACTTGTTAGTACTGTCCAATATTCAGGGCAACATGGCTTGTAAAACACGACAAAATGAACCAGATAGTTATGTAAATCTTAAAGTATGGTGAAGAATATAAATTTTGTACTCATTCATCACTGCCATCTTAAAATGTCTAGAATTATTGAAGAAAGGAATCTAGACATCACTGTTACTATTAATGTCTCAAAGGTCAAACTGAAATAATGTTTGCTGCTGCTAAGTCACTTCAGTCGTGTCCGACTCTGTGCGACACCATAGACGGCAGCCCACCAGGCTCCGCCGTCCCTGGGATTCTCCAGGCAAGAACACTGGAGTGGGTTGCCATTTCCTTCTCCAATGCATGAAAGTGAAAAGTGAAAGTGAAGTCACTCAGTCGTGTCCAATTCTTAGCGACCCCATGGACTGCAGCCTACCAGGCTCCTCTGCTCATGGGATTTTCCAGGCAAGAGTACTGGTGTGGGGTGCCATTGCCTTCTCCGAAATAATGTTTAAGAATCATTAAAAAAAAAAGGTCTATAAACTAAATGAAGGTTTCCTACACTGCAGAATATATAGCCATGATTCCATATGGGACTTAAAATCCTCATTCTTATTTTTAGGGTATCTTACAGATCAATAACGGGAAGAGTTCTTTTAGTAAAGTTCTTTTAGTTAAAGGAAAAAAATATTACAGTTTATATCAGATATCAAAGAGCTTTTTTTGAAAAATAAGATAAAATAGGCCTGCTGGCTAAGGAGTTACGAAACAAGGAACATAGGGAGGAAAAAGCATCTTAACCTTCTCAGACACTATAATAATCAGTATGGTAAAAGTTTATAATACTAACATAGATTAATTATCTATATTAACACCATGTAAATGTGTTTGTACTTGATATTCAAGTGAGTAAAAGATCAAGTGCCTATAATATAATATAATAAAGTATGAAATAATATCATATTACCTTATTATAATAATATATTAATATAGTTAAGTCATTTTTTGAAGGAGTTGGACATAAAAAACTTTATTATAAATATTTGCTGCTTTATATTACTGTCATAATAAATTCAAAGTAAGTATCTACTAAGTCAGACCAAAATAGCTTTGTTTTAAATAGCTTTGTCAAGAAGTTGAAAGACATTTACAAATAAAACTGAAGTAATACTTATCTTGGATGATACAAGAGACTAAATAGATACAAACACATCTAGAATGATCTTAAAATAGTCAATCACAAAAAACTCTGGGATATGAACATAATTCTCCTAGAATAATTTAATTAAACGACTTGGGTCTCAAATTATCAACTACTCCCAAAATTCTTTCAATAAATTCTTATCTAATCTATTAGACTTAAATAAAAACACTGAAAACATCTGTACCAGTTTCTTACACACATACACATATATATATATAATTCTATCCAGTTTTTCATTATGTTATTATTTGGAATGAATACATTATGAAGTTTTTTCCATAAGGAAGATTAGGGTATATCCAGGACATCTACTTATAGACCAAAGACAAAAATAAAAAAAATAAAAAGTAAAGGCTCTCTCTTCACATAATGTGATTAATTTATCCTCTCTGGTAAATAGTATATGTAGATTCTTTAGACACATAAAATGTAGCTCCTCAGGCTCATGGTTCTTCTTGATGGAGAGTAGATGTGGCAAATGGACAAAATCATGTAGAAGAGAATCTTAAAAAGGGTAAGAAGTTACTATTTCCAGATATTGATGCTATAAACTAACAGATAAAGGAGTTGTAGAAGCTCCTCTCCAAGAAGCAAAGCAGGACTTTTGCCAGGATTCTTTTTACTTACTCTAGGTTTTCACTTGTACAACCCCAGTTTCCTCCCAGCCATGAATCCATATCTTTTCAGAATGAAACATCCCCACTTTGCTCCCTCTTATGCCCATGTTATGGCCAGACTCCCAGAGTCAATAGTCAGAGACAAGGAAACGCTTGCTACCTTGATATGCTCCTGAAGCTGAGCCTGGTGCTGCCGTGTCAAGTTCTCATGCTGCTTCTGAAACTCTGCGATCAAAAGCTGCTTCTGGATCTGCTGCTGTTGCTGGATGAGGAGTAACTCCTGCTGCAGTTGCTTCTCACGGACAACAGGGTCCACCACGGGCATCATCATCCTGAGGTCTGTCCTTAGGTCTAAAGGCGAGATGGGCTCCAGGCCCACAGGAACCTCTGACTTCACATCGACTGGAGAAACCAAAAAAGAGGTGGGGGTGGGTGACAGAGGACAGAAGATTAGCACACTGATCTGGAAACAAATTAGAAGTGAAAGACACTATACCCTACTAGATTTCTTTCAATGTACCAATAAATTTAGTTCTGTTTTTTTACAAGAATAATAAAAAGGTCTTCTGTATATTAGATTTGATAAAATGCTGATTTTCAGCTAGCACTTTGTACTTTGCCATGAAATCTTTCACATTTCCCTTTTTCAAAGAGATGACTCCAAAGATTCACAGGTATAAAAGTTGTTCATTTATAACACTTATTCTACTGGACCACTGGTCAAATTCAAGTTGACTTAAGACAAAAAATGCAACATTATTGAGGAAAAGATGCCATGTGATATTAGAAAACTTCTAACACAAACAAACTTGTACACTTACAAACATTTTTGTTTGTAATCAGAAGATACATTCCTCAAGAAGTAAAGCTTATAAAATAAAGAAGGAAAGCTTATAAAATAGTGTATTTGCAGGGCTACAGAACTTAGCAAAGAAAAGTACAAATCTGCATACTAAAATGTGGGAAATGGTGAGTAGAAAGCAAATACAGACCCAGTGTAGACAGAAGTTACCTAATTTTCAATTAAATAATTGGAATTTTTTTTAAATTATGGGAACTGGAAAAACATGCTTCTGTAAATGGACCTTGACATACAGGTTGCCAATTTTCAAACTCTGCTTTAAACCTAAATGCCTGTTCCCATAACACATAAAAGGATGTGTTACCTTCTGGGTAACTGTGTTATCCTGAGTGTGTTATTTAATTTCTCTGGGTCTCAGTTTCCTCACATGTAAAATGGAGATAATTACCATTAACAGTAACAACACAGAGTTGTTAAAAGGATTAAATAATATAATTCAAAGACTAACAACATTCAGCATACTTCTCAATAAATGCTTTTTTAAATTATGTAAAAGCGGAATTTACTGTGTATTAGAATAAATCATGAACACTGTGAGAATAAGCAAACAAAAATATTAGGAGTAAATATGAAAATAAAATTGTGTATGATTTCTATTAAATATTAGAAAATAAAAACACTAAAACTTCTAGAAAATATTTAAGGCAAGAAAACAAATATAGCTAAATAAATAAAAAATCCACCTTCACTAAAGTAAAGAAATGCAAATTTTAAATCAAAATAAGGCATCATTTTCTAATTATTAAGTATCATATTCAGCTGGAGAAGGGAATGGCTACTCACTCCAGTATTCTTGCCTGGAGAATTCCATAGACAAGGGAACATATATGTGATTCACATATATGCATATATGTATGTACAACAGGGCAAACATACGACCACGCAGACAACTCTATATTGCAAGTGGCACTGCCAATCAGTTTAAAACTACCTAAAAAGTGATATGTGATATCACAATTTGGTGACAGGTAGCAAGAGGAATTAAATATTTCTACCATTTGATTCAGGTTTGCCAACTCTTGGAATATATCTTAAGGAAATAAAATTAACATAGGAAGAAACAGTCCGATGTCATATTGTTAACTAAAGTATTATTATTTTAATTGAAATCATCAACTACAAGGAGATGTCTAGTAAAATATGTCACATCTATTTCATGGAAAATATGTAATCATTAAAAATAATGTTTATGGGAACAGGAAAAATGCTGTTACAACATTAACTGAAAGAACAATAATAAAAGTGACATATACCCTCTGGTAACTCTTCAACTAGAATTTAACTTAGTCAATATACATTTATTGAGAACCTTAAATTCCCAAGTTGATTCTACATGTTTGGGTTTATTAGTAAAACAAAAAGACAAAAAAACTCTAGTCTTCATTGAGCATATATTCTACTGGAGATTTAATGGTATTAATCTCTGAATTTTACTAGCTAAGACTGGTGAGACAGAAAACAAAAGAAAGTTGTATTTTAGGTGGAAATATGAGCAATTTCCCCCTATTTTTTCATATTTTTACAATTGCATCTAATGCTCTGACTCCTACCCTGAGTAACTTAAATTTGCAGATTGCCGGTTGGAAACTATGAAGTTAATATTCCATGTGAATTTAAGAGCTATTTTCAGCAAGTTAAGAAAGGCTAACAGAAATTGTTTGTAGAAATTAAGGCTTCAAACACTAAATGAAATATTAATATCTTGCTTACCATGTGAATTGTGTGTACACAGAGGTTTGCGTGAAGAGGCATGACTGTGCACTGGATGTGGGCAACCTGTTATCAATCTTGGTTGACAACACTGGTGATTTTTCAACATACAGATCAGAAGAGTTTGCAGTAATGGTACTGACATGTCATTTTAATGAAAATGGAAAAATGATTTATTAATAAACCATAGTTTGGTGGACAGTATCTTCTAAAACATGATACTTGCAAAAGAAAAAATATTAACTTTGACAAGTCTGAAACTCAGTGAGAATGAGGGCCTGTAAGATCTTTGGTTACACTGTCCAATGTAGAACTGTCAATTAAGGCTTTGGAGTAACATGAGATTTTGAGTATTAATTTATGGAGGTGGCATTATTCCAATCAAAAGCAATGGCTGTTAATGATATACTTCATTTCTACACCCAAAAGGCCAAAATAAAGCCTCAGTATTTACATGGACATCTCAATAAACATATTTAACCCTATGAACACAAAATGTAAAATTTCAAGAGACCTGGAATCTCTTCTTTCTGGCATTCTTATTATCTGTAAACTATAATCATCAATTCCCAACCCCCAAAAAAGAAAACAAAAAAGATAAGGAGAAAAGAGTCCCAGAACTCTCTGATACAGCTAGTCTAAGACTCAAAGGGTAATTTGACTTCTTAACCTGCTATCCCAACAGAAATGATTGTGTCTAACTGCTTGCCTTTGTTCAGAGACTAATCACTAAATTGTGAAAAATCACCCTCAACTTACAAAAACTGCCCTTGATTATAAATAATTGCCCAAGACTGAGAGAAAGCGGCAGGCAAGATCCCAGTCTTTCATCCAATTTATTCAGCAGCAATCCACATTCCATTTGTCTAGACTAAATATAGCAGCGTTTATACAAGAAATCAATAGTGCTTGCAGAGAGGAGAGCAAAGGCATGAATATTTCATCAAACTCAGAGAGAAATGGCAATCAGCAAACTGATGGTTCTGTGTAGGTCATCTCTGGCCTGCTGGATCAGTTCCTGTTACTTGGACAATAGCTCATCTCTGTCTAATCATAATCATATCATAACCATTCTTTCTATTTTTAACATTAATTGCATTGTGGGTGACAAAGGCTCATCATATTCCAAAAGGGAAGATGGATTTTTCTTACATCTTCGGTGACAGGCTAATAAGCCTCCCCAGGAACAATAATAGTAACACAATACCAGGGCTGAGTTTCAACAAGTTACAGTCACCTACACATCACAAAATGTGAAAGAAAGGTCACTGTTAACAGCTGTTGTATTATCATAATTAGAAATAATCAACTTACAAGGAAAAAATAACAACCAGCTTTATCAATGAGGAAAAGGAATCATCACTGTTCACAGCATTTCTTGTCTGCTGCTGCTGCTGCTAAGTCGTTTCAGTCGTGTCCGACTCTATGCGACCCCATAGACGGCAGCCCACAAGGCTTCCCCATCCCTGGGATTCTCTAGGCAAGAACACTGGAGTGGGTTGCCATTTCCTTCTCCAATGCATGAAGTGAAAAGTGAAAGTGAAGTCGCTCAGTCATGTCTGACTCTAGTGACCCCATGGACTGCAGCCTACCAGGCTCCTCCATCCATGGGGTTTTCCAGGCAAAAGTACTGGAGTGGGGTGCCACTGCATTTCTTGTCTAGGAACATGCAAAGTCCTTACAAATTACTTAGAACAGGTGGCCAGGGATACATAAGTTAGAAGGAAGTTGATGATAACAAATAGTAGTGTTAACATTTGTTGTTGCTCAGTCGTGTCCGACTCTTTGACTGTTAGCATTACTTATAAGTGAGTGTGTCATGGACTGTAGCCTGCCAGGCTCCTCTGTCCAAGGGATTTTCCAGGCAAGAATACTGGAGTGGGTTGCCATTCCCTTCTCCAGGGGATCTTCCTGACCCAGGGATCAAACCCAGGTCTGCTGCATTGCTGGCAGATTCTTTACCAACTGAGCCACCAGGGAACAAATCCAATTTTCTTTTTTTTTGGCTGTGCCATGAAGCATGTGGGATCTTAGTTTTCTGAGCAGGTATCAAACTCCGTCATCTCCTGCATTGGAAGTACAGTCTTAACCACTGGACTGCCAGGCAAGTCCCATCAAATCCTATTTTCTTAACAGATATAACTTTACTTGGACTCACCCACTATTTGTCTGAGATTTCAAATACACGCCAAGATACACACACACACAAACACACACACACACACATATTATTATTCTAATACCAAATGCCCAGTCGGAACTTTTCCACATCTAAATTAACTAGTCTTATTATCACTTTACAAAGTTCTACTCATTCTTTCCTCAGTGTCTTTCTCAATTATTCTTTGACAGTTATTCCTTCTTGTGTTTAGCATTTATCAATCCATGAAATTTTTAGAAATAGTTTTTAGTTTATTAAGAAACATGGACACAGAAAAGCTTCCATTTCAAAATATAAATCCCAGCTCATATATATATGTATGATAACTATATTTATTTAAGCAATACATATTCCTGTTTAGTTGTAATTAAATTTAATAAATACTTTTTTTTAAAATACCAAGACCATTAAAGAGTTCAAAGTACTGAGAAAACTCAGTACCTTGGCATGTTGCTTAAATCTTCACTTTAGATGCTATTACTTACGGCACTGGTAAATAGGAAGAATCTTCTTATGTTCAATAACAGGACTCTCTGGTTGCTTCTTTATCATCTGGCTTACAAACAAGAAGCCATCCATTTAAAGAATGTTTTAAGTGAATAACTTGCAAACCTCACGAATGGAAAAATTCTAAGAATGCAAATTTTGACCATTTACAACTATCACAACAATGGTTGAAGCCTGTTCATGCTGTTCCTCTGAATGAGATTCCGAAGCAGTGTAGTGCAAAGCACAGGCTTTCACAAAAAGAAAATGGCATAGGGACAATCTCCCACCAATTCATATGTGTCAATTTAGTTAAAAGTTGAGACTTGAAAAACTGTGACAAAAATGGAACCATGTTTAACTACATATCTCAGTTAATACTCATAGTTACAGCAGCTATGCTAATATTCAGGACATTCCATTCCACTGCTACCCAGAGACAGTTTATGTGGAAATTAAGTTCTCATACCAAGAAATGGTTGACCAAAACCACTCGCAGGTGGACATATGAACAACAATTGCCAGATCTGGGGAAACAAATGTTGCTTTGATCATCTGTTCAGCTTCTTTTGTTCCTCCTTTGCTGCACAGAAATCTGTGAGAGTTTGGGCCTGCAGACTCCACCCATGGGAAAAGGCTGCTGGCTGTACCATTTTGTTGTTTAAAATCACCCAGTCAAGTAAGTGGGCTTCTCAGTAGTTCAGGGTTCAAAAAATAATGTGGAATAGCTCTCTCAGAAATGTGTGATCAGGTTCTTTTCGAAGTATAGCCTATAATAACTGTTTAAGTATATGGAAAACTCTGCAAGAATTTATATGAAATTTCATCAGGAATAGATGTCTTTCACTAATATTTTCCTATTTCTTTTTTGCAGGCTTCGCTAAGGAAGGCTGGTCCTATTAACATATGTCTACATGTATCCTGATGATACCAGGTCATTTATGAAACTGCTCAATACCAAGATGTTCACTGATGCTCGTTTGTCAGAAGTGCCAGAAAGATTGCTACGTGCTCTGTATAGTATGTACTGCCATGCCCTGCCATTTCTGTACTGTCTGGCCAAACCAAAATTAATAAGGAATAACACTGACACCCACTGCCAATTAGGAAGTTATCTGGTTTACTGTGTCTTAAACTCTTTGTATGCACATACACAATTCTATTGATCACTTGGTCAGCTAACTCAAGTATTAAAATACAATTTTCACTGTGAGCCTTCTTGAAATTGGAGAGGTCTTGGAAAATGGATGGAAGAAGGTCTGTAAGTAACATCTACAGTCTTTGTCGTATTTATGCAACTTCACACATAGGATGTCAATCCTACCCCGAAGAATGTTAAACTTTGCTCTTGCACAGCAGTGGGGGATAGCTGGCTTTTGTGATTCTAGATTCACTGTCCCTTTCTCATTATTGGTTACCTTGATCACCAAAGACAGGTTTTCTGGTAGAATCCATGGGCTTTGGGAAACAAATGGAAGAACTTAAAAGTTTTCCTTCCTTCGACTTCACAAGGCTGATTTAAATTCATTTAAACCACTCTGAACCTTAAAGAAGACTGAGTGCTGAAGAACTGATGCTTTTGAACTGTGGTGTTGGAGAAGACTCTTCAGAGTCCCTTGGACTGTAAGGAGGTCCAACCAGTCCGTCCTAAAGGAAATTAACACTGCATATTCATTGGAAGGACTGATGCTGAAGCTGGAGCTCCGATACTTTGGCCACCTGATGCAAAGAACCAACCCACTGGAAAAGACCTTGATGCTGGGAAAAACTGAAGGCAGGAGGAGAAGGGGACAACAGAGGACAAGCTAGTTGGATGGCACCACCGACATGGATGTGTGTGTGAGCAAGCTCCGGGAGACAGCGAAGGAAAGGGAAGCCTGGCGTGCTGCAGTCCATAGGGTCGCAGAGTCAGACATGACTGAGCGACTGAACTACAGCCACAAAACCACCTTGATATTTCTCTTTCTGAAATCCCACTAACCCTTCATAACCCATTTCTTTTAACATTGATTTGGAACCAAAGCAATTGAACTTTGTAATTTTATGAACACTTTTATGCTTTATATCTTGTTGGTTATTTTTGCTGTTGTTGTTCATCCTCTGTTGCTCCCTTCTCTTTCGGCCTTCAATTTTTCCCAGCATCAAGGTCTTTTCCAGTGAGTCAGCTCTTCGCATTAGGTGGCCGAAGTATTGGGAGCTTCAGCTTCAACATCAGTCCTTCCAATGAATACCCAGAGTTGATTTCCTTTAGTATCGACTGGTTTGATCTCCTTGAAGTCCAAGTCTCAAAAATCTTCTCCAGCACCACAATTTGAAGGCATCAATTCTTCAGTACTCAACCTTTTTCATGGTCCAACACTCACATCTATACATGACAACTGGAAAATCTATAGCTTTGACTATATGGACCTTTGTTGGCAATGATGTCTCTGCTTTTCAATACACTGTCTAGGTCTGTCATAACTTTCCTTCGAAGGAGCAAGCATCTTTTAATTTCATGGCTGTAGTCACCAACCACAGAGACTTTGGGGCCCAAGAAAAGAAAATTGGCAACTGCTTCCACTTTTCCCCCATCTATTTGCCATTAAATGATAGGACCAAATGCCATGGTCTTAGTTTTTTGAATGTTGAGTTTGAAGCCAGCTTTTTCACCCTCAATGAGAGGCTGTTAGTTCCTCTCCACTTTCTGCCATTAGAGTGGTATCATCTGCATATCTGAGGTTGCTGATATTTCTCGTGGCAATCTTGATTCCAGCTTGTGATTCCATCCTGGCATTTCACATGATGTACTCTGCATAGAAGTTAAATAAGCAAGGTGACAATACACAACCTTATCACACTCCTTTCCCAATTTGAATCAGTCAGTTGTTCTATGTCCAGTTCTAACTATTGTTCTTAACCCGCATACCCATTCCTCAGGAGACAGGTAAGGTGGTCTGGTACTCCCATCTCTTTAAGAATTTTCCAGTTTGTTTTGATCCACATTGTCAAAGAATACAGTAGATGTTTTTCTGGAACTCCCTTTCTTTCTCCATGATCCAACAAATGTTGGCAATTTAATCTCTGGTTCCTCTGCCTCTTTGAAATCCAGCATGTACATCTGGAATTTCTCAGTTCATGTAGTGCTGAAGCCCAGTTTGAAGGATTTTGAGCATAATCTTGGTAGCATGTGAAATAAGCATAATTGTATGGTAGTTTGTACATTCTTTGGCATTGTCCTTCTTTGGGACTGGAATGAAAACTGACTTTTTCCAGTCCTGTGCCACTGCTGAGTTTTTCAAATTTGCTGACATCTTTTTTTGGAGTTGTTCTTAGAAGGTCTTGTAGGTCTTCATAAAACCAGTCAGCTTCAGCTTCTTCAACATTAGTGGTTGGGGCATAGCATAGGCTTGGATTACTGTGATGTTGAAAGATTTTTCTTGGAAATGAGCCGAGACCATTCTGTCATTTTGAGACTACACCCAAATACTGCATTTCGGATTTTTTTGTTGACTATAAGGGCTGCTCCATTTCTTCTAAGGGATTCTTGCCCACAGTAGTAGATATAATGGTCATCTGAATTAAATTTGCCCATTTTTGTCATTTTAGTTCACTAATTCCTAAGATGTCAATGTTTACTCTTGACATCTCCTACTGGGCCATGTCCAGTTTACCTTGATTAATGGACCTAATATTCCAGGGTTCTATGCAATATTGTTTTTGACAGCATCGGACTTTACTTTCACCACCAGACACATCCACAGCTGAGCATCATTCCTGCTTTGGCCACCCAGCTTCTTCATTCTTCCTGCACTTATCAGTAATTACCCTCCGCTTTTCCGAACTGGACACTTTCCAACCTGGGGGCGCTCATCTTTCAGTGCCATATCTTTTTCTTTTCACACTGTTCATGGATTCTTGTGGCAAGAATGCTGAAGGAGTTTGCCATCCCATCCTCAATGGGATTTTGAGGATTTTGTCAGATTTTCCCACATTTTGTCAGAATTCTTCACTATGATCCATCCGTCCTGGGTGGCCCTGCACAGCATGGCTCATAACTTGACTGAGTTATGCAAGCCCCTTTGCCACAACAAGGTTGTGATCCACAAGGGGTTGGTTATATCATAGCATCAGGCTAACAGAGAGCTGGTCCAAGCCTGATGCCTGTTTCTATCTCATTCCTCTAGTTCTTTGCCTCAGTAATTATATTCCAGCATAAATTCTTTAAGTATAATGTAGTTAATACTATCTAAAGAGAGTATCAGACTGTTTAGGGCTGTACGTATCTAAAATAACATTAAAATCACTATTCTTATAGTATTATCAGGTTGACATATGACTTTTCATTTATACCTTTATTCAGTGAATATTTGTAAAGCAATATTAAATGCCAAACAGATTTTAATCAATAAGAGAAGGGGCTGCCTTCCAAGAACTCATGTGCTTATGTACATCAACCCATAAACCAATGTATAAAACATGATGCATTAAATGCAGTGATATTGATGCTCCAGAATCCCACCTGGACCCTCTTCTATTTTCTCTCCAGGACTCTCAATGGAGATATTAATATTTTCTTTTTCAGGGCTTTATTTGCTTTCTGTATAGTGACATTCTCTCTTTAGCCTAACATCTATTCTAAAATTGCCACCGATATATGTATAAGCCACAGTTCAAAAGCATCAACTCTTCGGCGCTCAGCTTTCTTTATAGTCCATCTCTCACATCCATACATGACTACCTGAAAATCCACAGCTTTGACTAGACGGACCTTTGTTGGCAAAATGTCTCTCTGCTTTTTAATATGCTGTCTAGGTTTGTCATAGCTTTTCTCCCAAGGAGTAGGTGTCTTTTAATTTCATGGCAGCAGTCAATCATCTGCAGTGATTTTGGAGCCCCCCAAAATAAATTCAATCACTGTTTCCATTGTTTCCCCATCTATTTGCCATGAAGTGATGGGAATGGATGCCATAATCTTAGTTTTCTGAATGTTGAGTTTTAAGTCAACTTTTTCACTCTCCTCTTTCACTTTCATCAAGAGGCTCTTTAGTTCTTCTTTGCTTTCTGTCATAAGGGTGGCATCATCTGTGTTTCTGAGGTTATTGATATTTCTCCCAGCAATCTTGATTCCAGCTTGTGCTTCATCCAGCCCAGCATTTCACATGATGTACTCTGAATATAAGTTAAATAAGCAGGATGACAATATACAGTCTTGACACACTCCTTTCCTGATTTGGAATCAGTCTTGTGCTCCATGTCCAGTTCTAACTGTTGCTTCTTGACATGCATACAGATTTCTCAGGAGGCAGGTAAGATGGTCTGGTATTCCCATCTCTTGAAGGATTTTCCACAGTTTGTGGTGATCCACACAGTCAAAGGCTTTGGCATAGTCAATAAAGCAGAAGTATTACTCCATTTAGCTGTCTCATGCCGTTTTTTCTCCAGTAACTCGGGTCTCAGTTTGTGCACCCAAAAAACACGAAAGTGATATCTGACTCTTTTCCCTTTAGATTATCCATACACAATCAACAAAAATAATTTTTTCTACTCTTAAATATTTTTTTAATTCATCAAGCGCTCTCTACTATCACTGCCTATCTTATGAAAGCAGTCTTCTGTCACTTTCCTGGATAATACCTACCAGTGTAACCCCAATCTTTAATATGATGTCTATGATATGCTTTCCTCCCTTCATTTGAGTCACAACAATATTCTTTCAGTCCTTAAACACATCGTGCTCTCTGATGTCTCAGAGATTTCTCATACAAACATTAGCTCTTTCTGAATTCCAATCCCACCCCATCCCATTTTTATACACAGATTCTTACTTATCCTTCATATCTTAGCTAAAAATGATTTGATGTAGGATCTCTACCTGCATCTTATTGCATTTTCTCATTAAATTTTGCAACTCACTTCATAACATTTGTTTGACTCCCTTCACCATTATTCTAAGTTCACGAGAAGAGGAACTAAAGTTTCAGTGCCTGGTATAGCATAAAAGCATGGTAATGCCTCAGTGCATACCTGAAATGAATGACGGAATAAACGAATGAGTGACGGTGATGAATCATATGGTGACAAAACTAGAAATCCACATGCACATACACATATACACGTATCCAGTTAAACTCCTAGAGCAATTCCTTATTAGGTTTTCTTGACTATCTGAATTCTGATAAATACTGACTGCTTAAATTACTGACAAGTGAATGTGTTTCTGGCAAAAGTGATTAAGTATTTGAAAAAATCAACCTCAAAACTTTTTCCACCTGAGGTGTCATTTCACATTTCCCAGACCCCAAGTATCTCTTAACATTCAGTGTGCTGACAGATTAGAACCACCCAAGTGGGCTAGGGAAGCACTGAGCAAAATAAAACTTACCCGTTCATGCTGTTAGCATCAGTAGGTTATAATCTTGAATTATCTAAACAGTAATGCCTAATTCATAAATGACCATCCCATGTTATGAGAAAATTATACCAGAACTGATAAACTATTGATATGTATAGAATCATTTCTGTCTTGGAAAGAATATTTTTTTTCTGAAAAAAATAAATTAATAAATTTGAACGTGGCTAACATAAAAAATGAGAAAACAAGTAATACAACTTCAGTTTGATGATAATTTTTCCTGAATTTCACTTTAGTGATAAAAATAAATATTCTTAGCTTATTTTCCAATGGTGATATTTATGATTGCATCATAACTAGTGAATAGAATTAGTAATCAAATTTGAAAAAAAATAATTTTTATAACATGAATTATTTAAATTGACTAGACCAGAAATATAATTCTCCCTCGTAGTGATTCTGTTCAAGTTACACATGTCTAGTTTCTTTAAGGTGCACTAATACATGACATAAATGAAAAGAAAATAAATGCAAGAAGTAATCTGAGCTTGGATTTACTATTCTCTTATTTCCCAGGGGTCTGAATAGGAAACAAAAATAACCACAAATGACTAAAATATCAGTAGGCCTTGAAATATCAACATTTAAGCTAAAGAAAGCTAATTTTTTAATCAAAGCCTTACTATTTTGATTTACTTAATTCAAATTCCCTCTCTGCAAATATGCCTTTGAATTAAGCAGTCATAACAAACCATAACACCAACATGAATTGCCAACTCACTTGTAATACCCACTTAGTTCTAAAGTATCAACAGTGTTTGCTAGTTCTTCACTATTTAAGAACCAAGTAAAAGCTTCATTGAGCTTCTTGAAGTATGGAAACAAAATCAAACCAATTTATATGACTTCAAGGTAATAAGAGCTAAGAGCCTAATCCATGTTATTGAGATAAAAGATTGATTAGATATGATGATACCTGTAAATGAGACTTGCAGTAGATGAGAAATCTTAGTATTTTAAAATAGGTAATACAGGTATTGAACTAAAAAGTGTTACTTATTCAGCCATATGGGCTTCCCAGGTGAAGTGGTAACGAACCCTCCTGTCAATGCAGGAGACATAAGAGACATAGGGTCTACCCCTGGGTAGGGAAGATTCCCTGGAGGAGGGCATAGCAACCCACTCCAGTATTATTGCCTGGAAAATCCCATAGACAGAGGAGCCAGGCAGGCTACAGTGCATGGGGTCACAAAGAGTTGAACATGACTGAAGTGACGTGACACGCACGCACGCATTCGTACCACTCACCACCTGGGATGTACAGCGAACTGATTTCTGTAAGAACTACAATGAAGGTGGGGTAAACGGTCTCCTCTGGATTTTCTTCTACAACTCGCATTTTCTTCTAGGTTAGAGACAGTACTAAATTATTATTATTTGCAAATGGCTAACACAACTTCCTTCTCAGTATGAGAGCTTAATACTTGAGGCAGGGCATTACCCTCTAACTCCAGAAGTCAGTTCATCATCTGACATGTAATATAAGCTTAATAAGTAGTAGTTGCATAAATGATTCTCTCAGCAGATACCCCTCTCTAACCCCTCTCAAACACCCTTTTTGAACAAAGTACACTTGTTTATTCAGCAAATAAACTTTTTTCAAAGAATATGTTCCCTCCCTTCTATCAGGAACTATTGTTTGCAGAAGTATGTAACCGTGTTCTGTTCCAAAAGAAAAATAGAGCTTTTATTGGTCCTGGTGTCCTGCCATCAAGAAACAATTTGCCTTTAACCTACAAATAAAAACTCCAATATTTTCTGAAAGTTTAAATGCTTAATATATTTAAGACAGCAGCATATATTAAACAGTGCAGGAAAATGTGACGAGAAAAAGAGCAGAAGTGCCATGCATGTTGCTTCTCTCATTTTCCTCTCTGATTTAAATCATGTCTTTTCCTTTCTACTGTCTAATTTTTGATTTTGCATAATGGGACTAGAACTTCAACCCATGCACTTTCTGCACCCCCAGGCCCCGTCTTCTTCAGATCTCAGTTGTTGCCTAAGTTCTCAGGAAATCTTTATTGCAAATCCAAAGTCTTAAAGTCCCATTAAACCCTTCTAATATAGGATTGTGCTCACTTTTAAAACATGGAAACATTTCTTTAAACAGCGGAACACTTTCTTCAAATAAAAACTTATGAATAGTCCTAACGTATAAAACCAGCACTAGTGCAACTGTGAAGGAAGAACCAGCATCCCACCCACTCACCTCCTCCCCAGTCCCTTTCCCTGGGAATCCAGACTCCACGGAGTGCAGTTTGGAAAACACGTTCTAATGGCATTATTTCCGTACTTGCTAAACTCAAATCAGAGCCAAATTACATTAGTTCTCTTTCAAAGAAAAATGCATTACTATTTCATGGTACTATGAGAATTTGGAAAGTATGATTCGGAAATAATAAACTTTCACTTTATACATACAATTTGGGGGTAAAAGTCAATGCTAAAAAATAAAAATTCATCTTATATTGCACAATTTCAACCCTAGCCAGGCAAATGCATTGGTACCTTTGTATATGTTATTGCCACATGGTGGCACCACTTTTGCTCATAAGTAGAAATACCCGCTATTCTTTGTCAGGAAGTGCTTTGGATATGAGTTTTTAAATAATTATGCAGGGCTTGAGCATTTTAAAAACACGTGACTTCCCTATGCTGATTCCAAATTTGATTTTCTAAACTTGGGTAAGAACAAAGATTAGTACCATACTGTTGATTGGTCTGCAGAGTTGTTTTAATTTAAATTATGGAGCCAACATCAATATTACATTTACTGTGTGCCTTCATTGATCTGACTGCTTTGAAAGAAATGTTAATTCATCTATCCTCCTTTACACTATGAGGTTGTGCTATCTGGTAACCTAAGGGTAGACGTAATTATGAACCTCATTTCACAGATGAGGAAAATGTAGGCCACCGAGGAAACTGGCCAAGGTCACAGGGCTACTTGGTGGTACAACAGGAATTAGAACGTACACCATCTAGCTGTGGAGTCTATGGCTTTAGCCACTCCACTATTATTCTTCTTGAGTTATACAAAACAGGTATCCAACTTAATTTCTACACAGTTCATCTTGAAGTGTGCCTTGATGTAAATGAGAATGAAAAGTTTTCTGTTAAAAGAATATAACGTATTTCTTTGAGGTAAAAGGAAAGCACTTGCTTATAACTGCCAACATATGCCACAGAGAGATGTGCTGTGGAACGCGTTTCCACCTATTTTGACACACTGGTGAATTCTTAGGTGTTTCAATGCTCTCTTTAGAAACGATTCTGTATTTAGGAACTTCAAATTTAGTATTTCGTCCTTTTATCTATAGAAATTTGAGTTAAGACAGTTTTTAAAAATTCATCTTACTCTCTAATCTGAAATTTACTAACTCACAGGTAAAGACTGCCTAATAAGGAAGTTATCATGAGTACTTGATTAGCTAAATCCCACTGGATTGGTTCAAGAAGAGAGAGTGAATCATATTAACTGTAAACTGTTAATGAGACTTGAATGTACTATTCATACATTTTTAGATTACTTTTTTAATTGAGGAAGGAAAGTAGTAACAAAAAGGAAGAGGCAGCTGTTTTTTGACAGTATGAGAAAAGATTTGACAGGATAGACTGTGGTGGTTTATTTTTCCTTATTTCAGAGCTTTTCTGGTTCATGATTCCCTGTGAATTATAAAATATGGTCACTAGCCATTAAGGCACAACTTATTAGGTAAGTCAAAGTGTCTACCACCTCAGAGAAGAGCCTCAAGTTGTCACAATAATCTAATTTTTTAACATATATAAAGAGAAATCAATGTGACAGTATATGCGCCTTAATTAAAGACATTCATAATTTGGCATAAGAAAATGTAATAATTTTTCTCTTCTGTTTAATTAGACTGTCATTAAAATTTCTATTTCTGGTAGAACTCATAGTATCTGTTTATAGAAATAGGCTGTATTCAGAGAACTGTCAGTATTACAGAATACTTCTCAATATTTTAAGCACAGCTTGAGATAATCAGTCTACAATTTAAAGTAGCATAATTTACACAAACAAAAGGATAAGAAATAATTTAAAGCATTAAAAAGGAACAGAACCCTATAAAGCTGGGGTCAGCAAACCCTGGCCTATGGACCAAATCCAGCCTTCCTCCTGTCTTTCTGCTTGCTATTTATTACATATGAATGATTTTCACATTCTTAAATGTTTTTTAAAAAGAAAAAACATTTCATGACATGTGAAAATTACATGAAATTTCAATTTCAGTTTCCACAAAGTTTTATTGGAACACAGTCACTTCCATTCACTTACGTATTGTCTATGGCTATTTTCACACCACAAAGGCAGAGCTGAGTGTGACAGAGGCAGTACAGGATGTGAAGCCTCAAATAATTACTATCTGCCTGGAATGAAAAAGTCTGCCAAACCTTGTGGCAAAGAATCTACATCTATTTTCTATTTTTTATTCACATACAGTGATCTCTCCCATCAACAATCAAATGCCTAAGCCATCTCTTCTCTCTACTCTACTGGTTTAATGTATAAGGTTAGAAATTATCATAATTTAGTTTATCTAAGTGTCAGTCACTCAGTCATGTCTGATTTTTGTGACCCCCTGGACTGTAGCCCACAAGGCTCCTCCACCCATGGGATTTTCTAGGCAAGAATATCGGAGTGGGTTGCCATTTCCTTCTCCGGGGGATCTTCCCAACCCAGGGATCAATCCTAGGTATCTTGCATTACGGGCAGATTCTTTACTGTCTGAGCCACCGGGGAAGTGCAGTTTATCTAAAATAAAACATAATTCGGAAGCAGATGATACTGACAAGGAACATTCCATGTAAAAGTAGCTTTAAGTATTTTTATTGGACAAATATATTAGTTTCAGGCTTTGTTGCTTGCTCTTTGCATTAAACAGTAATCTAGAAAACAAAAATATAAATAAGAACAATGGCATTTTAAAGCCAGGAATAGATGCTGAGCACTAGATACAATTTTTGGATGGATTTTAAAATTTAAGACAGCAGCCTTATTATTCCCATTTTACAGGCGAGGATAATGAACACAAGACAGGTGAAAATGAAAATTCTAACTTACTTCAAATCATGGTAAATATTAACTTTGAATGATGGTAAATCAAAGTCATTTTACCATATTCCATATTAAAGATTTAGACGGTTTCTCTTTGTAACTTACCTCTTTCCCATGAGGCAGAGATAACATATTCTGCATGTTAAAAGGCAAATCTAGAACAAATATTTGCTCAATTGAAATTACTTTTAATAAACTAAGAAAAGGACACAGACTGCTTCCGTCTGTGTAGCAGCTGATATGTGACTCCTCATATCACACACACACACACACGGCCAGTACATCTTACAGAAATCAACATGTGAACATTTGAATGAGTTTAGGAAAGGAGTGTTTAGAAATTATAAGATATTGTGTTTATTTGACATTAAAATTTTTGTTAATAATGTGTGGGTTGATTTAGCTTGTATTGAATATTTTAAAACCTTGAGGTTTTAAAGAAACATCACATGTACCTCAAAGCTATGATAATACTACTACAAGGTTGGTTATTATATCCTAGTGATAGATCTTTAGCCAAACCACTAAAGAAATTTGGTGCCTCAAATAAAATAGACCCAGTAGTTAGGCATTGTAAGAAAAAAATAACTTATGGAAAAAGTTACCCAAATGTCCTTCCAGATATTAATGTAATTTTAAATTAATCTAACACAAAATTATAGGAAATACACTGCTAATCATAGAGTTTTGCAAAGCCATTCTAAATCCAATGGTTTCAATTTTATTTTCCACAGGATTTATAATATAACTTAGATCAAATGAGCTGAGATTCAGCAGCTTGACAACTCATTTATTATACAAAATTTTAAGCTCTACTTTTTTTTTTTTTTTTTTAGATTCTGTAAGTCAATGATTTGGTATCTGTAATCCTTCAAATTAAAAACAAAACCAAATATTACCTTGGTTAAACAAAAAGAAACAAGAGAGAACAACAACAACAACAAAAAAAAACAGATGAAAATTTTCTTTATCCTAAGAGAAAAGCACTTTTATAGCAGTTATTCAGGTTTCCTCTACCTGCTGGGAAAGAGGGAGAGAAAAGGAGACAGACCCTCCTGTGAGGCCTTAGGTCAGTGAGGAAATTCAACCTGCCATGTTAAGTACGCCTCTCTTAAGATTTCTGTAGCCCATTCAGTTGGGTTTACTCCTCTCAAGGTAAATTTGGAAGGATGCAAGATTTAGTCAAGCCAAGGTTTAGAAATTTCTAGGCATGTCTGGAAAACAGGTGGGGCTGGCACAACAGGTGTCCATTTGCATAAATGACTAAGGTACCTCCTAAGAAAATCTCATTTTCAGCAAAGAGAAAGCCAGGCCTGACACACTTGACCTGATAATCAAGTCTCGGGCCTGAAGGATTCTGATTCTCAACACAAGGTGCGTCCCTCCGCCGTCCACTCTCACCTCCAAGTCGCAGGGTACAAACCTAGTTCCCTCCTTCTGTGCTGCTCTGATACTGCTTTCACCAAACTCATCAGGAACATCAAATTGATAAAACCAAGTCTTGGTCTTACTTGATGCTCACAATCATGGGACACAGTTGTTGCAGAGAATAAATAAATGAATCAATCTATCAGTCCATCTTCTTTCAATCACTGGCTAATACACAAGATCTTGCCAAAGGAGAGAAGTAGAACATGGCAGAAAGAACACTGAGTGCCTGGTTCAAATCTTCACTCCACTTCCATGGGCCTTGGGTTCCTCGTGTATGAGACCTAAGTAATGATTCTCAAGGCTTGTTTCAGTGTCAAGGCTATACTCTCCCAACCCACTATATATATATATATATGTATGTATGTATATATGATATATATTAGTCTCCATTAGAAAGTCTATCTCATGAGAAAGATAATTCCGGATGCCTTCGTTGATTTTTTGGAAAAATCAATAAACAGCAGGGCAGGCTCTGACCATAGAGAAAGCCAGGGGACCTAGGAGGAAAGAGAGGAATACCTACCAAACAGAAGAGAATGACAGAGAATGGAAAGCAGGAAGTCTTTTAGATAAAGTTTATCTAATTAAAAATTATCCTAGGGCAGGCTTTGTCTGAGATAGAAAACACAACTATGGTCAAAATTAGTCTATTCCCTGATTGTGGTGTATGAAAAATTTTTCTCAAACCTTCCATTATAAACAGCAAAGCACATAGTCCATTTTCCATTTCAAAGAACATACTTAATTTTTCTTTGTGTTTTTCTTCACTGAGGTATATATAGTGAACACAAGCATTTACATTTTGTTATTAATTTCTTATGAAAATAAGAATAACATTTTCCTCACAAAGTGCTACCACACAGCAACACAATACTCAACTTGACAAAAATAAGAAATATTATTCTGATCCCATGAAATGTAATGGATAGTCAAAACCACTGACTTTGCTTAATAAGGTAATAGACAATTCCCAGTAATTAGGAAGAACAAAATCAACTAAAGTTGAAAAGTAAAACTGAAAAAAAAAAACTCACAATTTCAGTTCAGTTCAATTCAGTTGCTCAGTTGTGTCCGACTCTTTGCGACCCCATGAATCTCAGCACACCATGCCTCCCTGTCCATCACCAACTCCCGGAGTTCACTTAGACTCTTGTCCATCGAGTCGGTGATGCTATCCAGCCATCTCATCCTCTGTCGTCCCCTTCTCCTCCTGCCCTCAATCCCTCCCAGCATCAGAGTCTTTTCCAATGAGTCAACTCTTTGCATGAGGTGGCCAAAAGTTTCAGCTTTACTATCAGTCCTTCCAATGAATACCCAGGACTGATCTCCTTTAGAATGGACTGGTTGGATCTCCTTGCAGTCCAAGGGACTCTCAAGAGTCTTCTCCAACATCACAGTTCAAAAGCATCAATTCTTCGGCACTCAGCTTTCTTCACAGTCCAACTCTCACATCCATACATGACCACTGGAAAAACCATAGCCTTGACTAGACGGACCTTTGGTGTCAAAGTAATGTCTCTGCTTTTTAATATGCTCTCTAGGTTGGTCATAACTTTCCTTCCAAGGAGTAAGCGTCTTTTAATTTCATGGCTGCAATCACCATCTGCAGTGATTTTGGAGCCCCCCAAAAAAAGTCTAACACTGTTTCCACTGTTTCCCCATCTATTTCCCATGAAGTGATGGGACCAGATGTCATGATCTTCGTTTTCTGAATGTTGAACTTTAAGCCAACTTTTTCACTCTCCTCTTTCACTTTCATCAAGAGGCTTTTGAGTTCCTCTTCACTTTCTGCCATAAAGGTGGTGTCATCTGCATATCTGAGGTTATTGATATTTCTCCCCGCAATCTTGATTCCAGCTTGTGCTTCATCCAGCCCAGGGTTTCTCATGATAGACTCTGCATATAAGTTAAATAAGCAGGGTGACAATATACAGCCTTGACGTACTCCTTTTCCTATTTGGAACCAGTCTGTTGTTCCATGTCCAGTTCTAACTGTTGCTTCCTGATCTGCATATATGTTTCTCAAGAGGAAATGCCTTTTTTTTTTTTTTTGGTTAATGTATAAAAATAACATATCTTGCAAAGAGCTATACAAGTAAAATTACGGACACATCATCAATCCACTAATTTTTATTATTTCAGGGTATTTAGATATGAACTAAGTCCTGTGTTTTTTTTTCTTTTTTGTCTAAAAGAATAGTCACGCTTTGTTTTTGTTTTTCTTCCTGTACAAGAGTACCCTAACTATCCAAAGCATTTGGTTCTGTTCAATAGCTAAAGAACTCTTTTTTTTTTTCCTTCCTTTCTCTAATTTGGCTTCAAGTCAATGCTGTTTTTCTCATTCCAACTGTTTTGGACATATGCTGGCCCAACTAACAATGGTAAACACAGCAAGCTGTCTCTGATATGGTGCTGATTAAGTCATCTTGTGAGCAAGCAGAGTTTGGATGTTAAGATGCTAAGAAAAAAACCTACTTTCAGAAATTTTCCTCCCTTTGAAAAATATTTGGATTCTCAATTTTAAATTATATGATAAACAAACCATGGGATACTTTGAAAATACATTCATTCAGTGCTGGCCTAAGCATTTAAGAAAAAATAGAAAACTAAAACATGATTCTTATATTCAAGATTTTATAGTTTAAAAGGATGAGGGAACACACAGGGAACAGTAGAGTCCAAAGATGGGCTTAAAAATAACTTTCTAGAGAATGGCACTTTCATGTCCTGCAGAAAAAAAAGGTATAAAATTGAAATAATGAGTACTGTGAATTGCATTTTAATATTCTATTAATAAAATATCAGTACCAAGCTAGTGCCTTAAACTAAAAGATTTAAGAACAGAGACCCAATGAACATCATGAGCATGTGGTATAAAATAATTGGAAGGAATACAAATATTGTAGTGCACATAATTGTTATTCAGAATGAAAAAGTATTTTTAAATATTGGCATCTCAGATTCTGTTTTTGTACATGAGAATCGAGCACTTATTTTTCACTTAGCTTAGATAGCTATGTGTGCCAGCTTCCTCTCATTATGCAAATAGAACAGATAAAACTAAATTGTAAAATAAAGCCAAAAATATAATTCTTGTCTAAAAATACATACATATTTGGAACCCTAAGACGAACAAGCAACTCAAAGAAGGAACCACCTCAAACTTAAGAAAAATTTAATATCTCCTTTATTTATCACCACAGCTCTCACCAGGGTAATACTATCTATTATTTGACACATATGAAAGCAAGGCAAATTAATTAATTTATAATCATGGACAATTTTTTTTTCAGTTTTACTCTTAAAACTTAACTCAGTATTCTTATCTCTAAAAATAAAAAGGTCCTGAAAATAGAAAGGTGAGGAGTAATAATTAGTTATTGTTACCAAAATATTTACAATCTAAATGAGGTGGGTATCTGACAGAAGATGGTGAGAAAACATACAAAAGATACAGAATATGATAAAGGCTACACTTAACAATTTGAATAGATAATTAGAGATGTTGATAGGTGCAAGTTTTTGAGAGTTTTCTCTATGAAAGGTGCTGTGCTCACCACCTTAAATAAGTTACGAAATCACAGTGATAGAAACAGTTATTTCTACAGGGGTCATTCTGAGTACAAGCTGTTAACAGGACGGTTGATAGAGAAATAACAAAAAGCTAACGGCAACAACAAAAGCAGACAAGAAGAAGATAACCATTAAATACCTTGGGTACTGAACAAACAAAATAGAAAGAGATGAATTAAAGAGACATCTTCAAGGTATAGTCAACAAGACTGGAGCACCAAATGGATGAAACAAGTAGGAATTCTTAAAAAAAAAAAATCACTGAAATATTCAGATTACAGTAGCACTGTTATGGCAATAATTATTTTTTTATTAACTTTTTAAAAGCATATGGCAAAAGAACATATACTTTTATTTTCTTAAATAGGCAAAAAATTTTGATGGCCAAAGTGGGGTGCACATAAATGGAATAAACTATTTTTTAGACATCAATAAGTTTTCTAACTGTACAAAACCATATTATAATATATTTAGACTTTCTGGGACATCTTTTTTAGTAAATACAATCAAACTAAGTAAAAATGACCTACATATCAAGAAAGAATAAAAATTTCAGGCATAATTAAACAAAATAACTGCAACATTTGTACACTGAAATTATAAGTCTTTTGGAAAGAAATTAAATGAGATCTAAACAAATGGAAATACATCCCATGTTCATAGATCAGATAATAAATATTACTAAGATAGCAATAGTCTCCAAATTTATTCACAGATTCCCTATCAGACACTTAATTTTGCTTAGTTTGTTTGTAGAAATTGACAATCTGATCTTAAAAAGTTCATATGAAAATGGAAGGGACAAAGAATCATCAAACTATCTTGAACAGAAAAAACAATATGGAGGACATACTTACTGGCATCAAAACTTACTACAGAACTATAATAATAAAGACTGGGTAGTACTGGTATAGAACTGATATATATATATCAGTGAAACATAACTAAGTCTAAAAACAAAGCCTTACGTTTATGGTCAACTATTTTTGACAAGAGTGTTAAGAAAATTCAATGGAAAAAGAATAGCATTTTCAACAAATAATGCTGGGGCACCTAGATTTTGAGAAGCAGAAAAGTGAAGCTGGAATCCTGCCTCCCACCACACATAAAAAATTTACTCAAAATGGAAAGTGATGGTCGCTCAGTAATGTCTGACTCTCAGCAATCCCATGGACTGTATACTCCATGGAATTCTCCAGGTCAGAATACTGGAGGGGGTAGCCTTCCCTTCTCCAGGGGATCTTCTCAACCCAGGGATCAAACCCAGGTCTTCCACATTGCAGGTGGATTCTTTACCAGCTAAGCCACAAGGGAATCCCAAGAATACCGGAGTGGGTAGCTTATCCCTTTTCCAGTGGATCTTCCTGACCCAGGAATTGAACTGGGGTCTCCTACATTGCAGGCGATTCTTTACCAACTGAGCTATCAGGGAAGCCCCTGACCAGCGATCTAAATATAGAGCTAAAACTACAAAATTTTTAGGAGACAACATAGAAATAAATCTTTGTGGCCTTGGATCTTGGCAATGGTTTCTTAAATAACAAAATCAAAAACACAAGTGATGGAAAAAAATAAAGATAACATCTCTGTAAAGAATGAATGAAAATATTTACAAATTATAAATCTGATAAGGACCTAGTATCCAAAATAAATAAAATGAATTTGTAAGAGTTAAACTGAATGACAGAAACACATAAAACCTGATTTTAAAATGGGCAAAGAACTTGAAAAGATATTTCTTCAAAGATACACAAATGACCAATAAGCACTTGAAAAGATTCTCAACATCATTAGTCATCCGGGCAATGCAAATCAAAACCACAATGAGATACTACTTCACATCCACTAGAATGGCTGTAATAAAAAAGATAGATTATACCAAGTATTGACAAACACTTATGACCCAGCTATTGCATTCCTGAAAATGAAAGTGTAGTTGCTCAGTCATGTTCGAGTCTTTGTGACCCCATGGACTGTAGCCTGCCAGGTTCCTCTGTCCGTAGAATTCTCTAGGCAAAATACTGGCAGGGATTGCCATGACTTTTTCCATGGGATCTTCCTGACCCAGAGCTAGAACCTGGGTCTCCCACATTGCAGGCAGATTCTTTACCATCTGAGCCACAAAGCACTCCTAGCTACATATTAATACAACAAGAGAAGTGAAAAACACACCCAACAGAAAAACTTAGAACAGAAATGTTCACAGCAATATTATTCATAATAACCAAAAGATAAAACAACCCAAATGCCGACTAACTGATGAACTGATAAATTGTGGCATATCTGTACAAGGGCATATTATTCAGCAATACTAAACAACAAAAATAAGTGAAGTACTGATACATGCCAATGTAGATGAACCTTAACAAATTATGGTAAACAAAGTAAGCCAGTCACAGAAGGCTAGACATTGTATGATTCTATTCTGGACCACATGTCCAGAATAGGCAAATTTACAGAGGAAAAAAATAGATTAATGATTGTTTACAGCTGGGACAAGGAAAGTGGGAATCAGAAATGATTGCTAGTGGGTATGAGTTCTTTAGGGTGGACAAAAGTATTCAAAATTAGATTGTGGTTAGGGTTACATAACCCTGTGAATATACTAAAAAACACTGTATTATACATGCTGAATGAGTGAATTTTATGATCTATCTCAATTATGCTGCTAAAATAGTCAAATAAAATTGCTTAAATTTACTGAGATCTAGGAATAACAAAAAGTTAATACATAGAACAAAATATTTCTTCATTTCAGAAATATAAAAGACAATCACTTGGGAACTGTTGTATTTCCTACAGAAATTTTTAACTATGCAAAGTTAAAGCTGCCAATGCCTTATTAATATTTTCCCTTTAGCTATTAATAGTATATTTTTAATTCAGTACATACTATAACCAGCTTCCTTGGAGAAGAGTGCATGAAAACATGGACTTAAAAGGCCATCACAATACTGATTCCATCCTTTTAATCAAGGCATGAGACCTTTCAAGTCATTAAAAAAAAGATTCATTTTATTGTTCCTTTTTTCTCCTGACACTTTAGGCTTCTGAAGCTAACAGATACAGTATGAAGGAACATATGTGGTCTGCTTCAAGGCTCCAATTTCTTAACTGAAAAGCCACTTTCTTTCTAATGCCTGGATGAGAGGATCAATGAAGGTTAAGGTCTAAGCAAAACCTCTAAATATAGAATCAGACTTCTATGACCTTCCCCCTTACCCCTGTTTTCTCCTTAACAACCCCTTTCTTTCTACCTACTTGACATTTCCTCTGTGACACTAGGTAAGTTTAAGTCCCATGGTCCCCACAATACTCATGCCATCACATATTTCACCTTTGTTCACTTCCCCACCATCACAACAGAACTGGCCTTCAGTGAGGTTGCTTAATTTGTGCATCCATTCATTCCACAAATACACTATATTTATTAAGTGAAAATCACTGCACTGAGTGACAAACTGTTGAACAAGCGCTAGGTTGTGGAGAAAAATAAAGAGCATTCAATTACACTACAGTGAGGAAGTGATACGTTAAAGATATGCATGTGGCACCGTGGACATTCCTTACATGACAAATTTGGAGCTGGGTATATACAGGAAACTTCCAGTAAGTATTGTCACAGAGGCACAGAAAGCATGTGGACAGCAGAGTGGCAAGTGCTGAGGGGAGGAAGTGGAAACTAGTGTTACATGAAAAAGAGTTTGAGACTCAAAAGTTAATATTTATTGAATGAATATTCTGTTACAGAAACTGTACTATTGCCTTTAAATCTATTTTGCTCAGTTAATTCTCACAACTCGGTAAGGGCTTTAGTATTACGATTTTCACTTCACAGATGGAATGTCAAAGCTTAGCGAAGTTCTGTTCCATACTCAACATTTCTCAGCTGAGAGCTAACATACAAGGAAAGCTAAGTCAAATCAGTCTTAGCACAATAAGGGCATTATTTTCTATAAATTATCCACATGAACTTTAAGATTTCTGGAAATGTTAGGCAAACTAACTTAATAAGTAAATAATAAATATATGACTCAGTAAGGCAGAGTGATTGGGATACTCAAGCACAAGGAAAATGTTCTTGTCATTATATATTCTGCATATTTCAGATTTGACATCATGTTACGTACTATCTACTCAAAAGAATGAACAAATCAATCAAAATAAAAATAGGTCAATACAATTTGTATCATCTCTGTTGATCTTTCGTATCCAAGCTTATATTTAAGTAGGTCAGCCAGCATTACTGACTCTAACAAGCACATACAAAACAAACAGCCTTTACAATGTGCAATTTCAATGAAAAGGTATCTCATAGACTGCATTAAAGATTTTAAAGTTATATTCCCAAAGCTGTTACTAAACAGTTGTCTCTACTTTGGCTGAGACTCCAGGAAAATAGGTATCAACTACTCTGACATCTACATCATCCATGCAGGAAGGCAAGGATATAAACTTTAACCAGTGTGGAAACACTTGGCTCCTCAATACTCAAAGATATAAAAGAGCTGCAGCAAAACTGTTCAAGACGTCAGAGAAAAGAGATGGAGAATTTCTTGAGGGAGAGTGTCAAGGTATGTATCCCCATCCCATCCCCTACTTTTTAGTGATGCAGGGCTTGTCTGTCCCCCATCTTAAGGTTAATGAGAAGGGCTTCAAAGAACACACTTTGAGAACTTAAGTTTGCTGAAGATTTGGAGACATGGTGAACTGGATTCTGACTCAAGTCTGAGAAATCTAAAGAATAAGATGGTAACTGAGACAACTTGGGGAAAGAAGGCATACCTGATGAGCATGTCTAAGGTACTGGTATATCATATCAAGTAGATTTAGGCCAGGAAAGAAAGACAATGACAGACTGGCCTGAGACTGTCTTAGAATCTGCCCATGAAGGACATCTTATTGCTTGAGGTGACTTCAGCAGGAATACTCCAGAGGTGTTCAGGCTGGTACCCAAAGTATGAGGGCACATGTAATCGGCCAATTGGGGTTGTTCCACTAAGTTCAGCAAATTGTGGATGAGTGAGCCCTAATAAGCACCCAAAAGGGAAAGAGTCAGTTTTAATCATTTGTCTGAAGCAGAAATTTCAGCTCACAGGATAATCCAACACAGAAGATCATTCCTGCCTCTTTGCCTCTCCCCACAGCTTCCCATATCAAGCTGACAGATGCAGGATAAAGGCCACAAGCTGAAGAAAACAAGGAAGGTGACCATGCCTTTCTTTTTTATTTCAGGCTTATCCATGCAGCTGACCTAAGCTGAGTTGAGAAACTTTTACTGTGAATACAGCTTGATTGTTATCATTGATACTTACTGAACTGAAACAAGGAGGAAATGGCAACTCACTCCAGTATTCATGCCTGGAGAATTCCATGGACAGAGGAACTATCGTGCATAGGGTCGCAAAGAGTCCGACACAACTGAAGCGACTTGGCATGCACACAAAATGCCTTGAGTACATTTAATTATCTGAAAATGACCAGAAAAGTCACGGGGCCCATAGTTCATACTCAGTATTGGGTCAGACTACTCCTCCAGTTCTAGTTTGAATGGGCAGAAGGAGAAGAAATTTAAGTTGTTTTTCTGATGGTATCCTATAAATCTCACGCATTTAATGTAAGAGTTAAAATAGTTGTGAGAAAAAAAAATATTAGCCCAAAGAGGGACTGAATCTACATGTGATCTTAGCATTATTAGATAGTACTAGTGTGTTAGGTAAAGCACAAACTTCAGTTTCCACGTCTGTAGAGTACGGCATATAAATTCAGAGGACTGGTCCTGAAATACAGTCTTGAAAGGAGCCGTGATAGCTTTTAGGTGATGCTGGCAAATTTCTTGTCATCTATTATCTCTCTATCTCTCCAGTTCCTTTACTTGCCAAGGCTTGTGGAAGAAATACCAATAACTGGAAATACACTATACTTAGGAATAAACTGTTATGTCTGTTTATTTTTAGTAGTAGGAAAATTAGTACGTTTTCTGAGGTTTCTGAAAATGAAATACGTAAAACATGAGAAGAATAACCATTAACGACTGGGTCAGAAAAGATGACTGATTATATGAAATTTTACATGGCAAAATTATATCCAGTAATTCTGGTTTATTATGAAAAGAAATGCCTTTTGTATCTGGGGGCCAAAGGTGAACAAATATGAGAGCATTCTTTAAAAAGCTTTTTTAAATGTCTAAAGTATTTGTGCTTGTTTATTCCAGGTCTCATACATTGTTAAAAAAATCTTAATGCTGGATCCTTTCAAGTATAGCAGGTGGTAGGCACACTTGTAAAAATAAAAATAAAAGCAAGTAAATGCTGAAATTTAATTAAATACTTATGAAGATCATAATATGCCAAAAGTTAAACATAAACTTATCATTTGTAAATAAATAAATTTTGTCTTCTTGTTTTAAATTATAAAATTAATAGTATATTCCTGTCAAACTACATCAACAGTACAGAGAAAAAGTAGAAGGTCCAAGTCCTCCTTCTCACTCCTTACCTCCCGCTCCCACTGCTAGAAGAAATCCCCATTAACAGTTTCTCGTCTGTTCTTCATAAGGTCTATCTATCTTTCATGAAATGTTAAATTTCATTCTCTATGTATTATGGACAAAACAGATACCGTTGCTGAAATAAAGAACAAGCATGATAAATATATCTTTTATTTTCACTTGTAATACAGAAAATTTACAGAGAGATAACTTAAAATTTTACCAGGGGTATGTAAGTTAGATATTAAAAAAAAAAAACAACTCACCATCGTGCCACTGCTTTAAAGTCATCAAAGGCCCACGATAAAACACTGAAAGTGTTTGCAGAATCTCCTTTGACCTACATCTGCTTTTTAAATTTTAAGTCAATATCACATGGAGAATAGATCTAGAATGTTGAACTAACAAGGACTCTAAAATAGGGTTTCTTCAGGGTTTAAAAATAACCATAATCATATTATTCCTAAAGTAGCTGGGAATGTGAGCACAGAATATTCTCTCAACTAAAACTCAAATGTTAATGAGATCCATTAAAAATTCCTCCTGAATCTTTTGGATTCTATAATTTTCTACTATTACTAGATAGATTTTTTTTCTCTTTAAAAGATATTCAGAAGCCCTCTGAATAAATAGTAATATTAATAGCTTTCTGAATTTACCATATAGAACATAAATAAAGGTGGTTAAACCAATAAAAAAAATCAAATGATACTTATTAGATTTATTTAATTATTTCAAAGAATGATCTATAGCATTACCCTTAATACGATTCTAAATGAGGTAGAATCCATTTAGTTTTCTGCTGAATTATGTAGCATTACCAACAATTTAACAGACACATGAAAATGTGTGGAGAAACACTGAGAAACAGAAGTTTTATTGAGTTAAATATTAAGATAAGTGACAGTAAATTTGAAACATTCAATTTATTTTCAGAGGAACATTTTTCCATATGTGGCATTTGGCTGCTGACTTCAACACTGGAATGAGACAGAAATAAGGGAACCTAATTAAAGAGCTAGGAGAACATCTGGAAATTCAGTAAATATTACTCAGATAATAATGAGGCTTTACACTTTTGATCACATACAATATTGCTATCCTAAGAAAATTTAGCCTTTCAGTCTCGTGGCAAAAGGTAAGACAATGGTCAATTTTATATCTCCTCTTACATTTCTTCCTTCTGAATTTCTAGCACTAAAGTCCATGTTCTATGAATAATTGTTGGATGAATGAGTCAATGAATGACTTAATGAAAGGTAATACTAAGGAACCTACCTTTATGCTGAATTTATATACAAATCCTTGTAACCATCTTTGCTTATAAGAAGTTTGTAGATTCTTACTCTATTCTTATAAAAGACATCAGATTGGCCCAAAAGTTCGTTTGTAAGAGGTCAAAGAAAAACCTGAATGAACTTTCTGGCCAACCCAATAATATTTCCTTCTAAATATAGTTATAGCGTTGTGTTATTTTTATTTCAATACAGTTATAAATGCTATCTGAAAATGTAATGAAATAATCCAAAATGCAGAGATATAATAAATAATTTAACCATTGTGAAGTTACTGCACTATTATTTGTTTTCAGTTTCTTGTTTTTGTAAAATATCCTTTTATTACTATACGTGTGAAATGGGTATTGTAAAAAATTAGGAAACACAAAGAAAAATCAGAAAATATAAACATCGATTCCTAACACCCAGAGGTTACTATTGTTTTAGGTTTTAATATATCCTATTAAATCTTTTATGTGGGTGTATATATATATATATATATATCTGGGTGTATCTCTTTGTGTATGTATATGTATACTATGATGAGATAACATATGCATATTATTTTGTAGCTCTATCATTTTTCTGGGTTAACAATCTCCATCTTTCATTTTCAGAATAATTTCATCTCATCTAAAAGCCAGATCATATTCACACTTATTCACACATCCTCCAAACTGTCCATTAGAACTGGTCTTTTGAAAATTACCAAAGTCCCTTTTTTACTACCCAGACTTGCTGAAGACATCTTGCTATTAGTAACAGTGCTGAAATGGAGACTTTTGTGCATAGGCTTTTTCTATAATTAGAGTTGTTTCCTTAGGAGAGGTTCCCAGAAATGGAATTAATAAATCAAATGCCATGAACTTGTAAATCTCATGATACCTACTGCCAAATGACTTTCCAAAAGCATTGTACCAAATTACATTTCCAACAGCAAGGCAAGAAAATTTTCTTAAAATGAGCGTAGTTAAACATTAAGGAGACTTTGAAACTCGATTTAAATTTGATGTCAAGAAACAATGAAACTATTCAACTTTATGTGCTTCCGTCATTTACCTGTTAAGTTCAAGTCAGCTCATTAAACATGTACTCACCTCAAAATTTAACTCAGTAGGAAGGATGGATAGCATAATTCCTGAGCACAATAAGCATATAAGCTATTGAGCTTACAGAACTGATCCATAAGAGATGATGTCAAGATGATAACAAAGACAATGGTAGAGATATGCCCAAGGATTTGTAAGAATCAAGGTAAGACTCACCCAACCCCATTTGAGAAAAGAGCAAGTTACCAAAAGCTTCTTGGAAGCCATAACAATGTAGTTTATCATGATGATTAAGTAGGAATTAGCCAGGAGAATAAAAAGTAGGATCCCCCCCCCAAAAAATGAGGATAGTCACAGCAGAAGGATCATCACGGACTTTTTAAGAGTAATGTATAATATTGGAGAAGGCGATGGCACCCCACTCCAGTACTCCTGCCTGGAAATAAATTGGTATAAATAGGTATAACAGCTCCAGCATTTTCTCCTGTCTTTTGTAAACTTTATTGTATGTATCTTTTAACACAGTTTCAACAAGGGAGTTCTGTAATCCCGTTCTATCCATATAGGGTATATTTTAGTGCCTCCAACTATTCTCAGGAGGAAGCAGTATCATTAACAGACTCTTTAGGGGGCATTTGATAAACATATCATAAATAATGGAACCACTGATGTTCACTTGTTGGGAGACAGGGAAGTTTAACTTGTGAGGGACATTCCCATATAAGAAAGCATTGTTCCACCTAAAATGGAAAAACCCTCCTTTCTTAAGACATGCTGAGCCAGGCCTGAAGTTCCTTGAGAACAAAAATAGCATTTTACATACGTTACCTCCATCACACCTAGAACACATGGATGCTAGATATGTAAACAATGTAAATACCTTTTCATAGATTAACATCAAAAACAGCTACATTTCAAAAATAATTAAAATGGTCAAAGTACTTCACCAACCATCTCACAATTTACTACTTATCATGCACCACCATGAGAGGCGTTACCAGTGATGAGTCTGTAAGCTGCCAGTCTGTGAAATAAAATCAATGGCAGCCACCTAATTGTTTACATTGGCAGAGAAAGCAAATCAGGTATAATTTCCTCTATCATGTGCCACAGGGGGAAAATTCCTTAGAGACATTCAAGATCCATGAAAACTTATTTTGAAATAATTGTGGCTCTAATCCTCTACCAATGGTCACCTGAAATTGAAGCATAATCTTCTGAAGCTTAAGACTTAACACATTATGGAAAGTGCAGAATAAAACGATATGTTCACACAAGTACAGTTTGTTCTTAATTGTTTTATTGGACTTTTTGAAGTCTGCAGCATGTATGACCTTTAAAAGTTTCTTAAAACAAAATTGCCATGATTTATTTTTTACTGAATCTTTACACACCATTAAAACAGTCATTTAGCTTTTAAGACAACCATACTGTTCTTGAGAAAAACACCCTAAAACATAGGGTTCTTAAGATTTTTATTTTACAATAAAACAAGCCACAGGCAAATAAACACAGTTCTGAGTTAAAAGTGGCAGGAGCATTAGGTTTCAGAATTATCGTAAAACAGGAAGGTTGTGAGGGTGTAACATAGGATGAAAGCAGCCTCAACCCTGGAGCCTTCCTGCTGACTTGGGACATGCCAAAACACACAAGGGTCTACACACAACACAAATACACACAAAGGGACACACACATATACAATACTCAAAGAATAACTTGTTTGGGATAGCTATTATCCTTCCAAAAGCCCAGTTCAAAAGTAGAAGACAATAAAACAAAAGGTTCAAACAGTTAATTCAACTATGTCTGAAAATAATATGCTGCCAGTACACTTGGATGAGAAATGGTTTTCAAGCATGTGCATATTAGCAGTTTCTATTAAGGTAATGCCATCTGGGAGAATAATCTTCTCTCCTTGATGATAATTCTACTAACACATACACACACACACACACACACACACTTATATGCCTGGAAATGGTTGTACCTTCAGTTTTAGTGTCAAATTTCTCTGTGAACACTTGCTTCAAGATTACATCTCAGAGAAAAATTAAATATCTTGCATCGGTAAATATGGCTCAGAATACACACTGTGGTAAAGAAAATACACACTGTGGGAAAGAGTGCCATACCTACAGTTACAGCCACATTCCAATAAAAGGAGTAGGAGAACATGCCAAATGGAGGTAGCAGTTAAACTACTCACCAGAAAAATAAAGAAAACCAGGTCATTATTTTTCCTTCCCTGAAATAAAGAAGCAGCTTCTGCTTAGTTTGGAACAGTCACAGCGAAAAGGGAAGCTTGTGTTTACTCAGCTCTGTTCTACTCAGCAGTCCGGTTCATTAGGTTTGTAGGTTTAAAAAAAAAAAATTAACTTTGTTACAGTAATTTGTGGGGTGTGTAAAGCCTACTCATGAGGTGGCAACTCAGAAGCCTGCACTGCAGAATAGAAGCCAAAGGCAACATAAATATACACAAAATACATGCAAATTAATTTTAAAATATTCTGCAGGCTTAAAAAAATTTTTTTAAACCTCAAAATCTAGCTGTTTTCCTAGAGAGCAAAATTGCATTACTAATAATTTCTATTTTCACCTATCATCCTTCATGTACTTGGTATATAAATACTTGATATCCTTGAATAAAATATATGGGAAATCCAATAAGTAGGATGTAAACTTCCATACATTAGTCACTACTTGAAATAAATTCCTGCATAATTTTAAATCACAGTTATTACAAAGTATTATTTGATAATTCCAGGTCAAATAATGAATCTTTTAACATGTACACACACACACAAGAGAAAATGAAACACAAAAAAGTATTATTTATAAAAGATACTGACAATAACAAAATGACCCTAATAAAGATAAGAAGCTTCATTTCTTTCTCCTCAAATATTACACAAAAAGTATATTTCAATTTAGCCTCCTAAAATAAGTATAGTAGGCTTCTTATCAAAACATCACCTCTATCATTTACCATAAATATCTACTTCTGCTTCATTGACTACAACTGAAGCCTTTGACTGTGTGGATCACAATAAACTGGAAAATTCTGAAAAAGATGGGAATAGCAGACCACCTTACCTGTCTCCAGAGAAACGTGTATGCAGGTCAAGAAACAACAGTTAGAACTGGACATAGAACAACGGACTGGTTCAAATTTGGAAAAGAAGTACGTCAAGTCTGTATATATCATCACCCTGCTTCTTTAACTTATATATAGAGTACATCATGAGAAATGCCAGGCTGGATGAAGCCCAAGCTGGAATCAAAATTGGCAGGAGAAATATCAGTAATCTCAGATATGCAGATAACACTACCTTTATGGCAGAAAGAGAAGAGGAACTAAAGAGCCTCTTGATGAAGGTGAAAGAGGAGAGTAAAAAAGCTAGCTTAAAACTCAACATTCAAAAAACGAAGTGCATAGAGGATCCTGCTGTGGTTTATGTCGAGAGTGTTTTGCCTATGTTTTCCACTAGAAGTTTAATAGTTTCTGGTCTTACGTTTAGATCTTAATTCCATTTTGAGTTTATTTTTGTGTATGGTGTTAGAAAGTGTTCTAGTTTCATTCTTTTACAAGTGGTTGACCAGTTTTCCCAGCACCACTTGTTAAAGAGATTGTCTTTTCTCCATTGTATATTCTTGCCTCTTTTGCCAAAGATAAGGTGTCCATAGGTGCGTGGATTTATCTCTGGGCTTTCTATTTTGTTCTGTTGATCTATATTTCTGTCTTTGTGCCAGTACCATACTGTCTTGATGACTGTGGCTTTGTAGTAGAGACTGAAGTCAGGCAGGTTGATTCCTTCAGTTCCATTCTTCTTTATCAAGATTGCTTTGGCTATTCGAGGTTTTTTGTATTTCCATACAAATTGTGAAATTATTTGTTCTAGTTCTCTGAAAAATACCGTTGGTAGCTTGATAGGGATTGCATTGAATCTATAGATTGCTTTGGGTAGTATACTCATTTTTACTATACTGATTCTTCTGATCCATGAACACATTATATTTCTCCATCTATTTGTGTCCTCTTTGATTTCTTTCACCAGTGTTTTATAGTTTTCTATACATAGGTCTTTTGTTTCTTTAAGTAGATATACACCTAAGTATTTTATTCTTTTTGTTGCAATGGTGAATGGAATTGTTTCCTTAATTTCTCTTTCTGTTTTTTCGTTGTTAGTGTATAGGAATGCAAGGAATTTCTGTGTGTTAATTTTATACCCTGCAACTTTACTATATTCATTGATCAGCTCTAGTAATTTTCTGGTGGAGTCTAGGGATTTCTATGTAGAGGATAATGTCATCTGCAAACAGTGAGAGTTTTACTTCTTCTTTTCCAATCTGGATTCCTTTTATTTATTTTTCTGCTCTTCTGATTGCTGTGGCCAAAACTTCGAAAACTATGTTGAACAGTAGTGGTGAGAGTGGGTACCCTTGTCTTGTTCCTGACTTTAGGGGAAATGCTTCCACCTCCCACAATATTGGAAATAAAAGCAAAAATAAACAAATGGGACCTAATTAAAATTAAAAGCTTCTGCACAGCAAAGGAAACTATAAGCAAGGTGAAAAGACAGCCTCCAGAATGGGAGAAAATAACAGCAAATGAAGCAACTGACAGAGAATTAATCTCAAAAATATACAAGCAACCCCTGCAGCTCAATTCCAGAAAGATAAATGACCCAATCAAAAAGTGGGCCAAAGAGCTAAACAGACATTTCTCCAAAGAAGACATACAGATAGTTAACAAACACATGAAAAGATGTTCAACATCACTCATTATCAGAGAAATGCAAATCAAAACCACAATGAGGTACCATTTCATGTCAGTCTGAATGGCTTCTATCCAAAAGTCTACAAGCAATAAATGCTGGAGAAAAGGGAACCCTCTTACACTGTTGGTGTGAATGCAAACTAGTAGAGCCACTATGAAGAACAGTGTGTAGATTCCTTAAAAAACTGGAAATAGAACTGTCATGTGGCCCAGCAATCCCACTGCTGGGCATACACACTGAAGAAACCAGAATCAAAAGAGACACGTGTACCCCAATGTTCATCGCAGCACTGTTTATAATAGCCAGGAGATGGACGCAACCTAGATGTCCATCAGCAGATGAATGTATAAGAAAGCTATGGTACATACACACAACAGAATATTACTCAGTCATTAAAAAGAATACATTTGAATAAGTTCTAATGAGGTGGATGAAACTGGAGCCTATTATACATAGTGAAGTAAACCAGAAAGAAAAACACCAATACAGTATACTAACACATATATATGGAATTTAGAAAGAAGGCAATGATAACCCTGTATGAGAGACAGCAAAAGAGACACAGATGTACTGAACAGTCTTTTGGACTCTGTGGGAGAGGGCGAGGGTGGGATGATATGGGAGAATGCCATTGAAACATGTAAATTATCATATGTGAAACAAATTGCCAGTCCAGGTTTGATGCATGATACAGGGTACTTGGGGCTGATGCACTGAGATGACCCAGAGGGATGGGATGGGGAGGAAATAGGGAGGGGGGTTCAGGATGGGGAACACATGTACATCCATGGCGGATTCAAGTCAATGTATGGGAAAACCAATACAATATTGTAAAGTAAAATACATTAATTCATTAATTAAAAAAAAAAAACCACGAAGATCATGGCATTCAGTCCAATCACCTCATGGCAAATAGATGAGGAAACAATGGAAACGGTGACAGACTTTATTTTCTTGGGCTCCAAAATCACTGCCGATGGTGACTGCAGCCATGAAATTTAAAGATGCTTGCTCCTTGGAAGAAAAGCTATGACAAGTCTAGACAGAGTATTAAAAAGCAGAGACATTACTTTGACAACAAAGGTCTGTCTAGTCAAAGCTATGGTTTTTCCAGTAGTCATGTATGGATGTGACAGCTGGACCATAAAGAAGGCTGAGCACCAAACAATTGATGCCTTCGAACTGTGGTGCTGGAGAAGACTCTTGAGAGTCCCTTGAACTGCAAGGAGATCAAACCAGTCAGTACTAAAAGAAATCAACCTTGAATATTCATTGGAAGGACTAATGCTGAAGCGAAGCTCCAATACTTTGGCCACCTCATGCAAACAGTTGACTCACTGGAAAAGACCCTGATGCTGGGAAAGACTGAAAGCCGGAGGAAAAGAGGATGACAGAGGATGGTTAGATGGCATCAATGACTCAAAGAGATGACTTTGAGAAAACTCCAGGAGACAGCAAAGGACAAGGAAGTCTGGCGTGCTGCAGTCCATGGGGTGGTAAAGAGTTGGACACAACTAAACAACAACAAAGTTACCATATTTATAAGTGAACTCCTGATAGTCCCCTCAGACCAGATGAAGGAAAGACGAGTTCCTTCTTTACATTTTTTCACACTCTCTACATCACATTTATCTGGCAATTCTATTGGCTCCATCTTCAAAACACAAGGATTTTTTAATAGGGGTGGGCAAGGGTATCAATAATGTGACCACTTCTGTAACTTCCACTGCTAGCAGCAGAGTATAAGCCAGTGTCTTTCTCAATGAGATTGCCATGGTCCTAAACTCTTCAGGTCATGTAATCTTCTGCTGAAAGCTCTACATTGGCTGGCCATTTTGTTCGGAATAAAAGTCATAACTCTCACAAGCCCTGTGGGATCAGACCTTACTTTTCCTTTCTGACTCCACCTCCAACTTATTGCCTCTCACTCTGCTTTAGACACAACAGCCTCCCTGCTGCTCCATAAACATTCCAGACACTTTTCACCCGAGTTACCAGAAAACTTTTTCCTCAGATCAATTTATGGCTAAATCCTTTACCTCTCACAGTTTTTCACACTTTATCTTGTTTGAAAATTATAACTTTCTCTACATCCCGACACCATACCTCCCATCTGCTTAGCTTTTTTTCCTCCATACCACCTACTAACTTATAACACATTAAAAAATTTATTTATGCACTATGCGTATTTTATTTCTGACTCCTTTTAGGATATAAGATTTAGGAAAGCAGTATTTTTTTGGTCCACTTTGTTCACTGTTGCATGCCAAGCCACTGAGAATAACACCTGGCACATACTAGATACTGAATAAACATTTATAGGATAGAATGAATGGAATAGCATAGGCTTGGAGATCAGAGAATGGAATGGAATGGAATGGAACAGAATAGGTTGTTTTGGCAATTAGCTATTCTGTTTTGCTACCTATTCCAGTTAATATCACTGACTCTGGTTTTGTTTGTAATCTGTGAAAAAAATAAACAAAAAACCCATATGGGGATCAAAAGAATAATGAGATACCTCTGAAATAAGTGTATATCCATATTTCATTGTGGTTTCAATATAACTGTGCTAACGGCTAATGTTTAGCATCTTCTCATGTGCTTATTTGCTATTTGTATATTCTCCTCAGTGAAATGTCCCTTCACGTCTTTTGCCCATTTTCTAATTAAATTCTTTTTTTTTTTTTAGTGTAGAGTTTTGAGAATTACTTATACATTCTATCTAGGCTCCTTTGTCATATATGTAGGGTGTCACCCACACTCGTCAGGGTGTCACCCACACTCTCAAATTATATATTTATTAATACAATAAACCCAAGATCTCATTACACAACAGATACAACTATACTGAAATGACTAATATAAATCCCTCTTTTTGTTGTTTTGCCTTTGGTTTGCCATGCATTTATGTTATCTTTAACTTTTCTCTGCTTTGTCAAAAAAACATTTAAGTAAAAAAAAATTTAATAAAATATATACATAAATGTACACCCTACTTTCATTCATGCGCATTTACTCTGTAGATGCATGTAGTACATATTAATATAAAATAAGACACACCCACCCCTAAAACACACATACACATACCCCAGACACAATTCTCCACCTTTAGATTCAAGGAACAAAAATTTAAGTGTAAACCTCCTTTTGTCACTTGGTAGAACATTGACCAATGGGTTCTCTGTTAATATATTTACAAGTTTTACCAGTAGTTTCTATTTTACAGAAGAGCAAAATTACTCTCTCACTGTGACAAACAACTCACATTCTGACAATTTAAAAAGCTTTTTATTTACATGGATCCTGTGTCACAAAATTAAAACCTGTCTATTTTAGCAAGCCAAACCTGTGTTTATAAGTGAGGTTCCAGTCTCTGTGTTTCTCTTAAACGTCTTTTAAATGTTAGGTCTTCTGATCTTCCTATTATACTGCACATTATAAGGAGATACAGAAACATCATCTTCATCTTTGTATTAGTCAGTGACCATTCAAGGAAGTGGAATCCATAAGGTAATTCAACAGAGTAAAGTTAATAGGGCAGAATTACTTAGAAAAATATTGGAAGAGATGAGAGAGAAAATAGAGGAAGGTGACGTAACCCAGAGACTTAACAAGTGCTACTGCCTCAAAGGATCAAAACGACAAAGATAAGACATATTATGCTAGAGCCCAGAAACTGGGTTTGGCATGAGGGAACCAGAAACCCAGATAGCCACCAAGGTGCCACACTCAGAGGAGACAAGGCCAGAGGTGTGGGATTAGATCTGGGACCATGGAGAAAAGGCAGCCATTTGGATAGATATGGAATCGTGGAGGGAAGAGCTTCTTGAAGAGATGGGGGCACAAGAGGAGGAGGCAAGTTGTGGGAGCTCTTTCATTTGTCCTTCAATCTCCACCCAGTGCTTCCTACTGGATGAATCTAAGAAGGAAACGGGTGGCAAAAGAGCCTGGGAAGTGATGTTTGTCAACATTAGCCCAACGCAGCAGACCAGCAGAGCAGGGGAAGCGCAACAGAACTGTCACCAGGGCGAATACATGGTAAACTCTGCAGAAGAAGTTAAGTAAGCCAGATATCACACTCAGCCTGAACTGTAGCAACTCTGTAAACAGATCTGGTAGAAGTTAGAATAACTATGAATTTAGTTTTCCAGATGATCTTGGAGTATGATTATCCATGGGGCCTCTGATCTCAAATTCTTCTAGACTAGCTATAATTGAGCAAGATCAAGGAACACACAAATAGGCAGAAGTTTTACTGCAAACGCTCTCCAGTGGGGAAAACTGGAATGGGTCCCTGGTTGATACAGCAATTCTCCAACGTGGCTCCTGCTGGAGGACTTTATGCAGATGTGTTTACATTTTCCAAAGCACTACCGTTACACTCTGTTAAGGAGAAACATACCATCAAACAACACCAAATACCAAGAAAATGAAAATCCTGTCTATTTTAACATGGTAATATGTTCTAATGGTTTCATCTTAAATTGTTTAAGTGAAACAAAAGAATGGAGAAGGAAGGTGCCAGGATGGGTCAGGATGAAGGAGAAAGAGAAGTTACTGTCTGCTCGGCGTTGCCTCCACTTTCAGACTTGGAGCTGGGCACTTGCCACTGGCTAACTCATTAATCTTCACAACAACTTTGAGAGGTCAGAATGCTTGTTCCAAGTTTACAGATGATAAAACCATGACCCAAAGAGTCTGAGCATCTTTGGGTGCCCCACAGTGAGGGTGAGATGCAGAAGACTGTTGATACTCCATTCCCAAGGTCAACTTCTATCTGATATACCAAGGATGTTTCTGTAATTTTATATTCCTTAATCATTTACTTATACCAAAAGATTTGTATTTCCTTGAAACAAAATAAAATTACTAAGTCTAAGGAGAACATCTTTTTCCAGCATCTATGTAATCACTAGACAAGGGCATGTAGTGCTTGGCAAAAAGGGACAGGAAGAAAAGCAGCCAAAAATTTAAGAGATATTCAAATTGTTCCCTCTTACATATTCCTACAGAATAAGATCACAGTTGTGTCAATATGCATAATGAAAGTGAGAATAGAAATCTGTAGTGGTAAAAAAAAAATTCAATGTAATCTGAGGAAGGAAATGGTGTACTAAAGTCAAGAAATTATAATCTAGAGATTCACAGGCCAAAGAGTAAGTAAGCCACGCGTTTTTCCCCTCTATGTTTTTGAGCACATACAAATAAAGGGATATTTAGATATCTATATCTTAGCATACAGTGAACCAGTAGGCAGAGTTTTACCAAAGACCGTTATCATTACCTTCCCATTACATTGTCTAAACGTGCCCCCGTTTATTCATTTCTTCCTTGCCCACCAATTTACATTTATTAAATTTTCTACAATCTCCAGGTGATGTCAACATGGCATCTCACACCATGACCGTACTACGTCCTAGGGCTATAAAGTACTACTGTATGTTATCTCCCTGAGGAATGTTCAATTTTGCACAGCCGTTTCCAACTTTCTCCTTCATGATGTTCTTATCATCTCAATAACTTTTTACTTTTACTATACTCCTAAGCCTATCAATTGAGTTTACTAAGTTTCCAGGTCCAAACAACTAACAACTATTTGTGTCCTAGGAACCTAACACTTTTGGGGCATTGCGTAACATCTCAAACCTTAGAATCAGATTAGAAACCACCACTATTACTTTTTGTTCCAGACTATTCTGAGAAAGTACTAGTTTTTTTTTATCATGGCGGTATCCAAAATCCAAATTTTTAAAACATATGATGGTATTAAAAAGGATAAAGAGACTTAAAATTCAAACATGCTTAAAATTCTCCAAGCCAGGCTTCAGCAAGACATGAACCGTGAACTTCCAGATGTTCAAGCTGGTTTTAGAAAAGGCAGAGGAACCAGAGATCAAATTGCCAACATCTGCTGGATCATCGAAAAAGCAAGAGAGTTCCAGAAAAACATCTATTTCTGCTTTATTGACTATGCCAAAGCCTCTGTCTGTATGGATCACAATAAACTGTGGAAAATTCTGAAAGAGATGGGAATACCAGACCACCTGACCTGCCTCTTGAGAAATCTGTATGCAGGTCAGGAAGCAACAGTTAGAACTAGACATGGAACAACAGACTGGTTCCAAATAGGAAAAGGAGTACGTCAAGGCTGTATATTGTCACCCTGCTTATTTAACTTATATGCAGAGTACATCATGAGAAACGCTGGACTGGAAGACGCACAAGCTTGAATCAAGATTGCCAGGAGAAATATCAATAACCTCAGATATGCAGATGACACCACCCTTATGGCAGAAAAGTGAAGAAGAACTAAAGAGCCTCTTAATGAAAGTGAAAGAGGAGAGTGAAAAAGTTGGCTTAAAGCTCAACATTCAGAAAACGAAGATCATGGCATCTGGTCCCATCACTTCATGGCAAATAGATGGCGAAAACAGTGGAAACAGGGGCTGACTTTATTTTTCTGGACTCCCAAATCACTGCAGATGGTGATTGTAGCCATGAAATTAAAAGACGCTTACTCCTTGGAAGGAAAGTTATGACCAACCTAGATAGCATATTAAAAAGCAGAGACATTACTTTGCCAACAAAGGTCTGTCTAGTCAAGGCTATGGTTTTTCCAGTGGTCATGTATGGATATGAGAGTTGGACTGAGAAGAAAGCTGAGTACCAAAGAATTTATGCTTTTGAACTGTGGTGTTGGAGAAGACTCTTGAGAGTCCCTTGGACTGCAAAGAGATCCAACCAGTCCATCCTAAAGGAGATCAGTCCTGGGTGTTCTTTGGAGGGACTGATGTTCAAGCTGAAACTCCAATACTTTGGCCACCTGATGTGGAGAGCTGACTCATTTTGAAAAGACCCTGATGCTAGTGAAGATTGAGGGCAGGAGGAGAAGGGGTCGACAGAGGATGAGATGGATGGATGGTATCACTGACTCGATGGACATGGGTTTGGGTAGACTCCGGGAGTTGGTGCTGGACAGGGAGGCCTGGCGTTCTGTGGATCATGGTGTCGCAAAGAGTCAGACACGACTTAGCGACTAAACTGAACTGAACTGAATATTCAAACTGTGGGCTTCCTTCAGCTGGCAGTGCACACAGTGTTTGGCAGATGTCTTTATGTGTAAATTAAAAATTTGAAATATCCCACAGCACCCTGTAGGTCTACCCAGGGAACTGCAGACTTAGTGCAGAGGTTCTTAGTGTTGGCCCTGCTGACAGTTGGAGCTGTAGATTTTTTGTTCCAGAGGTTGCATTGTGCATTACAGAATGTTTAGTAGCAATGCACCCAAAAGGAGAAGACATACTCTTCTCAATTGTGACAATCAAAATGTCTCCACAGATCACCAAATATCTCATGGGGTGAAAAACTGCCCCAGTTTTGAACCAAGAACTTCCAGATGTATAAGCTGGATTTAGAAAAGGCAGAGGAACCAGACAGAGATCAAATTTAAACATCTGCTGGATCATAGAAAAAGCAAAGAGAATTCCAGAAAAACATCTACTTCTCCTTCAATGATCATACTAAAGCCTTCGACTGTCTGGATGACAACAAATTGTGGAAAATTCTTAAAGAGATGGGAATAAAAAACCACCTCACCTGCCTCCCAGAAACCTGTATGCAGGTCAAGAAGCAACAGTTAGAACTGTAATGGGATGGACTGGCTCAACACTGGAAAAGGAGTACATCAAGGTTGTGTATCATCACCCTGTTTATTTAACTTATATGCCCAGTACATCATGAGAAATGCCAGGTTGGATGAAGCCCAAGCTGAAATCAAAAAGACTGGCAGGAGAAATATCAATAACCTCAGATATGCAGATAACACTACCCTTATGGCAGAAAGGGAAGAGGAACTAAAGAGCCTCTTGAAGGTGAAAGAGGAGAGTAAAAAAGCTGGCTTAAAACTCAACATTCAAAAAACAAAGATCATGGCATTCAGTCCCATCGCCTCATGGCAAATAGATGTGGAAACAATGGAAATGGTGACAGACTTTATTTTCTTGGGCTCCAAAATCACTGCAGATGGTGACTGCAGCCATGAAATTAAAAGGCGCTTGCTCCTTGGAAGAAAAGCTATGACAGGCCTAAACAGCATATTAAAGAGCGGAGACATTACTTTGCCAACAAAGGTCTATCTAGTCAAAGCTATCGTTCCAGTAGTTGTGTATGGATGTGACAGTTGGACCATAAGAAGGCTGAGCACTGAAGAATTGATGCTTTTGGATTGTGGTGTTGGAGAAGACTCTTAAGAGTCCCTTGGACTGCAAGGAGACCAAACCAGTCAATCCTAAAGGAAATCAACTCTGAGTATTCATTTGAAGGACAGATAATGAAGCTGCCGCTCCAATACTTCGGCCACCTTATGTGAAGAGCCAACTCATTAGAAAAGCCCCTGATGCTGGGAAAGACTGAGGCAGGAGTAGAAGCGGGCAACAGAGGATGAGATGGTTGGATGGCATCACCAACTCAATGGACGTGGGTTTGTGCAAACTCCAGGAGATGGAGCAGGACAAGCAAGCCTGGTGTGCTGCAGTCCATGGGGTTGCAAAGAGTCCAACACCACAGAACTACTGAACAACAATAAATAAGTTAATCAACATTTGCCAAGGGATAGCATAACTGCAATAATAGAGGTAACTACAGGGAAATGACCTCCATAATGCAAATCCAGGTGGTAAATTCTTAGCTGAGATGATTACCCTCCCTTTCTTAAAATATTTTCTTTCCCTGGGTTTCTAATATTTCACACTTTCTTGTTTTTCTTTTAAATCACTACCTGCTGCTGCCGCTGCTGCTAAATCGCTTCAGTCGTGTCCAACTCTGTGCGACCCCATAGACGGCAGCCCACCAGGCTCCCCCGTCCCTGGGATTCTCCAGGCAAGAACACTGGAGTGGGTTGCCATTTCCTTCTCCAATGCGTGAAAGTGAAAAGTGAAAGTGAAGTCGCTCAGTAGTGTCCGACTCTTCACAATCCCTCCTTCTCAATCTTTTTGTTAGATCCTCTTTCTGCTCTTTAACTGGTGAAGTGGCTCAGAGCTTAGACCTCAGACCTACACTCAGTCTACACTCACGGCCATAACTGGAGACATATCAGTATTATCACTTTAAGTATAATCTATGATGCCCCAAATCATGTCTCTGTCAGCCTTTCTAAATACCCCTATCCAGCTGCTCCCTCAATATCTCCAAGTTGATGTCACATTGGCATTTAACACCTAACAGCCAAAACCCAAAACAGCCTAAACATATCCTTCACTTAGTGTTTACTAGATCAGTACCACCCAAATCCATCCAATTACTCAAGCCCAACATCTCAAGAGTTACAGAGTTGAGGCTTCTCTTTCTCTTCACTCTATATCAAGTTCAATGAATCTTGTCAACTCTGTTTTCAAAGCATCTTTAAAATCTGATCATTTCTACCCATGTTCACTACTGTCACCTAGGTCCAAGGCATCATCATTTATTGGCTCAACCACTACAACTGACTGCCCTACTTCCCCCTGTACGTCTAGCAAGCTCTTGTTGATACAGCAGCAAGATGGTTCTTTAAAACATAAATAAGATTACATTATTCCTACGTTTAAAATCTCACTTAGAATAAAATCCAAAGAGCTTACTATGGCTTGAGGATGCTGTGGATCTGACATCTGGATGCTCCTCTGATCTCATTTCTTGCTTATCTTCTCTCTGCCCAAGACTCATAAATCCATTTTTTGTCTCTGAATTATACTAAACAAGCCCAGGGCTTTTACATGTGTGGCTCCCTAAACCCAGAATGTTTTTCCGTTATTTTTGTTGCTTGTGAAGGAAACCAGAATATTCATAGGAAACCCAAAAAAACACCAAAATGCCTCTTGAATATAAACATTATTTTGACCTGAAGGCAACTAAGCAGCAGCAAATGCAGGAAAATCTCTGCATTCCGCCTTTTCTGGATAAAGGCATGGTATAAATTCTCCTTTTACTCTTAACTGCCCTGAGATAGCACAAGAGAAATCTGCAAAAAAAACCTTTCTCCACTGGTTTACTCCCATACATTTACCTTCCCACAGTTTGCTACCCTTGGAAGCCTAAAACTATTTTACTTTGTCCTGTCATCTCTCTACAAATTTATTGATCTCTGTTGGAAATCTTATGTAGGTGGAACTCTAGGTCACTGCTTTGAGTTACTGTTCATAAAGGTTTCTCCTGCATAATGTGTACTGCATGCACTAATACACTGCTTTTCTCTTGCTAATTTGTCTCTTTGCTAAAGCTGAAAACTTTAAAAAAATGTCAAGGTTTGCCTCCCCTACACTCTAAGTTAAGAAAATGGGTGAGTGGGTCAAAGCTCAGAAGAGTGAATGAAGCAGCAAGGTTTGCTCAGGAAATCTAAGCAGGCCAGCAGAGCTGGGATACTGGGCAGCAGTCCTCAGCCCCTTTGTGTCTCCACTCATGCAAATCCACCGTTCATACGTCCAGCAGAAAATCTTCCCTGTGGTCCTCAAATATAGATGATGCCCGCTTTTTACGATATGACAGGATCTCATAACGTGTGGATATCAGGAAAAAGGGAAGGAAACCTAGGAAGAATAAATGGCTAGATAAACAGGCAGAGGGGTTGCTAAAAGATTAGAGTCTAATGTGTGCGTGCTCCTGCACACCAGGGATTCTTCATATTATCTGGAAAATGAGAGAGGCATTTTGAACCAAGAATTGCAATAGAGCATTTCTTCAATTTTATAAATACTATTTGAAAATGTGATACCTACATAATATATGATAAATACACCATGAGTTATTTCATCATTTCCCTATTATAGAGTTTCTAAAGTTGCTTATAATTTTTGCCATCTTAAGTAACAGAATAATCAACATACTTCCTTATTAATTTTTGAGCATATTGCTCCCTTAGGGTAAGTTTGTAGAGATGTACTGTTAAAGGCTTTAAATATTTTAAAGTTCTAATATATGCTGCCAAGTGATCCTCCAGGAAGGATATAATCACACATTCTCCCAACAGTGTATCAGTGTCTTTTCACCACAGTGTTATCAATAAAGAGTAGTTTTAAAATCTTTCCAAATTTAATAGATTTAAATAGTACATTATCATACCTCTTAAATTTTTTATTGATTACTAATGATGTCAAACATTATTTCATACATTTACTATCACCTGGATATCTCTCTTTTAAAATTGTCTGCACACATCCTTTGAAAAGAAGAATCTTAAGAGTTTCCCATATTGAACAAATCTGCTACCATTTACCAGTATTCATTATTGCAAACACATTAACTTAAGCATACTATGTGTCAGGAAGCATTCTAAATGTTTTATACATATTAGTTCATTTAATCATCACAACAGTAATATGAAGGAGGTTTTAGGAATATATTTACAGATGAAAGACATTAAGGGATAGAGAAGTGAGTACCTTGATCAAGTTAACACAAGTTTTAAAGGAAAGCTAAGATTTGCCTCATACATGCTATTAACTTTTCTGGAGGAGATTTGAGGGGAGAAATGAGTTTGATTTTGTACATGTTAACTTTCATAAATCTATAGAGTATTTAAGTTAGTGGTTCTCAACTGAGGATAATATTGTTCCCTAGGAGACATTTGACCATTTCTGGAGATATTTTTGATGCTCACAGTTGAAGAGGAGGCGGTTGATACTTGAGAGGCTGGGGATGCTGTTAAGCATCCTACCATGTGGAGGACAGCCCTAGCAGCAAACACTGGCCAAACCAAAATGTCAGCAGTACCGAGGCTAGGGGACCTCCAACTAAACGGGTGTATTTAATATGAAGCTGAAATTCAGAAAAGCGGTCTAGGTCAGACAGAAAGGTTTGGTATAAACAATATAGAGGCACACCATAAAAGGATTACATTTTCATGGATCACTGTGAACATACACTGTTATCTACATCTCTGCTCACTGGCAGCTTGCATCAAATTTATTATTTAAGTTTTTGGAATTAAATAGCCTATAAAAATTCAACATTTAGCCACAAATAACTCATTTATAGAGCACCCTTGTTTTTTAGTAATTGTACAGAGAAATTAGCACTCCTGTTTTTGTTCCAACAAAAATAATGCAAAACAAAATTCCATGTAATTAATTGTTATGATTGTCACCAAAATGCTTGCAAGCAAATGGGTCATTGCTGAGTAACACAAAATGGAATTATTTTAGACAAATTAGGCAATTCCAGCAATAAGAGACACAAAATTAAGGAAATAATATATGAAAACCATAAGCACATCACGAGCAAGGAAGAGACAATTAAGCCATGAGAACCAAGAGAATCATTAGTTAATGAGCCACCTCGCAAAAGGACTATGGTCATGTCTATGGACATGGCAAGACATACTTGGTGGTTCAAGGAGTTTCTTCAGAAATGTAACTGTTACTTTCGCTTTGTGGAATCTTAGCTGGCATGCCAGGCTGCCAAGGTCACAATCTGCTGGCAGGAGGCAAAGTAACAGGCTCTCATCCATGCACGTTAGCAAGGGGCAGGGTGCCAAATGGAGGGCATGGCAAGGGCTATTTGCTTTTAGGAAAAAAAAAAGTGTGTTATATAACTAGTTGTATTTTGAAGCAGATTTTTCAAAAAATCAGGGTTTCTTGGATTGCTGAACCCTTTCATGCTTATTTCCAGCTTTAAAAAAAAAAAGCATGACTATCAACACCACGTATTTTACTGGGGTGCAGTGTGTGTTCTGGAGTGAGACATTTGAATTTGAATCCTGGACCTGCCACTTACCAGTTGTATGATCAGGCATGTTATTTCACTGTTTGACAACTCAGTTTTTTCCTCTCTAGAACAAAGGGAATTTCTCCTAAGGTTCTTGTAAGGACATGTTGGTTAATACATGTAAAATCCTTATTTAGAGTTTTACTATACTAAATGCTTATTAATATTGGTTATTTTAATATAATTTTTGCTTTAGTCTGCCTGGACTGCTGTAACAACAAACATTTATTTCTCATAGTTCTCGAAACTGAGAATTCCAAGATCAGGGTCCTGGTGTCTAGTGAGAGCTCTCTAACTGGCTCGCAGATGGCTGCCTTCTAGTTTTACCCTCACATGGTGAAGTGATGTGAAGCGAAGTCACTCAGTCATGTCTGACTCTTTGCAACCCCATGGACTGTAGCCTACAAGGCTCCTCTGTCTATGGAATTTTCCAGGCAAGAGTACTGGAGTGGGTTGCCATTTTCTTCTCCAGGGGATCCTCCTGACCCAGGGATTGAACCTGTGTCTCCCCCATTGCAGGCAGACGCTTTACCTTCTGAGCCACCAGGGAAGTCTAGAGAGAGAGACAAACCAGGTTTTCCACTCTCCTTTTACAAGGGCACTAATCCTTTCATGAGGACCCACCCCTCCTGACCTCTTCTAAACCTAATTACCTCACAAAGCTCCACCTCCTAGTAAAATTACTTTAGGGGTTTTTAGGCCTTCAACACATGAATTTAGGGAGACAAAAATATGTAGTACAAATACTTGAAACAAAAGAAATGTTATGGTGTTTAAACCTTCCTTTCCTAAATAGTCTGAAGTCACAGAAAAGGAATCTCTTTTCAAGTGCTATGTATCGCCTTTGTCAAAAATTTCCTATTCATCTAAGGATGCTTGTATCTCCTCTGAACTTATGTCATGATAACTTATTTTGTTAAATATAGTGCTGATATTATCATGAAATATTCTATAAATATCTATGCCATTTAATTCCTCATATGTGTATGCCCTGATTCCTTACAAGATTTTTTTTTAAATAATATGTGTTGGCCTATCTTGAAATAAGAACTTGTTTTAACATCTAGAACATGTCCAGTTCTTGTGTACCTTCAAGCGTCAGCACAGCGTCCATCTATCACATCAATGGGATTCAATGAATATTTGTTAAACAAAAGAAAAAAAATATGATGATAGTGTTATATATAATAAAAAACAAGGCTCTAGCTTTATAATTTGTTTCTTGTAATTTATATTATCCTCATTTTTCTTTTATTTATTTCCTTCTGTTTTATTTTTTAAATTGACATGCAGCAAAATATACAGGTCTACATATTTTAACAAATGTATAGATTATTATAACTATAATCACAGTCAGGATACAAAATAGGTCCACTAAACTTCTCCCCAAAATGCCATATGTTCCACTTACCCCAACCACAGGTAATAATTGATACATTCTCTGTCACTGTAAGTTCTACTTTTTAATGTTAAAGAAAAAAATGTAAAAAAATTTTTGGAATAATTTCAGGTGTGCAGGAAAGCTGGCAATATACTGAGTTTCCATATACGCTTCACTCAACTTCCCCTAATGTTAACATCTTACATAACCACAGGACATTTGTCAAAACTAAGAAATTAACATTACCAAAATACTATGAACATAACTACAGATTTTACTTGAATTCCATCAGTTTCTCACTAGCATCCTTGTAACTATTTTAGGATTCATTCTAGGTCCCAAATTATATTTCATGCTGGGTCTCCTTAATCTCCCCTGATATGTGACAGTGTCCAGTCTTCCCTGGTTTTTCATGACTTTCATACTTTTTAAAGATCATTTCTCAAATATTCTGTAGACTGTTCCTCAAATTATATTTGCCTCATCGTTTTTTGTTTTTTGCATTATTAGACTAAAGATATGAATTTGGGGGAAGAACACAAAGAAGGGAAATACCCTTTTTAACCACACCCACCTAAGTATACGTGACCCTCATACTTATCATTGGTGAGGTTCACCTTGATCACTTGGTTAAGGATGTTTCTGTGTGGTTTCTCCACTGTAACATTACTCTTTTCCCCTTTCTGTACTCCATTCATTGAGTCACTAATTTAAAAATCTTATTATGTGTAACTATTGCAAGTCTAATTTATCCACAGCCCTGTCACATGAAAGGTGCTTTCCATTTACACTTCACCACATACATGAGACAAGTACTATTATCTTGATTTTATAAGAGAATTGAAGCTTATGGGAATTAAATAGAGCTTATTTAGTAAAAGGCAGAAGTAAAATTCAAGTCCATGAATATCTGATTCCAAAACAAATGCTTGGTTCTTACCAGACTGTCCTTCCATCTACCCCCAAAATAAGCATCAACAAAAGTGAAGCAGCTCATTCTTTTCATTGTGTATGCCAGTCATATTTTCCCTTTCCAACTCAACATACCAACACACTTGAATGAGTGTGTTTATTTCATAAGGCTGTGGCTGAGCTGTGTGGTGATTAGCAAACTGATAGGACCTGTCATCAGTGGGGATACCAAACAACAAAGATAAACATCACCTAAGCCTGGGAAGACAAGGACTACAGGGAAAGTGAGATTCCAGATGAGAATGAAAGTGAATAGAAGAACAGAAAAGAAATTCAGAGTGTGAATGCCAGAGAAGCACAGAATATAATGGCAGAGAATTGTCAGGCGAAAAGTTTTATAGCTTTCTTCTCTTCTCAGGGTTAGAGGGAAATGACCAGACTGGCAACTTGAAAAACAAAACAGAGCAGAGATCATTTCAGGCACTAAAAGCATAGCCTGAGAATTATAGAGGGACTACTGGTGTCGCTCACTCAACGGAGGCCTTAGGAAAGATGACAGCCCACCTCTTCAACCTATGGCTAAAATTGAAATGCTCAAATTCAGGATTCAGGCATTTTCAAGACTCGCAAAGTCTGTGGACACTGAATGGTTAAACACTAAGATATTAGCCACATCTCCCAAACCCTTAAGCTTTCCCCCTTTAACGTTTAAGTCGGATTAGATTAGACGTGTATTCTCCACTAAATGCAAAGTCCAATGACACTCCTCACACTTAAAAGGATTCCCAGGGCCTTACAATATTACGGCTACTTCTGGCTTCTACATCCTGTCGCCACTAAATTACTGTTTTCTGATGCATTTTTCACTTTTACCCATGCCCTGGCATTGATCCTGTCATTAACACAAATTTTTTAAAAACTATTTATCCTTTCGATCCCTTTAAAAATAAACCCACTCATTTGAGGCCTTTTTGTGGGCATCTGATTTTATTGTAGAGTTGGGGATAAAGAGTGAAGCAAAAACACTGTAAAATATGAATATGCAAAAAGTCTATTTTTAGGTCATTGGCTTCACTCTCTCATTACTTCTCCATACCTTCTCTTCCTGTTTCACTCCTTTTCATTCAGCTCCATTCAAATAGAAACAACAAATAAAAGTCCTCCATCCTCTTGGCAGAGACTCAGCTCTCTCCTATACTTGTCCTCCAAGTCTAACCCTCAGTCTCTTCTGCCCTTTTTCAGTTTGAAGATCAGCTCTCAGGAAAAGGAAACACAGAGACAAATTTATTCAGGTTACACTTGAAATGTCTGCTCTAAAATTTTTTTCCTGTTAATTAAGTTTTGTAGTTGAGTGAAAGTATGTTTCGTCCCATGTTTCAGATAATCCTGGGATGGTTAGGAGAATACTGAAACATGTTAGCAATAATGATATGTTAGGAAACTAATTTCCAGGAGAAGCTGATAAAGAGTGTACACAGATACATTCACAGTATTACATGCCAGCATTTATTTCATAATATGTGTACAACTTTTAAAAAAAATTTTTGAAGCTTCAATAGAAAGCACGAACTTTATGATAAACTTCATTAATAATTTCACATGCATATTTCTGTGAATTTAAGGAGGCTTAGTAGGCTTCTATTGAGCACTATTAAGTTAACGATCCCCATTTAATTAAAATACTTTAACATTCACACATGTATTAATTAGCACAATAACATCTTGTATATCTAGAATTCTAATCAAATGAATCATTCAGGATGATTTAAATTTCTGTATAGATAAAGGTCAAACACTGGAACTGAAATAGATTAGTTATTTTAAATGGGAAATCATTTTTAAATATACACATAATTCACATGTTCTTAAAACAAAATATATTCAGTATAACTATTCCCTCAGTGACTGTGCATCATCTGAAAATTAAATACTTTTCATACATATCACAATGTATTACTGAGGAATAACATTGCTCCCCAAATCTAAATGGTCCTTACTTAGTTTGGGTTCTCCTAAACTAAGGCATTACTATACCAGTATGTGAGATGAGTGCAATTGTGCAGTAGTTTGAGCTATCTTTGGAATTGCCTTTCTTTGGGATTGGAATAAAAACTGACCTTTTCCAGTCCTGTGGCCACTCACTGCTGAGTTTCCAAATTTGCTGGCATATTGAGTGCAGCACTTTCACAGCATCATCTTTTAGGATTTGAAATAGTTCAACTGGAATTCTATCACCTCCACTAGCTTTGTTCGTAGTAACACTTCCTAAGGCCCATTTGACTTCACATTGCAGGATGTCTGGCTCTAGCTTGGTGATCATACCATCATGATTATCTGGGTCATGACGATCTTTTTTGTATAGTTCTTCTGTGTATTCTTGCCACCTCTTCTTAATATCTTCTGCTTCTGTTAGGTCCATACCATTTCTGTCCTTTATTGGGCCCATCTTTGCATAAAATGTTCCCTTGGTGTCTCTAATTTTCTTGAAGAGATCTCATCTTTTCCATTCTATTGTTTACCTCTATTTCTTTGCACTGATCACTGAGGAAAACTTTATCTCTCCTTGCTATTCTTTGGAACTCTGCATTCAAATGGGTATATCTTTCCTTTTCTCCTTTGCTTTTCACTTCTCTTCTTTTCACAGCTATATGTAAGGCCTCCTCAGACAGCCATTTTGCTTTTTTGCGTTTCTTTTTCTTGGGGATGGTCTTGATCCCTGTCTCCTGTACTATCTCATGAACCTCCGTCCATAGCTCATCAGGCACTCTGTCTATCAGTCTCTTAAATCTATTTTTCACTTCCACTGTATAATTGTAAGGGACTTGATCTAGGTCATACCTGAATGGTCTAGTGGTTTTCCCTACTTTCTTCAATTTAAGCCTGAATTTGGCAATAAGGAGTCCATGATCTGAGCCACAGTCAGCTCCCGGTCTTGATTTTGCTGACTGTATAGAGCTTCTCCATCTTTGGCTGCAAAAGGACTAGATCAAATTTGTCCAAGCCAGGCTTCAGCAATACATGAACTGTGAAATTCAAGTGTTCAAGCTGGTTTTAGAAAAGGCAGAGGAACCAGAGATCAAATTGCCAACATCCGCTGGATCATTGAAAAAGCAAGAGAGTTCCAGAAAAACATCCATTTCTACTTCATTGACTATGCCAAAGCCTTTGACTGTGTGGATCACAATAAACTGTGGAAAATTCTAAAAGAGATGGGAATACCAGACCACTTGACCTGCCTCTTGAGAAATTTGTATGCAGGTCAGGAAGCAACAGTTAGAACTGGACATGGAAAAACAGACTGGTTCCAAATAGGAAAAGGAGTACGTCAAGACTGTATATTGTCACCCTGCTTATTTAACTTATATGCAGAGTACATCATGAGAAACGCTGGACTGGAAGACGCACAAGCTAGAATCAAGATTGCTGGGAGAAATATCAATAAACCTCAGATATGCAGGTGATACCACCCTTATGGCAGAAAGTGAAGAAGAACTAAAGAGCCTCTTGAAAGTGAAAGAGGAGAGTGAAAAAGTTGGCTTAAAGCTCAACATTCAGAAGACAAAGATCATGGCATCAGGTCCCATGACTTCATGGCAAATAGATGGGGAAACAGTGAAAACAGTGGCTGACTTTATTTTTCGGAGCTCCAAAATCACTGCAGATGGTGACTAAAGCCATGAAATTAAAAGATGCTTACTCCTTGAGGAAAGTTATGACCAACCTAGACAGCATATTAAAAAGCAGAGACATTACCTTGCCAGCAAAGGTCCATCTAATCAAGGCTATGCTTTTTCCAGTAGTCATGCATGGATGTGAGAGTTGGACTATAAAGAAAGCTGAGCACTGAAGAATTGATGCTTTTGAACTGTGGTGTTAGAGAAGACTCTTGAAGAGTCCCTTGGACTGCACGGAGATCCAACCAGTCCATCCTAAAGGAAGTCAGTCCCGAGTGTTCATCGAAGGACTGATGTTGAAGCTGGAACTCCAATACTTTGGCCACCTGATGCAAAGAGCTGACTTCGTTTGAAAAGACCCTGATGCTGGGAAAGATTGAAGGCAGAAGGGGATCACAAAGGATGAGATGGATATGATGGCATCAGCGACTCAATGGACATTAGTTTTGGTGAACCCCAGGAGTTGGTGATGGACAGGGAGGCTTGGCATGCTACAGTTCATAGGGTTGCAAAGAGTTGGTTATGACTGAGTAACTGAACTTATCTGAACTGAAACTAAGGTAAAAATTGTAGTGCAAATAGTTTATTTGGGAGATGAATCTACAAAACACCAGTAGAAGAGTATAGGAATGAGACAGCAAAAGCAGGCAGTCAAGAAATAAGTAAATCACCATATTGTAGAACTGGCACTTCACCTCTCTGGGGGCCTCTGGTAGCACAACACATTCTTTAGACTATTTCAAACAAGGGGCAAGGAAGTCAGGATATTTACACATCAACTCCTATCAGTCACTGGTTGTGAGCTAGTTCCTGGTGGCATTAATTCTCTCACTTTTGTCCTGTCATGCATCTGTAATAGGCATCCAATGTAGGCCTGAGTAACAGAGAAAGACCTCAGGTGGAGATAGAGACGCTAGCAAGAGCCCCACCAGGGAACAAAAAACAGTAAAGCCCTGGGAGATTTCAATGGGGCACTGACAGTTTCAACTACCAGCTTCTAACCCAGGCCTCCCTGTCCATCACCAACTCCCAGAGTTTACCCAAACTCATGTCCATCGAGTTGGTGATGCCATCCAGCCATCTCATCCTCTGTTGTCCCTATCTCCTCCTGCCCCCAATCCTTCCCAGCATCAGAGTCTTTTCCAATGGGTCAACTCTTCGCATGAGGTGGCCAAAGTATTGGAGTTTCAGTTTCAGCATCAGTCCTTCCAATGAACACCCAGGACTGATCTCCTTTAGGATGGACTGGTTGGATCTCCTTGCAGTCCAAGGGACTCTCAAGAGTCTTCTCCAACACCACAGTTCAAAAGCATAAATTCTTCGGTACTCAGCTTTCTTCTCAGTCCAACTCTCACATCCATACATGACCACTGGAAAAACCATAGCCTTGACTAGACGGACCTTCATTGGCAAAGTAATGTCTCTGCTTTTTAATATGTTATCTAGGTTGGTCATAACTTTCCTTCCAAGGAGTAAGCGTATTTTAATTTCATGGCTGCAATCACCATCTGCAGTGATTTTGGAGTCCCCAAAAATAAAATCTGACACTGTTTCCACTGTTTTCCCATCTATTTCCCATGAAGTGATGGGACCAGATGCCATGATCTTAGTTTTTTGAATGTTGAGCTTTAAGCCAACTTTTTCACTCTCCTCTTTCACTTTCATCTAGAGGCTTTTTAGTTCCTCTTCACTTTCTGCCATAAGGGTGGTGTCATCTGCATATCTGAGGTTATTGATATTTCTCCCGGCAATATTGATTCCAGCTTGTGCTTCTTCCAGCCCAGCGTTTCTCATGATGTACTCTGCGTACAAGTTAAATAAGCTGCTGCGATTCATGGGGTTGCAAAGAGTCAGACACGACTGAGTGACTGAACTGAACTGAACAGGAATTTGGGTTCATCTGTTTACCATTTCTAGTTCTTTGTGGTTGGGCATTTCATAGATTATTTCTCGAATTCTAGTATGTTTTCCTCTTATTTTCTTATATTTTGTTTTCTAACTTCTGCATATTTGGAGTGTGCATTTCAAAAGCTATTTTAATTTGTTATGAAATAGAAGTAAATGCTTTTTTGCTTAAGGCCCTTACATGCTAGCCCTAGAGGAACATGTGGGTGTGCATGCTAAGTCACTTCAGTCGTGTCCACCTTTCTGCGACGCTAGACTGTAGACCATCAGGCTCCTTTGTCCATGGGATTCTCCAGGGAAGAATACTAGATTGGGTTGCTGTGTCCTCCTCCAGGGGATCTTTCCAACCCAGGGAATGAAGCCCCATCTCTTATACCTCCTGCACTGACAGGCAGGTTCTTGACCACTAGCACCACCTGGTAAGCCCTAGAGGAACAAGTGCAGACTCAAATGCAAAACTGTGCTGTTCAAAACCCATTTCTAATAGTTTCTTTGCTCTGGCATTTCCTACTAATAAACTGATATTGCTGGAGAGCCAAGTTCTGGGTGGATGACTTTTATAACAAAATGAATGTATGGAGATATGAATATACCACTGACAGAGATCACGGCTGTTCATCACAAATTTTAATCTTATGGCATTCTCATTAAAATTATAGATTTGACAAGTCCATGGCAATCGCAGGCTTCTTCAGTAGTCTATTTCAGAAGATTTCCTGGGAATATTCCAGTATTATTATCTTAAAATGTCTCAAATAATCATAAGAAGAAGAACGTCAACTATATAATATTGATAATGTTAACTCTGGATGATTTAAAACTGCATGACTTCTGAATAAAAGTGACAGATTAACCAAATACGTTTATTTCTGTTCCTTTCAGAAATGCCACAAAATGGCAGTAACAGAATAAAAATTCTACAAACCTATAAAGGAAAAGAAAATGATAGAGATAACAAAAATGAGCAAGCAAGTTCAATGAAATGTTGAAAGGGAAAGTGAATTGAATAGTGATAAAGTACTCTGTTGAATGGAGACAGCACTACTGATGGAACTGCAGTAAGGGAGCCGCCAGCAGACCCAGGTCAGAGAATTTCCAAGGGGCTCAACACTTCCAGGCACAGGCACCAAGGCAGCTGAGTGGTCAGGTGCAAGGTCAAAAGCAGAGGGATTGGTTTAAGGTCTGATTTGTTGTTGTTCAGTCACTCAGTCATGTCCAACTCTTTGTGATCCCATGAACTGCAGCATGCCAGGCTTCCCTGATCTTCACCATCTTCTGGGGTTTTGCTCCAACTCAAGTCTACTGAATCGGTAATGCCATCCGACCATCTCATCCTGTGTTGCCCCCTTCTCCTCAGATTACAGGACACTTAAACTGCCATGTCCTCTCTCGCAGTCAGGAGACGTCTCCTCCTCATGACCCTTTCACCCCTGACATGCACCAGGACCATTACAGCTTCACAACTAGAGAGTCCTTCTCTGGGTGAAATGAACTGAGCTGGGGCCCCAGAGTCCTAGCAGAAAACAAGGGACATATGCAGAGCTGAAAACTACAGACTGAGCGCAAGCCTGCCTAGCCTACTTGCCAATCTTCTTTCTGAGCTCTGGCAGCCAAGCATATTCCCCCTGAAGTAGAAGGCTGGAAGACTCCTTCCTGGGGACTCTGAACAATTCAGGAGAAGGAAACTAAAGACGCTGTTCCAAATATTCCCCCCAAGTATATACATGCAAACACACATACACCCTAAGGACTCACCACTCAGGCCTCCTATACAGAAAGCTTTCTAGTTTACAAACGCCACATAAATCATGAGCTTCCAGTAAACACACGCTCTCTCATAAGTATGGAAGTTCCTAGTGTGCAGGAGCGACCAAAGCAAATGTGAAGTTGGGTATGGTGGAGCGTGGGGGTCAGAGAAAAAGCACAAAGTACAGGTAGAAAAACAAAAATTTGACTGACTAAAATACCTTCTATCTAATAAAGGAAGTTATTAATGAATTAAAAGAAGAACAGTGCACACTGAAAAAAGATGATTCTAAAAAATAAAGAACTCTGAAGAAAATAAGCCTCCTAATTGAAAGAGTCCACAGAATTACCCTGCAAAATGAATAACATAAGACTAAGGCACATAAATGTGAAGTTTTAGAACAGAGATAAGCAGAAGATTATAAAACGCCTCCAACAGGGATGAGGAAGCCATATATAAGGGAAATAGAATTAAATTAAGATCAGAATTCACAGTAATTTTCAACCAGTATTCTCTGCTCAACCACACAAATCTACCATTGGTAAGGAGATAAAAATGACATTTTCAGACAAATAAGAATTCAATAAATATATCTTCAGATATTCTCCAGAAAATAAAAGCAATGGGAAAACTAATAAAGAAGCCATGAAGATCCACTAAAGAGAAGAGCAAAGGAAAAGACCCAGGATAGGTGAGGCACCTAGAGAACAGATAGTTCACAATAGTTACAGAATGGAGGAAGCTCCAGGAAGAGAGAAAGTGGAAATGCTGCAGGGATGGCAAAAAGCACATAGCAGAGATATTCAAGCACAGAAAATCAGACAAATAGGGGGTAAATTTACAATGAACTCCAGAAAAAAGGTACAACTGAAGAAGAAAAGGGTTACCGTTGGCTCAGCAATAAGCAACATTTGACTAGCCTTTTAAATACTGGTTGATTTTATTTAACACTCTGATACAACTGCTGGGGAGGGTGAAGAAGAAATGTACCTGTGTGTGCACGTACACATGGCATAGAGATACTCATGGGTATATACATAAATGGGTCATTGGGAAGAATTTTCTCATTTGCCTAAGCAAGGAAACAATATACAATGCTTAAAATGTATACACTAAGAATTTTCTATGTGAGCATGTCATTTAGAAATTTTAAGTTAAAGGACTAGAAGATGGAATGACTGCTGAAGGTAATTAACTCTATAAACTGGAAAAAGAAGAAAGGCAGAGAAGAGGACAGCATTTTCATCATAAGAGGTTTTGTTTTTTTTCTTTTTAAACTAAATGCATGCCTTATTTTGATTTTTAAAAATTATATAGAATTCATATATTGCATTTTAATAATTTTACTCAATTCATGGAGAAGTTGAAATTCAAGAGAGTGTTTAAGGCCTGGACAGATCTCACTATGGTTAACATCAGAGCTCAGAGAAAGAAGGGATAAAATGAATGCTTATGATATTTCATGAAAACTGTATTATTTAACTTAAAAGTACAAATTAATTTTGAGAATTAGTGTATTTTATATAATTAAACAATTTCTCTTCCCATCCCTGTATTCTGAAATAATAAAAAGAAAAAAGTTAATCTAGTTTTAGAAATAAATATTTAGGAGAACTCATGATATCACTGTAGACAATTTCTGATACAGTAGCTGAAATATGGTAATTTAGCATGGAAGTACCTTAACTCTTCAAATATAAAAACACAACAGCAAACAAAATGCTTTGAACCAAAAGAAACCCATTTTCAACATTTTGAAAAACCAGAGAGTTCATTCTTCACCATGAATCAACTTGTTTGAATATTTCCTTTATTTGTTTGTATTGAAATTGAGTTCAATATAATTCAGAGAGCAAAATTGTGTTTCTGGGAGATTAAAGACATTGAGTTTTGCTTACACGGGTATATAAAGACAGAATTACATTTGTATAGTTGATGAATCAGGAAGAAAAGTATGAAGGGAACAAAAGATTATATTATTCTCCTTCCCATTTTCTTACTTAAGAGAAATACATCAATTTGGCTACTAAAGACTGTCAAAAAGCAACACACTGACCATGCATTAACTTTAGGGGTATCTTCTTTTTTTCTTTTTTTTTTTTTTTAATAGTACAAAGGAATTTTACTTCTGCTCAGTCTCACAAGGAGCAACAAAATATATGTGCAAATTTTCCATTATGCTTGTAGAAAGAAAAGTTCTCTAGGTGAGAAATAGGTGGAAAATTTCTTGGCAACTCTTTTTTTCAATCATAGAAAGAAAATTTGCTTTCTTTTAAGTTTTTAAAGTTTGTTTTTAAACAGTCCATTTCTCATTTGGTTATTAATTATATGCACATCAGAGAAACACATTTGAAGAAAGATTAATCATTTAATAATTTATTCCAGTTTAAGTGGCTTAAATTCTTATTTTCTTAACTAAAATGGTAAATTTGAGTGAAACCACATTCCTTAAAAAAAAGTACATTTATATGGTGTTTACAGTTTGCTAGTCTACCACATTGCAGTCTTCTTACATTCCAAATCATTAAATCTGCATATACCTCAACCAATTGAAGACCTGAAAAGAACCGGGAGGTTTACTGAGCAGCAACAAAAACTTTAAACAGTAAGTGTTAAAACTAAGAACACTGATACAACTATATTACAAAATAGGGGAGGGAAGAGGAAAATGAGTGAGTTATTCTCTTATGATTCTCAACAATAAGTAAATCAAAGTAAATACATCAAGTAGATTATTTAAGAAAATACAGGTCATGCACAGCATAAGAGTCAAAAATTGTTGAAATTGGCTAATACGGACTAGGAGTAAGGTGAAACTGGACAGAGAACAGTTTCTTTTCATTATAAGCTTTTCAACACTGATTTGCTTTCTTAAAACTGTGTATAAACATACATACATATATATATATATACACACACATATATATTCATCTTCAGTTCAGTTCAGTCACTCAGTCGTGTCTGACTCTTTGCAACCCCTTGAACCACAGCATGCTAGGCCTCCCTGTCCACCATCAACTCCCAGAGTTTACCCAAACTCATGTCCATCAAGTCGGTGATGCCATCCAGCATCTCATCCTCTGCCATCCCCGTCTCCTCCTGCCCCCAATCCCTCCCAGCAGCAGGGTCTTTTCCAATGAGTCAGCTCTTCGCATGAGGTGGCCAAAGTACTGGAGTTTCAGCCTCAGCATCAGTCCTTCCAATGAACACCCAGGATTGATCTCCTTTAGGATGGACTGGTTGGCTCTCCTTGCAGTCCAAGGGACTCTCAAGAGTTTCTCCAACACCACAGTTCAAAAGCATCAATTCTTCACTGTCCAATTCTCACATCCATACAGGACCACTGGGAAAACCATAGCCTTGACTAGACAGACCTTTGTAGGCCAAGTAATGTCTCTGCTTTTTAATATGTTATCTAGGTTGGTCATATCTTTCCTTCCAAGGACTAAGCGTCTTTGAATTTCATGGCTGCAATCACCATCTTCAGTGATTTTGGAGCCCCCAAAAATAAAGTCTGACACTGTTTCCACTGTTTCCCCAACTATTTCCCATGAAGTGATGGGACCAGATGTCATGATCTTCATTTTCTGAATGTTGAGCTTTAAGCCATCTTAAAATCTCAATTATGCAAGTATTATATACATATTTATTTTATATACACATACCCACACAAAAATGCACATTATATGTATATATACACATATATTTAATTAAGCACCCAATACTTTTACAAATATGAAATACTTTTTCAGAAGTCTGTGACTTTAGGGAAAATCCCTCAGAAAGCTGGGTGAATCCAGATGGTGACTTTATAATGCATGACCAATAGCCTATTTTTGAATTTTGAATAAAATAAAAAGTTGAAAGTAAAATAAGAAACTTCACACCCTTTCAGAGTCTTCTCAACAAAAGTTTCTCTTTTTTTCAAAATTTTGCATTACCTGAAAAAAAAAGTCTCTGCATCTCACTAAATGTATAAATCATTTGTTGTAGCCACACAGCAATAGACATAGCTTTTGGTAGGGTTATCATTTTTTGTTCAACACTACTAGTATGTAAAATGTTATTTATGTTCTAAACCAGTCATGGTGTTGGCTACCTTCACATGAGCTGTTGTTATTCAGTGACTAAGTCGTGTCTAACCCTTTGTGACTCCCACTGACTGAAGCACGCCAGGCTTCCTTGTCCTTCACTATCTCCTGGAGTTGCTTAAACTTGTGTCCATTAGTCAATGATGCCATCCAACCATCTCATCCTCTGTTGTCCCCTTCTCCTCCTGCCTTCAATCTTTCCCAGAATTAGAGTCTTTTCCAATGAGTTGGTTCTTGCCTCACGTGGTCAAAGTATTGGAGCTTAAGCTTCAGCATCAGTCCTTCCAATGAATATTCAGGACTGATTTCCTTTAGGATTGACTGGTTTGATCTCCGTGCAGTCCAAGGGACTCTCAAGAGTCTTCTCCAACACAACAGTTCAAAAGCATCGATTCTTTGGTGCTCAGCTTTCTTTACGGTCCAACTCTCACACCCATACATGACTACTGGAAAAACTATAGCTTTGATTAGATGGACCTTTGTTGGCAAAGGAATGTCTCTGCTTCTTAATATGCTGTCTTGCTTGGCATATGTTTTCTTCCAAGGAACAACCGTCTTTCAATTTCATGACTGCAGTCACTTTCTCTCAATTCCAGGAGCAGCTTCCAAAGGATGTTAATTTAGCAACATTGTTTTCAGTTTGAATACATGTATTATTTTATAGTTGTTCCCTGGTGGCTCAGACGGTAAAGCATCTGTCTACAACCCGGGAGACCCGGGTTCAATCCTTGGGTGGGGAAGATCTCCTGGAGAAGGAAATGGCAACCCACTCCAGTATTCTTGCCCGGAAAATCCCATGGATGGAGGAACCTGGTAGGCTACAGTCCATGGGGTCACAAAGAGTCGGACACGACTGAGCAACTTCACTCACTCACTCACTCACGCAAAGTACTAAGTAGACAGATTTTAAAAAGTAATTAGGAGTTAGATTGAAATTTATGGATAAGTAATGTGATGAATGGAGCAAAATGCTGAATTTGTAATTCATATTAAAGGACAGATGTCATGGCAAGTCATATAGCACATCACATCAGTGGAAACCAGGTAAGGATTTTATTTTTATTTATTTATTTTTTAAATTTTATTTTATTTTTAAACTTTACATAATTGTATTAGTTTTGCTAAATATCAAAATGAATCCGCCACAGGCATACATGTGTTCCCCATCCTGAACCCTCCTCCCTCCTCCCTCCCCACACCATCCCTCTGGGTCGTCCCAGTGCACCAGCCCCAAGCATCCAGTATCGCGCATCGAACCTGGACTGGCAACTCGTTTCTTACATGATATTCTACATGTTTCAATGTCACTCTCCCAAATCTTCCCACCCTCTCCCTCTCCCTCTCCCACAGAGTCCATAAGACTGTTCTATACATCAGTGTTTTTAAAAATAAGTCAATCTAACTAGTCCAAGTCCCTTTCCTCAAAAATAGATGAATAGGCTTCCTAACTCTAAACACAACTTAAAAATATCTGAGAAAAAAAGGCCTATTTATGAAAGAAACTACGTGATGTGTATGAGCAAAAATACACAATCATCAGTTCCTTTTCTGTTAAGTTAAAGGCATCACTGGAAGGTTCTTGAATCCCTTTAACAAATCCTAGTCCACTAAATTTCTCAATCTGCTTTGGTTTTTATATTTGAAATCTAGAGGAGCATTCACATGTTAACCACCAATTTCTCTAAACTAAGTGTTTGATGGAAACTAAGCTCAGAATAGCTAAAGCAGTATCTCTGTTTTCATTTTGATCTGTACCCTCCTTCCCCTTCTTTACTGGCTGATTTCCTACCACCTTCTAATTTGCTTTTATGTCCTAAACCAGTTGAAGGCCTTTGAAGAGTGATGAAAGTAAAGGCAAGGCAGGAGGTGAGAGGTATCTCTGCCTGCAAGGTTATCTCAAAGACATTTCACCACTACTTAAATGTTTTTTTTTCCCTCTCTGTTTACTTACTGCCTCCTATTATTAATGTTCTTCTTGGCTACAGACATTTTCCAGTCATTGTCATTTTGTTTAGCTGTTTAAAGCCCTCTTATATTGAGTCATATAAGGAAAAAGGTTTTACAGCTAGACAAAGTTTGGGGATTCAAGAGATTCAGAGAACAGAAGAAAAAAAGACATCAAACAAGAAAACTGAAAAGTAATACAAGTACCCTAGAAAAACTCTGATGGCTGAAGTAGCTACTTTACCTCAGGTTTTTTACTCGGCAATAGAAGTGACACAGGAGACCTGGGTTCAATCCCTGAGTAGGGAAGATCCCCTGGAGAAGGAAATGGCAACCCACTCCAGTATTCCTGACTAGAGAATCCTAAGGACAGAAAAGACTGGTGGGCTACAGTCCATAGGGTCTGTATCTATCACTACTATAAAATTTACTGTTATATTAATATTATTAGTGCAAAATTACTTATGTATTGGCAACCTTCAGCACTTTTAAAGGTGACTTCCTAGAACAAACTACCAAAGAGAATGTTCTCAGCGTATAATTATGAGTTTGATAAGTCATCTATAATGTTCAGTTACAAACTATTGAAAAGTAAAGGGCCAAAGAAGAATATGTGCTAACCTTACAGAGCATGTCTCAGAATTTTAAGTAAAAAACCAGAATTTTCATATAGTCTGAAGACCCAGAGGAGAATTTATTCCATTTCCATCATTAGGTTTGGGAATATATTGGTCTACCTTAATTATTTTTGTTTCCACTTACATATAAGATGCTATACTAATATGCTACACTATACTTCTTCTAATCTGCTACACTAGTATTTATCATTTTTACTTATCTGACCAAAAAATTTACTTTCTGAAAAGAATTAATTTTGACCTAAAATTTAGAGATTGTCATTAAAACTATAATCTGTATAGAAGACAGTTTTCATGGAGTATTATCAGGTTAACTTTTTTAATCAAAATTATTTTTATTATCTTCTACATAGAAACATATATAAGATAAACATCGCAGCAAGTTCAGAACTCAGAAAAAATGGTATCATAATACATTTTTTACCATTTAAATACTACCTAAATATATTAATACAGAAAACCATAGATTGGCTCACTAAAGATTTTTATGTTAAATTGATGAAACATTTTCTGTAAAAACTTACCAAAAATAATTACCAAATTCTGTGCAAAATATCAGACTTTTAAATACCAATTATAATTCTCAGAATGACTTTTGTATTGTGAACCCTAAGAGAAAACTGAAATAGAGATTTATTTCAGTATTATCACAAACTAACAACTTCCTTTATTGAGCCACAATATTTTTCAGTGACTTTTAAATCTAATCTTGTGACACTAACCAGAGATGCCCCCAAATTTTCTCAATGCACATAATTTTTTTCAAAAATGTTAATTTACTTAATTTACAGTCTGTAAAGCAGGAGAGGAAAGAAAAATGGAAGAAAAAAAGTGACAAAATTTAGATCATTCAGCTTTAACTAAAATTATGCAAAAGACATGCGAGTCTCCAGCAAATTTTTCTGAAAAATTAGTGTAAGCTATAGTTTCAAAGAGTAAAAGAAAAGATCAGAACCACTACCATATGCTAATTCTTCCTCTTAATGTTCCTCCATTTTCAAAGTTGTAGTCCTAGAAACAATCAGACTCAGAATTATAAGCAAATGATTTCTCACTATCAAATCCACGTGAATTTCTACGGATAACTTCAAGAATTCTTCTACTCCCCATTGTTATAAAAGCTCATCTTTTTCTCTCTTAAATCATCATATATTGATATTGCTGACTTTTATAATTATATTCTCTAAAATGGAGAATGCTACTCTACATTCTGGCTTATCTTTTTTCAAAGAAATGTTCGCTGAATTTTCTATTGACTAGATAGAACATTTTTAAAGCTCCACCTAAGACCCCTTTGCCTTTGAATTAGTTACTATATCCATGCTCCTGACTGACCCCCTATATCTTTTTTTCTCAGGCTGTACTTCAGGGATACTGTTGAGATCTAGTAGAGTTGTGCTTTGTTTTTTTTTTTTTTTCTTTTTAAGTTATTATGTAGGCTATCCTAAGTCACAGATCCTTTGTTCTACAAATAGAACTGTTGCAGTTAATTGAAGGCTTCCTGTTGCTGTATGTAGTCAGCTACTGAAAGTAGTTTGAAATTTCAGTCAGTTCTTAAAACATGGAGCCAAAGGCAACTTTAATTTCTCTGACAACCTTAAGAGACTGGCTCTGATAATATGTTTGGTGACACACTGACAAGAATTGGCTCCCCCACCTCTTACACCTACTGTATTTCAACTACTAGAGTCTAGGTCTTTGGATGTAGATACAGAGCAGTCATAAAGACAGTGTCAGTTGTAATTTCTATGACACAATGTCACACTGCTCATAAAATCCAATCTTTTTAATATTTCATTACCTTTATGTGATGGTCATTGAACTTTAATAGTTTATTTACTTTGCATTGTTCACAATATGCATCTTTTAGGAGAAAGATGATTCAGGACACAATAATTCCTGAATAGTGACTTTAAAATATTGCTATATAAATTCAACAAAATTTTATATATCACAAAATTCATATAATAATCCATTTAATACTTTGTGACCCTTTCCCGTGAAGGCTGCAGGCTTCTTGAGGGAAGTGATTCTTCATGAGCCTTTCGAATGGTGCTAAAAATGAGTTTCATCTGGTACAGAACAATTTTGAGTGATACAAAAAGAGACAAAATGGAGCAACCAAATGAACGTTAAGTCTTAGGTGGCAAGGGAAAATGAACAACTGCAGGAGAGGCAGCACTGGCAGTTAGGACTTGATAGTCAAGTGAGCTGCAGGTATCGTATTCAGAAGATACCTGCTGAAAACAGTCCAAGAGCTATGCCTTCTCAAAATGAAACGGAACCAAGACCAAAAAATCCACACTTTAAAGAATGAGTAGTTGGCATCCAACTCTGCTCTCCAAGGCCAGATTCTGTTTATAGGGGGGAAAAAAGTCCTCTATTCAAAGAGTAATCCTATTTTCATTATGCCATTAATATATTCTGCAAAATGATCAGTGTTCCCAAAAACATCAACTGAGCAAAATGGCTTAGACAGAATATTATTTTATATCCATTATTTCAAGCCTTTGACTGTGTGGATCACAACAAACAGCAGGAAATTCTTCAAGAGATGGGAATACCAGACAACCTTACCTGTGTCCTGAGAAATCTGTATGCAGGTCAAGAAGCAACAGTTAGAACTGGACATGGAACAACAGACTGGTTCCAAATTGGGAAAGGAGTATGTCAAGGCTGTATATTGTCACTCTGCTTATTTAACTTCATGCAGAGTACATCATGCAAAATGCCAGACTGGATGAAGCACAAGCTAGAATCAAATTTGCCGGGAGAAACATCAATAACCTCAAGATATGCAAATGACACCACCCTTATGGCAGAAAGTGAAGAAGAACTAAATAGTTCATCAAGTTCTTCTAACTTGATGAAAGTGAAAGAGGAGACTGAAAAAGTTGGCTTAAAATTCAACATTCAAAAAACAAAGATGATGGCATCTGGTCCCATCACTTCATGGCAAATAGATGGGGAAAGAATGGAAACAGTGACAGACTTTATTTTCTTGGGCTCCAAAATCACTGCAGATGGTGACTGAAGCCATGTAATTAAAAGACACTTGCTCCTTGGAAGAAAAGCTATGGCCAACCTAGACAGCATATTAAAGAGCAAAGACATTACTTGGCCTACAAAGGTCCATCTAGTCAAAGCTATGGTTTTTCCAGTAGTCATCCAGTAGTGTGGATGAGAGAATTGGACTATAAAGCTGAACTCCAAAGAATTGATGCTTTTGAACTGTGGTGTTGGAGAAGACTCTTGAGAGTCCCTTGGAGTGCAAGGAGATCCAACCAGTCCATCCTAAAGGAGATCAGTCCTGAATATTAATTGGAAGGACTGATGCCAAAGCTCCGATACTTTGGCCACCTGATGCAAAGAACTGACTCATTGGAAAAGACCCTGATGCTGGGATAGATTGAGGCGGGAGGAGAAGTGGACTACAGAGGATGAGATGATTGTACGGCATCACCAACTCAATGGACATAAGTCTGCGTAAGCTTCAGGAGTTGGTGATGGACAGGGAAGCCTGGCGTGCTGCATTCCATGGGGTCGCAAAGAGTCAGACATGACTGAGTGACTGAACTGAACTCTGAACCGAGAGAAGGTATTTTACCAAAGACTGCAGGTGAATTAAAGGAAATAGTTTTTTGGACAGAAATAGATTTATTTTCTAAAGGCTTTAAGTAAGTAATTTAAAAGATTAATCTTTTCTGATCACCAAAGTGATCAAGAAACTTGAAGTAGGGGAAGGACTGAAGAAAAAAAGTCTCTAGTATTTTTGTCCTTTTAAAATCCCTACTTCAATGACATTTTTTTCATCACTGCTTTTTAAGTCCCAATATTATCTGCTATAGTGTTACATTTAGTCTCGGTTCAAGTCATTACATGTCCTTTCAGCTGTCAACACCTTTGCTATGAGCATAAACTTATCAAATAATTAGCAATTTTTGTCCTATAAGAAAAATTGAGGAAGTATACCATGGCATGCAAACCTATGAGTCTTTATTGATTCAGGCTGATTTATTAAACTTTTCTAGTTTGTAACGTATGACATATTAAAACATACATGTGTCACTATCATTAAATCTCAAGATGATTTGGAGTAACTAACATTTCTTGGGTAACATATTAAAAGCGTTCCATAATTTTTTAAAAAGCAACCTTCCTTCTGTATACATATTTTATATCTTTATTACATATATATTTAAACCTTTATTTTATCACAATCTCCTTTTATTCAAAATCTTTTATGAGAACTCTTCATGCCTACTTGAAGCCAAGTGTTGAGGTGATAAAATTGTATTGTGCGTGCTACGTGTTAAGTCACTTCAGTCATGTCTGATTCTTTGCAACTCTGCACTGCAGCCCACCAGGTTTCTCTGTCCATGAGATTCTTCAGGCAAGAACACTTGAGTGGGTTGCCTTCTCCAGGGGATCTTCCTAACTCAGGGATGAAATGTGCATCTCGTATGTTTCCTGCATTGGCAGGTCAGTTCTTTATCACCTGGGAAGCCCGACATTCTGGTAGCGCTAGTGGACTGCCATTTAAGCAGTGCTGTAATTCATGTCTACTCCCTCTAATTCACTCTCTAAATCTCTCCCGCTGTCTCTCTCAATCTCTAGAGACACACAGAGAGAATACAGATGCCTACTCTCTTCCTCCTCCCCCAAGGTTTAACTTTATCTTCAATTGTATTAATACTTAAAAAAAAAAAATTGTGTCCTTTTAGCTTGATACCAATATATCTTGAAGTCACGAAACACAATACACTGCTATCTTAAATCCACCCTTGTACAGTTGTGTAGCTGCCTTAACTCAGACAAAATACTAATTATAGCAGAGAGTGAGCCCCACTCAACTACAGGTCTGATAGCAGGCCCCGTCACAAAGTAGACAAATGACTGAAGTAATGTGAATTCCTTTAAATGAGGAAAGCAATAGACTGCATTTGAAATTTACAACTGACTGATAACTCTGAGTTAAAAATCCGTGCAGTTCTTAAGACTATAGTTAGTTTTCTCTAAGTAAAAAAAGTTGTTAACTTTCAGTCCTCAAAGAGATACAGCAGTTAATTATATACGTATTATCCTTCTCATATTCACAACACATGTAAATATATGTACACAGGTAGATATATGTGTGTATGCCAAGGCCTGATTTCCACACAGCTTTCATACTTCATTACTCTGAGAACAGCTAAACCCAGCCATATGCTGCAGTTTCCACAGGACTCTTTCCCCTCTATGCTCACTGCTTAAGTTTTTTCTGTTCTCATTCTTTCCCAACTTTCATTCAGTGAAAATTGGTCAATGTTCCCCACGAGCCTCCACTGTCATCTGTCAGTCCAGACGGGTTGCGAGACAAGCAACAGGAAGAAAGATATATAAACACACACACACATCACAAATTTCAAGTTCCATGGGGGCAAGTGTACTACAAATCTGTTTTGCTCCCTAATCTACCTCAGGCACCAAAGCAATGTCTGGCACGTAAGAAGCACTCAAAAAATACTCATCAAATAAATGAACAATGGCTTTACATCTACCCCAGTCATACATGTTAGAAATCTAAGAGTCATTCTTAGATTCGTTCCTTGACCCTTTGCCTCAATTCCCAGTTTCTTGATTTCTGTTGCTTCCAGTTCCCTTTCATTATTCATTTCTTATTTCTGCCCAGACACTTACTGTTGTTAGTTCACAGGTTGAATAAAAGCCACAAAACCCATTCTAAAGGATATCCTACTTACATATTGCAGCCAAAGTCACGTTTCTAGGAAGCATTTCTGATCATGCAGCTCTACTGCTTAAATACTTCAGAGATTCAGTTACCATCTTTGCATGGAATTAAAGGTCCTTAATCGGGGAGTTGGACTATAAAGAAAGCTGAGCGCCAAAGAATTGATGTATTTGAACTATGGCATTGGAGAAGACTCTGAGAGTCCCTTGGACTGCAAGGAGATCAAACCAGTCTATCCTAAAGGAAATAAGTCCTGAATATTCATTGGAAGGACTGATGCTGAAGCTGAGACTCCAATACTTTGGTCATCTGATGCGAAGAACTGACTCACTGGAAAAGACCCTGATACTGGGAAAGATTGAAAGCAGGAGGAGAAGGGGATGACAGAGGATGAAATGGTTGGATGGCATCTCCGACTTGATGGACATGAGGGGAGTTGGTGATGGACAGGGAAGCATGGCATGCTGCAGTCCTTGAGGTCGCAAAGAGTCAGACACAACTGAGGGACTGAACTGAACTGAATCGGGGCTTCCCTAGTGGCTCAGATGGTAAAGAATCTTTCTGCAATGCAGGAGACTTGGGTTCGATTCCTGGGTGAGGAAGATCCCCTGGAGAAGGCAATTGCTACCACTTTAGTATTCTTGGCTGGAGAATCCCATGAACAGAAGAACCTGGCCAGCTTTAGTCCATAGGGTCACAAAGAGTTGGACACGACTGAAGCAACTTAGCACACACGCATGCAAAGGTCCTTATCTTTTTCCTGCTTGTTTTTTACAACTTCATCTCCTACCACAACAACAACATAGATCAAAATCTCCAGCCATTCTCAAACATAGAGAACTTCCCTTCAGTGATATTTGTAAGGTTTTTTAGGCCTGCTTAAATCTTAAATATTCTAGTTTGGGCACCTACTGCATTCTGTTTACTTTGCCTTTTTTCTCCATTATAGACAGTGTACTCCAGAAGCACAACATTACATCACTCACTTTGTAATAAATTCAGTGAGCATCCATAAGTTCTTTTCTTCTTACGGTTCAGTTAAGAAATAATTAACATACATAAGTTCAAAGTGTACAGCATGATGGCTTAATCTACATATATCGTGAAATGATTACCACAATAGATTTAGTTAGTATCCATCATCTCATATAAATACAACAAAAGAAAAGAAAAAATTTTATCATTGTAACAAGAACTCTCGGGATTTAGTCTCTTTTAACAGCTTTCCCATATACCATGCATCTGTGTTGAATACAGTCACCATGTTATACACATCACATATTGAACAAAGGACGTTTATGATTTGTCTGAATGAAAACTAAGATACTATGTCCTATCCTGCTGTAGGTCTGGGAAGAATCTCAGTAGGAGCAGGTAATGAGTCCTCAGGATCAAGAGAAGAAATGAAAATGTGGCCAGACGGCTGGGAGTGAGCTCTGAATGTATTGTTAGAAGGTTCTGGCTCCTCAGAATTTCTCAGCCTGGAGCTTTGCCCCTGAAGTTTTTCACCTTCCTACCATTTCTTTGCTAAAATTTCCCTCTCTGTATTTAAAGATGGATTTAACTGGTCAGATACTCGATGTTTTAAAATCTGTAAGTGTGTGGCTGTTACTTCTGAATGGCCCTAAGTGTTTCATTGCGCTTGGAGGAGCCAACTTAGCCATTCACAGAGAAGCAGTCTCTCTATAAACGAACAGATTTCCACACGTGGGCTGTAATATATGCATAACACATTTCTCTCGGTGTTAATTTTGGTCTAACATCCTCCTGATGGTCTTGATTACCTTGGAGACTTACATCCTGTCTTCTGTATATATGTAGTTGTTAGTCACTTCTACTAAGTTGTCGCACCACCATTTCTCAAGAATGATAACAGAAGACACAATATTTCAATAACTGATTCTTTCCTTTCAACAAATGTTTATTCAACCTCCTGTTTCAAGGCACTTTGCTAAGGCTTAGCTGAATCTAAATCTTGTGCAAAACAGAAAAATTCTCTGATGGTCCAGCTAACTTTGTAGTAAAAATAATGGGAAGCATTTCAAAACATTAATCTAAAAGCTTTATTAATCTAATGTTTTTCTTTTAGTTTATTAAGGAAAAATATTTTAATATGTATTTTAAAGATTGTTTTCTTGTCTTCTAAAAATTGGAAATCATAGAATATGTTCATGGTCATTCATATTATTGATATAGCTACAACTCAAACACTATGTGAATCCAAAGTACCCTGAGAAAGCAACAGCATACAAATATACATGGTGAGACAGTGTGGTGATAAATGCCACTAGGGACAGAAAGTGAAGAGCGAAAAGTAATAGCAATACTCTTTTAAAAACCTGGGAAGGCTTTATCCACTTTGATTATTTTATTCATGGTATGCTAATCAAATAGATGGATGACTGACTGGGCACTGAATCCATATAAAAAAATCTTATGTTGCGACAAATCTCAAGGCTTCTGGTTAAGTCAGATATCTCCCTTTGAGAATTAAAATGAAACAAGAAGTGTTTTGCTCCTAAAATCTGTGCCCCAGCAGATAGGATCCAACACAGAATCAAACACCCCATCTAACTTTTCCATGTTTCCATCTAATGCCATGTTTCCAAAAGGAAATTACATTAAATTCCTCCATTCAAAATGCAAAAAGCAAGACATCCAAGAATGAGATTTCTAGCAGAATGTAATTTTAAATATATGGTTTTTTTTTTTCCATTACTGGAGATATCAAACATTTTACAAGCCTGTTCTTTCATACTTGGATTCCAGATCATTATTTTTTTGGCCAAAATGAAAGGTTTTCTGCATTCTTAAAATAATTAGGCAAGATTTCAAATCAAATTATCCAATTTCAAAGCTCTATTTTTCTCTCTAAAATGCCTGTTAGAGAAGGACTGCCGATGACTAAGCTTTGTGTCATTCTCATGGCTTTATTAGGAGAATGTTCTAAGTCCTTCACTTTCTATGTAATCAGAACTATAATTTCTTAAGGTTATTTTAAGACCCAGCTATGGCTAAAGCAGGAAACTCAATTTTATTCTGAGCTCTAGACATGTCAACACAGCAGAGCAGGGCTCCAGCTATCCGGGCTATCTTCTTTCATAAACCCCCTAGTGCTTGGTGTCCGACCAAGGCTCTAGGCTAGTTGAACTTCACTCTCTGGGTATCAAGTAACTCTTTCCAAGACATTGAGGGTAGTAGGACTGTTATTTTGGAAAATGTATGTTTACATATTATCACTCTACAAATAAAGATCCTACTTGTCCATAGAGTACTACTAACTCTTCCTAGCATCATTTTTAAAAACCATATTCAACAGAAGGGCAGTTGAGAAAACCCAGGTGCCAGAAACATCTGATCAAAAAGCAGAACAGAAAGCTCTAACTACATATGTCTACTTAGTTCATCATAATCCCTTAGAATTTTATAACTTAATTAACCGACTCTATTTAAGCAGGCTGGTTGCCTCTAATTATGCTAGAATTTTTTCTGTGCTGCAAAGTGATATTAATAGTGAGTGGCATTTCTGCAAGTAACAGGTAACCCACTTCTATAACTGTGAGTGCTACATAAAGAAAAGAAGGAAGAATGAGATAGTATAAAATAATAAACTATAAGTAAAAAAACTGTGAGAGGTGGTCTGAAGAAAGAAACTTAAAACATAGCATCATTATTTAGTATTTTGATGTATGTCAAAAAGGCTCTCATAGTATAAATCTTCTTACTGAGGTACATTTATTAATACTTTCAATTATAAATTAATATACTGACATAAAAATACTTTCTTATTTTAAATGTAAATATCATGGATTTAACAAATTTCTCTTTCACTGTAATTTTTATTCTAGCATTTTTTATTTAGATTAAAATACTCTGACTACTTTTCTACTTTTACAACAACATAGATTAGTTGAGTTTACAGTCCTATGTGTATATAGTCGTACATTTTGGAATTTTTCCCACTTAGCAATATATGTAGTTCAGTCTTCCAACTCTTCCATTCTTAATATATTCAGACACTACTTATTAACTATAATGACTTGCATAACATTTCAGAGTATGGATTATAGCAATTGATTTTTGTACTGCCCAATACTTACACCACTTTCAATTTTTCATTACTATAAATAACACTGCACATAAATATCCCAGTACACAAATTTTTGTACACTTGGACAAGTATTTCAGTACAGTACTTAGTGGAATTATTGGATTGCAGAGAATGTACATTTCTTAGGTTGACAGTACTGTAGTTTATGCACCTTCCAAATTTCACCAGGATGCTCTGCCACTAATATATGAGGGTGCCCTTTCCCTCTAAACCCTAGTTAATACTGGATATGATGAGTCTTTTCATTTTCACTAGCACTTCACTGATGTATTAATCAAGATTTAGATTAATCATCTACTCATTATTTTTGGCCATCTTTTATTCTTTTTCTGTGAATGTGTTCTTCACATATTTGACCATCTTTCCACTGAGCTATTGACATTTTTAAGTTTATTTATACTTAATATTTGTACCTTACAAATTCTTGAGTTTTAGATACATGATAACTGTTTTCCATCTGTCTGTTATTTAGTGAAAAATAGTGGCATCATTTCTAACATAATTTGTTACTAACTTTATGCCAAGTCAAACATCACTCTTTTTTTTAACTCTCTCTATACAGGATTACACTGACAGATATATTTCCTAAAACTGAGCTGTGATAACCTCACTCATAAGCTCATTAATATACACGGAAATATTTTTCTCCAAGGCATAATATCTAAACTATAGTTTCTGTTAACACCTTTTTCATTTTGATCTGTGAGTTAGGGCCTCAAATCTAAGCTCGAGGTTCATTCCACACAAAGTGTTTCTCAATCGCTTAACAGAGCCCACAGAAGTGCACAAAACTAACAAACCAGGTGCTGGGCTTCCCTCAGGTGGCAGGTGACACATGCCTCAACCTCACATACCTATCTCAATTCACATAGCAATAACACTCCGGATGGCGTGAAAGCGTCTCTCAAAATATTTTTCAAAATTCCATTTTCCAGTTTTAAGGGACTCTTTTCAAGACAGACTAGAAATATTCCTGCTTTTAAAGTTGCCCACAGTTTGGAGGACACAGGGCTGTCTGTGAGACCAGAGGTCACAGTGCTGTGACGTGTTGGCTGCGTTAGGAACATAAGGCATGATGGTCGGCCCTCATGGAATTAGGCTTTAGTTCTACCTCTAGCTTCTCAATACTTGGGGTGGGGCAGGTCCTTCTTGCTTGCAACTGTGCATTGTGGCTGTGGGTTAAGTCCCCTGGCTCTAGTACCCTCCTCTGCCTTTAATCTGTATCTTCTGATCTTGGGTTTAAGAATCCAAACAGCCAAATTTGTTATCATCCCTTCTAAAAATGATTACTTATATCACCAACTCAATGGACATGAGTTTGAGCAAACTCAGGGAGATAGTGAAGGACAGGGAAGCCCGGCATGCTGCAGTCCATGGGGTCACAGAGAGTCAGACATGACTTAGCAACTGAACAACACCAACAGCATTTACTGGGGTCACAAGTTTCTTTGAGAATTAGACACAGAACTGACAGTCTCCAAGAAATATTCACACACACAAATATATTATTGCGTGTACAACTTTATAGGATTCAGGGACTGTCTAAAGCCCATTCATGGAACTTGGGCTCTCCAGATCCTTTTTTGATTCACCTCAAACCCCTGATTTTGGTTCAGATAGAAAAGTTACCAAAGACTTGAGTCATTAATAAAAGTCAGAGTGAATTAGAAAAGACAGATTCCAATAAAAGAGAGATTATCTGAAATCATAATGAATAGTGCCCTTTTAAATGCTCAGTTAAAATTTGAAAATTATGTGACTATTTGTCTATGGTGAAATTTTCTCATGTTATTTTAAAAGGGAAAATGATGGAAAATATATGTATAACATAATGGAAAATTAACTGTATAACACTGTAAATGTGAGGACTGAGAAAAGAAAATGAAGAGAATTATTTGTATTTTTAAAATAAAAAATTGCACTTCAGCCAGAAAAGCTATAATTTCAATGACCACTTCAGAAGTATAGTCAGGAGTTCCTTAGCATACGAAAGAAAATTCTTGTCCTTACTGCCCTGCTTCTTGTCAAATCGGCATTACAGGCCCACTTTCCACCCTGCTGTCATAATCCTGGCAGGAAACAGATGGGTAAAAACAGAAGAAAAGAAGAATAAAGGGCCTTTTCTTTAATCAACCCTGGCTTCACCCATACTCCTCAACCTGCAAAATCTTATCCCTAAAGACTGACAAGTGATCAAATTAGCAGTGAGAAAAGCCTGGCTGACAACAGGAGAACACCAAAGGCATGATATGATGTCTAATGGATAACAGCTAATTCTTTAGAACAAATGTACAGAAAAACTGAGAGCAGTTGGGCTAGACTCTGCAAGTGGCAGAGAGGAGGGATGGAGGGGAGGAAATCTCTCAAAGCAGTCTCTGCATCTACAGAGCTGAACGTTTCATTCATTTCCAAATTTCTGGGTTACTACCAACGCAAGTGATCACGTTTTTCCATGAACCTATAGAGAGTAAAACAAGGAAATAAAAATTCTCAGAACTCGTTATCAAAATGCATTATTTGAATTGTTATCATTCATAGAAACAAACGCAGGTGACTCTTTTTCCAATATTTAAAATACTGTAAATGTGGGGCCACCAAATGGATAGTGGGAGTGGTCGATAAAGCTCTAAATGCTAAGGAGTAAGGCTGGGGTTTGAGCTAGAGGTTTGAGAGTTATGAGCATAAAGCTGATAGCTGAAACTGAGTGAAAGGAGCCTGAATGAGCTTTAAAAGGGTCTCAAACTCCAGGTGATAATGCAGCCCCAGCTAACATGGTGATTTCAGCCTCTGGAGCCTTGAGGATGCGACTAACCTGTGCTTAGACTTCTGACCTATAGGATAGTAAATGGATACAGTAGATGGGAGGAAGGAAAAAAGGAAGGGAGGGAAGGAAAGAGAGAAGATGAGGGAAGGGAGGGAAAATGAAAGGAAGGAAGGAAGGAAGAGGAAAGAAGGACAAAAGAAAGAGAGGGTGGGCAGAAGGAAGGAAGAAAGTCAGAAAGCAGTGAAATGAGGGAGTCATGAAGGCAAAGCTTATCAACGCTCACAGGCACTTGGTACTCTTCACATTATAACCTTTCCAAATGTTTGTCTTTAAACACTAGAAAGTAAAATTTTGCATGTGTGAAGTCATCAATTTTGAGCCAAGAAATTAGGAATCAAACTATATATTCATGTTTATTTAAAGAGAAATCAGAATTACAGAGAATGCTGGCTGAATTTTTTTCAGAGAAAGAAGCCTAAAATCTGATGTTGGTCTTTTAAAATAATCTTTCTATATAATTTTTTACTCTTACGCCAAAAGATGTTTGATTTTTCAGCTATGCCAGATCAGAGGCTCAATTTACTATTCTCCTAGAATTTGAACTTGGCACACAGAACACTTTCTAGGGCTCTTTTCTGAAGAGGGTAGAGGAAGGATGGGTTGGGCTTTTCCTGTTAGTGTTTTCAGGTAAGTAGGTTACTGAGTAGGATTGTGAGGTAATGTTTTCTTTTCCAGAAAGATACTACTTGAATAACTTCAGCTACCTAGAACATTCTAAAGACTCAATCATTTGGCCTCTTACAAGTAAAACTATATTTTCTATGGATACAGTGTAAAGTGAAAGTGAAGTTGCTCAGTCGTGTCCGTCTCTTTGCAACTCCATGGACTGTAGCCTGCTAGGCTACTTCGTCCATGGGATTCTCCAGGCAAGAATACTGGAATGGGTTGCCATTTCCTTCTCCAGGGGATCTTCCCAACACAGGGATCGAACCCAGGTCTCCTGCACTGCAGGCAGACTCTTTACCATCTGAGCCACCAGGGGCTCCATGGATATGAACTTGACTAAATATATCTCACACAAAAGAAATTCTTTCAAAGGATCTTCTAACACTTACTTTATAAGCTAAAGCAACAATTTTGATCATCTGATTTTTAATTCACTAAATATACTACAAATAATAAACTAGGATAATATAATGTGGCCCACTAGTTGACAGGGAGGAGGATGAAGATTTTAAAGCACAGCCAAGAATGCTACTCTTTCAGTCCCTGGGTTGGGAAGATCCTCTGGAGGAGGAAATGGCAACCCACTCCAGTATTCTTGCCTAGGAAATCCCATAGAGGAGCCTGGCGGGCTATACAGTCCATGGGGTCGCAAAGAGCTGGACATGCTGAGCAACTGAGCACACATACTACGAAAAGATCATGGAAAAAGAAGAGATGCTCTTCCTTACTTCACTTAAATTAAAAACTGACTCTTAAAAAAAAATCATTGTATATCTTTATGCTTAGCTAACAGCATAATGGACTGAGAAACATATAAAGTAAAAGTATGTGTGCACTTTAAATATCAGCTGCTGCAAATGGACAGTTTTCCATTCATTCATTCATTTACTTATTCCACAAACATTCACTGAGTAAATTTTATTTGTGAGCCATTCTTCTAAGTTTTAGATTTTCTTATTTGAATTTCCAAGTCTTAACTCAGGGATTTTATTTTTATTTTATATAGAATGTGTCCAGGGGTGAAACCGATTTTGTTCTCCAAAATTATAATGAATTTTTATCTCATCCACAAAACAGAAGACCAATTAGCATCCTTCTATTAACTAGTTACAAATTTTGGTCTAGAATATCATAGCCTACAAGGTCTAACATATCTAAAATGCTACCTCAGATGCTGGGTGCTAATACTTAGTCCTAGATTCCACATAATATATCTAACACTGTGGAGCTAGAAATCTTTGCAAATGCTTTTACCAACTCTACAAGTAGCTAAAAAAAATTTCATTCTCAGAGTACTGAATATTTGTGAATGACTGATATGTTTTTGGCAAAGTGAATACTTCAGTGAGGCACACTATATTCAGCAATGAGATACACTTAACATATGAAAAAAATTCCATGCATTACATTTCAAAAGATTGGAATGAGAAAGAAGGAAAAAATACTGTTGTTATCTCGAATGCAACATGTAGCTTTGGCATCATTCAAATATCACACAGAGTAGGTGTAAAACTCAATAAAATATGACTTTAGAACCAATAACCAATCTAATCTTTTTTTAAGTTCTAACCACTGTAAACTGGGATTAGAAAAAATATGAATAAAACAATTCCTAAGGACTCTGGAGTACTTACTCCAAAATAATTTTTACTAAGAAAATTGTTTGGATTTATTTAAATTGTGCAAAAAAAGATAGCTGGAAATGATTCCTTATCTACTTAGCAGCTGATGTGCAGCAGTTTATTATATTAATTGGTAATATGTATTGAGATATTTGACAAATTTTCTGCTTATTTATAGTAAGTTTTGTTACAGTGCTATTTAAACTGAAGTTTCTGCTCTATTTATTATGCCAAAGTATGATCTAATTTTAAAAAGTGAAATCCAATTCTAAATGAGATCTAGAAAATTCAAATGTAGTCACTGGGTGGATATAGAAAGAAAAAACAATACTGATAATAAAACAGTAAAGTGGTAATCTTTACTACTAAGTAAATAACTGGTTCTAAGCTACAAAGAGTTTAGTACAGAGTCATATCTTCCTTCTCTTCTGTTTCTATGAGAATGCCATGACTGTCGCTGAAAGTGTTAGTCACACAGTTGTGTCCAACTCTTCGCAGACCCTATGGATTATAGCCCATCAAGTTCCTCTTTCGTGGGATTCTCCAGGCAAGAATAGTAGAGTGGGTTGTCATTTCCTTCTCCAGGGGATGTTCCTGACCCAGGGATCAAAGCTGGGTCTCCCACATCGCGGGCAGATGCTTTCCTGTCTGAGCCATTAGGGAAGCCCCATGGCTCTCTAAAGGAAGATAAATAATTTAAACATTTAAAAGTATCAAATTAAGCTAGATGAATCATAACAATTACTGGATAACTCTTTGTAAATAGGATCATAATGCTTTTGTGAAAAGGTAATGTATTCAAAACCTGTCAGACACAGCACAAGATTTAGGATAAAGTTAAAATAAACTTCCCTGGTGGCTCAGACAGTAAAGAATCCACCTGCAATGCGGGAGACCTGGATTCGATCCCTGGGTTGGGAAGATCTCCTGGAGAAGGGAACAGCTAACCACTCCAGGATTCTGGCCTGGAGAATTCCATGAACAGAGGAGCCTGGCAGGCTACAGTCCATAGGGTCACAAAGAGTTGGACACGACTGAGCAATGTTCACTTTAAAATAAGCTAGAACAGAATGGGCTTCTAAACCTAAAATATAAAGTATTATAAATTGACAGTATCAGACCAACACGTTACTTTGGCAAATTGCCTGCTACTAACAGTGGTACCCCACTCCAGTACTTTTGCCTGGAAATTCCCATGGACGGAGGGGCCTGGTAGGCTGCAGTCCATGCAGTAAAGCAGCAGTAACATTACTTTTGGTATACAAGAAAGACAGAGTGCTATGATCTGATCTATTTAAGGAATTAAAAAGGCAAATCTCTGACATTTTTAGAGCTAGTGGAGACCCTAAGAGTTATCTAAGCAACTTACTGCTGCTGCTGCTAAGTCGCTTCAGTTGTGTCCGACTCTGTGCGACCCCACAGACAGCAGCCCACCAGGCTCCCCTGTCCCTGGGATTCTCCAGGCAAGAACACTGGACTGGGTTGCTCCTCCACTTTCACAATGCATGAAAGTGAAAAGTGAAAGTGAAGTCGCTCAGTCATGTCAAACTCTTCGCGACCCCATGGACTGTAGCCTACCAGGACCCTCCATCCATGGGATTTTCCAGGCAAGAGTACTGGAGTGGGTTGCCATTTCCTGCTCCATCTAAGCAACTTACCTCATGGTTTATAGATGCCAAGAGAAGTCAATTAAATTACCTACCTTCACACAAACGGTGGCAGACCCTGAGCTTAAAACACTTAGAGAGAATAAGCTCCTACAGACCAGACACTGGTGTTTCTTCATCAATTTTAATATTCTGGAAATCTTTCAGTATGCTTATTAGGTTCATTAAAAATATGAATGAACAGATCAACCAGTTTTCCTGATTTCATATCTACTATGTCATGCAATACTTAAATTGTTCCTGCAAGCACTGGCATTAGAATTAGATTCAGTACATTTCTAGTATGCACGGAAAAATAAAAAGAGAAAGAACCGTCTGTTCTTTCAGCATACAAATGGTGCTTTCTAAAGACAAACTATCAGATATTGGTGTAGGACACTGAAGCGCTTATGAAACTCTAAGTTAAAAATATGAAAAATAGATCATTTTATGGCTATTGCAAAATACAGTCTGGATGCACTATTCAAGGAGTCCCTGTCTAACCATTTACCTTTCCTCTCTGTTTTGTTGAAAAGGCAGTGACCATGGTAGACTTTATTCTGAAAAGAGCCAAATACATATTTTAAACTCGGGCCTTTGCATTGCTTTCCTTCTGTTTGGAATGTCTTTTCTTAGATCTTTGTATGGTTGGGCTCTTCTAGTTACTCATGCTATGCTATGTTAATTCGCTTCAGTTGTGTCCAACTCTCTGCAACCCTATGGACTGTAACCTTCCAGGCTCTTCTGTCCATGGGACTTTCCAGGCAATAGTACTGGAGTGGGTTGCCATGCCTCACCTTAAAAGTCACTTCTTGAGGAGAGTGAAAGTCACCAAGATGCTGTCATAGGTCATTCCTGACTCTCCCCATCAGAAGAAAAAACGTTAACATCTATTCCAGAAGAAGACAGCACTGAGAGAATCCTAGAGCCCAGGTGTGAGGCAGAAACACCCTCTGCACCTCAGACACCAAGACAGACTGCACGAGAAGTTAAGAGAAGCAGCTACACATTGACCACACGGCCCCTTCCCCAGGCCAGCATGGCACCACTCGGAGAAGTCTTCCCCGAGCCTCCAGTGGAAACAGAGAGCTCGGGGGATGAGTCTCCCCTAACACTGTGGGTCACTTTGTAGGAGCCCCTACTCTGGTCTCATGCCATGATGACTGCAGGGGAATTTATGGGGCTCAACCACTGGGAATCTCAATATGATGGAGAATGGAGGAAGGGCTTGCACCAACCAGCACAGTGGTCTTGGAAGACTGAGTTCATACCTGCAGTGCCTTAATGGTAATCTCAACCAGAAGTTCATGTGCAAAACCAACTCAGAGGTGTAGTCTGACCAGGGTATTTGGTAGGGTTCAGATCTGCCTGATTCAGGTCCTTAAACAAGGAGATTGGTGAGCCCTAGAGCCTGGTTTGCCAACCTCCAGGCAAGGTGCTAAGTCACTGTTCCACCTACTGTGGAGACTGTCTTCTGGCTCCATCTGACCATAAGGCTGATAACAACCACTGTTTAGGCTCCAGTGGTGCCAGTCAAGAGGCAGGCAAGCACAGTTGATTGCCCCCAGAGAAAAGGCAATACTAGGTGTGGAGGGTTCCTGTGTGGCAAGCACAGGCAAGGAGAGTAGTCCACACCAAGGCTGAGCATAACTCCTAGCTTCTCTCAACTGGAGAGTCCATTTGGGAACCTGAAAGTAGCCAGGAGTATTCCCCTCCCACCCAACAGAGGCAAGTGGGCTGAGACACAGCCCTACCTGCTGGTAAGTCAGTCTTCTGACTCCATCTGATCAGAAAAGCTGGTGAAAACATCTGAAAGCTGTGCAGTCCAGTGGCACTCAAACCAAGAGGAAGGTGCATAAAGAAGACAGTCTGCATAGCAAAGCCAGTGGACCTATTGAGCAAGGGAACTTGGGATGATGGTCAACTTTCATTAAGACAACAAACAACTTTCCTTGTGTTAGAGCTGCTTCTGCCACTGTACCCAGGTGGAAATTCTAATTCATAGCCCCACTCATTGCTGAATATATCCTTCAGTATATCCAATAAAATCACCTGGGAAACTTTCTAGTCCATCCAAGAGCCCTACATACAGTGGCACTTGAACAGAGAGCCTGGTCTGTGGCAGAGCCAAACTAGTGGTCTCACTTGAACAGTATGATACAGGCCCCTCAAACAACAAGCTGTACAGCCCCTAGACCCTGGACTGTGTCCTATAGGAAAGGAAAGCTAATTCATAGCCCCATCTACTACTGAATATAGAATTCAAACTCAAACATCTAGCAGGCATGATGAGAATCCACGCCACCTTGTAACTCACCCTACAAACTTAAGTGGTTAGGAATCCAAGTCAGCAGTCCTATCAAACTGTTCTCCGTCCCAGCCCCATCTTCAGAGAGGGAACAATTAATTGCCCCTGACCATAATAGCAGGCCCTATCTGCCCAAAGACACCGCCAGAAGACACAGCTAGAATCCAAACTGAGCTGACTGGTGTAAAACTGACTGAAAAAGCAAACTCATAAAGTCTGGAGGATGAGCCCCTATTACTCAAATGTGCAGGTAACAACACAAGGAATCAGGGGTTATAAAAACTCAGGTAAATATGATACCACCAAAGGACACTAAGAAAGCTCCAAAAACTGAATAAAAGAAGTGGAGATCTATCAACTGTCAGACAAAGAAATCAAAATAATTATCTTAAGTAAGTTTTCTGACCTATCAGAAAGCACAGGTAAACAAGTAAATGAAATTATGAAAATAATACATGAACAAAGTGAGTAGTTTGATTTAGAAAAAACAAATCCTCCAGAAATCCTGGAGTTGAAAAATACAATAACTGAAGAACTGAAGAGTTTCAAAAGTAGATTTGACCACTCAGAAAAGTCAGTGACCTGGAGAATAGGACATTGGAAATCACCCAGTCAGAGAAGCAAAATGAATGAAAAAGTTTATAGGAATTATGCAACACAATGAAAAGAAACAATATTCACATCATGGAAATTCTAGAAGAAGATAAAGTGACAGAAAATACATTTAAAACAATAACAGCTGAAAATTTCCTGAACCTGGGGAGCAAAATGGACATCCAGATCCATGAGTCCCAAAGGACCCCAAATAAATTGAACCTGAATAGGGCTATACCAAGCCACATTCTAACTAAAATTTTGAAAGTCTATGACAAAGAAAGAATTTTAAGAGCAGCAGAGAAAAAAGAAGATAAATACAAGAAAACCCCCATAGGACTATCATAAGGTTTCTCAACAGAATCTTTTCAGGCCAGGAGAGAATGGAATGACGTATTAAAAATATTGAAAGAAAATAACTCTCAAATAGGAATTCTATACCCAGCAAAGGTGCCTTTCAGTAACAAATGAGAGATAGATTTTCTTACGCAAACAAAAGCTGAGGGAGTTCATTAACACCAGAGCTTGCTTATATGAATATTTAAGAGAGTTCTTTGAGAAGAAGTAAAAGAATGTTAATTAACATGATACCAAAAAAATATAGACTAAATTTTACTGGTAATGGTAAATATAGTCATAGTTAAATTTGTAATGTGGTAAAAATGGTGCATAACTCAACTCTAGTTTAAAAGTTTAAAAAAGAATGTTACAAAGATAACCATAAACTCAATAGTCTATATTTAGACAATAAAAGCATGTAAATTTTAAGTGCCATAACATAAAATGTGAGGGAAAGATTAAGTAAAAGTATAAAACATATGAATTATATTAAAGTTAAGTTGTTATAAGCTTAAAAGTACTTATTAACATTTAAGGTGTTTAATGTAAGCCTCATGGTAAACACAAAACTTTTGTGTAGTAATTACACAAAAAAACACAATAAAAAAGCCAAGCATACTGACACCAAAAGACATCAAAATACAAAAACGACAGCAGGATGAGAAAAATGGAAAAACAGATCTATAAAACAATGAGAAAACAATAAAACATAAACGATAAGCTTTTGTCCATAAATAATTACTTCAAATGTAAAAAGATTACATTCTTCAATCAAAAGACAGAAAATTGCTGAACAGATAAAACCACATGATCCAAGAATATGCTGTCCATAAGAGATTTAATTTAGCTTTGAAGGCTATTATAGACTGAGTGTGAAAAGATGCAAAAAGACGTTTCAATCAAATGCTAACCAAAAAATTCAGAGGTTCAGTTCAGTTCAGTTCAGTTACTCAGTTGTGTCTGACTCTTTGTGATCCCATGGACTGCAGCACACCAGGTCTCCCTGTCCATCACCAACTCCCAGAGACTACTCAAAAGTCATGTCCATTGAGTCGGAGATGCTGTCCAACCATCTCATTCTCTGTTGTCCCCTTCTCCCACCTTCAATCCTTCCCAGCATCAGGGTTTTTTCAAATGAGTCAGTTCTTCGCATCAGGTAGCTGAAGTATTGGAGTTTCAGCTTCAGCATCAGTCCTTCCAATGAATATTCAGGACTGATTTCCTTTAGGATGGATTGGCTGGATCTCCCTGCAGTCCAAGGGACTCTCAAGAGTCTTCTCCAGCACCACAGTTCAAAAGCATCAATTCTTCGGCACTCAGTTTTCTTTATAGTCTAACTCTCACATCTACACATGACTACTGGAAAAACCATACCTTTGATTAGATGGACCTTTGTTGGCAATGCTAACCAAAAAAATTCAGAGGTAGCCATACTCATTATCAGAAAAAAATAGACTTCAAGCCAAACATGCTAAAAAGAGAAAAAGAAGGTCATTATTTTAATGATAAAGGAATCAATACATCAAGAAGATAAACCAATCATAAATATTTATGGGCCCAACATCTGAGCATCTAAAAATATAGAGTGAAAACAGACATAAAAGGAGAAATAAACAGCAAGACAATAATAGCTGGAGACTTTAATACCTGACCCCAAACAATGGAAAGATCAGTCAGACAGAGAATCAGAAGGCAATATTCCCAAATTCATTTTTAGAGGCCAGCACTATCTTGACACCAAAACCAGAAAGTACACTACCAAAAATTAAAACTACAGGCAAATCTTCTTATGAATACAGATGCAAATATTCTCAATAAAATACTAGCAAACTCAATTCAGCAGCACATTAAAAGGATCATTCACCATGATTAAATGGGCTCTGTCTCTGGAATGCAAAGATAGGTCAACATATGCAATGTTGATGTATCATACTGACTGAATAGAGAAAGTATTGTGATCATCTCAATAAATGCAAGAAATCACTCAATAAAATCCAACATCCATTTGGATCATAAAAACACTTAAATCAGGCATAGAAGGAACATGTCCAACATAATAAAGGCCATATATGACAAACCCACAGGTAACATCATACTCAAATGATGAAAGATTGAATGCTTTTCCTCAATATCAGGAACAAGGAAAGGGTGCCCACTCAAAACTTCCATTCAATACAGTACTGGAAGTCCTACTATATCAGGCAAGAAAAAGAAATAAAAGGTATAAGAATTGATTGGAAAGAAAGAAAGAAAACTGTCTTTATTTGCAGATCAAATGATTTTATATAAACTTGAAAGTGAAAGTGAAAGTGAAAGTGAAAGTGAAGTTGCTCAGTTGTGTCCGACTCTTTGCAACCCCAAGGACTATATAGTCCACCAGGCTCCTCCGTCCATGGGATTCTCCAGGCAAGAATACTGGAGTGGGTTGCCATTTCCTTCTCCAGGTAATCTTCCCGACCCAGGGATGGAACCCAGGTCTCCCACACTGCAGGCGGATGCTTTAACCTCTGAGCCACCAGGGAAGCCCCCTTATATAAGCTTAAATTCAACTAAAAAACTGTTAGATCACTAAATTCAGTAAAGCTCCTGGATATAAAATTAATATACAAAAATCACTATCATTTCTAAACACTAATACAAAATTTTTGTTAAAGAATATAAAGAAATTGCTTCAAAAACAATAAAATACTTAGGAATACATTTAACTAAGGAGATAAAAGATGTTTGTGCTGCAACTACAAGACACTGATGAAAGAAACTGTAAAAGACACAAATAAATTGAAAGGCATCCCATATTTATGGTTTGAAATTAGTATTTTTAAAATGTCAATACTACTGAAAACCATCTACAGATTCAATGAAATTTTTATAAAGATGCCAATGGTATTATTTTTACAGAAGTAGAAAAAAAGTCTTAAAGTTTATATGGAACCATGAAAAGCCCTAAATAGCCAAGGAAATCTTGAGAAAGAACAACAGGAGGTATCACACTTCCTGATTTCAAGCTGTAATCTAAGACTACTAACAGTATGGTACCAGTGCTAAAAAACAAAAGGACAAATAAGCCAAGGGAACAGAATTCAGAGGCCAGAAATAAACCCAAGTATACACAGTCAACTAATATTTGACACAGAAGCAAAGAATATACTTGATGATGAAAAGTCTCTCCAATAAATGGTGCTGGTATAATTGGATATTCATATGAAAAGAATGAAAATGTACCTGTATTGTATATCATTCACAAAAATTAACTTGAAAAAATTAAAGATTTAAATGTAAGACCTGAATCCATGAAACTCCTGGAAGAAAACATAGGAACAAAGTTCCTTGATATGGGTTTCAGTAATAAGTTTTTGGATATGATACCTAAAGCACAGGCAACAAAATAAACTAGTCAGACTACATAAAACTAAAAAGCGTCTGCACAATGAAAGAAACCTAAAAAAGGAGAAAAAAATGCTTGCAAACTATGTATCTGATAAGGGGTTAGTACTGAAAACATAAAAAAAAACTCAACAGCGTATAACACAAATAACAATAAAAAAATGGGCAAAGAACATGAACAGACATTTCTCCAAAAGAAATATATGAAAACACAAAAGGTACATGAAAAGATATCCAACATCACTAGTCATTAGGAACTGCAAATTAAAACCACCATGGGACATCACCTCACACCTGGATGGTGACTGTCAAAAGGCAGGCAATAAAAAATGCCAGTGAAGATGTGGAGAAAAGAAAGCCCTCCTGTGCCGCTGTTGGATTACAAATTACAGAATACAGTGCAGAACAGCTTCAAAAAATTATAAATAGAACAACCACATATCCAACAATTCCACTTCTGGGAATACACTCAAAGGTAATGAAAACACTAACTCAAAAATGTATCAGCACCCTCATATTCAGAACAGCCTTATTTACAATGGACCAGACATGAAAACAACCTAAGTGTCCACAGACAATGAACAGACAAAAAAGTTGTATATACATACACTATAAAATATTATCCAGCTATTAAAAAAACAAGACAACTCTACAATTTGCAAGACCTTGATGGCATTACTTTTACGTGGAATTTGTAAAAACTCATAGAAAAAGAGATCAGACCTGACATTACCAGAGATGGTGGTGGCAACAGGGCGGGTGGGGGTGGTGAGGAGGCAGGGCGTGTTCTGGCAGGGGAGGAGGGAAATGCAGGAAGGTAGTCAAAAGGTACAAATTTCAGTTATACGTAAGTATTGGGGGTGTAATGTTCAACAAGATAACTTCAGCTACCACTGCTATTGTATACACAAGAACGTTCTGAAGAGAGTAAACCCTAAGGGTTCTCATCACAGTGAGAAAAAAAATGGTTTCTTTTGTTCTTTTTTCTTTTCTTTTTTGGTATCTATATGAGAAGATGAATATTAGCTGAAACTACTGTGGTAGCCATGTCACAATATACGTAAAATCAAACTGTCCTGCTATATGTCTTATACAGTGATGTCTATCAATTATTTCTCAATAAGACTAGGAAAATATAATTTCCTCATTGATCTTCTTAGTCACTACTCAGCAGCTACTATTTGATGAGACCTCAGGACAGTGTTGGGATTCCCTGGTGGCTCAGATGGTAAAGCGTCTGCCTGCAATGCGGGAGACCCAGGTTCGATCCCCAGGTCGGGAAGATCCACTGGAGAAGAAATGGCAACCCACTCCAGTACTCTTGCCTAGAAAATTACATGGATGGAGGAGCCTGGTGGGCTACAGTCCATGGGGTCACAAAGAGTCAGACACAACTGAGCAACTTCACTCACTCACTCACTCAGGACAGTGTTGTTATCTTTCTTCCTTGACTGCATTATCATCTTTCTATTTCACTCAACAGTACTCTTAAATCTGAATTTTTTATTTAATCTTAATTATCTTTTGAAAATTGATGAGCTATATAAACATTGACTACTACTCTCATCTAACTTACTTAACTAAAATTCTTCCCATATCTTCATAAAATTACTTCTTGATGTGCGTTCTCAGTCGCTTCAGTCATATCCGACTCTTTGTGACCCTATTGACTGTAGCCCAGGCTCCTCTGTCCATGGGATCCTTCAGACAAGAATACTAGAGTGAGTTGCCATGCTTCAAGAGATCTTACAGACCCAGGAATCAAATCTGCATCTCCCGAGTCTCCTGCATTGCACACAAATTCTTTATCCACCAAGCCACCTGGGAAGCCCAAAATTAGTTTTCCTCTCTCCATAAAATGCAAGACCCCTGATGCTGGGAAAGACTGAAGCAAAAGAAGAAGGGGGCAGCAGAGGATGAGACAGTTAGATAGCATCACCAACTTATGGACACGAACCAGAGCAAACTGCTGGAGATAGTGAAAGACAGGGGAGAATGGCGTGCTATAAATCTGTAGGGTTGCAAAGAGTGGAATGGGACTTAGCAACTGAACAACAATACACATTATAGAATACACTGGCTTTACAAAAGTTTAAGTAGTAACCTGTTCAATAAGACAGGATAACAACAGTATTATAAAAATAGATAACTGAATATAATATTATTTGACAATAATTTTTAGTTAAATATATTAATTGTTCCCAAGCCATTTAATTAATAGTTTGTCCTATGACACTGATCTGTGATGCAAACTCTGCCATACACCAAGATATTAAAAAATAGTTCGGTATTCTAATTGTAGAACTTAGTATGTCAAATTTTCTGATAGATCCTGTTGGGATTTTATCTGAATTTGTATACTAACATTCAAAAAACAGAAGCAATTGATATCAGGCTATCGGAAGCAGGGGGACTAATGGCTGTTGGAAATGAAGACTATGAAACGGCAACTGTTACTAACTACAAAATAACATGCAGTTTACTTACTATATAATACCATTAAGTACATTTGACTTTTTGAATTAGAGATGGTCTACTTTTAAAAGAAAGTTAGCTGTTTTAAAAATAGATTTATGCATGAATTTTGGAATAAGTAATTTTTAAAAGTAGTCTTCCTATTCATGGCACAGAATGATTCAATTTTTTTTCTGGTTTTCTTGTATACCCTCAATAATTTTATCAATTTCTCCATAAAAGTTTCAGCTGGTATTTACAAATGCTATCATTTTATTACATTTGTACTTGGTTATTTCTGGTATACAGCAATCTTTTCAATTTCTATGTTGTACTGAGCAATCTAAACTAAGCTGTTTATTAGTTCAATTAGTTTCTTTTCCTTTAAAAATCTGCAAATCTTGTTGAATGCTTATGTTTTACCACATCAACTAGGACCTCCAAAGACAAAGTTCCTAAAATCAAAGAGAATGTGTTTTAATTTTACCATAAATACAAAGTCTCAGGTAGGGTTTTGGTTTATAATACTTGTTTTTTCCTTCTGTTCTTAGTTTAAGAGTTTCTATCCAGAAAAGGTATTGAATTTTATTGATTTTTTTTTTTTTGCATCTAGTGAAATGATCATATTAATTTTTCCTTTAGTCTGTTAACAGGTGACATTCACTGATAGATTTTTTTTTTTCCTTTAAACATTCTGGTGAAATTATTTCTCCGTAAAAGAAAATTCAAATGACTAAAACATATGAAAACCATTCAGCTCCACCAGAAATAAGCGAAATTCACACAAAAAAGTAATGTTGTGCCATTTTTCATCTCTCAGTTTGGCATAAATATCTAAAATCTGACAATATTCAGTGATGGCAGGCATGTGGGGAAAATGGTTCTCACATATATGATTCGTGAAACATAAGGATAATCTCTACCACATTTTGGTTCAGTACCCAAGGAACATGACCAGAGTAAATAATGAAACAGAAAGATGTCCTCTCCCTTGTCTAGAAAGCAATTTAATATATTTTGTGAAAGTGATAGTGTTAGTGGCTTGGTCACGACCGACTCTGAGACCCCATGGACTGTAGCTGGCCAGGCTCCTCTGCCCATGGAGTTCTCCAGGCAAGAATACTGGAGTGGGTTGCCATTTCTTTCTCCAAGGGATCTGCCTGTCCCAGGAATCGAACCCAGGTCTCCTGCATTACAGGCAGACTCGGAGCCACCAGGGAAGCCCTATATATATTTTATAGTCATCTAAAAATGAACTCATACAAGGTTTTCTAGAATTATATTCATATTCAGATTTAGGACTATCTTGCTAAAAAATTTTTTAAAAAGAATCATTAATGTTTCCAGGTTAATGATGTGGGGTAATTTCCATTTAATTATCGGGATAATGAATAGCAAGAGTTGACTCTTGATTAAAATCCGAAGGAAGTGATTTTAAACTCAGGGCATTGTTTTTATTATGTTTAATCATCAGTTGCCTGAGACTGTTTACATTCTTTTCCTTCTTTAAATATAAAAGTTGGGTTAAATTCATACCAAGATAATTTTTTAAAATTTTATTCATCTTCAGAAAACCAATGAGTGCTTTCAATTAATTGTGTTTATAGCTTTAAAATTATATTCCTTTGGAAATTTGCTTGAACTAATCCTTATTTTTTGACAATGGTTAATATAATAATAAGGAAACTTCTAAATCTAAGGTCAACTAACCTTGATTTGTTCTATCTCAATATGATTATTACAGAACTTACACACTTAACCTGGATTCATAAAGATGAGAAAACATAATAGGCAGCATTTGCAAAATAACTGAAAGAACACAGATATCCATTTATTCTCTGTGATCTACTAAGCTAAGTTCAACAGCTATGTTAAAATTTTGTTTTATTATCCAGTTCCTTTTTGGCTCATACTTATATTTTTAACTAACTCAATTAATTTTCCAAGCCTTAATACCTTTAATTTATCCTAACTTGTGCTGAGTTTAAGTCTAAACCAGAGCAAAAAGACTACCAGAAAAAATTATGTGTCTTTTCCCTACATATGTTAAATCTATTCTCTTCATCATTTCTCTCCCACTTAGATATATATATATATGTATATATATATATATTTATTTCATTCTTTTCCTTGAATAGCTCTGTACAAGGATTGATTCATTCCTTCCATCTGTTTTTCCTTAATATCTCACTCTGTGAATTCCCTGTTCTGACATTTTACTTCAGATAATTTTTAAACTACTGTACCTCTGGTATTCAAAATCTGATCAATAAAATATCTACCAAAAGAAAAATCTTCTTTCATTGCCACCTTCTCAAAGAATATAGCCAATTAAATAACTCCTGAAGAAATGAACATGAGTTCTAAGTGGCTCCAAGGTATAGAATTGTTTCAATCAATATTATTGTTAACCAAAAAAATCCATTCATTTTTGTCCTTTATCTAAGAAAACTGTCTATATAACAAGTATCACAAAGAGAAAAGCAGAATTAAATGTGAAGTGGTATTTGAATAATATAAAAGTACACCTGTAATCATTTGTACAACTACATTTTTTCTTACCCTGAGATAAAAAATGTGCATTTATATTCAGGCAGTCTTAAATTAGCTATTTCACAAAACATTTTGAATGTAGACCTATATCTTACAAAATTTCTATTGATTACTCATTGAAAGACCAACTCCAAATAAAAATACTCCAAAATTTGCTTTGTTGAGGATAAATGAAACATTTAAAGGTTCATATACATATTATAAAGCACTGGACATCATTCTTGACTTACATTCTACAATGAATAGTCTAAATTTTTGAGTCATAGGTTCTAACATCCTCAAAAGTCTGTATTTTTCAATTAACAAATAACTGTAGATTTATTTTCTACATAAAAGAAGGAAAGATTTCAAAAAAATCTAAAAACAAACGTGTACAATATCACTGTACTCTTTATTCACTCATTCATTCATTTAAAAATAGCTTCAGGAATCAATTATGTGCTAGGCACTGCAGGGAATAAAAATAGAAATAAAACATGATCCTTTTCCTCTTGGAGCATATAAATAATTGGAGGGATGGGGACATATATACATAAATAACCACAGTATAAGACAGAAAATGGGAATGTTATAAGGGAGTATAATAAAGGATTATTGAGGATGGAGAGAAGAGAGAGGATGGAAGAGAGGTTAATATCATGACTGAGGAGGTACTTCAGGAGACTGGGGAAAACTTAAGAGATACAAAGACATTTGAACTGGATTTTGTAAGAATTAGAATTTCTCTAGTGATTACTTGTTGGAATAAAGCAGAAGTGTATTTCAGAAAAAGGAAAGAGCTGATTAAATATATAAATAATAACATAAATAAATCTAGCTTAAAAATACAGCTATCGAGTACTCAATAAATACTGATTGAATAAGACAATCCTTGTGGGGGCAAAAAAGAAGGTAACTGTTAACTATTTTTCTCAAGCTACACTGTGAATCCCACAAAACATCTTGGCCAGAAGTCTGGCTTAGTCCCAGTCTTCTTGAGGCTAGGGGAAAAACTGTAGCTGACAGTCTTCCCCTGGCTCCTAACCTACTGGCTAATAAAGGCTTCCCCATCCCTTCCACAAGGCATAAGTCAGTGGAGTTTAAAATAGCCTCAGAACACTTCCTGCTCTATTCTAATTGTGCTTTCATTCCATTTGACTTAGACCAACTGGAATGTTGAGGGAAAACCCCATGAGGCATCAAGCATGTGAGATAATGTGTCAGTCCCTCAAAAATGTTTGTGCATTCTACTATGTGTATCCATCACTGTTCCCTACTCAGGAAAGAGCAGAACATGAGGAGAAAACAGCTCCTAGCACACTGCTGTTTCTTCTTTTTTTTTAATAGATCTATTACCTCCATGAAGTACTTCTTTGCTCATCTAGTGCAACCACTTGGCACAAATCTAGTCACTGGTCAACATGAGGAAGATTATGTATCCTAAACATTTTGTTTGGAAGTGACAGTTCTACAGCCACCACCCAACAAGATTTGACCCATGATTTCCCTAAATTAAGTACCCAGCACACTGTAGATGCTCAATAAACACTGTGGTTTATACCATAATTTATACCCCCTTTAAAAGGTGTGCAATATTGTGTTCATGAGAAAACCTTCTCAGACTTCTCTTCTTCAGCCTATGGGCACATACTGTTCCCTTCGTTTTGGCCCCCAGGAAAGAGAAAGCATTCACTTCTCTAGGTTCCCACTGCTGGAGTAAGATGTTTCAGTACAGTTGAGCCAAGAGTTTGAATAGGGTCAAAGATAAATCTTCAGGAAAGAGCAAAGGTAAGGAGCTCTACAAGGTCTTTAATTTCTAGACAACAGCATTAATCCTAGAAGAGCTCAGCGGATTCCAGAGTCTCTCTTTGGAAAATAGAGACAGTCATAGTCAACAGTCTTCCCTGGGCTTTCTCATCCACATGCTGATAAAAGTTCCCTCATTCCTCATACAAGGCAGAGGTAAGTGGAAACTAAAATAGCTCTGTAACACTTTCTGCTCTTTTCTAACTGTTTTTATTCTATTTGACTTAGCCCAAATGCAATGTTGATGGAAAACCTACTTTCATTGGGAAGATTTTCTTCATATTTTAGCATCCTCAAAAGGCTTTATTTGATTACCATAGTTAGTATGGCCCCTGGTACCAGTCACTTTCCATCCCATTTTTCCATTTTGTTTTCCCTTAGTTCTTATTACTATCTAAAGTAGCCTTATCATCCATCATGCATCCTTCAATTGAACAATCAAGTCCACATGTGTTTCCTTGTCCTGTTTCAGAGTTAGCTCCTCTATCCCTAGAACAATACCTGGCTTCATGGATGACTCTCAAATATTTTTGAGTGAAAAGATGAGCAGATGAATGACTATTTCACCTCAGCTTTCAAAGCTTCAAGCAATTACATCACCCTCCCCAAACCTTCAACCTGCTAATTAAGACTGGTTGGGATGTAACTGGTTCCTATAATTGCTTCTACTTACACCCTCTGAATTTATTTATTACATCTTGGCTTCTTTGAGAATACAGTTGAATTGCTGTGTGTTTCCTGTTTTTGTCCATCATTCTGCAAATTCTTAGTGGGCAGTGGATTCCTTATATTGAGTACAAGCACAAAAATATTTATCTTTTAAAAAGATAATATGTTTTTTTAGTAAATAATAACAAAATTATGAATATTCTGACTGAGCTCTAAGTTACCTATTCCAAAGCATTTTGACTAAGGTGCAATAGGAACTGTATTAACATACCACCTCCACATTTTCATCATCTAAAAATGAGTTAATAGGAAATACAAAATATAAATTTAACAGATTAAAATCACAATTCTAATTTTAAAGCAAAATATTGATTGCTAAATTCTGAATTAAGTACACAGTTTAAATAAGCTAAGTGAACAGTTCTCATATGTGAAATTGCATGTTTTATTATACATGAAATTTGTTTGGTTCATCAAGAGTTAGTTATACCAAAACAACTAGCAGAGACGTGTATCTACACTTTTAATATACTAAGAATTTTATCTCATCTGTTTAAAATCAGCAACTTACATTAATACATCATACCCTATTATAATCTTTTATAGCTATATTTTATATACTGCTGCAATAAAGCCAAAAGCACAGACCTATTTTAAAGGCATGTAACATATTATTAAGAATCATTTATGATGTATATTCACCTATTTTTCCCCACCTTATAAGCAACCTGTATAGCCACTGTACTTATAACATTCAGTTGTCTCTCAGAAACCATTTCTAAACCCAATATTCATAGGATTTTAAAATAATCTATCTCCAGTATCTACTGGTGAAATTTAATAGAATTTAGGCTTATTAGCTTTAAAAGGTTGTAACAGTCTTCTTAATAACAGAGTCATTCTTGCAAGTAAAAAAAGTTTGTTTGCGTATATGTATAAAATGCCATTTTCACTGTAAGGGTCAACAGCGAGCCCTGTTTATGAGCCATATTAACACCAGAGAGCTTAGCAATATCTGTTTCTAAAAATAAACCCCGTGTGTCTCATGTTGTCATCATCAACCAGAGTCTTCTGTGCTCGGTGACAGAAAGCATCAAGGCTGCCTGTTTGCCTTTCCATAAGCATTATACATCACTATCCAAAGGCCTCCCCTTTCTGTCAGAGTAGGAGAGATAAAAAGAATTCTGCAATCACCCTAAACACACATTTAAACATTATTGCCCCTTAAGCAGACAGTTATCATGTTGTTTTGGCAGCAGGAAGGAATCTGTGGTTTCACTTGAATGTTATTCTTCTTTATTTAAACTACTAGAAATAACCCAAAAATGACAGAATGCTCTTTCTATAAATAATCATTCCAGTGTAGAGTTATATTAGGAGGTAACTCAGATGGCATGATAACGCCTAACAAGCTAATCTTAGACCTGCAATGCCATAAGATAGAAATACGGAAGCTAAGAATAACTGACCCAAAGGAGTCAGCCTGCTAAAGAGAGCCACAGACATGTGGGCATCTGCAGATTTTAATGCATTTAATGATCTTCTGAAAGCTTCTTTCTCTCATGAAGGCAATAAATTATGTTGGTTAATAACATGAAAATCAATAATGCCTTTACAATGTAGTGATTCCTAAAAATGGCTTGAGATTCTCAGAGTGAAGAGAATTATAAAATTCAGTGGATGGAAACCCAAGAGTTGAGTCTTGAATAACTGGATTAGCATAATTGGTGAATTTTATGAATAAGCTACCTATAGAACATACAATATTCATCCAGTGAAATAAAATTTAAGTCAAGATTAAAAAAAATACAATTTTCACCCAAAATGCCCAAACTGGACCCAAATTGAACCAATATATATTCAAAACAGGCAGAATCTAATTCTGTTAGTTAGATCATCCCTTGGCTCAAACATCTGACACTGCATCAGGACTTCAGTAGAGATGCAAATTTTATTAACCTCTCCTTGCCCCTATTTCCACGTAAAAACCAGGATGGGTATAATTCAAATACTTCAGTTGAAAGAAACTTGAGCCCCATGGTGTGGACATTTAAAAAAAAAAAAAACTTCCTCCAGCTAAAATACATTAATAATCGTGTTCTTTTGAAGTGGTATAACCCTTAACACTTAAGGTTTGTGAGATGTTACTGTTACTATGGGCACTGGAAATCATAAGCCAAGTACACTGGGATAACTGGTTCTGTCCATGGTGTCTGCTCATTACCCCATGTAGCATCAATCTCAAGGAATACTGGAGGTTGCCTTAAGTTGGTCTCAGCCCTAGATCTTGTTGCTGCTGCTGCTGCTGCTAAGTCACTTCAGTCATGTCCGACTCTGTGCAACCCCATAGACGGCAGCCCACCAGGCTCCCCCATCCCTGGGATTCTCCAGGCAAGAACACTGGAGGGGTTGCCATTTCCTTCTCCAATGCATGAAAGTGAAAAGTGAAAGTGAAGTGGTTCAGTCATGTCTGACTCTTAGTGACCCCATGGGCTGCAGCCCACCAGGCTCCTCTGCCCATGGGATTTTCCAGGCAAGAGTACTGCAGTGGGTTGCCACTGCCTTCTCCAAGATCTTGTTCAGATCAGATCAGTCGCTCATCGTGTCTGACTCTTTGCGACCCCATGAATCGCAGCACGTCAGGCCTCCCTGTCCATCACCAACTTCCGGAGTTCACCCAGACTCACGTCCATCGAGTCAGTGATGCCATCCAGCCATCTCATCCTCTGTCGTCCCCTTCTCCTCCTGCCCCCAATCCCTCCCAGCATCAGAGTCTTTTCCAATGAATCAACTCTTCGCATGAGGTGGCCAAAGTAATGGAGTTTCAGCTTCAGCATCATTCCTTCCAAAGAAATCCCAGGGTTGATCTGCTTCAGAATGGACTGGTTGGATCTCCTTGCAGTCCAAGGGACTCTCAACAGTCTTCTCCAACACCACGGTTCAAAAGCATCAATTCTTCAGTGCTCAGCCTTCTTCACAGTCCAACTCTCACATCCATATGTGACCACAGGAAAAACCATAGCCTTGACTAGACGAACCTTTGTTGGCAAAGTAATGTCTCTGCTTTTGCCTATGCTATCTAGGTTGGTCATAACTTTCCTTCCAAGGAGTAAGTGTCTTTTAATTTCATGGCTGCAGTCACCATCTGTAGTGATTTTGGAGCCCAGAAAAATAAAGTCTGAGAGATCTTGTTAACTTACTCCAATTTAATTATCGAGCTCTGGGGTTGTGAAGTAAGGCCCTTTCAGAAAGTATTTCTACAAAGTTGCATATGTGTGCTGTAAACTTCTCAGGACCAAGAGGAGTATCTAGATGTGTGTTTGTAAGTATAGCTGATTCCACATCTTTAGCACCAAACAGATATGAAAACCATTCTACCATGCTAAATATTTTCCTCTTTGAGACAAAGTGGCAGGGACATGGTAAACAAGAACAAGTTCATAGCTGACTTTGTCAGCTCCTAGCCATGATGACCATCAGTAAATTTCTCCGAAACAATGTTCTCATCAGTAAAATATGCTGCAACTATTGTATCCCTCCTCAAGCTGTGGAGAGGATTAAATGGTAAAATAACCCCTGGTATAGAAAAAGCTCTGAAACATTAGCTTATTATATCAATAATAAGAATGACAGTGATTAAAAAAAACAAACAAACAAGATGAGCATATAGAGGTCCAATCACTGACCTTCTAATCTGAGACTAAACAACTAGATTCGAGTAGAATGGGGCAGAAAGAAACAATAAAGATGCTGACAGTGATAATATTTATTACTAATAAAAAATGAGTAGCTCCTGATGTAAAATCACAGACTCAAAATACATACTTGAATTCTCTCCATAAGCAGATTCAAAAACCAACATCACAAATACAACTTAAATCGAGTTCAATTCATGAAGAGCTTTTCTAGCTCACCCTATGTGGGGTTCCCTGAAAACTTTCTGGGTGAACATGCTTCTACAATAGCAAGAACTCCCAGGCCACAGGGTAATTTAATGGAGATGCAGAGAAATTTTCCCGGGTTTTTTTTTTTTTTTTTCCTGTTGTTGTTTGGTTTGTTTTTAATTTCAAATTTTGAAAAAAAACATGACAGTATCATATTTTAACTGAGCTTGGAAATGCCATGCCTTAGCCACCCACCAAAACTTACATTGAATAATTGAAAATGACATTCACATGGCTACAGCTGTGTCAATGCTGAATATAATTTACAAATTGAACCTTTCAAATACAAGTGGTAGAGGAAGAAGGGGAAGACATGAGGGGAAGACACAAGAAAGTGAAGTTCTGGGGTATTTCCAGACTTATCAACATGCAAAGAATTTAATCATAAGTATATGACTAATTACACTTTGTGGTTTGGTAAATTTCCTTCTCCCTTAAATGTAGTTTTCATTGGATTTAATTATTGGATATTTTTAAAACACCATATATAAAAGGCCCATCACTTATTTTTACTATGGAAAATTTAACATGGATATAAGGAATGGAACTGATATTTTTATAAAACGTAAGACTGACTTAGTTTTGTATTCATCAAGCACTGAACATAAAGTTCTCTGATAACACTTAAAAGTACACATAGTTTAGTATTGTTAAAAAAAATTGTTTTAATTACATTTGTTTTGTGCAACTGACTTAGTGGAAGAAGAATGGAATTAGTGGGAACAAGGTATTTTCTTGTCCTTTCATATCCCAATTGTCTATCTCCCAAGATCAGAACTGCCCATTGTAAGGGCGTTTCACATCCCAAGCTAATATCCGCTAGTACAGCAACTTCCTTTTAAGAACTGGATAGACCACAATACTGACACACTGTTTTGAAACACATGCCAAAATATCTTTGAATTTCATCTAAAGAAGGCTTGTTTTAAAAGTCATTCCATGGACTTTTACAGCAATTAAATTGTTTTCAAAGTATTCTAATTCAGGAAAAAAAAATGTTAAAACGAAGTTACCATCCCAGATTGTTAAAATTGTTCATTACTCTGAAAATGTAATGACTATAGCAACATACTGGCAAAGAAATTGCTTTCTGAATATTTTAAAGAAAATCCTCCCTTAATGTACTGAAAAAGTTTACACATTCTTTAAAAATTTCTTGCAATACTTTCTGTATCTCTCAAAGCCAACAATAAATGAGTATTTTACTCAAATTTCCAATGAAAGCTTTAATGCACCAGTCCATAATGTTGATTTTCCTCCTTCCCAAAAAAGAAAAAATGACGACTTGCAGCCTAAAGGGACCCAGTCTTCTTCCACAATTACTTCAGTCTCTTTAGTATTAGGGACTCCTAACAACAGAGAGTACTAAGTAAGAATTTCTATTCTATAATAGTAAAAAAAAAAAAAAAAGATCAGTGTTTAAATGGATGTATAGCTTCATGAAAATGTAGTAACACAATTCAATGGAAAGAGAAATTACACAGTCCACTTCCTTCACTTATTTGTATTTTGAGAAATTACAAACTAAAGAAAATTACAAAGAAGAAAATTCCAACCACCAACCAACACCGTAGCAGCAAATGGAGTCCAGCTAACATCATCCATTCTGCTTACCCTTTCTTCGTTCTTCTGGAAGTCAGAGTATTAGTTGCAGGCTCCACCTTCCCTGGCTCAGTCATGGTCTGAAGGAGCTATCATAGTGGTCTCAATCTTCTTTTCAACGACTTACTAATATAAGGGCAGGTGATGTTCTTTTGGTCAGTGAGTTATTAAAGAAAACTTGCTAGAGAGCTTCTCAGAAAAACTTCCTTCCTTAAGAAAACATCTAAGGAGGCAAAGTTTTCTCATCTATGTCTCTGGAATTTATTGTGTATGTAGACAATGTCTGGAATTGCTACAATCAACTTTAGACTACTGGAGGAAAGAGACTTATGATGATACCAACTCTAAGACCAGCAGTACTGGTAGAACTATGAAGAACCTGACTGCCATTGATATGACTGATTACCGAGCTATTTTACTAAATGATAAATTATCTTGTCACTGTTACTTCAAATTGGATTTTCTGTTACTTGCAGTAGAAGACTAACCAAGCTTCTGTATCTAATACTTACAGTTAATCAGTGTTAGTATTTCGGCATAGTAGCTTCATGTGTGAGCGTGCAAGAAACACTTTAGAAAATATGGGCATTTTATAAAAATTCATGCAAGGCAAAAATCATGACAATGAAAACAGAAGTCCCCCTACCACCACCATGCACAATTTCTTCCTGATTTTCTTCTATTTATATATTAATTATTCTGGGAGATAGATAAAATAAACTTTTATGAGATATCACCAGTCATTTTTATTTAAAAAAATAAATTCAAATGAATTTAATAATGAAAAACTGCATTTGAAAAGACAATAAACATACTAAATGCTTCCTTTCTATATGAGGTACTATTTCCAAAAGATATGTCTAAGATTAAATGAAAAAACTATTTAAAAGAAATCAGTGTTTGGAGTCTCTTTTTTTTAAACCATGTGTTTCTATTTTAAACAGCAGGGAGTCTGTCCCTGCTCAGAAAGGAGCCAATATTAGTGCTTTCACACATCCCCACATCTCACCTCTCCCCAATGCCTCACATTGATGAGAGCTTTAGGAATATTTTTACATTGCCCTACTTCATAAAATTTGCTTTTCGTCCTACAATCACAGTCTCACATTTGTTTAAAAGGATTCAATTTTTGCCCCATTAACCTAACTATGCTTTCTCCTCCTCTTCTGACTACATTTCACTTTTGGCTTTTGTTTAAAGTTCTTTTTTTTCCCCCTATTGTGTGGGCTTCCCCGTCAAGCCGTCTGGGTCGTGGTTGAAGATGTCTAACTTGCCTACATACTTTCTCTATACTTTAACAACATCTCCCTGGAGTGGAACATTAGGTTGCACTTCTTTTACAGCTTCTGAGCTTTTCCTCCATTATCTTCTGGCATGGAGTGCTGGGTAAATTTGATAAGCCTTGAGTTTCGCACATTCTCTCCCCACCCCCTCTCTCTTCTATTGCAGATCTTTGCTTTACTTGCCTGAACCCCTGAAGAATTATTTAGCATTTGAAATTCAATAGCCCAGTTAGGATATGACTCTGTGCTGAGCACTTGCAGCAAATTTTCCTAAAAGATGAGAATTCTTTCAATATGCAGATTTCTTTCTTTTTTCCCCCTTGTCAGTGAAATAATCTTTATTTTTAGAAAATAATCTTCTGTTTCAATGTTTTAGAGTATCAACTTCAGGACATAATAACTCTTATGGTACACTGTCTTATTACTGATTTCTCTCCAATTGCTTTAATCCATTTTCCTTTTTCAGTCCCTCTGATTGTCTCCAGCCTTTCCTCTTAGTTGGTAAAAATTTTCACTGGTATCTATTCTGTTTCCTGCTATTTCTAATGAATATTTTTGTTCTATAATTATCATGCTTTTTTTCATTCTAAATTTGTTTTCCTAGACTTAAAATATCCTTTTTCATCCCATATTATTGGTTTAGCATCTTATCTTTGAGCTTCTGCTTTATGGAATTTATGTTCTTACTAAGGTGCTCTACTTGCAGGAATAAATTATTACATAATTTCATGGTCTCAGTGAAGTTGATGTTTTTTTCTTAGTAGGATCTATCATATTAGTTTTCGGGGAAGAATATTTCACTGCAAAAAGCTATGGGTCTTTTTGTTTCCAACTGACAGTGTTGCTCTGAAGTCTTCATTTCTCTGGAGAGGGAGCATTTGTTCACCTTCCTCCATCTCACCAGTTTCTCTTCCAGAATCCTTCATACTATTCCTCAGTCACACGAAAAAAACACCAGCAGCACCAAAAGCTGAGGATATCCACTCAGTTTGCTTCTCTCCAGTTATGGGAATGTTAGTGAGAATTTTCAGGAAGCTGTCAACTTGTCAGTAAAATTCTAAGGAAGAAGAGAATTCAGGCCCTGTTAAGTCTCTCAGTTCTGATCAAAGATCCCTGCTTCCATTTTTCCTTTGACTGCCAGTTTCTGAGATATGTTGCATTAGGTCAAATCATTTTCTTTGCCCAGTTAATGCTAAGTGTTGTGTATGGGGGGTGGGGGTAGACAGTTTACACTATTTTAGGATTACTTCATTATTAGTCATTGGTGGGACATAATATAGTACATTTTCAAATTTCTCATCTCAAAAATCAGCTTTTTAAATTCAGAGTTTTGGCTTATCATAGTCTTCTGAGGGATTTATTGAATTTCCTTACTTAAAGGACACAACAACAATTATGCCACCTGTGTTACCCACAGAAAAATATAATACTCATTCTCGTCCCCATTCTCAATGGGCCTACTCATAACCAGCTTTTTGCTTATCAAATATTTCAATTGATAACAACCTTGTAAGTAAAGATAACCTGAGTTAGAGGATGGGAAAAATAGTGATTATGGGGAATGCCAGAAGTGATTCTTGACATGACAGGGGCATTTCACAGACTTACATTTTCATAATTAGATTCTGCTTTCCAAGTAGACATAAATGACTACTGAATCTTAAATGTTCATTTTCCCTCGATAATACACACCAAGGAGATGAAAGGATTCTGAAAGGGGGAAGAGACATTTTCCTTAAAAGAAATTCAGAATTTAGATTTCAATGTTTTTCTTTTGTACCCTAAAATAAGAATACATAGTGAAAACAGGAGTTTTCCTTATTGTAAATGTGTTTTACAATGATGCTGTACAAACTCTAGGAAATTCTTTCATAATAATCATTCCAATATCATCTGGATGGCTCTGCTGTCCAACATATTAAGCAACAAGCCTGGCAATAGGGCATCACCTCGTATTCTGCCAGCCACTGCTCAGTGACCTGAGTCAGTGCTTGTACATGCTTCAGCTTCTGCCACTTATCACTTACATTGGCCCACACAGCCACAAAAGTGGAGACTGACCTGGCAAGATGTGTCACTCATACCGAACTGCAAGATTCAATATTATAAAACATTTTTAGTAAAAAAAAAAAAGAAAAGAAAAAAACACTAGCAGACTACATTGTAGAACCTAATTCTACCTTAGATGTTTAGCGTGGCTGGGTCAGAATTAGGAAAAAACGGAACCATAAAAAGCACTTGTAATTCAATAGTGTATAAAGAGCTCTGAAGTACAGTCATCGATATTAATGCATAGTATCCAACATAACTAGAAAAACAAATAGGAACTGTAAAGCAATGACTAACAAGAAAACACAGCTTTTCAAACAACTAATCTCAAGAAATCTGCTGGGATTTCACTGTTAATTCCACAACTTCTTTGCCTTTGAATATTATGTAATAAAACATTTCATAGCATACAGACACACATGCGCGCAAGCTACTCTGATTAAAAGTCACCATTTGCTCAAGGAGAGAATTTAATTCTTATCAGACCAGGAAAACAAAACCAAACCCTGATTTGTAAGGTAACTAAGGAAAATTTATCAAAATAAAAAGTCATTCACCCATGTGATGTACAATCTATAGCTTATCTGGCTCATTCGGCGAGATAGATCTTGGTACTGAAGAACCAGAAACCCAAGCTCATTCACTAAAAGTATTAATAAAAAATAGTGAGAACACACGTTAACAACATGTTACCTTTGACCTTCACAGGAATGCCAAGAGGTAAGCAGGAGGACATCTTTATTCTTTAGTTTACAAGTGAGTAAACCAGTTTCACAATTTAGCAGCAGAGCTCTGGCTAGAACACAGAGCTCTCAGCTCCTAGAATAGTATTCCTTCCACCTTGCACTGCTACAGTGTATCTTTTTTTCTTTCAGATCCAAAAACTCCATCAATTTCTAACCCTTTCAGTCACATCTATGCCACTGGTCCAAAGAGGAACAAGATTTGTAGCTAAATGTAAACAAAAACACCCCTAATGTAGCAATTAAAAGGCAAGCCCTACCAATATGGGTCACCAGCATCACTATCACTTCCCCTTTCCCCTGTATCAGTGATAACCAAAGTTTGCTGCATATTAGAATTACTCAGGATTTAAAAAACCCCAGTGTCCAGGCTGTTTCTCATACCATTTAAATAGAAACACTAAGAGGCGGACCCCCAGACACCAGCATTTTGTAAAATACTCTTAGTGACACCACCTTTGAGAGTCACTGCGTCAGCAGCACACAAGACTAGGGGAATTAAACTTAAGGGCATATAATAATATGCTAATAAACAAAACCAAAAGTTACAGGACATGGTAGGAAGAACGCAAATGTCTTCATGTTTCAAATTTAAAAATAAAGAGAACTTTGAGTTTCCTTATGTATACCAGACAGGTTTGGGAGTGTTTGTCAATTGACATCACGTTTCATTTATTGGTGCTTACATGTTGCTTCCTGTAAAACTGACAACAGCACAGACAGTCTCAAGCGGGTCCCTGCTTGAAAATACTGTTGCTTTGTATAAAAAAAATCATGAAATGTCAGGAAAATGACAATCTCAACTGAAAATGGAGTAAATTTGTGTGTAATTATCAGATACTGAGAAAAAGTGAAGCTTGCAAACACCTGTAGCAAGGTTCGGTGCTACCAGACAGTCTCTGCTTGAAAGGCACAGCTTGTTTTCTACCATATGAAAGAAATAGTAAACTTGTAACACAGAAATAAGGACTAAAAGGACAAAGTGTAGTACTGAACAGACATCTAAAATAGCAATTTAAATAGAGCTGGTAGATATTTACAAATAAAATGCTAAGTGACCAGTTCCATCAGAGACATACAGGCTGAGCCCTCCCCATGCTTCTGTCGGCTTTGCAGGCGCAAAGGTAATAAACTATACTGACATTCTGGTATGTTTGCTTTCAATAAGCAGGCACCACGAATAATGTAAGTCCTGTCACTTAAGTGTGAACATACCAAAATGACCCAAAATTGATATTTTACTCTGGAACAGAAGGATCCTAAAATCATTCCAAATAACCGAGCTTCAAAGAGAACTTGCTTCAAACACAGATACAGAGATGAGAAGGCGTTCAATGCTAAAACAGATATGAAGCCAACCTGTGGAATCTTTCTTTCCCATCTAGTTCTACCAAGTAAACGCTGCTTTATGCCACATTCTTAATATGGAAATCTAGGTGGTGATCTATAATTATGATTAAGCCCACACAGAAACACAGAAGATGTGAGGGAGAACTTTAAGCCAATTTAGACTGAAGCATTCGAAAGAGAACCAAGACAAAAAGTCCCTCAGGCTTTCAGAACTAGCTAGGGATAAATATGAAAAGCAACAATTACAAGTACCCATGTACCGTGCTATTGCCCTGAGAGTCTGCGCTTTTAACAAACAGAAACTGATAAAGCTGACAAGCTTCATCTCCCATCAGCTCAGCTTCTTGAAGGCACAAGCATATACAACAGAGAAACTAGAAATCGGAGTCTGTTTCTGTTATTCTTTAAAATGTTGCACCTGCACACAACACCTTTATATGTGTGTTATGCCACTGCATCTGCCTGACAATGCTAGACTCCCCAAAAGCTTTGAAGACGATTAAAATAACCATCTGCTAATAATAATTTTATTTCATCCTTAAGAAGTTTCATTTCGGGCTGAGGGGAAAAAAAAGCCAAATTAAAACTACCTTCACAACTCTTGTAGCAAACACATTTCAAAAGGTAGGTCTATAAATAGATGTGATTCTGTAGGCACACTGTAAATATAAAATCATCTGGCTAGAGACGGCTGCAAGGGAAACTGTAGCCCCAATATGAACTTACCTGATTTTTAAAGTCCCACTAGAACACACATACAGTCAGTAAACATCTCCTCTTTCTAGTTGCACGGTCAGTCAGTTGCAAAACACCCCCAACTACATTTTACTTAACTCAGTCCCATCCTTCATCAGAAGCTTGGCGATTTCATTCAGAAGCAGCCTGTCCCTGAGCACACTGAATATGCAAGGAAACAGCAATGGAAGGGATCTAAGTTAAACCTTCCAGATGCACCAAGAAAATAGCAACATCAACACCAAAAAGCAGCAAACCCTTAAGAGAGGCGCTTCCCTGAGCTGCATTTCCCAAGTCAGCCCCCTTTTCACACAGAAAACGGCTCAGTGATGAAGAAAGATCTTACCTGAGCTGATCATACTGTGCATTCTCTGCTGAGCCAAGAGCTGCTCTCGTCCAGCCACCCCATCTGAAGAAAAACACGAGTCAGTCTCGTAAATTGTCTGCAGCATATTCCAATCACTCTTACTTCAGCTACATGAAAGATTCATCGCTGCTCAGTGCACGGGCCCCAGGAGCTACCCTGGCTGGTCCTCCCTCCTCCCCAAGGAAAAGCGGCAGAGGATCAACTTCAACAATGATTTCCTTTCTGTTCAGAGGGACACGCACTTTTCAGAAGACCTGAACACTTTTCCTAGGTTACCAACCTGTGTACAAAGCAGAAAGGACCCAGTGGATGCTAGGGCTCTCTGGAGTTTAGGCTATCCCGGAAACTAAAAGCAGGTGGGAACTAGGAGTGTGCTTCAGGGTTATTGCTTTGTCAGAGTAAGTAGAAAAATACTAACTCTACCCACGAGAAAAAGAAACCAATTAAACCTGGCTTATAGTTCCTCAGGCTGCTAGAGTTTCCTTGTAGGAACCGTCAGTCAGTCCTGCCAGTGGCTTCAGCCGGTGCCCTTCTGCTATCTGTGTGTGTGTCTCTTCCTCCTCTCTGGTCTCTCTCAGCTCAAGTTGGCTAAAGCTAGTGATAATCCATTTGCATATGAATCAACAACAGCATGGCCCACAGGCACAGAAATAGAACAATGGTCGGCCTGAGCCAAAAATAGGTCAAGCATGGCCGAGTGATTGGAGCCTGCATTAATGCATTTAAAAATACCCCAGCAAACCCAGCTGTCCAGCCTCTATCTTTCAAACCATAATTCTCTATTGCAGGGCCTTAAAAGCCATTAACTCTTTCCTCCCTTCAAGCTTGCTTTACACACTGTGTTTCCATACTGGCGATTTCCTTCCAAAGAAAGGAAGGGGGGGTGGGGATCAAGAATCATAATTCTAAGAGGGCAAATGCACATACATTTCATTTCATTTTATTTTTGTAGTATGTGTTTTTGGAAGAGAGAGGAGAGAAGTGCAGAGCTCTGTATTGGTTCTAAAATAATACTGGAAGCTTTTGCTCATAATGTGGTTTCTGCCTCACCCACGCACAGCAATCCTGGTGTTCTATTTTTGTTGCCTGTTTCTCTGGCTACACTGCAGTTGGCTGTAGCACTAGAAGCTTTTCTGCCTTCTAGTTTCAAGACTGACAGGAGATTTAGTAGAGGTAGTTTCAGAAAACAAGCACATCCCAGCAAAAAATGTTTATGAAGGACTGGCTTGATTTTTTTACTTGCTGTTTAATATAAGGCAACTGTCCGCTTCACAAATCTTAATGCAATCTTAGTACCACCTATTATATCCTATTCAGTTTCTATTATATCTAAATTTTTAAAAATGTGTGTATATATGAATATATATGTGAGTGTGTGTAGATACACACACACTCACATATATACACAACTTAGACCTAAAAATGTTCCATTTCAGCCTTTCAGGCTAAATTCAATTCACCTGCAAAAAGAAAAGAACATGTTGGTACTTTTCTAATGGATGGTGCAGAACTACTGCATGTAAGCACCTGTGGTTCAATAAATATATACAGTCCCCAGCTCTGATGTTCAGCATTCATCTCTACACTGATTGCCTGAAATACAGACCTCACTTTTCTGTAGAAATAGTATTTATAATAGTTGATATATTCCCAGACCAACACATATTGTGGAACTCACCTATAAAGTAAATAAGCTACAGAATTTAGTACTAAAAGTTCTATAGTTTCTGGTGTATCCTTACAACATATTTTCTATGTGAGGAATAAATTCTACATCATAAATTGACTTGCTAGCTTCAGGCAAATTCCAAGGGCAAATCCCAAAGTGAAAATCCAATGGTCTAGGAGATAGTCTCCTTTTTCTAAATTAAATCGGCAAGAAAAATAAAATTCCTAAGGCACTGGTAGCAGCACAGAAAGAAAGGGAAACAGGAGAGTGTTTCACTGTTCCCAGGACAATCAGATGAAGGAGGAATGTTCATCAACCAGAGTGTGAGGCAGAAGAAAAAGAACAAGGAGACAAAGTTTTGGTGAAAAGGAGGAAGCATTTTAAGTCAATGGGCAGGTTAAATAGTCACTGTTAAAAAATGGCACTAAATTTTCCTTCTCTCATATATTAACTTCTACTTATTGCACAATTCCCAGGTGGCGACAGTGGTAAAGAACCAACCTGCCAGTGCAGGAGACTTAAGAGACCTGGGTTTGATCTCTGGGTCATGAAGATCCCCTGGAGGAGAGCATGGCAACCCACTCCAATATTCTTATCTGGAGAATCCCATAGACAGAGGAGCCTGGTGGGCTACAGTTCATGGGGTCGCAAAGAGTCGGACATGGCTGAAGCGACTTAGCACACACACATTGCACAATTATATTTGAACAGATAAATTACAAGATTTTTTTAAAGAGGTAGTCCAAATTACATTTGACTTAAGCAAAACAAGAAAACCTTATGCTCCTGTCAATGGGAAAAACTATTTAATTTCATCTGCTATTATAAGTAAACCTTCACTCTATTAAGACATTGGTGCTTAAAATTCCAGAAATGGAAATTTTGTGGATCTGGCAACTTAGAGATTATATAACCAATCACAGCATTTTAGACCTGGGAGGACATCTATAATGATGTCCAAACTCTCTGTCCCACAGGATGCCAGGGTACCTGGGAGCTGACTCATAGTGTTCTCCAGAAGAGGTTCTTCCCTGAACCAGAGCAGCCTAATTTTCATCTTCTTACTTTGAATAATGATTTCTTTTGAATAATGACTTCTTGTGTTAAAACAAAAATTAAGGAAAAAAGTATGGTGTATGGTGACAAGATGGTAACTAGACTTATCATCACTATCATTCTGTAATGAATGGCAATATCTCAAAACATTATGCTGTGCGCCAGGAACTAACACAGTGTTATAGGTCAGTCATACTCTGAAGACAAACTCATTAAAAATAATCAGATTTGTGATTACCAGAGTAGAAGGGTAAGGGGAAAGGAATTGGATGAAGGTGGTCAAAGGTACGAACTTCTAGTTATAAGATAAAGAATACGGATGTAATGTACAACATAATCATTATATTACATAACACATAATTAATTAATATATGATTAATATAATTAACACTGTTGTCTATTATTTAAAAAGTTGTGAAGAGAGTAAATTCCAAGAGTTCTCATCACAAGAAAAAAATGTTTTTATTTTCATTTTATCTTCTATCTATAGTACATGATATATCAGATGGATACTCACTAAACTTCTTGTGGTAATCATTAATGCTGTATGTAAGTCAAGACATTATGCCCTACACCTTAAACATAGAGTGCTGTATGGCAATTATATCTCAGTAAAACTTGAAGGACAAAAAAAATAATTGATCTAGTAGGAATGGTCTCCCTAATTTACACATGAAGAAAGTAAAGAAACATTTTAGGGTTATGAAGGATGCAAAAAGCATTCATTAATGGAGTTCTGACAAAAGAGACTTGCTTAGTTTCTAACAGGTAGTCTAGCCTAGCAGGACCAGCATTCACGTTCTCAAGCCTGCCATTTCATCCCTTATAATGCAAATAAGTATCTGAGACATTCGGAATAAACTTTAATATTATATACTTATGAAAAATAGAATCATTCAATTGTCTCAGTGATTTTAAACAGAATACATAAAATTAGTGATAAACATACAAGAGAGATGACAAAAATTCTAGTACAGGGACTTCCCTGGAGGCCCAGTGCTTAAGAATCCACACTCCCAGTGCAGAGCACCTGGGTTTAACCCTTGGTCAGGGAACTAGATCCCACGTGCCGCAACTCAGACCTGGTGCAGCCAAATAAATACATAAATATATTTTTTTAAAACACATACTTTCTCTTTAAAAAAATCCTAGTACAGAATTTCCCTGACTAACGTTGTGGTTACTTCCCAATAAACCCCTTCATGAAAAATATCATTAAGTCAAAATGTGTTTAATGTACACTTAACCCACCAAACATCATAGCTTATCCTAGCCTACTTTAAACAGGCTCAGAACACTTATGGAAATCTACAGTTGGACAAAAGCATCTAATACAAAGCATATTTTACATGGAGCATTGAATATCTTGTGTAATTGACTGAATACTGTGCTGAAAGTGAAAACTAAATGTTGTCAAGCATATTGGTTATTTACCCAGTGGTCACTGTGGCTGACTAGGAACTGTGGCTCACGGCTGCTGCCCAGCATCTTCAGAAAATATCAAAAGGCCTATCGCTAGCACAGAAAAGATCAAAACGCAAACTATGGTTTCTACTAAATGCTTATCTTTTTCACACTGTAGTAAAGTTGAAAACTGGTAAATGGAACTGAAACCATGCATAGTGATTAGTCAAATCTATTTCACCTGCCTGGACTAATCAAGGTTGTTTTAATATTTGCATGTCCTCCAAGAGCACATGGCCTAAATAGTAAAATGTTTGCCCAAGAAGTTTTCCAAAAACCTGGAGTCAGCTGCATATAATTTGAGCTGAGTTGGTTAAGACTGGGTAGGACCACGGACTCTTCAAATGGGCATGCCCAGTGTTCACAAAGTGACCTTCTGAACGTGTAGGAGCCTGTAGCTTAGTTGCACCTGCACCTAAAGATAATCATTGCACCTTTTTCCAATAACCTCTCCCCAGGCTTCCCAAGCTCCCCATGCCTCAGATGCCCCTGCTTTTCTTATTCTTTATCCCATCAATAACCCTAGCCCTTGGTCTGTGAGATTTGTTCTTTTGTCTTCTCACTGGGCTGCCTTTCCAATAAGTCCTCTCTCTGCTGAAAATCTCCAGGGGCTCAGCGTTTTGGCTTGCTGTGTGTCAGCAGGATGAACCTGGTTCGGTAACTGAACCACTGACCCTGGGGACCATCTGTATTGACATAATATAAATCTCTTGTCGTTTTACATTTACATTATTCCCTCAAACTATGATTTACAGAAATATTCACCAAGCTTTTATAGTCATACAAAATAAAATAAGTGAAACTCAAAAGAGTAATTATCCATTCTCAGAGGTCCCCAGATACGGCAATCCACATAGAATGGTACAAATAATGGATCTTCTTCACTCTGATCAAGTTATATAATTTCAGGTTTATTTATATTTCATCCATGCATTCTTTCAGCATGTTTTGTCGTTAGCAGACTTGTCTTTCAACTCTTGATAGTGAAAACTTAGCTTAGAGCAAAAAGACACAGGACACTTATATAAAATAGATGCCACTTGTTTCTGGGGGAAAACAGCATCATTAAAATCACCACCAAGTATATTGATTACCTCTATTATCTAAGAACTTAAATATCAAGAATATTGAAGTAATTCTTCTCACACCATCTCAATAAAGTCCTTAAAGAAATGTGACTAACTTTCCTTCTGGGTATTTGCAAAACCAATTTTACTGACTAGGAAAAAAGATACTACCTTTCATATTATAAGAACCATAACAAGTTAATACAAATGTAAGGCTAGAATAGATGGGTAGTTTTAAAATTTTAATATAACAAATTTCAATTCAATTTAATAAACATTTTGGAAACTGATCTAAATATTAATTTACTTAATATGTAAAAAAGAATAGGGCAAAATATTTCAAATAGGCATTCAATCCTAATGCAAACTGTCATTCAAAAGTAATTATGATAATTCCAATTCTTTTTAAGGATATATAGGAAGATGAAAAACAATTTAAACATTTAAACTCAATTTTACTTAAAATTTTAAATTATAGCTTAAAAAATCTATATGGCATCAAAATATTTCCACAAATAAAATGAATACAGAAAACTCCACTGGAAAAAAAGCAAAGAAGGTGCTATAACCTGATCTATTCCTCCACCATAATACATCCTCTGTTCATCTATAATCAAGCAGAGACTTTTCATGTACTACCAAATCCTATGGTTTTAGAATCTAGATGCAGTAAGATTTAAAACTCATTTGCCTGAAATACTAAATAGTGCTTTAAAAGAAGCTATAAATTACTCATCCAGAGCTTTAACTCCTCCATGTACTCTTACTCACTCATCTTGCTGCTTCTCCTATCCTCACATTTCTCAAAGTATTGTCACAGCGATGAAGTTACATACACTTACCTGCAGGCAACTGACTTAATTCCTTGACCCCAGAGGAACAGCAAGGAGAGGGAGAGTACAATGTACTAATTTTTTATTTTGAACTAAGTAGCTTATTTTTCTGAAATTTCTGTCTCTTGGAAAAACATGAAAAATTCTCACTAAATGTGTTGCTGTTGTTTAGTCGCTAAGTCATGTCTGACTCTTTGGCAACCCTATGGACTGTAGCCTGCCCAGGCTCCTCTGTCCGTGGGATTTCCCAGGCAAGAATACTAGAGTGGTTGCCATTTCCTGTTCCAGGAGATCTTCCTGATTGACCTAGGGATTGAACTCGTGTCTTCTGCCCTGGCAGGCAGCTCCTTTACACTGAGCCACCAGGGAAGCCCTCTTACTAAATAGTGGATAATCAATTCACAGGTCATTCCTCTATAACAACCTAATTGATTACCAGATGATCTTCAGATAAGGAAAAATTCCCTGGATGCAAAGGGTCTGCAAAAACACATGAGCAGTGAAATTCCAGGGAGACTGTTCCAAATGAAAACAAAACAACTTCCATAAAAACCCTAGAATTGTTGGCTTTGTTTTGACTGAAAATCATTTCTTCTCTAACTCTTCCCTTCAAACCGGATGGATTGATCCATGATTTATTCTATTTTTAGAGGATTATAGAGCATCAGGATCATCCAGAAACTTGTTAGAAATACAATTTATTGGGTCAGAACTATTAAATGAAAATCTGTGGGGGAAATCTGAATTATAAAAGCCCTTCGAGTGATTCTGATGCATAAGAAGTTTGAAAACTAGTAGATAAGATCATCCTTTCCAAAGCAATGATTAGATGGCTAAAGATACAAATAAATCATCTAGTTTGGGTCTAATTTCAAATTAAGCATTATTATTATAGTATAGTTTTTCAAAATGAAAATAAACTTGATAATAGACTGAAGAAGACCATTTAATACTGATTTTGTATTTCAAATTGTATATCCTTGGCTAACCTATACTATGTTTACCAAACTATGTATATACAAGGTATTTATAACACTAGAAACTTTTAGTAGAAATCTTAGTTGCAAGAAAAAATGCTATTTTTGGCTATAGGGCTATGAAAATAAAAATTTTGGGGAGAATTCCAATTAAGTAAAATCAGTATTCTAAACTTTGCTACTTGGTAAACTTCAAATTTTTAATTTTATATTATACTACAAAGTATGTTTCATTCTTATGTAGCAGCGCCTTTAATATTCATCCTCTTGGAAACAGATGTGATTCTGATTGCCAAAAACTAATATTCATAATTATGATCTGGATAGATACTATAGTTGAGAGCTATGTGCTTGGTTGCTCAGTCATGTCCAACTCTTTGTGACCCCATAGACTGCAGCACGCCAGGTTTCCCAGTCAATCACTATCTCTGGAGCTTGCTCAAACCCATGTCCATTGAGTCAGTGATGCCATCCAACCATCTCGTCCTCTGTTACCACCTTCTTTTCCTTCCTTCAACCTTTCCAAGCATCAGGGTCTTTTCCAGTGAGTCAGTTCTTCCCATCAGGTGGCCAAAGTATTGGAGTGTCAGCTTCAACATCAGTCCTTCCAATGAATACTCAGAATTGATTTCCTTTAGGATTGATTTGTTTTGATCTCCTTGCAATGCAAGGGACTCTCAAGAGTCTTCTCCAGCACCACAGTTCAAAAGCATATATTTTTTGGTGCTCAGCCTTCTTTATGGTCCAACTCTCACATCCATACATGACTGCTGGAAAAACCAAATAGCTTTGACTAGATGGACCTTTGTTGGCAAAGTAATGTCTCTGCTTTGTAATACTCTGTCTAGGCTTGTCATAGCTTTTCTTCCAAGGAGCAAGTACCTTTTAATTTCATGGCTGCAGTCACCATCTGCAGTGATTTTGGAGCCCAAGAAAATAAAGTCTGTCACTGTTTCCACTGTTTTTCCATCTGCCATGAAGTGATGGGACCAGATGTCACTATCTTTGTTTAGTTTTGCTATTATTTCTCATTTTGCTATTATTCTTTTGTGGAGTCTTGTGGGTTTTATATGTAAAGTATCATGTCACCTGCAAAATAGTGACTGTTTTACTTCCTCCCTTCCAACTTGGATAACTTTCTTTTCTTGTCTGATTGTCTGGGAGTTCCAATACTGCATTTAAGTTGAAGTAGTAAAGGGGGGATCCCTGTATTGTTCCTAACTTTAGAGTAAAAACTTTCAATTTTTCACTGTAGAGTATGATGCTATCTGTGTGTTTTCCATAATATCCTTTATTATGTTGAGATATGTTCCCTCTATTGCAATTTTTTATAGAATGAAAATTTTTATCATTAATGAATGTTGAATTTTGTCAAATTCTTTTTCTGTGTATATTGAAATGATCATGTGATTTATGTCCTTCCTTTTGTTAATATGGTGTATCACACTGATTGGTTTGAAAATATTAAACCATCCTTGAGTCTCTTGAGATAAATCCAACTTGATCATCCTGTACTTTGATAAAAAGGTATAGGACTGTTTTTATGTATTGTTAGATTCAGTTTGATAATATTTGTTGAGAATTTTTGCATCTATATTCATCAAATATATTTTCCTATAATTATGTTTAGAAGTGTCTTTGGTTTTGATATCAGATTCTAGTGGTCTTATAGAATTAAGTTGGGAATGTTTTGTCTTCTTCAATTTTTTGAAATAGTTTGAGAAGGAACAATATTAGATTGTCTTTATATGTTTGTTAGAATTCACCTGTGAAGCTGTCCAATCCTAGAGTTTTGTTTGTTTGGAGTTTTTTAATTACAAATTCACTTTCACTACCAGTGATCAATCTGTTCTAATTATCTGATTCTTCCTGATTCCTTTATTAATCATCTCAACTACTCTGAGAGACAGTGACCTATCCCTTTGTTTCTTTTTAAGTATGGCTTTTACAGATAGCATATTTCTGGATTTTTTTCCCACTCACCTCATAAAAAAGTCTCATATTTGCTAAGTTCATGGAAGGGAGAAAGTGGCTCTTGCTGGCTCACCATTTATCAAGAGCAAAAAAGTAGTATATCCATTTCACCCTTCAGAACTCTGCCCAAAGCGTATTTCCCCAGAAAAGCCTTCCCTGACCTGAACTGCTGTGAATGAAAGGACCTAATTACAAACAAAGCTAGTGGAGGTGAGCTATTTCTAAAAGATGATGCTGTTAAAGTACTGCACTCAATATACCAGCAAATTTGGAAAACTCAGCAGTGGCCACAGGACTGGAAAAGGTCAGTTTTCATTCCAATCCCAAAGAAAAGCAATGCCAAAGAATGCTCAAACTACTGCACAAATACACTTACCTCACACGCTAGCAAAGTAACGCTCAAAATTCTTGAAGTGAAGCTTCAACAGTAGGTGAACCGAGAACTTTCAGATGTTCAAGGTGGATTTAGAAAAGGCAGAGGAATCAGAGATCAAATTGCCAACATCCGTTGGATCATTGAAAAAGCAAGGCTGTTTCAAAAAAAAAAACAAAACCATCTACTTCTGCTTTATTGACTACCCCAAAGCCTTTGACTGTGTGGATCACGACAAACTGTGGAAAATTCTTCAAGAGATGGGAATACCAGACCACCTTACCTGCCTTCTGAGAAATCTGTATGCAGGTCAAGAAGCAACAGTTAGAATCAGACGTGGAACAATGGACTGGTTGCAAATTGGGAAAGGAGTATGTCAAGGCTGTATACGGTCCCCCTGCTTATTTAACTTATATGCAGAGTACATCATACAAAATGCCAGGCTGGATGAAGCACGAGCTGGAATAAGATTACCAGGAGAAATATCAATAACCTCAGATATGCAGATGACACCACCCTTACGGCAGAAAGTTAAGAGGAACTGAAGAGCCTCTTGATGAAAGTGAAGAGGAGAGTGAAAATGCTGGTTTAAAACTCAACATTCAAAAAACTAAGATCACGGCATCCGTCCCATCACTTCATGGCAAATAGATGGGTTAACAATGGAAACAGTGACAGACTTTATTTTCTTGGACTCCAAAATCACTGCAGATGGTGACTGAAGCCATGAAATGAAAAGACACTTTCTCCTTGGAAGAAAAACTATGACCAGCCTAGACAGCATATTAAAAAGCAGAGACATTACTTGGCCTACAAAGGTTCATCTAGTCAAAGCTATGGTTTTTCCAATAGTCATGTATGGATGTGAGTGTTGGACCATAAAGAAAGCTGAGCACTGAAGAATTGATGATTTTGAACTGTGGTGTTGGAGAAGACTCTTGAGAGTCCCTTAGAATGCAGGGAGAACAAACTAGTCAATTCTAAAGGAAATCTTCATTGGAAAGACTGATGCTGAAGCTGAAGCTCCAATACTTTGGCCACCTGATGGGAAGAACTGACTCATTGGAAAAACCCTGGTGCTGGGAAAGATTGAAGGCAGGAGAAAAAGGGAATGACAGAGGATGAGATGGTTGGATGGCATCAGCGACTCAATGGACATGAGTTTAAGTAAGCTCCAGGAACTGGTGATGGACAGGGAAGCCTGGCGTGCTGCTGTCCATGCGGTTGCAGAGTCAGACATGACTGAGCGACTGAACTGAACAGAATTTTGTCCTTCCTTCTACCATAACATAAATCATTGGATATTTTAACACTGGCTACACATCTATTCCCCACACTAGACCTCAGCAAGTCAAGAACAGAGATGTCATTCATCTTCGTGACCAAGCCACTGCAGAGCCAAATGATAAGCACTCTATGTGTGTTACTTAAATGGATATATGCAGAATTAAATTCAGGAAATTTCCAGCGATTTTGCCTACACTCTTAAGGTTCTCCTTGGCTCTAAGGGCTAGCCTGGCTCCTGTTGCAATAACTGCACAGGATATAGTGAAAGGACTCTTCTAAAACATCAAAGCTCGAGTCAAAATAAGTTCCACTTTTACATTCTTATTGATTCAAAGAGTTCCTTTTCAGTTTTAAAGAGATCCTACATGGTCAAAATCTTCGGAAGGAGGGGACGTTATGTTTACATATTTTCTAAAGAAAAGAGAGATATATTATGTGAACTAGAAACAGGCTTCAGATAATAATTTGTATTTGATTTATGAGAACCACAGAATCACTTTTACATGAAGGGCAACTACATAACATTCTCAATCATCTAACTTGTTGGATGGAGAAGAAGCTCTAGATTCAGACAGAATTTGACTTGATTTTTAGCTATCAGTTATTTGGTACTCATAAGCTGTATAGTTTGGATAAGTTACTTAACTTTCCTGAGTCACATGTAAATTAATGTATATACAAGCTAGATAAAAAAAATTTGAATGAATTCTTATTATACTAATATAATTCTTTAGACTGATAAACTATACATATTCAAATTCCCTCAACTTAAAACTGGGAATATTAACACTGGCCTTGCAATATTGCCTTAATATTTAGAAATATGAATATAAAATTCATATCATTATGCCAAGAATATAACAGGTACTGAGTATACTGTATTTATTATTATTATTAGAGCACATTATTAATATATAAATCAAGAAATATGTAATTGAAGGCCTACTTAGACTTCTATATTCTTATCTAAGATAATTCCTATTTCTCAAGATGAGCTATAACACTGTAAAACAGAATATAAAGATCATTAAGACAATAAATGCTGGAGAGGATGTGAAGAGAAGGGAACCCTCCTACACTGTTGGTGGGAATGTAAACTCGTACAGCCACTATGGAGAACAGCATGGAGATTCCTTAAAAATCTAAATACAGAGATACTATATGACTCTGCATTCCCACTCCTGGCATACATCTGGAGGAAAACATTACCCCAAAGGATACATGCACCCCAATGTTCACTGCAGCACTGTTTTCAAGAGCCAAGACACAGACACAAGTTAAATGTCCATCAACAGAGGAGTGGATAAAGAAGATGTGGCACGTATATACAATGGAATATTACTCAGCCATCAAAAGTGAAATAATGCCATTTGCAGCAGCATGGATGGACCCAAAGATTGCCATCCTGAGTGTAGTAAGTCAGACAGAGAAACAGAAACATCATATGACATCCTTCATGTGGAATCTAAAAAGGCATGATACAAATGAACTTATTTACAAACAGAAGTAAACTCACAGACTTTGAGAATGAATTTATGGTTGCTGGGGGAAAAGGATGGATAGTAGGATAGATAGGGAGTTGGGATGGACAGGTACACACTGCTGTATTTAAAATGAATAACCAACAAGGACCTACTGTACAGCACAGGGAATTCTGCTCAATGTTATGTGGCAGGCTGGATGGCAGGGAAGTTTGGGAGGAATGGATATATGTATACATATGTATGGCTGAGTCTCTTTCCTGTCCACTTGAAACTACCACAGAATTGTTGACTGGCTATATGTCAATACAAAATAAATAGTTAAAGAAAAAGAATATAAAGATTATTAGTTTCAGTTTCTGCTGTTTTATAAAGGAGAAAAATTGAGTGCTATATAAGCTAGATAAAAATTAGAGTGAATTCTTTTCATATTAACTCTTTAGAGTGATAGATAAACCATGTGTATTAGAAAACTTACTGATACCTGCAAAATAAGAAATGAAAATAATGAACAAGAGGGTGATTGGTATATTCCATGCTATTTTCTATGTATACTTTGTAAGACCAAATTACATATTTTAGTACAAGGAAGAGAGATTTATAATGACACTCACATGAAACAGAAAAACTTCACTGGGTACACAGAGCTACCTTTTTGTTTGTCATTTAATCAAAACCTAGGAATATCTTCAAACCACAGTACATTCCTCTACCCCCACCAGCTAATGTTTTCATTCCAGATGGCTGTGTCTATTTAAAAATCAATTAGCTAATATTAGTAATTTAACTTGAAGCTATAGCAACCTGTTTTTTATAATGAAATGGGGACTGCTGTCTTTTTATTTTGGCATTTTTCTGAAGGAAACTTTCAATAGTACTTCCGGTAAGCAGAAGGGACCATTTGGAAGCCAAATTCACATATTTTAAAGTCAACACCTTACCTGGATTGGAATTTATGACTTTTTGATTATTTGAATTATTAATAAATAAGTATTATCTTGATAGAACCCAAGTCTATCAAGGCTCCTACTCTTCCCAAGGTGGATGCAAGTCTTCGTATAGTTAAAGTAAACTGAAGCCTAAGAACAATTAGTGTTCTGAGGAATAAATGGTAGAGAACGCTCAAATATAATTTAGTGTTTCCCTTTATAAGCTAGGAGAAAACATTAGTAGGAAATATCATTTAAGAACCTCAGGCATTTCACTTAAAACAAGTACTGTACTCAAAATAGGATCAACCATACAGAGCGTGTTACATTAAAAAAGAAAGAAAGAAAAGAAAACTTAAACAAGTACAAGGCATGAGAATTCACAATTACTCTCAAGAACTAGGCTAATATGGCTGACTTTGTATATTATGGGTCAACACCTATCATCACCTATTTTAATATCCAGTCTACGATAAATCTCAAGTAGTCTTTTTATTATTTTAACTTAATCATGGATTATCATACATCTCAGAAATGTTTAACTAGTAGAATCAATAAATAGAAGACTATTTGGCTTTCAGACATCCAAATATATATGATCAAATCAACTGAAAAGAAAGAGCATGATTAAGATGATATTCAAAATTTTGAATCTGTGACCTTGAGTTTAATGTATAGGCAGCCATGATATCATCTTTTCTAATAATAAAATCTATTAACATTGAATTTTAACAGGATTAGTAATGTAGTGTCGATCTTAGAATATTTGATGGAAAAGACAAAGTACTTGATTTGTATAAATTTTAAATTTTATTTCCAGAAAAATAAAATCTCCCAGAAGCCACTATGTACATCCAGAAGCAGCTCTTGTTTTCCAGGATAAAGCTTCTTACCATGGGGGTAAGTTGAATGACACATTAGATAATGTGGCCACACTTCCCTCTAAGCACATGCTTCCCACTATCTTCCTACGATCATGACAATGATGATGTCTACTGACATATTTCATAAATCAGAAAGAAAGTGAAAGTCAAAGTGAAGTCGCTCAGTTGTGTCCGACTCTTTGCGACCCCATGGACTGTAGCCCACCAGGCTCCTCCGTCCATAGGATTCTCCAGGCAAGAATACTTTGAATGGGTTGCCATTTCCTTCTCCAGGGGATCTTCCCGACCCAGGGATCAAACCCAGGTCTCCCGCATTGCAGGCAGATGCTTTAACCTCTGAGCCACCAGGGAAGCCCATACTATCAAATAGATCTCCTTTTTAACATTCATTTTCCTGTTTTTTTTTAAAACTTGCCTCATTTTTCATTAGGTTCTTCAAAACCCCTGTATCCCAAGAGTGATTATATCAATGCTTCTTAAAATGTCCTTTCTAGTTACATGAAATGATCTCTGCCTCACTTTAGGAATCATGGCCTGCTCTCTGAGACATTTATTCACACACCACCCTTTGATGCCTTTGTTTTCCCACATAGAAATCAAAAGTCAATTTTTTTTTCCCTTGCTTCAAACCTAAGCACCTATTTCTTACCCATTAGCATCCATACACTTTCCCTCTTCTTTCTTTGTAGCATATATCAAACACTAATTCAGTGTCTTTTTCTTTGAATAATTTTCTTACTTGGAAAACTGCAGCAGCAGCAAAAGTAACAGTTCTGATCAATACTTGGAAAATATATTAGGCTCTGTTCTGTTTTTAATTTTAAGAGTTTCCTATATGTATATAGGGACTTCCCTGGTGACTCAGATGGTAAAGCATCTGCCTACAATGTGGGAGACCCGGGTTCAATCCCTGGGTTGGGAATATCCCCTGGACAGGGAAATGGCAACCCACTCCAGTATTCTTACCTGGAAAGTCCCATGGACGGTAGAACGTAGTAGGCTACAGTCCGTGGGGTTGTAAAGAGTCGGACACGACTGAGCAACTTCACTTTCACTATATTTATACAACAAATATTTTTCCCTTTGACAAATAGTCATTCTTTCAATGGCTTCTGGGAAGAAGGCTCTTAGGTGTTCAAGCGAAGTGAGAGTGGCCACAACTGAGCCCAGGGAAAGTGCATGAGCTGTAGAACCAAGCAGACCTAGGTGTCAGTGTTCCCTCTGGATTGCTTTAATCTTGTGGTCTGGGGGGAACAGAAATTATGTCCTCTGAGCCCTCAAACTATGTCCTAACAAATGTGTCATGTAGCTCAAGAAAAAATAAGATAAAATAAATAAGGGTTCAATATGAATTATGAAGGGATACTATTCCTTCACAGTATCCCTTCATAACTATGAAGGAAGAGAATCCCTTCATAACTATGGAGGAAGAGTATTCCTTCATAATTATGAAGGAAGAGTATTCTTTCATAATTCATATTTTTAATCCCTTAATAATATTTTTATCTTATCACATTAACTTTCATATTTTGAATAGTAGAGTAACATCTTAAATATTTAGTGCTGGAAGATAACTAAGATCAATATAAAAATACAAGCAACATCCATGCAGAGGGGCCATAGTTGAAAATATACCCCTGAAAAGTGTCAGCCAGGGAGACCCTTTAACAGTGTGATTGGGCATGCTGACATTTGTTACAGAAGATCAGGGGCCACGGTTCTGCCTCTGTTTTCAGTTCAGACCCTTTGTCTTCTCGTCAGAAATGAGAGAATCTGATCTTTTTCGCTGCCCCAACTTAACAGAGAAAATGCAGAGTGCAATCAGAACTCGACACGCTCCTGGCTGTGTGATCATGCCTCAGGAATACCCAACACGCAATCAGGCATTTGATGAACATATTGGAGGAAAACAAAACCCTTTTAGAAAACTAGTGGTGGAGAGTTGGTACTTATAGTGAGCCACAAGCAATTACAGACAAAAAGAATAATAATTTTCTGCAAATAATAGCAAAGGTCTTGACGCAGGGGAACAACAACCAGACAAAAATCATAATGTCATAATGTGGCCCACCCAGATGAGAAACTCCAGCCTTCAGACTATGCAAGGCAAGAAATCTAGCCTCGATTGGGCACTACAGGGTACAGGTGAGATAGGAACTGAAGATTCCTTTCAGGAATTATCATTTGTCCTATATGATTTTGCTTACTCTGTGCAGTAAAGTAAATTGCTATGCAATTTATCAACTAGCATTCTGGAATTTTATAATCTTTCTAAAATCTTGAATTAAAAAGAGATTTTCTGCGTTTTGTAATGGATGCTGGGAGTAAAACCTGATTACTTGAGACAACAACTCTGATACTCAAAGTAAATAGAACCAAGTACAAACCTTATAAAACTGTTCATAGAGTTTAGTAGTTTACAGCTATGTTTGGTTAAGGATATGCATTTGATTTGGAGAAGGAAATGATAACCCACTCCAGTATTTTTGCCTAGGAAATTCCATGGACAGAGGAGTCTGGCAGGCGTCCATGGGGTCCACGGGGTCACGAAGAATCAGACACGAATCAGCAAGTAATAATAACAATGCATTTGATTAATCCTAGAGTAATATCTTGAGAGTCCCTTGGACTGCAAGGATATCAACCCTGAATATTCACTGGAAGGACTGATGCTGAAGCTGAAGCTCCAATACTTTGGCCACCTGATGCGAAGAGCTGACTCATTGGAAAAGACCATAATGATGGGAAAGGAGAAGAGGGTGGCAGAGGAAAAGATGGTTAGATAGCATCACTGAGTCGATGGACATGAATTTGAGCAAACTCCGGGAGATAGTAGAGGACAGAGGAGCTTGGAGTACTTCAGTCCATGGGGTCACAGAGTCAGACATGACTTAGCAACTAAACAACAATATTCAAGTAAACCAAGCCTTGTATTTAAAATTTTTAACACCATGATGGAAACAATAGACCCATAACAATGCACGCATCAGCTATAACATAATGCACATTCCAGAGAAAATTCATATTCTGTTAAATAGGCACCCCCGATAGCCCTCCCACCCCACCCCTTTAAAAAAACAGAAACCACAGCTCGGCTTGGTCAGAACCTGCCACAGGGTGGACAAGTGCACAAAACAATAGACAGGACGTGCGTGGAGGGGCGGCGGGAGCTGAGCCAGTGCTGAGGGCAGCACAGCACAGCACAAGGCAGGGACTGCGTTCCAGGGGGGCTTGGGAAGGGTCCCCACCAGGGCCTGACGGCTGAATGAAACTGGGCACATGCATCTGCGGTGAAGGATGCAATGGGTGCAAGCACTAGTTTTTAGTTTCTTAGATACAATCCTGATGGCTCCTTTAGGCAACATAGCAGCCCAATCAATAGCTTTTTCCTCTCCTTTTCATAGTGAAAGTTATTATTATATTTCTATTCTTCTAGTTCCCCAGGCCTAGAAAAGAATCACATATGAACCAACATCCACTTTATATTCTTATTATCCCCTATTTACCAATCACATTTGATTTAATTTTTTACAGTAATATGAGTTGCAGCAGAACAGACTGAGCATCTTGAAAACTCCCTCTATTTTCTGTCCCTCAGTCCTCTACTCCGACAGGGTACTGTCCCCAGCCTGCTGCAACCACCTGTGGAAGACTCCTACAGCTCCAGCCCTAAGGTACCGCTCTCTTTCCTACTCACCACTCTTCCCACAAACTATCTGTGAAACAGAAACTTCATGGTCACAGAACAGGGGAAGGTACTGACCTCTCCTCAGGAGCAGGTTGTCTGGCGTTAGAAATATTTCATCACAACTGTCTCTGATTTAACTTCAACACCTTGTTATGTATTAGAGACAAGATGGCATAGGGAGAAAAGCAAAGACACAGCTTCAATCCTGATTACAGGGCATTCTGACTTTGTGACCTGGGGCAAGCTGTCCCCAGTTTTATCTACATATTGGCTATTACCATATATCCTTAGTAAGAGTGTTGCTGTGATGACATATGAAATGGCCAACACAAACACTGGTACACAATAGTCAATAAATAGTAGATCAGATCAGATCAAATCAGATCAGTCGCTCAGTCGTGTCCGACTCTTTGCGACCCCATGAATCGCAGCACACCAGGCTTCCCTGTCCATCACCAACTCCCGGAGTTCACTCAGACTCACATCCATCGAGTCAGTGATGCCATCCAGCCATCTCATCCTCTGTCGTCCCCTTCTCCTCCTGCCCCCAATCCCTCCCAGCATCAGAGTCTTTTCCAATGAGTCAACTCTTCGCATGAGGTGGCCAAAGTAATGGAATTTCAGCCTTAGCATCATTCCTTCCAAAGAAATCCCAGGGCTGATCTCCTTTAGAATGGACTGGTTGGATCTCCTTGCAGTCCAAGGGACTCTCAACAGTTCTCCAACACCACAGTTCAAAAGCATCAATTCTTCGGCGCTCAGCCTTCTTCACAGTCCAACTCTCACATCCATACATGACCACAGGAAAAACCACAGCCTTGACTAGACGGACCTTTGTTGGCAAAGTAATGTCTCTGCTTTTGAATATGCTATCTAGGTTGGTCATAACTTTCCTTCCAAGGAGTAAGCGTCTTTTAATTTTATGGCTGCAGTCACCATCTGCAGTGGTTTTGGAGCCCCGAAAAATAAAGTCTGACACTGTTTCCACTGTTTCCCATCTATTTCCCATGAAGTGATGGGACCAGATGCCATGATCTTTGTTTTCTGAATGTTGAGCTTTAAGCCAACTTATTCACTCTCCACTTTATGTCCTAAATGCTTACTAAAATCAATTTAGTTTGGGGGAGAATGGATACATGTAAAAAAAAATCAATTTAAGACAAAGTGCTAACAAGTTGATTGGAAAGCTCAAAAGAAAAAAAAAAAAGAGGTAAAGGGTGCTGCTGGAAACAGATAATTTCCAATTTTAAAAAGTCAAGACATAAATTCATGAAACATAGGATAAGAAATATCTTTATAAATATAATGGAGACTTATAACCAGAAGATTTAAAACTTCTCTAAGCCTTGCAACTCAGTATAACTGAGTGTTGGCACATATACAGGCCTACTCACCCAACTCAAGATTATATAATAAACCATTAGCATATTATATAACCGTAAAATATTAATATAATAAGTACTCCTTATTGATGGTTACATTAAATAAAATGCCCTTAATTTAAAAGTTGTGGATGAAAGACAAGAAATTAAAAAATTAACTGAGATAGAGTATGTCCAAGAATAGACAAAAATATTTAATATTAATGTCATTCTTAACTCAACAAGCTAGTTCTAAAATTTACATGAAATAGCAAAGCTCCAAGGAGAGTTGTGAAAATTTTGAAGGAGATTAAAATGAGAACATGTGCCTTATCACTGTTCAAGACTTATCTGTTAAGTTATGATAAAGAGACTATATTATTGCTTCAAATACAAACAAATAGGTAAGAGAAAAGAACAAACCAACAAAGATTAGGCCTGTAGATATATGATAACTTTACATGTGTCAGTGCTAGTACCATAGATAAGTGAAGATCCTCAATAAATGGTGCCTAGATAACTTGTTCTCTATGTTAAAAACATCAGATCCCTCAAAATTAGAACCCTACATTAAACTACACACACACGCATACACGCTCACAAAATCAACCCCAAGAAGATCAAAAATCTATGTACAAAGAACAAACTTTAAAAGGTTTAGAAGAAAAAATATGAAAGAGTAGGCTCACATCCTCAGATTAGGAATACACTTGTTGAAAAAGAATCAGAAAAACACAAATCACAAAAGACTGATAAATATGACACAAGAATATAATTGTTATGCAAACACACTATTAAAAAATAAAAAAACTGGGAGAAAGCATTTACAGTGCAATAAAGCAATCAGTGATTAGTATTCATAATATAATGATAACACTTACAACACACAACCAATAATAAAGTAGGCAAAACACACAACCCAATAACAAAGTAGGCAAAATATATAAAGATGCAATCACTGAAAAGGAAACTTTGATGCCCAATCTAAGTATGAAATGCATTCAAGATTACTAATAACCAAATAATAAATTAATCCACAATGTGATAGAATCATAAATCTGGCAGACAGGTAAAAAAAATGAGTCTAAGAATACCAAGTATTGGTAAGAATGCTGAGTAATAAGAACTTTTAAACACTGAAAGCAAAAGTTTATATTTGTTACAAACATTTCATTTAATGAAGGCTAGATTTTTCAAAGAAATGTCCTTTCAAAATGGCAAAACTATAAATCCCATGGATGGAGGAGCCTGGTAGGCTGCAGTCCATGGGGTCGCTAAGAGTAGGACACGACTGAGCGACTTCACTTTCACTTTTCACTTTCATGCACTGGAGAACGAAATGGCCACCCACTCCAATGTTCTTGCCTGGAGAATCCCAGGGACGGGGGAGCCTGGTGGGCTGCCGTCTCTGGGGTTGCACAGAGTCAGACACGACTGAAGCGACTTAGCAGCAGCAGCAGCAGCATGCATTTTCTAAGGCAACTAAATATTCTGGGTAAAATCCTAAATTGAATCCTGTCTAAAATTACCTTTCTCTTTTCTTTTTCGCTTAATTTAAACTAAGTGTGTTCCTTGCAAGATTTTCTTATTGTAATTCTATCAACAATGAGAAATTACTATGGCACCCGAAATAAAAGTGGATTCACAAATTAAATAATGTAACATAAAAGGAAAGACCTAATGTGCAGCCCATCATCTCGAGAGTACATCACGGAATCAGTAAATGCATAAATTTCACTTAAAAGTGCAATTTCTTTTCCAAAGATGATTACTACTTTAAGGAAAACCTCATGTCTGTTGATAGCCCTATGGCAATTAAAGTATTGACTGATCTTTGTCTTTAGTGTCGAAAGCAAGAATTGTTAAATGCAGATACAATCGCGATAGGCAAACACATTTTAACTTAATGAAATAAAAACAACAGGAACTACTATTTAAAATACCTGAATAAACACACCACTGGCAGAAAGATCAGAAGACAGCCACATGCTGTAAAAGGTTATTAATGGATCAAATAATTTTTATAATTATTCTAAAGTCCTTGATTTTCACGCATGTCTGAGATAAACACAATCAGAAAATAATGGCAAACATTAAAAATCAACATTACATGAAATTCTGGAAATCTCACTTCTGTAATCTGTCAAATGATAAGCTCTTCACCAGTTCTCTAAAATTCATGACTGTTAGGAAGTGTAACCAGAAAAGAATTTTGAGACCATCTAAAAGCTTTTAAATTATAAAAATGTATTTTACTAGAAAAAAGTATTTTCTCCATATGTATACAGTTTGGCCTTAATTAAAACTCTATTTCAACTGTATTTTGTAAATATAATGATCTGGTTCCTGATATAAATGTGAATGTGTTTGTTTGTTTATTTATATGTATAAAGAACTAATTAACTACTCTGCCAGACTTGATTTAGAAATTTTGACATTGAATACAGGCTTCCTTGGACCTACTGTCTATTGTTAAACTCTCAAGTCACGAGGGCCAAGTTCTCTGAGGCTGCTATTATCTCTCTTATATCCAAGTTACTTTACCAACAAAGGTCTGTCTAGTCAAAGTTATAGTTTTTCCAGTAGTCATGTATGAATGTGAGAGTTGGACTATAAAGAAAGCTGAGAATCAAAGAATTGATGCTTTTGAACTGTGGTGTTGGAGAAGACTCTTGAGAGTCCCTTGGACTGCAAGGAGATCTAACCAGTCCATCCTAAAGAAAATCAATCCTGAATATTCATCGCAAGGACTGATGCTGAAGCTGAAACTCCAATACTTTGACCAACTGATGTGAAGAACTGACTCACTGGAAAAGACCCCGATTTTGTGAAGGACTGAAGGCAGAAGGAGAAAGGGACCACAGAGGATGAGATTGTTGGATGGCATTACCGACGCAATGGACATGAGTTTGAGTAGGCTCCGGGAGTTGGTGATGGACAGGGAAGCCTGGCATGCTGCAGTCCATGGGGTCACAAAGAGTTGGACACGACTGAGTGACTGAACTGAACTGACACTCAAGTTATTAAGGAGCTAACTCAAATATGATAATACATAGTATATTTATTCAGGTTAGTAAGAGCTGACTGCAATACAATTAATTACTTCAATCTATTGAAAGAGAGATCCATTAGATGGGATGTTATCTTTGGAGTCAGAAAAAAGCATGGAACACAGAGGTGAACATGGTCAGGTCCTGTCTAAACTCAGCTACAGAGAGGGGTGTTCAGTCCCAGAGGTTGGTAAATCCTTATAATTAGGAATAGGAAGCTGTTTCTTAGCAGTAGAATGTTTTCCTAGGAATTATTAGGTGACTATTTTGAAATCTTATTTTATATGGAAGATGAACTCTCCAGGTGGAAAACTTAAACAGTAAAACTTTGAAAACAAAAGGAGGGTTTAGGATAGTGCAGGCTTTGCTTTTCTGATAGGAGTACAAAACTGGATCCAGAACTTAGGTGCTCAGGACAAATACAATATATTCCAGGGGCTGTGTGGACAGAGAATGAAAAAAAAAAGAAAAAACCAAGACACACACAAAAAAGAGATAAGGTATTGTCTGCTAATACTAGGGAAGGATATTAGGGAGAAAAAATAAGATATTTAATAAGTTTTTTAAAATGAAGTTTTATTGTGTGGTGGTATTCATTTAGGCTCTTCTCTCACACTCTGCAGTAGTTTAAAAAACTCGCTAGTACTTTAAGAAGAAGTTTAATATGCCTTTTGGGGAACGCAGGGAAGTCTGGAAACAGTCACACTGGGTTTGGGGCCAGACCTGAGGCTCCCTGTGGTGGTCTTGCCACATCTGGGTTCTGCAGAGGGTAAATCCATTCCATCATCTTAGCCTCATGCTATTTAACATTCAAACCATATAACTAACAGGCATGGGTTTCAGTCAAAATTCTTCCATCATCTGTCTAATCATAATCTGGTTTCCCAGAATTTGCTAGTCAGAGGTCATGAGGGTACTGTTTCCCAGTGTAATACTTTATATTGGGATTATTTATTTGAAATTCTGCGTGAATCTATCTGTCTGGAAGGGCAATGCTGATGTTAATCTGCCAAGGTTATGATTCCCTGTGGGGATACTGTAGCAGACACTTGTAGTTGATAATGCTACCATGGCAAACAACCTTTAATCAGTGTTTTCTAAAAATATTACCTCTACAGAGTGACATAATTTAAATGTACCTGCTTTATTTAAATGAAATAGCATTCAAAATTAAATTTTTTAAAGGTTAATCTTGGGACCTTAATCTTAGAATTCTTGATTTCAAAGAATTTACCTATCAATCCATTCATCAGGACCAAACAATCAATCAGAGTTTGTCTTATAAATACATAGTTGAGTTTCAAGAGACAAGACCTATACTGTGCTACAGAAAACATACATGTAACACGGCTCTGTTGCATGTCATTGCACTAGAACATTTCTAAGTAGGATATTTCCATTTTAAGGTCACATAGAGCCACATGTAGAGTAAATAGCACTGAAATCACAATGAGATGCTCTGGAATATTAGTGATCTTATGGATTTTGCTGATATTTTGCTGTTTATGACTGACATTCGCAGACACGCTAGAGCCTAACACAGTTATCCCAGAAGAAAAATTCCCTGCAATGAACAAAGCCCTTTTGTGCTGCTGGTAAAACATGACTCCACTAAGGCAATTAGCTGTTTTAAAAATAAACTAATTCATTTTGAAGATTTGATGTATAATTATGCAGCTGCATGGACTGGGGAGGCATGGTGACTGGCAAGAGTGTTAGTAAAGATTAGGGGGGAAAAAAAGGCATCTCCATGCTGACATCTAAGCATTGATTTAATGTCCAATTGCCACCTTTGCCTTGTGTGGAGCTACAAAACAGAGCTCTTTCTAAAATAATCCAAAAAGTTTCTTATAAGGATAGGAGACATCTTCAGGGACAGAGGGGATAGAAGTTAAAAATATTTATCCAGAGCCTTGCTTCTAAGAAGCATGGTACCTTCTGTAAAACTAACTCTTACTTCTCCATTAAAAATATGACTAAGAGAATTTAACTCCCTCAATCCAAAGACAGAACTGCTCTATACTAGTTCTAAAAGCAGAAATTTGGTGACATGATACTCTGTGGGGGTTCAAGGGTACTTCTAGTAGAGGAAAGGGCTCTTGGTCCATTTTCAGAGATTTGTTACTAAGGTAGCAGCTTCCTTGAGTGGGAAGATCAAGCTCTGGCTATTAATCACAGCACAACCTTCCAAGCTTGGTTAGGCAAAGGGCTCTAACCGATCTTGATACTGCCCCTGGCTTTGCTAGCAGCCTCAGTTTCCAAAAAACCTGCAGGGTTAGTTCATATCACATAAGGAACATTATTTAAAAATTTGATTAACACTTTTGATTGCATTTCAATTGCATTATATACTTCCTACAAAGTGAAAATAGTAATATTTATACAATGTGTCTTTGTGGATTTCTGTTTCTTGTGGTCATTTCCTTTTTCCTTTCCCCTCCCTCCTACTCTCCTTGCTCCTTCCTTCCCTCTCTTCCCCTCCTTTCTCCATCCTTCCCTTCTCCTCTCTCCCTCCTACTTTCCTTCCATAGGCATTCTCATTCACTTGTCTTCCTTTGGGTATTCCAGATTCTTGTTATGTATCATTTCATATCTCATTATTACTGTATCTCTGACTTTCAGGTTTCCAGTGCTGCCTTTATTAAGAAGTAGTTTTCTAATATCCTGAAACTAGAAAATAGAAATTTCAGCTCAAGATAAACATAAAATAATCATTACCTATTTTAAACTTGCTTTTAAATTATTTGAGAAGGCAAATGCTTATTAGAATTTGGTAATAAATCTGTCTACCTCCCCCCAAAGAAAAATTGTGGGTCAAAGATAATAAAATGTATACAAATAGAAGAATATATTAAAATTCTCCTTATTATAAATTTTTACTTCCTCTGTGTCATTTTGATGCATTCTAAAAATTAGAATATAAATTTTTATTTCTTCAAATTTCATTTCCTCAGGTCTCTGATTTCATCAGCTTAGCAAAACCTTCCCTACATATTATTGCGGCTGGAATAGTCCAGGGGAAAACAGGTGCTGTGGGGGGTGCTACCAGTGGATACCTGAGGTGGGAAAGCTCAACCCTGACTGTCCTGAAGATTGCTGACATTTTGTGTGACATCTAATTTAGATCATTTAAAACTTATAGAAAAGGTGCAAAAAACTTCATATATCTTATATGAAGATACACCACTTTTTAACATGGAGCCTCATTTTTTTGCTGTTTTTTTTTTTTTTTCCATTTATTTTAGCTTACTTGGAATATTTCCATACAGGCAGCATCAGGGAAAGATTGAGGGCAGGAGGAAAAGAGGGAGAAAGAGGACAAGATGGTTGGATGGCATCACTGACTCAATAGACATGAGTGTGAGCAAACTCCAGGAGATAGTGAAGGACAAGGAACCCTGGTGTGCTGCCATCCATGGGGTTGCAAAGAATTAGACATAAGTTAGTGACAAAAACATACACAAAAATGTGAGATATAACCAAGCCTCATATCAGTGTTAGGCAAAAAAGATAGAAATGCCCTCTTAGGGCAAATACTGGGATGCCATCAGAAGGTCTAAAATAACACAGGATAAGAAGGTGAGAAGTACTAGGGCCTGGCAAGTTAAGACTGAGTTGGTTTATACCTGCATTTTAAGTGATTTGTATGGAAGACCATAAACTCATCAGATCAGATCAGATCAGATCAGTCACTCAGTCATGTCCGACTCTGCGACCCCATGAATCGCAGCACGCCAGGCCTCCCTGTCTATACACTCAAACTCATGTCCATCGAGTCAGTGATGCCATCCAACCATCTCATCCTCTGTCATCCCCTTCTCCTCCTGCCCCCAATCCCTCCCAGCATCAGAGTCTTTTCTAATGAGTCAACTCTTCACATGAGGTGGCCAAAGTAATGGAATTTCAGCTTTAACATCATTCCTTCCAAAGAAATCCCAGGGTTGATCTCCTTCAGAATGGACTGGTTGGATCTCCTTGCAGTCCAAGGAACTCTCAAGAGTCTTCTCCAACACCACAGTTCAAAAAGCATCAATTCTTTGGCGCTCAGCCTTCTTCACAGTCCAACTCTCACATCCATACATGACCACAGGAAAAACCAGAGCCTTGATTAGATGAACCTTTGTTGGCAAAGTAATGTCTCTGCTTTTGCATATGCTATCTAGGTTGGTCATAGCTTTCCTTCCAAGGAGTAAGTGTCTTAATTTCATGGCTGCAGTCACCATCTGCAGTGATTTTGGAGCCCAGAAAAATAAAGTCTGACACTGTTTCCACTGTTTCCCATCTATTTCCCATGAAGTGGTGGGACCAGATGCCATGATCTTCGTTTTCTGAATGTTGAGCTTTAAGCCAACTTTTTCACTCTGCACTTTCACTTTCATCAAGAGGCTTTTTAGTTCCTCTTCACTTTCTGCCATAAGGGTGGTGTCATCTGCATATCTGAGGTTATTGATATTTCTCCCGGCAATCTTGATCTAACTTGTGTTTCTCCCAGTCCAGTGTTATAAACTCATAGAGGAGCCTTATTATTTACTCTACATCATTTACTGTCCAGCTAAGACAGCATAAGGTCTGTCTTACACGCTATCCAAAGAGATCAAAGAGTTTGATTTCTGAAGTGTTTTAAGATCATGTAAAGCTATTTAAAATAATTTCACCAATGGGTTGATCCATCAACAGACTCTAAGGAAAACATTACAACAAGGCTCCAGTCAGTGAGAAGTAAACAAATTATACATTAAAATAGATTGAATAATTAAGCATGTTGTCCAAGAATAGCTATTGGGGGAGGAAAATCACAGTTGCTAAAGAAAAGTCAACATATCTTTTGCCTTTACCTTTAGCTCAAAATTCTAAAAGAATTCCCCCTTTTAAGATCAGAGATCATTTTAGAGGCTTAAATCATGGCTTGGTTTGCGCAACAGATGCAGCTCCTGGTCTCTGTGTACATACACATGTGCATTAGAACTGTCCCATAGAGAGTTGCGAGGCTGATGTGTATACAAGCACTGCCAACTGGGCAGAAAATAGAAGTGATTGGGTCTTATGGAAGGAGGCATCAAAAATAAGTGCTCTAAGTTAATCAGAAGTGTGTCCTGTGCTAAGTTCCCATCACATTGACCACATCTTAATTTTTCTCAGCCTGGTAAAATTCTTTGGTGAGCTCTGCAAGCACAGAGTGGCTCAAATGATGAGAAAGATGACCCAAGACCATAGGTATAAAAGCTGCTGAGAATGCAAAACATCTTTCTTTGAATGGGTGTTTGTTTTTGAAATCAGAGATTCAGTCAGTCCAGTGATCTCAGCTCCCCACAATCTACCAGGTGCTGCTTGCTTAATTTTGCTCTTCCTGGCTTTAATATACTCCATATGGGTGAGCCTGTCTGGGTTACTGTGCATATGGATGATTTTGTATCAAAGATTATTCGGAAATTGCAAATTGGCCTTAAATTATTTGCTTAATGTCCACTTACTATATACCAGGCACTGTTCTAAATACCTGAGATAGACTAGAGATGAAATGCACACTCTCATGGGGCATATATTGTAGTGGGGAAAGCAAACAATGAACATGTTCACAAAGAAGTGGGTTTCCAGATAGTGATCACTGCAACAGTGAAATAAAAGAGCTGGAAGACAGAGCGACTTATGAGTCACGGACTGTTCAGAAAGGATGGTAGAGAAGGCATCTCTCTTCCTAAGTAGGTGACACGTGAGCCGAGATGGGAAAAACGTGAAGAAGCCAGCCTTATAAATATGCAAGAAAGACACATTCCAGGCAGAAGGGGCAGATCTCTATGTGTCTGCAACAGAAAGCAGGCCAGGGGAACTGCAGCACAGAAAGGAGTTGGGAGAGTTAAAGAAGATGCTTTTGGACGGGGAGAGCAGTTAAAATCCGTTAATCCTTGCAGGTTACAACAATGGAATAGAGAGAGTTAAAGGTTGGGTATGGAGCAGAGGGACTATAAAGTAGGAGAGAACTTCATTCTAAGAGCTCTCATGCCACAGAGAAGTCCAGTACCATGATGGGACGGTACCTGTCTTGGTGGCAGTTGGTCAGGGACAGAACCTGAGATGAATAGAACAGAGGGAACAGTGAATATTTATCTGAGCCATTTCTTACCACGGAATTCTATTTGAGATCTGCCAGTAATAATCTTATTTTTTTTTTGTTAAGTAGAAAGGGATAGATGTAAATAAATTATAATCTAAAAGCAAAAACAGTACGGATAATTAAATTTTCCAGCTAAAGGCAGCTAAAGCAGGGCTCCAAATCAAATCTTCATGTCTAGAGGAAGTCCATAGCAATTACAGAACAACAACATCCATGACAAAATAGCAGTATAGAGAGAATATCGGCATGGACCTCCAAGAGGTCTGTCTGCTGCCTGGTGTGTGTTAGTTGTGGTTTAGTCAGTAAGTCGTGTCCGACTCTTCTGTGACCGCATGGACTATGTAGCCCACCAGGCTCCTCTGTCCGTGGGACTTCTCAGGCAAGAATACTGCAGTGGGTTGCCATTTCCTTCTCAGGGATCTTCCCGACAGAGGAATTGAACTTGGTTTGTGCTAGCAGCAGAATTTAAAACACAGGAATAGGCTTTAGAAAACCAGAGTCCAGATAGTCATTTAGTTTTTTTCTAAAACGGCACCAAAATTAGCCTGTCTAAACTAGCTGAGTCTTCCTAGCAACCCTTTATCCCACTCCCACATCCTTCTGGTAATAGTCTCTGATTTTCTCTCCACAGAGGTGGTTACTTAATGGAACCCTTGAGTTAGTGACTGAGTAATTATACTAAATAATAGGTACCTGACCTTGGATGGGTCAATCCTGATCTCTCTTCAGGAATTTAAAACTGGCTTAGAGCACAGCATGTGCAAAGACCCAGAGGTAGGAAAAAGTTGGGAGCTAAATTAATGGTGGTGACATTCCACAGAGAAGGTTCACAGACCTCTGTTGCTGAGATCTCACCGAACTCATGTTCCTAATAGATGTATTTTTGTTTAAGTTGGCCATACTGACTTCTGTTGACCAAAGCCAAAAGATCTTTAACTAATATAATTATTACTGCTTATAAATGTAACCTGCTTTGGAACAATGAATATTTGAAAAACAATATATTTGAAGGCAGGATTCATAACCCCCAAGTTACCCAAAAGAGATGAAACACTGGATAAGAACTAAAAGTATGGTGTTAAAAAGCAGGAAAGGTGTGGTTAGAATTTGACTGCCTGGCTATCAAACACAAGGACAGTCAGTAACTTGTATGCAGGACATTACTGTGTGCTGAGAGAGAAGCAATGGGAAAATGCATTCAGTTCAATCTACAAATATTTACCACATACACCCTACACCAGGCACGAACCCTTTAGCAGGAAATGAGAGATCCTTATTCTCTTAGAGTTTCCATTTTGGGGCTTTAACTCAAGTAAAAATTTTCCTTTCATATTTTCTCTGCTAACTATTTAAAACAGAGTTTGTATATGATAAATGTATTGTCCACAAACTTCAAAGTAGTCAAACTGAATGGAAGTCCTTCAGGGATACTGTAGAGATACAGTGATGCCTCAGGTATCCAGGGAGATAAAAGAGATGAAAGTTCTCAAACTTCAGTAAAGAACATTAATATTCAGTTCAGTTTAGTTCAGTGGCTCAGTCGTGTCCAACTCTTTGCGACCCCATGGACTGTAGCATGCCAAGCCTCCCTATCCATCACCAACTCCCGGAGTTTACTCAAACTCATATCTATTGAGTCAGTGATGGCATCCAACCATCTCATCCTCTGTTGTTCCCCTTCTCCTTCTGCCTTCAATCTTTCATAGCATCAGGGTCTTTTCCAATGAGTCAGTTCTTCACATCAGGTGGCCAAAGTATTGGAATTTTAGCTTCAGCATCAGTCCTTCCAATAAACACTCAGGACTGATCTCCTTTAGGATGGACTGGTTGGATCTCCTTGCAGTCCAAGGGACTCTCAAGAGTCTTCTCCAATACCACAGTTCAAAACCATCAATTCTTTGGTGCTCAGCTTTCTTTATAGTCCAACTCTCACATCCATACATGCTACTGGAAAAACGATAGCTTTGACTAGACAGACCTTTGTTGGCAAAGTAATCTCTCTGCTTTTTAATATGTTATCTAGGTTGGTCATAACTTTCCTGCCAAGGAGTAACCGTCTTTTAATTTCATGGCTGCAGTCAACCATCTACAGTGATTTTGGAACCCAGAAAAAATAAAGTCAGCCACTGTTTCTACTTTTTCACCATCTATCTGCCTTGAAATGATAGGACCAGATGCCATGACCTTCGTTTTCTGAATGTTGAGCTTTAAGCCAACTTTTTCACTCTCCTCTTTCACTTTAATCAAGAGGCTCTTTAGATCTTCTTTGCTTTCTGCCATAAGGGTGGTGTCACCTGCAATCTTGATTTCCCCAGCAATCTTGATTCCCACGTGTGCTTCATCCAGCCCAGCATTTTTCATGATGTACTCTCCATATAAGTTAAATAAGCAGGGTGACAATATACAGCCTTGACATACTCCTTTCCTGATTTGGAACCAATCTGTTGTTTCATGTCCATTTCTAACTGTTGCTGCTTGACCTGCATACAGATTTCTCAAGAGGCAGGTCAGGTGGTCTGGTATTTCCATCTCTTTCAGAACTTTCCACAGTTTGTGGTGATCCACACAGTCCAAGGCTTTGGCACAGTCAATAAAGCAGAAATAGATGTTTTTTCTAGAACTCTCTTGCTTTTTCGATAATCCAACAGATTTGATCTGAAATTTGATCTCTGGTTCCTCTGCCTTTTCTAAATCCAGCTTGAACATCTGGAAGTTCATGGTTCACGTACAGTTGAACCTGGCTTGGAGAATTTTGAGCATGACTTTACTAGCATGTGAGATGAGTGCAATTGTGAGGTAGTTTGAGCATTCTTTGGCATCGCCTTTCTTTGGGATTGGAATGAAAACTGACCTTTTCCTGTGGCCACTTCTGAGTTTTCCAAATATGCCTGCATATTGAGTGCAGCACTTTCATAGCATTGTCTTTTAGGATTTGAAATAGCTCAACTGGAATTCCATCACCTCCACTGGCTTTGTTGTTAGTGATGCTTCCAAAGGCCTACTTGACCTCACATTCCAGGATGTCTGGCTCTAGGTGAGTAATCACACCATCTTGATTATCTTGGTCGTGAAGATCTTTTTTGTAAAGCTCTTCTGTGTTATCTTGACATGTCTTCTTAATATCTTCTGCTTTTGTTAGGTCCATACCATTTCTGTCCTTTATTGAGCCCATCTTTGCGTGAAATGTTCCCTTGGTATCTCTAATTTTCTTGAAGAGATCACTAGTCTTTCCCATTCTGTTATTTTCCTTTATTTCTTTGCACTGATCACTGAAGAAGGCTTTTTTATCTCTCCTCACTATTCTTTGGAACTCGGCATTCAAATAAGTATATCTTTCCTTTTCTTCTTTGCTTTTCACTTCTCTCCTTTTCACAGCTACTTGTAAGGTCTCCTCAAACCATCATTTTGCTTTTTTGCATTTCTTTTTCTTGGGGATGGTCTTATCCCTATCTCCTGTACAATGTCAGGAACCTCCGTCCCATACTTCATCAGGCACTCCTTGAATCTATATCTCACTTCCACTGTATAATTGTAAGGGATTTGATTTAGGTCATACCTGAATGGTCTACGGTTTTTCCCTACTTTCTTCAATTTAAGTCTGAATTTGGCAATAAGGAGTTAATGATCTGAGCCACAGTCAGCTCCCAGTCTTGTTTTTGCTGACTTGTTTTGCTGATATAGAGCTTCTCCATCTTTGGCTGCAAAGAATATAGTCAATCTGATTTCGGTATTGACCATCTGGTGATGTCCATATGTAGAGTCTTCTCTTGTCTTGTTGTAAGAGGGTGTTTGTTATGACCAGTGTGTTCTCTTGGCAAAACTCTATTAGCCTTTGCCCTACTTCATTCTGTACTCCAAGGCCAAATTTGCCTGTTACTCCAGTTGTTTCTTGACTTCCTACTTTTGCATTCCAGTCTCCTATAATGAAAAGGATATCTTTTTTGGGCGTTAGTCTAGGAGGTCTTGTATGTCTTCACAGAACCGTTCAACTTCAGCTCCTTCAGCATTACTGGTCAGGGCACAGACTCAGATTACCATGATATTGAATGGTTTGCCTTAGAAACAAACAGAGTTCATTCTGTTGTTTTTGAGACTGCATCCGAGTACCTCATCTTGGATTCTTTTGTTGACTGTGATGGCTACTCCATTTCTTCTAAGGGATTCTTGCCTACAGTAGTAGATATAATGGTCATCTGAGTTAAATTCACCCATTCCAGTCCATTTTAGTTCGCTGATTCCTACAGTGTCACTGTTCACTCTTGCCAACTCCTGTTTGACGTCTTCCCATTTGCCTTGATTCATGGAGAAGTGGAGCGGCGTCTGCAAGGCTTGGAGCATCGGCTGCTAGGCGCGCTGGAATGGCAGTGAGAGATACCCCATGTCCAACTCAGGAGCTGCTGCTGTGCTTCGCTGGAGCGGCTGTGAGGAGATACCCCATGCCCAAGGGCAAAGGAAAAGCCCCAGCAAGATGGTAGGAGGGGTGAATTCATCTTTAGAATCTAACCCCATTCCTGCCAGAGACACTCAGAGGGCTCAAACAAACCTTGTGCGCACCAGGACCCAGAGATCCCACAGAGACCAAGACAGAACTGTGTTTGAGCATCTCCTGTGGAGGTACGGGTCAGCAGTGGACTGCCATAGGGCCAGGGGCTCTGGGTGCAGCAGACTTGGGTATGGCATAAGCCCTCTTAAAGGAGGTCGCCATTAATCCCACCATAGAGCTCCAAGAACTTACACAGGACTGGGAAATAGACTCTTGGAGGGCACAAACAGAACACTGTGTGCACCAGGACCCAGGAGAAAGGAGCAGTGACCCCACAAGAGACTGACCCAGACTTGCCTGTGAGTGTCCAGGAATCTCCAGTGGAGGTGTGGGTCAGTGGTGGCCTACTGCAGGGTTGGGGGCACTAAGCGTAGCGGTACACCCATGGGATCTTTTGAAGGAGGTCATCATTATTTTCACTACCTCCACCATAGTTTGGCCCCAGGTAAACAGCAGGGAGGGAACCCAGCTCCACCCATCTACAGAAAATTGGATTAAAGATTTACTGAGCATGGCCCCACCCATCAGAACAAGACCCAGTTTCCCCCTGAGTCAGTCTCTCCCATCAGGAAGCTTCCAAAGCCTCTTATCCTTCTCTATCAGAGGGCAGACAGAATGAAAACCACAATCACAGAAAACTAACCAACCTGATCACATGCCTTGTAGGGCCACCCAACATGGACAGGGCATGGTGGAGAGTTCTGACAAAATGTGGTCCACTGGAGAAGAGAATGGCAAACCACTTCATTATTCTTGCCTTGAGAACCCCATGAACAGTATGAAAAACCAAAAAGATAGGACACTGAAAAATGAACTCCCCAGGTCGGTAGGTGCCCAATATGCTACTAGAGATCAGTGGAGAAATAACTCCATAAAGAATGAAAAGACAGAGCCAAAGCAAAAACAACACCCAGTTGTGGACATGACTGGTGACAGAAGCAAGGCCCAATGCTGTAAAGAGCAATATTGCAAAGGAACCTGGAATGTTAGGGCCATGAATCAACCAATAATATTGGCAACTGGCTAAACACACAGATTCCAAGGGCTTATGTCCCTGGATTCTGATTCAGGGAGGTATGAGAACTAGGTCTTTTCATTTTTAACAAATGTTGTAAGTCAGGGAATAGGCAAAATATGGTTCATCTATCCCCTCTGCCAGTTTTTCTAAGTAAAAGTGTTATTGAAACACAATTACACTCATTCATTTACATATTGGGGGTTGTTTTCCTGCTAAAAAGCAGAGTTAAATAGTTATGACCAAGACTGTACAGAGGCTGAAATATGCCCTCTCTGGCCCTTTATAGAAAAAGTTGGTCAACTCCTCTGTCAAGAGATTCTCATGCAGGCTATCTAATGTCAGTTATAAAAGTTTCTTTTACCTCTGCACTTCAATGGTTTTTTCAAAAAACATTAATTTAAATGTAATACTAAAAAACAGAAAATGCCATAATTGACTAAGAGCAGTGAAAGTAAATTCAAGGAAACATAAGGATATCCTTGCAAATTATAGTAGCTTAAGATAAGTGACTTGCACTTTTTATTTCTCAAATTGAGAGAAATATACACTTCTTCTAGAAATCATAAAACATTTGTAAAATCACTACTAATTAGCAAGACACAAGATTAGCTCTACTAAACTTTTGACATGTCTCCTTACAGTCCTCTTGGTAATTGGTTTATTAAATGCAAGAAGACACATTACCTAGGTGACATGACTTTATTCTCAAAGTTGGTCTTACCTACAGTTCATTAGTTTTAAAATAAATATGAATTATACACCTATAAGAGTTGAGTTGTCCCCATTAAACTCAGCCTCATGCACAGAGTAGGACACGAGCGACTTAGCAGCAGCAGCAGCATGCAGGAAGGGATTGTACCATATTCATTTTTTTCTTCATAGCAAACAGGATCCTACCTGGTATTTAGTAGGGACTCGTAAAATGTTGGCAGAACGAATTTGATAAAGAAAGCTACTAGACAGCTATGTTCCTGCATTAGGTCCTACTTCTGAGAACTTTGTGAATTGCTTTCATTCATGAAATACAATGTGTTACCATTAGGTTGTTACTATTGAACACCTACACACTTTCTCTTGCTCTTTTAAGCTCACTGTTAGATGTGTCACTGTTTAAAATGTGCTGTTTTCCTTGTTAATTTGAGTTTTGCAAGGTCAACCCACAGTTTCCCAAAATAACACTCTATCTGGTGTTTCCCAGAAATAGCATATACAAATATGACATTTAAAACTGCTCTTTGATTTATGTGATCTGTACTTGATGGTGAATAATAGTGAGAAGTTTTCCAAATTTGAACATGAAAATGTACTGCTCTTCCCCAAAGGGAAAGTGGCAGAACATTATAAATAAGCTAAGACTATTCCTCTGTCAACACATAGCCAGCTATGTATATATATAGCCCCACAAAGAAATATCTTCTCAGCTTCTTCTCAAAGTCACCAGCCAATGAAGTGACCAATTTAGTCACACTGGCCAATTAAGTAAAACTAAAAGTTACCAAACCATCTATAGAAGAACACTGAGGCCACCACAATTACGCTTGGGTCCAAATAAAGTAGGTGATTATAAAACTTGAAGCAATGACAAGAAGAATAAAAAGCACAAATAAAAGTCGGAATGAGACAAAAACCCAAGATAATGATTTTATTCTTCTAAACATGTATAGTCTGACAATACAGATTTACTTGTTTTTAAATTTCGTATCATCTCATTTTCCCCTATACCTCTGGAAGCTCAGAGGAACTGAAAAACAACCAAGCACTTAGAAAATGAAGATAACTCAGGAATCACTGAATACTGAAAAAGTTTATTGGAATTATCTCATCTTTACGGGTTCCATTCATTCATCAGTCATGAACTGATTTGTAAGAAATAAATACCAACTTTTCCTAGGTGCCAGGCTCTTTGGTAACCTTTTCAGATAAAACAAATATCATATATATCCTCATCAAGTTTACATTTCAAACCAGGAAAAGATAGTTAAAAATTTACACTTCCCAATGACTAAAAGCTATAATAGTTTCAACAAGAAAATAAGTAATGTAGTATTGGGTGTAACACAAAGAATAAAATAGGAATGAGAAAGAAGACATAGCTAAATATTCAAACATATTGCAAAAGGATTTTCTGGTAAAAGGGAAAAAATGGAATATTTCAATAAGATGGGCAAATTACTTGAAAAGCAAAACACTGAAAACTGACACATGAATAACTTAAGAAAATCTAAACAGTCATATAACTACTTTAAAAAAATGAACCTGCAATTTAAAATCTTCCCACAGAGAAAATTCCAGGCTTCACCAATTTACTGTACCAAAATATTAAGGAAGAAATAACATTAAACTCTTCCAGAAATAGAACATTTTGGAAATACTGACCAACTCATTATGTAGATATATCCTAACATTAAATCTAACAAGAGGATTTCAAGACAAGAAAATTATAAACTTACCTCATTCATGAACATAATAGCAAAAATACTATAAATAATAATAAGTAGAATCCAAACATAAATAAAAAGATACAAGCATCTACATATTTTGGCATCTGATGGGGGTCTTGGAACCAACTCCATGGATACCAAGGGATAATTGTATGTTTTTCCCTGTACTAATGGGTGGGTGGTGAATGGAGATAAGGTGGATATGCCAAAGGGACGATTTATTTCCCAAGTGGGGCAAATTAGGTAGGGGAGAGATTTCATCAGGCTACTCAGAAAGATTTTCAATTTAAGACTTATAAATTGTTTATTTATGTAATTTTCCATTTAATATTTTTGGACTAGGGTTGACTACAGGTAACTGAAACTGTGGAAGGCAAAATGGTAGATAAAGGGAGACTACTATATCAGGGTAATATTATTAAGCAGTGGATGAGAACAGGAAGTCTAGATATAAGAAAGAAGATATCAGAGATTAAATACTGCAGGACAATTGTGCAAATGGAATTTCTATAACATCATTACTTCAAAGGTTAAGATATATCTTAACATGACAGGTTTATAATTTCCAGCCCATTCTTTTTTTAAATGTTAAGACTAGAGGTCTCAAATTCTGAGGTTTCTGATTCAATAACAGGAGAGAGATACTATCAAACGATAATAAGAAGTATTTAGTCAAGCATGACCACGTGCTAATACAGTGACTGTGAGCACATTACTCAACTTCCCCAGGCCTCAGTTTTCTCATCCCAATATAATATTAACAACATTTGTGAGGAATAAGTGAGATAATCTATGTAAGATGTTTAGCATAATGCCTGGCATATAATAAGCATAACATTGTGAGCCGTCATTACCATCATCATATAAAACTGGCAAAGGTCATTTTAGTTTAAACATATTTTAGTATCATAAATATTTTTAACCAAACAACTTAATGTATTCAAAATTTATTACTTTGTTTCTTACACAAAACAAAAAAGTCCTCTGCATCCTAGCCACAGGTGCATAAACCCTTCCACCCAGCCATATACACTTTATAAACAATAAATAGGTAAGGAGGACCTGTTTTTTCCCCTAAAGAACTGCTCTTGATAAAACTGCTGATATTCCACTTAATTCTATGGTTAGACAGTACTGATAAGCTCCCCCAAATAATGCAAAAACAAAACCACAGAAGACTTGACTTTGACTCTATTGGAGAACGAAAATCAAACAAGAAAATATATTTCTTCTAAAAGTGTATGAAAAAATCATAACAGTAATGCAGTGAAAATGATATTAAATAATTGGGAGAGTTCTTCAGATGCTGTCCTGAAGATACAAAGGTGACAAAAAAATTTCATTACAAATCTGCTAATAAAAAATAAGACAATAGAAAAAACCACTGCTTTGCTTAGTACTAATTAATGTGTTATTTTTATATAATAAAAAAATTATTGTGTTGTTCTTTAGTCACTAGTTCATGTCCAACTCTTTTGTGACCCCATGGAATGTAGGCCGCCAGGCTCCTCTTTCCATGGGATTTCCCAGGCAGGAATACTGGAGTGGATTGTTGTTTCAATCTCCAGGGGATCTTCCCAACCCAGGGATCGAATCCACATCTCCTGCATTTTTTTTTTTTTTTACCCCTGAGCCGCCAGGAAAGCCCAATAAAAAACAGGAATCCTATTATTAGATGGCAGGTAGCAGGGACGGGGGAGCCTGGTGGGCTTCTGTCTATGGGGTCGCACAGAGTTGGACACGACTGAAGAGACTTAGCAGCAGCAGCAGCAGCATAATATTCACAGAAGGCAATGGCAACTCACTCCAGTACTCTTGCCTGGCAAATCCCATGGACGGAGGAGCCTGGTAGGCTGCAGTCCATGGGGCTGCTGGGAGTTGGACACGACTAAGCGACTTCACTTTCACTTTTCACTTTCATGCACTGGAGAAGGAAATGGCAACCCACTCCAGTGTTCTTGCCTGGAGAATCCCAGGGACGGGGGAGCCTGGTGGGCTGCCATCTCTGGCATCGCACAGAGTCAGACATGACTGAAGCGACTTTGCAGCAGCAGCAGCAGCAGCATAATATTGGGCTTCCTTGGTGGCTCAACGGTAAAGAACCCACCTATTAATGCAAAAGAGGAGGGTTTGATCCCAGGGTCAGGAAGATCTGGAGAAGGAAATGGCAACCCACTCCATTATTCTTGCCTGGAAATCCCATGGACAGAGGGGCCTGGTGGGCTACAAGTCCATGGGGTCACAAAGAGTCGGACACAACTTAGTGACTAAAAAACAAATAAAACATTAGACTATTGTTAACAAAACCATGTGCAAATGTTATATTACTAGGTTGCAATTTTGTAAACACATTAGGAAATATCAAATTTAAAACTTTTTGACTTTTTTGGTCTTTACAAAAACTTATAAACAAAACACTTTTTAATTCCTTCAATTTTACAAGAAACATTTTCAAAGGCCTCTTTTTATTACTTAAACTTGTCCAAAATTACAAATATCCACTTCAGCATTGCATAGCACATTTTTATTTTTCAACTGCTTGAATTTTATAATATTTTTATAGGATCAATCTGTGTCCAAAAAAAGTTAATTTACATACTAGAAATCAATTTGATATTAGTTTCCAGCAATTAACCAAATACTTAGGACTCCAAATTTATTCTGACTTCAAAGTCCACGTATGTCTGAGAGAAGTCTGCATGTATATGTACACACACACACACACACACACACTGACATATACACACACAAGAATTTTTGCTAGACTTTGTCTGATTTTGTTATTCTTTTCCACAGTTAATAGGTTTACCCACGGACAGAGTGCCAGTAATTAGATTTACTTTTTGGCTTTTTCCATTCTTCTCTAGAAACCATTGTTTATTTTCCAAGGTCTATTAAACATTTTGAGTTGCAAATGTGAGTCACAGTAGAACATTGGGCTGTTTTTATAAATTTTCTGCTGAATCTCCATTATAGGAAAAGATAGTAGTGTTTCTCTCTATTTTCTGTTAAGGTTCAGGAAAATTCACTCTTGATATCATAGTTGAAAACCATAATACAGAAACCAATGAATTTTGCCCTCCAAGTATAGTTGTTATATACCATAATTCCACACAATTTTATGTAATAGAAGAAATAATTATTTATTCTTCCCTGAAACCAAGTCTGGACACTGTCAAAAGTTTTTCTTTTCTGTTTTTTAACATTTCTTAAAAGTTAAACTATAAGCACAAGTGCAAGTATTACTATAAAGTATCATCTGTATGGTGATGGGCTAGGTTGATACATTGTACTTACAAACAACTGCAATTACCAGAGGCAAACAAACCGCTTTCTCAATCATTTTAACATCATCCATAAGCACTGTGCAAACTGAAGATCTGAATTATTTTGATACAGGAAAATCTATGAAGTTTGACGATTCTAGAAGTTAGATGGATGCCTTTCTCAAATATGAGAACTTGATACGCTGTAGGAACACTAAAAGGCAATTTCCTTTCACTTTAATAAGGAAGTTATAAGATGTAATGCAATGGGGCACACCATCCTCAGACAACTTTATTAGGCTTCAGCACAATCCCCCAAATCTACACTTGCAAATGTTAATTTGTAATTTGAACACCATGAAAATTAAATCATCACCCGAGGCAGACTGATTCACTGGCAAGGGAGCAAAAATTGGAGACCAAGGGCCATTTTCTATGGTTACCATTAGCTGATTATAGTCAGTAAAGAAGCTTATTTTACCTGTTAAAAAACCACCTCTCCACAGAACAGGCCCATTAAAAAAAAAAGGAGAAATATTTGAGCTCAAACATTTGAACAGTATATTACCAAAAGGTAATTTTTATTTATCATTTTCCTAGAAAATTGATCTCACTCTTACTCTTTTAATGTAACTTTTTGCTTTCCTACCCAATTTCTACTCTTCTACAGCATCTTTTTAAAATCTGAGAGAAGAGTTAATTCTTAGCATTTTAACCTTTGTCTGACTGACTTGTTAAAATTTAGTAGGAAGTAACAGATTTCAGGCACTGAAGACTAAGGGGAAGAGGGAATCTAAGAGTTTGTAAAGGAGGAAAGAGATGGAAAAACCCAAAATACACCTAACCAACCTGAGAGTTTGAGCCAGCTGGTAACCCTGCTTCTCAGACTTATGCAATTTCCAACAGTGATCCCTTGGTCATTTACCCATGGGAGAACAGGGTCGGGCATGTCTTGGCCAAATCTGGTACTGACCAGTTTTGACTAATAGCCTGGGAAATAAAATCATCCACTCAAGCTCAGTTCAAATCCCAACAAACCAATGAAAGGGTAAGGTCTGCATCTACCAGGGAAGATACCACAGGAAAGAGAAGAGAACAGATAGTAGGTGTTTTTTTTCTTTTTCTTTTTAATGTTAAGTTTACACAGAACACATTAAAAAAATTTTTTTGTTTTAACTGGAGGAAAATTGCTTTACAATGTTGTGTTGGTTTCTGCTGTACAACAATGCAAATCAGTCATAATTATATACATTATCTCCTGTTGAGTCTCCCTCCCCTCCACCCATTCCACTCTTTCGGGGAACCAGGTTGCGCTCCCTGTGTTATATACCAACTTCTCACTCGCTATCCATTTTATACACGATAGTGTATATTTGCCAACGCCACTCTCTCCATTTGCCCCACTCCTTCCCTCCCTCACTGGGTCCACAGTCTGTTCTCTGTATCTGCGCCTCTGTTCCTTCCTTGCACATGAGTTCATCAGTACCATTTTTCTAGATTCCATATATGTGTGTTAATATATCATATTTGTTTCTCTCTTTATGACATTTCACTTTGTATAACAGGCTGTATGTAGGTTTATAGATCAAACTAGAGCTGATTCAAATTTGTTCTTTTTTATGGCTAGTAATATTCCATTGTATATATGTAACCACATCTTTATTCATCTGTAAATGGACATCTAAGTTGCTTTCACGTCCTGGCTATTGTAAATAATGCTGCAATGAACATCGGGGAGCAAAAATGTGTCTTAGAATTGTGGCTTTCTCAGGGTATATGCCCAGTAGTGGAATTGCTGGGTCATATGGCAGATTTATTTCTAGTTTAATGAATCTTCATACTAGAATACCACTTTAATGGTGCAATCAAAATGGATCAAAAATTCTCTCAAACTGGCTTCACTATATTTGAACTCACAGATTTTCAGGTGATAAGACTTTTTAAGTTGATTTTTCTTTGCCACTGAACAAGTCTTACTCTGCTAGGTAGGAACTAGATCTAGAATAATATGATGTTATTTCTTCCTTAAATTTATGGTAAGGTTACCGATGAAGCCTGGAATTTTCTTTGTGGGAAGATTTTTAATTATGGGTTCAATTTTTTTCAATGATTTGAGGTTTGCTGGGGTAGGACAGTCAGGTTTAATAAGGAAATGCTTCCATGGGAGTGGCAGCCCAGAGCCAACATCTTTAGTTCTTTCTTTGTTACTGCTTCAAATAGAGGTTAAGAGCTTAACATATATTAATTCAAAGTCTTGGCCAACTAAACAGTGAACATGTATTTTTATGTCAAGATATTCTTTAGTCATGTTCAGAAGATTACGATAGGAAACCAAAATTCAGTCAATAACATTGGTGATGAACTTTGAATTAAATCTAGGTTTTTCAAATTGATATCTAATTCTTAAAGGACAGTAAATCTCACTCACTCTGGAAACAAACCTTAAGGGTATTAAGAATATTAGCAGGTTAGTCAGTACTGGTTTTAGCACAAAGTGATCTGAATTCTCTATTTATTGGTATAGCTTGGAGATCATATAATTAGGGGGCTTTTCATAGTTTCCTAGTAACCATTTTCTTTCAGAAACATTAGCCATAATTCACACATGCTCATTTAAGTTACCAAGCCTAAAAGAGCTATTCTCTTGTTCATTAGAGATGACTCTGCCTAGTTAAGGTTTTCACTTGGGTGTATTCTTTTGATCATTTTCTCCTGCAAATCGTGGTCAAATGTCCACAATTTAATTACCAGCACACTGGCACTGCTTCTTTTGATAACGTAACACTTTTGATAATGTAACATTTTGTCCCTGGGGCAAAATACCAAGGAGTCATCAGTGCAATTGCGCCTACTCTTTGAAGGTGAGGCAGCAAATGTCACAACAAAACAAATGTGATTCATCCCTAACATTTTTATAAAATCCAACTCAATTTGAGGCATACAAGCCCATACACAACCTCGAAGCAAGACACAGAACACATGTGCTGATTCCTCAGAGTTAGTACCTGCATATGCATGTGTCTTCTGTTTAGCTGCACATGCAGGATCTCTTTCAATAGCAGACATCTAGCTCCTATGTGGCAGAATAAGACCCATCCAGGGGCAAAGAGAAAAACAATTTAAATATTCTTATCACCTTATAATTTGTGAGATCAAACACAGTGAAGTCAGTCTAATAAAACTCTTAACCAATCATACAAAATGGTTTTCTTTGAAAATTTAATATTATTTAGACCTCATTAATGTCTTAACAAGGATATCAAATTCAGTTGGTATAAAGTTTTTTTAAAAATGAAAATTAATTAGAGCAGATTTTTATCCCATAAATGACATTTTATCTTACAGTCTCTTATAAGACCACTAAAGTCCAAATGTAAAAGTCAACCAATTCGTAAATATGATAGGTCACCCACCCAGAGGCAGGTAGTAACTAATAAGAAAGAAACAATTAAAAGCCAAGGAAAAGTGAGATTATTCTTTTTAAAACCATCATTCACAAATAATTTGAAAAGTTAAGCTAACAACTAAAAGGCAAATACCTTTCTAATGTCTCATAAATTTTATTTCTTAACTCATACATTCTCTGAGAAGCCCTTTCCCTGTCATTCAGGGACAATTCTTGTTATTTTACCCTAAATTAAAACAGTAAGGCAGAAACTGATGGGATGACATTAAACAATTCACTCAAAACAGTATGAAAAAAATGAATGCAGAACTTCACACACATTTTTCAAGATCTGAAAAAAACAACTATTTTTTTTCTTGCTCATTAGAAAAGGGTTGAGGAATGGACATGTGAATTGATCAGAAAGACTGAGCCTCAAGGAGCATCTGCAAGGAATAAAGGGAAAGGGATTCTTAATATTCCTACTAGCTTAGGATCTCAGAAAGTGTAGGCACTTGAGCTGTATTGCCTCCTCACTAAAACATAAAACTTGAATGTGAAGCCAGCACCACAGGTAGCAAAACTGAGCATGGAAACAACCATTTTGTGACCCTTGGGTATAACTATATGTGAAGCAGGTTCCATGTCCCGGGCTTTCAGTCATGTGAGCCAATAAATACCCTTTTAACTTCAGCCAGTTTGATTCGGACACTTCTTGTTTTTTCTTCTTTTAAATCAAAACATAATTGTCTTATTATATTAGTTTGATGTATATAGCATAGTACTCAATATTTTGCAAGTTACAAAACGAAGTCTAGGTACCATCTGTCACCATATAAAATTATTAGAGTATTATTGACTATATTTCCTATGCTGTACATGACATCCCTGTGACTTACTTTATAGCTGGAAATTTGTACTTTAATCTCCCCTACCTATTTCACTCATCCCTCTTTCTCCCGACCCTCTGGCAAGCACCAGTTTGCTCTCTCTCTGAGTCTGCTTTTGTTTTCATTTTTGTTTGCTTTCTAGATCCCACATATAAATGAAAACATGTGGTGTTGTCTTTCCCCTTCTGACATGTTTCACCTAGAATAATACTCTTTAGGTCTATTCATATTGTCACAAATGGCAAGACTTCATATTTTGTTGTTGAGTTGTATGAGTTTTTTGTATATTTTGGGTATTAGCCTTTATCAGATACAAAGTTTACAAATAGGTTCTCCCATTTAGTAGGCTAATTTTCATTTTGTTAATGTTTTCCTTTGCTGTGTAAAAGCTTCTTAGTTTGATGTAGTCCTACTTGTTTAGTTTTGCTTTTGTTTCCCTTTCCTGAGGAGACAGATTTGAAAAAATATTGCTAAGACCAATATCAAAAAGCACATTGCCTACGTTTTCTTTTAGAAATTTTATGGATGGTTTCAGGTCTTAAGTCTTTAATCCATTTTGAATTGATTTTTGTATATGGAGTGAGAAAGTAGTCCAGTTTGATTCTGGACTAGAATCAAATACAGAAAAGTAGCTGTCTAACCAACAACATTTATTAAAGGAACTATCTTTCCCCGTTGCATATTCTTATCTGCTTTATCATAGATTAATTAACTGTATATGCTTATTTCTATTCCAAAAATTCCATGGACAGAGGAGCCTGGTGGGCTACAGTCCATAGGGTTGCAAAGAGTTAGACACGACTGAGCATGTATATACATTACAGGCAATGTGTTTGTATTAGTGTCAGCATTAGACTGTTCTGATGGCTGTAGCACTGTTGCATAGTTTGAAATCAGGGATCTTAATACTTCCAGTTTTGTTCTTTCTCAAGATTGTTTTGGCTACTCAGGGTCTTATATTTCCGTACAAATTTTAGAATTTTTGTTCTAATTCTGTGCAAGATGCCATTAGTATTTTGATAGAGATTGCACAGAATATGTAGCTTGCCTTGTGTAGTATGGTCATTTTAACAATATTAATTGTTCCAATTCTTGAGCCCAGTACATCACTGGGCATTTAAAAACTTGCAATAAAAGAGACTTTAAATGGCACATTGCTCTATACTCAATTTAAAATCTGAAAAACAATTTTGACTGATTTCAGCATACTGAAGATCTCATTTAAAGCAAGTAGCAAAAAGGGGTTGTTATTCCCAATTTACAGACACATGAAAGAGAAGACATGAAGAAAATCATAAGCTAAGCAGAGTAGACAAATCTTCTTAAGCTTAGTGTAGTGTCATTCATAACCTTATTTTCTAATATATTCTACCAACTCCATTTCAGTTTCATGAACATTATTAGTAAAAGTGGTGAGTATATGTTAGATCAAAAGCTAAATATGGACTGATAAAGCAAGTAGGTTAATTTATGTTATAGAATTAATTATCTTTTCAAAACTTATTCTAGTTCAATTATGTTTATTTCACAACAGATTTCAATGTAGAGGTGAAATGTGGGAACTATATTTATATGTTATTACATTTCTATCCTAAGAAAGTTTGGTATATAGGAACACAAATATTTCATTAATAAGTTAAATCTCACTAGCAGGTAAAAATATATGCTTTTGCTTCTTTTAGGGATAATTTCCTTAAAGAAATAGTTTCTTTATTTTATATTTTGGTTTCATGCTTTCTGGTTATAGCCAATGTTTTCAAAGTTGACACTGATTGATGATAAAGGAAAATTTTAAAACAGCAAGGAAAATACTTTCTAAAGATGCTTTGTAGCTCTCCATAATCTAATTTGTGGGAAATGGAGAGTGGAGCACCACAGAGTGCTTTTCAATAATTTATGGTGGAGATTCATCTCCTAAGTTTAGAAACACAATTTGTGACCCAACTGTGCTGTGAACCTATTAGTGTAATTAGGTGGCTGGCTACATCCTCAACCTGGCCCTTTCTTTTTGCACTCTCTTCTGAGTCTGCATAGATTCTGTGCTCAGATCCACCCCTTGGAAAATGAAAACATTTATAGTATATTTTTTATTCAGATTATTGCCAAAGCACAGAGCTGGCTGGCAGAGTCTCATTGTCAGGATTTTTCCTTCAGAGTTTAGAGAAGAAGAGAAAAACACCAATCCGAAATTTTTTTCATTTCATTTACATGTTTTAATAGACCAAGACTTCTTGATTGTGTAACGAAATCAATGACCTGGCTAAAATTTCACACTAAAAGGGAAAAAGAACCCAGGATATCACAGTCATAAGTATTTCTAGTTCAAGATTTGGTGGATTCATTGAGCTAGATTTAATATTTTAAAAAATATTTTAAATATTAACTTGAACTTAAAATGAAGAAGCAGGAGTTATTTTGTCTTATTTTTTTTACATGACTATACTTGAGCTACAGAATATTGTTTTTTACAGCAGAGTATTGATATTTATCCTACACTCCTTTCACATCCCTGAATACATATTATTATCCAAATATTGGGCTCTGAAAGAAACAGACACTCAGATTTAGAAGAAGAAAAAGAGGAAAACTTCAGACAACAAAAGGCCGTGAATTATGCATAACCTGTGTGCTCAGGGACAACTAATTAGCACTCAGTTACAAAGAAAAGTAAATTATGATGCCATCCTCCTCCATCTATAGGTTAACAAAAAATTTTATTTTGAATATTTGTTGTCAGCAACAACCATGCTCCACAAGGAAAACTAATGTAAAGTGTTCTACCTCATACAGTTAAAGAAAAATAACCGTATTTAACCTGGTAATGAAATCAACAGAATTATTAAATAAAATTTGTATAATCAGTTCTTAAATGGCACTTTTTAGGATAAATTGAAAATAACATCTGCATAATAAGATGGAAGACAATTTTGCTTAATTAGGAATTTAAGCAAGTTTCCTGCTATCCACAGGTGTATATATTTAACTGTTTTCAAGAATCTATTATGTTGGACTTCATATAAAGAATTTTAAGCTAAAAGTGCATATATTTGGATCTGACTTCCAACTCTACCAGCATTATGAACTTGACTAAATGATTTAAACTTTCTGAGCCACAGTTGCCTAAAATGCAAAGTGGAGACTGTACTTGACCTATTTACATTATTTACCAAGTAAAAGATCTGAAAACATAACACTACGCAAATATAAAATAATGCTATTATAAAATTTTCAAAAGCATTAATCTCAAAACTACAGTGACCTTCCTAAACTAGGAGGGTAATTACATTGCCCAAGAAAAACTGCATTGCATCAAATTACTAATTCAAAGGTTCTTTCAGCTCAAAATGTTATTTTAATCCCCTATTTTGTAAATCTCTGGCATATTCAAAAAATTAATAAATATATCAGAGAAGTTCTAGATCTTTTTGCTATATCTAAACTGCTTTTAAATAAGTCTTTAACTAACATTTCATAAAAATTTAGCAATTCTACAATTATTAATTTAAGCAATTATAATTTTTTAATAATACATCTATTTTAATATTAGATTATTATATTCTCAGCATAATCTAATTCTGAGGATACCTTATGTGTGGGTTAAGTCAGTATTTCTGGACCTGAAGTGAAAAGTAACAATTTCCCCATGTATTCCAGGTTTATGCATCCCTTACCTTTTGTTTACAAGAAAGTCTAAATGGGACTTTGTTTTTCATCTATAGGTTGCTTGGGCAACTGTACAGTTTGAATTAGATCTTATTCATAAATGTTGATAGTTTAGTCCCTGATAGCTGCACACAATAACTGACATTTACTCAACATATCTGTATAAAAATTACGGAAAATAAAACATATAATAATTATTCTATGGGCTGATAGTGAACCAGTTAAAACAATCAGTTAAGGAAAGTTTTTTGACCAGGATGGCAAATATCTAGTCTAAATATTTAGACCTTCACAACCTCACAGCCACTAGTTTAGAACTCCAACATAAGCATCACCAATTTCTTTCTACCAAGCCTCAGTCTCTTTTAGAACTTATACTTCAGGTGTGTTTGTGCTTGCTAAGTTGCTTTAGTTGTGTCCAACTCTTCGCAACCCTATGGACTGCAGCTCACCAGGCTTCTCTGTCCATGGGATTCTCCACGCAAGAATACTGGAGGGGGTAACCATTTCCTCCTCCAGGGGATCTTCCCTACCCAGGAATCAAACCCGCATCTCTTATGCCTCCTCATTGGCAGGTGGATTCTTTAATATTAGTGCCACCTGGGAAGCCTTACTCTAGGCAACTGCTACCAAGTCTGTGCATTTGATAATCAAGGAGAAAAATACTTACCTATTTTGTGCTTGTATTAATAGATCATTATGTGCTTTTATTAATAACAACCTATTAGATATGCTCTTGATCTGTTTAACCAAATGAATTTTACCTCCAGAATGAATACACATTCCTATTTATAGCAAGGCAGATGCTTACTTTAGTACATTTATCATGGTTTTGTCTAGAAATGGGTTAACAGTATTAGAAATAATACAGTGTGAAAAAGGCATAACAAATAAGACCCAGATGACTATCTTGAATAGGTAAAATGGTAAACTGCAGATTTCAGTCTTTTGAAACAGTAATTAAATAAAAAGCAATTTTTACCCTGTCCTGAAGAACAGAGATATTCCTAAAGAAAATTCTGATGAGAAGATATAAGTTACTCAAAGAGTATTAATACTTTATAAATAATTTTGTGAAGAAAAATCATAGTAGCAAGAAAAAAATGTAAAATCATGTTAACTTGCACTAAGACACTCAGATAACCTCTTACTGGCTTTCTCTGATGGAGTGTCAAAGTTTACATTATGTATGTCCAAATTTAGATTCTATACTGATGCAGCTTATAAGTCTCATGGCTACTCACATGCTCTCTCTTTACATGTAGTACCCATCTGTGGCTTCAAAAAAAGTTCCTTGACAAATCAGGTCCAGATTCTATATAGATTATTAGCTGCAACTGTATCACATGGGCCCCAGTCTCAGCTTCTGAGATTCAGTTCTGATATTTCTGGTTGTTTTCTAAGAGTATCCTTTTTTCTATACGTCTAACCTGGCCAGTGTTTCTACTGGCACATCTACTTTATACTTAGGCCATCCATACTTTTAGTGTTCATTTCAGCCTGTTCCTTCCTATTCCTGAAACATTGCTGCATGATGCTCAGTCAATAATCGTGTTCCTACCATGGCTCAGTCAGGACTCAAATCACTGCTCGATGCCCTGGCCACACCACTCCTCACTTTGCTGCTGGCCTGTCTCCTGTAATTTGATGAGCTTCTCCAAAGCCACCCACACCACCTTAACCATCATCTCAAGTCTGCTGTTTGCTACAGCAGATGATGCCTCCATACTGCAGGTGGATCCCACGGCAAAACTACCTGAGACATACTACTTTCATGCAATGTCGCTCTCAGGTTCCACACTGACATTATCTTGGGATATGCATCAATAATAAGGATTGCTGGACTGGGACAGAATCAGTGAAATCACCACACTGTTTCCAAACATCCTTGCGGTGGCCCAGTTCCCTCCTGAGCCAAGGTTACTGATCCCTATTTCTTCTTTTGGACAAAGTCTATCCTGAGGCCACAAAGTCCATCATAAAATTTGCCATATGTTCTCCAAGACACCTCATATCACACATTTCCCCAAATATGTCACCAGGGCTGAATGGCAGACATGCTTTTATTCCTAAGAAGTATCTCATGTCCAGATAAATCAGTGGTTACAAATAACATGGAAAGAGGCAATGTGTTCTGCCTGGAATTCCATATACAGGACGTATACAATCTCTATTCCTGGTCAGCTGAGATTCCCTATTATTTATACATATATGTTACTCTTTGGAAGAAAAGTTATGACCAACCTAGATAGCATATTAAAAAGCAGAGACATTACTTTGCCAACAAAGGTCCGTCTAGTCAAGGCTATGGTTTTTCCTATGGTCACGTATGGATGTGAGAGTTGGACTGTGAAGAAGGCTGAGCGCAGAAGAATTGATGCTTTTGAATTGTGGTGTTGGAGAAGACTCTTCAGAGTCCCTTGGACTGCAAGGAGATCCAACCAGTCCATTCTGAAGGATACCAGCCCTGGGATTTCTTTGGAAGGGATGATGCTAAAGCTGAAACTCCAATACTTTGGTCACCTCATGCGAAGAGTTGACTCATTGGAAAAGACTCTGATGCTGGGAGGGATTGGGGGCAGGAGGAAAAGGGGACGACAGAGGATGAGATGGCTGGATGGCATCACCAACTTGATGGACGTGAATTTGAGTGAACTCCGGGAGTTGGTGATGGACAAGGAGGCCTGGCGTCCTGCGATTCATGGGGTCGCAAAGAGTTGGACACGACTGAGCGACTGAACTGAACTAAACTGATGTATACCTAACCTATATATTAACATAAATGCACAGGGAAAAATTTGCTGGCGTACTTAGTGCAGCACTTTAACAGCATCATCTTTTACAATTTTAAATAGCTTAGCTGAAATCCCATCACCTCCACTAGCTTTGTTTGCAGTAATGCTTCCTAAGGCCCACTCGACATCACACTCCATATGGATCTAGATGAGTGACCACACCAACGTGGTTATCCAGGTTGCGCTCATTTCACATGCTAGCAAAATAATGTTCAAAATCCTTCAAGCTAGGTTTAAGCAGTACTTGAATTGAGAACTTCCAGATGTACAAGCTAGTCTTAGATTAAGCAGAGGAAACAAAGACCAAACTGCCAACATTTGTTGGATCACAGAAAAAGCAAGAGCGTTCCAGAAAAACATCTACTTCTGCTTCATTGACTATGCTAAGGCCTTTGACTGTGTGGATCACAAAAAACTGGAAAATTCTCAAAAAGATGGGAATACCAGACCACCTCACCTGCTTCCTGAGAAACCTGTATGCAGGTCAAGAACTAACAGTTAGAACAGGACATGGAACAACAGACTGGTTCAAAATTGGGAAAGGAGTACATTGAGACTGCATATTGTCACCCTGCTTATTTAACTTTTACGCAGAGTACATCATGCAAAATGCAGGTATGATGAATCACAAGCTCGAATCAAGATTGTTGGGAGAAATATCAATAACCTCAGATATGCAGGTGATACCACCCTTATGGCAGAAAGCAAGAACTAAAGAGTCTCTTGATGAAGGAAAAAGAGAAGAGTGAAAAACTTGGCTTTAACCTCAACATTCAAAAAACTAAGATCATGGCATCCAGTCCCATCACTTCATGGCAAATAGATGGGGAAAAAATGGAAACAGTGGCAGATTTTTCATGGACTCCAAAATCACTGCAGACAGTGACTTTAGTCATGAAATTAACAGATGCTTGCTCCTTGGAAGAAAAGCTATGACAAACCTAGACAGAGTTTAAAAAGCAAAGACATTACTATACCGACAAAGGTCCAAATAGTTAAAGCTATGGTTTTCCCAATAGTCATGTATGGACGTGAGAGCTGGACCATAAAGAAGGCTGAGTGCCAAAGAATTGATGCTTTCTAACTGTGGTGCTGTAGAAGACTCTTGAGAGTTCCGTGGATGGCAAGGAGATCAAACCAGTCTATCCTAAAGGAAATCAACCTTGAATATTCATTTGAAAGGCTGAGGCTGAAACTGAAGTGTCAATACTTCAACCACTTAATGTGAAGAATTGACTCATTGGAAAAGACACCGATGGTGGGAAAGATCGAAGACAGAAGGAGAAGGAGGCGACAGAGGATGAGATGGTTGGGTGGCATCACCAACTCAATGGACATGAGGTTTAGCAGACTCCAGGAGATAGTGAAGGACAGAGAAGCCTGGAGTGTTGCAGGCCATGGGGTTGCAAAGAGCTGGACATGACTTAGCAACTGAACAAGAGGGAATCACATACTAAATTTAACCTCTACTGCTTTCTTTCTCTTTCTTGATACTTTCCCCTTCATTGTGTATGTCTCACTGCACTTCACTAAAAGGGATATGTAATCAAAATTCTCCTTTCTTTATGACGAGTTGGAATATAGTCTCTGGGTTATAGAAGAGGAAGAAGCTTTTCCTCTTCTCAAAAACACAGAGATAAGAAGCATAGAATTAAAAGTTCTATATTAAATAATATTAGTTATGTTGCAGATATGAAGAAACAATGAAAGTACAGTTCAATGTTGGACCTCCATATTCAGTAAAACAGAAGAAAAAAGCAGTCTTGAAATAAGCACTTCTTAAAGTCTCAAATTTATTAATGCATGGCTAACTGAAGAATGATAATAATGATAGAGTTATGGGTTACTCTTACAAAATACTTAGGTCATACAAGGAATGTTACTAAAAGTACCTACCTTATAACTAGTACTATGCAGAACTGACAGAGAATAAAAATAAAGTGTGAAAGCTCTGTTAAACACTTAGCCACTAAGATAAAGCTATTTTTGGAGACAACTTATCTACCATTTGCCAGAAGTAAAGGCTTCCAGCAGTATTAATGGTGCTGATCTTCTATCTCTAAAACAAAGGCAAGGTTGAAGAATAAATATCAAAGCCCTGGAGTTGAATCAGAAATCAAAGATGTGGATGTCATAATTAGAATCAGGCACCAACATACTCCAATTACTCTCCATTAGTGAATATTTCACAATATTTTTGTTGATTTTGCCTGCTCACATAACCTAGGTGACCAGAGTTTGAAGGACTTCCAAAAACATTCATTCCACAGACATTTTTGTAAAACTTCATATCTGTTGCGGACTGGAGTGTCAGTCTGATTCCCTTTACTTCTCTAATAAATGGCCACTAGCTTCAGCTTGAATGTCTCTAATAAACAGACCACACTCTTCCAAGATACTTGTTTCATTTATTAACATCTTTGTTAAAAAGTATTTCCTCAATTGGAAACAGTTTGTTTCCCAAAATACGGAAACAGTAAATAGTTTTTGGTACTTCAAACCAATAAAATGTTTCCAACTGAGAATATTTAATATCATGGAAAATGGCAAGAACAGGATGATCGGTAAAACTTACATACAAAGGTATGGTATTTATTGTATTGGCAGAATAAACTGAAGATTTTAATTATCTGAGATACCAGAGGTCATTAGTGAAAGGGTGAAGGGGAAAGGACATTTTCTCAAAATTAAACACATATACAAATAAGTTGATTTTATTATATGGTTAGTAAAATTCAGTAATACAACTCTGGACCCCATATTATAAGGAACAAAAAGTGATGAAATGTTACAGTTTTGGGGGGCATGCAGTGAAGCTTTTTAAATATAAACTCATTTATTTTAATGCTACATACATACAGAAAAGTGAGAAAACCATAGCTGTATATTTCAGTGATTTAACACAAAGTAAATACACCCAAGAAACCAGCCAAATCAAGAAATAAAACAGTATGAAAATCACAGTAGCCCTCCTCATGGCCCTCTCTGTCGCTAACTCTAAGTAACTACTAGCTGGACTTTTAACACCATAGATTGCGTTTGACTGCTTTTTAACATGGTAAAAATTAAATCATACATTAGGCACTTTTGTGTTTTACTTCTCTCTTTAACATTATCTTTGTGAGGTTGCCAAATATTATTAAATATAGTAACAGCTCATTCATTTTCACTAATGTATGATATTTCACTACTGCATGAATGTCACAATTTACCCATTCTAATTTTGAGGAGCACTGGTGTGTTTCTGTTTCTTGGCTATTAGTAACATAAGTAATTATAAGTAATATAAATATTCTGTACATATAGTTTTCATAAACACATCTTGGTGCACACAATTCTAATGGGAATGCAGCTAAATGTGTAATGCTGCATCAGAAGGTATGCATATATTCAGATTTAAACAGTTTTGAGCTCAACGGAATTAAAAAAAAAAGTGAGTTCTATAAAAAGAGTCGTCGTCAGTTTTGTCAAAATATTCTAGGGCTCTATCAACTTTCCCAATAGTTTTCTTACTCCTCTGACATGCGAGTTATTCCCCCCATCCTTTATTTTTCTTTGTAAGCATCTAGCATGCCACAAATATTGCAGGTGTCCTCTTACTGGTCAATCAACAGAACAGTCTATCAATTTCAACAAGAATTTCAAATGCTTTGATGTTCAAACTGTTTTCTAACATTCTCAGCAAGTTAATAAAATTCTTAATCTTTAAAAAAATTGACTTTGCATCTAATTTGCATTATATTTTTTAAAAGAGTCCTTTCTAACTTGTATGCAAAAATCAACAGGACACTGAATAAGAAGGAAACTGGGTGAGTTTAAAAAAAGTGATGATAAATAGGAATTTTTGAGTAGAAATAAATGTTACAAATATTTAATTCATCAAGAAATCGTTTCCTCCTGTTCTTCTGTATGCAACCAAATAACTGTTAAAAGTCTAACAATGACCACTTAATTTGAATATTGTACATACATAAAATCTTGAAAGAAAAGATATACCAAACTATTTCTTGATGGTGGGATCAAAAGTGATAACTATTTTAGTACTTCCTTTCATTTTGTACAATAAATATACATTATTTGTAAAAGTGGAAAATATCCATAATGATTAGACCAAAAGTAAAATTTGCTTCTTTGGCAACATCTACTCATTGGTCTTTTTTTCTGCTTTATGCAGCCACACAGAATAAATTTAGCTTATTTTCCACATGAGAGCTCTTGAAATAGTTTATAACAGTTATGGCTGTTTGTTCTTCATAGGATAAATATCTCCGCATCATTCTACGGTTATTCCTATGAAAGCTTCAGGATCCTTTGCAGTTTAATTACTCTCCTTCGGACATACCCTGGCTGGGTTTTTCCAATTATATATTGTAATTGAAATGTGCACATAACAGAAGCCAATGCAGACTTTTAAACAACCAAACTTATGGATTTAGTAAGGTTTGTAGTAGTCTTTTTAGATGTATATGGTGATTAACAAAAAAATTCTTGCTACAATATTGTCTGGATAATAAAATATAGTTTATAAGCACCGCAAATGTAAACATTTCTCCTATTTATGAAAATAATTTGAACTTTATAGTTTAAATTTGCAAGGTTAATAAAGTCATTACTTTGATGTTTGCTTTAATATATTTCAAATTATATGTTATACATGAATAAAAGGACTGATGGACCCTGCTGCATTTGCTTTTCCCTAAAATGGACTAATAACACAAATGGTTCTACAGTTTTTAAGTTCAATACATATTATTCTCTTCTGTTTTATAAAGATCATAAATTTATCAATATTTATTTTTACTTCCCAAAGCAAAAATCTCATTCAAAAAATAGGGTAATGTTATAGAACATGATTTTGGCAAGAAGTATATAAATGTTTCTGTGAAATATAAGAATAATATTGAAATAAATCAGCATGATGAAGTATTTCTTCACATAAGGTTATTTTAGGTGTCAATATATTTCACCATAAATCTTTTTAAACTCTTTCCTATTTTTATTTATACCACTGACTCATATCTAGATTTGGATTTTTAAAAGGTCAACAATGCCATAGATACACTGTCAATAAACATTTTTCATTATTTTAAATACATCAATAATCCCATGTTATTTTTAAGGTTGCAAGAAAGAATCTATCAACATGGGAATTCAACACTTATTCAACTGTTTGGAACTATATTTAACATAAAACTCACATGGTCACAAGCATTCACTCATTGATATTCATTGAGAAAAACTTTTTTTTGTAATAGAGAAAAATTGGAGACAAACTAAATACCCAAGATCAGGAAAAAGGTTAATCACATGGATAAGGTATATCTAACTGTTTAAATAAATTGAGAGTATTTATAGCTTTTAACATATATAGTTGCCCTTGATATTTAACTGAGTTTTAAAAAGAGCATCTTGCAGGAAAATATACATACGTACACACACAGGAAAGCACATTTGTATATCTGTAAATGGATAGCAAAAAGTTTGAAAGAACCATATTAACAGTGCCTTCCTCAAAGAAGTAGTACAGACAGAAACAAAGCTTTAGTTTAAATTTTTACTCTTAATATGATTTTTATAATAAACACCTATTATGTTTATAATTTAAATAACCAAAATATTAAAATAAAGAACATGAAGAGCAGGGTTAAAGAAGATCCGACTCCAAAATGTATCCCTAACCTTTTTGCTTTTTCAAGCCTTGTAAAATCTGTGCTAAACACATTTTTTAAATCTGTTTATTAAACCTCCCCCCCTGCCCACACACACACCTTGGCATGTGATTGGAATAGTGACCAATGTTGATGAATGGCTGGCTTTAGAGCAGTGACGTTATATACACCAACCTAGAAAGCCATGAATAAATCTGAATATAACAATAAACTATTTTTGGCCATCTTCTGAATTCCAAATTAGATAGAGTTCTCTAACTTTAGTGGAAGCTCTGTGTATGTGTCGGAGTGCGGAAGCCAGCAAAGGGTAGTGTTTGTCCCACTGAATTTCAATGTCTCTGCATATTATCCTCTTGGCTGGCCCGATGACAGGCCCTTGCCGGTCCTACTCTCTAAACAGAGAGCTACGCTTTTTAAATAGAGCTTTCTTGTACCAGAAAAGGTTCTCTTTCCTTGTGCTCATATTTTGTTCTTTAAGGGCAAATGAGCCTTTATGCCATCAGTAGCTCATGCACAAAGTCAAGAAGTGTCTGATGTATAAGCAGGCTTTTGTTCAAAAGGTTAAATAAAAGTCTTCTTTTCATGCTCTCCATTTATTTCCAGCACCTAGTGAAAAGGTCAAATCACTTTCCGGGTATTTCCATATATTGCTGTCAACTAGTTTTTACCCATTTAACTATCCATGCATAAAAGGAGTATTTGACTCAGGAAAGCTGATGTCTCATAACAATGCCTTTATTTCTAACTCTCTGTAAACAGCTGTGCCTCCAGGCATTTGGAAAGAGATAGGCCTGGCTAGAACACACACACACACACACACACAATTGCTGGCACTGAGGAACAGCCCTGAGTTTAAATTTTCATTAGAAAAAGGCTCTGTGAACATCAACTCATTATCACAGGTACTTCTTTTTTTTTTAAATAATGTTAATACTCAATCTCAACACAATTATAGAGACCACCCAGGATTATATATTTTAGCATTAATTACATTCATAACAGGGCTTGCCTAGTGGCTCAGTGGTAAAGAATTCCCCCACCAAAGCAGAAGACACGAGTTATACTCCTGGCTTGGGAAGATCCCCTGGAGAAGGAAACAGCAACCCATTCCAGTCTTCTTACTTGGAGAATCTCATGGACAGAAGAGCCTGATGGGCTACAGTCCATGGGGTCACAAAAGAGTCAGACACATCTTAGTGACTCAAACAATAACAGCAACAAATACCCATAATAACATTGTCAGGGAAATCATTTAGTGAGCAGAAAATGTCAAAAATGTAAAGCTGATTAACCCCATCATATAGAACATAATGCAAATATATAAATAATTACACAACTCATTCAAAATAGCTTGCAATGAAAACAATGTCAGTCAGTCAGTCAGTTCAGTCGCTCAGTCGTGTCCGACTCTTTGCGACCCCATGAACCGCAGCACGCCAGACCTCTCTGTCCATCATCAACTCCCAGAATTCACTTAAACCCATGTCCATTGAGTTGGTGATGCCATCCAACATCTCATCCTCTGTCGTCCCCTTCTCCTCCTGCCCTCAATTTTCCCAGCATCAGGGTCTTTTCAAATGAGTAAGCTCTTCGCATCAGGCGGCCAAAGTATTGGAGTTTCAGCTTCAGCATCATTCCTTCCAATGAAGACCCAGGACTGATCTCCTTTAGAATGGACTGGTTGGATCTCCTTGCAGTCCAATTGACTCTCAAGAGTCTTCTCCAACACCACGGTTCAAAAGCATCAATTCTTCGGCGCTCAGCTTTCTTTATAGTCCAACTCTCACATCCATACATGACCACTGGAAAAACCATAGCCTTGACTAGACGGACCTTTGTTGGCAAAGTTTAATGTCTCTGCTTTTTAATATGGTGTCTAGATTGGTCATAACAATGGATAATCACCAAAAAAAGTTAAAGCAACTCAGTGTAATTTGATTTATATAACTACTTAAAGAAAGTTGTGACTTGAGCTAATAGAACTAATTTTACCTTCCAAGATTGGTGAAAGCTTATTTATAGTTGGTTAAGTATATAATCTGTTGCATGATATGATTATTGTCTTAAGAAAATGCATAATTCATTTTCCTGCAGCTGTTAATTCTTATATGGTTGATATGATGAATGCAACCCCCTGATTTCCTATAATACAAATTCAGCTTTTCCCAACTACATGAAAGTGGAACATTCCTATGAAATATTTAGTAAGCTTTAATGGTGTAAAGCAAAAAAGCAATCTCCTTTGAACACATCTTGCTAACTAACACACAAAATAGACACCATACTTACAGACACAGTTCAAAGCTATAATGGATTAATTCTGAGACAACTGGGTGTAGTTCCCAGGGAATTCGCTTGGGGGCGCCACTCTCACTGCTCCTGCACTATTTAGGCTCACTACAAAACAAAGGCTAGATACTTTTTGTCTTTTTTCATAAATGTGAGAATCCTCTTCAAATTTCTTTTGGTTAGTGAAAACAGGAATTGATGTAAGTTTTTTTGTAAAGCAAAGTGGAATAAAATGAAATTCTGAAAAGTCGGGCATTGTATTGGCAATGGGGGCATAATCTTAGGTTATATAAGGATTTAGCCTCTTGAATAATTTGAGAAGCTCACTTTTAACTAACATTCCCAGTCCTGAATCTTACATTCATTGTATATTCTAGGGAAATTTAGTCATTAAATGAAAGAGATGGAAAAAGATAATATGTTCTATTTTTAGTACATACAAATTTAAATGGATGAAAGTGTTATTATGACAAAGATTATAAAAAGTACTTGATGCTAATGAGCAACAGGAGGGGTTAGCAAAACCCCACTTTCTGAACAATGACAGTAGAATTGTGGTGTCATTCACAACTTATATTTTGGAACCAAACATTTATCTTAAAATCACAGTTGGCACTATTTTATTGATTCACTAGTGCTTCCTTTGGGTATGGCATAGAATGAAGAACTATTAACATGCAAGGGAAAAAAGTTCTGGCAAAGTCAAATAACTAGATTCTGTTGTATCTAGGATACCATCATCTCATCCCATATGCTTAAAAAATAAATATATTTGGAAATAGCAGTTTAAATACTAAAATAAGAACGGTATATACAGTGCTTGGAGGATAGAAACATAGTGATCTAGTTTCCCCCTTTTATTTACAAGATGTGAAACTTAGTATGTGGAAAGTATATACTGAGATGTCTATTCAGGAACCTATTTCTTTATCGATGTTGATAGTAAATCCCTTCATTAGTGACTGCTGTAGCCAGAATGAAGGTTTTCTTCTCCTGCTAGATACATACATATAAACATACATACAAACATACATTTGCATATATATGTGGGGGGGGTGTATACACGCTTCAGTCATATCTGACTCTTTGTAATCCCATGGACTAAAGCCCGCTAGGCTCCTCTGTCCATGAGATTCTCCAGGCAACAATATTGTAGTAGGTTGCCATGCCGTCCTCAAGGGAATCTTCCCGACCCAGGGACTGAACCAAGTCTTTTATAAGTCTTCTGCATTGGCAGGTGGGTTTTTAACCACTAGCGCCACCTGGGAAGCCCGTGTGTGTGTGTGTGTGTGTATACATATACATACATACGTACATATATATACATCTATACATCTTGAGTGCTTTGGTAATATTTAACTCAGGGCTAATATTATTATTAAAGCATAGCACATTTTAGAATGGACCATAATTAACACCTGAAAAACCAAGACTAAAAAAACAAAACAAAACAAAAAAGCATCCTCAGTGGTATTGCTAGTGCTTATTTCCTGTTTATGTAACTCTATTTCCTTCTGTGAGGTATATATTTGTGCTCCCTATAAGTTTCCAACCTGGCTTTATGAAAAAAATGAAACTATTTACCCACTGGTCTTCTTTAGTTTAATTTTCTATTAAAGAAAATATAGTTACATTAAATTACTAAATAATTTCCCCTGATATCATAGTACACAAAATTAATGCCAAAATATAACATCTTATCCTTGTGGAAATTATAATTAAAAGCAATGAGAGAGTTTCCTTCAAAAAACCTGAAGTCAACAAATCATCTTATGTGAAACAGGGCTTTATCATCTCTGGTTAGTCAGTGATAACTGAGATCCTACCTCAATTCTATGGAAGTGAGTTTGCATCAGGTCAGGGACTATTGTGAATTCTATTATCTGTGGTACTCTAGCAAATCAGGGTCTCCTACTGAGTTATATTGCTTCAGGAGAATAATTCAGATATTAGGAGTCAATCAGCCATCAGCTTGGGAGCCTGGGGCATACACTGTAGCTGAATCCTCAAATACTCCCCCTTGAGAATTTTATCAGCCCTCATCAAAGTTGCTGTCCCTGGTTTGAAGCCATACATTTGTGTCTGGGCTGGGGCTGAATGAGCCCTCTTGGGATGAGGACAAACCAGCTGCTAATTAACCAGGCTCTATCCGACCACTGAAAACCCCAGAGAGAAGGAAAAATACAGATTTCCCATGGTGTTACAGCATAAAAAATGATAGATATTTCAAAGTAGCAGTATGGTGTAAGCTTCCACTCAAATGGATAAAACCTATTATAGACATAGTTTTTAGTTTTATTACTCTGAGAATTACAATATTTCAGATAATTCAGGCTCTTACAAATCCACTGACAATCCAAGGTATTCAACTGATTGTGGTTCTCCTAATGAAGATAAAGGTGCATATAGGAATATATTAGGGGAAGTTGGGGGGAGGACAGAGAGGAAGATGCACCATGATTCCTTGAGTACAAGTCTCAGCTTTGCAGGAAAGTGAGTCTAGCAATTGGTGAGAGGTGATATATGTCTGTATGTGTGTGTATGGGAGTATATCTTGCCTTTTTTATTGTTTCATATTTCTTAGTTCCAAGCATCAATGTGAATCTTAATCTGAATGAAACAATGTATCCTGTAAGAGAAATGAATATGCTCAGTTCAGTTCAGTTCAGTCGCTCAGTCGTGTCCGACTCTTGCGACCCCATGAATCGCAGCATGTCAGGCCTCCCTGTCCATCACCAACTCCCGGAGTTCACTCAGACTCATGTCCATCGAGCCAGGACATGACTCAATGATCCAGCCATCTCATTCTCTGTCATCCCCTTTTCCTTCTGCCCCCAATCCCTCCCAGCATCAGAGTCTTTTCCAATGAGTCAACTATTCGCATGAGGTGGCCAAAGTACTGGAGTTTTATGCTAGAGAAAAAGAAATAGTTTTTTTCACCTGATCACAACCAATACAAAGGTGGAAAATGCTACATGTTGATATGAAATAAGTCCTGTACATAATATCGATGTCCATGAGCACAGTCATCAGTCTTCTATTATCTTTAATTTGTTCTCACTTTGAAGAGTCCTTGCATTGGGAATTGAAAATTTGTATGAAATTAACTTTTCCTGGATAACTCTGCAGCCCTTTCAAACTTATAAATGCCTCTTTGGATAGAAGATGGATAAAAGAGGGAGGCTGTTATATAGTTTGTTTGTATTGCTTTAGATTTCTGAAATGTAAGTTTCCTGAGGGCCTCATCTCGAAACAGGTGAATAATGAAAACTGCCTTTGGAATGTAAGATAACCTATACTAGGCATGTGTGAAAGTAAAAGCTGAAATAAATCATAGCATATTATTTCTGAGCAAGTGCCATACATCTGTGTTAAAAAATAGATTGTATATTGCATATGTGTATACACTTGTATATTTTTAAACTCTTCTAAATATAATTATTTAAGAATTCAACATTTTTCATTGCCACACAAGTGCTAAATTATTTTTTAAAAACTCACAAAAGATAAGAGTAAATTCAAGATGGAGAGAAAGAAAAATGACCAATGTCCAACTAAAATACTGAAATAAGAGGTGACAGATGATATGTGTGAAGTGATCTGATATAATACTTTAAGAAAACTAGCCAAATGTCTATATAGCACTGGTTATGAAAGAGCTTATGATGTTGTCAGAGAATGATGTGGTCTTAGATATACAAATGTTAGACCTAGAAAGGGCTTTTGAGTCACGATCTGGGTTATTCCTTCAGCTTTTATGAACTTTGACATCACTCTATGCATATGAAAGACAAGGTCCAGAAAAGTTCACTGTATTGTCAAAGTCTCCAAGAGCAAAAAGAGGTAAAGTCGGAACTAGAAGTCAGATCTTTCTTCTAAGGCACTACCTTTATCATTAACTCTTATTATGGAACTGGCTTCCAAAACATTCATAAATAAGCCCAAAGGTTAAGTAGTTTTCAGAAAAGATAGTACTTAAATATAAGAGTATCAGGACTCATAAAAGATACATATGAATAAGAAAAAGGATCAAGTAGATTCTAGCTTTACATTTGTTATCACATCTGTTTTTTATGGCAAACGTATCAAGAGTTGTTATGGCTTTTGAGAATCATCAGCTTCGGAGAGAAAGAGAGTGAGAGAAAAACTAAAGCTTTATAGATAATACTCCCCTTACTACATGTTTGTGCACTCAAGTATTTTTGATCTGGTGTTTAAAACTCATGGTCTCAGGGAACTTCCCTGGCAGTCCCAGTGGTGAAGACTTTGCCTTCCCACCCAAGACTGGCGCTCTGTGACAACCTGGAGGGATGGGGTGAGGTGGGAGGTGTGGGAGGGTTCAGGATAGGGGGACACATGTATACCTACGACCAATTCATGTTTACGTATGGCAAAAGCCACCACAATATTGTAAAGTAATTATCCTCCAGTTAAAATAAATAAATAAAAAAATTTTTTTTAAAAGACTTCGCTTTCCAGTGGAGGGGATGCATGTTCAGTCCCTGATCAGGGAGCCAAGATGCCACATGCCTTGTGGCCAAAAAAATTAAGCAGAAAAATAGAAGCAATACTGTGATACCTTTAGTGAAGACTTTAAAAATGGCTCACGTCAAAAATATCTTTTAAAAAAATGATCGTCTCAACCTGCTAAATTGATTTCTCACACTACTAATAGTCACCTCAACAGTGAGAAGACAATTGTAACAAAGGCCAGACCACTAAGGTTGTTGGAGCAAGAACTGACCGGGGTCTCTTAGAGTACTGATGAGATAACAGTGATAGTGGGCATATTAGCTTCTTCAGTGCAGAGGCTACAGGAACCTGATGAAGTAGAAATGAGATGGGCAAAGATTTGAGTCTTTACATAAGTGAGTGACTATGGTAAGACTGACAGCCAGTCAGGGTTTAATTTGTTGCCTTGCTTTACCCAATTTTAAACACAGGTTTAACATTACTATTAGGAAGTCAGATTTACAATTTTCTTCAAGGATTTATATAAAACTATTCTTAGAATTTAAGAGAATGAGAGAAGAGACAAAGAAGCAGAATGGAGAGTTCACAGAGTTACAGAAAAAGTGAGAGAGAATTAAGAACACAGATAGACTGAATGAAACCTACATGTGGCAATCTTCCAATTTTAATTCTCTGGGATTACTAGAAGAGAAATATTTAGCAGTATTCAAAACCAATAGATCCAGTAAGTAATGAGCTATGCAGTATAAAATGAAAGAGATATGCAGTATAAAGTGCTTGTCAAGTAGGGGCTATACAAGTTAATTCAGAGTCACATGATGCATATTTTAACTCAGACACTAAAGATGAAGTCATATCATGACATGCATACAGTTTTTATCTACTATTTGGTGTCTGCAGTGTTCAAAAATAATTTTTACATTTACTAATTCATTAGAAGTTAACAGCACCACAATATAGGCAGGGATAATTCAGAACTTCTATTGGTTTTTAATGTTGAAACCATTGAGAAGTTTAGAGAATATAAAGAAAAATTACCCCCCTCCTACAATTAACAACTATTAAGTGTGCTGTGTATTCTTCTAGATTCCCTTTTCTACTAAGCATTTCTACTGAGTACTTAAGTGCATACACACACATGCTAGATAGATGATAGACAGATAGATATCTTGCTACTGCTAAGGTGCTTCAGTCGTGTCCGACTCTGTGCGACCACAGAGACGGCAGCCCACCAGGCTCCGCCGTCCCTGGGATTCTCCAGGCAAGAACACTGGAGTGGGTTGCCATTTCCTTCTCCAATGCATGAAAAGTAAAAAGTGAAAGTGAAGTCGCTCAGTCGTGTCCGACTCCATGCGACCCCATAGACAGTAGCCTACCAGGCTCCTCCGTCCATGGGACTTTCCAGGCAAGAGTACTGGAGTGGGTTGCCATTGCCTTCTCCAAGCATATAATTTCTATTCACTTCTGTAATGTCTTAGACCATTCCATGTTTAGATATATGTCTCTGTCCCATCCTAATTTACAGAAATATCATAATTCAACCCTTCTCCAATCATCTTGTGATTGTAAACAAGAAGCCTATGTGCATGATATTGCATGAATGTATAAATATGATATGCAGATATTTAAGTAGAATATAAAAGTGAAGTCACTCAGTCATGTCCGACTCTTTGCTACCCCATGGACTATGGCCTACCAGGCTCCTCTGTCCATGGGATTTTCCAGGCAAGAGTACTGGAGTGGGTTGCCATTTCCTTCTCCAGGAGATTTTTCCCAACCCAGGGATTGAACCTGGGTCTCCCACATTATAGGCAGATGCTTTACCATCTGAGCCACCAGGGAAGTCCTAAGTAGAATATAAAAAGTCAAACTTCTTGCAAAGTATTATATTAAAAAATTTAAATGGCAAATTGACCTGCAAAATGTTTCCAATAATATATCAGACTGTCCAGTTTCCCCATACCATTACCAACATTGGGTAATGCTAATATTTTGAAAAGCTTTTGAAAATGTTCAGGGTGAAGAAAGGTATCTCATAGTAATGTTCTCTTCTTAAGCATATGTCACAAGGCCATTTGTATATCTCTTTTGGTGTATTTTGTTTGCATATCCCTTATGTATGTTTGTATTGAGTTTGTCTAGTGATCTGTAGGAACACTATATATTACTTATAGATTTATGGTATATATTTACTCAGCATCTAACATATATGTAACATTAAATATTAAGGGTTTCCCAGGTGGCACTCGCAATTAAGATCCGTGCTGCCAAAGCAGGAGACACATAAGAGACCCAGGTTCAATCCCTGGAGAAGGGCACTGCAACCCACTCCAGTATTCTTGCCTGGAGAATCACATGAATAGAGGAGCCTTGTGGGTTACAGTCCACAGGGTTGCAGACTTCAGTTGCGGACACAACTGAAGCTACTTAGCACAGCATGCCATGACATATTATATATAAATTTATGGTATATATTCACATATTCACCCCATCCAACATTTATGTAACATACATTCTCTCTCAGTCTACAACATGTCAAATCTGTAATCTTTTTCTATATAGCTTCTGAAGTATATATCTTGATGGTAGGAATTAAAAAAAAAGCAAAACAGACTACAGGTGAGCACATAGGAACTCAAGGGTTTAAGTGATTTGCCCACAGTCACACAGGTATATACTGGTGAGTCAGAGGGTCTGACTTCAGTTGGCTGGACTTCCTCTGGCTGGAGCTCACACAAATTACAGAAACAAAAAAGCTGTATGATATTTTTGGCAGGCTTTATCTTAGTGTTCTTGAATATATTATACATATATAAACATGCACACATACCACACACACACACACCCACATACTATTTTAAAATTCTTTCACCCTCATACATAAAAGACTACTTTCCACAGACCATTTTAGCTTCAAATGAAGTGAAATTGAGCTTAAAATCCACTTTAATTAAAATCAGCTCAAAAAACCTGAGACTGAATTGTCAGTGCTAAGAAAGAGATTTAAGAGTTTTAACTCGTAAATAAAACTTTTGGTCCTTTTGGAAGAGAGCCTTAGAAATCTCTCTTGCTCACATTAGCTTCATCCTAAAGAGAATCATCAGTTAATAGTTATGTATGTAAGTGATATTAGTATAGCTATATTTATTCATCAGTAAATGATAAGCACAGAGTTTGGATTTCGGGACCCTCAATCCTATTATTTCCATCACATCAAATCGATTCCTTGTCCATCTACTTCTCTCAATGAATAAACAATGCAAAACCACCATCTACATTTGATTATCTGGCTACTGCCAACACATGGATGAGCTGGAACTATAAATTGTAGATAAAAATAAAGCCTCATTTAGCAATGCAAATTTTTATGAAAACATAATGTATCGAATTTACGATTTACAAGGTACAACCATTTGTAACAGACATTAAATGTTTTATACCCTTTTCTTTGCAAAGAAGTTCAATGAAATATTTATTGCATATGTGAAACATCAAACAGTCCCTCATGATAATTCCACAACTTAAAATTAAGACAGATGGATTTCTAAAGATCAGTCTATCTTGAAATTAGTATAAAACAAAACAGGTACATTTGAATTTTTTAATGAAAAATGAATGGGATTGAGGAATATTTTCCAATTTGCTGTACCATTATTCACAAGAGTTTCTGATAGATTTACACCAACTTTCAACAATTGCAGACTTTTATCATTAAAATTACTACCTGAACATTTGAGATAGGTGACCCAAAAATAACCTTTGCACAATTTTATTTGGAGTAGAAGCCTCCTAAAATATTTCAATCATATTGTAAGTGAACAATAATATGGACTTTAGCAGTAACAGATTTTTTAAAATGTACTTTTTCTCACATACTACTTCAATATATTCAAAGAAAATAGGTAACAGCCATCAAAATAAGTATTTATTTATTAGTTGTAGTACTATTAGTAAAGCACAAGTGTTATTTATTTCAATCTTGACATAGTCCATATAACCACAGACTTTGATCTTCCTGTGCTGAACACTTCCTTCTAGATGGTTTAAGCACAAACAATGAACATTCACATTTTCAACATAATATACCGTTCAGAATATGGAAAGTAGCATTATTCTCAATTCCAGGTGAAGATGCAAACAGGAGTACAGCAGAATTCTTCAACAAAAGCCCCAAATCTGAGAGGTTGGGAGTATCGTGCATCACCAGGTTTTTGATAAGAAATTTATGCCAATTTCCACAAATGTTTTTCCATTCATTAATTTAGGATTTATTGGTTGTCAACCATGAGCAAGACCCCTTACTAGGCACTGGAAGTCCTTCCCCCAAAATAAGTTTATGTCCTTATGAGAGTTCATTATCTATCAGAACAAACAGATAAGTATAATGGGTACAAAACAACGTGCTCAACAGAGGAATGAAAAAGGGAGCTGGCAGTGAGAACACAGAGCAAAGGGAGGCTTCCCAAGGGTAGATAATCTGCTGCAGCCCCTGCTACAACACCACTGCCTTGCTTAGAGTTGGAGTCTAGTGAAAGTCTTCAAAGTGTTGGTCATTCAGTTGTGTCGACTCTTTGAGAAACTATGGACTGTAGCCCCCAGCCTCCTCACTCCACGGGATTCTCCAGGCAAGAGTACTGGGGTGGGTTGCCTTGCCCTTCTCCAGGAGGTCCTCCCGACCCAGAGATTGAACCCAGGTCTCCTGTATTGCAGGCAGATTCTTTACTGTTTGAGCTAACTGAGAAGCCCTAGTCCAGACTAGAGTCTAGTAGGTGATCAATTAGCCTTTGTTAAGTGGCTGGCTGGATAGATGGATGAAGCTGGACTTTCCCTTAGAGAAGGAACGCAACAATGGATAGATATGGATTTTAAAAGACATAATTAGATTTGTCAGACAGATAGGGCTAAATATTTGGACTAAGGCACAAAAGCCTGGATGCATGTTTTATTCACAATCCTTCAAATAGCACTTGTCCAGGGGAAAAGTGGGGAGAAATGCACAGGAGATAAGATTGAAGAGGTAAAAAGGATACACTGAAGAATTCTGATTTTACGATGTAGGCAATGGAGATGGTACTCAGCACAGGGTTATTTGTATACATACCAATTTCTCAGTAAATCCTTACTGAATAAACTGAATGATTTTCTTGCAATAGATAAAGAAATTAATGTTGAAATATGGAGAAATTTATATGTCATTCACAGTCATACTCACCATGAAATGTACCATACAGTATTGAAATCAGTATATAATTCCCTCATTCACAATACAGCAAGAAGTGATTTAAGGTTTACTTTTTAAGACATCATAGGAATAAGAGAATAATAATAATGCTAGCAGCAATGAGTATATATCAGCAAGGCTTCATTACATATATTTAGTCTTTTTTTCAAAGTCCATTCACAACAAGTATCTCATTTGGTTCATTCTTGTTTTGGAGTTCACAGTATTATTGGAAGTATAATGAACAGGTATTAAAAATACCCACAAAATTGAAGATAACAACTTTTGATTAGGTATCAAAATGACTGTCATGGACTAGGAAGCAATAAATGGCAAAGCTGCACAGCCATGGTATGACCATATTATGGGAGTCATTGTCCCAACTCTCCTGACTTTATCAGGCTATAACCTTAAAAATATGAGAGGAGAAATCCAATGAATCTCTCTCACTTTTTATGATCAGAGAAGTAAAAAAAGTTAAAGGCCTTTGAAATTTAATATATTATTTTATATGATCACTAATATCTAACCCTTAACTTCCTTCCAACCTCTTAGAGGTTCCTTAAGGTTTCATTGTTGCATTTTGAATCCACTGTGTTACAGAAGCAGTTTCTAGTGTGTGCATCATAATGCCAATACAATTGGATGTGGGACAAGATGAAATGGGGGATATGATGAGAAGGTATGGTAGCAAAGGAAGAGGGAGGAGAGGTAAGGGATGGGAAGAGGAGAACAGAGAGAAAGAGAGGCAAGACATGGCATGGCTTGGGGAGGCAAGGTCAGGCAAGGCTAGAATACAAAATCTCAGAGTCCATCACATATGGTGAAGGTATTATATTAATTGTGTTAATGAAACCTACACTTCAGTTATATGAAGTGTTAGTCACTCAGTCATGTCCGACTCTTTGCCACCCCATGGACTGTAGCCAACCAGGCTTCTCTGTCCAAAGAATTCTCCAGGCAAGAATACTGGAGTGGGTTGCCATTTCCTTCTCCAGAGGATCTTCCTGATCTGGGAATCGAACCCTGCTCTCCTGCATTGCAGGCAGTTCTTTACCGAGCCACTAGGGAAGCTCCCTCAGTTAGATGTACGTATGCAAATAAACATATTTTAAAATTCTTTTATTACTGTTTGTTGTAGTCACAAGTTTGAGAAACATGAGTTTAGGAGAATAAGCTTTAAATTCAGACTCAGGCAACTTCGAGTTTTGGCATTTCTGCCTCTTGGACTTTGACAAACTGCTCAGAAGCCTCAGTTTCCTAATGTGAAACAAAGATGATATTCTTTACATTAGAACTGTTATAACTTTTAAAATTTAAATGAACTAATGTGTGAAATGCCTATAAGAATTCCTAACCCCAGAAGCAGTCATAAACTATCAATATTATTTTATATTATAATCTCTTAGGAAATTTTACATGAATACAACTTAAATGAGTTCTCCAAATATTTTACTTAAATACTGAAAAACATAATTTAAAGAAGAATCTACTGTATTGAAAAGAGTTTATATTTGATGTCAGCTGTCAGACTCAATTGGAAATGTATCTAAACAGCAAGGAATTCCATGATTTGGTTTAAAAAATTTTTGAATTTTTGCCGCTCCAAGTTTAAACTACATGTCATACATTCATTCTTGAATTACTTTCAACAGCATGGGAAAGTTATATCAAAGGCATATAATCTATATTCATCTTTGTTTTTATTATAAACACAAGTGTAAAGTCAGGTTTAAAACATACACACACTCAAACTTCCACTGCTGCTGCTAAGTCGCTTCAGTCATGTCCAACTCTGTGCGACCCCATAGACGGCAGCCCACCAGGTTCCCCCATTCCTGGGATTCTCCAGGCAAGAACACTGGAGTGGGTTGCCATGTCCTTCTCCAATGCATGAAAGTGAAAAGTGAAAGCTAAGTTGCCCAGTCGTGTCCGACTCTTAGTGACCCCATGGACTGCAGCCCACCAGGCTCCTCCGTCCATGGGATTTTCCAGGCAACAGTACTGGAGTGGGGTGCCATTGCCTTCCCAAACTGGCCATGTGCAATTGAGAACATGAAAAGAAATACCAGTATCCAATGAAAAGTATCTTTCTACAGATGTGGAAGGATGGGTAACACATTTGTAACCAAAGAGAAACCAAATACCACTTTCTTGAGACATGAGCACTTGGCTGAACTAAGGATGGTGGTGGTGGGAAATGTAAGATAAGGAAAGATCATGAGACGAAAGTAGACAAATTAATTCCTATTAATTTATTGTTCATTTTTGATGGCAGACGTCTTCCTAAGCATAGGTGATACAGCAGTTCCAAAACAAAGTCTCTGCCTCTATGAAGTTTATGTTCTACTCAAGGGTGATAGACTATAAACAACCAAATAAACACACATGCTGCTGCTTGGTGATAAGCATAGCACTGTGGAGAAACTAGGGTCTGGGGAAAGGGAGTGTGGGGTGGGATAGCCTGCAGAGGGGTTGGCATTGCTATTGTATACGGGGTGGTCAGGAAAAGTCTAAGAAGGTGACAAGTGAATATAGCTCTAAGATTCATGCAGAGAGCCACACAAATATCTGCAATATGAAGTCTATCTATCTGGCCAGTAGGAACAGCGTGTACAAAGGCACCAAACTGGGGTGTGCTTGGCATGTTGACCATAAGGCAAGGAAACCAGTGTGGTAAGAAAGACTGGCAGGAGATGAATCAGAACGAGGGGAAGCACAGACTCTTACATGCTCTGGGGTACACTTTTGCTTTTTACTCTGAGAGAGGTGAGAAACTTCTAAAGGATTCTGAGCAGAGGACAGACATGGTATCACTTGGGCTGCCACATTTAGAATAAAACAAGGGCAAAGTGGAAAGCTGAGGAATTTAGAGTAGAAGCAAAGAGATCACTTAGAGTGGTGCAGTAATGTGAGAGCCAGGGTGGAGACCAGGATCAGGGTCAGGATTACAGCAGAAGTGGAGCTAACAGGATTCCAAGACAGATTGGTTGTGGAATAGGAAGACTGTCCCAGTTAAGGTAGATATAGGAAAGTGAAATTCTAAAATGAAGGAATGAATGAGTAAATTATTAAGTAGATAAGAAGGGCAGGAAGAAGGACTACTTAGCCTGAAAATATTTACATTGAGAGAACTCAGAATAAATCCTACCCCTGCTAACTGAGTACTCACTGGCAGTTGTGGGCAGGTACCTTTTCCAAGGTGTCTAGGAAAAGATGAGACTAGGCAAGAACAGGACTTATATTGCTTTAAAGGTTTGACCCACTACAACAGGAATTTACAAATAGAACAGAGCCTTCAATTTGAAATAATCAGTCAGTGACTAAAGGGAAAGCATATTAGGATATTGTGGTGCCTGCAACAATTGGTTGTTACTCTCCAGCCAGCTAATTCCAGCCAGGCAATGAAGGTAATTGTATTAAGGATCAAAGAGTTGGGCTCCTACAGAGAAGCAAGTGCATACGTTGCCAATATTTCATCATTCAGAGCTACTTTTCTTCTTTTTCTAATATGAAAGCTGTAAAAGGGGGGGGAAAGTCCCTGAAAGTGCTATTGTTAAGACCAAAAACTAATTAGTCATTGCTTCCCAAAGTGTTATGTGAAATGTCTCCAGAAATAATGGTCTGCTTTCTCAGATTTTATAGGTTTGCTGAGTCTAGTGTTCTCTGGAATTTCCTGTTTCCCTTGCTAGGGAAGATTGAGTAAACTTTACAAGTCATCTTGAGTAACACAAGCCTTTCAATAAAGGCAATCATTTGTGGATTCATAAAGTATACAACTAGACTTGAAATAAAGATGAGAGTGGTAAATAAAAGTAATTCCAAGATTGTGTATATGAGTGTGACTAAACTGTTTGGCTATTATAGGCCTGAGGTAGGCATTTTATACTCTTTGAAGATACAGAATGAAAAATTCACATTTCCTTTCAGGGTGTTCAGATGTCAAATACATTATGGTCTAAATATGGTAACCCAATGCCCCTAATGTTTATAAATAATTTGGTCCAATTCAATTGTAAATTACATAGGTATCCATGGATAAAAGCTGTTGCTTGATAGTAAGCACCACTGTCATTGTACTTTAGTAAAATATTCAGATTCTATGCTTCTCACTAAGATATAGAAACTGTATTAGAATTTGTGTAAATGCTGCCCTGATATGGAAACTCACTTGCCAAACTGGCACTTAGAAAAAATGACAAATGCCTTTGGCACACCAGCTGCCTTCAGACGTTCCCATGAACAAAAGAATAAATATAAACCACTGACAATTCTTTTCTAAAACTCTTGATGTATATGCCAATCAATTCCCTGGACTCACCCTACCTGATATAGTCACATGAGGTTCTTAATTATGCCTGACTTATTCAGAAGAAATATTACACGTTTTAATACCAGAAATAAAATGCAAAAACTGAGTCTGTATGTCAGCAGTTGTATATCCACATGCATGCGTGTTAAGTTGCTTCAGTTCAGTTCAGTTCAGTTGCTCAGTCATGTTCGACTCTTTGTGATCCCACGGACTGCAGCATGCCAGGCCTCCCTGTCCATCCCAACTCCTGGAATTTATTCAGACTCATGTCCATTGAGTCAGTGATGCCATCCAACCATCTTGTCCTCTGTCATCCCCTTCTCCTCCCACCTTCTCTGCTTCAATTGCGTCCTACTCTTTGCGACTCCTCTGTTCACAGGATTCTCCAGGCAAGAATACTGTAGTGGGTTGCCATGCCCTCCTCAAGGGGATCTTCTGAACCCAGGGGTTGAACCCATGTCTCCTGCACTGCAGGCGGATTCTTTACCCACTGAGCCACCTGGGAAGCCTGTGTATCCACATATCACCATGCTACAATTCAAAGTCTATTTCCCACTGAGAGGCAGCAACTATGCAATCCTGTTCAAAGTGATAAAGTATCTCTTCTGCGATCTCTTCCCAAAATTGAAAAATATCTACTGGCTTGTAGAAGGCAAGTTAACATCAATTCATTTCAATGGATATGATTACTAACGTATAAAAAGGACCATCACAAGACATATGATGATTCAACCTACATACATAGATCACAAGAATGGTGTTAAGGATACTTGCAGTTGGATTCTCAAAAGAGCCCAAACCTTGGATGGAGCTTGCCAGGGAGAAACTTCCTCTCAATGTTTTCTATAAATATAACGCATAATGAGTATTCAAATGTTAACTCTTCAGAATCACAACCTGCATAGCACTTTATTCTTCCTGCCAAAGCACTGATATTTTAATATTAACTGGAAAAGGAAGAGCCTCTTCTTGAGCCATGTGTAGGACTTACTTAGATGTTAAAATATGCCAAAGAGGTCATCCACTTTGATATTTTCAAAATTTAAAATCCAATTTAGTTGATAAGCTTTAGCAGAGGAAAATCAGAAAGCTCTAACACGTGTCACCTGCCCACTCAGCTGTGAACGGGAAGTGTGTCATGCCACCTTCAACTCAGCATTTTTCTCTTTCATGATGAGATGAGTACTTGCTGGGTAATCTTAGCTCCTATCCAATTTCAAAATAGAGTTCATATGATATGTCTCAGATGCAAACTGTCATTTTACAACCAATTCTATATCTGCTTGAACAAAAGTTTCTGCAAAAATAATTTTTAAAATAATAATTTTGATTTTGCCTGTTTCTAAAATTTTTAAACCTATCTGGACACAATCCTGCAGGCTGTCTACAAATTCCTGCTCAATTAATTTATTTAAAGCAAAAAGGTTCAACTTTCTGAAAGCTATATATGACAATAAAAGAGTGGGTTTGCTATCCTTAGAAACTAAAATTCATAATAATATTTTCATAAGCTTTTCCTAAGTAAACTACAGATAACTTTGTCACAAAACATATGAGCATTCTGAATGAAGAATAAAACATTCTTAATCCGAAAATCACATCATAGTTTACTATCATTGCTATTGTTTCATTCAACTATTAATGGCTAATGGGAGGGAAATTAGAAATTTAATTTTTTTATGATCTTTCTGTAAAAGTCATATAATCATATAACATCTGTAAAGGCAAAACAGAAATAATGCTAAATGTCTTCCTCTTCTGAGGGATGTTGTCTTTACAAAGGAATAAGAAAAAGAATTCTGAAAAATTAAACCATATAAACCATAATTACCAAAAATTAAACCATATAAACACTATCTATCAGGAAGCATAAAAAAACAAAACCTCTAGCATTTATAGCAAACTTTACATTTTCCCTACTTATTTTGCTCTCCAACTATTGAGAAAAACATAAAAAGACTCACAGATATAGAAAACAAATAAGTTATCAGTTATCAGTGGGGAGGGAGAAGAGGGAGAAGCAAGATAAGATTAAGAGATATAAACTATTATATATAAAATAGATAAGCATAAGGATATATTGTACAGCACAGGAAATTTTAGCAATTATTTTTTAATAACTTTTAAGGGAGTAGTCTATAAAAAAAAAAAACTGAACCACTATGCTGTACACCTTAAACTAATATTGTAAATAAAATAAATAAAATGAAAACTTTAATAAAAATAAATAAATTTATAAATGAGAAAAAAGAAAATATTTAAAGAAAAAATATTACTTGTGTGCCTTATAAAATATAACTGCTGCTGCTGCTAAGTCGCATCAGTCATGTCCGACTCTGTGCCACCCCATAGATGACAGCCCACCAGGCTTCCCTGTCCCTGGGATTCTCCAGGCAAGAACACTGGAGTGGGTTGCCATTTCCTTCTCCAATGCATGAAAGTGAAAAGTGAAAGTGAAGTCGCTCAGTCGTGTCCGACTCTTAGCGACCCCATGGATTGCAGCCTACCAGGCTCCTCCACCCATGGGATTTTCCAGGCAAGAGTACTGGAGTGGGGTCCCATTGCCATCTCCAAAATATAACTATAGAGACCAAATCCAAAATGAAGGAAGGCTCTACTTCTCCAAAATATCAAAAAAAAATTTTTCACATGTGAAATTTAATTACAACCTTGAAGGAAAGTAAGGAAAGGGAAATCCTACCATATCCCAGCATAGTGTCCCAGTAATACGAGAATGAAGATAGTGGTCAGTGAAGTCTGTTCTTTTAAGCAGCTGCTTTAAGCATCTGGTAATATTTCATGAATATGAAATGTCCTTCTCCTAATGGGACATCTAGTACCTAGAAAGTAAACTCTCTCAGTACTGTCAGAAATGAAATAAATTAGGATTATTGATTTTCTAAAACTCTTTATATAGAGATAAATATAAATACATACATAGATATTTATATATAAATAATAGAGTATATAAAAAATATATAGAATATATAGAGGACTATATAAATATATAGAGAGAAATACATAGAATAAAATATTTCAAATGAAGCACAGAAAATACCCAAAAGGGCTTCCCTGGTGGCTCAGATGGTAAAGAATCTGCCTGCAATGTGGGAGACCTGGGTTTGATCTCTGGGTTGGGAAGACCCCCTGGAAGAGGGCATGGCAACCTACTCCAGTATTCTTGCCTGGAGAATCCCCATAGACAGAGGAGCCTGGCGGGCTACAGTCCATGGGATTGTACAGAGTTGGACGTGACTGAGCAACTAAGCACAACACAAATACCCAAAAAAGAAAAAAAAAGAAAACTATTTGTTTAAATTTTCACTCAGCAAAACCCTACAAAGATGTTAAATTTTAAACATTCATAAAAATAATCAACACTTTTTTTTAAAATAAAAAGTTACCTTTTCTGACTAAACTGTAGTGTTCTGGGTAATTGGATTGTAAAAAACAAGTATTAATAAAATCCACTATTTTAAACCTGTTATAATGTTAGATATAATGTGTCTCAGTTACCCAAGAGCAGTCTGCTATAGAGTAACTTTGTTAGAAAACTGATGTAACCGTAGCTTTTAGCTCAGTAGAGATCTTTCCAATTACACTTTGGGGCATATATAGCACCATTAGATTGGAAGTTTTAAAACCTAGCCTCTCCCTCCTCAAAATCAGGACTGTAGAGAAGCAGTGAAATTATTAACATAAACTCCAATAGGAAATGAGTCTAGAGAGGGGGAAAAATAACCTTCAACTCAGTTCCAAGGTTAGTGGCAGTTTGGGGTTATTTTTGTGTGTGTGTGCTAATGACAGGTTGGGTTGTGGCCTGCTGCTACTTCTTCCAAACCCCACGGTGATTCCTTCCTTTCCCATGACCTCTTGCCAGACTTCTGCTTTCCTTCCCCACAGGCTTGGTTTCCCTCCGCTTTGAAGATTTTGTTTTACAAAATCTGTGCCTCACTCTTGCCAATTATAATGCTCTTTGGAGACCACCATTAGTAGTCAATGGATGGAAACTGGGTGAAGTGGAGTAGATTCAGATTTTCCTCATGTGTATGAGTACTGGTTTATAATCTATTTACACTTTGCATATGCATTCTCCAACCAGACTCTCTTACCTGCCAATATTAAATCTCCTGTTGTGATTACCTAGTTGATTGTTAATTGCCAATGTCTTCTCCTTATGATCCTTTCTCCCCAACAAGTACTCTGCACATTTTCTTTACTAAAATACACAGATTTAAAAAAGCAACAAGATAGGGGGGAACTAAGGAGAATGGGAAGAGTTTGCAGACTCTTCTCACCACTTATTGTCCATTAGAAGATGGACACTAGGGAAAAAAAAGTCTTTAGTGTACTTGGAGGGAGAATAAACCAGAACTAAAGCATACATTTCCAGATGTGAGAATGTGTCCTCTTTCTATCATCTGGGGAAATAAGTGGAGTAAAAGTAGAATGATAAGATCTACATTTAGACACAGTGAGAAAATGCAAGAATATAGAATCCTAAAATAGATTACAAAGAAGAAAATTACATTATGCCAGCCACAGGAAAACAGGGTTAAGGCATTAAAGATATACCCAAACCAGGAGTCTCCACCACAATGATCCCTTCTGGGGTCGGCCCAGGGCTTAGCCTCCACAAACAATAACAACCAGACTTTTAAGATTTAGTGCCGTCCTTACAAGAGACTGTTTTCACTCAGGATCCTCATTAATCTTTTGCATTCACTTTGAGTCTAATCACGTGGTGAGCTAAGGTTAAGAGTCTGTTCTTGGGGAGCTAACTGCTTACTTGTGAGGTAAACTCACTCATCCGTGACACTGAGCTACCAAGAGGGCAGTGAAAGAAATAATTTAGGAAATTATGCCCTGGAAGTTTCATGTTATGAATGTGTGAATCTGTCTCTGAGCTTCCAAGTTACCTCATTTGGGGAAAAGTTCCTATATCTTTCCAGACAGAAAAGGCACTGTATTTTTTTCTATGTTTCTTTGTGTTTTTAAGAGACATTACATTTACCAATTTTACTGCAAGTTTGAAGATCAAGATTTGGATTGTTTTGAAATTTACTCGTTTCTTATGTAGTCACTTTTAAAGTATTTTGTAAAATTATTCTAAATGTGGAATACTTTCTTGAAAACACTATGGAATCAATCAGCTAAAACAGTATTTTTTCTAGTCCTCTAATAGTATAGTTTTTACTAAGAATACACAAATTTGAAGGGGAGAGGGAAGGGACACAGTACAAAAGGAACATTTGAAACTTAAAGTGAAAGCAAATCAAGGCAAGAAGTCAAGGTGACACGGTGTGTGTCTCGCCATGTCCACAATATAACCGTATCTTTACATTCCCTGTTACATCTGCCTAGGATGCTCCTTCATCAGATCTTTGCACATCAGCTTGTTCTTATTCAGATATCAATTTAAATGCCACCTCCTTGGAGAAGCCATCCTTGATTGCCTGATTTAAAGTAGGCTTCCAGGTACACTTGACTTCTTCACTTTAACTTCTCCTGAGCAATATTCCTACCTGGTATTTTCTTTAATCATTTTATTCCCCTCACTCTACCCCTCAATTAAAACATGAGCTCTATAAGAGCAGGACTCTTTCTTTTTCACCTCTGAGTCCCCGTTGAGTCCCCATGATCCATAAAAATGTCTGAGAGAGATTAGATATATTACACAAATTTGTGGAAGCAAAGAATAAACAAATAAATGAATGAGTACTCCAAAGAGTTTACTTATTCTGTGGCATAAATCTTACAAGTTATTAGAATGAAAAATCTATATTTATAAGAAACTGAAGTATCACTGATACAAGGCTGTAGACAAAACCATAAATAAAGCAGGAACTCTGTTTATTGCGGATTATTATGCCATGACCTAAACTTCAAATCCAGAGTGATTTACTAAGATTCCACTATTACAGATGATGTGAGCACACTAAACTTCGATACTGTTAGCTCTGGCAATCACAAAAAGTAACACGAGAGAAGTCAGTGATTTCTGCAAACAAAATAACTGCAGAAAGTACACCTATTCCTGGGCCTGAATTCAGACTTCATGTCAACAGTCTAGAAAGATAAACAAATCATCCTGCGTAATTAGATACTATGCTTGTCCCAAGTGCGGGGAAACTACAGTTAGGAAGAGAATGTTTGTTCCTGCCTGGCCTTCTAAACAACTCCAGCAATTTATCTAATCTCAGTGGTTTATGAGTTTTGTTTATCTCATTGAAGTCCGCTTCTCTGTTCTAAACATTTCTGGAAAACAGCAGAGCTTTTCCTTTCCGCTCACAGTGCCTGGCTGTGCCTGTGGCTAGAATCTGCAGGTGCAGGCCTCAGAGATTCATGGACAGCCATCACTGAGAGCTGCACCCTTCCCTGAGCGCAGGAAGCAGGCTGCAGGAACTTTTCACAGTAATGGTGAATGCTTGTAATTTGTAATGAACCTACTCAGTGACATGTCCTTGCAGCTATTTTCACAAAGAAGCCAGAGAGCTTTTATAAAACTGGAAATAATTTTAGGAGATCTTAGCAAAAGAAAAGATTTATTTAAAACCGAAAATAGGTCGTGGTCATCCTTCTTCTGGAATATATGTGTCCTTTGCTTTTCAAGACTTTTCAAAGTTCTAATAGGCTTATTTCAACAACAATGTATAATTTATCATTAGCAACATTCTCTTCTTTAAATAAAAAAACTCTTTATAATAATAGGAGCAATAAATAGTGCATAGAATGGAGTCATTTGTTCCCCTTTGGAGATTCTGAATAGTGTCTGGAGAGGAACATACTGCCACAATTTGGAAAACACTGAAGCTCATCTGCTCTTTTGGAGGCAGTGGGGCACCGGGTATTTCCCTGACACAGAGCTAGAGTCTTATCTAGAGCTTTACCTTAGCTATGGCACCTTGGGCAGTTACTTTCCTTAAGACTTAATTTCTTTATTTTTAAAGTAAGAATAATGATGAACATGTCACAAAGTTATTTTATTATATTGTATCATCACTGAACTATTATTATTAAAGTTGTCATTGAAAAGACATTTTTCTCCCTGGCTGTGATGTCAACTCCACTGGGCTAAGGGATGTCCAGATAACTGGTAAAACATTATTTCTGGGTGTGTCTATGAGGATATTTCAGGAAGAAATTAGCATTTTAATCAGTAGACTGAATAAAGTACTAGTGGACATAATCCAATCTGTTGAGAGCTTAACTAGAGCAAAAAGGCAGAGAACAGGTAAATTTGTTCTTTTAAGCTTCATCTGGTGCATCCATTTGCTGCCTTCAGACATCCTGGTTCTCAGACCTTCAAATCCAGGCTCATACTACAACTAGCCTATTTTTCTAATATACTGGCCATACGTTCATGACAGAGAGGGAAGAGACCAAGTCAGTTCCTGGTTTCTTGTCATACAGTAAAGATAAACAAAATTGGGAAACAATAAAAATCAATCATCAGTCTCTGCTGCTGCTAAGTCGCTTCAGTCGTGTCCGACTCTGTGCGACCCCGTAGACGTCAGCCCACCAGGCTCCTGCGTCCATGGGATTCTCCAGGCAAGAGTACTGGAGTGGGTTGCCATTTCCTTCTCCAATGCATTAAAATGAAAAGTGAAAGTGAAGTCGCTCAGTCGTGTCCGACTCTTAGCGACCCCACGGACTACACCCTACCAGGCTCCTGAGTCCATGGGATTCTCCAGGCAAGAGTACTGGAGTGGGGTGCCATTGCCTTCTCCATCATCGGTCTCTAAATACTGCTTATAAGTACTGAGGTAAAAATTGAGTTGCATAGTCACTATGGAATAAAGAATAAAAAGGAACTACAAAGATGACCCAGGTTGATCATTCAACACATCACCTTGTCCATAAAGATTCCATGAGCTGTAATAGCAAAGCATTCTATCTTCAAGTAAAATGATGCTCCAAAAGAGAAACTTAACCAGCTTTCCTGAGTAATGTTTTATGGTAATCACTATTCATATAAAAATGAGTAGAACTAAAGTATTTGAACATAGCCAAAGAGGTGTTTCTAGACTAGTGGAGTACCCAGGGCAGTAAAATGAAAATTTTATGGGAAATGAACATAGGATGACCCACTTGTACTTTTGCCAAGTATTTACTTTAAAAATAAAACATAACACCTTACCATCCATCTGCTGTCTTAATAAAGTCAAGAAAGCATGGAGCTTTATCATTAAAAAGGTAGAAAAGACTAGTCAAAGTAGGTTTTTTAATGGAATAAATTCAGTTTTATGAAAAACTCTTTTTCTTTTTTTTTCTTATTCTTCTGCGTTCTGGTACAAACATCCTAAAAATCCTAAAAGATAAGGACTCATCTATGGATATAACTTTGTGAACCACCTACATCATTTTTTAGATTGCCCACAATCATTTTAATTAATTTATTGAAGAAAAATTTAGATGTTTGTGTGGATATAGTTTTTGGTTTATATGTTTTTATAGTTTTAATGAACAGCTTTTTGTTTTCTGAAAAAAATAAGTACAGAGACAATTCAGTAGCCAAACTACTAGGATTTATTCTCCTTAGATTTACTTTCTGAACTGAAACTTTGGTATCCAATCTCAAAGTTTTCCCACTTCACTCTGCAACCAAGTGTCAAAGAACTTTTGCTTTCAACTTGGATGAAGTAACAGAACTCAACTTACCCTTTTGCCTAAAACAACTAAAACCCTGAAGCAAAACCAAAACCTGAAAAAATGGCTTTCAAGATCCTGAGCTCAAGGCAACAAAGAATACTAATCCTAAGAGATGAAAAACAAATGAGGTGAGCCCTACAATTTGTCCACATTTGTTGCCTTCAGAGAGTTTCTAGGCAACAGAACAGAGAAGGAAAGCCCCGGAGGAGCCTGATGGACTACCAGACATGAGAAGACAGATCGGAGATTCCACAGAGAATAAGGCAGCTAGATTTTTCATTACAGAGTACTGGAGGGAGGAGGAGAGCTGCACAGAGGTGGAACTCTAAACATCAACAAAGGGTTTCCATTAATTATTTAGCAGAGTACCAATTATTACACATGCGTGGAGAAACCACTTGAGTGGGAAAGAACACCTGAAAAATCTAGAGAAAACACTGACTAGCACGTACAGGCTAGGAATAGTATCTGCTTCCATCATCCAGGCCGAACAACCTCATAATATAAAAAGCATTGGGAAGAGTATCCAAAATGGTGCTGTATCAGTGCATGCGTTCTGCTAAGTCATGTCTGACTCTTTTGTGACCCCATGGACTGTAGCCCACCATGGCCTTCTGTCCATAGAATTTTCTAGGTAAGAATACGGAAGAGAATTGCCATTTCCTTGTCCAGGGATCTTCCCAATCCAGGGATCTTCCCAACCCAGGGATCGAACTCATGTCTCTTGCGTCTCCTGCATTGGCAGGTGGGTTCTCTACCACTGGGCCACCTGGGAAACCCCAGTATTGGGAAATAATTAGTCCAAAACTAAATACTGATTTATTTCTACCAAAAAGTCCTTCAGTCAGTTAGTCAGTTCAGTCGCTCAGTCGTGTCCGACCCTTTGCGACCCCATGACTCGCAGCACGCCAGGCCTCCCTGTCCATCACCAATTCCCAGAGTTCACTCAAACTCATGTCCATTGAGTCGGTGATGCCATCCAGCCATTTCACCCTCTGTCGTCCCCTTCTCCTCCTGTCCCCAATCCCTCCCACCATCAGAGTTTTTTCCAATGAGTCAACTCTTCGCATGAGGTGGCCAAAGTACTGGAGTTTCAGCTTTAGCATCATTCCTTCCAAAGAACACCCAGGGCTGATCTCCATTAGGATGGACTGGTTGGATCTCCTTGCAGTCCAAGGGTCTCTCAAGAGTCTTCTCCAACACCACAGTTCAAAAGCATCAATCTTTGGCGCTCAGCTTTCTTCACAGTCCAAGTCTCACATCCATACATGACTACTGGAAAAACCATAGCCTTGACTAGACGGACCTTTGTTGGCAAAGTAATGTCTCTGCTTTTGAATATGCTATCTAGGTTGGTCATAACCCTCCTTCCAAGGAGTAAACATCTTTTAATTTCATGGCTGCAATCACCATCTGCAGTGATTTTGGAGCCCCCCACAAAAAAGTCTGACACTGTTTCCACTGTTTCCCCATTTATTTCCCATGAAGTGATGGGACCAGATGCCATGATCTTAGTTTTCTGAATGTTGAGCTTTAAGCCAACTTTTTCACTCTCCTCTTTCACTTTTATCAAGAGGCTTTGTAATTAATATTTGAAAGTATAAAATATTTATGTGTAACAGTTTCTTGTATCCTAGAACAAAGCAAGACTTACAGGAATACAAAAATATTCAAAATTCAACAAGTTAAAATTCACAATGACTGTCTTCCATTAAAAAAATTTCAGGCATTCAAAAAAAAAAGGCAGAAAAATTTGATCCATAATGAGGAGAGAACCTAATCAATTGAAACTAACCCAAGCATTGAACCAGATGTTAAAAAAGGCAGACGAGTGATTTAGACAGTCACTAAAATTAATGTACGTGTTAAAAAAATTAAGTGCAAATATGGAAGATATAATAAAGATAAAAACTGAACCTGAAGGTGAAAATTACAATGTGTAAGATGAAAAATACACTGGATGGAATAAATGGCAAACAGTACCAAATAAAAGATTCATAAATGTAGAAGGCACAGCAATTGAAATTATCCAAAAGGAGACACAGAGAGAAAAGAAATAAAATAATAATAAAGCATCAATTATGTATGGGACAACTTTAAGCAGTCTAATATATATGTAATTGTAATCCCCAAAGAAATGGGAGAGGAAGAGAAAAATATGTGAAGGAAATGATCCAAACTGGATAAACTCTGAAGCCCACAGAGCCAAACTCAGTGAGCTTCACGTACAAGAAGCACAAAGAAAATTACACTTTAGTATATCATATTCAAATTACTCAAAATCAATTTTAAAAAGAAAATATTTTCTAAGTCCAGAGGAAAAGATATGCAATGTACAGAGTAACTAGGGTAAGAATGAAAGCAGATAGCTCCCTGGAAACAATATGAACAAGAAGATACTGAAACAACTTGTTTAAGTTTGGAAAAGGAGAAGACACAAAGGTGACATCACTATAGATTCTGTAACTATTACAAAGACAGGTAATATTTTGAACAACCTTTTTTCAAATAAATTAGAAAAAGGACAAATTTCCTGAAACACTAACAAAAGTCACTCAAAAAGAAATGAGTAACCTATGTCTTACAAAAATTGAATATTTAGTTTAAAACATTACCAGAAAGAAAACTCCAGGCTTAAAGGACTTCACTTTAAGTGAATTCTATCAATCATTTAAAGAAAATGTAATACCAATTCCATACAACTCCTCCAGAAAATTGAAGAGGAGATAATACATTCCAACTCCTTTTATGAAGCCAGCATTCCTTTGATACTAAAGCTTAGTAAGGATGCTACAAGAAAAGTATAGATTAATATCCCTTATGAACTTAAGGGAAAATATTCTAAATAATATTCTACAAATTGAATTAAACGACATGTAAAAAGAATATATCATGACTATGCATGCATGCATGCTAAGTCGCTTCAATCGTGTCCGACTCTGTGCGACCCCAGAGACGGCAGCCCACCAGGCTCCCCCGCCCCTGGGATTCTCCAGGCATGAACACTGGAGTGGGTTGCCATTTCCTTCTCCAATGCATGAAAGTGAAAAGTGAAAGTAAAGTTGCTCAGTCATGTTCAACTCTCAGCGACCCTATGGACAGTAGCACACCAGGCTCCTCCGTTCACAGGATTCTCCAGGCAAGAATACTGGCTAAGTCAAGTTTATACTAAAGTGCAAGGATGGTTTAATATTTGTTAACCAATCAATATAATTCCCCCTGTTAACAAACTAAATAAAAACAAAGCAAAAAAATCCACATTTAATAACACATTAAAGACACAACAATATCTCAATATTAGATACTGAGAATCATATACATTTATGTATATACATACACTTCAGAGTTACTTCACAATCAAAATATTTCAATGATCTTTGAAGGGAACACAATTGCAAAACTAAGTAGATACAGCTGCTAGAAATATCTAGCATGATAAATCTGTGGACACTGCTTTCACATTTTTCACCACAAAAAAAAAGGAGGAGGAGGAGGAAGAGGAATCAAAACAAGCAAAACAGTTTCTTAGCAGATTCAACTTTTCCTCTCATCATTTTAAGAATGAAACAAACCGAAATGACAAATATATTAGTAAGTGTAGCTCTGTGTACCTGAAGTGCCTTACTAATCATTTTATCTAACTGTCAGCAGCTTAATGCCTCACTTTGACTGCTACTGGGCCAAAATATGAGGGTCTCACAGACTGGGAAATGGTTCCTAAAGGATATGCTAAGGCTACTGAAGCAAAAGGGGGTAAGTCAAAAGTCTACTAGCAGCAGCTACTGATTAGCCAGTGTGAAAATATTTCAATATTTTAACAACTGGTACAACTACGCTCATGTGAACTGGCTGAAATTAGCTCTGTGGAATTGTAGTGTGGACAGGAAAACTCATACACATTAAGCAATCTATCAGCATCATCTTGTGATCTAAGAAATAACTCTATTAGAAAGTCAGGAAGAGCAGTACCAGGAGACAAGAGATCAGAGTCCTTGCCCCATCTTGGACCAATTAGCAGCTGTGTAAACTTTGTCAAGCTACTTAATGCCTCTAAGCATCAGTTTTCTCATCTGTTAAATAAGAGGAAAGAGTTGAGAAAACAAAGAGAAGGATGGGAAACTACAAAGTAAGGAGAAAAGAAAAGCACAAAGGTCACAGAATGAAGAGACAAGGTAGAAGGACATGAAAAACACAGGATTAGAATAAAATATAAGGGGATTCAAATAAGATTATTCTATAAAATGATACACCAAGCAAGAAGTTTAGATAAAAACATTAACATCAATTATCCTCTATGTCTCCATTAAGTATAAATTCAAACAAGATGGTCTCCAGAAATTAAGAAAAAAAGCCTTTCTTCTTCATTTATTATATTTTTCTTGATTTCTTCTAAGAAATGTTTGTATCCACTGTAATAATATTTTTCTATATATAAAAACAAAAGTTGATATTGTTACTAGACTGTCCATATAACTGGTTTACTCATTACAGACTAAACTGTTTAACTCAGTGGGAAAAAGATGCAAAATACTGTGATACCTCCAAGATCATTTCTTTACTTACAATTTATTCCTTACACACATATAAAACATACTTTATGTAGCTTAAACAATCAAGTCTTAAGTAATTTACACAATCCATTTTTGGCCAATACAAAAATATGGAGGGTGGAGAAGAAGATATATTTCCCATTATGTGATAAAAAATACAAAATTTATTTCTCTCTTTCCTTTTTTAAAAAGTTCCTTGAATAGAACAAATCCTCCCATCCTAAATTTTAGAGTTTATCCTGTGAGTATTATAAAAAGGACATCATGTAATGTAATGGTATAAAGCTTTGCTTCATCTTTACAAAAATGCAATGAAATTAAATTTCTTTAACAAATTAGGAAATATGACAGCTCTGCTTAATTCCAATATTTTCAAAGTTTTCATTTCAATACATTAAAAAAATAAAGGCGAATAACTGTTTTTAAAATGCATAAGTATTTTAATATCTTAGCAGCATTCTAGTTATGGTACCTCTGTTTTAAAACATCATTAATTTACTTCTAATTTCTTCCCTCTGGGCTTCTAATTTCATTTGAGCTGAAATTTCTCATATGTGGTCTTAGTCTGAAGTGAGTTTTTTTAACACTGTCATTTAAAAATCTCATCACAACTGGCTTATACAATATTCAAGAAAAAGTGTGGAATATTAAAGTATACTGAGCTTCATGCTAAGACACAGCATCTACCACAGAGTTAATCATTATTAACCAATAACCCAAATGCTAAATATCTAGACTTTGAAGCAGCAGAAGCAGCAGCCTCAGTTCTACAGAAATATGAGATGTTGTTTTTCTCATCTAAAGTCTAAGTGTACAGAACAATGATTTCCCAGCCTTTTCAATATGCCCTTTAGTATCACCTGTTCTTCTGTGTATACATTTATTTTGAAGATTTTGCCTGGCAGACAGATTTTGTAGAGTAAGAATTAATATAGTTTCATATCTTTTATAAATGAAGACACATGTAACAGCCAATCAGATCATCTACCATATATGAGAAAGGCTGTCATGGTCTGTCAATGTAATAAATAGTGAAAAAGCTCAACTGGCTAAGTCCTCTGTAGCCCTTACTGGAGTAACATAATTAATGTTAGGACTTTTAAGTGTTAATAAGAACACACAAATCTTAAGCTGGTGGATCCTTAGGAATCCAGAGATGGACTTCAGGTAGCAATCATTAGTTTCAGGAATTCTGACCTTTTTTTCTTATAGTTTTTAAAATTAAATCTAGAAAATTAGTAGTATATTATACTTATCACATACTTTTTCTTCAAGTTAAGTTTGATATGCTTATACTTTCTCCTGCTCTACTCTCCTATTGTGAAATCACTGCATGAAACATCAATTCATATTGAAAAATCTTTGTAGAAAATCAGGTATTATTATTTTGCATGTCCTTCAAATTATGGTGATACTTTCCTTATTTGATGCAAGGAGGCATGCATGCTCAGTCATGTCCTACTCTTTGAGACCCCATGGACTGTAGCCCGCCAGGCTCCTCTGTCCATGAGATTTCCCAGGCAAGAATACTAGAGTGGCTTGCCATTTTCTACTCCATGGGATCTTTCTGATCCATGGATCAAACCAATGTCCCCTGAGTTTCCTGCATTGGCAAGCACATTCTTTATCACTGTGCCACCTGGGAAACACCTGTTTAGTTGACAGTTAAACCTAATAAATGCTTTCAAATGGATACAGTAGTAGATATATATTATTAATTCATAAATTTTACAATTTGCTTCTTAAGCTAAGTCATATTTGCAACTAGGTAAAGACTGTTGCTGAAGGTGAAGCTCCAGTACTTTGGCCGCCTGATACAAAGGGCTGACTCACTGGAAAAGACCCTGATACAGGGCAATATTGAGGGCAGGGGGAAAAGGGGTCAGCAGAGGATAAGATGCTTAGATAGCATCACGGACTCAATGGACATGAATTTGAGCAAACTCCAGGAGATAGTGAAGGATTGAGGAGCCTTGTGGGCTACAGTCCACGGGGTCGCAAAGAGGCAGACACAACGTAGCAACAGAACAACAACAATCTGATGATGGCCGTATTCTAAAATCTTCAGGTGACACTTGTTACTGATGTGGTTTAAATTGTTTCATACTATGCTTTAGTTTCTAAAGTTTTCCAAATCAATACTACTTCAAATAAAAAGAAAAATTATCCATATCACTCTATTGCTTTAATTTTTTAAGTTTTCATTAAATGAAGTCTTTTTTATCTGCCATTTCTTATCATTTATATGTAATTTTAATCTCATAGTTGAGCTGTGAAAACATGGAATATGTGTCCCTATCATATGTGGCATACATTTTTTATTTTGCTTAATATTATCTTTGATTTCTGCCACATAGTAAAGAGTTCAGGCCCTGGAGTAAGTCAGCCATGAGAATGAGTCTCTTAAGGATATAACGCCCAGCAAGTTACTTCACTCATATGAACTTCAGGGTCCTCATCCAATAGGACAAGCATTTCCCCATCGTAGGTTTCCTAAGACTGAGTGATGAAAATAAGCCGTTATAAAGCACACAGCATAAACCTGCCAGCGAAACTGCAGGCAATTGCCACCACCATCCTTTACAGCCCCGGGGCAGCCATCTTTCACTGAAGCCCTTGCCTCAGCCTCCTCCTCCTACTAGTGTACGCCATCTGTATTTCTTTTATATTTATTGCAGTCTTCCCACTGAGCTATTTTTGTTTGTTAGTTTTCCTAGCTCAGAAATAAAGAATATATAATATAAGAGGACATATATCCCTATTGGCTATTTTAAAATAAATTTTCCTCCAGGAGAAGCACCAAGTGAAAAACACATATATTGAAAGGAGGTCTTCAGTAACTTTTGGGGACTAACTCGGATTTTTCCTGAAGGTGAGATAACCCACCAGCACTCTGGATACACCAAATACCCTGAGCTGGAACGCTTGGTTTATTGGCTTATTAGCACTTCCCAAACACTGACAGACAAACCTCTGCTGCAAACTGCTTCTAGTTGAGCAGCTTAGCACCTTTTCACTTGGCAAGAGATGGATTTCCAAAACTAGGCTTTGATTCACAAATACTTCCTTGACTAAATTATAATTCCCTAAACCTGACTTTTTTTTTTTAATCTTTGCCACAAAATGGAGTTTGCTTTCTGTACCTCTCACCAAAATAGGGCGCTTTTTATAAAGCTTATATTTCACTGTTCTTGTAAGATTATCTGCTTGATAAGAATATCATTTGGAGTACTTTTTCATTTAAAAAATTTTTAGATAGAAGTCCTGAAATACATTCCTAGGCTCATTCTCTTGCATTTCAACAGGTCAAAAGAACTTGTAATTCTTCCTTCTTGAAGCAAAATATACTTAAATGAAAACAAAAGTAAGGAAAGTGGGAGGAGCAAGTATTTAAAAGTTATATTCCTTTCAGTATTATTGTATACTCTATTGTCACACATTTAAAAATGAGAGTTTAAAGACTAAAGAAATCCATAAAATTTATTTTCAGGTCCTTATAAAAATATATTATCTTTACAATGCTAGGTGTGTGTGCCTCTGTGTGTGTCTATAACTGCCATAATCAGAAAGCATTCTTTGTCAAAACAAACTTCTAAAGCTTTGGCACAGAGTTTTGTAAAGAAAGTTCTTATGACTGACACCAGAACTAAAAGTCCCAAGGGGAGTGTCCATCCAGCAAAATTTTCTTTCATCATTAATACTGCCCAATGCCCTAAGCAGCCCTGGTCTTTGCGTCCCCACGGCATGCCGGCATGCCCACCCTGTCTTATAGCATCTCCATCCCCTACCCCTGCCCAGGTCTGCCATCCTTGCCATTCCCCTACTCTGACCACAGGTAAACCAAATTAGAAATAATCATTTTCCAAAAAATGAATTTGAAGAAAGGGTATATTTTTCTTTCTTAGCAGCACATACAAATGGATGCAGTGCCTTCAAACTAAAACATTTACATTCACCAGTAGAACAAAAAAACTCAATCATTAAAGTTCCAAAAGAACTATTTTTCAATGATGATTTAACCCTACAAGAAACAAATATAATCTGCTCTCTGCCGCAATGGATAAAGACAAATATGAAATTAAAAATTAAAAATAAAACAAGTACCTTCTATTGTTTATTTTCTACCCTTTTCTTAATTAAAATTAATTCATTTCACTATTCCCCATGCTAAAACAAGCTATAATCCTAATTACAAAGAACTATTGGGGGGAAATGGTTAGTTTAGCAAATATTTGAAGGCTTTTCCCCTAAAACCACATGTAAAACATAAGACAGTACAGCTTTCAAAAAACTACAGTCACATTACCTCTTCCAAAATTTAGTTTACTGTGTGGAATCATGTCGCTCACCACAGCTCCTGATGAAAAGGTGGAGTCAAAAAAGGAAGTATGCTAACATTTAAATATAACACAAGTGTAATTAAGCAAACACAGTCTTCTGAATGGAAAATTCAAAACATGAGATTTACAGCACTTCATGTAGTAGAAGTAACTTCAGAAAAAAGGGCAGTTTCCAAGGGTTGAGAGGTGAATGCAGAGGGTGTCACTAAGCTTTTGGTTAGTCTCAAAGAGGTACCACTGTGGCTAATTATTTTCTATGCTTCTGTTGATAAGCATTATACTTTTCACTCTTCTGTGAAAAAAGACCCAAAATTAATGAGAACCATAAAGATTCCTTAATCAGCTTATATTGTGAAAGAGTATTAAAGTCTCCACTTTCACAACAGGCACATGAAATACACACTTTTATGATATATTACTAGCACAGGAACTTACATCTCTCTCCCCTTGAACCACCTGCAAATTTTAATAGTCATGTATCGCCAGGGTACCAGAAACTCATAAAAGTTTAACCTGCTAATTAACAAGTAGGTAAAGTTCCAGCCCTGTACCATAATTCGTTTGCTTCCAAGCATAGTCGGCATAACCAAGAAAATATTCTTTTGGATTGTTTTCCAAGGCAACTATATTCCAGGCCCGATTCCTTATCCAGGTCATTAAGAAGTAAAAGCATACTATATATATATATGTGTGTGTGTGTGTGTGTGTGTGTATATATATATATATATATATATATATATATATATAATATTGTCCTTAGGGAGGTGAAAAAGTTAGTGAAAATGTGGAGGTCTAAAAACAGATGTGATTATCTCCGAAAAGCTGCTACCAGGAGAATTTTACTTGGATTAGGTCACTCTTGTTTCAGATTCAATCTGTACCTTTCCCAGTGTTGTTACAATATAGGTCTGTGCCTTGTCTCATTCTCTTTACCTAGAGGCTGCAGTATAAATAGATATATATTTATTAGGGCTGTTTGCTCTTATATAAATATCCAAAACATGATCTCAAATGTGGGGCCCACAAAACACAGAAATTTAAAGAAAGGGTTGCAAGAAAGAAAAAGTCTCCCAATTCTTGCCTGTAACAATGGTGATGGCTACTAATGACATTCCGATGAGATGACCTCAGGCTATGTAAGTTTCATAAAGGGACCATTAGTGTCAAGGCCCTTGGTCTCAGTCCCGGCCCAGTTAGTTGTACTAGGAATTACTACCATATTAAGAGATCGGTTATTTTTCTGAACTTACAATACCAGGCAGAGCCATTTTCTTTTTCTGATGTTTTATTTATGTGAACTAGCCTCGCAGAGTTGGACACAACTGAAGCGACTTAGCAGCAGCAGCAGCCTCCTAAGAGGGTAATTAAAATATTTATGCCAGAAAGCTACAGGAGGTATTAGATGACGTCTGATTTTTCTATGGCTGAGAGAATATCTGCTTATGTGAAAGTCAACAGACAGATCCAATTTAGGTAGTGGCTCATTCATTCACTTTTACTTTATCGAGTGCCTTCTGTAACTCAAGAACTGGGTACTGTAGGTACAACAATAAAAAAGACAACAAGACTCTGCCCTCATATAACTGATAGTCTAGTGAGGACAAACCATTAGGCTGGTTCTTCAATATTTACTGATTTTAACAGGATTCATTTCTTTCTAGCATCAAATTAACAAACACACACACGAAATAATAATAATAGTATTTATTGAGTACCAACTTTGTGGCAGTATAACGGCAAGCACATTCTGTATGTGAATATATTCCCTGGTAGCTCAGATGGTAAAGAATCCACCTGCAATGTGGTAGACCCGAGTTTGATCCCTGGGTTGGGAAGATCCCCTGGAGGAGGGCATGATAACCCACTCCAGTATTCTTGCCAGGAGAATTCCACGGGCAGAGGAGCCTGGTGGGCTACAGTCCATGGGGTTTCAAAGAGTCAGACATGACTGAGTGACTAAGCACAGCACAGCACAGCACAGATGCAAATATATTCATTTCATCCTCCCATTAATTTCATATTGCAAATACTAGGTAATTATGAAGTTAAGTAACTTGACCATTGATACACAACTAAATATGGCAGAATTCAGCCCTACATCTGACTCCTGAGCATTTGTTCTTATTACTTCACTATCTCTGTCTGAAAAATATTTTAGGCTCTAATCTTAGAGGATCTCAGTCTATGAAATACAGAAATCTTCTGCAGAATTTATATATGTAGACAAAAGGAAACACAATCAGTTTTCCTTTAATGACTAGGATAGTAGTATCCTCTTCCTTAACTATCTCCAGAGCACAGTCCCAAGTGAAATCTAAAAAAACACTTCACCAGTTTTACTACTGTTCTATGGAACTGATGCATCCCTGATGTTTTTACATTTAACTCAAAACCACTTCATTGAGTCTCAAGAAATTGAACCCCAAGTAATTGCCTAATTACTTAGACACACTGTGCTAGGTGCTGTGTGGGCAGTGGGGCTGGTTTTTGGATCAGAGATCTTACTCCTTGAACTGACCAGTTACAGAAGGCCAGGCACTGACTTTGAATCTCCTGTTCATGTTTGGTTGTTCACATATTTTTGCATTTTTTTTTGTTTGCCTCACTGTATGTCACCCTTTGAGATTTGGTACAGTACCGTAACACCTCACAATGGAATCAACAGAAAAACAAAATTTTAACATACAATGTTATTTGTCTCTGTAAACAAGGAAGACCTTCTGCAGGGGACATACAAAACACACTTTCCTTCTGCAGAGAAGAAATTCTTCAGTCACGTAGAAGAGATGATCAAGTGAAACTCAGAGGTTATTCTAGACATAGAGCAAAAAAACTCAATATATAGGTCAATAAATCTGAAGATTAGGAAAGCTGGGTCTTCTCTAACAGTTCGAGATGCAAGTGAGATCTATAATAAAATTTAAAAAATCAGATCTTGGAATTTGATATATTTAAACATAAATATATACAGTGATCAGAGATTTCAATAGGAGATTACCTAAGGTAGGTCCTATACTTATTGATGTACCTTTAATTGGTTACAGACATACAGCTTATATAGTTGCATGACTATTTTCAAGTCATGCATTTTCAATAGCATGTAATCAAGCTATTTCTTTTGATTCACCTAAGAAGATTTATATATTATTTCAGGGAGCTTATCCTGGTGAATAATTTGAAACAATTCATACTTGTGTATATGAATATAGTCATTCTTGCTGTTTGATTTCTAATAGCCAGAGAAAGAGACTGAGATAGAATGAGTGAGAGGCAAAGAAAAGTTTAACTACATATTTTGCTCATTCTTGTTATTTTTTATTTTCTGATCGAACAACATTTCCTTTTGGTTTTGTATATCTAATTTTCCATATCCCTAATATGCTTCTTGCCTACAATCCTCAACCTTCAAAAAATTTTCCTGCACCTGCAAGGTCTCTCCCTTCTTCATTAACCAGCACCGACTCATTTTTCAGGTTTTAGCTTGAAGGCTATTCTTAACAGAAGCTTACCTGACCTCCTGAGGGTGGGTCAAATCTCTGTTGAGTACTCTCATAACGAGTTCTTCTTTTCCTTCACAACACTTATGGGATGCCTTAATTACATATTTTCTTCTATAATTATTTGATTGTCACACGTTTTGCTCATGAAAGCAAGAACTCTAAAGGTAAGAACCACTGGCGTATCAGCTCAGAGACTGAGATAGTAGATACTCAAAAAATGTTTATGAGGGTGGCCAACTCATCAACAGTTCATTTATTTGTTCAATTCATTCATTTATTTATATGCATTTAATCAATTAATTCTGCCATTCAATTCTAGTAAGTATATACAGAGAAATTACTTGATAAGACACTGTGCTAAACTCTAGGGTTACAAGCAAATACACAGCAGAAATTGCTTTCACAAATACACACAATCCAGATGAAAGATACAGGAAAATAATACACACAATAAGGTGCTTAAGCTTTATTACAGAAAGAAACATGGGAACATAGAAAAAGAAGTAGTTAAAAATAGTTGTCTATTCCTCCCACCAATAAATGATTACCAATCAAATCATAAGACCTAATATGCCATTCTACAGTAATAATAATTTAACCATAAGAGTGACCAAATTTTGTTATTGTATTTTGTATCTGTTTCTACTGAAATTAAATGGCAAATTAGCAATATCTTACCATGTAAGGATATACCTCACAGAATTTATATACTTAACCAGGAAAGTTAAGTCTGTATGCAGACACAGTCAATATAATTCCCTACTCCAAATCTGTAAATAAAGAAATTTTGTATCCAACTCTCAAAACATGCAATCAGATGTACAATAAGAAATGAAATGTAAACATATTTCTCTAAGCCACTAATTTGCTATCAAGCAAGGACTTTAAGGACCAAGCTGACTCTGACTCATAGCTGTGCAATTCTATGATTGCGTTTGCTTAAGCCACAGCCAGCGTTTTATATAATCACTCTGTTTAGAACATCAAATTTCCTGTGGATTTTTATACTTGCTATGCCATCCTAAATTTTCTCTCTGAAGGTTAACATAATGTTTATGGTGTTTTATTGAGTTTTTTTCTTGAAAGAGATGCCTAACCAATAAAGAAGGGGAGGAAAACAAGTTTCCATTCAGCTCTATTAGAGGCTGTTATACCTACAAAATGCATTCTGATCATCAACAATCCCAAATACTAACCAGTCTCTCAATTTCCAGATCCGTTTCTACACTGTTGCAAGAGTTGAGTTCTCTAAACCAACATCCTTATCATGCTTCTCACATGTCTTAAACCTTCTGATGGTCCTCCAACACATTCAGGATAAAATTCAATTTCCTTGGCTTAGCAAACAAAAGCCTCCATAAACTGGCCCCTGTCTTCCATTCAGGTTTATCCTGCACCTCACCCAATCTTGCATTTTATACTCTGCTGATCCTGAAAAGTTCATGGTAGCTCTTACACACTATAATGTCTCATGTCTCAGTGTCTCTGTTCATGCTCTTTCCTCAGTGCAGAGCTGGCTTCTGTCCTGACTGGTATCACTACTTAGCTTTTAAGATTTACTTCAAGAATTCTTTGCTCTAGGAGGCCTTTTCTGAGTTTACCACCTCAGGTTAGGTGACTTAGTTTCTCATGACGATTTGAGACATCTATGTTGTTATACTTATTATATTATACTGATATGATCTGCTTACCTATCGTATTTCTGGCTAGCCTACAGGATCCTTGAGAACTCAAGAACAGGAAAACATGTCCTTTTTTTTTTGTATCTTCCAACTCAAGTTATTTTCCAGCAACCATGGTGTTTTAACACAAGATTGGTGTTTCATAAATATTAGTCATTGCCTTTCTCAAAAAGATACTTAAGAATTTGCATAATAGATTGGCAGGAGAGGAATCAAACAAGTATTATACACAAATACTCATGAACGGGGAAGTAAATATGAGATGTGCCACAAAGGAGTGTATGTGTAAAGATTGATAAGAGTTGAGAGAAGAAATTGACTGAGATAATCATCAAGGAATCTTCCTACACAAAAGTTCTACGTGAATTGGGTAAAATCTTGACAGGATACAAAATGGAAAGAGAGGCAGAGGAAACACCTGTATAAATAAGTCCCAGAAGCAGGTAATGACAGATTATGAACTCTGAGGAGTAACTCTGGCCAAGAGAAGTACAGGGAGCTGGATAGTGTGAGGATAGGATAGGTTAGAGAAACGAGGTTCTTTGAACGCTCATGTGTTTAATGAGTTTAGTTTCTTAGACACAAGTAAGACAAAAACCACTGCAGACTGTTGAGCAAGGTTTTGACAAGACAACAGACCATTGTTCACGCCTATGTCACGCTGCTGAGGCATTAGAGCTATTTCCGGTCACCATCACCACCACTTCAGCTCTGTCACTTTAAATATGGAATTCTCCAGGCTAGATTACTGGAGTGGGTTACCATTCCCTTTTCCAGGGGATCTTCCTGACCCAGGGATCCAACCTGGGTCTCCTACATAGCAGGCAGATTCTTTACCACTCAGCCACCAGGGAAGCCCAAATGGGAGACACTAAGTATTATTATGAAAAGCCCAAAGATTCCAGGTTAAAGAAGGTCCAGAAGAGCTGGGTCTTTTACAGGAGAAAAAGGCCATCCAAAGCCCCAGCAATCTGCTCCCACTTCTTCTCTCCACCTATGTCTTCAGTAGAGGTAAACAGCGGTGTGTGTGTATATGTGTGTGTGTGTGTTAGTAGCTCAGTTGTGTCTGACTCTTTGCAACCCTATGGGCTGCAGCCCGCCAGGCTCCTCCATCCATGGGATTTTCTAGGCAAGAATACTGCAGTGGGTTGACATTTCTTTCTCCAGGGTATCTTCCCGACCAGGGATCAAACCCAGGTCTCCCACACTACACGCAGACTCTTTACCATCTGAGACAAACAGCTATAGAATCCTGCAAAGCAACTATACAAAGGTGAAAAGCCATGCCCAGCAGATCAGGGAGGAGCTGCCCTTTCTTTGAGTACAAATCCCTTTCAGAGATTCATCCCTAAAGAAATCATCAGGTCATTTTGTGTTAGCCCATGAAATCAGAACTGTGTCACACTTTAAGTAAGTGTACAGTATTTCATAAAAATTCCAACCCCAAGTAGTTTTCAAACAGCAAATATTCAACATGCCACAACTGAAAGGATAAAAGTAACAAAAGTTGGGCAAAATATAGGAAAACTTACTTCCTCCAGAGCAGCCACAAATAGCCTAAGAATGAAGCTTAGATTTAAGCATTTCCAATCATTTTCATACCACAACTAAGGTTTCTCAGTCTAGCTTGCACAAATTGGACTGCTGTGTTTATTTAACAACTGATTGTTTAAACTAAACACTCATGCCCCACTCCATTAGGGAAAGAAAACCTAAGGGGAAAGTTATTTTTGCAAAATGCAGCCTTGATTTACATGACACAATCTCCAGTCCTTGGAAGAGATGATCTTTGATGATTATTTTCCTTTACCAGGCCTTCACATTTCTCAGTTCTCCTTCCACTGCCTCTCCTATCCAGCAGAGCCCTAATTCATCTCCATCCTCTTCTACCTGACTCACATCATTCCATGTATACACTGACGCACAGCTCCCAATTTTTCTATGTCTCATTGGTCAGCGTCCCCCTTCATGGCAGATACTGTCCACTAAACTCATGCACTCGCTTCAGGCTCTCATTCACACCTCTTAGACACCCTATCAGTGAACAGACACATGTCCACTTCACAGAGAAATTGAGAAGTCATCTGATGGGAGGGAACACTACTAGCCTTGGGCTCTGAGGACAAAACACTTGTCTGACTCCACACCCATCCTTTACCCTCATCTCTCATGTCAGTAGGCAAACGTGTTCTTCACCCCACCAATCGCTATCCCAATCTATTCTACAGCTGTGACACACCAGTGTATCAGAAATGTACATTTCTAACGTGATGATCCAAAAGTCTCTCTCACAATTACACACTAAATGCCTTCTTTTTTGTTGTAAAATTGAATTTTAAAAGGGGAAATCAGTTCTTTGGTCACATTCCACCAAAGGCCTTATAACTCTTTTTGTTTTTTCACTTTCACTGAAGACATGGCTCCAAAGTAGCATGCAACTTCTTCTATCTAGTACTGTCAACCTCCAAATATCCAGAGTAGCCACTGAAATAAAATAATCCAAGATGGACTCCCCCACAACCACTCCAAATCTCTGCAGTCTGTGAGTCTTCCTTTGGATTCTGAGGGCAACAAGCCAGTGCAAGGATGCCCTGGGTGCTTGTACATGAGGATGGTAAAAAGGGGACCCATTACCCTCTAAGCTACACTGCTGCTGCACATTTTTATGAGTCTCCAGCCTGAAGAAGCAGAGACAGAGACATGACTTCAAACTTACTGGGGTCAGAGCTGCTTGCTACACAGGTCCCTGGGTGTGTTACACAGCCCTGTTCTGAGGTTCTTTCCTGAAAAGTGGCCTGTGAATATTTTGGAGAGACAGAAGGGGTGTGAGGTACCTCACTGTCATACTCTGCAAAACACACAGCAAACACTCTGGTGAATCTCAAGGGAAGAAGCCCAACTTTTGTTGATTAGAATGGTCTCCTGATGCTCCTCCAAGAAAATGTGATGCTTGGGGAGAAGGAGCCTTGCAGAGGTGTGACTTGAATGACAATCACTTTCTGGATTACTCACTCACGTTTACTACTATGAAGTTCCCTTGTCAACAAAACAAGTGAAAGCTGAGCTTTACTGTGTCTCAAACAATGAATGCCATGTGTCAGATTTTAAAAATCTGTATTTAATACAATTATGTAAAGTTTAAAAATAAAAAAAATTTTTTAAAAATCTATATTTAGCTGAAAATTTCCATACACTTTAGTTTTTCCTTCTGTACTTGATTTTATATCTCAGAATCTTTTTGTTGTTGTAGTAGAAATCTGGAAGAAAAGAGTATCATTTTTTTCCCGTTTTTGTGACACTTGGGAATAACTCTCACCCTTGTAAATTTAGTACAGAGGGGTGGGTTTTTTCAGTTTTCCCATATTGTTTTACTCAGTACCACCTGATAAAAAGCTTATAGAAATTAGCTTTGCCACACACCACTGACCTGCAGAGTCATTTTTCAGCTTCATGAACAAGTCCAAAGGAGAGGAAATTATTTTTTATTAACCAGGTACTAAAAACTAAAGCCTTTTATAAGGGTTTCTTGCTTCTTTCCACTGAGACCAGTAGGCAAAGGAAAAGAAATCCAACTGCAATAACTTTGCCTATAGGTGGCTTTATTAAAATCTATAAGGTGAAATTTTTTAATAGAATCAAATCATCATAAAATATGTTAGGCATTTATGGTAAATACAAGTATTATTATACACCTTCCTCCTATGACACCACCCTTGGGAGAAAAGGATTTTGTTGTTTCAAAAATGTGCTATTGTAAGGTGCACTTGAGCTCCTCTAGTTAAGGTCAAGTTGCATTTTCCATTATAAACCTGCTTCCAGGGGTTCATTACTTTGTCATAAAAATCTGCTTGAGGCTGAAATATGGCATATAGAGTCTTAACTCGGCAGCACATTATTTTTAAAAAATGTATCAGAATTGGCTAAACTCAGTGTAGTCACACTTAAATGATAAAATTATGACCGAAATATATCCCAAAGAATCCAGTGGGCTCAACTCTTAAGTTGAGCAAAGGATCACAGCCTCAATCTTATGTCTTTCCACTTGTCAAATCTAAGGATACATAAAGTCCACCACAATGCTTCCAAGCAGGGAATCTGGCAAATATTTTAAGTTGCTAACAGACAAAAGAAAAAAATAAGAAAAATAAACTTAACTCTAAAGCAGTGTTTTACTTTCTTAGGTTGAAAGTAGGCGTTTTCTAAGAACAAAGTCCTGTTTTGTTTCATCAAATTTTGAATTGAAAATACTTTCTTCTATACAGGGAAAATTAGAAGGCATTAATTAAAATATGTGAAAATACTGACTCAATCAAAAAACTGATGAGATCCTTAATAAATAATGCTCATCTGTGATATGCCTTTTTTGAATAGTGTTATGAAGAGTTTTGTTTATTTTAAAATAGTGTTAGTTGAAAAGGGGTGGTACTTTGAAGCAGTTGTGGAGAACAGTCATAAATTGAAGTCACAAGGTATATCTTCTAGTATTAGGGTTTAGAAACATAAATTCACTTTGTAGTAAACTTGGGATTTAAGATTTTGTATTGTAGCCTTGGACAATCACTTAATCCTCAATAGGTTTCAAATTCCTCACCTATAAGATGATGGAGCTGGATTCATTATTACCAGAATCCCTTCCAATTCCCTCAGCCCTGATGAAGCATTTTATACTATACCTGGTTAGGAGACTTGTTATATTATGACTCTTAAAATTACAACCCAAGAAGCTCCCTTTCTGGCCCTCCTGATTGATTTAGGACTATAAATTGAATCAATAATAATTGGGCACATGGAATTTTTTTGTCTCTTTGTTTCCTATGTAAACCTCAAAATAACTAATGTTTTGTCACCAAGCAATAAAGGGGGAATGTCATAGAGAACTGCATGTCTATACAGCAGAATGTTTAAAATCACTTCTATTTTAATTTTTCCATGTATTACATGAATTTTTAAAAGACAAATGCATTTCCTAACGAGGTCTGGATGAGGTTAAACTGAAAGAATCTTGCATTCTCAAAGGTGTCTATTAACATAGTGAAGAGGGGAAACTGGATGTATTTTCAGGAGGGGATGGTATTTAAATTTTCCTAAAACAGTAAATAAAATCAATGATCCAAACAATTCCAAACGATTCCACTGGCCAAAACCCCACCCAGGGAATAATCTCTATGTTGATCATACTTAGTGAGGAGCTTCACTGATTTCAGACTGCCACTTCCAGATTCCGTGACATGTTTTTCTGTCTGTAATAAACAACCATTTGCTTGCCTCTCAGTGTATTGAGTTGAAAATGCACTGGTATTTTTACCACCAAATTTCTCAATCAGCTTAAGTGCTAATTTGTCAATATCATTTTCCTTTCTTGAGGAATGAAAACTGTATGAACACTAACATAAAATGACCACCCTTTCCACACTTATTTTCTTGAAAACACCTTTAACCATATATATCTCGATGCTTCTATTTCAATTTTTATCCATTATCTCCCTTTATTGCCTATTTTCTTGCATTCCAGATCTATTCCCTCTGTTCCCTTCTTGGTTCTGCCCAAAGATAGGAAACAAAAAATGCTTTCGTTCCCAACATAACATAGACTTCTGTCCTTAAAAAGGGAATAGGCCAAAGAGGGAGGGAAGGCATTACATCATAGGTCAAAAAAAGAAAAGAAAATAAACCAAAGGAACTTGTTTTAGGACAAGATGACAATCCATCAGCCCACATTAATTCTACCATCAAAGTTAAGAACAAATGAATCAGGAGAGCTTGTATTTCCAAAGAGAACATGCTAACTGAAGAATTTTTCCCAAGTAAAACCCAGTATTTAGCTGTCTTTCCTGTATTAGTTGAATACAATTAAAACCACAAATCAGACATGTGAAAATTTTAAGCCTGATTTTCAAAAAGGAGGGTGAAAGTTAAAAGAATCATCTCTTAATAGTGCCAGTTGGGGGTAAATATTAACACCTTGACCTCCATCCGTTGAAACTACTTACAGGGATAGTAGAGTTCAGTTCAGTCACTCAGTCGTGTCCGACTCTGTGACTCCATTGACTGCAGAACACCAGGTCTCCCTGTCCATCATCAACTCCTGGAGTTTACCCAAACTTACGTCCATTGAGATGGTGATGCCATCCAACCATCACATCCTCTGTCATCCCCTTCTTCTTCCACCTTCAAACTTTCCCAGCATCAGGATCTTTTCTAATCAGCCAGTTCTTCTTATCAGGTGGCCAAGTATTGGAGTTTCAGCTTCAACATCAGTCCTTCCAATGCATATTCAGGACTGATTTTCTTTAGGGTCGACTGGTTGGAATCTCTTTGCAGTTCAAGGGACTCTCAAGAGTCTTCTCTCCAGCACCCAGTTAAAAGCATCAATTCTTTGGGGCTCAGCTTTCTTTATAGTCCACCTCTCACATCCATACATGACTACTGAAAAACCATAGCCTTGACTAGACAGACCTTTGCTGGCAAAGTAATGTCTCTGCTTTTTAATATGTTGTCTAGGTTGGACATAACTTTCCTGCCAAAGAATAAGTTTGTCTCAATTTCATGGCTGCAGTCACCATCTGCAGTGATTTTGGAGCCCCCAAAAATAAAGTCTGACACTGTTTCCACTGTTTCCCCATCTATTTGCCATGAAGTGATGGGACCAGATGCCATGATCTTAGTTTTCTGAATGTTGAGCTTTAAGCCAACTTTGTCACTCTCCTCTTTCAATTTCATCAAGAGGCTCCTTAGATCTTCTTCACTTTCTGCCATAAGGGTGGTGTAATTTGCATATCTGAGCTTATTCATATTTCTTCCAGCAATCTTGATTTCAGCTTGTGCTTCATCCAGCTCAGCATTTCTCATAATGGGAGAAATTTCTCTCTCTCTTATATGCAGCATTTCTGCATATAAGTTAAATAAGCACTGTGTCAATATACGTCAGCCATGACGTACTCCTTTCTCTATTTGTAACCAGTCTATTGTTCCATGTCCATTTCTAACTATTGCTTGCTGACCTGCATACAGATTTCTCAAAAGGCAAGTCAGGTGGTCTGGTATTCCCATCTCTTTCAGAATTTCCCACAGTTTGCTATAATCCACACAGTCAAAGGCTTTGGCATAGTCAATTGAAACAGAAATAGAGGTTTTTCTGGAACTCTCTTGCTTTTTAGATGATCCAATGGATGTTTGCAATTTGATCTCTGGTTCTTCTACCTTTTCTAAAACCAGCTTGAACAGCTGGAAGTTCACAGTTCACATACTATTGAAGCCTGGCTTGGAGAATTTTGAGCATTACTTTACTAGCGTGTGAGATGAGTACAATTGTGCGGTAGTCTGAGTATTCTTTGGCATTGGCTTTCTTAGGGATTGAAATGAAAACTGACCTTTTCCAGTCTTGTGGCCACTGCTGAGTTTTCCAAATTTGCTGACATATTGAGTGCAGCACTTTCACAGCATCATCTTCCAGGATTTGAAATAGCTCAACTGGAGTTCCATCGCCTCTACTAGCTTTGTTCGTGGTGATGCTTCCTAAGGCTCACTTGATTTTGCATTCCAGGATGTCTAGCTCTAAGTGAGTGATCACACCATTGTGATTATCTGGGTCGTGAAGATCTTTTTTGTGCAGTTTTCTGTGTATTCCTGCCACCTCTTCTTTATATCTTCTGCTTCTGCTGGGTCCATACCATTTTGGTTCTTTATTGTGCCCATCTTTGCATGCAATGTTCCCTTGGTATCTCTAATTTTCTGGAAGAGATCTCTAATCTTTCCCATTCTATTGTTTACCTCTATTTCTTTGCACTGATCAGGGAGGAAGGCTTTTTTATCTCTCTTTGCTATTCTTTGGAACTCTGCATTCAACTGGGTATATCTTTCCTTTTCTCCTTGCTGTTCACGTCTCTTATTTTCACAGTTATTTGTAAGGCCTCCTCAGACAGCCATTTTGCTTTTTTGCATTTCTTTTTCTTGGGGATAGTCTTGATTCCTGTCTCCTGTACAATATCACGAGCCTCCGTCCATAGTTCACCAGGCACTCTGTCTATCATCAGTTCAGTTCAGTTGCTCAGTCGTGTCCAACTCTTTGCGACCCCATGAATTGCAGCATGCCAGGCCTCCCTGTCCATCACCAACTCCTGGAGTTCATTCAAACTCACGTCCATCGAGCCAGTGATGCCATCCAGCCATCTCATCCTCTGTCGTCCCCTTCTCCCCCTGCCCTCAATCCCTCCCACCACCAGAGTCTTTTCCAATGAGTCAACTCTTCGCATGAGGTGGCCAAAGTACTGGAATTTCAGCTTTAGCATCATTCCTTCCAAATAACACCCAGGACTGATCTCATATCTAACCCCTTAAATCTATTTCTCACTTCCACTGTATAATTGTAAGGGATCTGATTTAAGTCATACCTGAATGGTCTAGTTGTCATCCCTACTTTCTTCAATTTAAGTCTGAATTTAGCAATAAGCAGTTCATGATCTGAGCCACAGTCAGCTCCCAGTCTTGTTTTTGCTGACTGTTTAGAGCTTCTCCATCTTTCACTGCAAAGAATATAATCAATCTGATTTCAGTATTGACCATCTGGTGATGTCCATGTGTAAAGTCTTCTCTTGTGTTGTTGGAAGAGGGTGTTTGCTATGAGCAGTGCATTCTCTTGGCAAAACTCTATTAGCCTTTGCCCTACTTCATTCTGTACTCCAAGGCCAAATCTGCCTGTTACTCCAGGTGTTTCTTGACTTCCTATTTTTGGAATCAAGTTCAAATGAAAGGCAAGGAAAGTCTAAATATGTAAATAAAACTACAAAGGAGAATGTAGCAGGAGGGTATGAGACAGGGGAATATTGAACCCTTTTTTGTTTCTAAGCTGTTGGGGATATTGATAACCTATGTGCATATCCTGTGATTCATGCAATGACATGAGCTCACCTACAATATTCCTGTTCCTTCTACAACAGCACCTGTTAGTTCCTGCCTAGTTCTTACCGTTTCTGCAATCAGCTTAAACATATTTTTTAACCTATCTATTGTTTTTCTCCCTCCTGAGAATTATAAGTTCTATATGAGCAGGAACTTTGTTTTTGTTTGCATGTACTCTTAGTACAGTGCCTGAAATACAATGTTCCTCAAAAAACATTTTTGGAAGAAAAGGAGGGAGGAGAATGAGAGGGAGTTTAGGGGAAATGACAAACAATTTGACAGTCATTGTCAGAACAATCTACTTAACTAGCAATAGTATTAAAAGATTACCTTTTCCCTACATCCTTTCTAAATAGAAATTATTCTCTATGTGTAGTTTTGGCAGGTGGATTGTTCACTTTATTTACTGTTTTAAGAAAAGGCATAATTCCAAATATTGTAAATCATCATGTGAGAAAGCATAATCTAAAGGTAGAATCAACTACTAAACCAAAACACAAATTTTCAAAAGAACATTTCTCCCAAGGTTTTCTCACTAAAATTTTTTTAAATTAAATATTATGGTGTCAACACAAAATTCTACAACTCTAGAATTCTGAAGCAAAATTAAAAGCTTCAGGATTTTCTGAAATACTTTCATGGCCTTGGGAGAGCAGTGGTTGAAAATTTCATGTTTAAAAGTCTGATATGTGTTCGTAATGTCAAGTTTCCCAAAACATAAAATCATAAGTAATGATTTTATCTCTTATGTAATCATAAGTAATTTCAAAGAAATCCAGTCTCTGAGAGAATAACCACTCCTGAGAACACTCTAAGAAAGAATGCTCTCCTTCCCAAAGGAGTACGGAGATATTTACATCAATCTCTTTTTGGAAGGCTTAGGTTGCTAAAAATGTAAATGTGAAAATATCTAATGTAATTCATTTATTTTGCAATTCCACAATCTACATACATGGGAGGCGTGGCATGCTGCAGTTCATGGGGTCGCAAAGAGTCAGACACAACTGAGCGACTGAACTGAACATACATGATATACCCATTACATAGGTACATCGTTTTCCAACACAGAAAACATGCAAATGAGTGTCAATCCAAATAATTAACACTGCTTTATTTTTATCTAGCATTTCATACATTATCTTATTTAATCTTTAAAATAACTTTGTAAAGTTGATAAAATTAGCCCTATTTTAAGGTTAAATTACTTGAAGCTCACAAGAGATACTGGTAGAGCCATGATTCAAAGCCTGAACTTACTTCAACTATCATATCTATCCAGTTTAACTGCCTCTATACACCACAGTATTTTAACAAAAATAATCCTCTTTTGATAGGACATCATACATAGTGCAATCATCCATTGAAATCCACATTGTAATATTAATATCATTTTTATGGAAATTGTCTTGTAAATTACATATCAACTTCTTATGTTAATAAAAACATTATCAAATGTTCTGATATTTGTATATTTAACTCAGTAAAGATTTTTTTAAATTTTGTTAAATTATGGTAAATAAAACTTTAAAAACTAAAACATATAAGTATTTAAAAATATATAAATGTCATTTACTGATTTTTATTTATTTATTTTTTAATTTAATTTTATTTTTTGAAACTTTACAATATTGTATTAGTTTTGCCAAATATCGAAATGAATCTGCCACAGGTATACCCGCGTTCCCCATCCTGAACCCTCCACCCTCCTCCCTCCCCTCCCCTCCCTCTGGGTCGTCCCAGGGCACCAGCCCCAAGCATCCAGTACCGTGCATCAAACCTGGACTGGCGACTCGTTTCATACATGATATTATACATGTTTCAATGCTATTTTCCCAAATCTCCCCACCCTCTCCCTCTCCCACAGAGTCCATAAGACTGATCTATACATCGGTGTCTCTTTTGCTGTCTCGTACACAGGGTTATTGTTTCCATTTTCTAAATTATACAGAGTGAAGTAAGCCAGAAAGAAAAACACCAATACAGTATACTAACGTATATATATGGAATTTAGAAAGATGGAAACATTTACTGATTTTTAAAGTGTCCTTTAATATAAGAAACAACACACTTATACATTCAACAGTTCTGCTAAATCCCTACTTTTCAATCTCATAGGTAGTGGTCCTACTACAACTTGGCAGAGATGAAATCTACAGAGTATAGCTCTGAAACAGTGAATTTTCACAGAGAATGATTTTAGTATATTGGCAAGCTTTTGATCCTTGGATCTATTTCAGAATAAGTTGTGTAACTTTCCACACACAGAGACAGATAGACACACACACACACACATACCCAGGCTCCATTCCCTTGAATCAGCAAATTGGAATTTCCAAAACACACCCCCAATATACATATTTTTAAGAACTTCACAGAGGATTCTGATTATGAATCAAGGATGAGAAACAATTATTATGACAATAATTTCCTCTGACAACTTATCAAAATAATATTTTATGGCATTACAGAAAATTGATGCTTGCAGTATCTTTAAGGATTTCAGCCTTTGCCACCTCTCAGCATTTCACAATCACACCACATCCAATATGCACCACTTTAATTTTAATTTGTTAAAATCAACAAGACATCTGCATAATTTTAGTGATAAAATTAAGACATCCCCACCTTTTGGCATCTTTTTCACAAACAAGGTATGATTGTAAAGGATAGCCTCTTCCTAAATATTTAAGGCCCCGTGCAAGCTAAGTGGAGATTATTTAAAGACTTAAGTACACAGAAACCTGACACACTCATTTTTAATGGGGAGGTAGACTGTTGTTTATTTAGCTTTTGAAATCTATCCTAAATTTGGCTTTATGGAACCAAAAAAGTCTAGCTTTAAATTAACAGACTGCTTTCTACTGTCCAAGGGATAATTTGAACTTCACTGAGACATGTCTATGAATGGAAATAAAAATAACTCACATTAAATTCTAAGTACTTCCCCACACGCATTTCACTTGCCACAAGGCCCATTGTTCCATGCAATGCTTTTAACCAGCCTGTAGGAAATTTTCACTGAAACAATTTCCCATAACCAAGGAAAGGAAGGCCAAAATGATTTCACTTAAAAAAAAAAAAAAAAAGCTTTGCAAGCTTTCAGATCTAGGGTATTGAAAGCAGCTCTGTCAGAGTAGCAGGAATGGGAAATGGAAGGCTCACACAATACTCAAAGATTCAGTTGGTGGCTTTAATTTTAGCTTACTCTCCTCCTTCCTCTCTAAAAAATTTACTCCAGATGAAATGTTCTGCTTCTGATTCTCACCTCACTTCATCCATTCGTTTAAAAGCTTAAACTTAGAAATATTTCAAATATCTAGAAAAGTAACAAAAATGATATGAGCAAAATTCCTGATTTAAAACAGGTTAATTTTTGCCCTATTTGACTCAGATCTCTTTATCCTCCCTTCTTCTTTACCATCCAGGAAATCTAACCCATCTTATGGAAACATCTCTAATCATTTCCTATCAAAATGATCTCTTTTCCAAAACTCTTTTTTCTCCTAATTCTAATATTCACCAATTCTACATTTTATCTCTCATCCAGGATAAGTATGAGAAAATCATTTAATGTAAGGGAAAATATGTAAGTAAAGCTAAAAGTACAGGAAAGGAAAAGTTACATGGAGGAGACAGTGACCAATAATAAATAATATGCAACATTTACAAACATTTTACTTCATTCTGGGCTTGGCTCTGAAAATTAACTTGGATAAACTCATATAACTCTGAAAACAAGTCCATGAGGTAAAAACTACTGGTCCCCTCATTTTACAAAATGGAGAAATTTTTGGAAGGTCCTTAACACCATCAAGTCTAGTTCACTACAATGTCTGCTGGGGAATGCATCTGATGGTCAAACAGTGAGGAGTGTGCAGGGTTAAATACAGGTGAACAGGTCGCTTTGTGGCAGAATTTAGAACCCTTAAAAAAATAGTATCATACAATCTCATATTGCTAAGAAAAAGATGGTACACAATGTTTTTCTAACTTCTTTGACTAAAAGACAGTCGTTGCTTCACAGAGCAGCTGGTGACACTTAGAGTCTCCCAAGTGACTTCTCCATGGTCATGCAGCTGATTGCCATGAACTTGAAGTCACAACTGAGTTCTGGTTGCCAGGCCAGGCCTTGTCTAGGCACAAATAGTCAAAAATCTTGAAATGTAACCTATGGAAAATGTATAGTAATTTTAGCTTTTATGAGTGGGAAAAAATAGGGTACAGAATATACTGAGGCGGAGACACATTAACTGCTAGTACAAACTACGGGAATTCAGAAATGACATACCAAGTTGCCTACTCTAGGGGGTGACAGAAAAAAGAGCAGAAAGCAAGAATAAAATCAAACACTCAAGAACAAAGTAACCCTACAGAGTTTCTATGAACTGGTGTTTCCTGTAAGAAACAGAACTTGATGACCCACTAGGATCGAAGATAAAATTCTACAAAAACCTAAGGGCTGGCACCGAAACATCCTTTCCAGTTCTATCAGCTTATTCCAGGGAGTAGTCAGCTGCCAAGAGCCGCACGAACATCATCTCATCATTATTTAAGAATTACTTTTAAATATAGCTAAATTCTTTCCTCCCAAAAAGCCAAGAAAGTCACGCTTAAATCTCTGAACAAATTTTTTTGTTCTCATGCTTGCCTCACCCCTCAACTCCCTTCTCAATCGTGTGTGTGTGTGTTTGTGTGTATGTGTGTGTGTGTGTATGTATGTGTATAATGCTGTCTCTTTCTCCAGGGGCAAGCAAAATTGAGATCTAAAAATATCTTATTTTTTCAAAACAAGTGCACTAATTGATGTGTGTAGAGAACACGTTAGTCCTATTCACAAAATGCCAAAATAAATAAAATATTATATCCTCAGGAAGTCACACACTCTTTACACATACAGCTGTAGAGACTAATTTTTATTAACCACACTCTTCTTTGCTAGATTAAAAAAAGTGAGAATGTTTATATCTTTCAGAATATCACATGATAGTAGTCATTAGTTCACAGTTCCTTTTTACCATTTGGTCCTTTATCATCTAGTCACAAGTCCGACTGCCATTCAGGTAGTCATGTTCTTTTTCCTTACACATATCCTTGACACATTTAAAATTTCCCCCACCATCTTGTGGCAGAGACTACCAGCTAATTGCTCAAAGCCTCTCTTTTTCTAAGATACACATCCCTAGACTTCTGCACAGTTACATAAACATGAACAACGTTCTCTCTAATGGAACGTAAACAGAAGTGACCTGTGCCACTCCAAATCCAGCATCTACAGAATAACCCAGAGGTGTCCTCCAGATACTGTCTCTCTCCCAGTGCCTGAGCAACACTGAAAGCTAGGTGTGGAAGATTTCAAAACTACCATCTCTATGGGTCCATACGGGAGGAAAGATGTACTGATATATAACCCTAAAACTACAAGGTCTCTGATGAAATAAAGAAGAAATAAAATCATATGGCAAAAAATCACTGACATTTTGGGGTCTCTCTGTTACCACACCCAGCCTAGCTTGAGAGAGAAATTGACCGTTTGAAATGGAATGGGACTACAATAGAGGCCCAAAATTTAAGATTGACTTAGTGGTCAGAATCAAGTAGCAGGAAAACAGATATAACTGGAAAACTGGTGATTCATGCCACCCAAAAAACATTTAGTAACTCTGAAGCCTACAATTTTCTCAAAAGGCAATCCGGGTGCCTAGTGAACTTGCAGCTCTAAGGGAAAAAGCGGCAAAAGGCCATGACATCAGTGTGTACTGCTGCTCCCCACTGCTTAATGCAAGGTATGACAAGGAAGAGATAAGCACAGCCAAAACTTAAGTTTGGGAATAGAAATGAAAGTAAGTAAGGAGTTCAGAAATTTAGGACTTTATAGGACTGAAAAGTAAGACTGCTTCTCATCCCCAAAGAGCAAAAAATAAATATAACTATAAAAGACTTTAAACAAAAAAATCCATTAAAATTTTTCAATTAAACAAAGATACTTAACTCTGTGACAAAAATAAGACTGTAGCTAGTAATGCAAAGAACTGACTCATTTGAAAAGACCCTGATGCTGGGAAAGATTGAAGGCGGGAGGAGAAGGGGACGACAGAGAATGAGATGGTTGGATGGCATCACCAACTCAATGGACATGAGTTTGAGTAAACTCCGGGAGCTGGTGATGGACAGGGAGGCCTGGTGTGCTGCAGTCCATGGGGTCGCAAAGTGTCAGACACGACACAGCAACAGAACTGAACTGAGTGTCACCCCTGCCACTTCTCCCAGCCTGTGTTTCAGGTGGATTCAGGATGGCCACTATCGAATCGAGAAAGAAGCACTGAAGATGGGAGGAAAGAAAAAAAAGCAGAGCTAAGAACTATGTTTAGAAAAATGTTGAGAGTGGCCATGAAACTGACTGAAAGCAATATATCAGAAGTTGATTACATTTCTGAGATAACTGTTAAATAAAACTAGGAGCCTCTGGTAAATGAAGCAGCTATCCAAATTTCTACAAGACATTCTGAAACTAGTCAACAACTACTTTTCTTCTTTCATTTCTCTTCTGTCCTCAGAAGCTGTATGAAACAAACAATCCTGGAACTCTGACCTCACAATAAAGGGAAGTGGGCTGGTAAAGTTATGCAGCCCTGACACTGAGGAGGTGTCCCACTACCCACTTTAGATGTGTTCATGGAGGCTCATGAACAGGGAGAACTTTCCAGATGATTGTGGCAGGGCTTCCAAGAAGATAAGTAAAATGCGTTGGGGACAATTTGGGTGTTATATCATTTGATTATCTTAGCCACATAGACAAACATACCAGGGTGTTTTTTTTTTTTTTCAGAACATTTATACTGTTTTCATAAAACAATCCCACATGGTTAAGTTGGTTAAGAGAAATAGATTCTTCTCTTTTGGACAAGATGAACTTCCAAACATCATAGGTATAATTTATAATATTATTACTAGAATTTAACTAAAACTTCAGTAACCTTTTAAAGTACAGGAAATCACTGAGTTACTGCAATCCAATCTGAATGGAAAGCTTTTTTTTTCTTTTTCCCCTGTAACCTAATTTCAAACACACAAACTATTTTTTCAAATAAAGAGTTGATATAATTTATTTTACTCATATACACAAAATCCCTAACAAAGCATATAACTACATCACATTATTGGAATTAGTATCAAAAATGCCAGGACAAGAGATGCTTTTTTTCAATAATTTGTCACTATACTGACTACCATTAGTATCATTTCATCACTTTTGCCACTGATAGAAAAGATTTTTAAAAATTCATACTGCCTTGCTTCTGCTAAGCCGCTTCAATCGTGTCCGACTCTTAGTGACCCCATGGACCGCAGCCCACCAGGCTCCCCCGTCCTTGGGCTTCTCCAGGCAAGAACACTGGAGTGGGTTGCCATTTCCTTCTCCAATACATGAAAGTGAAAAGTGAAAGGGAAGTCACTCAGTCGTGTCCGACTCTTCGAGACCCCATGGACCGCAGCCCACCAGGCTCTTCCGTCAATGGGATTTTCCAGGCAAGAGTGCTGGAGTGGGTGCCATTGCATACTGCCTTAGTTATTTCTAAAACTCTAAAGAGAAGCAATGTTCCTATATCACTGATTTGGCTAGAAGTGCTAATCTCAGTTGGAATTTCTCTCTGTTCAGCCTACCTCCTTCCTCATTTTCTATGATTAGTCAAAATAGCAGAGTATCACTTTTGGAGTGACATGGCATTTCAGGAAAAGCCCACACGACAACTGTTTAAAATATTCTCTGTAAGCTTCTGACTGAGAAATACAACACAGACACTTTTGTGAGGAGTTTAATTATAGTCAGATTCTATAATAGAAGGAGAGAATAAGACGTGGGAATAAAAAAAAAACGGACAAGATTATGAATCCAGCATTTAATTGAGCACCTTCTATGTACAAGACTTTTCACTGGGTACCAGCTGGCAATATAAACATGAATACAGCAAGACTAGTTATGAACAGAGACATTGTGACAAGGCAGGTTTCCCTGAAGCCCCTCACCCAAGCTGAAACACAGAAAAGGTTAAGGTTACAAAAAGGGAGCTTTTTTAAAAAAAAAAAGGTAGAGACAGGTACTCTTGAACAGGAGATACTCTTCCTCTTAAGGTCTCTTTCTAGCCTCAGAAGCTGAAGGTCATCACTCCTTATCTCTCTGCAGAGATAGATATGAGACTAGCAATCTCCATAAAAGACCAGACACAAGACGGGTACAGAGACATAAAAAGACTGAAGGCTGCTGGGTTGGGGGAAGGGAGGACAATGGAGAGAAAGAGAGACCTAAATGAAGAGGACCCAAGAGGGATATCTCTGCCAAAAGCAGAGAATGTATTTGACCACGTGGTGTGTCTCAAGAGACCAGAACTAAATTCCAGGAGTAGAACTCAGTAAAGGAGCTAAAAGGCTAAAGAAGGAAGTCTAGAGATTCTTCACCCTAGGGACTGAGCAGGAGTGGGAACAGACTGCTTGAAGCTAAAGAGACTGAACACTCTCCCTTTCATCCACAACTTCATTAGGATGGGACACTTTCCATTTGTCTTCATGAAGCTCTACAAAAGGGACCTGGTAACTGCCTCAAACATTGCAGTGCTACGCGGGGTATCCCTGCAGGTGTTTAATTTCCCTCCTCTCATAGATGGGGCCAAGCACAGGGCAGATTCAAGGTGAGAGCTACTTGGGTCTCAAGTTACGGTTTGGTCTCAAGGTCTTTCTGGGCTCAAAAGGGATAAGCGTCATGCACAGGGCCACAACTTGTCCTGGAGAGGACATTTCAAAATAAAAATTTACAAAATGATATTTCCAATGAACATAAGACCCCACTTAAAGATGTAAAACTGGTACGAATGGAAAATAGAAACCAAATAAGGTAAGGAAGGAGGAATTATCTTATGAAATGAAAAAGAGAAAGAAGTGAGATAACTGCAGATATTCGATGCAGGTGCCCAGGGTGCAGCACATCAGGCTGTTACAAGCTTACCTGGGCCAGAAAGAGAACTTTACAAACAGTGTGCACATCCCATATGTCATCAGAGGTACAAATAAGCCACGAATGGGAATTGAGAACTGGGGATAAGAGCAAGGTTCATAATGAGCTTAAGCTGGACCACAAAAGCAGGTAGGATTTCACCAAAGAGAAATGGAGAAAGAAAATACACCAGCAAATCAAAATCATGACGACCAAAGGCACTAAAAAATGAGTACATCTCATCAGCTGAATATTGAACAGTACAATTTTGCTGGAACAAAGGGCACATTAAGTAATAAAAATGGCTTCAAAGGTAGTCTTAAGCTACAAGGACTGCGACTTTTTTGAAAAGCAGTGGAGAAGCTACTAAAAATTTGGAAGGACATAAGAGCTTAGCAAAAGGCTCTATGCTGCAGCTCTCCAAGAATGTCAATAATGGCCGCAATGTTATAAACTGGAATGAAAAATAAAAGGATCAGAAGCTTCAGTGCATTTGGCTTGTTTGTGAAGGCTGGGAGGCAGCAAAACACAGTGGTCCCAATCATGTTGTTTAGAAATGTTTTCTAAAGCCAGTTTAGAAGAAAACTACCATTAGCAATAGTTCTGGAAAAACAGTATCTTAAATATAACCATGATCTTTTTTAAAATCAATCTGAAATTTGTAATATCCGGTTAGATGTTTTTTAAATAATGTTCCCATCAACAGAAGAAGCAGAGAAAAGGCCCCAAACTCAGGCTAGAGAAAAATAAAACATATCAATCATGACATACACAAAATTATTTTGCATATATTCCAAAATCTATGCAAAATTATGTTAGCAGACTAACACATATCCTAGACTCAAGTTGTAAACTGGCTACGTTCACTAGCATAAGATAAATATGTTCACTTATTTATTTTCCAAAAAGAAAATGATGGGTTTTGAGAAATACAAATGCTGAGAGAAGAAAGGTTTACTGAAGATACATCTGTCTAATAAAATTAACTATATATAATATTTCCGCATTTGAAAGTCCTTATTTCTCTCTTGGAGCTGTAATGCATACATACATTTGATTCCATCTCTTTGCTGCTTCTCACAGCAAGGTGCCCATAACAAAGAATTACACTCCAGGATATCTGTAATAAGGAAGTAAACTTTATCTTTTTCAGTATTAACACTCTTGCAACCACAAGCACTCAAATACAAGATCATGAGACAGAAAAAGAAGAACTGAAGGATCATCTTCAAGAATGAAAGTGAAAGTCACTCAGTCCTGTCTGGCTCTTTGCGACCCCATGGACTATAGCCTGCCAGGCTCCTCTGTCCATGGAATTCTCCAGGCCAGAATACTGGAGTGGGTTGCAACGCCCTTCTCCGAAGGGATCTTCCCAGCCCAGGGGTCAAACCCAGGTCACTGGCATTGCAGGTGGATTCTTTACCATCTGAGCCACCAGAGAAGCCCCATCTTTAAGCATAGACTTTAATTTGTAAACAGTAGGCAAGAATAGGAAGAGCTCACATTTTACCCAACTGTGATATTTCATTTCCAAAAGTCTAACATAGTCTATAAGAGACAAGCATCTACTTTACATCCCCTTGCAGGACTAAACGGAGGTATGCATAAGGAATCAGGAACAGGCACTGAGAGTAGGGTAAAATAATCACCTTTCTGCTGTTGGAAAAGACTGCATCCGAATTTCAACTTAATCTTTTTTCCTTCTAATTTTGAAACCAAGCAGAACAAAGATCCATAACTGACGCTGGGTAATGGCTTATGGGATCAGATACAAATTTGCTTCAGACTGTAACCATGTCTGTTTCTACCTGAGCTACCTTGGGGCATTTAATCTCGCTGAACCTCAAGTCCCTGAGGCTTAAAAGTGGAATGTTATTACATACTTACAGAGGTTGTTAAGGGAATTCAGAAATGATGTATGTAAAAATTTTTGAATATTAGATATCTTAAAATAATAATTTCCTACATTTCCCTTCACAAATTTGATACTTTTTTTCTAGGATAACATACTTTCTGTAGAAATTTTTAAAAATAAAACTATCCATAATTTTGTTACCTTAAACGAATGGCTGAAAATAATTTGGCATGTTTCAATCTAATCTCTTCAGTATGTATGTGGTTTAAGTATATATACTGATTTTCAAAGTATTTTACAAAATATGGTAAAACATTCCAAGTATGTTTTGTAAACAGTACTTTTAAGACTTGCAGAAATGAAACTTTTGGATTACTTTCATCTATCCATCCTTTATTTTATTGATTTCTTCGCTTTCATGCTAAGAAGATCTACATTACTTTGATGTTAGATAAATATGGTCAAACTCTTACCTGCTTTATTTTTTAACATCCAAACCTTTGATCCATCTTTAATTTATTTTTATAATATGAAGTAAAGTCCTAAATATTCTTTCCAAAGACTTAGCCAGTTTTTCCAGGATAATTTTCAAAATAATCTTCCCTTGTTTACTAATTTAAATGCCACTTTTGTCACATACCTATACAGGGTGCTGCTGCTAAGTCGCTTCAGTCGTGTCCGACTCTGTGCAACCCCACAGACGGCAGCCCACCAGGCTCCCCTGTCCCTGGGATTCTCCAGGCAAGAACACTAGAGTGGGTTGCCATTTCCTTCTCCAATGCATGAAAGTGAAAAGTGAAAGGGAAGTCGCTCAGTCGTGTCCAACTCTTTGTGACCCCATGGACTGCAGCCCACCAGGCTCCTCCATCCATGGGATTTTCCAGGCAAGACTACTGGAGTGCGGTGCCATTGCCTTCTCCGAGATACAGGGTGCAGATATGTTTTAACCTATGTACCAACTTTGATAACCTGACAGTGCCTGCCTGGAGTATTCTGAGACAAAGGCTATAACCCAGCAGGGAAGGCACCCAGGTAACTCACATGAATGATTACCATGGAGGAAGATGGGAGGACATGTTAACAGTGTCACAAATGTGCCATCCTTGCACTAGTTAATTTGTTTCTGCATTTTCCAGCTCAATTCCTGTGGTTTTATGATATATTTTAACATCTTGTAGCCCAGGTGCCCTTTTATGCCCCTTCTTAATCAAACTATTTGTGGCTGGTCTTCAAGATTTATTATTACAGATGAATATCATGTTCACTTATTTCCTTCGTTACGACCATCCTCCACTTACCCACTCTAAACTATTCTCTCCGTTGGAGGGGACCCTGCATGTTCTGGGCACAGCTTGCTCTCTTCAGTGCCTAGAACGGTGCTTGCCACAGAGTAAAGGTTCAATAAATATTTGGTGAATGACTCTGTTGCTTGAAATAAAATAATCTCCCAAAAATAACAGCAAGGTCTCCTTCATATTTCTAAGAGTTATATCTCAAAATTTTGATTCCTGATTTAGTACAGAGACTAGAACCTTATGAATACCATGTTGGAGGGAGATATTTTATTCTTCTTTACTAAGAATTTCAGTGGTAGTTCTCTATTATGTAGGACTGATGCTTAAATATTGGCTTGGGAATAACTTGTTATAACTAACTAAATTGTTTCTAGTTTGTTTGTTTTAATAAAGGATTAACATGGACTCCATTTCAGTGATTTCCTGAAAGATTACATGTAAATTTTCTCCTTTGGACTACCAAGATGATTTATTGTTTCAGTGAAAACAATTTGTGGGGTGAAGGGATTTCCAGGTCACCTTGAGATGTTAATATTGATTCTAACCAGAAAAACATCATTCACACACAAATTTGTATTTAACCTCAGTGATCCACAAGTCTGTATAAAATTTGTATAAAAATAAGCTTAATGTCTTTTAACAAAAAAGCATTAAATATTTTCACAAACTATACTAGAGTCCATATACCAGAGTCAAAATACAATGAAACAAGCAACCTAAAAGCACATAAAACATGAAAATATTTTCTAGTATTAAATATACCCAAATCCTGAAATGAGATACACAATATTAGGATGAATTTTTCCTAAAATGCACTCTCCAACTTGTCTATCATATTTGTCTCTAATCAACATTTTATTTTGAAAATAATTTCCTTCACATTCTTCTCATAGCATTATTTATCTAAATTTTAGTACTTAGTGTGTAGTTTAAGTCTTTCTTACTTGTTAAGCACAGGTCTGAAATGTGCCTATTAATTGTAGTTTTATCCCATCCCAAATTTTGACATATGACCTCATAAATTTTCTTCATTGCCAGTAAGTATACTTCTGATTTCCCTTTTGATCCAAAAAATGGATCAAAATTTAGAAGTTTTCTTTTCATGTGTCCAGTATTTTTTATTTTTATTTAAACTTTCACTTTAATTTCTAATTTATTGCTTTGTGTTAAGATAATGTAAACTGTGTTCTTTCTCGCTTAAAATATTTATTCAACCACATTAATTTCATCCTTGAAGCTTTTCCCTAAACCATTTGTCAGAAACCCAGAATCATTGTGTTTCCAAAACAAATGATACTCTTTTTCAAAAGTTTTAACTTTATAAATATGGAGAGTTTTTTAGAACTCCAGAGAGCCAGAATTAAAGATACTTAGGGGGACTCCAGGACACTATGTGTTCTTCCTCCCTCCCCAGATGAGGATGCAGCTTTGCAAACAATGCCCTTTTTAAAGAACCAAAAGTTCCTATCAGAGACGCTTATAGAGTGTTAGTGTGTGTTCTTCTGAACACTGATGTAAGCCCATATGCAGAGTCCAAAGTGAAAGTGAAAGTCACTCAGTCATGTCCGACCCTTTGTAACCCCATGGACTATACAATCCATGGAATTCTCCAGGCCAAAATACTGGAGTGGGTAGCCTATCCCTTCTCCAGCAGATTTTCCATACCTAGGACCAGAATTGGTGTCTCCTGCATTGCAGGCAGATTCTTCACCATCTGAGCTATCAGGGAAACCCTAAACAGAGTCCAGCATAGCAAGAATTCAGCCTCCCCATGGTCTCTGCGAGAACTGTATCTACGCCAGGAGAGGCAAGGATGACAGCGTCTGGAGCAAAGGAAAAACCAGGTAGTAATTAGCTGCATCTCTCCTCTCAGTTCAGCCAACTCTCTTCTGTTTAATCAGGAACCCTTACCAAACTTAAAATAACCAGCATTTTGGTCTCTCCCTAACCTTTCTAAATCCTCAAATTGTAACACTGCAACTTAATCAGTGCAATTCAATTTGTTGCTCTTTGTATTTTTAGTTTATAAAGTGTCACAATTATGTTTTTACTGTGGATATTTCTTTAAATTATGTAAAACAAGTCCATTTTTTCTTATTTAATGCTTTTGGGTTATATTCTATGACTTATTATATCATTTTCCCAATTTACACTTAGCTTAAATATTTTAACCTATTATTTGATTTTAAACTTATTGTGTTATTTTGTTTAGGCCTTTAGGAAACAGGCTATTTTTAAACCTAATCTGAGGGAGCCTCTTTGTCTTTTTAAGTGGAAATTTGATGCATTTATATTAATTGGCATAATTATATGTCTCATTTTACCTAGGGATAAAATATTTTATTTTAGGAACACAACTGGTTTGAGAGCAATAAAAATGAGTTACTTAACTCATTTCACTCCAAGTAGCGAAAAGCATGAAAGATATCACTCCTACTTTTTGGTGACTTTCTTGGAGAAGAGTTCTGGAGAGGGGATTGAAAGCCACTCCACTATTCTTGCCTGGAGAATTGTATGGACAAAGGAGTCTGGTTGGCTACAGTCCACTGAGTCACAAAGAGTCAGATATGACTGAGCAACTAAGCACAGCACAGCACAGCACAAGAGTTAGTCACAAGATACAAATCCAAGGGTGTCCAGGTAGTTCAAACCAGTCCTCCCCATTATCCAGTCTATATGGAATAGAGATAGATCCTTGTGTCCAAAAAGCCACAGGTGAGAGGAAACAGAGACACTCTAATTATTTATCAATAATGCACTATGAGCCTCAAAGTCACAACAACTACTAACACAAAGCAGAAAATGCAACAATCTTCCCAGAAAAGTAAGAGAATAATTATTGAAAAAGAATCAGTAACCTTTTGACAGATCCTGAAACTAGAGACAGAAAAGGGATGCATACTTCAGGTTAATCTTGAAATTTTTAAATTGATTGTGAAGTTAGATGTGTGTTTATGTATGTTTATGTGTGTGTGTGTGTGTGAGAGAGGGAGAGAGGATGAGAGAGTTCAACAAAACGTAACTGGTGGGGTATTCAGTTCCTTACCTAATCTGGTTCAATTTCTGATACAGAACAGAAGGCCATTTAGAGCTAGGAGAGTGCCACTTGTTCAAGGATCCATTAAAAGCTAGTATTGATTTCCCTAAGATGTTTACAAAACAAACAGGTTTCTTGTTGCAAGACAGAACAGTTATTTCTCCAGTATGTGACTTTGGGACCGTCTAACTATATTGGCAAATGTAAATGTTTCCTTAACTTAAAGAAATATTATGAAATAAATACTAACTACTAACAGAAGATAATATAGTCACAATTTCAATCTATACTTATCTAAGAATCAATATAAACTGATCGATGACATACTAAAAACAACATAGCTCTTATATTCTTTCCCTTAAAGTGCATCTTCTATTATTAAGAGAGTCAAATTTCTGAGTGGTGATTTTCAAAAATATTATGAAAAAGAGAAGTCATTTATGAGTTATGAAGTTACAAATTTCAATAACTGTACCTCAAATAAAAACATAGATCCCTATGTGTGGTAAGAATAATGATTTTTAGATATAAATTTTTCAAAAAAAATCTTTGGTTTTACTTTGGTATTTGAATAAAACTAATGTGCCCATAGTTCAAATAACCAATTACAACTTTAGATAAAATTGAATTAAGAGAAGGCTATTCATACTAAAAACAATACAGATGTCATTTAATAAAAACAAGCCTTCTTTGCTATTTGCTTTATTGCTTCAATTGCTCTGACATATTGAAGTGAAAACATTTTGTTTTGTTTTCATATGTGTTCTGCTTTTATACAATTTATGCTTACTCCACAACAGACTATACATTGACATAAACATATTATATATGTATCTAAACACATGTGCATAAATAAATATACATCTACATTACATATGGAGATATATTATATATACATAATTCACTTTATTCTGGTAAACATCCACAGGGAAAAAATTAAAATTTGACTATTTATGGTTTGTCTCCTTTCCTCCCTAATTATTATTATTATGAATATAATCCATTCCTATATATTTTTATCTGGCATTATTATGAAAACATTATTATAAAAATACTGTAATATGAGGAACAATGAAATAAAGTAAATACATTTTCTAAACATATGTAAATGATTATATAATATAAATATAGAATATGTATATACAAATATATAAATATATATCTATTTACACACTAAATGATTTACTCTTAGAAATTTGGCTCTGGCAATTGTTTAAACTAAAAAGGGTATTTATATTTGATTTGGCATTCATACAGTTGAAACTCCTTTGATTGTCACCTGCTAGCTACCTTAATAATCCCTTTTATATTTTCCTAAACCTTCATTAAAACATCCAGTTATATTTTCCAGTCCTGAAGAACTATCAGAATGGGCTCAGTAGAAAAAAAGTGGCACCTAATTTATTTATTATGTCCCTCCGATTTTTCAAGTCTCTAGACTTACTAGTTTGTTCTATCTCCTGAGGAATCTGAGATCTCTTTTAACTTTTCTGGAGTGAAAGCTAATTATTTTTCAATCCATAAAATTAAATGACTTCCATGTCTATTTAAAGTATGAAGTTTCTACTTTAAATTTGAAAAACAAGAGGAGAAATGATAGAAAACAAAATCTTTATCTTTATGTGAATAACTGTAGATTTTAAAATGCTTAAATGTAATGACATCTTTAACAATGAACCATTATTACATTATTATTATCCCTGGAGGATGAAGCATAAAAGATTGATCAGAATAGCTGTTCAAATATATAACCACAGCCTGTCTGATTTACTGAAAGAATATAATATGCCTGAAGTCTTGAGGATAATATTTAAATTCCAAATCAAACCTCTTAGCCACATTCACTCTGATTTAAGATTAGAAATTATCTTTACTATACTTAAGCTTCAACAATTATCATGTGCACTTTTGGACTGGACACTAAGCATATTTTCCATTCTTAAAGAAAAAAAAAAAGAAAATTTCCTAAGTAAATAAAGAATTAATATAATTAATAAATATTACAGACAAGTAAAACAACTGCAGCATTTATAAGTAAAAACTATTTCTCATTGTAAAGAAAACCTTCAGCAAACCAAGATACCAATTTTTAAAGAAGGAAAGCATTATTGATGAATGAGTGCCTATAAAGTAGGCGTTCTAGGCTAAAAATAACCAAAGTGTTGGCCCATAATAAGTTTCCAGGCTATTGATTGGATCTTAGCCTCAGGATCTCTGATAGATCTTAATTCAAGCAAAGGAAAGGGAACATTACATTCAATTCAGTTTAGTCGCTCAGTCATCTCCGACTCTTTGCGACCCCATGGACTCCAGCACACCAGGCTTCCCTGTCCATCAACAATTCCCGGAGTTTACTCAAACTCATGTCCATTGAGCCGTGATGCCATCCAATCATCTCATCCCCTGTTGTCCCCTTCGCTGCCTGCCCTCTATCTTTCCCAGCATCAGGGTCTTTTCAAATGAGTCAGCTCTTCGCATCAGGTGGCCAAGTATTGGAATTTCAGCTTCAACATCAGTCTTTCCAATGAACACCCAGGAGTGATTTCCCTTAGGATGGACTGGTTGGATCTCCTTGCAGTTCAAGGGACTCTCAAGAGTCTCCTCCAACACCACAGTTGAAAAGCATCAATTCTTCGGTGCTCAGCTTTCTTTATAGTCCAACTCTCACATCCACACATGACTACTGAAAACCATAGCCTTGACTACTGAAAATGATAGCCTTGACTAGACGGACCCTTGGCGGCAAAGTAATGTCTCTGCTTTTAATATGCTATCTAGGTTGATTGTAACTTTCCTTCCAAGGAGTAAGCATCTTTTAATTTCATGGCTGCAGTCACCATCTGCAGTGATTTTGGAGCCCAAAAAAATAAAATCAGCCACTGTTTCCACTATTTCCCCATCTATTTGCCATGAAGTGATGGGACCAGATGCCATGATCTTAGTTTTCTGAATGCTGAGCTTTAAGCCAACTTTGTCACTCTCCTCTTTCACTTTCATCAAGAAGCTCTTTAGTTCATCTTAACTTTCTGCCATAAGGGTGGTGTCATTTGCATATCTGAGGTTATTTGTATTTCTTGCAGCAATCTTGATTCCAGCCTGTGCTTCATCCAGCCCAGCGTTTCTATGATGTATTCTGCACGGTCACAATATACAGCCTTGATGTACTCCTTTTCCTATTTGGAATCAGTCTGTTGTTCCATGTCCAGTTCTAACTGTTGCTTCCTGACCTGAATGCAGATTTTCAAGAGGCAGGTCAGGTGGCCTGGTATTCAAATCTCTTTCAGAATTTTCCACTGTTTATTGTGATCCACACAGTCAAAGTCTTTGGCATAGTCAATAAAGCAGAAATAGATGCTTTTCTGGAACTCTCTTGCTTTTTCCATGATTCAGTGGATGTAATCTGATCTCAGGTTCCTCTGCCTTTTCTAAAACCAGCTTGAGCATCTGGAAGTTCACAGTTCACGTATTGCTGAAGCCTGGCTTGGAGAATTTTGAGCATTACTTTACTAGCGTGTGAGATGTGTGCAATCATGTGGTAGTTTGAGCATTCTTTGGCATTGCCTTTCTTTGGGGTTAGAATGAAAACTGACCTTTTCCAGTCCCGTGGCCACTGCTGGGTTTTTCAAATTTGCTGGCATATTGAATGCAGCACTTTCACAGCATCATCTTTTAGGATTTGAAATAACTCAACTGGAATTTCATCACCTCCACTGCTGCTAAGTCGTTTCAGTCGTGTCCGACTCTGTGGGACCCCATAGACGGCAGCCCACCAGGCTCCCTATCCCTGGGATTCTCCAGGCAAGAACAATGGAGTGGGTTGCCATTTCCTTCTCCAATGCATGAAAGTGAAAAGTGAAAGTAAAGTTGCTCAGTCGTGTCTGACTCTTAGCGACCCCATGGACTGCAACATACCAGGCTCCTCCGTCCATGGGATTTTCCAGGCAAGAGTACTGGAGTGGGGTGCCATTGCTTTCTCCAATCACCTCCACTAGCTTTGCTAGTAGTGACACTTTCTAATGCCCAGTTGACTTCACATTCCAGGATGTCTGGCTCTAGGTGAGTGATCACAACATCATGATTATCTGAGTCGTGAAAATCTTTTTTATATAGTTCTTCTGTGTATTCTTGCCACCTCTTCTTAATATCTTCTGCTTCTGTTAGGTCCATACCATTTCTGTCCATTATTGAGCACATCTTTGCATGAAAAATTCCCTTGGTGTCTCTAATTTCCTTGAAGAGATCTCTAGTCTTTCCCATTCTATTGTTTACCTCTATTTCTTTGCACTGATCAGTGAGGAAGGCTTTTTTATCTCTCCTTGCTATTCCTTGGAACTCTACATTCAAATGGGTATATTTTTCCTTTTCTCCTTTGCTTTTAGCGTCTCTTCTTTTCACAGCTATTTGTAAGGCCTCCTCAGATAGCCATTTTGCTTTTACTCATTTCTTTTTCCTGGGGATGGTCTTGATCCTTTTCTCTTGTACAATGTCAGAAACCTCCGTCCATAGTTCATCAGGCACTCTGTGTATCATATCTATTCCCTTGAATCTATTTCTCACTTCCACTGTATAATCATAAGGGATTTGATTTAGGGAATACCTGAATGGTCTAGTGGTTTTCCCTACTTTCTTAAATTTAAGTCTGAATTTGGCAATAAGCAGTTTATGAACTGAGCCATAGTCAGCTCCCAGTCTTGTTTTTGCCGACTATATAGAGCTTCTCAATCTTTGGTTGCAAAGAATATAATTAATCTGATTTCAGTGTTGGCCATCTGGTGATGTCCATGTGTAGAGTCTTCTCTTGTGTTGTTGGAAGAGGGTGTTTGCTCTGACCAGTGCATTCTCTTGGCAAAACTCTATTAGCCTTTGCCCTGCTTCATTCTGTAGTCCAAGGCCAAATTTGCCTGTTACTCCAGGTGTTTCTTGACTTCCTACTTTTGCATTCCAGTCCCCTATAATCAAAGGACATCTTTTTTGGGTGTTAGCTCTAGAAGGGCTTATAGGTCTTCACAGAACCGTTCAACTTCAGCTTCTTCAGCATTACTGGTAGGGATGTAGTCTTAGATTACTGTGATATTGAATGCTTTGCCTTGGAAACAAAGATTGATCATTCTGTTGTTTTTGAGATTGCATCCAAGTACAGCATTTCAAACTCTTTTGTTGACCATGATGGCTACTCCATTTCTTCTAAGGGATTCCTGCTGACAGTAGTAGCAGTAACAATCATCTGAGTTAAATTCACCCATTCCAGTCCATTTTAGTTCACTGATTCTTAGAATGTCGACATTCACTCTTGCCATCTCCTGTTTGACCACTTCCAATTTGCCTTGATTCATGGACCTAACATTCCAGGTTCCTATGCAATATTGCTCTTTACAGCATCAGACCTTGCTTCTATCACCAGTCACATTAGCATTACAGTTAATACCAGAAGCAACTGTCAGTGGTGCCAGAGTTATTTCATGATTTCCAGGATCCCACAGCAATAGAAACATACAATAATTTGTTCGATAATTTAATGGTAAAAATGGAAATATGTGTCAATTTAGGGGGCCAGAGTGTGCAATATGGCAAAGAAGATGAAGCAAAGCATTCTGCATGTGAAGGATGAGGGAAAATATGCATTTATTCAGTGAATCAACATTATAGCATGAAAGCAAGATTAGTCTTATTTTTTATATTTATGTCTCAGATACAGAATTATTACAAATGTATACATTTCACATCATATTTAGAAGAGAAACTAATTCTACTTCTAGACTAAATGTATTATATTTTGATAACTTGTAACTGAGCAGAGGACCTCTTTCTTCACAGTGGTTTTGGCCCAAGCAACATTAGTGTTATGTGCGCTAAACATCGTCTCTCATATTGACCTCTCGTGTTTCTCACTCCTTCCAGTGCTTAACTTCTCAGACCACCTCCTCCTTAGGCTCGTTCCCAATCTTCACAGACAGCAGTTCTGGCCTACAAGAGTCTTTTTAAAAACTACCCACCTAACTAAAGAATAGTTCTCCACGTCAACAATCAAAACATTTATACGATCTTGCCTATTCTCCATAAAAACAAAATAATCTGTGCTACACAGGAATTCACAGAAAACATTGCTTTGTAACTTTTTCATAGAAATTATGCTATTTCATCTTCAAAAAATGGCATCAGGATTAGCATTAGAGGACAGATACTAACGCCTTCTCTGTATATTGAAGAAATGAATACAAAGTTTTGAAGTGACATGACTAGGGTCATCATTTTGGTTCAAACCAAGCAGGATTCACACCTGGACATCAGAAGCTGATCTCAGGGCTCTAAGGGGCAGGCCACCAGCCCATGCTAGTGTGAACACAGTTTCACACAGGGTTTGAGGCTAATTAAAAGGAGGGCAGGCTAGATTTTACCATCCACTCACCCCTTAGTCAGGTGCCAAGTTGCAGGGTCCCATCTGTACCACCTGTGTGGTGGCTCAACTAAGGGGGAAAAAGAGACTACTATATAACAAGTGTGTTATATAAACTGTCTACTTTATTCTCACAAACAACCTTACATGGTAGGTATTATCATATTCATTTTACAGAGGAGGAAAATAAACTCTAAATGGTTAAGTGATCCTGTTCAAGGTAACACATAAATCAAGGAAAAGTAAAACTCAAAACCAGATAAACCAGATCATTTAACTTTGATGCTCATCCTCTTTCTTTGGAACACTGCCGCCTCCTACTACATATGCCACAGGGCAAGTTTTATATATATATATATATATATGGTGATTTAGTGTATTTTATATATATATATGTAATATATAGATAGATGGGTAGAGGTAGATAGAGTATAGATTACTGAATAAACATTTATTCAAACTAAAAGAAACATATCTCTGACTCTATTTTATGATTTCAATAATGTTTGTTTTCTAAAAATTTTTATAGCACCAATAATTTAATACTTGCCATTATTTTTAGAAGTACTCAGGTCAAATACCTAATTATAGAGTGCTTTTCATATTTCTAAAAATATCAAGTATCAGCCACAAAAAAGTAATTCAAAAGGTCACAAGTATGAGTCTTCTATTCTCTTTAATAGTTAGCATGTCTTAAATGCCAGAAAAAATACATTACAAATTTTTTTTCCAAAATAAATGAAATTTCAAGGCAGAGCTGAACATGTCAATGATTACTAAAGAAGGGTTACCTCAAGAGTTCAGGTTTTGGTGTGTTCCTTTCAAAGCCACATCAGTTTCACCTGGATTTCAAGGGAAGCAGCATTGCAAATGTGGCACTTACACCTCATTTCCTGTATGGAATCCCTAACCAACTATGGAATACCATTAAAGTAGAAAAATATCTTCAAAGAAGGGAAAGTACATCAGAATTTCTGAACTACTTGAACTCAAAACTCAACCAAATAGTTAATATCAACATTATGACTTTCCAAATATATATATTCATGTATCATAATAACCTCACAACTGTTCTTATTTCCATTTTAGAAGTGAGAAGAATAAACTGAGATAGACACACTTAAGTGATGCTTTTATTATCTTTCTCATGTTAGAAAAAATTCACTATAGGTCCTCATTTAAATTTTCTGAAATAAGATGGACTTTGCATAAATGATAACTTCAAATAAGTAAACAAACATACCCACCTCTTCTCATTATAAAAAAAAAATTAAATGCTCAATAGAACTCAGCTACAACTGCAGATTAAAAAAACAAAAACTCACGTTTTTTGGTTCCAGTTTATTTATGCTTTGAATGAAAAGTAAACAAACAACTATGTAGACATAAAATTTCTAGTTTGTTAAAATCCACTGCTTTGGATTAGTTATATGGCTACTTGTACAAAATGTGTTGTCCGTCTTATAATCCATAATATTTAGCCACTATCATAGCATTTCTAATATAACTACCAATATCATCCAACAAAACCAAGTCTGCCAGAAGCTGTTCAGAAAAAAAAGAAAGAAAAATCTTCCAGAAAAGACTTTCTACTAGTGCTGGTAAGTCATGGGTTAGACCAGGTCTGGTCTAACTGAATCCAGGTTGGTCTCAATCTTTAAAATTCTGCAGGAAATAATTACAGCTCTGTCCCTCTTGCTCTTCTATAAAAATGTTTTCAACCAGTCAAGAAAGACCCTAAGAGTAGGAAAGGGTGTCTATACTAATCAAACTCTTTAACAGATCAAAATGGTTATTTAACCTTGGAAGTGATTTTGAGCTAAATCAAAATCCAGACCAGGCAAAAAGTAAAAAATTATTCTTGCCTCATAAGCTATCCTGCTGTAGGTTAACCTGCTGTATGTCATGCCTGTCCTGGTTCTCAGAATTGAAAAGCTCTCTTTTAAGATCAGCAAGGCAAGCTAGGGCTCTGTGCGACTCACTGCCGTACATGTAATTCATTCTTCCTGGACAGTCTGATTTCCCACAGTTGGAACCACTATGTTGAATCTCCCTAGCCCTGTGTTTCTCAGATCTTTCTGAATACTGGAAACACCAGGAGAGCTTTCAGAAATACTGTTTGAGCCTCACTGAAGACCAAACCTGAGTTTGTTAGAGGGGTGTTCATTTGGGCTGGCTGAGCTCATTCAGATTCTAAGAATGCTTTATCTGCCATGAGAAAACAGATTCAAGGAGATTAGTGTCACTGGAAGGTCTGATTCAATTCAAAAGTTTCCCAAAGTTGACATAAGTTCTGCTCCTACTTCAAGGATCTCATAACAATAGCACCAATACTTCAGTGTCCAAATTAAGCAAAGACAAACGACCATTGTCAAAAGATCGCTGAATTGTTTTGCTCATCACAAGGTAAGTTAATCTGGGAAATGGAACCAATACTTAGTTTCTTGACATTAGCATCATTTCAGTAGGAACTGATTGAGTCTTTAAACCAACTTATATACACACAATAAAGAGGGAAAAAACCTTTCATTCCAATATTATTAAAAATTTATGAAAGAAGAGAATAAGGCTCACTGTGAAAATATATAGCAATTAATAATCCACCCATTTATTCTGCTTTTGTGCCTGTAGTCAATGTAATTAGTTCCTAATTTTGTTTGTGATTCTGGTGTAGAATTCCTACTGTGTTTTAACACATATATTATAACAGACATGTGTGAAGTCGCTCGGTCATGTCCAACTCTTTGCAACCCCATGGACTGTAACCTGCCAGGCTCCTCTCTCCATGGGATTCTCCAGGCAAGAATACTGGAGTGGATTGCCATTTCCTTCTCCAGGGGATCTTCCCAACCCAGGGATTGAACCGGGTCTTCTGCATTGCAGACATATGCCCTATCCTCTGAGCCACTAGGGAAGCCCTATAAATAGATACTAAAATATACTTACTATCTTATACTAGAAAACTGGAGTCAATGAAATAAACTATATATGCAAAAAGACAACTCCTTTCATCAGAATTTTAGGAAAAAAATTTTATTTAAAAAATTCATTAATCTTCCTTCTTAACACTAACTTTACCAGTTAATAAAGGTGCTAGATATGTTCTACAGAATAAATAAATAAATAAAAAATCTCCTGCACCTGAGCATCCACATTAAAGTTGTATTTGAAGGTTAAAAATGTATACCTTCATATTGTTAAACTGAAATCCACGCCTCGATTATTGCTGCAGAGCAACTGGCAAGGTTTATTTAGCAAATTTCATGCCAAGCTTCGGAAGTATGCACCCTACCCCTTTCCACACATAATTCAATATAAACACTTTTCTTCTGACAGACATTTTGAAAGATCAAAGTGCAGAACAAAGGCAAAGAGTGACATGAAGCGCAAGTTCTGGACCATTGAGATGAATGGATGGATTAACCAGAAAATTCACAATGACACCTTGGACCTGCAGAAGTGGTTCTGTTTATGTGATTACAGTTTCAACGCTTAGAAGACCCAAAGCTCTAAACAGCAATTTTCCTCTATGTCCCTACAGGAAACCCTGCAATATTTCAACAAGCTCATCTATCAATGCCAATCAGTGCAATTCACCTGACATCTCATTATAGGTTTTAAGCAACTGGATGTCATCTGGAAGAGGACAAATAGTTCATTACACCAACCATTATGGACCAAATAGAACCCTTATGCAAAATGCATCACACAAAATTCAGTATATTGCCAGCAAGGGCTAAAGAAAAGTCAAATGAAATAAACCAACTATTGAGGAATACGCTTCTTATAGATCACAATAATCCAACTTCCTCACACTTATGATTTACAGACTTATAAGAAACAGTGTTGAGCTTGCTAAACAAAAATATCATTTAATGCATATATACCTGAAATAGAGAATTAAATTAGGAGTGAAGTTTTAACTACATAGACTTCTCTGATCTAGGAAGAGAAAAAGAGGAGAATGTTTGGGTTCACTAGCTGGAGTTCAGTATTTTCAGCAATTTCTAGCCACCCTCTAAATTAATGCTTTCAGCAGTGTCGTATACCATCATGCTGGTTTCAGAATATGGCAACACATCAAAATCCTGGCCAATGTTACTCCTTTCACTGCTAGCTTGAAAGGATATGCAATTAATTATATTGCAGATTTATGGGATTCTAACTAGAACCACACTGACTGGCTTGCTAGTGAGTCCAGGAAGAAGGTAACTCACTTGAGGCCTGAAGAACCTATAGGACTATATCCACAATGATTTGCAGGAAATTATTTCCTTAATAGCTTCTGCTCCAGTGTATTAAAATTTATGCTTTTTTCTTATTTCAATATCATCATTTCTGTGGACATATCATATTGTCAATACAAAAAAAGGGAACTGATAAAGCAAGTCTTGATCTTAAAAAAAAAAAAACTTTTCTTGAATATGCTTTGAGCCTACAAAAAAAAAAAATTATTGCATTGGCAGGTGGTAGGAAAGTTGACCTTATAATTCCTTCCTACCCTAGAGTGATTTAAAGATTCTCTATAAATTTTTTTCTCCCCTCAGAGCAGCAGTTACCCTGATGCAGACAATTTCATTTTGGGATGATGGAGGGACAGACTCAGCAAGAGGCAACTTCCTCAGCCATCTCTTTGAATCTCTCCTTGATCAAACATGAAAAACTTCTCAAGACCTGCTCTGTACCATTATAAAAAAATTATTTAGAAAAATAATACTAGCTATCTTGAGTTAATCAGTATGGTGTACAGCTTCTTCTAGAGCAATGCCCACAGCATTTAGAGGGTATTTATTCCACACACAATTAGAAATTCCACTGAAGGAGTCATTAAACCAATAAAGACTATATATGAAACTCAAGATAAAGTATTCTCAAGATTCAAGGTAAGGACACAAACTCAAAGATATTTTAAAAATAAAAATAGAAAGGAAAGAGAAAGGGAAAGGAACAAGAGAGACTAGGTCTGTAATCTAACCCTCTTGGTCAATTTGCAAATAACATGATAAGCATATCATTACAATAGTCTAGATAATATTGTATTAACAGGATGAAATGTCATAGGTTCTTAATTATTTTTTCTTGAATTTGAGCTCTTAAAAGGTAAATTTTTAAAGGGCAAAAAATAGTTTATGTAAGCATCTTAATATTCTACTGCTCAATGAGACAAAACAAACTCTTAAAATAATTCATTAACAACAATCCAGGATTTTACTTCTTTTTTCATTCAGAAAAGTAGAGGACATGTATCATAATCTAGTCAAATTTTTAAAGTCTGAGATATGAGAAAGATAGTAATAAGTCATGTCCAAATCTTGCGACCCATGGACTGGAGCCCACCAGGCTCCTCTGTCCATGGGATTCTCCAGGCAAGAATACTGGAATGGGTTGCCATTTCTTTCTCCAGGGTAACTTGCCAACCCAGGGATTAAACCTAGGTTCCCTGCATTGCAGGCAGAGGCTTTCCCGACTGAGCTAGGCAGGAAGCTGATGAACTATGGACGGAGGTTCGGAGGTTCGTGACATTGTACAGGAGATAGAGATCAAGACCATCCCCATAAAAAAGAAATGAAAAAAGCAAAATAGCTGTCTGAAGAGGCCTTACAAATAACTGTGAAAAGAAGAGAAGTGAAAAGCAAAGGAGAAAAGGAAAGATAAAACCATTTGAATGCAGAGTTCCAAAGAATAGCAAGGAGAGATAAGAAAGCTTTCTTCCTCAGTGATCAGTGCAAAGAAATAGAGGAAAACAACAGAATGGGAAAGATTAGACATCTCTTCAAGAAAATTAGAGCTACCAAGGGAACATTTCATGCAAAGATGGGCTCAATAAGGACAGAAATGGTATGGACCTAACAGAAGCAGAAGATATTAAGAAGAGGTGTTAAGAATACACAGAAGAACTATACAAAAAAGATCTTCATGACCCAGATAATCACCATGATATGATCACTCACCTAGAGCCAAACATCCTGGAATACGAAGTCAAGTGGGCCTTAGGAAGCATCACTACAAACAAAGCTAGTGGAGGCGATGGAATTCCAGTGGAGCTCTTTCAAATGCTAAAAGATGATGCTGTGAAAGTGCTGCACTCAATATGCCAGCAAATTTGGAAAACTCAGAAGTGGCCACAGGACTCGAAAAGGTCAGTTTTCATTCCAATCCCAAAGAAAGGCAATGCCAAAGAATGCTCAAACTACCACACAATTGCACTCATCTCACACGCTAGTAAAGTAATGCTCAACATTCTCCAAGCCAGGCTTCAGCAATACATGAACCGTGAACTTCCAGATGTTCAAGCTGGTTATAGAAAAGGCAGAGGAACCAGAGATCAAATTGCCGACATCCACTGGATTATCGAGAAAGCAAGAGAATTCCAGAAAAACACCTACTTCTGCTTTATTGACTATGCCAAAGCCTTTGACTGTGTGGATCACCACAAACTATGGAAAATTCTTAAAGAGACAGGAATACGTTAGTATACCATATTGGTGTTTTTCTTTCTGGCTTACTTCACTCTGTATAATAGGCTCCAGTTTCACCCACCTCATTATGCGAGACAACAAAAGAGACACAGATGTATAGAACAGTCTTTTGGACTCTGTGGGAGAGAGAGAGGGGGGATGATTTGGGAGAATGGCATTAAAACATGTATAATATATAAGAAACGAATCGCCAGTCCAGGTTCGATGCAGGATATAGGAAGCTTGGGGCTGGTGACTGGGATGACCCAGAGGGATGGTATGGGGAGGGAGGTGGGAGGGGGTTCAGGATGGGGAACACGTGTACATCCGTGGGGGATGCATGTTGATGTATGGCAAAACCAATACAATATGGTAAAGTAAAAAATAATAATAATAAAATTAAAAAAAAAAAAGAGATAGGAATACGAGACCTCCTGACCAGCCTCTTGAGAAATCTGTATGCAGGTCAGGAAGCAACAGTTAGAACTGGACATGGAACAACAGACTGGTTCCTAATAGGGAAAGGAACACGTCAAGGCTGTATATTGTCACCCTGCTTATTTAACTTATATGCAGAGTACATCATGAGAAATGCTGGGCTGGATGAAGCAAAAGCTAGAATTAAGATTGCTGGAAGAAATATCAATAACCTCAGATATGCAGATGACACCACCCTTATGGCAGAAAGTAAAGAAGAATTAAAGAGCCTCTTGATGAAAATGAAAGAGGAGAGTGAAAAGGTAGCTTAAAACTCAACATTCAGAAAACTAAGATCATGGCATTCGGTCCCATCACTTCATGGCAAATAGATGGGGAAACAGTGGAAACAGTGACAGACTTTATTTTTGGGGGCTCCAAAATCACTGCAGATGGTGACTGCAGCCATGAAATTAAAAGACACCTGCTCCTTGGAAGCAAAGTTATGACCAACCTGGACAGCATATTAAAAAGCAAAGAAATTACTTTGCCAACAATGGTCTGTCTAGTCAAGGCTATGGTTTTCTCCATGGTCATGTATGGATGTGAGAGTTGGACTATAAAGAAAGCTGAGCACTGAAGAATTGATGCTTTTGAACTGTGGTGTTAGAGAAGATTCTTAAGAGTCCCTTGGACTGCAAGAATCCAACCAGTCCATCCTAAAGGAGATCAGTCCTGAGTGTTCATTGGAAGGACTGATGCTAAAGCTGAAACTCCAATATTTTGGCCACCTGATGTGAAGAGCTGACTCATTTGAAAAGACCCTGATGCTGGGAAAGATTGAAGACAGGAGGAGCAGGCGATGACAGAAGATGAGACGGTTGGATGGCATCACTGACTCAATGGACATGAGTTTGAGTAAACTCTGGGAGTTGGTGACGGGCAGGGAGGTGTAGCGTGCTGTTGTCCAATGGGGTCACAAAGAGTTCAGTTCAGTCAGTTTGTAAGCCACTGAACTGAACTGAACTGAGAATAAATATTAGAGTACTTTTCATTTTGAACACACAAAAGATACTAAAGTAGAACAAAGGAAAAAAAATGAAGAAAAGTCTAAATATCCCCTGGATAAGTAGTGTGAAAACACTTGGCCAAATGGTAGATTTTCAGTAGCTAAAAAATGGGTCTACTAGATTTTTAATTCAAAGGAGATGGGAAAGAAGGTAAGTTATAGTCACTGTGTCCAGGTATTTATAAGGATTTGTGTCAGCAATATTCAAGCATAAGGATGTGCCTGGAGAGTGAATTCAATTAGAAGCCCTGTTGCTGCTCATGGGCACCACAGACATGTGTGTCTCTCCTGGCCGTGGGCACTGGTTATGTAAGGGCTTCCATATTCAATGTTCTTGCCTTGAATACAGGCCTGAAACCTGAATATGCTCTTTCTTCTCATCAGAACTCAAGTGTATCATCATAAAGCTCAGACAGTGGAAACAGTGAGTCCTTATAACCAACACAAAGTGGGTAGAAGAGAACAGGCATGAAATTAAACTGAAGGCCTTTTTTCCCTAACATTAATTAAAACTTTTTTTTTCAGACAATAAAGCACACTTTAACAAAAGAGCTCATTTATGCTTTATAAGGAAAACTCATCAATGAAACCAAAAGGAGCTCATGAACAGAACAGGATGAAACATAGGTGACAAATCTGATATATGGCAATGGTAACACTGCAGGTAACTAGTCTGAGACACTCAAGTAACCATATGAAACATAAAAATGAAATGGGATCTTACTTCATACTAAACAAAAAAATTTCAGGTGGATTTAAAGGTGCAATATGATAAAGTGAAGTCGCTCAGTTGTGTCCAACTCTTTGCTACCCCATGGACTATAGCCTACCATGCTCCTCGGTCCGTGGGATTTTCCAGGCAAGAGTACTGGAGTGGGTTGCCATTTCCTTCTCCAGGGGATCTTCCCAACCCAGGGATCGAACCCCGTTCTCCTACATTGTAGGCAGATGCTTTATCGTCTGAGCCACCAAAGGTAACTTAAATTTTAGAGTAAACTACAGGAAGATATCTTTAAGAACACTCAAATTAAATAATACTTAAAGAAGACATAAAAGAGCATTAACTATTACATAAAAAGTTCTGTTTGAATCCATGAAAATTGAAAGCTTTTGTTTATCAAAGGAAATGATTAATAAAAGGAAAAGACAATTTACCTTCTGGGAAGAGATACTGGTAGCATAAAACTGACAAAGGATTAATATCCGACTATTGTAAAATCTTCAATAAGTCAATGAGAGATGGAAACAACCCATAAGAAAAGTAGACAAAGGAGGCAGTTTTCATGAAAAGCAATATTATGATACATAAACATATACAAAGATGCTCAATACCATACTAATCAGGAAAGTGTAAATTAAGATCACATTAATATACTCCAGATGACAAAAGTTAAGAAATCTGAATATACAAGTGTTGGTGAATGTGTGAATAGTAACTCTCTGTCACTAATGATGAGTGTATAAACTGGTTGTAATCATTTCAAAAATAATTTGGAATCATATTATAAAAACCTGACATACCATCTTATGACTCAGCAATTGCACTTCTGGGTATACCCTAAAAAAAGCTACATGTGTACCAGGAAACATGCATTGGCAGCATGTATAGAAAAGTACTGATTATACTTGCAAAAGCCTAAAATAATATAGATGCTTATTAAATGGAATATATAAGCAAATGTGTATTCAAGTAACAAAAAATTAAAATACAGTAAAAATTGAATAAATTCCAGCTAATAATCTTAGAATGAATTTTAAAACATAATATTCAGTGAAAATAGCAAGTTACAGAAGACTGCATTCGTTATTATGTTTACAAAGCTTTCAGAAAAAACTAAAGATTGTCCTGGCATATACGCAGATAATGTACCTTTATACAAAAATTAAATTGAAATGAGAAATTAGAATGGTGGTTAGTGGTTAACATGAAATTGGATTGGTGTACAACAAAAGAGTAGTACACCCATTGATAATGTTCTTAAGTTGGGTGGTGGTATTCATATTATAAATTACATGTTGTACAGTCATTTATAAGATACGTAAAACTTCACACTAAAAACGAAAAACACAACTGCCAATTTCTAACATTAGATTTTATAGATACATAACAAAGAATAAAAAATGTCTGCACACCTGTTCTATCTGGTTTATATACTGTCTTTACTAATTTTTATGTCATTCAAACTTCAAAATGAGAAATATTATTTTAAAAAATCTAGTACTCTTCTCTCAAAACATAGGAAGAACTGGTTACCCTAGGCCCACGTTCCCATATACTGCAAAAGCAATGGAGCTATAAACAAAAACTACCCCATCTAGTTCCAGGATCCCTATCCAGCTTGATTCATTTCTTTGTTATCATCCTGGCCCAAGTATCTATGTTTGCAATCCTTTAGAATGCATGATAGTTAACAACAGCTCTCTCAAAATGATGAGATTAAGTGTGGTTTTACTTCTCTTTGCTTATCTGTGCTTTTTATTTGTCTGCAGTAAATACTTCTTACTTATGAAAATGAAACACAAGCCATTATTTGGATGGATATTCCAAGAGAAAAATGAAGAAATCTCGTACCATAGGAAGAGAATGTGAAACAAGTTGTCTAGAAAAGTAGTCAATGTTACATATTAAGAATTGTATGTTAATAAAACTAGCCAAGCTTATGATATTCTAATAAATATCTTTAATCCAAAACATTTTCTATAGTTTTTTTTTATTAAACTAAGTAAACAATGTATAGAAGATATACATTGTAAAAGAATGTAAAAGAAGATACACATATGTAAAAGCATTCAGTTCAGTTTAGTTCAGTCGCTCAGTCGTGTCTGACTCTTTGTGACTCCATGAATCGCAGCACGCCAGGCCTCTCTGTCCATCACCAACTCCTGGAGTCTACCCAAACCCATGCCCATCGAGTCGGTGATGCTATCCAGCCATCTCATCCTCTGTCGTCCCCGTCTTCTCCTGCCTTCAATCCCTCCCAGCATTACGGTCTTTACCTATGAGTCAACTCTGCATGAGGTGGCCAAAGTATTGGAGTTTCAGCTTCAACATCAGTCCTTCCAGTGAACATCCAAGGATGGGTCTCCTTTAGGATGGACTAGTTGGATCTCCTTGCAGTCCAAGGGACTCTCAAGAGTCTTCCCCAACACCACAGTTCAAAAGCATCAATTCTTCGGCGCTCAGCTTTCTTCACCGTTCAACTCTCACATCCATACATGACTACTGGAAAAACCATAGCCTTAACTAGACTGACCTTTGTTGGCAAAGTAACGTCTGTGCTTTTAAATATGCTATCTAGGTTGGTCTTAACTTTCTTTCCGAGGATTAAGCATCTTTTAATGCAAAAGCATTACCTTTACATAAAAATAAGAGAGTCAATTCATTGGAATTTCAGACCAAGAATGGAGTATGAGCTAGGTGAATAGCTATGAGCATTTCTTTTGGAAACCAAGTTATAACTTTGGTATGCTAAGATGGAAAGCTGCCTTGTAGAAAGGGCCTAACAGCCCTGCCCAAAAATGCCATCATCTGTCAGTTTCATATGTTCTTAAATTTTCTTGAAGAATAAAAAGAAAAAGGTGGTTGTGGAATTTACGCATCCTATCCTTTAGCTCTCGGCCCTGCTTCTTTGGAGTGTATTCATGTGAAAGTTCATCAGCCAAGTAGGTCCTTGGCCAAGCATCACTGAAAGACCAGAGCCCATAGGAGAGTAAGTACTAATACAAGTCTTGATTGGCACTGTAGCAAGTTATCTGTGGGCAGAGACCTTCAACTGGAGCAGATTCGAGATTTTACATCCAAGCCAGCTGCCATGATCTAGAACACTTTATTCTCAAGGTCAGAGGCTGTGTCAGCCATTATTTTCTTTTCAACATTTAGAAGATATCTACCCTGTGTTCTGTGATGTAACCTCTACCTCCAAGAGTTACTTAGGAAAGAATTTGTCTGTTTCTGAAGGAGCCTTGCTCACAACTATTCTGCAAAGCAATGCTACCCATGATCGATTTTCATCCAATTTATCTCCATATAACACATGAAGCAATGAAAGTTAAGGAGATTAAAAATTAAATTACAGTAATGAGGAATTATTATGGGAAACCAGTCTACCATTTTGTTATTCAATCCTAATTTATGATTCTTGGTTGCTTGGGATGCTCATAGAAAATCAGAAGAAATGGAGGAGAAACTGACAGAAAAAACAAACAATTGAAGACACTAAAGAGGAAAAAGAACTAACATGAGTTAATGCATCAGGCATTATATTACATTCATTTGACTTCTCTTGAACTCTACGTGAAAATTATTATTCCTATGCTAAAATTGAGGAAACTCCGTTTTTCATTTTAGCAATTGGTTAACTATAATTTACCCAATGATATAGCTAAGAAGTAGTAGATCTGGTGGTCAAATTCCATAGTATGTGTTTTTCCCATTAGGCCACGCTTTCTTGAGTATGGAATTGTGCAAATTCAGACTTTATTTCCCTCTGCATGAAATATGGAACTCATAGTCCAGCATTTCAAAAATAAACTCATTATTGCTTTATTCCTTTGACTGCATTTCCTATTTCTAGGCTAAGTATTATTGGAGAAAGATCAAATAATACAGCACAAATGATTTACCATAAATTCACGTTAAAATTATTTCTTCATCTCAACCTAATAATTTTCATACAATGCCAGGATATCCTCTACACCAAGGTTGCCAAATGTGTGGAGCATGCACTGCTACTTACTTTCCCCTGATTACCAATGTCAGCAACTGTTAGGGGAAGCACACTGATCGAAACCGCCCACCCTGGCCAGGCACCATAGTAACCATTTGCATGAGTTGTTTTATCACAGGAGGTCCTGGTAAGGGACAGGGAACTAATAAGCCTCCACAAACCAGAAGAGCTCAGGAAAGGTCAGAAGGAGACACCACCTGTACGGCCACCTCCCAGAATCCTTCTCTCTGGCATCCATCTCGGCTGAACAAGGTGTGCACCACCAGGAAGGACTCTGAGTCAGAATGATTGGCTAAGGACAACCGGAAACTCATCTCATCACCATAAAACCGGAGACTGCAAGCCATTTGACAAAGCATTTCTCCTGGGTTCCCTTATCCTACTGCTCTCTACCTGGGTGCCCTTTCCTAATAAAATCTCTTGCTTTGCCAGCACATGTGTCTCCTCGGACAATTCATTTCTGAGTGTTAGACAAGAGCCCAGTTTTGGGCCCTGGAAGGGGTCCCCCTTCCTGCAACAGAACCACTCAGCAAGCACTGCTTTCTTAATTCTTTGTACTATTTGGCTTTAGAATACATCTCAACACGATATTCCAAGCTGCCACTACCAATCAATCAGAGTTAGCACTGAATCTAAAATTTATGTAACACTCTAGTCCTATCTCACTTACCACAATGGTTCCAGATCTAACAATCATATTCCTGCCCTACTTAATCTTACCAAATAGTCTTGCAGCCCAGATGATACCTAATTAGAACACATATATCTTTCCTCTTCTTGACCTCAAACACTCTCTCCATCTTTTCATGTGCCCAGGAAGAGGTATTTTTCTCAAATTTACCAGCCAACAATGTTTACCCTCCTTGTCCCAGTTCTTAGTCATCCCTGCCTTTATTCATTCATTCTTTTCAAATCTTTCACCCATGTGATACTCTATTACCATTGTAAACACTGATTAACCTTTTCTTGTTCATAAAAATAAATTTCCCCTCAACTTTGCTGCATTTTAAAAGTTTCACTTAACTTTTTACCAATCCTGCTTAATTTCTAAACTTGAAATAATTATCAATAATTCTCTTCTATTTGCTACCTATTCATTCTTTACTCTTTTCCACTTAAGGTCTAGCAGACAAATTCATTAGTTTGTTTAGCCTTCATCCTGATCAAACCCAAGTGCTGTTTTTCAAAAGAGTTCTCTGGGGAATCTTGTTAAAATGCAAATTTAGATTCCATGGGCCTTGCTAGGTCTTGAAATTCTGAATTTCTAGCAAGCTTCCAAGCAAAGTCAATGTTGCTGGTCCATGGACCACACACTGAGTGGCAAGACCATATACAACTCTCTCATTTTGGGGTCATTTTTTCTTTAACTTTCAAGACACACTCCAGGTTGGGTCTCTCCACTTTCCGATTACTTTTTCTGTCCTCATAATGACTTTTTTATTCTTCCTTTTGACCAATTTTAAAAATCTAATATCTATATAAATAGTAATATTATTTTGAACATTTATTATGTACCACTTAGTATGCAACAAACCTTACTAATTATCTTAATCCTCAGAAGAATCGATGAGAGATTTTTTCCATTTAAAGATGGTAAATTGAAGAATCATCACCAACACTGTACAGCCAGCTTGGAACAGGAATTCACTCCAAGCAATTTAACTTGAAAGCCTGGGATCTTCACTTTGGCAATCCTGCCTCACACCAGTAATGTTCAAGAGGCCATGAGTAAGCCCGCCTTGCATCTTGAAAATAAGTGACTGAAAGGTGTGATAAAGAAGAGGAAAAGGCTGCCCAAAAGAGGGATTATATACTCTTGCAGTAAATCTGATAGAACAACACAAGAGGGTGAACAGATTGCTACTGCAGAGTAATCTGATAGAGCCCATCCACTCTGAATTAAATTTCTGAACCTTAAGGATCTTTAGGAAAAGTAGGACTCTGAACAAAATATAATAAGGCATTTCACCATGAAAATCAAATATACTCAGGCAGTTCATATCCTTACAATGCAAATTGTTGAACTTACTGACACAATGTGATGTCCTTTATATAAAAATGCAAGAGCAAGACTCTCAAAATTGAGATCAACCATGTACAAAAAAAGAGGAGACACCTGGGGATGTGGCCTTTGTCTGTATTTATCCCTTCCTCAATGCTCAGTCTACTGGCCTTCTCTAATTAATCCTCATAACACTGCACTTCTGAGGGGCAAATTAGAAGCAGAAAACATCTCCATTTTGTAAATAGAAAGCAGATGCAGTGACTTAGTGGTACTTAGTGAATCAATAACAGAACTTCAAAATCAAGCCTAACTTAGATTCCACTGATTTATCTACATAGCATAGCACCAAATGTAAACTTTAAAAAACAAAAACAGAAAACAGTGCTTTCTTTCTTAAGATACTGAACAGCCAGGAGTCTCCAAAAATTCTCTTTTTTCTCACTAATCTAGACCAAAACCAGCAAAACAGGAAAAATATACTAATTCTTTCTCTAGGATTAATATGCTTCTTCTATAACACAAAATTACTAGACAGAAGTCTTGCCCATTAATCCTTACAATTAGCTTTAGAAGTATCTGAGATCAGACACAAGGAAGTTACAAAAGATATATGTACCTCATTTGACATTAAGAAAAACTAAGGAAATTATATGAAAATCCACTGTGGCTAAAATAAAAGCCATGGATTAAAGCCTTTATGAAAAACCACCTTATTAAATCCTATCCTTCCTTAAGAAAGATAAATAGAATTAGTATAATTAATAGTTGTAATTACTTTCATAATGTGCTTTTCTTGACATAAACATTCTTTAATCAATCCAAAATGCAAAAATGCCTATTAGTGAACTAACTATTTTAATACACTATCAACACATGTCTAAAACTGGCAGTTTTAGGTACTTTAATCAATATAGGATACATTCTTTCCCCATAAATTCAACACTTTCAATAATCGTCAGGCATAAATTTTTACTAAAAGAAAGATATAAGCTAAACATAACAATGCATATTTTCTGACATTTAAAAAATAAGCCAGAGCTCTCACCATTTAGGATTGCTCTACTTTCAGATATGAGACTCATAAATAATTTTTCCTAAGAGATAAATGCAGCATCAAGAGAGTATATGAAATTTAAAATGAGCATAAGTTAATGTATGAAGTAAACAAGAGTTGTGAACACAAATTTCACCATTCATTGATTATTTTTACTCATTTATGAAGAAATATCATTGTTTTTACAGCTAATAATTGTACTCAGTAATTTCAAGTCATATATATATATATATATACATCTCCAAATTCATCAGTTTGGAATCTATATCATGATTTTGATGACTAGGATATATTGTTCCTAAGTTACTAAAGATTCATATTTTTAAAAACCAAGGTTCTGGTCTATACATAGTATAAACACATTCCACTTGCCTCTAACATAGATATACAGAGAAACTAGGGTTCAACACATAAGCATCACAGACTTCTATTCTGTGACAACAGAATCTAATTTCTGCAATTCTGTAGTGAAATTTGGAAAGGGGGTCTGAACATCATAAATACTGAGAGTCCACATGGCCAAGTACTAAAGGTTAGATCATTTGCAGCCTAACAGCTCATTTTGCTCTCCCAGAAACAATTCATAATCAGTGAAGAGAGCTACGACTCCTAAGAGAATTGGGGAATTTGCTGGCGCTCCATCTGCTCCCTGCAAAGCGATGCCTCAGGAGCAGCACAAAGCACTGAGTTCAATACGGTGGCCCATGCTGAGTCAGCACTTGTCCTTGAACCAAGAAATTCCAGGAGGGTGGGGAGCTGGCAGGGAGAGTAGTGAAGAAATAAGGAGGACTTGGAGGAAAAGAGCATCTCACGTACTGACAATGGGTCTCCCAAGTGTATCAGTAATAAACTGGCTTTCTGCCAAAATGTTGTTCTCTCTCCCTCTCTCTGCAATAAAGGAAACAGTACATTAATGTGTTTTGTAGACTATGGACAATTTGGAAAATTACACATTTGCAGCAGTATTGCTCTATGAATTAAAGTTCAGGTCTTTTCCTTAAAGCAGAAGTAGCATACACTATATATTCAACAGAAATCTAACCCTCAGTAAAATTTAATGCCTATTGAGGCAGTTAAAGTGTTTCCAAAATAGAGAAATGAATGTTTCTTTTGGTTTCCCTGGTGTAATATAACTGAATGTAATTATTTAACAACTATACAGAATGAAAATGTTTAAATTGAAATTTAATTTAAAGGTTTAAGTCTTTCTTGGGGGGAAAATGCTACCCAAACAAGAAATCAACATGCAGTAGACTAGATGTTTTTAAGGGATAGAAAGCCCTGGTCTGGATAACGTCAGGAGAGAGGTGTAGATACAGTAAAGGAGATTGGCCACTGTCTACTTTCAGTTGCCTGTGCACTGTTTGAGATTTTCAAGAGCACTTATAATTTTAGTAATTTAATACTTTAGGAGAAGTAAACCTGGTTTCTCTCCTTGTTTCTCTTGACCAGAGAAAACAATGAATCTCTCCAGCTTTTAGAAACATTAGTATTATCTATAAATTACACTATTGTTAATAGTTGGAAGATACAGAGATAAAGAACCAGCTGTGGGTAGACACAACTTTGCGGAGAAGGCAATGACACCACACAGCAGTACTCTTGCCTGGAAAATCCCATGGATGGAGGAGCTTGGTGGGCTGCCGTCTATGGGGTCACACAGAGTCAGACACGACTGAAGCGACTTAGCAGCAGCAGCAGCAGCAGAAACAACTTTGCTAACTAAAACACTTTCTTATAACTCTCAGAAGAGAAGAAACATCACTCTAATCCTAGCAATCAGGTTGTTTGAGAATAAGCCTAAAATAAAGAACTGAGCAATTGCTTGAAACCGTGGCTTGTTACAAAACTGATATAAGACAAATTCACACGGGCCATGTTCCAGGTATGACAGTCAATCAATCAATCAAGAATTATGTACAAAGAAATGTGCTAGACATTGTGAAAGTAAACAAGCAAGCAGAAAGCAATCATCCTGGCCTTGGAAACTATATGCTTTCACTGGTAAAACAAAACAAATAAACAAAAAATGTAATGTGTAATAACTTTGAAATGAGTTGGACCAAGAAGTATTCTCTGAGAGAAGAACATGGAAGTCTTCAAGGAGATGAGATTAAAGTGAACCTTGGAAGAAGTGCAGAATCTAGCACATTGCAGTGACGATAAGAAGAAGGGCACTGGAGAGAGGGCACAGAAAAGGAAATGGTGATTCTGATAGTTTCCCTTTTTCCAAAGCAAATGGAGAGGTTCTGGAAACTTTTGGCTAACAAGATGCTTTAGGAATTGTAGGGAAAATGATTAAAGTAAGGCTAACAAACAGGGATTTGATAGAAATGCAATAGCTTAACAGTCTGGTTGTGAGGGTCATACATGTTCCTAGTTCAGTTCAGTTCTGTTCAGTCGCTCAGTCGTGTCTGACTCTTTGCAATCCCATGGACCACAGCACGCCAGGCCTCCCTGTCCATCACCAACTCCCAGAGTTTACCCAAACTCATGTCCATTGAGTCGGTGATGCCATCCAACCATCTCATCCTCTGTCATCCCCTTTTCCTCCTGCCTTCAATCTTTCCCAGCATCAGGGTCTTTTCAAATGAGTCAGTTCTTTGCATCAAGTGGCCAAAGTATTGGAGTTTCAGCTTTAACATCAGTCCTTCTAATGAACATTCAGGACTGATCTCCTTTAGGATGGACTGGTTGGATCTCGTTGCAGTCCAAGGGACTCTCAAGAGTCTTCTTCAAACCACAGTTCAAAAGCATCAATTCTTCAGCGCTCAGCTTTCTTCATAGTCCAACTCTCACATTCATACATGACCACTTGGAAAACCATAGCCTTGACTAGACGGACCTTTGTTGGCAAAGTAATGTCTTTGCTTTTTAATATGCTGTCCAGGTTGGTCATAACTTTTCTTCCAAGGAACTAGCGTCTTTTAATTTCATGGCTGCAGTTAGCACCTGCAGTGATTTTGGAGCCCAAGAAAATAAAGTCTGTCACTGTTTGCACTGTTTCCCCATCTATTTGACATGAAGTGATGGGACCAGATGCCATGATATTTCTAGAGCAGGGAAATAAATATCGAAAAGATGCTAAGAACTGTTACCAATGAAGACTGGAACTGGATGACTGATTGAATAGGAAAGCAAAGAGAAAGAACTTAAAACTTTCACATACATAAAATGAGGACAATAATAACAAAAAGGAAGTCCACGAGGTGATAGAGTTGATGAGTTTGTTCAGAAACATTTAAAAGTAATTGAAAATGCAGGAATACATTCAGGAAGAGAGGGCAGGACTGGAGAAAAGAGTAGTCTTTTAGTCCCCATCTAAAGAGTAGTCCCCATCTACAGTTGAGTCCAAGAAAGTAGAACTTCCTTAGAAAAATCTAGAAAAGAAGAGCACAGAGATAAAGTAAGCAAGGAGTTGGCAGAAGAGGATCTGACAACTGAGGCAGGTGAGAAGGTAGTAATAGTGATGAGGGAGACTCTCTAACTGGAGAAGAAAATGAGATAGAGAACATGCTCTTGTTCTGGCTAGGGAACCACCAAATCTACCTTGGTAAATCACTAAAATAGAAAGCAGGTAGGGGTCCTTACGGCTACATGGAGGGTCATTGCACTATTCTCTACTTGTTAGTAATTTAAGTTTTAGAAAATGTGAAGAAGAGTCAAGGAAATGAAAGTGAAAGAAGAGAAGTAGAATGATAGCTAGCAAACCTGGCTCTGTTGACCCTGGAGGCTGTGTTTGTAACTACTAAATAATCCAGAGAGGGGACAACTGAGAGTAGAATGCACAACATGGTGCTCTGTGTTGGCTTCTTGAGCATCAGTACCATACCTAAGAGGTGAGCACCTTCCAGATCTTGGCATCTATGGCTTTATTAACATGCACTAAACCCACAGTAGTCCCAAACTTAAAGACATGTGGCTGCAAGAGCCAGGTAGTTAACATATCAGTACAGGAGGCTGGAGAGCTCACTCCAACTATGAGATAGTATCTGAGGCACAGTCACTGCTCAGCACCAGTCAATGTAACCATGTGGAAAAATGGGTCTATATTTACAAATCTTCAATTTTTTATTTTTTAAATTGAAGTATAGTTGATTTACAATGCTGTTTTAGTTTCTGTCATACAGCAAAGTGATTATGTTATGTATATGTATACATATTCCTTTTCAGATTCTTTTCCATTACATAATACTGACTGTAGTTTTCTGTGCTATAGAGTAGAACCTTGTTTATTTATTTTATATACAGTGGTTTGTATACAGATCTTAAATTTTTCAAAAGAGTATGGAAATGAGGATTTTTCACTCTGACAACAATTCAGTGTGTTCAAAACTAGTGTATACAGTAAGCAATATGCAAGTTCTTAGGACTACATCACAACCTCAGCATGACCAGGCAAAGGTCCACTTTTACTCTAGTAATCACTAACAAAGCAATACTACTCAATACTTGCAGTTTGTGGCAAATAAAAAAGATGTCCACAAAATGACATGTCCAAGGATGCTGCCTGAAACCGTAAATCATATGTTCCCTAAGAAATACCCAGTAGCACCTACTGACACATTTTGGGTAATAATCAGCTTAACAAATAGCTCTGAGTAATGCTACTGGGAATACTACCAGTATATAGGATGAGATGGTAAGATAGCATCACCTACTCAATGGACATGAGTTTGAGCAAACTCCGAGAGATGGTGAAGGACAGGGAAGCCTGGTGTGCTGCCGCCATGGGGTCACAAAGAGCTGGACATGACTTAGCAATTGAACAACAACAACAAGCTTATAGAACCACTACTGCTATGCTAAGTCGCTTCAGTCGTGTCCGACTCTGTGCAACCCCATAGACGGCAGCCACCAGGCTCCCCCGTCCCTGGGATTCTCCAGGCAAGAACACTGGAGTGGGTTGCCATTTCCTTCTCCAATGCATGAAAGTGAAAAGTGAAAGTGAAGTCGCTCAGTTGTGTCCGACTCTTAGCGACCCCATGGACTGCAGCCCACCAGGCTCCTCAGTCCATGGGATTTTCCAGGCAAGAGTACTGGAGTGGGGTGCCATTGCCTTCTCTGAGAACCACTACTACTAAATATCAAATACTATATACGAATATATACCAACATATAGTGCTTCAAATGTGCCAAATACTGTTCTAAGTGCTTTTAATAAAAAAAAATGCTTTTCATCATCCGAAGGACTATATGAGATATGTGAATTTATTATTCCCATTGAACAGGGCAGAAAACTGAGATACAGGTTAAATAACTTGCTCAAGGTCACAAAACTAGTATGCTTCAGAGGCAGGACTTAGACCTAAGCACTCCACCTCCAGAATCTAAGACCTTCAGCTCTGTTAGCACCATATTCCCGATTTGAACAGGGGAGGTGGCAGGTGATGATGGATGCAGTCTGTCTGTCCTCTGGTCCTCAGAGGTGCTGCAGTGGAGATAGCTGATACTTTTAGTTTTAACATTACATATCACATTAACCACCACAGGGGAAAGTAATCTTATGTGGCAAGTAGAAAACATCCCAAATGTTGTTTCCTGTATCATTTATGTTCATATCAAGATCACCACTATGTACTTAAACAACAGCAAAGCACTATTCACAAATGCGCTTTAGGCATTCAAGAACGTAAGTATATACATATCTATGGATACACATGCACAAAGCCTTCTTGGAGGTTTTAATATTATCCCCAGGATTTTTTGTGTGTTTTATTTTGACATTTTAAGTCTCAGCCATCTATTTCTGTATTTGATTAAAAGAGAAGTTCCTAACAAAATAATAAGAAGGGGTATGTAAACATACTTAGCAAGTTCTTAGTGTTCTCATCTGCTCCCATATTTCATCAGCAATTTTTAAAAATTCTAGCCCTCAGAGAGAAACATTCATTTGAGGGTGTTTGGATTGCCTTGGCTTTTTACAATCAATGTCATTTTGCATAAAACTAGAACACAAGATATTGCCTTTTAAAAGAGTACATTTAAATGTCCCACTAATCATTTCTTCCTCAATGCAGCCATGCTTAACCTATTTACACCTTTAAAGGAACAAAAAAGAACTTTCTCCTCTACTCCAATATGCAAGTGAAAGCCAACTACAAAATCATTTTTGTCTAAATTTCTGCAACTGCCTACTAACCTCTCCCACATTCACTTGAGACTCTCTCCAAACCTTTCTCCACCGAGCAGCCAGAATAAGTCTTTCAAAGGCTCAATAAGATAATGGTACTACTGGTTTTTTTCTTTCACCCTTTAAAAATTATCACTGCACCTAGAAACAAATGCAAGCTCTTCACAGAGATCTTTCTGACCTAACCCATCACCCCTCCAGCAGCATCTCAGCTGTGTTCTTTGTTCACAGTGAGATACCTAGATATCCATTCAGTTCCTGTAACAAGCTGAGCTCTTTCCTGACTCAGGGTCTCTCATCCTCTGATCCCCTTCCTGAACAACCCTTATCCCAATCCCCATGTGGCTGGGATATCTAGACTCATTTCCTCAGACACAGCTTTCCCTCCTGACTACTTATCCTAAAGTTGATCCCAAGAGTTACTCTCACTATTACTTTTCCTTCTCAGAATTGATTTCAATCCATAATGATGCCTTTACTTTTTGTTTGTACATTCTTTTGTCTACCTTTTCCACCAGCTATAATTCCATAAAGACAGGAACTATGCTTGTGCTTTCTCCATTGTACAGGGGAACCTAACAGAAAGCCATAGTTAGCACATAGGGCCTAACAGAAGAACACAATTAGTATGCAATCAAACTTTACTGAGAGAAATAAAGATAGGAGGGAGAGGAAAAAAGGAAATAGAAAAGGAGGAATGGAAGAAAAAAGATTAATTTAAACACTAGCTTCACAATAATTGAGTTTTTTATAATAGACTGTGAAGTCTTGGAGAAGGAGATGGCAACCTGCTCCAGTATTCTTGTCTGGGAAATCCCATGGACAGAAGAACCTGGTGGGTTATAGTCCATGGGGTGGCAAAGAGTTGGCACGACCTAGCAACTGAGCCCGTGAGGCCTATTCAGACAATGTGAATGTCTGTTCAGACAACTCTCAAGTTATCTCTTGTTTTTCTCTCTATTTTTTCCACATATAAACTGGGTTGGATACATAAGAAGAATTTCAGAACCAAAGTAAAGACACTGCACGCGTACTGGTCACTTCAGCTGTGTCTGACTCTTTGAGACCTTGTGGACTGTAGCCCACCAGGCTCTCTGTCCATGGGATTCTCCAGGCAAGAATACTGGAGTGGGTTGCCATGCCCTCCTCCAGGGGATCTTCCCAACCCGGGTATCAAATCTGCTTCTCTTATGTCTCCTGCATTGGCAGGTGTGTTCTTTACCACTAGCAGCGAAGTGAGGGGAGCCTAAAATTGTTTGAAATTCCTACATCAAAATCAATGCTTATAAATCCTGTGTGTTGATGGGACCCTAGAATGGTGTAATTCTGTAGGTACTTTTTAAATTAAATGATCATAGAGGAAATGCCATCAAGGGTCAAAAGACAAGCCCAATTTTTTCTTAAAATGACCCGAAGTTTATAACTTAATGCTAATAATTTAACCTTTCAATCATATTTGCTGGTTTCTACTGTACTTAAGACTAATAGTTGTTAAATAAAAAGAACAGGGAAAAAACCCAGAATGCTTATGTCTCACAATTCAAAAATGTCTTACAGCTGTTTAAGTCCTTCATTCCCAACCATTCATACATTGATGAAAATACTGGCATTCTTTTTGCCTTTTGTCATAGCCCATTCCTCCAAAGTAACTTTATAAATTTATGAGGTTCAAGAATTTTTATCACAATTTCCTGAATCTTCCTATTCCCGCTACATGCAAATACCGATTCTGTCCTTTGAATCTTTTCTTTACTGAAAACCTAAGTGTTCCAGTGGAAAAATGTTGTGAAAGTCTCAAGTGAACTCACTCTGACATGCCCCAGTAGACTGGACCAAAAGATTTTCTGGGGCATAAATACAGAGATATGGAAAGACAGCTGACAAGGAGGAAGGAATGACTCATTCCAACAAGACTCTGAAGGAAGACACTCAACTGTCCAGATCCTCAGGATAAACTCCTGAAATCAGAAGGTTCCTCTAAAGCAGTCTGGCTCTCCTATTTCTTGCAAGTTACTGTAGTTTCTTTAAGGAAGTTAAGACTTCTGAGAGGATGCTGTTCTTTCAAATAAAAACAACATGTTCTGCCCTCTAGAGGCTACAAAAAAAATGATTCATCTTGAAAATATCAAAATGGACAAAGTAAAAGAGGGCAATGGCACCCCACTCCAGTACTCTTGCCTGGAAAATCTCATGGATGGAGGTGCCTGATAGGCTGCAGTCCATGGGGTCGCTAAGAATCGAACCCGACTGAGCAACTTCCTTTCACTTTTCACTTTCATGCATTGGAGAAGGAAATGGCAACCCACTCCAGTGTTCTTGCCTGGAGAATCCCAGGGATGGGGGAGCCTGGTGAGCTATTGTCTATGAGATTGCACAGAGTCAGACATGACTGAAGCGACTTAGCAGCAGCAGCAAAAGAGGGCAGAAGACGTTGATGTTTGTTTTTACTGTTTTTTTTTTTAACCTGATGTATCAAATTTAGTGTCAGATTTTAAATTTATAAGTAAATTAATATCATGGAGAAAATTCAAAATCTGATGCAAATAATAGTTCTTTCTGGAAACAATTCTGGATATTCTTTCTTTGATTTCTACATTCATTTTTAGAGGATTTTATCAAGGTAATATAAAATAAATTTACCCATTTTAAGAGTACAATTCAATGATTCTTTTTCAGTAAATTTAAACCAATTTGTGCAACTATCACTGTAATTCAGTCTCAAAACATTTCCATCATCCCCCATAGTATCCCTCCTGTCAGTTAACAGCTAATACCCATTCCCTCCCCAGCTCTTGGAAACCACTAATCAAATTTGTATCTCTATCAATTTGCTTTTTATTTCATTTTTGAAATATGAAAGTCTGGAATTAAATACTCCATAACATAGCTATCAAGACAAGTCTTCCTTTTTGCAATGCTTTCCCTGTAAGCCCTCCTGCTTCGACCAGTGTCAAAAAGGGTTAAATCTCTTAGTAAATATCTACTTTTAAATGTCTCACACAGCGTATACTTAACCTTCCACAGTTTTCAGAATGGTGTTAAATCTGTATCTAACACCTACGGAAAAATTGACCATGGATTACCTTTAACAATGAGTCAACAGTCCCTTTCAAAATAAGATTCCACATCTCAAAGTTTTATAAAGGGTTAATAGCTGTTTTGTGTTTTTTTTTTTTTTTTGCCTTATTATACTATCAACCTGCTTATTTAACTTATATTGTCAAATTGCTTATTTAACTTATATGTAGACTATATCATGCAAAATGCCGGGTAGATGAATGACAAGCTGAAATCAAGATTGCTGGGAGAAATATCAATAACCTCAGATATGCAGATGATACAACTTTAATGGCAGAAAGCAAAGAGGTACTAAAGAGCCTCTTGATGAAGGTGAAAGAGGAGAGTGAAAAAGCTGGCTTAAAACACAACATTCAAAAAACTAAGATCATGGCATTCAGTCCCATCATGGCAAATAGATGGGGAAAATGTGGAAACTGTCAGATTCCATTTTCTTGGTCTCCAAAATCAATGCAGACAGTGACTGCAGCCACAAAATTAAAAGACGCTGGCTCCTTGGAGGAAAAGCTATGACAAACCTGGACAGTGTATTAAAAAGCAGAGACATCACTTTGCCAATAGAAGTCCATATACTTAAAGCTATGGTTTTAACCAGTAGTCATGTATGGATGTAAAAGTTGTACCACAAAGAAGGCTGAGTGCTGACGAACTGATGCTTTCAAACTGTGGTGCTGTAGAAGACTCTTGAGAGTTCCTTGGACAGCAAGGAGATCAAACCACCCAATCCTAAAGGAAACCAACCGGGAATATTCATTGTAAGGAACTATGCTGAAGCTGAAGCTCCAGTACTTTGGCCACCTGATGTGAACAGCTGATTCACTGGAAAAGATTTGGATGCTGGGAAAGATTGAGGGCAAGAAGAGAAGGGGGTGACAGAAGATGAGATGATTGGAGGGTATCACTGACCCAAAGGATGTAAGTTTGAACAAACTTCCGGGAGACAGTGAAGGACAGGGAAGCCTGGCATGCTGCAGTTCATGGGGTCACAAAGAGTCGGACATGACTTAGAGACTGAAAACATCAAAATATTTTTTAGATTTGCCTTACTGGAAGAGCAATTAATTTTCAATTGACTATAAGGAATAATTTAGATCTTTTTGGTGGGGGGGAGCTTCCCTGGTGGCTCAGAGGGTAAAGCATCTGCCTGCAATGCAGGAGACCTGGGTTCGATCCCTGGGTCAGGAAGATCCCCTGGAGAAGGAAATGGCAACCCACTCCAGTACTCTTGCCTGGAAAACCCCACAGACAGAGAAGCCTGGTAGACTACAGTCCATGGGATCACAAAGAGTCGGATCTCAAAGAGAAACTTACCTTTCACTTCACTAAAGAGGAGGCTTTACTAAAAAACCTCCATTTTGAGTTCGTCAAGAACATTTTAATCCTAGAGAGAACCCTGGTAGACTACAGTCCATGGGATCACAAAGAGTCGGACACGACTGAGCGACTTCACTTTTCACTTTCAGAGATGCAACCCAGACCCCATGCTTAAAATAAAGATTATCTCAAGAACTCAAGATTCTCTGGAGATTAGGCCCTGGAGCTCCAGACTGTCAGTTGGTGCAGGCATGCTAGCTCTGGAATTTGCACTGGGAAAAGCAATTACTTTTCTGAACCTCAGTCTTCCTCACCCGTACAATGGCAATGATAAGAGTTTATTTCAGATGTAAAAGTGCTGAGATGTTCATCTGGAGCACAGTTCACAGTGACTGTAATCAGTATTATCTGAAAGTTATTTTATCAAACATAGTGAAGTGAAAGTGAAAGTTGCTCAGTCATGTCTGACTCTTCGCGACCCAATGGACTGTACAGTCCATGGAATTCTCTAGGCCAGAATACTGGAGTGGGTAGCCTATCTCTTCTCCAGCAGATCTTCCTGACCCAGGAGTCGAACCAGGGTCTCCTGTATGGCAGGCAGATTCTTTACCAAGTGAGCTATCAGGGAAGCCCTTATCAAGGATAACTGTCATCATTTCTATTTAAGAGTAAAGAAAACACTTCTGATTGGTAGTATGGCTGGCAACAGGAAGACTGAGGATTTTTAAGGAGTAATTTAAAAAGTACTTGTATCACACGCTTTGTGGATTTTCAAGGCCAAGCTGTGGTTTCAGTTTATTAATATTTCCAAGCCTAAGGACCAAACCAGGAGAAATTCAAAGAAGGTAAAAATTCACTTCAGGGACAATGTGTCAAGAATGTGCTTACCTTCACTAATAGTTTTTGTATTCTCTGCTTTTTATTGCCTTCCTAAGAGCTTTTCCCTCGCCTCATCCAAATGGTAAACTGCCTACTTCATGAAGGTCAGATTATGGGATCATAGCAAGGTAGAAGTAATATAAATTCAGGTCTAGATAAGTAAAACAAAACCAATCAAATCAAACAAGAAAGCAAAGGTGGGAATTAATAGTTTGATTTTAGGTTCCTTTATTTTGAAGCATTTATATTTTAAAGCATTAAGTTAGGAACAGTACATATCTTTGTGAATCAAGACCAGTGGAGAAGCAAACCACTGTAATTAATGTAACAAGGTCTGCTGACTCACCTCCACTGAACATAGTTCCTAAAAGAGCAAACTTGCACATTAATTACAATTAATGCTTCTCGCCTCCTTCAAGGACCGTGGAGGAGAGTTTTATAAACAGAAAGGTGTATTAATTTAAACAAATATTTAAAAAAATAATTATTCTAGGTGGTAAAGTTCGGTCTGCATATTTTCTTTATTGCATAGTGGTTACCTTTAGTCCATAAACTACAAGGTCATGGTAAGGTCATGATGAAGTGGCAAATGCAATAACTGAGAAGAAAAATAACTAGAGACCATATTTAAGATGATTTTTCCCTAGTTAGGTAAATGAGCATTCTTTTAGGGTCACTCATTCAGTGATGCTGATTTAATATATAGGTTTTCTATTTAAACCATTCACCTATTTGTATTTTAATACAATGTCTTAAAAATTTATTTTTAATGCTTTCCCTTTGCCCCTTAAAATACACAATCCAGAATTTGCTCAAATGGTGAGATTTAACTTAAAGGTTAAAGCTGTCATTGGCTTAGAATATGCATATACTAACTTTCAAAATAAAATAATATGAAACTGTTCACTGTTCCAAATGTGAAGAACACATTAAAATAAAGAAAGAGGAACAAAATAAAAAGAGTAACTCCAGGCTCTCTGTGTTTCTAAAAAGTTTATCCCTTGCATTGGGTGATGGTAAACTAACACCAGGCATTAGTAATTTAAAAGTTGTATACCTGTTACTTCATATAAAATGCAAAAGTGCAAAGTCTGCTTAGGCAGGAAACAACTCAAAACCTTTCTATCCAAATGGGTTGGTCAGTGTGATAACTGTGTTTTTCATTTATATGCTGTTGATACCCAAGATACAGCAAATAATGTCATCAATTTCCTTGAATTACCTCATAAAGGATTCGTTTGCACTAGGGGAATAAAAAGGTTGTGACAGTAGCTTCAGGATCACTCAGCAGCAAGACTCGACATTAATAACTATCCTCAGAGGCACAGAGGGAGGGAAAAAAGTCATTTACTTAACATTCTTTAATTCTTCGTGGTATAACAAGTCTGTGTCATGATTTAGGGTTGAAAAGCACAGTTGTTGTGCTCATGAGGAAAGCTTTTCATAATCTACACATTTTTTGTGACACTTGGAGTTATGAGATCTTAGGCAACCTTTAAATGTGGTATCCCCCTGCTGAAAGCTCTCAAATCGCCTTCAGAGGAAAAGGAAAATCCTGATATTACTTTACTCTTGAGACTTCAAATAGCCCGGGGTTTATTGTATAAAAACACTTCTTTATACAATAGTTAGACAGTGCTGAAGAAAATAACTTTTGTCTGCCTATATTGTAACATAGGGTCATGTATAGCTAATTAAGCATTTTTCCTTTGGTTTGATTACATAAAGAGTTGGTTTTGTAATATAATAGCACGTGAAGGTCAGTATGGTTATGAGAGAAACCTTAGATGCTGTGACAAATCCAATAACTATCAGGGTATTTTGTTCATAAAAGTAAAGCATTTCTCAAAATATTCTGCTGATTTGTTAAGGTACTGGGAAATATTTTGCTGGCTCTGGGGCTGACTTTCTCTAGGATGCTACATAGTGTCAACAGATTTGACAGTTAAGCAGTATCTTCTCTCAAGGCTGCCAACAGATAAACACAGAAGGTTCAGATTTGTATTTTGGAGTAAGGAAGAGCTCCAGAAAGAATAATTAGTTGAGGTACACAGGTATTTGAAGCAAGGAGACAAAAGGACAAATATCTGCAGGCCTGTTATGTATACATCCAGCTTCATGGATGTATACAATGCTGACAAATTTTCATATGGGATTTTAAAATCCTTTTTCAGGTAACTCCTCCGCCCCAATCTAACAGGCTAACCAACTTAGCAGAAAAATTTTACTTTCCTGTTTATGTCTCCTGCGAGTGTTTGAAACAAAGGGTGATTCGCATATTACAAGGCCAGGAATCTGAAAAGAACCTCAGGCAAAGTTTCAAACTACCTGAAGCTCCTGCAACAAATATAAGACTGCACTGCCCTCCAGAGGTGACTCTTCGGCAAATACTTTTAATCCTTTCATGCCGAGGACCAAATGCTGAGGTAATCCTCATTGCAATTTTACTCTTGCTATCTCAAATACTTATTAAATATACATTCAAAACTCAACTTAATGTTTTCCCCTAAGAAGAATATTACATTTTCATGGCTCTTCCACCTTACTCATTTCCATTTGTCCTATTCAAAGTATTATTTGCCTTAGCTTTTGCTAAATGTTAAATATTAATTTTTTGTTGTTTAGCAGAGCTTATTTATTCATGTATGTATTTTCAGAGAAATCAGACTGAATACGTAGCCTAAGGAAACTTTAGCAAAACTGAGAAGGCTCAAAGATGAAAAAAGTATGCTTAACTGAATATTTTACAGTCTAATTATATTGTCATCACTTATTTGAAGGGTACCCACAGCTACTGTGAGAAAAATATAAATTTATTCTGAACTCTCTTCTTCTTGAGCTTTTCTTCTCCAAAGCCATGTAAACTATTTCTGCTCCACATACCACCTCAAATAAGGAACAATTTTGTGGACTTTCCCTTTTGTCACTTTCCCTTTATTCCCTATAAATACAAAATTTTCAAGATTTAAGACAAAGCTAACAATTTCATGATAAAATTGTGATAACCAGTATGAATGACTCAAAACACATTAATGATAAGTATTAAATCATAAACATTTAATTGGGAAATTTAAACTTTATCTCTTTATATAACAAATATTTATGTAGAGCATTGAACATATTAACTTTTTTAGTTATCATAACAACTATGAGATTGGTATTATTATTACCATCTACCTTGCACGAATGAGACACAGTAAGGTTAACTAACTGTTCAAGATCATGAGCTGAGATGTGATGGAGCTGAGATTCAAACTCAAGTAGTACTTTGCTATCAGAGTCCTGAGTTTTAACTCCCTGAATTTAACCCAACTTAGGTGGACTTTTCAAGTGATGATAGTGATAAAGAACCTGCCTGCCAGTGTAGGAGATACAGGAGACTCTAGTTTGATCTCTTGCCTGGGGAATCCCATCAGCTGAAGTGACTTAGCACCCATGTAAATGGTAACATATATATACATTTTTCCTTCACATCATAAAACCATTAATAAGACTTAAAATAAAGGTAATACTTTTCAGGTAGATTTTTTAAAATTTAAGGCACATAGAAAGCTTTGAAAATGTCAAAACCCTGGTACATGGAAATACTGGAAGTTAGAATGAAATTGTAAACCACTTTTTTGATGAGTTTCAAATATTTACTAAGCCATTAATCTTTGAGGAAAGGTAAAAAATGAAGGAAATATTGAAAAAACATTATGGAAACAATACCATCTTCTCAGAGTAAAAATAAATTATATAAATAGATCAGCCACTGACATCAAAATTAATATAAAAATATTTTTTATCCTATAAAACTGCTTACTATTTTTCAAAATAAATGTGATTGTTTTCTGCATTATAACAAGAAAGAAAACACAGAAATAAGAAAATACTAAATTTATTTTTTTTTAAAGAGAGTATTAATATGAGACTTTAGAATTAATCACAGAGGCAACATCACAAACCGACAGTCATTTAATGCAGACAGGGATTGTAAATAAACTTTAGGTTGTACTTAAAAACAATGTCCTTACACCAAGCCCGAGCTGGCCAGCTACCCAGCAGCTGGGTTCAGAAACTTAAAGGCCTCTGGGAAAGCAGCTCGGTAACAACAAAGCAAATGTGGTCAATGCCCAGTGTCGTTACGGGGATTAGACCAGGGTCACGGCTTCACTGCAGCACCTGCGTGGCTATGACATAAGCTTATATCCTACATAAATCATATCCCCTCTGTTTTGAAAGCAAATAATAAAAGAGTTGTTCCATGTCTTTTGACCTTTATTTCTGGGAAACTTGGATTTTTCCTTTATAGCTATGGAATGCACTAACCATCCCCAGTGGGACAGACTGTCACCCAACAAATGTATAAATTTACACTTTCTCACTTGCAAAGTGATTTGCATCTTAAGTGTCACTAAATTATTGTTTTGTTTTGTTTTTTAACTAGCTTAAAGTGAGGAGAAGAGGGAGAGTGAGAGGAGGGAAAAAGAGAAAGATACCTGAAAGAAGAAATAGCAGCATTGATGAAGACACGCCAGGTAAAGGGGAGGCAGATGAATGTTGCCCTGCCGCTAAACATTGCTTTGCACAAAATGCCAGTGAACCTGGTACACAATCAGCTCCTGAATTCTCTTTCATTTGCTCCATGGAATTCACATACTCAAAACTACTGCCTCGTCCAAAAGGTAGCATTAAGACTACTTGAGATATCAATGAAATGATGCTGTTAGACCTGAGGAAAGATAAGATGGCTAATTACCCTTAAATCACTAAGCTACACACATGCATAATAATTCTGGACACCTAATAAATCCAGTTTGTCATATGGCAAACCTCACAGAAAAAGATAAAATAATGACAGGTTAAAAAACAAAGAAACCCTAGAAACCCCTTGAATTAGCATTAACACTCATATACCATAACTACTACTAACAATGGGTAATGACCAGAGCTAGCAGATAGTTTCTCTCAGCAGGCAGAGTCCATCCTAAGACTGGGGTAACGCTTAATCCTCACATACATTCAAATGCTCTAGATCTGAAGAAAACAGTAAGGAAAATGTAATGAGTATTCATACTGCAGAGCTACTAAGTTACTTGAGTAGGAAGTATCATAAGAAAACTCTTTCATTCTAGATATTCTATCTAGAAAACTTTCAATATTCAAATATTTCCCTGCTATATGCTGGACACTGGGGATGCAGCACTGAACATAAACCCACTGTTCTTGAAGACTTAAACTGAGGAAAAACATCAACTAAATTTTAAAGCACATAGTCTATATAGGCCTTCCCTGGTGGTTCAGCAGTGAAGAGTCCGACTGCAATGCAGGAGACGCAGGTTTGATCTGTGGATCAGGAAGATCTACAGAGCAAAAATCAGCCAGCAAGAAAGACAGGCAATAGCTATGTGTATATATCAAGGGGAGTTCTCTACCCAAGGTGATCTGGGAAGGTATCTCTGGGAAGGTGAGAGGGAACAGGAAGTGCAGAGGTTCCTGAACACATATGGCGTATCCTTCAGTGCTTTGTGGGCCTCCATAGGAATGACGAATTTCATTCTGAGTGAGAAGAAAGCCATTGAGAAGCCAATTGAAGAACTGTATTTTCCAATCTTGGGGGAAAATAATTGTACTCAACTTACAGGAATAGTTTATGCCGCTGAGTAGCCAGGACATGGGATTGAAGACAGACATATCTGGGTTAAAATAATTTATCTTTTTCAATGTCATAGCTGTAAGACTCTGTCTTGATTACTGCATTTCTCAGCCTCCATTTAAATGCATAATACCTACACTGCTCTACCCGAGTGAGGATTTAAAAATTACACATCTAGTGAAGTTTACTCAAATTCAGCACATACTAAGTGCTCAATGAATGTTCCTTAAGTGAATGCATAGATCTTTACTCCAAATCTCAGGTCTAAATTGCTGGTACTGCCTCTATAATTCACTAAACTAGATAAAAGTTTCCCACAGTCTCCTGATTATAAGATTCCTCCAGGGTGCTTGCGTTTTTTCCCTGTGCCCCACTGTAGGACTCAGAATCTTGTGCGGAAGAACTCAGAAACAGATACTTTAAACAAGCCATCCAGAGGATTTGTATGATGAAAAAATTTTGAGAATCACAGGATAGATCCTGTGCCATGCTCCTTTCTACTCCATTGAAAAGCTCTTCAGTGGAGTCCCTTCCACTGATCTTCTCTCTTTTAAAAACAGAAAGTAAGAATGTATGCCCCTTTCAACCCTCTACCCATTTCAAAACCCAATACTTATCTTCCTACTTTGCAAAAATATATGGCTCTGATATACAGATTTTTTAAATGCTGCAGTATATCAACTATGTCAAAGATTCCATGGTTGATTTTAACTGAATGGCAATAAACACAATGTACACGGGATTTATTTTTAGTTTTGTTTTCACTTTAAAAGGTACAAATGCAAGCAAATGTCTTAAGGAAGGATTTTCTAATATTGGAAGTTTTTACATAGACTTCATTATAAAAAGCATTTCCTCCTAACCCCCTGCAGGGGACTGTGATTAAAGTCTCATAGCTTTTATAAACTTTTCTTCGTGTTTTATTTCTTGGTAACATAATTAAGAGTGCTGGTGATGAAGTGCTCATTTTCCTTTCCACTTTCCGGTAAGAGTGGGAAAACAGACTTCATTTGGAAAGTTTTTAATATGTTTTAAAAATACACTTTGCTGTATATTCTGGCAACTGCTGAGTGGTATGTACTTTGCAGTGCTGGTAACCAGGACTGGATGGCATTACATTAAAATGGTGAATTAGTATATTTTTTCACAAAGTTTCATGTTTTAAAAAGAGGTGCTACAAAATATTCATTTGGCATGATGCAGAGAACAAACGAGAGAAGTTTTTAAGACTCTCATTCCATTGTGTGATGTAAAAAAACTGACTGGTAACCCTACCGTGCTGTCTTTGTGCCACCAGACCCTCCTGTGAATGCTACACCTACAAATTAGGAAAAACCAGACACAGGAAACAAAGTAAAGTGACAGAATGGCTATTCTATTCTCCCTGGACCGAGGTAAATGATACGAACTGCCATCTTCCAGCTCCTGAGCAGAGAATGGGACCCTTCCATCTTTTCCTGCTTTGAGATTTCAGTGACTATTAATGAAGAGAACCACTAATCAACATATGAATGTCTATGACAAATGCACAAAATAAAAGTATCTTCTGATCCTGATGATCACTAACTATCAAAAATGGCAACATCCTACAGATTTTAAGATGGAAAGAACATTCAGAGAGTATTTTTCCCGAAAAAATGAGTTCAGATGATTTTTTTCTTTTAATGACAACAAAAGAACAACGTGGAAATTGCAGTTCTTCTCTTCAACATAAAACAAATAGCTCTCAGAAAATATTCATATTCATCTTTTAGTCCAACAAAAATAAAAGGAAAAAAAGTAAGTTGTGTAATGGAGGTTGAAGCATCCAACAAAAACAAAACTACACACTCTACAATAGTGTCTAACGATGTTTGAGATTTAAATCATCAAAATTCTCTCATAAAGAAATAGTCATAAAGCTTTAGTGACAGTGGGTGGTACTTGTTTCAAAGCATTGTCAAAGTAAATGTACTTTGCAATCATCTAGTTTCATTTACTTGTAACATAAAGCTATCTATATCAAAGGTTTTATGAATCTTTTAAAATGCAAACTTTTTTTGCAGCACAATTACTGCTATCTTAAAAAGAAGAAAGAAACTTTCTTCATTATGAGCAAAAACATAACTTTTCTTTAGCAAAAGACTTTTAATTAAACCAATTACATCTTGCAATAGGAAATTCAGAATGTCTTTTCTATATTGTCTAAATTAGCCCCGATGTACTCCAGTCTCGGGAAATTTTTAAGTAAAAACAATGCCTCAGAACTTTTTAAAAATCTACCCTTAAACTTATATGTTTGCTGCTGTGTTTGGAACATAAATATTACCATACATGAAGAGAAACAGACAGAAACAATTTAGCTAGATTCCATGGAAAAGATTCAAAACTAATGCATGCCAGGGGCCAGCAGGGGGAGTGAAATCCCCAAAATACAGGTAAAATAAAAGAAAAATGCTGAACGACGTGGAGCCAGCCGCAACCTGGAAAGAATCAGTAACCCAATCAAACAAGGATAATAAGGGCTTTAGCCTAGAGACTTATATCTCAACTTTATATTATGGGGAGCAAAATAAGCTAACTGGAATTTCTTCATTAGTCCAGTAATACTCAAAGAATTGTCCTTTTTTTTCACCTTCAGTTGACTAATAAAGATAATAATCTACTATAGGACAACCATATACTTTTTAAATTAAGACAAATTTCGAGCGGTTTTAGGTTCACCTATCGTGCGTGTTTTTTGTGGCTGACTGGGTCTTCAGTGTAGTGCGTGGATTTCTCTAATAGTGGCTCTCGGCCTTAGTTTCTCCTTGCCATGTGGAATCTCAGTCCCCCACCAGTGATGGAACTCTTGTCCCTTGTATTGAAAGGCAAGTTCTTAACCACTGGACCATCAGGGAAGTCCTCATGAACTTTTATTAAAGAATAATTTATTAACAATGTATTGAATTATACTGTTGATAAGCTAGGAGCATAATTCCTATCTTTTAATCAGACATCATTCTAGCACATGAGTCAAAATTATGCTTAACATGATTTGTATGAATTAGTAACTCCAGAAGCACAGAGGAGGGAGAAATTTCTAAAATCTATGAAGAAATAAGCCAGGAGAAATTTGTCAGCAATAGGTTAAAATACATTCCATTTTTCATAATGTTTCATTTGAAGTCATTTTACCCATAGGGACACAACAGCATCTAGAGGGAAGAAAAGTTCTGGCCTTTAGAAACACAATAACCCTTTCAGGTCACAGAATTACCAGTGGATCTGATTAAAATATTACCTGTCAAACCTCTCAGGAGCACCTACTGCCATCTGACAGGTGTTTGCTGGCTGGTTATTTCATTCACTAAGGCAGTAAAGGGCTATAAAGTCCATTCTCTCTTATTTCTGTTAAGATGTGAGACCATGCAGTTTTAGAAGAGATGCCAGATCATCCACACTCTGATTATACAAATTCTCTGTGGAATAACCTCACTGATTATCCTTTAATAGAAGACTTTGTTCATCAAATACCATATCTTTTTATGGATTTTACTTATCAACCCTCAGAAGTTGGTGAAAGAATTTTTTAAGTTAAAAAGAGAAAGAGTTTTGCTAGAAAATCGTCAACTGTGCAGTTAACACTGAATTTGATAAACAGTACATTCCCAGTAACAGCCACCAAAATTCCAAGTTAAATCTGTGCCCTTGGAACAATGCCAAAATGCCACAGCATCTTTGCACTTTGAACAAATTGCACATTTTTAACTCCTATTTTTTTCTGCCAAAACAAAAGCTCAAAATATGCAGATTCTATCTTCCTTGAAAATTTTACAATGGTAATTTTGGATGCAAAGAAAAATGTTTGTAAGACCAAGAGAACGATAGATTAATTTGACTTTCTATTTTAGTACTAAAATTACCTGAACTATTTCTGGAGGTCACATGTGAACACAGATATCCTAAACTTGTTACTATCATCATCTGGCTTGAAACTGGACAACTTTACTAGAATTCTTTGCTATTTGGCCAATATCCTTAACCTACCAGCCTCAATTTCTTTATCTGTCAAATGGGGACACTAATACTTCACAGTTTTATTGGGAGGAGTCTCAATGACATAATAATTGTAAAGTGCCTAACCTAGTTCCTACCATATGGTAGCTAATCGATAAATGATGCCCCTACTCTGATAACCTTTAGGTATTTGCATCTACTGGATTCAAGACACTATTCATGGATTTGTAAAAAGAAAATGATTTTTAAAAAGGTGTTTCTAGCTTTCACTTATAATCTGAAATGCCCTTATTTTGGATGGTGTATTAATGACAGAACTCTGTAAAAAAAAAAAAAAAAAAAAATCTGAATGTGTTTGTGCTGTTGCTTCAGTCACATCCTACTCTTTGCAACCCTATGGACTGTAGTCCACCAGGATCTTCTGTCCATGAGAGTCTCCAGGCAAGAACACTGGAATGGGTTGCCATGCTGTCTTCCAGGGGATCCTTCCCTCAGCAACTGACCCTGAATCTCTTCTCCTGCACTGGCAGGTGGGTTCTTTACCACCTGGGAAGCCACGTGAGCATTTTCTGTCAAATATGCCATTTCTTCCTCCTCAAACAATTACTCATGAAGACTTTGCTGAAGGATCTTCCTACTGAATTGCCCACTATAGAAGAACTTGTAGTAAAAGAAGATATAATTGGGTCAGGATCCAATAGAAGTAAGCTACTGAAAAAACTGTCTCCCTAAACTATTTTGAGATTATATGAGATTACTATGTTAGTGATAAATATTTTATGTTTCTACCTTTTGATAAAAGAATATTATGATTCTTTTTGGTGGAAATAAATACATATGTAAGGGGGGATTTACTAAAATGGAAATAATTGTTCTGAGGAAACACAGATTAGTATCTATGCTAAAATCATTGCACCTAAAAAAGAGAAGAAAACAAAGGTGTTCTAGCTAAATTCATATTTTACATTTCATATTTTGGTATCTTTTAAGCTATATTTTATTTAATATTAAAATTGAATTTGGAATTTTTTAAAATTTTGATGTAGGGAATACCTCCTTTCCTCACTGTCCGTATCCCCCAAACAGATACATCTGAGCTGCACACACTATACACATAAGACAATCGTTTCTGTAGATAATCTGAATGCTACAATGATTTTAATTGTGCCTAATATTGTTCCCATTAGATTATGTCTAATATATTATAACTATTTATGAAGAATTTATATACCATAAATTCCCTTGGAGGTTTTAAATAACAACTTACTAATTACCTCTTTTGCCAAAATTTTGTGAGACATGAAGTATGTACTATTAAATAGCTTCTACATTTCACCTTTGGGAATGCTGAAATGTTTCCCAATGGGTAACTTTATTATATAGCATGCATACGTGCTGAGTTGCTCAGTTGTGTTCAAATCTTTTCAGTCCTATGGACTACAGTTCTCAGCCTCCTCTGTCTGTGGAATTTCCCAGGCAAGAACATTGGAATGGGTTGCCATTTCCTCCCCCAGGAGATCTTCCCAACCCAGGGATCAAATCCACATCTTCTGTGTCTCCTTGCATGAGCAGGAGGATTCTTTACCACTGAGGCACCAAGGAAGCAACTTTAGTGATCTAAGCTTAAAAAAACTGATGAGCAAGATACCATGGAGATGTTCAAAATCCCATGATGCTGAGTTTATTGTGGTTAAAGAGCCCAGCTTTAATTGAGAAAGATAGGATTAAATGTACATCTTCACAGGCGGAGATTTTATTTAAGCAGGGTATAGAGAAGATCCAAATCACACATAAATGACTTGGTAAATTATTACTGAGAATCTTTTGTCTGGCTAGAGACTTTCATTCTCTTAAGAATAATCTGAGCAATAATCTTGACAACACTTCTCTCATGAAACATTACCCAACTGATTATATTAACAGTTTCTACCTGTCTTTCCTGATATATGATTCTTCTCTCTTGTTCAGTAAACTCATTTAACCCTTTTCTTGCATCTAACATAAATATTAAGCTTGTTTAACAGAAGTTGAAAAATCAATCAAATTAAGTAGACATGCATCTGAATGTGTGAGGTTGCTTCATGTGATTTGTAACAAAGATAATGATAACAATAAAATAAGTAATTTATTGGAGGCTTTCCATGTGCTTATCGAATGTTTTACAATGCCATCTCATTTAAATTTCTCAATAATCCTGAAGGTAGACAAAACCATATAATTCTAATTTCATAGATGAGGAAAGTGAGGCATGTAGAAGTTAAGAAACTAGTCTTAGTAAAAAAGAGGCAAATAAGAATTTAAAACACTACTCTTATGATATAAAAATGACTATGGATTAGAAACTTCCATTTCCTGTCAAGATACAGTAATGGACTCGATTTACTCTCTTATCTGACACAACCAAAAGTGGACAAAGTATTTGGAGCAATGGTTTTAAGACACTGGACACAAAGCAATAATGTACAGTGATCTTTGAGAGATGTGAAATATACAAGGTGAGCATAAGAATAGGTCTAGCTTTCATTTGAAAGATTTTCTAATGATAGTACAGCAAGTGAAAACCCAGGAATAACTCAGCCAGTTTGCACAGTTGAAGAGAGAAACTGGAAATTTTGGGAACACCAAAGTATTCATGGGAGAGAGTACTAGAGAGAATAATGCAGCACCAAGGGACAGAATGAACTCCAGAGTCATACAGAAGGGCTTACCTCAAACAATTTGCGCTCATCAGGATGTATACAAGGAAACCATTATATTAGGGGTAATGCTGTGCCATGGTCACAAAGGGCTGGGCTGTCCTGTGTTTAGCTGCTTAGTCATGTCTGACTCTTTGAGACCCCATGGACTGTACCCCACCAGGCTCCCCTGTCCATGGATTCTCCAGGCAAGAATACAGGAGTGGATTGCCATTCCCTCCTCCAGGGGATCTTCCCGACCCAGGGATTGAACCCAGGTCTCCCACATTGCAGGCAGATTCCTTACCATCTGAGCCACCAGGGAAGACTCCACAAAGGGCTACAAATACTGATTATTTCCACCAACCAGAGATGTATACCTCATCAATCATCAGAGACACTGGATACAGCAAATTGAAGGGACTTTTCACAACAGTGAGAAATAATAAGTCATAGATTGCACTATTCCATTCTTTCCTAACTGTTTAGAATAAAACTGTTTCCAAAAGAATAAAATTGTTTTCACTAACTTAACTGTGTCCTTGAATAAAAACTCAAGAATATAGAAAAACAAACAACAAAAAAATTCAGCACTCAAGAAAGTAAAATTTTCAATGTTTGGCACATAACAAAAATTACCAGACATGCAAAGGAGGAAAATACAACCCCAACTAAGGAGAAAAATCAATCAATCAAACCAGATTCAAATCTGATAGACTTTACAATTAACAAGGCAAGAAAAGTAAAAGAGTTATGAAACTGTATCACATATGTTCGAAAAGTTAAGCAGTGACATGAAAGATAGTATTTTTAAAAACCAAATGAAAGTTTTAGAGATAGAAACTACAATGTGTCAGATGAAAAGTACATTAGTTAGTATAAGACTAACAGCCCGTTAGACATTTCAGAAAAAGAGATTAGTGGACTTGAAGAAATAGCAACAGAAACTACCAAAATAAAACACACAGAGAAAAAAGAAATTTTTAAAAAAATCAGAGCACTGTCAAGATATGGGACCATTTCAAGTGGCCTTAAAGTACATATATTTGAACCCTCAAAAGGGTGGGGGATATTTGGGGGATATTTGAAAAAATAATAGCTCCAATATTTCCAAATATAAAGAATATGCTCACATATCTGACAAGCTGAACAGAACAGAAACAAGGGGAGAAGCAGCTATTAAAAGCAGTCCATGGTGTGAGAGTTGGGGAAGACAAACTTTCAATATAGAGAGACACAGATAAAAGAATGACAGCATATTTTATGTCAGAAACAGATAGTGGAGTAACACCCTCAAAGTACTGATAGAAAAAAAAGTCATAATGGAATGTTATACCCAGCCAAAATATATTTCAATAATGTAAGTGAAAGTAATAATTTCTTCAGACACAGAGAAGCTGGAAGAATTCATCACCAGCAGATTTGTACTTAAAGAAATGATAAAGAAAATCCAGAAAGAAAATAATATGAGCTGGGAAAACCTGATAAATCTACACACAAAAATGAAAGGTACCTGAAATAACTCTGTAGAAAAATAGAAAAAAATTCTTATTATTTAAATCTCTTAAAAATAATCTAATGTTTAAACAGAACTCATCACAATATAGTGTAGGACTTATTATAACTAATGTAAAAAATATCTATGATAATAACAATCAATGGTCAGGAAGGTGAAATTGCAAGTATACTTTTGGTAACTTCTCATAGTATATAAATGAAGCTGTGTAATATCATTTGAAGACTGACTATGATAAATTAAAGATGGATACTATAAACCCACTCTATTATTCTTGCCTGGAGAATCCCATGGACAGAGAAGCCTGTCAGGCTATAGTCCATAGGGTCTCAAAGAGTCGGACACAACTAAAGTGATTTAGCACACTGGCACATACTATAAACTCTAACATAACAACTAAAATAACAAAACAAAAGTCGTATATGGTAAGCTAACAAAATGATATCAAATGGAATAATTTTTTAAAAGTCAATTAATCAAAAAGGAGGCACAAAAGGAAAGAAGAAAAAGAACAGATAGGAAAAGTAGGAAAATAAACAGCAAAATAAGAGATTTAACCCTAACCACATCAACAGCCACAATAAATGCAAAAAGTCTAACATTCCAATTAAAAGGGAGAGAGAGCCAGATTTGATACCAAAGCAAGATTCAACTATATGCTGCCTTCAATATACTTACTATAAACATAATGACACAATAGATTAAATGTAAAAGAACTGAAAACTACATACCATGCTAACACTAACAGAAAGAAAGCTTGAAAAGAGTATATTTCAGAGCAAAGAATATTATTAAAGAAAAAGACTGGCATTTCATAATGATAAAGGGATAAATTTATCAGTAGAGATACCAATCTAAATGTTTATACACCTAATAAAAGAATTTTCCAATACATGAACCAAAAAGTGATAAAATTACAAGGAGAAATAGACAAATCCACAGTTAAGAGTAGGAGACCGCAATATTCTTTCAACAAGAGATAAACCAGTGGGACTACATCAAACTAAAAAGCATCTGCTCAGCAAGAGAAATCAAGAAAATGAAAACATAATCTATCAAGTGGATGATAAAAATCTGCAAACCACATATGTGATAAAGGGTTAATATGCAAAATATACAAGGAACTCATACAACTCAATAGCAACATAAACAAACACAAACTACCTAATTTTAAAAATGGGCAAAGAATCTAAACAGACATTTTTCCAAAGAAGTCATACAAATGGCCAACAGGTAGATAAAAATGTGTTCAACATCACTAACATCAGAGAAATTAGAATCAAAACAACAATGGACATCACCTCACATCTGTTAGGGTAGCTACTATCAAAAAGACAAGAGAAAACACATTCTGTTTAAAAAAAAAAAAAAGAAAAGGAAATACAGAAAACACAAGTTTTATACACTGTTGGTGGGAATGTAAACTGTTATAGCTACTATAAAAAACAGAATGGAGGCTCTTCAAATAATGGAACAAGCACAGGATACAGCAATCTGTTTTCTGGATATATATATCCAAGAAACCATTATCATGAAGCGGTATCTGTACTCCCATGTCCACTAAAGCGTCATTTCTAATAGTCAAGGTATGGAAACAACCTGTCTGCCAACCGATGAAAGGATCACTAAAATGTTACATGTGTGTGTGAGTGAGTGAGAATGTGTGTTTGTGAGTGTGTGTGTATATCTGGAATATTACTCAGTACTAAGAAAAAGAAAATCCTGCTGAATATTTAATTAAAATTCTTAAAAATTCTACTGAATATTTAAGTAAAAAAATAATGCAAATTCTTTCAGAAAACTGAAGGCAAGTGACTCTGTTTCAATGCATTACATGAAATCAATATTACTCAGATGCCAAAATCTGACATGACAAGGAGAAAAATTACAGACCAATGTTCCTGAGACAGAATCCATCAATATATAAAAAGTATTATATACCTTGACCAAGTGGAGTTTATCCCAGTAATATTAGACTGGTTTACCATCTGAAAATCAACTATGAAAGACAACATATTAACAGAATAAATGACAAAAAAAACCATGATCATCTCAATAGAAGGAGAAAAATACTAAATAAATTCTTGATGAGATACATGGAAACAAGTGCAAGTTTCTGATGTATCTAATAGTAAAATGTTATTTGTTTACTAATATCATCAAACATTCATTAAGTACCTACTAGGTACCTATTTCTTGGCTAGAAAACAACAGGAAAAAAATAGGAAAAACCTTCCCCTTATAACTTTATTGTTGGTTATATCTTTATTGTTGTCATTATCACCGCAATATCATTATCATTACTTTTACACTGTTGGGAGATCTTTCCTTGAGCAGCAGTGACACTCTATGACCCATTTTGACTTGCACATAAGAAGCTGCATATCCAGTTGAATATATATAACTTACCTTGTCTCACTGTAGGCCTGTGCACACTGTATTTCTAAGTTTTTAAACCTGAACTACTTTAAACACAATAATCTCTTATTCTCCTTCTTCTTTAGCAGAATAAAAAAAGTATTAACTCTAGTGTAGTTCTAGATAACAAAACAATAATGAAAAATCATAATCAATGATATTTGCAAAGGGCTTTACACCTTTCAAAGCATTTCACATTGATTTTATCAAGATCTGATTTGAAAAACTGAGCTCACTAAAGACGGTAACAAAATCTTCATTTTATAGATTAGAAAACTGAGATTCAGAGAGATTAAATGATTTATCCATCACTCAGAGCTATATAATTTCTATACAAACACAGATAGTATTTTTCCATCTCCTTTAAATTTCAGAGAGATGGTTTCATAAGTATACACCGCCTTTCTTGAAAGTAGTTGCACATGCCCAGTAATTTCCTAAACAGTCTCTTTCAAATGCACCCAGTAATGAAGCACTTGCAATATGGTTACTAAGCCTTCTGCTCAGTGGTAAAGTCCATCCATCATAGAATGTACACACTCCTGAGTCATACTGCTATGTCGTCAGACCAGCTAAACAGTGAGCAAGAGCTCACTCCTCACTGTGGAGGAAAAATCTAGATCAGTGAACTGAGAATTCATAGTACATAAAATTAGAATCCAAAATACAAATAATATTCATTGGATTTCTACAAAGTTAATCTATAAAAATAAATTTCCTTTACTGAAGGAATTTTTAAAGCTTTATTTAGAAATGTTTTTAAAAAATAAGCTGCTTTACATCAACTCAGCTAGAAAAATAATCATCTTTATTTATTTAGCAAAGACTAACTCAAAGTGCTAAAACATGTTCTGGATATTCTTTTACCCACTTTCAGTGAAACTGCCTGTGCACAGCTGACAGGAAGAAATGCAGAAAGGTTTTCCTCTGCTATAAATAAAATACAGAAGTATGAGAAGGAGAGGGGCATTTGAAGTTGGTTGATTTGCTGTTCCTCTTTTAAAAGTCACTAAATTATATGTAAAAATAATTCAATATAGTAAGTTGTTCATGAATTTCTTCAAATGACTGCAAATCTCTGGAAAACAACCTTATTCTGTCACTATTTCTTCAATAAATAATATATATATTATAAAACAATATCACTGGAGAGAAACTAACAAAAGCATTAAGAGATTATGTTTCTGGGCACATGCAGAGCTCATTTTACTTTAATTATACAGTTCTTTAATTTGGTAATTATAAAATATTCTCTGACAAATTAGTTTTGAGTTACTAACTGAGGCATGTAAATTTCATACAGCCACCACTTTTTCTGACACACTGTCAGAATGTCATAGTTTTTAAATAATGACAGTACGTGGTATGGCACCACTACTTTTTAAAGAAATACATCCACAAGAACTTAATGTTCAGTTGGCTTCTCAAAAGAAAATAGATGAGGAATAAATAGTGGCAGTAGTTTGCCAGCTTATGAAACATGAAATTATCATGGCAAAATTTCAGATTTCATTCATCTTCAGCCTTACCATCTACATCCATACCGCACTCGACATGCAGAGTGACTTTTTAGAAATATTTAGCATGAGATTAAGATATTACTGGAGACTGGGAGAGGAAAAAGGTGAAAATGAAACATTTCTAATTTCAAAAATGAAGGGAAAACATTACAAAAAGGATTAATGGGGAAAGCAGACGTATTCTCAGGTAAGGAGTGGCGATAAATGCTGAGCTGTTTATCTTTCTATGAATGCTTAGAACGTCCTTCTCAAGAAAGGAGGTTAAGAAGGGCTGGACTACGAGCCACGCTGTATATAGAATGATCCCGTTCATCATGTGCCCCATCTATCAGCAGAAGTGGTGAAGTTGGGGAAGGTATCATGGCAGATGCAATGATAGGAAGAGGGTTTTTATGTTTGGGAAAGTGAAAGTTAGTCGCACAGTCATGTCCAACTCTTTGCATTTCCACGGACTGCAGCCTGTCTGGCTTCTCTGGCCATGGAATTCTCCAGGCAAGAGTATTGGAGTGGGTTGCCATTTCCTTCTCCAGGAGATCTTCCTGATCTAGGGATCGAACCCAGGTCTCCTGCACTGCACGCAGATTCTTTACCAACTGAGCCACTAGGAAAGCCCAATTACGTTTGGGAAGTTAACTCAGTTCAGTTCAGTTGCTCAGTCGTGTCTGACTCTTTGCAACCCCATGGACCACAGCACACCAGGCCTCCCTGTCTCTCACCAACTCTCGGAGTTTACCCAAACTCATGTCCGTTGAGTCAATGATGCCATCCAACCATCTCAACTCTGTTGTCCCCTTCTCCTCCTGCCTTCAATCTTTTCCAGCATCAGGATCTTTTCAAATGAGTCAGCTCTTCGCATCAGGTGGCCTAAGTATTGGAGTTTCAGCTTCAACATCAGTCCTTCTAATGAATACTCAGGACTGCTCTCCTTTAGGATGGACTGGTTGGATCTCCTTGCAGTCCAAGGGACTCTCAAGAGTCTTCTCCAACACCACACTTCAAAAGCATCAATTCTTAGGCGCTCAGCTTTCTTTATAGTTCAACTCTCACATCCATTTATGACTACTGGAAAAATCATAGCCTTGACTAGATGGACCTTTGTTGGCAAAGAAATATCTCTGCTTTTTAATATGCTGTCTAGTTGGTCATAACTTTCCTTCCAAGAAGTAAGCATCTTCTAATTTCAATTTTTAATCCAAATGTTAAGGGGCAAGTGTAAGTCAGTCATGAATTACTATAATTCAAAAAGCTTATAATTTTTCAGTTTTTATTGTATTGCTAGGTCCCATCACTTCATGGGAAATAGATGGGGAAACAGTGGAAACAGTGTCAGACTTTATTTTTTGGGGCTCCAAAATCACTGCAGATGGTGATTGCAGCCATGAAATTAAAAGATGCTTACTCCTTGGAAGGAAAGTTATGACCAACCTAGATAGTATATTCAAAAGCAGAGACATTACTTTACCAACAAAGGTCCGTCTAGTCAAGGCTGTGGTTTTTCCTGTGGTCATGTATGGATGTGAGAGTTGGACTGTGAAGAAAGCTGAGCACCGAAGAATTGATGCTTTTGAACTGTGGTGTTGGAGAAGACTCTTGAGAGTCCCTTGGACTGCAAGGAGATCCAACCAGTCCATTCTAAAGGAGAGCAGTCCTGGGTGTTCTTTGGAAGGGATGATGCTAAAGCTGAAACTCCAGTACTTTGGCCACCTCATGCGAAGAGTTGACTCATTGGAAAAGACTCTGATGCTGGGAGGGATTGGGGGCAGGAGGAGAAGGGGACGACAGAGGATGAGATGGCTGGATGGCATCACTGAATCGATGGACGTGAGTTTGAGCGAACTCCAGGAGTTAGTGATGGACAGGGAGGCCTGGCGTGCTGCGATTCACAGGGTCACAAAGAGTCAGACACAACTGAGAGACTGAACTGAACTGAGCTGAATGATGTCATACAAATGATATAAATTATAGAATTTTAAAAATATCTAGCTCAAAACAACAAATTTAAGCTTTTCTTAGGAAAGTTGGGAACTTATCTTCTCTAGTCAGTATGCCTGGGATGTCATTTTCACTCCACGACTTGCTAACTATTGGACTTTGATAGTGTTTTAAACTCTTGTGCCTCAGTTTTGTCACCTGTACAACTGAAATAATAATGGCACATAGCATATGTGGTATCAGGATAAAATATTATTAGTAGTAGTATAAACATTTCAGTCTTCTCATTTTATCTTCCCCTGAGATGTGGCCTAGCTATGAATATTCATTCTCTCTCTCTTGTGGGTTTATACTTTTACATTTTTATTGTTACTTGAATTGGGTTTCTGGAAATATTGGAGATAAGCAGATTTTCATTAATACATTGGAAAAAAACAATTTGATATTTTGAAAAAGTAACTATATCAATAATCTTTAATGTTTCATCAAATATAAAAACACCCTGATTTAGGCAAGAATGACTCTGGTGTTTCCCTCTATGAAACTGTCTGATTTAAACACATTTTCTTACATAATGATGGTTATTTTATTTCCAGTTTATTAATATTTTCACCTAGGAATAATTATTAGCTTTTTCCATGCTTTTTACCCATCTATAGTGGGATTTTTTTCTTTTGATGTATTTCTGTAATTATTAATGAATTCCTGACATTAAGCTACCCCTGGTTGAGGTGAATTATTCTTTTAGGATATTGCTAATTTAATCTGTACTTAGATTTTTGGCCCATATATTTACTCAAAACAAAAGATACTGCTCTGTAGATATATTTTTGTGATAATTTCTGTTGCGTTTTTAAGATCAGGATTATGTGATATTCAAAATTTTTAACTGGAGTACTTTCCATGAATTTCTATTCATGCAAACAACAGTGTACTTCTTAAAAATTTGACAAACTTACTGGTGAAAGACTTTGAGGAGTAATTCTTAAGGTTTTAAAATTTTTCTTCCATTTCAGATATTTTCCTTTTTCACTCCAAAATTATAAGTATCCCGCTACTGAATTTTTTCCTGCTATCAAATTTCACAGAAACTTGCTTACAATTTCTATTTCATTTCTTCACTCATTTTAAAAATAACCATGGTTCACATTTTCCCTTAGTTTTATTTCCAAAGGTTTTAAAGTGATTATTTTTAAGAACAAGTTATTAGCTATATGAACTCAATCTTTCACTGTTTTTTCAAATTTTGTTTTTTAATCTCATCCAATTCCCTTTTATTTCATGCTATGTTAAAGTTTGTATTTTTAAAAATTTCCTAAAATATTTATTTTTATAGTTTAAATTGAAACTTAACACTACATATTTGCCTGTCAGTATAGTTTTTACCCTCCTATATTTTAGGAGGGTTGTTTTCCCCTGAATAGTATTATTTTCTAAATCACTCACAATTACAGTTTTAATTATCTCTAACCCAATAGGTTTTAATGGCTTATTTCTTCCTAGGAACTGTGTATTTTTGTATTATATTTTGTTGTTAATAATTTTTGGTTTTATCACACTGTGATCAGAGAAGACTATGGTATCTTTTGCCACATAACTTAATACCTGACAGTAGAAGCAACTAAATTTGACATCATAAACAGATTTCTCACTCTATAGTAAATACTTCATTAGGATCTTTGTGTAGTTTATCTCCTCATATCGGATGTTTGATAAAGTGGCCTCTACTTCCAAAATAAAGAGCAGGTCTCTGTTTTCTCAGTGGCATAAGGTACATGTTGATTTCTATACCCATAACAAAATCACTTTAGATGGTGACTGTAGCCATGAAATTAAAAGACGCTTACTCCTTGGAAGGAAAGTTATGACCAACTTTGATAGCATATTAAAAAGCTTTGCCAACAAAGGTTCGTCTAGTCAAGGCTATGGTTTTTCCAGTGGTCATGTATGGATGTGAGAGTTGGACTGTGAAGAAGGCTGAGCGCCAAAGAATTGATGCTTTTGAACTGTGGTGTTGGAGAAGACTCTTGAGAGTCCCTTGGACTGCAAGGAGATCCAACCAGTCCATCCTCAAGGAAATCAGTCCTGGGTGTTCTTTGGAAAGACTGATGCTGAAGCTGAAACTCCAACACTTTGGCCACCTCATGTGAAGAGTTGACTCACTGGAAAAGACTCTGATGCTGGGAGAGATTGGGGGCAGGAGGAGAAGGGGAGGACAGAGGATGAGATGGCTGGATGGCATCACTGACTCGATGGACAAGAGTTTGGGTGAACTCCGGGAGTTGGTGATGGACAGGGAGGCCTGACATGCTGTAGTCCATGGGGTTGCAAAGAGTCGGGCACGACTGAGTGACTGAACTGAACTGAACAAAATTAATAGCTCACAGTCTACTATGCATGAGAAGGGATAACTTCCTTTACCTTCAACATAAAAAGCAGCCATAATGAGAAGTGATATTTTTCAACCACTTAAACAACCACCATCTTAAATGTTTAAAAAGCAGTTTACAGATTAATTCATTGACATCTACATATATTCAACAATTTTCCTACTGTCTCATATCCAGGGCAGGGGAGCTAGGAGCAGAACTGGTTTATGTATGTGTGTGTGTGATTCTGCTGCCATATTACCCTTCCAACATTCTCTCTCATTTAACTGGTCCAGGTATAGAAGGTACTAACTTAAACTATTTTTCATTAATTTGATTAGAAAAATTATATGCCAGAAGAAAAGCAACATTCAAATTTAAGTGACTTGGGGGGAGGGATTTTTAGAAAGATCACTCACACACACACACAGATCTACAAATCATATACTTCTGAAAGAAATGAAATGTCCTTGAGCTTGGAATAGGACTCAGACCATGTTAAAATATTTGCTGGTCAGTTTTGTTTCCACCATAATACTGTGGTTGTTAGTTTGAAAATGTCTAAGTAAGGGAATAATTGGTAAAATTATTTAGTATCTGTATAAAGACATTACTCCTCTCCTAGAAAGAATGTTAATGAGAACTTCAAAGAAAATCAATGACATTGTCTTTAAATAAGCTTAAATTTTTGAATGCCTGGAAAATGTGGTCATGAAAGGTATATTGAGGCTGACAGAACTCAGTTATGTGTGTTTCAGTCCTGGTTTAATACCTTCGTTAGCATCTAACTTTAGATGTTTCTCTAGACCTCTCTTTCCTGAGAGACTTTGCAATGACAGCACTCACCATGGCACTAAACTCAGTTTTTGTGACCCTAAATTTGTAAATGATATTGTTCTTTATTTAAGGTGCTACTTATTAACAGTCAAGTGTCAGACAACAGAGTTAGGTAGTGGAATACAGCATGAAAAAGAGTAGTTACGGTGCCATCTCCAATGAACTTATAGTAAATAGTTAACCATTTTTTCACCTTGAATAGGATGATTAATTTATAATCATCATTCTTATATGCTTTTCTTGTGTACACGACAGCCATTTTGTTCTTCTTTGGGAGTTACTTAAAGATAATAAAAAGAAAAAGAAGAAAATCAAATGTTTATTTACATCCTACAAGCCATAGTACATGGCCAAAAGATCACATCTTACTGTACATCTAACAAAAAGTATAGTCCTCAGCTCCACTTACGTCTGTGATTATTAGAGTTACTTTAAATTTTAATTGAAAATGTGTGTTTCCTAAAAATAAGTTAACTGAACATATTCTTTTTTATTTTATTAAAAAACCCCAACTTTCCTTTATGCCAAAAGTATCCAGAGACTAATAGCAAAAGTAAAAGATAATTAAGCAGGGACATTTAAAATAAATGGGATTCAAAATGTATCACATGATTGATTATCTGATTAAAATTAAACAACTAATCTGAATATGACTGACAGGAAAGATGCTGAAGGAACAATTAAAAGAAAGTAACTTTGAAAACTTCAAACAGGTTAGGTTTCTTTTTATTTTCCATTTGCATTTTGTTATTTATACCTGTGATGCGAAACTTTATGATCAGTTTCTCATCTTTCTTTATGGTGTGGTAACAGGGAAATTAATTGTTAATTGGTCAGTGCAACTGTACTCATTTACCTCTTATGTCTGTGTCTCTTTCTTCTTGATCTTAAATTTCCCTGTGTTTCTCATCAGAGTAATTTGCCCCCTACATTAGTAAAAACAGGATGCTACAGTGCTAAATGTACTCTTCTCCCTTTTATTTCAGATTATTCTTCCTACATGCTCCAATTTGCATAACTTTATTGTTTTGTGGATTCTAAGTTTGTGAATTTATTACCAAGGCACCTGCCAATGTTACTGTATTTAAGGAACTGTCAGCAGTTTCTATTTTGGGATTCTAAGTTGGCTACAAAAATTCACTCTGGGCTGAATTTTGGCATGTGTTATACGGTAACAAACCCAAAGTGAATTATTTTTAGAAAGGGGGGAGAGGGTGGAGGGGAAATAGTTTTTTGGTTGGCTTTTCTTGAGGTTCAGAAATATAAAATAGAAAACAGAAGTTGATGGTTTCAGAAGAATTCAGAAAGATTAATTCTCTTGGGTTTTTCTGAAGCAGATATCCTTTTCAACCCTTAAGTCTAAACTGCCAACACATGCCTTGAGAGATTATGGCATAATACTAAAATTATCAATTGTATTTGCATGTGAGATATCTTCCACTAATTTCAATAATGGGATAGCAGCTTCAGGAGAAAAAAAAAAAAAAACCCATTTAATGAAGATTAAAGTAGGATCAACAGTAAGTTTCAGGTTCCTGAAAAATGACTAAGAATCTGAAATGACTTACTAGAGTTCACATGTATGTTCTCCCTACCCACCTCTACAAAATACACATATTCACTAGTATCACAAAATGTCACTAAGCTGGGAACACTTGGAGGTATCAGAATACCAGAGACCAATATTCATTCAGTGCATGAACACTGAATCATGCAATTCATTCCATTCCCTCTTAAACCTTACTACCAAGTGGCCTTCTGGTCATAGGTTGATTTTCCCTGTCGAGTAACTTCCATTGAGATAGCACTAAGTAGGTTCACATGTGCATTCTAAATCATATGTAGCCAAAACACTCTATTTGTAAACCAATATATTTGCATTTTGGTTTTTACATTTAATATCTTGCGAGTTTGGTTAATACAAGCCTGTCCTTGCATGAGTGCTCTAATCCAAATACACTAACCAAATAACTGTCTCAGTCTCCACTGCTAAGGCTCACATCTAGAACCTGTGAGACCAGCCATGACGCGTAACAGGCACTTAATAAATGAATGAGTAAAGTCAGTCACACACTGTGAAAGCCCTTGAGGGTAGCTGACCTCTCCTAGTAGAACACGTAAATTGCTATGTGGTTTTCTCTCCAATTTCAACAGGAACTGAAGTTCAAAGTGAAAAATAGTCATGGTTTTAAGTTTTTACAATTTCATTTTATTTTAATGAACTACAAAAAATAAAAAGCAAAGCAGCTTCTAAACCATACCTCATTTCCACTCTGATGTTTTCCAGTCATAATTACTGCTTAAATAAATATTCCTTAAACCATGTTAGATTTTTTTCCTATTTGTATGACAGCCTATTGCTGAAAGGCACCTTAGAATTCTTCTAACACAACCTCGTCTTTTACAAAGCAGCAAATTGTTGTTATTATTTCATCTAATCCCACAGCAATTAAAAAAAGGAAGTAACTACCAAAAGTAGATTAAAATAACCAATAAGTTATTCTGTACTAATTAAAATCAGGAAGTTTAGTTAGTTTGATGTTAGGAAACAAAAAACTATTTGAGAGAAACTCATATATATTTTTTATGTGTATCCAACTTTTGTTGGTATAGGCTTTTCAACTTTACCTTCAATTTTCTGGTTTATTAATAGTTTTAATTAGCCTTTTCACATTTACATGATGATAATAAAAACAGCAAGTTCCTCAGAAATGTGTGTTTTTAAGCATAAAAATGTGTAGGCCAAGTTTTGGCTTTTAGTATTAGGTTTAACCATAAGCAACTCCCTTTTCTGTAGGTCAAAAATGGTCAAATATCAGACATTTAATATGATGCAAACTAATATTTACTTTAAAATAAAGTTTTCATTGCAGATTTTATGATAGCATAATATTTTGACCAATTATATCTAAGTTCTTATACATAAGAATAGCAAGATTTTAGTTACCAGGTTTAATTTATAGCAAATAACTGTTATCCTAAAAAATAAGTTTATTTTCCTAAAATCAACTATTTGTAATCATATATGAGCTCCATGTACTAATCAAAAGTGAAAAAGAGATGTTTCTTTACTAAAGTCAGTCCAGTAAATAGCAAGTCAGATGTAAATGATTTCAAATAAACATAAATATACTGTGACATATCAATATGAATGAGTCATCAAAACAAGGCAAGAAAAGTCCCTCAACTCTTAATTGTTTTTACAGATGCACTAAGGTATGCAAAATCATAAGAATACGGTGAAATAATGAAAAATAGGACCTTGAGGGGAATATCTATGTTTACCTGAATATCCTGCATGACTTAATCATTCAGTTAACTACCTAACATCAGCTCTCCTCTAGATTCCAATGGTAAAGACCTCGGGTTTCCACAAAATGTCCATGTTCTACAAATATTTAGAAAGAAATGGCTTGCAAAGATGTTTCCATCAAAAAACATGGTCTACACTTGTACAATTTTTAACTATCCCTTCTCACAGAACTTTAAAAAAATCTGAACAACTTAAAAGGGGTGAAAAATCCAAAATATATATTACTTTTGAAGACAGATGGACCACATGCATTGTGAATATGCTCCTCTTCCTAAATAGACCCTTTGTTTCAGGTACCAAAAACATGACAGCATGCTTTGTTGTTTAATACAAAATCAGAAATATATAAGTGGTGAAGAGGAATTGACAACCTGCAGTTTCTAAAGAGAAACTGAAGCATCCACTGAATTTGCATAAAATAGCCAAGAGAATAATATACTTTTAAATGTCTATTACAAATTTACACTTCCTTTAAGCCTCCCTTAACCAAAATAATTTGTAAAAAATAAAAAGTCCTAAGAGTGCTGTTATCTCTAAGACAAATATATTATTTTAGGAAATTTTCTTCACATGTACATTATTTGAAGAATGCAAGTAGGAAACTTCAAATTAAAATATGTTCAGGAAAGTAAAACCATTATCAGACAAAAATGTAATTTGAAATAAGACAATAACAGGTCTTTACATTTACTATAAAAAATAATATTAAATAAAATTAAATTAACCATGAACAATTTCACTTCTGCTATATCAGAAGTCCACTGGCCCAATATGTCACCTGAAAATTATTTTCACTATTTACAACATCTTTGTACTGAGAACAAAAAATCCAGCTGAATTTATCCACTTCGTCAAACACCATTAATTAATTACAGTTGACTGTTGAACATCAATGAGCTTGAACTGCATGGGTCCACTTATACTTAGATTTTTTTTTTTTTGGATACTAAATACAGTAGTACCATGAAATTAAAAGACACTTACTCCTTCGAAGGAAAGTTATGACCAACCTAGATAGCATATTCAAAAGCAGAGACATTACTTTGCCAACAAAGGTCCGTCTAGTCAAGGCTATGGTTTTTCCAGTGGTCATGTATGGATGTGAGAGTTGGACTGTGAAGAAAGCCGAGTGCCAAAGAATTAATGCTTTTGAACTGTGGTGTTGGAAAAGACTCTTGAGAGTCCCTTGGACTGCAAGGAGATCCAACCAGATCCATTCTAAAGGAGGATCGGTCCTGGGTGTTCTTTGGAAGGAATGATGCTAAAGCTGAAACTCCAGTACTTTGGCCACCTCATGCAAAGAGTTGACTCATTGGGAGAGATTCTGATGTTGGGAGGGATTGGAGGCAGGAGGAGAAGGGGATGACAGAGGATGAGATGGCTGGATGGCATCGCCAACTCGATGGACGTGAGTTTGAATGAACTTCAGGAGTTGGTGATGGACAGGGAGGCCTGGCGTGCTGCGATTCATGGGGTCGCAAAGAGTCGGACACAACTGAGCGACTGAACTGACTGACTGACAGTAGTAGTACCACACAATCCATGCTTGCTGCAATCAACAGATAGAGAACTGCAGATATGGGCAGAATCACCTATTTGAGGGCCAACTGTAAATTTTGCGCAGATTTTCCACTGCAGGGGGGTCAGTGCCTCTAAACTACCCCACAGTATTCAAAGGTCAACTGCATAGCCAGTGACAAATAGTTAAACAGTTATTTCAAAGCATTATTTCTGCCTATATTATACTAGGCCACGTAGTCCATGGGGTCGCAAAGAGTCGGACACCACTAAGCGACGTCACTTTCATTTTCACTTTCATGTGGTTTTACCACAAACTGAAGTGAGATATACTCAGATTTGAAAATTTTATATGCTTACTTAAAGAAGCAAAATATATATACTATAAATTCCAATAAAATGTAATAATTTAGTTAATATTACTGAAATAGCCTTCATACTCAAAGGTATACCTGCTTCTGTATAAACTAAGTCTCCATTTCATCAGGGAAAGAGACTGAATCATTGCAAGTGATGGAAATTATTTTTTCTGTCTTAACTTGTCTCTTCTTTAGGTTTTTAGAGGTGACAGGAGTAGGAGAGTGATGGTAGTTTTCTTAAATTCCACACATATACATCTCTGCCTCAGACATACTAAATAGTTGCCTGTCTCCTATATTTTAATAATCTCTCTAATTCATTTTGCTAATACTTTCAATAATAAGTACATGCAGTGATTATACAGAGTTTAATCATGTTCTTTCACTAAATTGCTTTACTTCCGACTGTTCTGGTAACTTGCAATGGTAAACCTGACAAGAGGAAATCAGTACTATTAAAAGAAAATAATTAAAAATCACCATTTTTTCTTGATGTCAGTAGGGAAAAACAGACCATTTTTGTTGTTTTATTCATTGCTCTCGAATTTAAAAATTAGGGTTTTATTTCAAGAGCACTGAGCATCAAAAATTAAGGTAACTGTAATATTTTCTTCATTTACATGCTTTGTCTTAACCTGGACAGGAATTTATTTCATCTCTGAGACTTAACATTAGAGGGTCATTTTTATTACCTTTTGGTATTTGTTCCTTTCCTCTCAATGATAAAACTTGTAGGTCAATTGCCCCTAGCAAGCATGAAAAAATGTAGCTTCTACTTACATTTATGCTAAGCTTTGCAGTTTATAGCATTTGGAGAATGGCAGAAAAAGAAAAGGGCTCATTGTAACTTTAAGAACTTTCAGACTTTATCAGTTAGAAAAGGAACTTTATACTATTTTCAATTTGAGTTGCAACAATCTGTGGTATTTTAGCATTTGGCATGGATGTCTCATGTCACTTATCACATTATACCCTGCATTATAATTATTTCTGTAAATACTAAAGTCGTTTTAGGGACCTCTAAGCTCCATAAGGGCAAGAGCTATTTCTTATTCATCTTTGTATGCTTTACAAAAATGCTCCTCACATTTGAGGTGCACACAAATCACCTGGGATTCTTAATAGAATGCAAACTTTTAAGACAGTATTTCTGGGATGAGTCCTGAAGCCTTGCAATTCTGACTCACTGCAAGGTTATGCTGATCCTCCTCGTCTGAAAACCATCCTGTGAGTAGCAAGGGCATACAGCACCTTACACAAACCATCAACCAATTAAGGGTTAGTTTTGGTAGAAATTAAACATTACTGAGCACCAAATGTACCAAATACAGTTGGTAGTTCTCACATCCTTATGAAGTGGATACTATTAATATCTCCATTTTACAAATAGAAAAATTCAGCATTAAGAAGTGAAGTAATACGCCTAACTAATGAACATAGTTTTGCCTGATTCAAAGGCCTTGGTTTTTAATCATAACAACACGATTCCTCATAGCATTTCAGAGCCATAACAAAGAAGGTTGTCCTGGACACACTTTCTCCCCTTCTCTCAGGGAAAATCTTCCATTCCTCTAGGCCCAGTAGGATGACACTTCTTTGACTTCCTTCCACCGTGCATAATTTCCCGGCTTCCCCTAAGCTTCCCCAGAAACTTTTTACCCTATAAGCGCAGCACTTACCTGACAGAATTACAGTTATCTAGGTGGGGTCCTCTGGTCTTCCCTGCCATGTGTCAAAAGTTTGAGAGTTGAAACTTGATCTTATTCATTGTTGATAACCCAAAACTTGGTGCAGTGGAGCTTTTGAAAGAAACATGGCCCAGGTCCCACTCTCAGGGACTCAAATTAGTCTGGTTTGGGTTAGAATCTAGGCATCAGCATTTTGGTAATTTTTGGAGTATTTCCAATGTTTTCATTATTATATTTGTTACAGTGCCCTTGTGATCAATGATCTGTGATATTACTACTGTAATTGCTCTGGGGACTACTGTATTTTCTCTGGGGCACCACGAACCACACCCTCATAAGTCATCAAATCCAATAAATATTGTGTGTGTTCTGGCTGCTTCATTTGTAGTCTGTTCCCCTTTCTCCCTCTCTGGCTCCCCAGTCCTTGAGACACAACAATATTGAAATTAGGCCAATTTATAACTCTAACATGGCTTCTAAACATTCAAGTAAAAGGAAGAGTTGCACATCTCTCCATATAAGTGAAAAGCTAGAAACTATAATCAAACTGAGTGAGACAGGCCAAAAGCTAAGCCTCCTGCACCAGAGTTAGCCAGGTCATGAATGCAAAGATAAGTTCTTGAAGAAAATTAAAAGTCCTACTCCAGTGAACACATGATGATAAGAAATCAAAACAGCTTCATTGCTGTTATAGAGAAAGTTTTAGTGGTCTGGGTTGAAGATCAAACCAGTCACAACATTCCCTTAACCAAAGCCTAATCCAGAGCAAGGCCCTAACTCTCTTTGATTCTATGAAGGCTGAGAGAGGGGAGGAAACTGCAGAGACAAAGTTCAAATGTAGCAGAAATTGGTTTATAAGATATAAGGAAAGAAGCCACCTCCATAACAAAAAAACAAGGTGAAACAGCAAGTGGTGATGCAGACGCTACACCAAATTACAGAAGACTTAACTAAGATAATTAACAAAGTTATCTATGCTAAGTAATGTGTTTCCCAGTTGGCTCAGAATGGTAACGAATCTGCCTGCCAATGTAGGAGACACAAGAGATGTGAGTTCGATCCCTGAGTCAGGAAGATCCCCTGGAGGAGGAAATGGCAACCCAGTATTCTTGCCTGAGAAATCCCATGACAGAGGAGCCTGACGGGCTAGAGTCCATAGGGTCACAAAGAGTGCTACTGAGCATGTACACATGCATGCCAAGTAATAGTATTTCACTGTAGGCAAAATGCCCTTATATTGGAAGATGTCATCTACGATTTTCATAGCTAGAGAGGAGAAGTCAATGCTTGGCTTATAAGTTTCAATGGATAGGATTATTCTCCTGTAATGGGCTAATGCAGTTGGTGACTTTAAATTGAGGCCATTGCACATTCACCATTCTGAAAATTCTAGTGTTCTCAAGAATTTTGCTACACCTATTCTGTCTGTGCTCTATAAATGGAACAACAAAGCCTGAATGACAACACATCTGTTTATAACATAGTGTATTAAATATTTTAAGCCTACATCAGTAGAAAAGAATCCTTTAAAAACATTACTGCTCATCAATAATGTACCTGGTCACCCAACAGCTCTGCTAAAAATGTACAATGAGATTAACATTCTTTTCATATCTCCTAACACAACATCCATTCATCACCCATGAATCAAAGGGTAATTATGACTTTCAAGTCTTATTTTTTTAAAGAAATAAATTTCATAAGGCAACAGCTGCCACAGGCAGTGATTTCTCTGATAAATCTGGGCAAAGTCCATTGAAAACATTCTGGAAATGATTCACCATTTTAGATGTCATTAAGAACATTTGTGGGGGTGGTCCTAAGATGGTGGAGGAATAGGATGGGAAGACCACTTTCTCCCTAACAAATTCATCAAAAGAACATTTGAACACTGAGTAAATTCCACAAAACAACTTCTGAATGCTGGCAGAGGACATCAGGCACCCAGAAAAGCAGCCCATTGTCTTCAAAAGGAGGTAGGAAAAAATATAAAAGACAAAAAGAGAGACAGAAGAGGTAGGGATGGAGCTCTGTCCCGGGAAGGGAGTCTTAAAAAAGAAGTTTCCAAACACCAGGAAACACTCTCACTGCCGAGTCTGTGGAGAGCCTGGGAACCACAGAGGGCAACATAACCGGGAGGAAAAATAAATAAATAATTAAAACTCACAGATTATGTGCCCAACGGTAACTCCCCCAAAGGAGAAGCAGCACAGACATCTGCATCCGCCACTAGCAAGCGGGGGCTGGGCAGGGGGCACCGGCTGCATTGCTTACAGTAAGGACCAGGCCTGAATGCCCCGAGGGCAATCTGAGGAAACTAACATGGGCTAGCAAACCAGACTGTGGGATAGCTACCACTCGAAAAGCCCTAACCTAAGACACCGCCAGGCCTACTCACAGAACAAAGGACTGACTAGAGCTATGCGAAAAGCCCTAACCTAAGACACCGTCAGACCCGCTCACAGAACAAAGGACTGAGCAGAGCTAGCCTGCTGCAGACCATCCCCCTCCAGTGACAGGCAGCCAGAGCTGGAAGGGGGTAATCACGGCCCCAGAGAGACATTATCTACCAAACTGCAAGCAGGCTTTGTTGCTAACCAAGACTTCTTGGGATTCTGGACGGTCAACATCTGCCTGAGAAGGTGCACCGGTTGTATACCCAGAAAACCAAGCAGCAGGGACCGCGCTAGCCAAACACCTGGTCACCTGAGCTGCTCGGACCTGGGAAGGGCACAAAACGCAGGCCCAACCGAGTCTGCGCCTCTGAGGACTACCCGAGTGCCTGAACCTGAGCGGCTTAGACCTGGGAAGTGCATACAACTCAGGGCCGGCCTCAGATAGTTCCTGGAAGAGCAACCTAGAGCCTAAGCAGTGTTGGCAGGGAAAGCACACATGCCGTGAGCAGGGGCAGGCCCAGTGTGGCTGAGACACTGCGAGCACATGCCAGTGTTATTTGCTTGCAGCGTCCCTCCCTCCCCACAGTGCAACTGAACAAGTGAGCCTAAAAAAGTGTCCACCACCACCCCCTCGTGTCAGGGCGGAAATTAGACACTGAAGAGACCAGCAAACAGAAGATGCTAAAACAGAGCGAACCTCCTTGGAAGTGACAGGTGAAATAGATTAAAACCCTGTAGTTAGGACTGACTACATAGGAAGGGGCCTATAGATCTTGAGAAATATAAGCCAGATCAAGGAACTATCTGAAAATGAACTGTCCCCACACGGCCCACAATACCACCAGAGAAAGTCCTAGATATATTTTTACTACTTTTACTATCTTTCTTTTTTTTTTAATTAAAAAAAAATTTAAGTCCTCTATTACTCGTTTAATTTTCATTTTTATAACCTACTGCTGCTGCTAAGTCATGTCAGTCGTGTCCGACTCTGTGCGACCTCATAGACGGCAGCTTATCAGGCTCCCCCGTCCCTGGGATTCTCCAGGCAAGAACACTGGAGTGGGTTGCCATTTCCTTCTCCAATGCAGGAAAGTGAAAAGTGAAAGTGAGGTCACTCAGTCGTGTCCGACTCTTAGCGACCCCCTGGACTGCAGCCTGCCAGGCTCCTCCATCCATGGGATAAAAAGAGAGACCCTATTTTTTAAAGCAAACTTTATATATATAAATTTTATAATTTTTGTGAATTTGTTTCTTATTTTTTTCTTTAATATTGTATTTTTGAAAATACAACCTCTACTCTAGATTTTTAATCTTTGCTTTTTGGTATTTATTATCAATTTTGTACCTTTAGGAACCCAATCTTCAGTACCCATTTTTACTTGGGAGCGAGATTACTGGCTTTACCGCTCTCTCCCTCTTTGGACTCCCCTTTTTCTCCACCAGGTGGCCTCTATCTCCTTCCTCCCCCTTCTCTTCTCTACCCAACTCTGTGAATCTCTTTGTGTGTTCTGGGCTGTGGAGAACACTTAGGGAACTGATTACTGGCTGGATCTGTCTCTCTCCTTTTGATTCCCTCCTTTATCCTCCTGGCCACCTCTGTCTCCCTCCTCCATCTTCTTTTCTCCATGTAACTCTATGAACCTCTCAGTGAGGGTGTCCCTCACTGTGGAGAAACTTTTCATCTTTAACCTAGATGTTTTATCAATGGTGCTGTATAGATGGAGAAGTCTTGAGGCTACTGTAAGAATATGACTGAAAACCAGAGGCAGGAGGCTGAAGTCCAAATCCTGAGAACACCAGAGAACTCCTGACTCCAGGGAACATTAATCGACAGGAGCTCATCAAACACCTCTACACCTACAATGAAACCAAGCACCACACAAGGGCCAACAAGTTCCAGAGCAAGACATACCATGCAAATTCTCCAGCAACACAGGAACACAGCCCTGAGCTTCAATAAACAGGCTGCCCAAAGTCACTCCAAACCCACTGACATCTCCTAACTCATTACTGGACACTTCATTTCACCCCAGAGAGAAGAAATCCAGCTCCACCCACCAGAACACCGAAACAAGCTTCCCTAACCAGGAAACCTTGACAAGCCACCTGTACAACCCCACCCACAGCGAGGAAACGCCACAATAAAGAGAACTCCACAAACTGCCAGAATACAGAAAGACCACCCCAAACACAGCAATATAAACAAGATGAAGAGACAGAGGAATATCCAGCAGGTAAAGGAACAGGATAAATGCCCACCAAACCAAACAAAAGTAGAAGAGATAAGGAATCTACCTGATAAAGAATTCTAAATAATGATAGTGAAAATGTTTTCAAAATCTTGAAAACAAAATGGAATCACAGATAAATAGCCTAGAGACAAGGATTGAGAAGATGCAAGAAAAGTTTAACAAGGACCTAGAAGAAATAAAAAGAGTCAATATATAATGAATAACGCAATAAATGAGATCAAAAACACTCTGGAGGGAACAAATAGTAGAATAACTGAGGCAGAAGATAGGATTAGTGAGGTAGAAGATAGGATGGTAGAAATAAATGATTCAGAGAGGAAAAAATAAAAACGAATTAAAAGAAATGAGGACAATCTCAGAGACTTTCAGGACAATATTAAACGCTACAACATTCGAATCATAGGAATCCCAGAAGAAGAAGACAAAAAGAAAGACCATGAGAAAATACTTGAGGAGATAATAGTTGAAAACTTCCCTAAAATGGGGAAGGAAATAATCACCCAAGTCCAAGAAACCCAGAGGGTCCCAAACAGGACAAACCCAAGGCAAAACACCCCAAGACACATATTAATCAAATTAACAAAGATCAAATACAAAGAACAAATATTAAAAGCAGCAAGGGAAAAACAACAAATCAAGGAGAAACACCCCAAGACGCATATTAATCAAATTAACAAAGATCAAATACAAAGAACAAATTTGTTCTTGTTAGCATTTGTCTTACATATTGTGGTGCTCCTATGTTGGGTGCATATATATTTATAATTGTTATATCTTCTTCTTGGATCGATCCTTTGATCATTATGCAGCGACCTTCTTTGTCTCTTTTCACAGCCTTTGTTTTAAAGTCTATTTTATCTGATATGAGTATTGCTACTCCTGCTTTCTTTTGGTCTCTATTTGTGTGGAATATCTTTTTTCAGCCCTTCACTTTCAGTCTGTATGTGTCCCTTGTTTTGAGGTGGGTCTCTTGTAGACAATATATATAGGGGTCTTGTTTTTGTATCCATTCAGCCAGTCTTTGTCTTTTGGTTAGAGCATTCAACCCATTTACGTTTAAGGTAACTGTTGATAAGTATGATCCCGTTGCCATTTACTTTATTGGGTTCGAGTTTATACACCCTTTTTGTGTTTCCTGTCTAGAGAATATCCTTTAGCATTTGTTGGAGAGCTGGTTTGGTGGTGCTGAATTCTCTCAGCTTTTGCTTGTCTGTAAAGCTTTTGATTTCTCCTTCATATTTGAATGAGATCCTTGCTGGGTACAGTAATTTGGGCTGTAGGTTATTTTCTTTCATCACTTTAAGTATGTCCTGCCATTCCCTCCTGGCCTGAAGAGTTTCTATTGAAAGATCAGCTGTTATCCTTATGGGAATTCCCTTGTGTGTTATTTGTTGTTTTTCCCTTGCTGCTTTTAATATTTGTTCTTGTTCACTCAGTCGTGTCTGACTCTTTGCGACACCATGGACTGTAGCCTATCAGGCTCCTCTGTTCATGGGATTTTCCAGGCAAGAGTGCTGGAGCGGATTGCCATTTCCTTTTCCAGGGGATCTTCCCAACCCAGGAATCGAACCCAGGTCTCCCGCATTGCAGGCAGACGCTTTACCGTCTGAGCCACCAGGGAAGCCTGTGGGAGACTATAAAAGCAGTGCTAAGTTCATAGAAATACAGGTATAACTCAAGAAACAAGAAAAAATTAAATAAATAACCTAACTCTACATCTAAAGCAACTAGAAAAGGAAGAAATGAAGAACCCCAGGGTTAGTAGAAGGAAAGAAATCTTAAAAATTAGGGCAGAAATAAATGCAAAAGAAACAAAAGAGACCATAGCAAAAATCAACAAAGCCAAAAGCTGGTTCTTTGAGAGGATAAATAAAATTGACAAACCATTAGCCATACTCAAGAAACAAAGGGAGAAAAATCGAATCAATAAAATTAGAAATGAAAATGGAGATACCACAACAAACAACACAGAAATACAAAGGATCATAAGAGACTACTATCAGCAATTATATGGCAATAAAATGGACAACTTGGAAGAAATGGACAAATTCTTAGAAAAGTACAACTTTCCAAAACTGAACCAGGAAGAAATAGAAAATCTTAACGGACCCATCACAAGCACAGAAATTGAAACTGTAATCAGAAATCTTCCAGCAAACAAAAGCCCAGGTCCAGACAGCTTCACAGCTGAATTCCACCAAAAACTTAGAGAAGAGCTAACACCTATCCTACTCAGACTCTTCCAGAAAATTGCAGAGGAAGGTAAACTTCCGAACTCATTCTATGAGGCCACCACCACCCTAATACCAAAACCTGACAAAGATGCCACAAAAGAAGAAAACTACAGGCCAATATCACTGATGAACATAGATGCAAAAATCCTTAACAAAATTCTAGAAATCAGAATCCAACAACACATTAAAAATATCATACATCATGACCAAGTGGGCTTTATCCCAGGGATGCAAGGATTCTTCAATATCCGCAAATCAATCAATGTTATACACCACATTAACAAATTGAAAAATAAAAGCCATGACTATCTCAATAGATGCAGAGAAAGCCTTTGACAAAATTCAACATCCATTTATGATAAAAACTCTCCAGAAAGCAGGAATAGAAGGAATATACCTCAACATAATAAAAGCTATATATGACAAACCCACAGCAAACATTATCCTCAATGGTGAAAAATTGAAAGCATTTCCCCTAAAGTCAGAAATGAAACAAGGGTGCCCACTTTCACCACTAGTATTCAACATAGTTTTGGAAGCTTTGGCCACAGCAATCAGAGCAGAAAAAGAAATAAAAGGAATCCAAATTGGAAAAGAAGAAGTAAAACTCTCACTGTTTGCAGAAGACATGATCATCTACATACAAAACCTTAAAGGCTCCACCAGAAAATTACTAGAGCTAATCAATGAATATAGTAAAGTGGCAGGATATAAAATCCATACACAGAAATCCCTTGCATTCCTATACACTAATAATGAGAAAATAGAAAGAGAAATTAAGGAAACAATTCCAGTCACCATTGCAACAAAAAGAATAAAATATTTAGGAATATATCTACCTAAAGAAATGAAAGACCTATATATAGAAAACTATAAAAAACTGGTGATAGAAATCAAAGAAGACACTAATAGATGGAGAAATATACTGTGTTCCTGGATCGGAAAAATCAATATAGTGAAAATGAGTATACTACCCAAAGCGATCTATAGATTCAGTGCAATCCCTATCAAGCTGCCAATGGTATTTTTCACAGAGCTAGAACAAATAATTTCACAATTTGTATGGAAATACAAAAAACCTCGAATAGCCAAAGCAATCTTGAGAAAGAAGAATGGACCTGGAGGAATCAACCTGCATGACTTCAGGCTCTACTACAAAGCCACAGTCATCAAGACAGTATGGTACTGGCACAAAGACAGAAATATACATCAATGGAACAAAATAGAAAGCCCAGAGATAAATCTACACACCTATGGACACCTTATCTTTGACAAAGGAGGCAAGAATATACAATGGAGAAAAGACAATCTCTTTAACAAGTGGTGCTGGGAAACCTGGCCAACCACTTGTAAAAGAATGAAACTAGAACAGTTTCTAAAACCATACACAAAAATAAACTCAAAATGCATTAAAGATCTAAACGTAAGACCAGAAACTATAAAACTCTTAGAGGAGAACATAGGCAAAACACTTTCCAACATACATCACAGCAGGATCCTCTATGACCCACCTCTCAGAATATTGGAAATAAAAGCAAAAATAAACAAATGGGACCTAATTAAAATTAAAAGCTTCTGCACAACAAAGGAAACTATAAGCAAGGTGAAAAGACAGCCTTCAGAATGAGAGAAAATAATAGCAAATGAAGCAACTGACAAAGAATTAATCTCAAAAATATACAAGCAACTCCTGCAGCTCAACTCCAGAAAAATAAATGACCCAATCAAAAAATGGGCCAAAGAACTAAACAGACATTTCTCCAAAGAAGACATACACATGGCTAACAAACACATGAAAAGATGCTCAACATCACTCATTATCAGAGAAATGCAAATCAAAACCAGTATGAGGTACCATTTCATGCCACTCAGAATGGCTGCTATTCAAAAGTCTAGAAGCAATAAATGCTGGAGAGGGTGTGGAGAAAAGAGAACCCTCTTACACTGTTTGTGGAAATGCAAACTAGTACAGCCACTATGGAGAACACTGTGGAGATTCCTTGAAAAACTGGAAATAGAACTGCCATATGACCCAGCAATCCCACTGTTGGGCATACACACTGAGGAAACCAGAAATGAAAGAGACACTTGTACCCCAATGTTCATCGCAGCACTGTTTATAATAGCCAGGACATGGAAGCAACCTAGATGTCCATCAGCAGACGAATGGATAAGAAAGTTGTGGTACATATACACAATGGAGTATTACTCAGTATTACATTTGAATCAGTTCTAATGAGGTGGATGAAACTGGAGCCTATTATACAGAGTGAAGTAAGCTAGGAAGAAAAACACCAATACAGTATACTAACGCATATATATGGAATTTAGAAAGAAGGCAATAATAACCCTGTATGAGAGACAGCAAAAGAGACACAGATGTATAGAACAGTCTTTTGGACTCTGTGGGAGAGGGAGAGGGTGGGATGATTTGGGAGAATGGCATTGAAACATGTATAATATCATATGTGAAACAAATCGCCAGTCCAGGTTCGATGCATCATACAGGATGCTTGGGGCTGGTGCACTGGGATGACTCACAGAGATGGTATGTGGAGAGAGGTGAGAGGGGGGTTCAGGATGAGGAACATGTGTACACCTGTGGTGGATTCATGTTGATCTATGGCAAAACCAATACAATATCATAAAGTAATTAGCCTCCAATTAAAATAAATAATTATTTTTAAAAAAGAACATTTTTGACTCCTGGCAATAGGTCAAAATATCAATATTAACAGAAGTCTGAAAGAAGTTGATTTCAACCCACATGGATGACTTTGAGGGTATAAGACTTCAGTGGAGGAATAATTGCAGATATAGTGGAAATAGCAAGAAAATTAGAAGTGGAGGCTGAAGATGTTCCTGAATTGCTGCAATCTCATGATAAAACTTTCACAGATGAGGAGCTCCTTCCTGTGAATGAGCAAGGACAGTGGTTCCTTAAAATGGAATCTATCACTGGGGAAGATGCTATGAAGATTGTTGAAATAACAGAAAAGAATTTAGAAAATTACATAAACTTAGTTGATAAAGCAGCAGCAGCACCAGAGAAGACTGACTCCAAGTTTGAAAGAACTTCAACTGTGGGTAGCTGCTATGAAACAGCACTGCATGCTACAGAGACATTGTTCGTGAAAGAGTCCATCAATTCAGCTGTCTTATTTCAAGAAATTTCCACAGACACCCCAACTTTCAGCAACCACCACCCTGATCAGTCAGCAGCCAATAACGAGGAGGCAAGACCCTCTACCAGCAAAAACTACAGTTAGCTAAAGGCTCAGATATTTTTTAGCAATATAGTAAATTTAACTTAAGGTATGTTCATTGTTTATTAGACATAATGCTACTGCACTCTTAATAGACTGCAGTGTAATGTAAACAGGACTTTCATATGCACTGGAAAACAAAACAATTTCTGTGACTCATTTTCTTGCCATATTTGCTTAATAGTGGTGGTCTGGAACTGGACCAACAATCTCTCCAAGGTATGCCTTATCCATATCTGTCTGTTTTCTCTTCTTGTGCCCCTAACTGGAAAAGCAGCTTCACCCTGTGAAATCAGCATTCAGCAGCCTCCACACCAGCATACTGTCAAGATAAAAACAAACAAACAAAAAGCACTCTGCCTCTATCTGCAGAATTAAACCTTTTCAATATGAAAATATAATCTCTTGTTAAGTAGAAGATAAGAGCTGCTGTGTATCCAAAGTGATATGTTCATGCTAAGTAAACTCTGTAAATTATTTTCCCTCACAAACAAAGATGTTTTTAACTATACTCCTGAAAGGAAATTGGACTCTGTGGTATCTGATGCGGTAATCCACAAAAATTAGCTACTCTGCGATAGTTTATGTTCATGAAAATTACACTCCATACCCTCTCCTCAATATCCAAAAACACTTTTTCCTACACCTAAAGTCTGTGATTATGATAAAGAAACAAGCTAAGTAGTCCAAATTAAAATGCTTATATTCAAATCCTGAAGAACTGGAATACAAAAAAAAATAATAATTCTCTGATTATGCCACAAGTTTACAGGTGAACAGTGATTAAAGCTGCTAAATCTACAGAAAGGAAAAGATGATTTTAGGTTAGAGATGATTTACTTACAGATGAGTTGTTTTTTTTTTCCCTACATGCCATTGTTAGAAGATATTCCAAATGAAAGAGAAAGGACCTTGGGACGGTTAGTGATATGGAAGCTATACATTTCTTCCACTAGAAATCTCAAAGGAATTCTCACCTAAAATAAGAGTGAAATAAATTTAACTAGTTTGAAATGTTAAGTATGTCTTTGAAATTGAGGCGGATACATAATGGAATGCAGAAATACTTACATTTTGGCCCTACTTTTGATATAAATTCTAAGTGAAATATTTAAAGCTTCAAAAAGGTTACAGCTCTCCAATTTAAAAAAAAAATGGACACCAATGTTTCTATGGCTCTTTTGTAATCAAGGTGCACCTCACCTGAGGCTCGCTACTCAGTTTGATTGGAACTTGGCTTAGTTCAGGAAAGAAAAGTTTGGAAGGTGATTATTCATGTGTACTACCAAAAATCAGACAGAAATGTGAACCTTGGAAAAAAACACAATATATGAAGTTATTCTTAGACAGAATCATCTTTCTGGAACTCACCAATACCTACAATTTTAAGAGTGCTCTCTGAACCAAATCAAGCAACCGCTTTTCAGTTAATTTTCTTATTCTTATAATTCCACAATCACACATATACATATTCTTTAAAAACTTATAAAGTGGTTCTGTGGTTAAAGTAGGAGTCTATTTATGTAGATATTGAGAGTATCATCAGTTTCAAGCACTTCTTGCTATATCTCACACAGTGCATGGAATATAATAAATGTTGAAAACAGAGACAAGACAGGTAAGATGAATGAAATGAATGGATGGATAAGGGATAGATAAAATGAGGAGATCAAGATGGTTCTGAAGGCCTGAATTTAACCTGGGAGGAAAGAGAATAACATGAAATGGAAGAAACAGAAAAAAAAAATAGTTGTAGATATGAAGAACAATTTTCATCATGTTCACAATGTAGATGCAAACCAGATCTGACTTGTATATATATCCCTAGGCCTTGAAGTGTGGATAGTAGAATCTTTTACAGTTGACTCTTGAACAACATGGGTCTGAACTGCACAGGGCCACTTATATGTGGATTTTTTCCAGTAAATATATCCTATAGTACCATACGATCCTAACCTGGTTGAATCCTAGGATGTGGAACTGTAGATATAAGGGGCCTACTGTGAATTTGCAGGTGGATTTTCAACTGTGCCCCTCAACCCTGAATTGTTCAAGGGTCAAATATAGTTTAAACCATATGAAACTGCCTGATCTACAAAAAAGGCCATTGCATATGGTTCGGCTGAAGATAAATATTTTTATAGTCAATGCTAATTAACTATTTACTCTCCTCCTCCCAACCATGACTTGGATAAATATGCCAGGAATTGGACAATTGGTAAGTTCGTCTAAAGATGCTATAGGACTGCTTGAGATCACACTGCTAGTCACAGGTGGAGCAGGAGTCCGCAGTCAGGGTTTACCTCTAGTCCAATCCTCCTTCTATAACACCATTTTGACAGTGAGATGGTTCAAAGAAGAAACAAAGTGAAAAGAAGAGCAAATGTCACACTTAGCTGCCACTCAGGATTTCACTGAGGGACAAAATCGTATCTACCAAAATAGAGCACCTTTCTACCTCATGCACCAGAGAACAAGGGAATAAAAGTGAGTCAGCAGAAAGAATGACAGTTCCCTTAATTTCCATGAGTTAGTGGCATTTTTTAGAGTAAATTCCAAGTTTGCCAAATTCAAGAGTCTGCTGGTGATTAGTCAACGAGATTGACAATAAGGGATACTTAAAAGAGTTACGGTCCTGCTATGACACATCTTTCAGGGTTGGACAGGAGAACCAGTGCCATTATTACTGTCCTGAAAAAATGAGTTCGTACCATTCACAGTACAGCTCCTCTTTTCAGCTGGGAGTTAAAGACAGATTTCCAAGTTTCACGGGAGCATCATTAGCAAATTCAATGAGAGATCAACCATGGAGGACGTGGAGGAAGAACAAAAAACCTTAGATACTTAACTATAAATTGTAACTGTAAAGAATATAGTTAAGTATCTGATCAACCCAGACTACTCACAGAAGCACATGATATTGGCCAGGGTTGATGTGGGAGTATGCTGAAAGCTGACTTGAAAATTTTTCACAGACAGATTTCTTTAATAGACTCAAACTTGCTAATGCAGTCCAAGAGGCTGTTACTGTAAGCATCCTTGATGATCAGTGGGCATCTCAATGTGGTTGAATGTCCTCAAGATTTTTCTCCCTGAGATTTTCTGATGAGCCTGTTAAAAATCCATGAACAGCCAGGCTGTGAATGGTGAGCAGCAGGTGCTAAGATAACTTGGGCTATAGAGTGAGAGAAAATCTTTTGTTCCCACCATCATGAGGTGTTAAGGTTATAAAACTTGGAGCTGAAAATCAGTCAACAATAACAAAAACCTGCTGCACTAACCAAAATAGATTCTATATGTGAAAAAGAAAATTATTTTTTCTCACTCAGTTTGTGCTCCAAGGGGAAAAAAACACAGGAAATACTGGGTGAGTGTTGCAACTATCTGCAGTTAATGGTAATGCTAAATGGAACACTATTATTTTAAGTAATTACAAAGACTTTTCAAAAGGCTTCAATAATGGTTTCAGTAATTTTTAACCCTAGCTTTGGATTGCAAATACAGAATACCAGACCACCTGATCTGCCTCTTGAGAAACCTGTATGCAGGTCAGGAAGCAAGAGTTAGAACTGGACATGGAACAACAGACTGGTTCCAAATAGGAAAAGGAGTACGTCAAGGCTGTATATTATCACCCTGTTTATTTAACTTATATGCAGAGTACATCATGAGAAACGCTGGACTGGAAGAAACACAAGCTGGAATCAAGACTGCCAGGAGAAATATCAATAACCTCAGATATGCAGATGACACCACCCTTATGGCAGAAAGTGAAGAGGAACTCAAAAGCCTCTTGATGAAAGTGAAAGTGGAGAGTGAAAAAGTTGGCTTAAAGTTCAACATTCAGAAAACGAAGATCATGGCATTCGGTCCCACCACTTCATGGGAAATAGATGGGGCAACAGTGGAAACAGTGTCAGACTTTATTTTTCTGGGCTCCAAAATCACTGCAGATGGTGACTGCAGCCATGAAATTAAAAGATGCTTACTCCTTGGAAGGAAAGTTATGACCAACCTAGATAGCATATTCAAAAGCAGAGACATTACTTTGCCAACAAAGGTTCGTCTAGTCAAGGCTATGGTTTTTCCTGTGGTCATGTATGGATGTGAGAGTTGGACTGTGAAGAACGCTGAGCGCCGAAGAATTGATGCTTTTGAACTGTGGTGTTGGAGAAGACTCTTGAGAGTCCCTTGGACTGCAAGGAGATCCAACCAGTCTATTCTGAAGGAGATCAGCCCTGGGATTTCTTTGGAAGGAATGATGCTAAAGCTGAAACTCCAGTACTTTGGCCACCTCATGCGAAGAGTTGACTCATTGGAAAAGACTCTGATGCTGGGAGGGATTGGGGGCAGGAGGAGAAGGGGACACCAGAGGATGAGATGGCTGGATGGCATCACTGATTGGATGGACATGAGTCTGAGTGAACTCCGGGAGTTGGTGATGGACAGGGAGGGCTGGCGTGCTGCGATTCATGGGGTCGCAAAGAGTCAGACACGACTGAGTGACTGATCTGATCTGATCTTGGATTGCAAATACACCTTTACTTTTTTTTTATCAAATTTAGATGGCTAATAGTTGGAGAGACACAATGAAGTGCCTCTTAAATTTAGCCTTTTCTACATTTTTGCCAGGGCTAAATTGCAAGCACTATATCAGTGAGTTGTAAAAGTCAAATAAAGAAATTAAATTTAGCACAGTATTTACAATGGTGATTTCTCATTCTAATAATATTCGGAGCTCATAAAATTTAAGGTGTGCAAATATAGCAGATTTGTTAGACTTATTTTTAAATTTATGGGCATCAACAAATATCATAGTTTGCAAATATTTTATTTGATCCAATTTTTAAAAATATGCCTAGCAATTTGCTTAAAACATTCACAGGCTTCCATTTTATTAGTTGGTAGACGAGCTTTTATTTGTAAATGCATTATGTCTATGTTTAAGCTGCTTCTTTGGCTTTCGAGTTTATGTTTAAATGCACAAACATAAAAAGGAGATAACTAAAAGATATTTCAAGATCTGAGAGGCAATTTTGAAAGTTTTACTGAACCCCAAGCTAAATCTTCACCAGCAACAGAAATTCTTGCTAGTAAAGAATGATTAAGTACCAAAATAATAATAATAAAATCACCATCAAGTCTTTCTAAGGGTTACTAGAGCTGTAATTGCACCCAACAACACAGCAACCATTACTAACAACATTTAATGTTCATTGATTATGAGCATTTGTCATAATTGAACAAAGGAATCCTTCTTCTTCTCCCTAATTGAGAAGGTCTGGAAGGGGCCTGAGATTCTGCATTTCCAGCATCTCATGGGTATAATGCTCTTACTTCTGATCCAAAGGCCAGACTTTGAGGATCAAAAGTCTATTATGTACTAAGCACTATGTAAGGCCTATGTTTTTACACTGAACTTTCTTAACCACTCTATGATACAGGTAGCATTATTTCTACCCATCAGTGGAGGAAACTGAGTAAAAGAGAGATTTCAAATAACCAGCAAGTGACAGAAGCAAAATATGAACTCATGCCTCTTTGAAGTCAAAGGCCCTGGGTCTATAATATTTCACTGCCTCCATTTCTCGAGAAAAAAATTTCTAATTACTAGTAATTAATGTTATCTACAAACAACAATCTAATCCAGAATGAATCGATTCAAATCAATGGCAGAGCAGTTTTAAAAGTTCACTGCTTAGGTTCCACTGCAGTATACTTCTTTTTCAATAAATGTGCTAGGAATTGAGAATTCTAAGTATCTTTGCATCTCCACAGGTGACTCTTGGAATCACTAAAGTTATTTGTTATTCTATCTGAATAAAAAACTCACTGTAATAAATGCAGTGAGTAAATAACTGTAATAAATGCAGTGAATAAATAACATTCCATTTGTTACTAAAAATGGCAAGTATATGGTGTGGATGCAGATCAAGTATGTTGGCCTGAGGGAAAACACGTCACCTTTAGAAAAGGTTAGATGTTTATTTAGTATTTTATATTGGATAACACACAAAATGTAACCTTTCAATTAACCCTAGGCCTGCACTATAGTCCTTTCAAATTCTCCCTTATTTCATGAAAGCCTCTGATCCAAAACGTGCCGGCATACCCGCGCCATAATACAGACCACCATTCTATTCTAAAAACTCCCTAGGAAGCCAAAACATTGGATGAGGCTGGCTCTGATAGGGTTCTTTTCCTGCCTACTTCCAGGCTGTTTTGAAGGCAAGCACTTGTGATCACAAAATACATGATTAGTGACAGTCCCTCCTCATGATCATTATCATGTTTTCTAGCGTTGAATAGAGCAGTCTTCTCTCTACAATTCCACTTTTACTGGCAAATTTTCCAGTAGAACCAACCATTACAAAGGATTTTTACACTGAACTATTTGGGCAAGGTGGAACAATGATGTTTATGAAGAAACCTCAGTAATGCAAAAGTAGTGCTTAACAAAAATAAATGAAATACAGAGTGGGGCCTCACAGCATCAATTTTTCCCAAAATAGAAAGCTCTTAACTAACACATCATTGTTAATCAACTATACTCCAATACAAAATAAAAATTAAAAGGAAAAAAAGTTCTACCAGCCTTCACAAGATTTCCACAGGTTGCCAGAAGCTTTTCAGCTGTCTCTCCATTACTTTTAGGCAGTAGTTGATTTAGTAGTCACCAGAGAAAACAGACTCATAACCAAGGTAGCATGTCATAAGTGATAAACTGAAACCAGTCAGGAAATCCATGCTTGGAAAAGATACATGAAAGTCAGAGATTCTACTATTTTTGTTAATGTAATTAGATATTCATATACAATCTTTCTTTTCATGTCTTCAAAACTCTGTTTTAAAACTCAAGTTTACCAGACAGAAGTCAAGCATACTCAATGTTAGCAGTTCCTTCTTCAAAGTATATAAAGAGCAATGGCTTCAAGAGAAGATAACAGGAACTTCCCTAGTCGTCTAGTGGCTAAGACTCTGCCTCCCAGTGCATGGGGCCTGGGTTTGATCTCTTTTTAGGGAACTAGATCCTGCAGGCTGAAACTAAAAGATCCATCATGCTGCAACTAAGCCAAATAAATAGAGACGATAATAAATTGTTTTCTAGAATAATCAGAAATTCATGGCAAATTACTGCTGTACTCAAAAAGATCTGGCTGTCAGAAGGAGTACATGACACAAAGGTCCTCAACCACATCTTAAATTCACTATTACACACAGAGAAATACTTTAACATGGGTAATTTTTAAAGGGACTCTTATTCTAAAGAGAACTCCATATTGAATTTGGTGGGTACAATGCAGCACAATGGGCTTCTCTGGTGGCTCAAGGGTAAAGAATCTGCCTGCTTATGCAGGAAACACAAGTTCAATCCCTGGGTTGGGAAGATCCCCTGGGGGAGGAAATGGCAACCCACTCCAGTATTCTTATCTGGGAAATCCCATGGACAGAGGAGCCTGGCAGGCTACAGTCCATGGGCTCCCAAGAGTTGGACACACTTTAAGCGACAATAGCAGTGCAACACAATACCAGTACACAATGCACTACCTCACAATGAAAAGATTCCAAATGTTGTAATTCTCAGTACACATGTATTGCATGTGCATATTTTAGTAAATAACCCCAAACTGAGCTCAAATTATCACTGAAAATATTCTGTTAATATGACACTTCAGAGTATTTATTAATAGAGACATCTCTTCTCTGCATATTTTACAGAGAAAACATTCATAATGTGGCCCCTGGACCAGGAGCAACAGCATCACCCAAGAGCTTGTTAGAAATGCAAAAGCTCAGAGTTCATCCCTAATCTACTGAATCAGTCTCTGCATTTTAACAAGGTCCCCAAGTGACTCATGGACACCTTAAAGCTTGAGAAACACTAATGCAGCAGTCATCCAGCTAGGTATTTCACATTAGCTAGATTTTATTCTTTTCATCATTACCATTTTATGGATGAATAAATAAGATTCAATAATAACTTCCCAAAAGTCATATAAATAGGAGGGGACCAATGCAGACCCAGGGACACCAGATACAAAAGTCCAACTTGTTTCTTTGCTGTGCTGTCCCCTTTAGGGTGAACATCTTACACAGAGGCTACAGATAGATGTTGAATAGCATGCAAAGTTTAGAACACATTTTTTCAGGAGATTCCTCAGAGTTCTCAACTGACCTTCAAAGGAGTCTATATCCTCCCAAAGTTTAATGCTCTCTTCTTGAAATTCTTATTTATAGGCATAGGAACAAACGAACAATTGAAAAGCAAACCACAAAAATTTATTTTCTTAGCATTAATCCTTTAGTCCTTGAAATTTGAAGAGGGCCACTACAAATGATAAAGTCATATTCCAAGCAGCAATTTTCATTTTTATATGTCCTTTGAAAAATCTGTGATCATGCATTTTCCCCCTGCTGAGTTAAGGATGCTTAAGAACTTTTAAATAAAAGGAGAAATGAAAACAAAGGACACTTTGTGCTGAAACTAAGCCTAACTAAATTCAGCTTATCACTACAGATTTTAAAAAGCAGAGTGGTCAAATATTTAGCTTTTGGAATTCATCTATTAGTATTACGTGGGTTGTAATATTAGCTCTACCTTATGTTGTATATATAATCTTTAGAAAGTCATGTGGTTTTCTAAATCTTAGTTTCCAAATGTAAATTGAAGAAATGAATAGTACTGATTCCTATGTTTGTTGCTTTACTAAGTAAGATAATATGGACAGTGGGCCTAGTGAACTGCCTGACAATATAATAAGCACTCAATAACTGCAATCAGTTATTATTTTAAAAGTGCTATTATCTTACCAATAATTATTATATTAATAAGTGACTTACAGAATTTTTCCAGGGTCCACAAAAGCTGTTAATCAGGTTTTTAAACCTTTGCAAATAAAAGGTTGGGCATCTGAAGAGTGAGCACTGGCTTAAAAGTAAAGAGAAAGAAGGGGAGGGGGAACCCAAACTCCTTTTAGTTACAATTTTAGGGTGAATTGGTGGTTCACAAAGTGTGATCTCCAAACCAACAGTTACACCTTGACTGGGTGCTTCTTAGAAAAAAGTCAATTCTCCAGTCTCTCTTCAAACCTACTAAACCAAAACTCTGGAGGCAGGACCAGTAATCTGTGTTATTTTACAAGACCTCCAGCTGATTCTGATGCATGTTGAAGCTGGAGATTCGCTGGGCAAAGACCATCTCTGAAAGCAAATATACCCCTACGCAGTCTCTAAAGGTCCCTCTTTAGTGTGTGGACACCCAAGGCTGTCATTAAATCTCTTGTGATCTGCGACATATGTAATCATAAAGATCTTCCCAGGAAGAGATGAGACTGTGGAGGCAGAGAAAAATGCATATTTGCATAAATATGCAGCTCTCAACTTCCTAGAGTTAGGTTATAATCCTCCTAGAACTCCCCCACACCTCACTAAAGGGGATTAATTTAATCACTAAATTATGTAGCGCTGTGAACATTTGCATCAAAATAACTATCATCATTTTCTATAGAAATAAATTTCAAGCGTCTGATCCTAGCCTAAGGCCTGTACTTTACTAGGGCAAACTAAACATCTATTTAGGCTTAAAGAAGAGATGTGTCAATTAATAAGCACAGTGAGAGACAGCATAAAGCATAGAGGTGACTGAACCCCATAGCCCATTTTCCTATCCCAGCTCCCTCAGGTACAAGCTCTGTGACCTTGAGCAACTAATGAAACATCATTTGCTCCAGTCTTTATCTCCTCCAAGGGGAAAATAGTAGTAGTACTCATAAGATGTCAGAGATTAAGGGAATTCATACATGTAGAACACATAGGACAGTGCCTGATGGCCAGTAAAGGCTCAATAAATGTTCGTTTTCAAGAAGATACATGAAACAGAACAAAAATGTTAGTTTCTTTTTTTTTTTCCCTTTCAGTGTTTTCTATTTTTTTAAATTTTATTTTATTTAACTTTACAATATTGTATTTGTTTTGCCATATATCAAAATATTGGTTTCTTTAATGTTAGTCTTATAGAAAGAAAAATGCCTCATGTCTGGACACTCAGTGCCATCTACCACACGGCCACAGTGTTCATGTGGCTGCTTTACCTAATCACTCACTTCACGCACTTTTGTCAGGTTTTGGTTTTCAACCAGATCTCTGAGAATAACTGAGGACAAAGGCCTTTCTTATGTTTCCTTCAATCCTCCACTGTGTCATCTTCATAATAGCTGCTGAACACACATCTATCTGTGATGATGCAACATGAGCAGCAAAAATAATAACTATAAAATGCAAAAGTCGTGATTCATTTGTTTTTAAAAAGATAGCCACAAAATTAGAAATATATTCATGTAACTTAAGTAGTACTAAACTTATTTTAAATCTATTAAATACATTGCTAAAAAGACATATACCCATCAAGTAATTTCTAGAGTATCAACCATAACAACTCAACTCAGTTGTTTCATGGAGCTAGAGACAAATCACCTTCTTTAAATATTATAAAAAACCTATTTCTCAAAGACATAAAGCCTGTTTATGGCATTGCACATAAAGACTGATGAAGGTTATACCATCTAGCCCTCTAAAACTTCTTTAGGTTGTTGCACTGATGCTCCAACAGAGATAAAAAAGAAAACTATTACCTGAAATAAAACCTCAGCTTCAATCTGCTGCCATATTTCCAGCCATTCCTTATCAAACCTAACTATAAACAGTATCTTCAAACTACAGTCCAGTCTGATTTATGATTTATTTCCCCACTTCTCCTGTCTCTCTGTCCTGGAATGCTTCAGTCTCTCAGAGAAGCAGCATCATGTTTCACAAGTTTAGTTTAGAAACAGTCACTGCAGATCCACTGCAAAAGGGACATTGTTCCCTTGCTTGGCTGTGATGTGGAGACAGGGCAGGCATATCACTGTATCCAGAGTACAATGGCTTCCTTGCCCACATTTCCTTCCTCTCTGTTTCACTCACTAACAGCGCAGCTACCAGTTTCTATAGCACCTGTCACCAGGGAACTGTCCAACATAATTTGGCAAAGGAATTATTTCACCCTGTAAGAAAAGAGGATAGGAAGATACTAAAAAGAATAATCTCTTGCTGGGATGTTGGCCATCTAATTAATTTCAGAAGGGTATTGATTTTGTCCACTTAGATTAACTTCATTTTTATATACAACCAAATTATAGATTCAAATTAACCAATACAGGCCACTGAAACACCTCCAAAAATGTATCAAATATCTCTAAATGAAATTTTGCACGTGAATGTGTTTGCAGTCCAATCTGGATTGCTATTTGCTATTTTAACATGAGTTTCTAGCACAAAAAGGATAAATTGAGGTGTATTAAGTATAGTGGCAACCCACTCCAGTGTTCTTGCCTGGAGAATCCCAGGGACGGGGGAGCCTGGTGGGCTGCCGTCTACGGGGTCGCACAGAGTCGGACACAACTGAAGCGACTTAGCAGCAGCAGTGGCAGCAGCAAGTATAGTGGAGGCCACATGATTTAGCAAACAAAGCAAGCAGAAACTTTCTAATGCTCATTAAGAGTATTTTATTATTCCAGATATTTGTAAAATATTCAGGAGTAGTATTTTAAATTAAATTGTTGGCATGTGTAATAATTTTTCACCTAAGACATAACACATTATAAAATCATTTACATATATTAAAATCCAAATATTCCAAAGTTCACACATGGTGACAAGCATATCAAATTTTGAATCCTAAGTCTGGCTAACCAATATCTGGTTAGTATATTCCACATCTTTACTAAATGCTGAGCAAGAGGAAATGAAGTAACTATTTGGATCTGAGTCTTAATAATTTTCAGTGTCAGGTCATAAATCTCTTGACAGGAAAATATTAAATTCTGAAATCACTTCTCAAAGAATCCGCAGCATTGTTTTCTTCAGCGTATGTGCTGCTGCTGCTAGGTCACTTCAATCATGTCCGACTATGTGCAACCCCATAGACGGAAGCCCACCAGGCTCCCCTGTCTCTGGGATTCTCCAGGCAAGAACACTGGAGTGGGTTGCCATTTCCTTCTCCAATGCATGAAAGGGAAAAGTGAAAGTGAAGTCGCTCAGTCGTGTCCAACTCTTAACAACCCCATGGACTGCAGCCTACCAGGCTCCTCCATCCATGGGATTTTCCAGGCAAGAGTACTGGAGTGGGGTGCCATTGTCTTCTCCGAGCGTATATGCTACATAGCACCAATTTTGTTATCTCTGCTGTTGCTGCTGCTGAGTTAGTGTGAATATAATTGAGTCAGAAAAACATAGGATGGACCAAATCACTCATCCATACATTTCTACTAACTTTCCACTTGATTGCCTTGCTGGCCTGTTTCTCATGTAATTATCACTAATACTATTCTTTGTCTGAAATTGGCTAAAACATTCTTAAAATGCACAGATGACAGAAAACTCAGATAGTGAAGATATGTTTTCTTTGTAAACTTGAACATTTCACAGAACTGTTTTCAAAGAACAGGATAAAGCAATAGGTAATCATGCATTTAAGAAAATAGACATCTTCCATGTAATTTTCCAAATCTCCATAAATAATAAGAAAATAAATCTGAAAAAGTTTTAATGGTTGTGAAGAATAAAGCAGATAGAACTTTCAGTGCACAAACATTTTGTCCTTTTAGAAATAAACACTCAACATCCTTAATCAACCCACTAAACTGTTAGCAAATTGTGTTCCTTGAACCTTTTCACAGGGACCACTTTATCTTACAAGACTGAAGAAGGTAAGATATGAAGATTTCTTAACGTGATTACCGTTCAGAAGCTAAAAATAGATAGCCAAGAAAATTGAGATCAAGCAACTTCCTGACACAAACCTGACCTTATTCAACAGACTGATCTTTATACTCCCTTGTGAAGATCTAGGGGGCTGTGAATCTTCTTCTAAGAGTAAAAGACCACACAGAAGACACAGAGCCCTAAGGGCAATTTGCATGTAAAATAATTAAGCTTGCAAAAGATTAGAAATTACCTAATGTCTGTTAATAGAAAACCTGTTAAATTTTAGAAAAATACACACAAGGAAATAATATGTAGCTGTGAAAAAAGGAGGAGGCAGGTTGGTACTTCTACATATGGAAAAAACTCTGTGAAGTACCATCAGGGTAATAAAAGCAAGGCATAGAAAATATGTTATGTTTATATTTAATACACACACACACAGCACTGCAGAAGATTCTGAAGGATCATATAAGAAACAGGTATCAGTGACTAATTCAGGAGAGACAAAAACACCAAGCAAAAGGGGGGGATATATATAGACTTTTCACTCTGTGGCTTTTCTATCTCTGAATTTTGTACCTTCACATCTAATACATATTTTAAAATCGTATCTAGTAGCACTAGGGAAAGACTATTGTCTGTGTCCAATAATGTTCAGCCAAGCTAGCAGTCTTCCGCATTTAACTGCGTGCCCTACAAAGAGTCAGGACAAAAAGCCTGACAAGATGCAAATAATTCCCATTTCATCTTCTCTTCACTCACTGGGAAACTCCACATATTAAAGACTGTTTTAACTTTGAATAAACATCTTTTCTATCAACTATTTCTTGGATTATTTAAAGTAAATTTCCCATGGCAGCACAAAGAAGGTGGTTTGGTGGCAATAGTCACTTCCCTTCCAAATTAATCCCCATCAGCCTCTTTACAAAAGCTTCCCCAAATAAGCACATATTCTAAGTTTTAAAAAGGTGCCTTCAATGGAAACACAGCTCCAAAGCCAGTCCCTTCATCTCTAAGTCTCTTTAATTAGAAAGTCTAAGGCCAGAGTACACACCACACTTGAAAGAAAAAATTCCCATTTGGTACAGTCCTCCTAGATTGTATGACAATCTAAAGGTTTTGAGTAGGCAAGATAGATGTGGTATGAGAGGGCTTTGAGGAGAGTCTGCCCAAGTCTGAACTCCGGATTTTCCACTTAGTAAATTTGTGCAACTTACATGGACTCTGTATGTCTCTCTCATCTGTAAAATATGGATTAATAATACTATCTAATCTTATAGCACAGTTTTTGATTCCGCAGGATGCAACCCATTACGATGAGTGATAAAATGAATTTTCTGGTTCACAACTGGCATTTACTTAAATGAATGAAACAAAATAATATAGAAAAATGAGTTTTAAACATAGTAAAAGTGTATCATAAATTTTACTATTCATATACCATATATACACAGAGGGATTACATCCTATTAAGTCTCAATTTCTCTTTGGGGGTCATGTTCAAAAGTTTAAAGCCTCTTCTATATGAGGGTTGACTATGAGGGATAAATGTCCTCATATTAATACAAATACCAAGTAGTTAGTACAATGCCTGGCACGTAAGTACTCTGTTAACTTCTGCGATCTTTGTTATAATAATGATAACTTATCTTTGTCATCATCGCATCTGCAGAAATCAGATTATACAAATCTTTAGTTCAGTTCAGTTCAGTTGCTCAGTTGTGTCCGACTCTTTGTGACCCCATGAATTGCAGCACGCCAGGCCTCCATGTCCATCACCAACTCCCAGAGTTTACCCAAACTCATGTCCATTGAGTCAGTGATGCCATCCAGCCATCTCATCCTCTGTCATCCCCTTCTCCTCCTGCCCCGAATCCCTCCCAGCATTGGGGTCTTTTCCAATGAGTCAACTCTTCACACAAGGTGGCCAAAGTATTGGAGTTTCAGCTTTAGCATCAGTCCTTCTAATGAACACCCAGGACTGATCTCCTTTAGAATGGACTGGTTTGATTTCCTTGCAGTCCAAGGGACTCTCAAGAATCTTCTCCAACAGCACAGTTCAAAAGCATCAATTCTTCAGCATTCACCTTTCTTTACAGTCCAACTCTCACATCCATACATGACCACTGGAGAAACCATAGCCTTAACTGCACAGACCTTTGTTGGCAAAGTAATATCTCTGCTTCTTAATATGCTATCTAGGTTGGTCATAACTTTCCTTCCAAGGAGTAAGCGTCTTTGAATTACATGGCTGCAATCACCATCTGCAGTGATTTTAGAGCCCCCCAAAATAAAGTGTGACACTGTTTCCACTGTTTCCCCATCTATTTACCATGAAGTGATGGGACCAGATGCCATGATCTTCGTTTTCTGAATGTTGAGCTTTAAGCCAACTTTTTCACTCTCTTCTTTCACTTTCATCAAGAGGCTTTTTAGTTCCTCTTCACTTTCTGCCAAAAGGGTGGTGTCATCTGCATATCTGAGGTTATTGAGATTTCTCCCGGCAATCTTGATTCCAGCTTGTGCTTCTTCCAGCCCAGCATTTCTCATGATGTACTCTGCATATAAGTTAAATAAGCAGGGTGACAATATACAGCCTTGACGTACTCCTTTTCCTATTTGGAACCAGTCTGTTGTTCCATGTCCAGTTCTAACTCTTGCTTCCTGACCTGCATACAGGTTACTCAAGAGGCATGTCAGGTGCTCTGGTATTCCCATCTCTTGAAGAATTTTCCACAGTTAGCTGTGGTCCACACAGTCAAAGGCTTTGGCATAGTCAATAAAGCATAAATAGATGTTTTCCTGGAATTCTCTTGCTTTTTGATGATCCAGCGGATGTTGGCAATTTGTTGTAATTTCTTTCTTTCTTTTTTTTTGATTTTGGATTCATTATTTTTTAAATTTTATTTTATTTAACTTTATAATATTGTATTGGTTTTGCCATATATCAAAATGAATCTGCCACAGGTATACATGTGTTCCCCATCCTGAACCCTCCTCCCTCCTCCCTCCCCATACCATCCCTCTGGGTCGTCCCAGTGCACCAGCCCCAAGCATCCAGTATCGTGCATTGAACCTGGACTGGTGACTCATTTCATATATGATATTATACACATTTCAATGTCATTCTCCCAAATCATCCCACCCTCTCCCTTTCCCACAGAGTCCAAAAGAATGTTCTATACATCAGTGTCTCTTTTGCTATCTTGTATACAGGGTTATTGATACCATCTTTCTAAATTCCATATATATGTGTTAGTATACTGTATTGGTGTTTTTCTTTCTGGCTTACTTCACTCTGTATAATAGGCTCCAGTTTCATCCACCTCATTAGAACTGATTCAAATGTATTCTTTTAATGGCTGAGTAATACTCCATTGTGTATATGTACCACAGCTTTCTTATCCATTCATCTGATGATGGACATCTAGGTTGTTTCCATGTCCTGGCTATTATAAATAGTGCTGCGATGAACATTGGGGTACACGTGTCTCTTTCCCTTCTGGTTTCCTCGGTGTGTATGCCCAGCAGTGGGATTGCTGGATCATAAGGCAGTTCTATTTCCAGTTTTTTAAGGAATCTCCACACTGTTCTCCATAGTGGCTGTACTAGTTTGCATTCCCACCAGCAGTGTAAGAGGGTTCCCTTTTCTCCACACCCTCTCCAGCATTTTTTGTTTGTAGACTTTTGGATTGCAGCCATTCTGGTGTGAAATGGTACCTCATAGTGGTTTTGATTTGCATTTCTCTGATAACGAGTGATGTTGAGCATCTTTTCATGTGTTTGTTAGCCATCTGTATGTCTTCTTTGGAGAAATGTCTATTTAGTTCTTTGGCCCATTTTTTGATTGGGTCATTTATTTTTCTGGAATTGAGCTGTAGGAGTTGCTTGTATATTTTTGAGATTAGTTGTTTGTCTGTTGCTTCATTTGCTATTTGATCTCTGGTTCCTCTGCCTTTTCTAAAACCAGCTTGAACATCTGGAAGTTCACGGTTCACGTATTGCTGAAGCCTGGCTTGGAGAATTTTGAGCATTATTTTACTAGGGTGTGAGATGAGTGCCATCATTGTGCGGTAGTTTGAGCATGCTTTGGCATTGCCTTTCTTTGGGATTGGAATGAAAATGGACATTTTCCAGTCCTGTGGCCACTGCTGAGTTTTCCAAATTTGCTGGCATACTGAATGCAGCACTTCCACAGCATCATCCTTCAGGATTTGAAATAGCTCCACTGGAATTCCATCACCTCCATTAGCTTTGTTCATAGTGATGCCTTCTAAGGCCCACTTAACTTCACATTCCAGGATGTCTGGCTCTAGGTGAGTGATCACACCATCGTGATTATCTGGGTCGTGAAGATCTTTTTTGTACGGTTCTTCTGTGTATTCTTGCCACTTCTTCTTAATATCCTCTGCTTCTGTTAGGTCTGTACCATTTCTGTCCTTTATCGAGCCCATCTTTGCATGAAATGTTCCCTTGGTATGTCTAATTTTCTTGGAGAGATCTCTAGTCTTTCCCATTCTACTGTTTTCATCTATTTCTTTGCATTGATCGCTGAGGAAGGCTTTCTTATCTCTCCTTGCTATTCTTTGGAACTCTGCATTCAGATGCTTATATCTTTCCTTTTCTCCTTTGCTTTTCACTTTTCTTCTTTTCACAGCTATTTGTAAGGCCTCTTCAGACAGCCATTTTACCTTTTTGCATTTCTTTTCCATGGAGATGGTCTTGATCCCTGTTTCCTGTACAATGTCACAAACCTCCATCCATAGTTCATCAGGCACTCTGTCTATCGTATCTATTCCCTTAAATCTATTTCTCACTTCCACTGTATAATCATAAGGGATTTGATTTAGGGCATATCTGAATGGTCTAGTGGTTTTCCCTACTTTCTTCAATTTAACTCTGAATTTGGCAATAAGGAGTTCATGATCTGAGCCAAAGTCAGCTCCTGGCCTTGTTTTTGCTGACTGTATAGAGCTTCTGTATCTTTGGCTGCAAAGAATATAATCAATCTGATTTCAGTGTTGACAATCTGGTGATGTTCATGTGTAGAGTCTTCTCTTGTGTTGTTGGAAGAGCGTATTTGCTATGACCAGTGCGTTCTCTTGGCAAAACTCTATTAGCCTTTGCCCTGCTTCATTCCGTACTCCAAGGCCAAATTTACCTGTTACTCCAGGTGTTTCTTGACTCCCTACTTTTGCATTCCAGTGCCCTATAATGAAAAGGACATCTTTTTTGGGTGTTAGTTCTAAAAGGTCTTGTAGGTCTTCATAGAACCGTTCAAATTCAGCTTCTTCAGCGTTACTGGTTGGGACGTAGTCTTGGATTACCTTGATACTGAATGGTTTGCCTTGGAAATGAACAGAGGTCATTCTGTCATTTTTGAGATTGCATCCAAGTACTGCATTTCGGACTCTTGTTAACCATGATGGCTATTCCATTTCTTCTAAGGGATTCCTGCACACAGTAGTAGACATAATGGTCATCTGAGTTAAATTCACCCATTCCAGTCCATTTTAGTTCGCTGATTCCTAGAATGTCAACGTTCACTCTTGCTATCTCCTGTTTGACCACTTCCAATTTGCCTTGATTCATGGACTTAGCATTCCAGGTTCCTATGAAAAATTGCTCTTTACAGCATTGGACCTTGCTTCTATCACCAGTCACATCCACAGCTGGGTATTGTTTTTTGTTTTGGTTCCATCCCTTCATTCTTTCTGGAGTTATTTCTCCACTGATCTCCAGTAGCATACTGGGTACTTACTGATCTGGGGAGTTCCTCTTTCAGTATCCTATCATTTTCCCTTTTCATACTGTTCATGGGGCTCTCAAGGCAAGAATACTGAAGTGGTTTGCCATTCCCTTCTCCAGGGGACCACATTCTGTCAGACCTCTCCACCATGACCTGTCTATCATGGGTGCCCCCACAGGGCATGGCTTAGTTTCATTGAGTTAGACAAGGCTGTGGTCCGTGTGATCAGATTGGCTAGTTTTCTGTGATTATTTGTATCTTATGAAGATTAAGATACAAATCTTACTTAAGTTTAAATAACAATATTAAAATAGCTATAGAAACAACTGTCAGTGGTAACTTGGAAAACTTAAAAAACAGAAAATAGAAATAATAAGTTTATTCAACATGATTTCAGGTAAGAGACATACTGAATTTAGGAGCCCTCAGCAATCTGATAAATAATAAATGTGTGTGTGTGTGTGTGTGTGTGTGTGTGAAGGGAATTCATACAGGTTCATGATGACCTGGAAGAAATATCAACTTCTCTTGCCTTTGATTCTATGCTTTCAAAGGAACAATCCATTATTAACACTACATCTCACCTGCAGCAATATGCAGAAGGAAGGGGATAGAATGAGATTCACCAATCCCTGGACAAGGACATCCCCAACTCTGAATATTAACTTGTGCACAGTAAGAAGAAACTAGAGGAGTTAAACATGAGTATTGTATAATTTTTATTTTTATGCTCCTCATTGTACTTTGAAATATAAAACTGGCATTCTGATTTGCACATATGTTCCCTAGGAGTCTGGTGAGCATGAAGCGATTGCTGAGACACAGAGCAATTTCTTCTTTACTAGCCAAACCAAGTTTCAAGAACACATGGCTAGAATAATACGAGTACGCTAAGAGATATTATCACCCTGAGAAGGCCTTCTGGGCCACCAAACACTGGCCGCCAAAGAAATATGCACATCCCAGAGGTTTTTAAGACTACTGTTCTGTTCAGTTCAGTCACTCAGTCGTGTCCGACACTTTGTGACCCCATGATCGCAGCACTCCACGCCTCCCTGTCCATCACCAACTCTCGGACTTCACCCAAACTCATGTCTATCAAGTCAGTGATGCCATCCAGCCATCTCAACCTCTGTCGTCCCCTTCTCCTCCAGTGGCAGAACTCAATCTAAAACCCTGTGATAGAAAACCAAGACTCCTTGAGTTGACACAGGTCGGGGTCGAGGGTGGAAGGAGCCCGGAATATTTCCTTCATCATTCCCCACCAATTCCTTCTCTTTCCACATCACAGACTTTGAAAGCCTCTCTTCTATCTCTGTAGTTCTCAATTGATGGCATTTATCAGAACCATCAGGAAGGCTTGTTAGGACCCAGTAGCTGGACTCCACCAGTGTCTGATTTAAAAGGCCTGGTGTGAAGCCTAACAATTTGCATTTCTTAAAAGTTTTCAGGTGACATGGATGCTCCTGGTCCAACAACTACATTTTGAGAGCCACTGCCCTATCATATTTCTTGAACACACTTGCTTAAAGTAACGAAAACACAGGGATCACTTGTATTTTATTCCTTTACAACTAATGTGAGAAATTTTAAATTTTTATCATTTTATCATTCTAAAAATTCAAGATATAAAAGTAATTGGATTTGATCATGTTTTTCCAACCAGTTTTAAATCCCAGTGATTCAGCAATATTAACTGAAAGCACACTCACCAGAGCATGGAAAAAAGGCTCTGATAAAGTGCTATAGCAACAAATGTTCCTAAAAGTTCTTTAGGTTCTGTTTGCTTACAGAACAATAAATGTTCCCTGTTTGGAAATAATCCCCAAATGTTCCCTCTTGTTTTAACTGCCTGAATTCTTAACATACGCAGTACACATATTGTAATCTATGACTGAATGGAGCCCTTTCCTTTCTCAGGGAGAATGGAAGGATGTTATTTTCGGGAACAGTGAGGCTACCTTTACCATTTTTTTCTAACTGGCAAAATACTGCAATAAAGTATTGCTCAACTCAGTCTGAAACAATTTTCCCATCTGTCAAAATATTTTAAATAGTATCAAGCTGGTATTACTTTGTCAAAACATTTCATCAGAAACAGTATCTAAATTTAAACAAGCAGTTCCTCGAACTATATAAGTAAGGTGAATAAACTGTCACCGACACAATATATTTTTTTGGAAAATCTGCAAAGTCTCATTAGAAAAACCTTGAAGGAAATGGGTGTTTAAACCGAGGATAAATGTCCAGTGGGTAGAGGAAAATTAATACTGCATTAAGGGCTGAACATCTCATTGTCCTAGAAATGACACACTTCCATTCTCCCCAAACTGTTCGGGTAAACAGTATGAATAAAAGGAAAATAATGGCTAGCAATCTTTCATATCGACAATATATGTAATATATTCTGGCTTTATACACTCTCTACTTCTTTCTGTGATAATATAGCACAAGAAAAAGATTAAGAGAACATCTCTCCAGGTCAGACCTAACATGCTTTCTCCACAAAGCAGTATATCTTCAATCATCTACATAGGCTACCGAAACTTTTATATCTTCAAAAGTTTTTAAATCTACTATCATGTACTAAATGCAAATCAAATATCACTTCAGGGGAAGTACATTGTATTCATAACCAACAATAAGACTGAAAACTTTGCACAGGTCAAATAATTACAGATCAGAGTTTAAGTGTTTCCCTTACAGGAAAAATTTTCCTTTTTTGTACATGGTCAAACAAACCCACATGAATATGAAGGAAACAGAGCTAAAATAGGGACTTTCATCATCTTTGATGTTTACAGTATTCTATGAAGGCCTGTTTTTACTAATTTCTCAATCTAAGGAATCTAGTTGACCAAAACCAAGTTCATCAGAAGTCTTAAACAATAAAATTTGGTTCTGCTGCTGCTGCTGCTAAGTCTCTTCAGTCGTGTCCGACTCTGTGCGACCCCATAGACGGCAGCCCACCAGGCTCCCCCGTCCCTGGGATTCTCCAGGCAAGAACACTGGAGTGGGTTGCCATTTCCTCCTCCAATGCATGAAAGTGAAAAGTGAAAGTGAAGTCGCTCAGTCAGGTCCGACCCTTAGCGACCCCATGGACTGCAGCCTACCAGGCTCCTCTGTCCATGGGATTTTCCAGGCAAGAGTACTGGAGTGGGGTGCCATTGCCTTCTCCGAGGTTTCCTACAATCTTCTCTCAAATAAAGGACTTAAACTTGATTCCTTTCCTCAGGGCCTGCTCAGGCTTAAGATGAATCCAAACTAAAACACATCATGGTCTTTCAGTCCACTCACCTTGGCTCAAATTACTTTCCTTTCTCTAACAGTCTCTCAAAACCCAGAAAGTACCTTCCTCCACCCCTATTTCAAGCCTCCTGATCATCCCAGTCCATTGTGCCAGCTCCCATTCCTGAACCTTTGAAACAATTATTGCCATTGCTTTCTATTTGTTCTACATCACATGGTGTGTTATATGTCTTATCTTCTCATCAACTAAACTCCCACCTAAAGATCAGCAACTTTGCTTCTCTTCACCCTTTATGTGATAGAGCAGAGCTTTATGTCATTCAAATGGCTGTTGATAACTACCATTGGCTTATAGGTCTCTCTGTTGGCTTATAGGTCAGAAAACCTGTGAAAATAAAAGGGGAGTCACACTTTCTTGAGCTTAAAGTTTAGAAATAGTTCTTCAAAATACATGGTTTGGAAGAGCACTTTTGTCAACATGTGGGTGAAGCTGGATCAAAACCATTTGAGGTTCCAGCCAGCAAGAGAGAGAAAGAATACAGAGAGTAACAAACAAAAATCTTAAAGCACTGATCCAGAAGTGACACACATCACTCACATTCTGTTCGTAAGAATTTTATCACATGGTTAAACCTACATAAATGGGGAATGAGGAGTGTAGTCCCTAGATGGTCAGTCGTGTGCTCACCTACAATTTTATTTCCATGGAGCAAGGGAGAAAGGATTTTGAAAAATAAGGACTAAAAAAGCTGCCTCTGCTAGAGACTCCAATGCCTATGCTTTTCAACAAAAAGAATCTAGGTCTCACTTTACAGCTACCCTTCTTCCATTTCTGAAAACTTAATAGCTTATCATGCTAGTTACTTGACTGTGTTACAGTAGGGATGAAATTACCACACACTTAATTATTAACTTGTGTTCTGTCCTTTTCGTGAAAAACTAACAATCTCTTTAGTGGCTCATTTTTCCTACTGCATCTGGTGAAATCAGCAGTGGCTACAAGACTGGAAAAGGTCAGTTTTCATTCCAATCCCAAAGAAAGGCAATGCCAAAGCATGCTCAAACTACTGCACAATTGCACTCATCTCACACGCTAGTAAAGTCATGCTCAAAATTCTCCAAGCCAGGCTTTAGCAACACGTGAACCGTGAACTTCCGGATGTTCAAGCTGGTTTTAGAAAAGGCAGAGGAACCAGATATCAAATTGCCAACATCCGTTGGATCATCGAAAAAGCAAGAGAGTTCCAGAAAAACATCTATTTCTGCTTTATTGACTATGTCAAAGCCTTTGACTGTGTGGATCACAGCAAACTGTGGAAAATTCTGAAAGAGATGGGAATACCAGACCACCTGACATGCCTCTTGAGAAACCTGTATGCAGGTCAGGAAGCAACAGTTAGAACTGGACATGGAACAACAGACTGGTTCCAAAGAGGAAAAGGAGTTCGTCAAGGCTGTATATTGTCACCCTGCTTATTTAAATTATATGCAGAGTACATCATGAGAAATGCTGGGCTGGATGAAGCACAAGCTGGAATCAAGATTGCCGGAAGAAATATCAATAACCTCAGATCTGCAGATGATACCACCCTTATGGCAGAAAGTGAAGAGGAACTAAAAAGCCTCTTGATGAAAGTGAAAGAGGAGAGTAAAAAAGTTGGCTTAAAGCTCAACATTCAGAAAACGAAGATCATGGCATCTGTTCCCATCACTTCATAGGAAATAGATGGAGAAACAGTGGAAACAGTGTCAGACTTTATTTTTGGGGGCTCCAAAATCACTGCAGATGGTGACTGCAGCCATGAAATTAAAAGACGCTTACTCCTTGGAAGGAAAGTTAAAACCAACCTAGACAGCATATTTAAAAGCAGAGACATTACTTTGCCAACAAATGTCCGTCTAGTCAAGGCTATGGTTTTTCCAGTGGTCATGTGTGGATGTGAGAGTTGGACTGTTAAGAAAGCTGAGTGCCGAAGAATTGATGCTTTTGAACTGTGGTGCTGGAGAAGACTCTTGAGAGTCCCTTGGACTGCAAGGAGATCCAACCAGTCCATTCTGAAGGAGATCAGCCCTGGGATTTCTTTGGAAGGACTGATGCTAAAGCTGAAACTTCAGTACTTTGTCCACCTCATGCGAAGAGTTGACTCATTGGAAAAGACTCTGATGTTGGGAGGGCTTGGGGGCAGGAGGAGGGGACGACAGAGGATGAGATGGCTGGATGGCATCACCAGTTCAATGGATGTGAGTCTCAGTGAACTCCGAGAGTTGGTGAGGGACAGGGAGGCCTGGCGTGCTGTGATTCATGGGGTCGCAAAAAGTCGGACACGACTGAGCGACTGAACTGAACTGAACTGATGAAATCATATGCTTTTAGGAAAAGCCATGAAAAGACCAACTGACAAAATCACACTTACTATTACTGTATATGTGGAAATTAGGACCCCCCCATAAAAAAGTTAGTTAACTAACTGAAGCCTTAATTATTATTATCTAGTAAATTAAGATATAGAAACCTGCAAACACAAAAGCATGAAACTAATACTTATTGAACACCTACCACTGTAAGTGCCTTAATTAATTCAAACAAAGAATTACTGAGTACTCATTATGCCCTAAACACTGTACCAAAGACTAGACACTGTCTTGCCTTCCAGAAGGTTAGTTTCTAGTTTGACATAATTATTTAATTTTACCTTTACTAGCCATGAAATTAAAAGATTCTTACTCCTTGGAAGGAAAGTTATGACCAACCTAGATAGCATATTCAAAAGCAGAGACATTACTTTGCCAACAAAGGTCTGTCTAGTCAAGGCTATGGTTTTCCCAGTAGTCATGTATGGATGTGAGAGTTGGACTGTGAAGAAAGCTGAGCGCTGAAGAATTGATGCTTTTGAACTGTGGTGTTGGAGTCCCTTGGACTGCAAGGAGATCCAACCAGTCCATTCTAAAGGAGATCTGTCCTGGGTGTTCTTTGGAAGGAATGATGCTAAAGCTAAAACTCCAATACTTAGGCCACCTCATGTGAAGAGTTGACTCATTGGAAAAGACTCTGATGCTGGGAGGGATTGGGGGCAGGAGGAGAAGGGGACGACAGAGGATGAGATGGTTGGATGGCATCACCGACTCGATGGACGTGAGTTTGGGTGAACTCTGGGAGTTGGTGATGGACAGGGAGGCCTGGCGTGCTGTGATTCATGGGGTCGCAAAGAGTCGGACACGACTGGGTGACTGAACTGACCTGAACTGACCACCTTGTAGAGTGGACAGTGTAGATGAGGACACGGAGACTCATAAAGTCAATTTGTCTACATCTTCTGGAAGGTTAGGCTAAAGTTTTACATAAAGTATTTCATTTTACCTTCATTATTACTTTATAAAGTAAACATTATAGATAAGAAATTAAGACTCAGAAAGGTAAACTCCATTTGCAAATGTCACCTAGCTAGTCAATGATATCGTTGATGTTAAAACCCAGATAACTTGGCTGCAAGAACAATGCCCTTTCCATGATGTCCAGATCCTCAGCTCCAACCATACCACACATTAGCAATGACTTAACCAAAAAAAAAAAAAATCACACACTTGCTATCATTGTCTGTGTCTGGATTTTTTCTCATTTGCTGACTGAAATGACGCATAAAAATTACATATGCCAAGTGAGTCCCCATCGGAACCATTATTAGGGAACTGTGCACATGGGCATACGTCACAAGTGGCAATTAAGTGTATAAAATCAGCAGCCCTGACCCAAGAGTGTAAACAAACGAGCAGACCAGGGAATATTATTAATCACATGCACATTGTCTACTTAATTGCAACTTGACTCTTAAAGTTGAAGAGAAATTTCCACTTAAGGAAACTGTTGACTGATGGTGACATCTCTGTCCTTAATATCTGAATATTGTAGATATCAGAGACCTGCATATATGACTTCAGAGTCATCAAAACACTAAACTGAATCACTTAGTCAAAGGCACATGCATAAAAATACTAAAGGAGATTTGTACAAAATCCATCTTCCTAAGTATTGAATTCTGTGGCAGTTGAGAAGGAAAAGGAAAACATAGATGTGCTAAGACCTTATCACCTGAGAACATCTAAATAACAAGGTAGACTTTTTTCCATTGCATCATTCTTTTACCCTCATTATGGAACAAGAGTACCTGGTGGAGAAGTAGGAGAAAGGAATGGTACTCCTCACTGAGGGCAGATTTATTATGATTTATTTTGTATTTTATGAGTTACAAATAAGGATAACATGGTAGTATATTCCATAGTCATGTTTATTGTTGTGTATTTATATACTTACACAAATTCAAATGCAGGGGTCAAAGCTTTGGTCTCTTTCTACATTTAAATAGTTACATGAAAGAAAGAATTAAGCTACTTTCTCAGTGGGATACTAAATGAAAACTAAAATCTCTGGAATAAAATAGAACAATAAATCACTTCATGCAAAAAAAAAAAAATACCTAATGTGTCTAGATTGTTTTTTCCTATAATTATATTCACTGTAAATTTAAAGATAATTTCATGTTCTATCATAAAACAAAATTTCAGCTACCATTCTTAAATTAACTTGCTCCATTTGAGTATATAGACATTATATCTATACACTTAGATAATAGCTCATGATGTGACCTTAAATTATTCTGATACTTATGTTGAGAATCTAGAAAGTTTCAACTGAACATTTAGTGTGAGAGAATATTTCTTTAAGCAATTTTATACAAAATGAGTATGATATGGCCTTTGGATGCATATGCAATAAACAGTTCACTTTTAAAAAACTATATTGCAGGGAAAAGTGTTTTTAACTAAAGGACAAAAATGTTTGAACTTCTTAACTTGCTCTAAAAGACCAAATTAAATTATTTAACTGTGCTGAATTCTTTACTTGACAGTATTTTTCTCACCATGGCATGAAAAGAATTTTGCAAGCAGTTCTTTATTATATTAACTAGAATCCATGATTTCAGAGTTTTTAACTGCTGTTTTGTAACCATTGGAGAAAGAAATGGCAACCCACTCCAGTATCCTTGCCTGGAGAATCCCATGGACAGAGCAGCCTGGTGGGCTACAGTCCATGGGGTCACAATAGTCGGACACAACTGATCAACTAAACTTTTAACCTTGTAACGATTAGTAAAATGACTGTGTTTCTCCTAAAAGTAATTTTTTGTCACTTAAATATATGAAATTATACTTGTTTTCCTAAATATTCAGGAGTTTTTTTGGCAAGTATAGATAAGAAAAAGCTTTGCCTAGCTTTAATATAGCCTACACAAAGAGTCAGACATGAATTAGTGACTAAACAACAACAACAGACGTTTACTTGGAATAGTTTTGAGGTGTATGCAGCTCAAGAACTTGAAAATATGTACTTATTAAGATCTATACCTGCATTTATTAAGGTATTTTCAAACTAAAAAAAGAATCAATTTGTTCTTATGGTATGTTAGTTTTATTTTGGAAAAAAAATAAAACCTTCACATATAATTAATGTATGGCTTTATAATCTGATTTCTTCTACTTAGCACAGAAAATACTTTATATATTACTCAATATATTTTTGTAGTGGTTTACTCAACTTACTTTTAAAACATCCTTGATTTCATTGTGTTTCTTCACTAAGGTATAGATAAGTCAAAGTAAATCTGATATTTATAGAAGGATGCCTTCTACCTATTAAAATCAGATCCTATTCTTGATATTCCCTGGAAAAGTCAGCATAGCATCTAGAGACAGACAGCACCAGGAGGAAGAAAAGAATCAAATATTAGGGTGGTGATATGTGAGTTCCTGGGAAAGTTGCTTAATATCTCTCAGGACCTGAGGTATTTTATCTGTAAAAGTTTACATACTAAAGAATATCTTACTTGTCAAGAGAGTCTCTGGAGAAGCCTTCAAATTTTAACATCTATGACCAAAACATGTAGTTCACTGGAATTCAGAAGGGAAAGTGTTTGCTAAGGTGAAGGTGAACTGGAATCCTTTCCTCTGTGAAGCCTCCCTGTCCATTACAAAGCCCCACATGACTGATCCTAGAGATTTTCCTTAGTGTGCATGTTCAATCGCTCAGTTGTGTTGGACTGCTTGTGACCCCATGGACTAGACCCCCAGACTCCCTGTCCATGGGATTTCCCAAGCAAGAATACTGGATTGGGTTGCCATTTCCTCCTCCAGGGGATATTCCCGACCCAGGGATTGAACCTGCATCTCTTATGTCTCCTGCATTGGCAGGCAAATTCTTTCCCACTGAGCCACCTGAAGAGATTTTCCTTTACTACCAGACCAGTTGTACTTTTCAACCAGGTAGAATTCCTCCTAGCTTTCTCTAGCTGGCACCAACCCATTTTCTGAATTGTGTCAAGTCATGCATTTTATTCAGAGACAATCTTTTTTTCTCTAACGTCTCAAGATGAACAAATACTTTTTTTCCCCCCAGATTGTAAAAAATCAAATTATGTCACCTCATTTCAAGGAAAAGATCTGCAATGCCAGCCAGACCAAAAACACCATTTGTATGCAAACAGAGTTAAACTACTTGGAAAAGTATCCTTGCCAGTAGAGTGTGGTATCATTAAACACAGAACTAAATCTGAAGCAGAAGTAGTAGGAAAAAATATATCTTGAAATGTGATAGGGTCCATTACGCTTCTTGATGAGATTACTTGCCTCTCCAATACATTACCCAAAGGCTGTTACAAAACTGAGGGAATATATTATACTGGAATTATCAGAACCTTTCTAAGTAGGTCAAATTAGAAGCAAAAAAATGCTTCAAATTTTATGCAGTGTTAAAAAATAAATCTTAGGAGCTGTACAGCCAAGGTGCTAATGACTTTTTAAAATAAAAATTTTTTAAAAGTCTTACTTTTGCATAAACATTAAACATACCACTTTAAAATGCAGAGTCACATACCTGAGGCTGATCTTTCACTGTCATCTTAATTCAGTTTTTAATAATAAACTGAATTTTAATTATATAAATATCTTTATGCACTTGGAAACTTAAGAAAAGTAGGGCTCCAAAAAAGTTTACAAATCTCATTATTTTGAAACAAACAGATTTTCTCCTAACTGCTGTGTTTTCATTCATGATCCTATTACAAAACCACAAAAGTCTTGTTATAATATTTTTAACAAAATTTTAGTTTTCTAGTTGAATAAGTTTTAGTTTTCTGTGCTCACTATCTGGGCACAGGGAGCTCAACCCAGTACTCTGACAAATTAGAGGGGTGGAATCTGGTGGGAGGGTAAGCTCATGAGGGAGGGGACATATGTACACTTGTGGCTGATTCACGTTGTATGGCAGAAGCCAACACAATACTGTAAAGCAATTATCCTCCAATTAAAAATAAACACAAAAAAGAAAAATTTAGTTTTCTTATATGTGTGTGTTTTCAGTCATGTCTGACTCCTTGCAACTCCCACGGACTGTAGCCCACCAGGTGAAGTCTCCCTCATCTCCTGCATTGCCAGCAGATTCTTTACCACTGTGCCACCTCGGAAGTCCTTTAGTTTTCATATAGGTAAATCTAAAAGAGCAGGTTTACTATCTGTTTGTATAACTTCTCACATGGAAATAGTTAAAACACCCAGAAGCTGTAGCATATGCCTAAGCATGTCTTATGCAGGAATATGATAATATAAAAATTAATTTAAGAACCAAGCTTACTGATTCAAGTATAAGTTGATAAAAGAAAGTTAACCACTATAAAAGTAAAATTTTCTTCTAAAAATCATGTCAGGTAAGAAAGTTGTAAAAATTTAGGTCTTTCTTAAATATTCTATCATTGTGTAGATAAAGGTTAGATAAATATGGACCAAAAAAGTACTTGTACAAATAAATAATAATTATTTATTTGTACAAGTACTTGTACAAATAAATAAATAATTAATATAGACCTGTTTGGCTTACATCTGCCACAGTACCTGAACAGTTCTACATTAAGCAACACTTTAGGTGCAGACATGAAGCCCCCAGTGAAGATGCCATCTGGGAGTGAATACATTAGGCCAATAATAGTGTATTGTGAATTACTGTGAATAATACAGACTTGACACATCAGCATTAGTAACTAGCAGGCCTCTGAGGAAAGGGAATGTAGAACTGACAACATTTAAATTGGTCTAAGAGAGGAAAGAGCAGAGTGAAATTCCTTAGGCCTAGGCCCTAACAGGTAGGAAAGAAGGTTTATGAAAAGAGAAAAGCCAAAAGGTAGAAAAATGTCTTTAAATAATTTTACTCATTATCTAGATCAACCTCTTATTTTGAAGAGGTAAAAATTTAGGACCAAAGAAACACAAAAAGGGGAATGCCAGCCTCAAAACAACATTGATGATGTCACAATTTTACCCAGCACTGATGCCACTTCTACTTCTTCCAATAAACCACACTCCTTTTTAACCAGGGTCAAAAACTTGTTTGATGTAATATAAAAATTCCAAATCAAACGATGTCATATTTATTATAGTCACAAGAATCCAACTTAGCTTTGAATGCTGATCTGCTACAATAGTGCATATTGCAAGGACAGAAACAGAAAGCATATGGAATAGAAATGAGTTGATAAAGGATTTTAAAACAAAAGTAAGCAAAAAGCAAAAGAAAAAGTTCATTTTTTTTTTTTTTTAAATCCCACCATTACCTATGGGCATTCCCCAAGCATAGAATCTCTTTTGTCCCTACTTTTCTTCATTTCACGTGGCTTCCACTGAAGACTCTAAAATATTCATCTCCAGTTCAGCCATCTCAACAAAGACTAATCCCTATCTGGAACTGCTCTGAAAGAGCAAACTCTTAGATGTCCTGTTGCCATGGCAAAGAGAGGTCCAGATAATGAACACAGTACTTCGATCTTCTTGAAGGAAGACACAGAGTACAAAATCAATCTCACTCTGTATGCTTCTTGTCCCCTGTCTCTTTCTATGCTTCTGTTAATAAAACCTCCATTCTACCACCATGTTTAAAACAGTCATTTTGATCTTAGGCTCATCCTTTATCCATGAATGCAGACAAATCACAAAAGATGTCTACCCTTTTCTAACAGTGCCACTGTTCTCAACCTCGGTGCAAGGCCTCACGGCCATATACCTATATTTCTCAAACAGTTCTTGATTTGTTTTATTCTTACCACTCTTTCCCTTGTCAATACATCCTATAGGCACAGACATTTTTTAATTTTGAAAAAAACATATATCATGAGATCTATTCTCTTAATTTTTTTAAGTATAACAGTACAGTACAGTATCATTCACTGTAAGCATAGTGTTGTACATCAGATCACTAGAAGTTTTTCATCTTATATGACTGAAACTCAGTATCCATTGTACAGCAACTTACCATTTCCCTTCCCCCAGTCCCTGGCCACCCCCATTTCTTGCTTTCTCTTACTGTGAGGTTGACTAATTTAGATAACTCACCGAAGTGGAATCATGCAGTACTTGTCCTTCTGTGACTAGTTTATTTCACTAAGCATAATGTGCTCAAGGCTAATTCATGTTATAACATATAACAGGATTTTCTTCTTTTTCTGGCTAAATAATATTCAATCGCATATATGTTATACATCATCCACTCATCTGTTAATGGACATATAGGTTATTTCCACCTCTTGGTTATTGTGAACTGAATATGCAAAGAACACAGGAGTGCTAATATACCATTGAGTTATCATTTCAATTTTTTTTGGATAAATACTCAGAAATGGGATTCTTGAATCATATATTAGTTCTAGTTTTTAATTTTTGAGAAACATCCATATTGTTTTAGATAGCTCTGAACCATTTTCACCTAAAGCCAGACATCCTGGAATGTGAAGTCAAGTAGGCCTTAGAAAGCATCACTACGAACAAAGCTAGTGGAGGTGATGGAATTCCAGTTGAGCTATTTCAAATCCTGGAAGATGATGCTGTGAAACTGCTGTACTCAATATGCCAGCAAATTTGGAAAACTCAGCAGTGGCCACAGGACTGGAAAAGGTCAGTTTTCATTCCAATCCCAAAGAAAGGCAATGCCAGAGCATGCTCAAACTATCACACAATTGCACTCATCTCACACATTAGTAAAGTAATGCTCAAAATTCTCCAAGCCAGGCTTCAGCAATACATGAACTGTGAACTTCCAGATGTTCAAGCTGGTTTTAGAAAAGGCAGAGGAACCAGATATCAAACTGCCAACATCCACTGGATCATCGAAAAAGCAAGAGAGTTCCAGAAAAACATCTATTTCTGCTTTATTGACTATGTCAAAGCCTTTGACTATTTGACCACAGCATACTGTGGAAAATTCTTCAAGAGATGGGAATACCAGAGCACCTAACATGCCTCTTGAGAAACCTGTATGCAGGTCAGGAAGCAACAGTTAGAACTGGACATGGAACAACAGACTGGTTCCAAAGAGGAAAAGGAGTAAATCAAGGCTGTATATTGTCACCCTGCTTATTTAACTTATACACAGAGTACATCATGAGAAACGCTGGGCTGGATGAAGCACAAGCTGGAATCAAGATGCCGGGAGAAATCTCAATAACCTCAGATTTGCAGATGACACCACCCTTATGGCAGAAAGTGAAGAGGAACTAAAAAGCCTCTTGATGAAAACGAAAGAGGAGAGTGAAAAAGTTGGCTTAAAGCTCAACATTCAGAAAACGAAGATCGTGGCATCTGGTCCCATCACATCATGGGAAATAGATGGAGAAACAGTGGAAACAGTGTCAGACTTTATTTTAGGGGGCTCCAAAATCACTACAGATGGTGACTGCAGCCATGAAATTAAAACACGCTTACTCCTTGGAAGGAAAGTTAAGACCAACCTAGATAGCATATTCAAAAGCAGAGACATTACTTTGCCAACAAAGGTCCATCTAATCAAGGCTATGGTTTTTCCAGTGGCCATGTATGGATGTGAGAGTTGGACTGTGAAGAAAGCTAAGCGCCGAAGAATTGATGCTTTTGAATTGTGATGTTGGAGAAGACTCTTGAGAATCCCACGGACTGCAAGGAGATCCAAGTAGTCCATTCTAAAGGAGATCAGTTCTAGGTGTTCACTGGAAGGAATGATGCTAAAGCTGAAACTCCAGTACTTTGGCCACCTCATGCGAAGAGTTGACTCATTGGAAAAGACTCTGATGCTGGGAGGGATTGGGGGCAGTTGGAGAAGGGGACGACAGAGGATGAGATGGCTGGATGGCATCACCGACTCGATGGACATGAATTTGGGTGAAGTCCTGGAGTTGGTGATGGACAGGGAGGCCTGGCGTGCTGCGATTCATGGGGTCACAAAGAGTCGGACACGACTGAGCTACTGAACTGAACTGAACCATTTTACATTCCCACCAATAGTGCATAAGGATTCCAATCTCTCCACAACACCATCAACCCTTGTTATTTTGTTTCATTTTTAACGTCTATCTAACAGTTGTGAGGTGATGTATCCTTGTTTTGATTTGTGTTTTCTTGGTAATTAGCAACAGTGAGCATCTTTCCATATACCCACTAGCCTTTGTATTTCTTCTTTGGAGAAATATCTAAGTCCTTTAAAATCAGATCACTTGGTTTTTTGCTATTGAGTTGTAGGAAGTCCTTATATTTGTTGACTATTAACTCCTTATCAGAGCTTGCAAATATTTTCTCCCATTCCATAAGTTGTCTTTTTACTCTGTTGGCGGTTTTCTTTGCTGTGCAGAAGCTGTTCAGTTTGATGTAGATCCACTTGTCTATTTTTGCTTTTGTTGCCTGTGCTTCTGGTGTCATATCCAAGAAACCATTGCTAAAGGCTAATAATATAAAGCTTTCTCTCTATATTATTTCCTAGGGGCTTTGTGGCTTTAGGTATTATGCTTTAAGTCTTTAATCCATTTTGAGTTGATTTTTGTGTCTGCTGTAAGATAATGGTTTAATTTTATAGACACAAGCATTTAAAAAACTCTAATTTCATATATTTTTAGGTGCATATATATATCAAACTTTAATTCAAATTAGAGAAACAATAAACAAAACTTCATAATTGTGTTTATTTTCAGGTGGGTAAAGGGGGTGGGGAGTCACAGAGGAGGATTCATTGATAATGGTCATATTCAATTTTCTAAATTGGTTATGTGTACCTAGTAGTTTATTATATTTATACATACTTCAACACAATTTTAGATATATGAACTATAATATACTGAAAGCCAAAATGTTTCATTTTAAAGAAAGAGATGGGACCTTTTAGGTTTTTTAAAAAATATATCTAATAACTTTCAAGATTACTTTTTAACATTAAAACTTCCGTAATATATACTTTCACATAGGAACTAACTCTACTTAAAGGTTCCGACTCTGATGTAAAAAGTCTTAACATCCATTGGGTGGAGCACTGTCTTCTACTTCTAACCATATAGATAAATTCTGTTAGAAATTAATTCTGCAGAGGCACTTCATACAAATGTGCTTTACTTTTATTGATTCATTTCTTTCTATGAAGTCTCAGGATCAGTATGAAACTCAAAGATCACTTACTATACCAACTTATTGGTATACCATGAAAAACACAGTACGAGATCCCCACTTGTTTGCAAAAAAAACCTTAAAAACTATGATTGCCAACCCCTCAGGGTGGGCATTGACTATTACATCATAGTCGATATGTCAGGTTTCTCAGCCTCTACACTATTGACATTTTTGGCCAAATAATTCTTTGTTTTGTGAGGCGCCCTGTAGGTTGGAGGATATTTAGCAGCATCCTTGGCCTCTTCCCACCAGAAGCTAGTAGCATATTTTGCCCCAAATGTAACATTCAAAAATGTCTCAGACATTGCCAGATATTCCCTCAGTATAAAATTGTCCATAGTTGAGAACCACCTCTGTGAATGACACCCATGAGAGATGCCCTCAGCAACAATACCTAGCCGCCTTGACACTGAAAATACAAATATGAATCAAGTGCAGACTTCAAGCAATTTACACTATAGGGGAGATAAATTCAGACTGGCATAAATAGTTAAATATAATTAAGAATAAATTTATTTACTGCCACTTAGGAGAATAACATGACTTTTAATAACATGACTCTTAAATCTTATGTACTTATTGAATTAGTCAATAGTAAAATTGATTAGCCAACATGTCAAAATGCAATTACATCTTAAAGAAATTAAATATTCAATGTATTGTATATCAATCAGCTCCACATTACTAAATTCCATGATATTTTTTGATAATTTATTAGCTTTTAATTAGCACTGGATATGGGGGCTTCCCTGGTGTCTTGGATAGTAAAGAATCTGCCTGCAATGGGCGAGACCTGGGTTCAATCCCTGGGTTGGGAAGATCCCCAACCCAGAGAGAAGGGAATGGCTATCTACTTTAGTATTCTTGCCTGGAGAATTCCACAGACAGAGGAGCCTGGAAGGCTACAGTCCATGAGGTCACAAAGATTCGAACACAACTGAACAATTTTCACTCATGTGGGTAACAATTCATTCCTCCTGAATATTCTATGCCTCTGGTTTTCTGTTTTGTCTAACTACTATGTATTCATCTCCTTTACTGTCTATTTTTCCTCTGTCTTTTAAATTTTGGAGTTTCCCATGGTTAAGTTCTGAGCCCTCAGCATTTCTCACTTCTTACCATCTTAGGTGATCATATCTATTTCTATGGCATCACATACCATCTTCATGCCATCAACTGCCTACTTGACATGCTGCCTCGAATCTTTCAAAAGCATTTCAATTGAGATGTCCAAAACTGCTCTTCTTCCAATCGGCCCCACATTCATACATGACAGCTCCCTTGATCCAGCTGCTCATGCCACAGAATTATGATTGCTATTCTCCTCACTCCTACTTTCACATCCCACATCCAATCCTTTATCAAATCCTATTGATTATACTGGATCTCTCAACTCTGTCCACTGGCACTACTTCTTCCAGGCTACCATCGTTTCTGGACTAGGCTACTCTAATGGTCTTCTAATTTCTTTTCATGTGTATTAATCTTGTTTCTTGAGAATGTGTTCTCTACTCTGTAACTAATTTAAAAATAGTATTCAGATCATGTTACTTTCCATGTAAACTTTCAATCACTTCTAATTGCACTTAGAATAATATGCAGTCTCCCTACCATGACCTACTGGGCCCTGCACGTTCTGGACTCTTCTGCTTACACTTACAAGCAACTTTCCCTTTTTTACATATTTCAACCATACTGGCCTTAAATCTCTTTCTCAGAGAGGCTACACTCTTTACCACTCTGGCAAATGCAGCTCGCCTGTGATGAAAAGGATCTTTCTGTCATTCAGGCTCATCTTAAAGTGAACCTTTTTTTGAGAGAGGCTTCCCATGATCCTCCAAATTATATTACAACATGTTATATAAATATTTAACATGTATTATAACAAATGATTTATAGGCCACTCCTATGAGCTTGTATCATTTTGCAGGTAAAGAAATCGAGGTTTAGGAAAGTCAGCAAGATACCCCCAAATCAGAGAGTAACAGGATTCGAACCATGACTTTCTTCTCTCTTATCCACACACACAAACTGCCTTCCCTGATGTAGCTGTCCCACAGAAGACAGAAAACATTTTATGAACTATAGCTTCACTCACATCCTACAACTGTGTTTCACCCACTGGTCTATAAACCTTCTGAGGGTAGGAGTTGTGATTATTGTTTTCTGAAACTTCAAGGCAAGTGACACTAAAAAATTGTGACTAAATGACTAAAAGAACAAAAAGGAGAGAACTAATTTCAAGGAAAAGTAACGCTTTAGTTACTTAAGACTTTTAATAAAGCATTTAATCCCCAAACATTGGTGACATAAAAACAGGACAAATGTTAAATGTTAGGATAGACATGGAGAATCTGGGTGCACGGAAGCACTGCTAATCAGTCACCTGGTGGCAGTGACTAAGCCCATCAGAAGTTATGTCAATGCATTCTCTAAGTCTGTGAATGTCTTTCTAAGGGACAGTCAGGGAGTTTGGGATGGACATGTACACTGCTATATTTAAAATGGGTAACCAACAGTGACCTACCGTATAGCACATGGAACTCTGCTCAATGTTATGTGGCAGCCTGGATGGGAAGGCAGTTTCAGGGAGAATGGATACATGTGTATGTATGGTTGAGTCCCTTCGCTGTTCACCTGAAACTATCACGATGTTGCTTGTTAATCAGGCTATACCCCAATGCAAAATAATTTTTTTTTTAAAGAAAAAGAAATTACATTAGTGCATCAAGCTAAATGGCAATTCTGAACCTGTTTTTAACCATAGATGGATATGAAAATTTCCAACCCTGAATTCTACTTTTCTAGCTGTAAATCCTGTGTTCTTATAAGATAACATAAAGACATTACAGGGAAAACATACACAAACAGTTAATGGAAAGAATGATTTGCAATCACCATTACTAAATTGCATTTTTGCTTTCTCAAAGGCTTAAGAATCCAAGGATGCTTTATAACAATGATGCTTCCCACTTCACTCCCTCCACCACTGGCAGCCTCAACTCCATTTATCCTCTCACTTCTCTGCAAAAAGATGGCAAGATTTCAAATCTCTTCCAATGCTTCTAAAGCAATTATTGGCTAATTCTATCAAGATGACAAAAGTACTGTAGTCAATGAAGGAAAGATAAAAGTAAAGATGAAAGACTGCTGAATGTATCCAATTGCCTGATAAGTCGATCATTCTATATCTGATGTTTTCCTTTTTAGTTTGAAATTCCAGACAGCGTCCCTTTCAGTGAAGGAAATTTTGTTTAAACACTATTACTCCACTGAAGGGAAAAAATATTCTCCCAAGTTGTGAAATTAACCTCTCCCTTCATTCACACGTTTGGTTCTATTTTTACAGTTGTACCAGTAATCTAAAAGAAAAAGCACTGAAAGTTAATTCCAGGTTTCTAAAATGTCTGACTGTGCATGTCCCAGTTCTCTACAGCACCTCCCAGAAGATTCGGCCAACTTCTATTTCTGTAGCGCATCAGTGTTTATCATTTGTTTTACAACAGCACTGCATGTTCTCAAAAATTGACTTAGATGAATTTCACCCATCGTTTACAAAAACTCAAGAGAGACAAATGGCCTTAAAAACAAAATCCACCACTGAGGCATGGTTAATTTACTAAAAGATCATTTCTTTTTTTACCTTCTCAGTTCAATATTTACTTCATTACGGTGGTAACTCCACCCCCAGCCCCAACCCCCACTAGCCTCTGTATTTGTCAAGATTCCTGACAAATTTCCAGCTTACGATTGAGCATTATGAAAATTCACTGTTGGAAAAAGAAAACTTGCTACACAAAAGCTTTTCCATTCAACTTGTTTTAAAGGATTATTGATGACTTTCACTTTCAGGAAAGCTACAATCCAAACTGTGGATGCATTTTGACTGCACGTGTATAAACAAACTGATTCCTTATGGACAAATGCTCTAAGACTTGATTAAGTCAGACAGAACTGAACAAAATCCTGATTGTCGCCTATTCCCTGGGTAATCAAAGTAAATTTCTTAATCCCTCTGTGCCTCATGTCCCTTATCTCTATTATATATGTTATCTTTGAAAATACCACCCAGCGCATTATCAAGTACATAGTAAATGCTCAGTAAATAGCAGCCATCAGTATCTGTGTGAATACTATGGAGAAGTAAGAGAGTAGGGAAGGACCTCACCACCCCATTTGTCGCCATTAGACTTTTTCCATCCTCATTACTAATGAAAAATTATCAGGACAACCTGTGGCCCTAGAAGGCAGAGGTAAGCCTGGAGAGCTCTGTCACTGAGAGGAAAAAACAAGAGCCTGGATGTGAGGTGGCTTCCCAGGCCCAGCAGGGCTGCCTAAACCCAACTACAACACACCCCCTTGCAGGGAGTAGAGGAGCCTATGACTCTTCCCTCAGATGGACAACTCCTTGCTCTGTGAGCTTAGACAAATTTCTACTCCCACATCTACAAAGTGAGAGGATGGACAAGACCAGTTCTGACACTCATTTCAGAGACAACTAACTCATGAGTTGGTGTTGAAGGTTTTTCTGGACCCAGGAGCAAGAAAGAGATCTTAGTGGAGACTTTTTCTTAGACTCACATCACAAAATAACCAGGAGAAAAACAATAGTCAGAAGACAACCAAGTATATTCAAACATGTTTGCTTCTTATTTGAATGAATCTCATTCCTACTCAGTTCAGTCAGTTTAGTCGCTCAGCTGTGTCCGACCCTTTGCCACCCCATGGACTGCAGCATGCCAGGCTTCCCTGTCCATCACCAACTCTTGGAGCTTTTAAGCAACTAGTTGTGGGGTACAGCTACTAACCTACATCAAGTACTCTCTGCTCTCAGCAATTTGCAAAGCTTAATAGGCATTGCCTCATTATCTCCTAACCTGGAAAAATCAGTACTACTATTATCCAATTATCTTCATTTGTCAAGTGAGGGAACTGAGGCATAGAAACACTGTGAAACTTCCACGAGTACACTGAATTGCAATGGAATCAAAATTTGACCCTAGCCTGGCTCCATAGTCGATGATCTGAACTATTATCCTCTACTCCCACTTCCACTGGTAAAGCAGCCACTGGGAAATTGGTTTGCTTTCTCTGATTCATAACTGAATTTCTACAATAATGTTTCTCTAAAAATTACATTACTCAGCTGGTATCAGCCTTTAGGAGATTCTCGGCCCCTTTCATTTAACATTCACAATAGGCACATTTCAAATACTGCAATTCAACCAGACTAAAGTGACACAGAGGTATGGATGGAACTCCATGGGTTCTGACTTCATAACTCTAAAAGCTATATGAGAGCTGCCCGGGGAATCTATGCACTGTTCACTCTACTTTTGTTTGTGTTTGAGATTCGCCATACTGAAAGTTAAAAGCAATAAACAGTTCAATCACAGAGAAGATAACCTAAGAACTTAAGCTGTTTCAGGATCCAGAAGGACATTTGAGTTCAGTAAGTCAATGCTTCTGCTGACAGTTTTAAAGTCAGGATTTCAAGAACTAAGAGTGCAGGAACTTATTCGTCAAGATTTTTATGAATACAAGAATCCTCCCCTCAGTATATTTTAGTTTTGTCTGTCAAGAACAATAAAAACATCCCCAGAATTGAATCAGTTGCTCACTCAGATGTTTGCTGTTGTTAGAGCTACAGTTGCTGATGGGAAAAGCTTTTGCTTCCCTCTTTGTAAGAAGTTTATCTTTCCACAGTCCACAAATTACTAAAGACTATCTGCATGATCAAACTTTAAAATGTCTGCCCCAATATCCTTTTCACAGTCGTACAGGATTAAAGGAAAGAAACTTACCCATTCGGTTGTGCATTCCCTCTTTGCCAAAATGTACTGTGGTTTCAAAAACTAGCCCAGTTCTTCTGAACTTTTCTGTATCGGTTATAATATCAAAGAGCCACAAGGAAGGGAAGTGGTTAGTCAACTTGCTAATTTTATCAGTCCCTCCCACTGGTTAAATAGTACCTGATGCTACAGACACAAAATCAGTTTTCTAGCTTACTTCCTTGCTACAGCATGACTTTATAAAAACTGCATAATTCAAGGGGAAAGACAGTGAAGGTATCTCGTTCTATCTAGTTCATAGGCATGAGAGAGTTAATGAATGAACATTTTATTAGTATTAATAAGAAGCCTAACAGACTACTAAAACCAGCGATTCAACAAAATGCAGAGGAGGAGGTGGAGATAGAATGTGTGTCAGCTGCACATCTATGCAAACTCCATCAGGTGGGTGGGAAAGGGAGTGATTTTAATGCAATCAGAGGACAAGTGGGAAGTAGCTGGTGTTTCATTTGTTGATAAATTATTCTATCCTGGAATGGAGCCAGTTTACTGGATATAGATACTTTCACAGTGTGGGGCCCTGGCCTGGGTGATTCTCTTCCTCTAGAGTTTAGCAGTTAAAACATAGGATAAAGCAGTAGATATATGCCTATGGATGAGGGAAAATAAAAAGTCCTCTGAGGAAGCTATAAACAGTTTTCCAGGCGAAATACTTGCAGTAAGTGAGCAGAAAATGTAGGGCTTAAGACTTTTTTTTTTTTCCCAGCATCATTTGTTGAGGAGACATTCTTTTTCCCATTTAATGATCTTGGCACATTAGCCAGAGATCAATTGACATAAGGATTTGTTTTCTTGGCTCTCTATTCTATTCCATTAGTCTGTATGTCTGTTTTTATGCCAGTATCACACTATTTTGTTACTGTAGTCTTTTTTTTTATTTTATTTTTAAAATTTACAATATTGTATTAGTTTTGCCAAATATCGAAATGAATCCGCCACAGGTATACATGTGTTCCCCATCCTGAACCCTCCTCCCTCCTCCCTCCCCATACCATCCCTCAGGGCTGTCCCAGTGCACCAGCCCCAAGCATCCAGTATCGTGCATTGAACCTGGACTGGCGACTCGTTTCATACATGATATTATACATGTTTCAATGCCATTCTTACTTTTATATGTTGATCCAACTTCAAAAGATTGCAACATATAAAAACACTGTCACCTGAGAATCATCAGAGCCATCACTGGCTCCCACTAACTGTGGGCAAGCAGACTTTCACACTGCAGGGCTTCCCATCTTTCAAGATAAAATAAATAACCAGATTTTTATGTAAATTTTCTTTATCAAATACTGGCAAAACCCTCTCAGATTACATAAAATTTGTGTGCAGGCTGACTTGATCTCTGCCCTAGGTATTAGTTGCTCAATAAAAAATACTGTAATGACATTTACAAAATATGATATATCAAAGATACGATATTCAATATAATGTGCAGGTGACAAGACTTTGATCTCACCTTGTAAAACACAATTATAGATGAATGATATAGAATAGACTCTGGAGTAGCTGCCAATGTGTTAACAGGAATTTTCCATGGATCAGTTCAGTTCAGGTCAGTCGCTCAGTCGTGTCCAACTCTTTGTGACCCCATGAACTGCAGTAAGCCAGGCCTCCCTGTCCATCACCAACGCCCAGAGTCCACCCAAATCCATGTCCATTGTGTCGGTGATGCCATAAAACCATCTCGTTCTCTGTTGTCCCCTTCTCCTCCTATCCTCAATCTTTCCTAGCATCAGGGTCTTTTCAAATGAGTCAGCTCTCCACATCAGGTGGCCAAAGTATTGGAGCTTCAGCTTCAGCTTGAACATCAGTCCCTCCAATGAACACCCAGGACTGATCTCCTTTAGAATGGACTGGTTGGATCTCCTTGCAGTCCAAGGGACTCTCAAGAGTCTTCTCCAACACGACAGTTCAAAAGCACCAATTCTTCTGCACTCAGCTTTCTTTATAGCCCAACTCTCACATCCATACATGACTACTGGAAAAATTATAACCTTGACTAGACAGACTTTGTTGGCAAAGTAATGTCTCTGCTTTTTAACATGCTTTCTAGGTTGGTCATAATTTCCTTCCAAGGAGTAAGCGTCTTTTAATTTCATGGCTGCAATCACTATCCGCAGTGATTTTGGAGTCCAGAAAAATAAAGTCAGCCACTGTTTCCACTGTTTCCCCATCTATTTCCCATGAAGTGATGGGACCAGATGCCATGATCTTTGTTTTCTGAATGTTGAGTTTTAAGCTAACTTTTTCACTCTCTTCTTTCACTTTCATCAACAGGCTCTTTAGTTCCTCTTCACTTTCTGCCATAAGGGTGGTATCATCTGCATATCTGAGGCCGTTGATATTTCTCCTGGCAATCTTGATTCCAGCTTGTGCTTCATCCAGCCCAGCGTTTCTCATGATGTACTCTGCATGTAAGTTAAATAAGCAGGGTGACAATATACAGCCTTGACATACTCCTTTTCCTATTTGGAACCAGTCTGTTGTTCCGTGTCCATTTCTAACTGTTGCTTCCTGACCTGCATACAGGTTTCTCAAGAGGCAGGTCAGGTGGTCTGGTATTCCCATCTCTTGAAGAATTTTCCACGGTTTGCTGTGATCCACACAGTCAAAGGCTTTGGCATAGTCAGTAAAGCAGAAATAGATGTTTTTCTGGAATTCTCTTGCTTTTTCAATGATCCAGCAGATGTTGGCAATTTGATCTGGTTCCTCTGCCTTTTCTAAAACCAGCTTGAATATCTGGAAGTTCATGGTTCACATATTGCTGAAGCCTGGCTTGGAGAATTTTGAGCATTACTTTACTAGCGTGTGAGATGAGTGCAATTGTGTGGTAGTTGAGCATTCTTTGGCATTACTTTGGCATTTCTTTGGGATTGGAATGACAACTGATCTTTTCCAGTCCTGTGGCCACTGCTGAGTTTTCCAAATTTGCTGACACACAGAGTGCAGCACTTTCACAGCATCATCTTTTAGAATTTGAAATAGCTCAACTGGAATTCCATCACCTCCACTAGCTTTGTTTGTAGTGATGCTTCCTAAGGCCTATCTGACTTCACATTTCCATGGATATGGGTTTTTATTTTCTATTTACCATTTTCTAATTTTTCCAAAATGAACATAAGGTTTTATAGTAGGAAATATTTAGTTTTTTAAAAAAAATCAAAGGAAAGTTACTATGAAAAACTCTCTGAAGATATTCAGAAAAGACCAGAGATGAAATAGATTGACAAATGAAGAATCTCTCAAATACTCAATTCTGCTCTGTCTTGAGCATTGGCTAAAGATCAGATATAAAAATTAAGCTGTCTGCAAATCAGAAGAGGGATGTACCCAAATAATAAGATTCATTGCCGTGTGTCTCAGATATATAAGTCGTTACTTTATCTCCTTTATTAGGTAGCCAGAGCTCACATAGGCAGGATTTAAGACTGAATGCATAACACAGAAAGCACTGAAATAACTGTGTGCCAATCCAGGGCTTGAAAAGAGGTAAAAAATAAATTTCCCTATGAGAAATAAAAAAATAAATTTCCCTAAATGGACATGCGTTTGAGCAAGCTCCAGGAGTTGGTGATAACAGGGAAGCCTGGCGTGTTGCAGTCCATGGGGCAGCAAAGAGTCAGACACAACTGAGCAACTGAAATGAACTGAACTGATGAGCTAAATAATAATAAATGTAACCTTTAAAAAGAAGGTCTCTACCAATTTAACTACATTTTCCTATTTACAAAATTAATATTAGAAGCTGAGTCATGTTTGATTTCAATAAAATTATTTTATTAATTTCCTCTAAGGCTTAAGAAACACTTTATGAAATCTCTTTTATAAGCCAGTCTAATCCTTCAGTCTGCTGGATTTTTAGATCACATTTTACTTCTTTAAAAACTTATCCCCTTCCCCAAATTAGAAATATTTAATTAGAAATATTTCAAAGCTGATCCTCCTAGGCATCAAGCATGACATCCTGGAAAAACATGTTAACGTCATTTTAAAAATCATACCTAATAATCATACCATTTAAAGTGCACTCTATACACACTAAAAATTCTGCAGTTACTACTGAATTTTTGCAAATTATGAAATGCATCGGTGACTATGTATTAAGTAATTGTTAGAATCATAGTAAAAGGTGTGGAACTGATAATATATTTTGCAGATGTTACCTTATTTTTTGTTAGGGAGTACAGTCCTGCTGCTGCTTACTTTGAAAAGAAATTCATTCTTTCTCCAGTCTTGAGTTCTAGGTTTATTGATGCTTCAGTCTTTAAGTATGTTTTAAGTTTATTAATTTCCATTGTGCAGAATCCAAAGACTATAGAGTTTATGAAATAAATCTTTTCTTTCACTTGTATCTTTCAATTTTGATGACAAAAGCAGATGTTTGCAGGTTTGAAAGCTGCTAGTTCGACATTATTGGGGAATCCAAGGTAAACAAAACAAAATTACCAACTGCCCAGCATAAAAGGAGACATGAAAGACTATTTCATAAGCTGAGTATCACCCAACGTATCTTTCTGAGGAAAGTATCCCAAAAGTAGTATCTTTAAAATGCTTTAAGCATTTGATTAAACTTGCTGCTAAAGTGATTATTTTTGGCCAAGATCTTGCTTATTAACATATATCCAAAGAATTTTTACAATTGCCATATGAATACAACATATATAATACTTGCTGAAGAGAAAGGGACACCATCCTGAGGTTTGTTTGTGCATCTGTGTGTCTTCCTCAATAAATTAACATATAGTATTCAACTTCACTAGTAATCAAATAAATGCAAATTGTTAAGGAGTAACATTTTTACCTATCAATTCATGCTAATACAAGACAATTGAGAAGGTCTCTCATATATTACTGACAGGAGTATAAATTGGTACACCTTTTCTGGGGAAAAAAAAAATCACAGTATATCAAGAATCTTTTTTAAAAGTTCATACTTTTTGAGAATGACTCTATTTCTAGGAATCTTTTCTAAAGAAAAGATAATCAAAGATGTAGATTTTGATTTCTGTAAGTAAATGTCTATCCCACTGCTACTTTAAAATCTGAACAACTTTAAACCATCTATATCCTGAATATAAGGGGAATAATCAAGGAAATTATGATATAATTATAGGATAGATTATAATATAACTTCTGTAAGTCATGACATTAAAAATACTTAATGACACTAAAAACATTCATAACACAATGTTGAGTACGGAGAAAAGACACAAAAATATGTATGTATTATTATCCCATAATCTTGGAACACAAATACAAACTCCACTCACACCTTCACACTTCACATGCAAAATGTATCACACACATTTGATAGAAAACAGAATTTTTTTAAATGTCCAAAACATGAAAAGGGATTATTTCTGAATGGTATGGTTATAGATAAATTTTATATTCTTTTTATCTCTTTTAAAAGCAAGTTTTCTACTTTGAACACAGGGCAAAAATAAAATTTGATTATTCAAAAATATTTGCAAAAATATTTGTACTTTTCATGAGTGCTAGAATCTTATGTATCACGGTGTCTTTTAATTGATATTTTGAACCAATTTTATCTTGTTGTTACTTTAGCTTTGTGGATTTTTATTTTATTCCTTGACAAAGTGAAGCCCGTCTAGCAACCCAGGATATTTAGGCTGAAATCAGCCCCATGTTAACAAAGAAAAGATTGTCAGCTACTCATCTTTTTAGTTACTTCACAGGCGATCCATTTACTCTTAAAAGTAGACTGCTAAAATTCACATCCAATTTATTGTATAATTAATAGGCAAAATTTTACCTGAGACAACAGCCATACTGAGTACTAGATTTAAATCAAGTGAAAGAGAAAACAATTTATTTTTATTTGGTCTTCATAATACCAGATACTTGAAAGTTTTTTTTTTTTTTTTAACTCATTTAATTATCACAACCATCCTGAGGGTTCAGTATTCTTACATTTATTTTACAGATAAAGAGACTAATTTATCCAAAGACTAGGTAAATAGACTAAGTCCTCATATTTGATAAATGGAGGACCAGAACCGACTACAGATAATTCTGACTATAAAACCAATGTCCAGCACTATATGGAGAGGTTTCTTTTGGAATTCAGATAGTATACCTGTGGTAGTCTTAAAATTACTGACAAAAACCAAATCTTTGAGGATCATGAATTTAAGGAGATTAAAAATAGGAAATTAACTTTTCTCAAAGATTACATAAGAGCTAACAAAGAATAGGAAAAAGCATACAATTGAATATGTAACTGAGGACATCTTCTCCAAACCAAGTTAGGACACAGATCTAAGCATAAGAAACTGGAGTACTATATACATATAAGTGTGTGTGTTTAAACTGACATCTTGCATATTTTTGTAAATACTAAATAAAACTCATAATTATTTTCATTGATTTTAAAGGGGAAAAGTTTTAATTATTTTATAAATGTATTTTATCACAAAATGAAATAATAAAAAATATATGAGGACAAAAGTAAGTACTGTATCATAATCTTATACTGAAAAGCCATTGCTAAGTGGTGACTTCCCAGACTTCTTTCTGTTTATGTACATAAGGATCATAGTAGCACTACAAAAATGAAGTTTGGGTAAACTGGCCAAACTGTATACTTAGTGACACGAGGCAGGGTTTGAACAGCTATCTGTCTAACTCCTCGGTAATGGTTTTTCTACCTCTTTATTTTGCCCCATGCTGTGAAGGGGTAGGCAGAATACTTCACAAACACAGGAACTGAGAGGAGGTTTGTTTTTATTTGTTTTTAATATTTTTCCAAAATTTAAAGTATTAAATTGGTTGATCCTGACATTCCCTACTGTTTCCCTTTGAACAAATCATTTAATTCCTAAGGCTGAAGGTTCCCATCAATAAATAATGATAATAAACTCCAAAAGTTCTGGAAAAGTCAATGACTCAGTGACTAAATGGAATGATATCTTAGAACTTAAAAATCTCTGTTTTAGAGCAACACAACATACTTAACACAAAAATTCAGCGATATCCTTTGGAACTGTAAATAAAGAATTAAGATACCATTTGGGCCATGTGTACTGACAACGCATTCTGCAAAGAGGAATGATAATCAGTTCACCAAATTATGGTCAGTTGTTAAAACTTCTGCTACATAAACTTGGTGTTTAACCAACTTTAAAAATAAATCTTACTCACCTTTGATTTACTCTCTCTTTCCTTATATTATTACTAAGCTCTACTATGAAACGTCCCCCTATACATTTTGAAGTGTATTTTGAGTGTTAGTATACCAAGGATCAGAAAAAGGTCACAGGTTTTCACATGCTCTTATTCCTTTTGAAAAGTAGTGCCTAAAAATTATCCAGAATTTCCAATTCTTTCAACTTTAATTCCAAGAGTGAGAAAATTTTATTAATCAAACACTGCTAATGCTATTCACGAGAAGACTGGGCTAGTGAAGACATGCCTTCAACCAGGCAACAAAGAAGAGGGAATGCACAGTCCATTTAGTTATACACTCACTCTGCAATGCAGTTACAAACCCTTTTGCCTTGTGGGATATAAAGGGGTAAGTTCCTCATAAACTAACATACAATCAAGTGAATTGAACTGTTCAAGAAGTTTTCACCAAATGATAATTGCTTTCCCTCCATGGTCCTGGGACCTTGAAATGTCTTGTTTAAGATGAATAATCATGATGTATCACTCTCATCTAGTCCTCTAAGAAGTGAAATATTTTATTTTATTTTATTTTAATTTTAAACTTTACATAATTGTATTAGTTTTGCCAAATATCAAAATGAATCCACCACAGGTATACATGTGTTCCCCATCCTGAACCCTCCTCCCTCCTCCCTCCCCATACCATCCCTCTGGGTCGTCCCAGTGCACTAGCCACAAGCGTGAAATATTTTCATTTCTCAATATTAGAGAGCCTTAGCCACCATTTCAGGATTTTCCTGAGAAATATCCATAACATACCATGAGTCACTAGCTACTGTCTCAGAAATGTTATTAAACACTCTGCCTTTATTTCCTCATTTACAAAAAGTGGGCTTATCAAGCCTATTTCATAGAATTTCTGTGAATATTCAGTAAGGTCAATTATATAAACAGCCTTCATACATGGACTCCTCCTTCTCCTCCTAAGTCACTTCAGTCATGTCCGACTCTGTGTGACCCCATAGACAGCAGCCCACCAGGCTTCCCCGTCCCTGGGATTCTCCAGGCAAGAACACTGGAGTGGGTTGCCATTTCCTTCTCCAATGCATGAAAGTGAAAAGTGAAAATGAAGTCGCTCAGTCGTGTCCGACTCTTAGCGACCCCATGGACTACAGCCTACCAGGCTCCTCCATCCATGGATTTTCCAGGCAAGAGTACTGGAGTGGGGTGCCATTGCCTTCTCCACATACATGGGCTAGTACATTGTAAATGGCCAAAATGGAAACCTGCAATTACTATAACTAGACAAAAACAATATTTAAATAGTTTTCTCCTACCCATTCTGAGAGGGATGTTATAATGTCTTTTCATTGTATGTGTATGTTCTTTCAATATTTTTTAAGGTGACTCTAGGCTCATTTGGCCCTTCTTCTAGAGCCTTACTATACAGTTTTTAAAATCCTTTCAGGATCCACAATCCCATTGAATCAGCAATAAAACATGTACTGAGTGAGATTCAGGCAAATAACTATTCAACAGAAGTCCCTTCGATTTTTAATTACTCCTTCTTCCCTCTCCAAGTTCACTGTTATTCTCTGATTTTTAATCTTGAAAGCCAGTCAGGGTACATTATTTATGTTATATTCAATAGGGAGAAAAAGAAGAAAAAGAATTTTATTCAGGACACTAACTCTAACCTTGAAATGTTATTTTCTGAACATTTGTTCTGCTCACTGAGCAAATTTTAGTCTTCAAGTCAGATGTCTAAATACAGTGCTTGAGCTCTGTTTAAGGCTAAAAATATAGACTTTTGTACAAGGTGATGGTTACAAAGGAAGGTGTTTACAATATAGTTCAATAGAAGAAGCTAACTGAACATTAGCTATACAGTTCAGCCAGAAGAATTTCTCATCTCCACTGAAGCTTTGGAGTCAAATTATCCTTTGAAATACATTTTTCTTGAAAAGAAAGTCAATTAAGTAAGAGTTTCCTGAAGTCCTTCACCAGATTCTCAATTTTCTTCACATGAAACTGGAAGTCATGGAAGTCTTTGTCAGCCTCTCTCTCAAATAGAGTACCAATAAAAGCATGCTCCACAAAGAGTAATTCTGAACAAGAAGTATGGTTACAAAGCCCATGAAATATCTTCCTCATCGTAAGAAAAATCTATTAATAGATGTCAATGAATAGTTATGATACTTACTAATAACAGAAAACACAGCCACCATCAGAAAAGTTTATTATCCTTCAAGAAACACATATTATTGCCTGATCCTGTTTCAGACTCACAGACAAAGCTCTATTCCATCTAGAAGTTCATATTTGGTCTTCCTCAGGTATATCTTCCCGAAAGTAAAAGATCAAGAAGATCCCAGATGGGAACAGCAGGATAAAACAAAGCCCTGAAATGCATAATGCTGACACTGTTGTCAAATGTCATGTGAAGTCCACTTAGTTTTTAAAATGTTATTCCTTTTCAGAAAGTGGAAAAGATAAAATTGGATGAACAAAGGGAGACTAAGATACATAAAATTTTTGATGTGCTTATGAGCAATTACTGCATAAATGAATGAATGAACAGAAATGGTCTTAATGATATTAGAAAATCTCAATAGGTTATTTTATTATCTGAATCCCCTCTTTAAATATTTATTATAAGCAAGTTTCATGAGGCTCACCTGTCTTTTTTAATACTTTAATCTTCAGGTCCTAGAAACATATCTGATAGAGATAGTTCCTTAACAAATATTTGCTGAATGGATGAATACATTTTCATTTTATTTTTATTTCCCTTCTAATCTTTCAAATATTTTTAAGGGTGATTCACAATTATTCTCCTAAACCTCTGAGAATTCCCCTTTCAACACTCAGAATTCCCCTTTCAACACTAAACAGAGGAGATAAGTGAAAAATGGAAGTCATAATTCCTTAATAAAATTTTCATGCAAGAAATAATATTTGGCCAATTTACACATAGCACATGAATTAAGCCTTTGAGAAAACTAGTTTCTAGGCAACAACTGTCCTTATTAAATGGGTAAAATGCAAACATACACACATATTGGAAATACATTTGGCATCAACTTCATCATGAAGTCACTGGGTAGAAAAGATCAGAGCATGAAAATTTTCCTAATCATTTCTTTTATAATTATAACAATCAGGATTGCCTATACACTTACTTTTTAGTAAGAACATGGGTAAAATTGGTGGTGTGAAATCCAGGCAGGAAGAGAGCAAGACAAAACAACTAACAAAGGAGAGCACAATTTTAAACTCCAAAGAAAGTATATATAGACTGTGTGTGCTAAGTTGCTTCAGTTGTGTCCGATTTGCGAGCCATGGACTAGTGGTCTACCAGGCTCCTCTCTCTGTCCATGCAATTCTCCAGACAAGAATACTGGATGGCTTGTCATGCCTCCTCCAAGGGATCGCCCCTACCCAGGGATCAAACCCATGTCTCTTAAATCTCCTGGACTGGCAGGACGGTTCTTTACCACTAGCCCCACTTTGGGGGGCTCCTTTATCTAGACGATGTTGGATCAAATACCTTTAGGAAAAAATATGCTGTTTTTACATTAACGATTTCCTTTTTTTTTTTTTTGCAATTTAGTTTCACTTTATTGAATGGTGAATTGAGTTTGATACGTACTTGAGATTGGAGTTCAAAATTTTTCAAATTTATTTCTAAAATGACAAAGTTTACTTTAAAACTCCCAAACTTCCACATCCATGTTTCTCAGTTCCAGAACAGGATAGCTGCTTCCATAGCAGAGGCAGTTCTTGTTATGGTGGTTAAATTTCAATAGGAAAAAAAAAATCATTATTCTTTCTTGAATTACCAAACACCTCTTTCATGCCTTTCAAAGTAACCTTTTAAAACAGCATGCGAAATGTACAAAAGATTATGTCTCTCTATATAAGCACATATTCACAATGTCCTAGGGCATTATTTCAGCAAGGAAAATTTCTGATGTTTCAAAGTTAATTTTTAAAAAAATGCTAAAGAAATAACTGCATCATATAGAATGCAAATACTTCTCTTTTACCATGTTACATTAAAGGCACATCTAAATTTAGACATATGTAGATAAACATTCCAATCCCTGAAAAACCCTAGACCACAGAGGTTCTAGGGAAAAGTCTGTATTATATTAAACATGAGACTCCATTTCCTTGTTTTGAATTATTGGTGCTGCTGTGGCAACAGCACAATAGAGAACTTTGTTGCACTCTCAGCAGAGCTATTTATACTATTTCACCTCTTCACTGGGAGTTCTTCCTCTACCAAGTTCTTGCATTATTTTAATAAAGCAGTCCATTCAAAGTTGTTTTTTTTTTTTCATTGTTGCTAAATGTGAACAAACAAAACTTAGCTTTGAACTCTTTAGGCAAACATTCTGGACATAAATCTAATATCTTGAATTATTTTAAGTAACTGAATACCCATTTCACAGATCACAGAATTCTGAAATAAAAGGATCATTTCCTCAAAGAAGTAACATCTGGATTCTGAATGCTCTGAAAATTTACCAAACTTTCCAGAAATGGGAAATGGCTGATAATTAAAATACCTCAAAGGAGAAATTTTCAAAGAAAATTCAAGGTGATGTTCCTTTGTGATTATAGGATGAAGTCAACACAGTGACATAGACCTGGAATAGGACTAAAGTCAACTAGTTGCATGAAGAGACACATCACAAAATTTTCTTTATTACTTCCCTCTGGACTAGTTAAATTAACCAAGCAAACCGAATTGATCAACTTGGTTTAACATGTGGAACTATATAAAAAGTTTCCTTTTAATTGGTAAATTGGCTAAACATCAAGTTTAATCGAAGTTAAGATGTTTTAAGAAAATCTTTTGAACACAGTAACTCAAATTAATCTTCATATTTGGAAATGACCAAGACATTTGAAAGGAGTTCTTAGGAAAGAAGAAAATGAAGTAGGAAAATTAACCATCAGTGAGTCTGTTTCAATGTCTGAGAAATGTTTGGAGTGAGGGGTGATGTAAGGTAAGATATTAGAAGCAGGCAGAAATGATTAAAATGGAAAAAAGAGGATTATAAATCTTATGTATAAATGATAATTCCACTTCTCCAGTTCCGTCTCTCATCCCCCATACCCACTATTCCAGGTACAAGGCATTTTTCCTTTCTAGCCAACACTTCCCATCTTCTACTCATCGGCACTTGATGTTCTGCTTGTCAGCCCTATCTCCCATCCTTTTTCGCTAGTAAGCTCACATGCACCTTTTTGAATCAGCTATCTTCTCCATCCCCTGCCAACTGTCCCTCACTCACGCAGAGCTTGCAGCTGTTTCTTCAACATTACAGGCCATCATTCCTACTTCTTCCTGAGTACTCACTTCTTATCATCATGAAAGTGTTCTGTCTACTTCTCACACTACACTGGGGACACCTCTAAAGCAGAATTCACAGAAGATTCACTCATTCATCTTTGTACCTCCAATTATTTTAGAATTGTGCTATAATTACTGAATGATTGGGAGTCATGGTATCAAAGTGAATTTAAACTGAGTAATACAAAACTATAATGTTTTCAAAAATTACATGTTTCAAAATGCAAGTTTGCTCATAATCGAATGCAAGAAGAAATTTATTTATTTATTTTTAGGGCCTCAATAACTTTTTAAAAAATTTTTTATTATTATTATTATTTACTTTACAATATTGCATTGGTTTTGCCATGCATTAACATGCATCCACCATGTGTGTACACGAAAACCGGAAGGGATATAAAAAGAAAAATTTAGGAAAAGAACAAAGAAGCCACTTCTGTTATTGTTTACCATGGCTGCAAACAAACTTAATTATTGAGAAAATATTCTCCAATTAAAATTTATTTTGAAGTGAATATTATAAAAGCTAAAATAATAAGCATTATTTCTAGTTTTATATTTGGCTTGTTTAAAAAAGTAAGTTCAATAAGCTGAGAAACTATTCATGATTTCATTATAAAATGTAATACTACCCACTTTCTATGAAGAAAAATATCATGTATCCTCCCTTATTAAAACCTATGCCCTCTAGAGGTGCTCTGTCAGGCTGAGAAATAGCATGTCAGTAGCATATTATGTCTACTGTAGCATAATATGTTACAGAGACAGATGTCCCTATTCAAAATGCAAATGCAATGATCAATCACAACTCAGAGCATTCCTGAAAACCAAAGTGCCACAGTTAAAACACAATTACAGAAAGACATGCTAAAATAATATCAAGAAGTTGATACAGGATGAATGCATTGCCCAAGAACTGCAAGAGTATTTGCAGAATATGTGTGGATTTTGTGTTTTACTAAGGTTCCATATAAAAATTTTAAATGCATTGTTAGGGGAATTACTGCACCAAGGTCCATACTTGCTATTGGGTGAGCTCTCCTTTGCCTTTTCCTACTTTGCTTGGAGCTATCCATCTGATACACATACCTTGCTGCTGCTGTTGCTAAGTCACTTCAGTCGTGTCCGACTCTGTGTGACCCCACAGACGGCAGCCCACCAGGCTCCCCTGTCCCTGGGATTCTCCAGGCAAGAACACTGGAGTGGGTTGCCATTTCCTTCTCCAATGCATGAAAGTGAAAAATGAAAGTGAAGTCGCTCAGTCGTGTCCAACTCTTCGCGACCCCATGGACTGCAGCCTACCAGGCTCCTCCGTCCATGGGATTTGCCAGGCAAGAGTACTAGAGTGGGGTGCCATCACCTTCTCCTTGCCTATCATTAATTCCATTTCTAGTTTCACAAAGAATTTAGGAGAAAAGGAATGATATACCCATCTGAATGCAGAGTTCCAAAGAATAGCAAGGAAAGATAAGAAAGCCTTCCTCAGTGATCAACGCAAAGAAATAGAGGAAGACAATAGAATGCAAAAGACTAGAGATCTCTTCAAGAAAAGTAGAGATACCAAGAAAACATTTCATGCAAAGATGGGCACAATAAAGGACAGAAATGGTATAGACCTAACAGAAGCAGAAAATATTAAGAAGAGGTGGCAAGAATACACAGAACTATAAAAAAGATCTTCATAACCCAGATAACCACAATGGTATGAACAATCACCTAGAGCCAGAAATATGGGAATACAAAGTCAAGTGGGCCTTAGGCAACACTCTATGAACAAAGATAGTGGAGGTGATGGAATTCCAGTTGAGTTATTTCAAATCTTAAAAGATGATGCTGTTAAAGTGCTGCACTCAATACACCAGCAAGTTTGGAAAATTCTTCAGTGACCACAGGACTGGAAAAGGTCATTTTCATTCAAAAGGCAATGCCAAGGAATGCTCAAACTACCGTACAATTGCAATCATCTTACATGATAGCAAAGTAATGCTCAAAATTCTCCAAGCCAGGCTTCAACAGTCCATGAACCAAGAACTTCCAGACGTTCATGCTAGATTTAGAAAAGGCTGAGGAACCAGAGATCAAATTGCCAACATTCACTGTATCATCAAAAAAGCAAGAGAGTTCCAGAAAAACATCTACTTCTGCTTTATTGACTATGCCAAAGCCTTTGACTGTGTGGCTCACAACAAACTGTGGGAAATTCTTCAAGAGATGGGAATACCAGACCACCCTCCCTGCCTCCTGAGAAATCTGTATGCAGATCAAGAAGCAACTATTAGAACCAACATGAAACAACAACTGGTTCCAAATTAGGAAAGGAGCACATCAAAGCTGTATATTGTCTGCTGCTTATTTAATTTACATGCAGAGAACATCATGTGAAATGCTGGGTTGGATGAAGCACAAGCCGGAATCAGGACTGCCAGGAGAAATTTCAATAACCTCAGATATGCAGCTGATACCACCATTATGGCAGAAAGCAAAGAACTAAAGAGCCTTTTGATGAAAGTGAAAAAGGAGAGTGAAAAAGTTGGCTTAAAACTCAACATTCAAAAAACTTAGTATCATGTCATTTGGTCCCTTCACTTCATGGCAAATAGATATGGAAACAGTGAGAGACTTTATTCTGTGGGGCTCCAAAATCAGTGCAGATGGTGACTGCAGCCATGAAATTAAAAGACACTTGCTTCTTGGAAGAAAAGCTATGACCAACCAAGACAGCATATTAAAAAGCAGAGACATTACTTTTCTGACAAAGGTCCGTCTAGTCAAAGCTACTGTCATGTATTGATGTGAGAGTTGGACTATAAAGAAAGCTGAGCACCGAAGAATTGATGCTTTTGAACTATGGTGTTGGAGAAGACCCTTGAGAGTTCCTCAGATCGCAAGGAGATCCAACCAGTTAATCCTAAACGAAATCAGTCATGAATATTCATTGGAAAGACTGATGCTATAACTCCAATACTTTGGCCACCTGATGCAAAGAACTGACTCATTTGAAAAGACCCTGATGCTGGGAAAGATTGAAGGCAGGAGGAGAAGCGGGACAATGGAGGATGAGATGGTTGAATGGCATCACCGACTCGACAGTCATGGGTTTGAGCAAGCTCTGGGAGTCAGTGATGGACAGGGAAGCCTGGTGTGCTGCAGTCCGTGGGGTCGCAAAGAGTTGGACATGATTGAGTGACTGAACTGAATCGAACTCCTAAGCATGCCTTTGATTTTATATGTGTGTTACCCTTAACTATACATAGCAGTTCAAACCTATATTTCAGATTCATCTGTGATTATGTATGCATATATGCACATATATAATATGTCTAGTTCATTCTTTATTAAAGCCACCTAACTCCATTCCATGAAAAACCCTCAAAGTATTTATTCAATTTCCTATTGATGGATATATAGACTGATTCTAGTTCTTCATTAATATACACAATGATGAAATAAACATTCCAGTACATGTCTCTTTGTATGAAAAATGAGAAAGTATCTTTTGGGGATTAAACTTCAAAATGGTATTGCCAGGCATTAGAATATATACAACTTTTTATGTATGTATGAATAAATGAGTCTCTTAAGTGGTACTAACTTATCCTCTCCAGTATTACAAAAGTTTATACTGTTCCATATCTTCAGCAGCACTTGGTGTTGCAGAACTTTATATTTTGTCAGTCTGATGGGTGAATGAAATTGAACAATATTTATTTTTAATTTGCATTTCCCTGATCGATATTTTAGATTTTAGTGGTCATTTGAACTTCTCTTGATCAGAATTGACTATTCTTATTTGTCCTGTTTTCCACTGGGTTTTCCCTTTCTTTTTGGTACCCTAAGACAGAGGGCCTGAAGAACTACGGACAGAGGTTTGTAACATTCTACAGGAGGCAGTGACAAAACTACTGTCAAGAAAAAGAAATGCAAAAAGGCAAATGGTTGTCTGAGGAAACCTTACAAGTATCTGAGAAAAGAAGCAAAAGGCAAAGGAGAAAGGAAAGATATACCCAACTGAATGCAGAGTTCCAAAGAATACCAAGGAGAGATAAGAAATCAATCTTAGGTGAACAATGCAAAGAAATAGAAGAAAATAACAGAATGGGAAATACTAGAGATATCTTCAAGAAAATTAGAAATACTAAGGGAATATTTCATGCAAAGATGGGCACAATAAAGGACAGAAATGGTAAGGACCTAACAGAAGCTTAAGAGATTAAGAAGAGGTGGCAAGAATACACACAAAAAAAAAACCGTACAAAAAAAAGTGTTAATGATAAGGATAACCATGATGGTGCGGTCACTCACATAGAGTCAGACATCCTGGAATGTGAAGTCGGGTGGGCTTTAGCAAGCACTACTGTGAAAAAAGCTAGTGGAGGTGATGGAATTTCAGCTGAGCTATTCCAAATCCTAAAAGATGATTTATTCAATATTATTTTTTCTTTCCTATCCCTTTACACTTCCATGTAAATTTGAGAATTAGATTGTTGAATTCCAGTAAAACTTCTGTTAGAATCTTAATTACAATTTGACCAAACCCATAGCTCAATTTGCAAAGAATTAACAACTTAATAATACTGAGTATTCTAATTCATGAGAACAACATCTCTTTCCATTTAACTGAATCTTCTCAAATGATTTTCATTAAAGATAATTTTAGTACATAAAGATATTTGGTATCTTTTATCACATTTATTCCTGTTTTGCTGTTGTTTAGTCACTAAGTCATCTCTGACTGTATTGCAACTGCATGGACTGTAGCCCAGCAGGCTTCTCTGGGATTTCCCAGGCAAGAATACTGGAATGGGTTGCCACTTCCTTCTCTAGGAAATCTTCCCAATCCTAGGTTTCTTTTATTTTTGTGGCTAACATTAGATGTAGCTTAAATTGTATTTTCTGATTATGGAAATATGTCTTCTTGATATTAGTGTCCATTTATTATTATATATTTAGTTCTCCTTATGTGTATATTGATTATGAGTAAATGAATGACAAACTAAACCCTTTCTCTATAAAATCTTGTGACATTTCAATGAAAAGTAAAATTCTATAATGATGGTGAGTATAAACATATAACTGAGTATAATTTTGTTTTAATTTCAATGGAGCTAAGATTAACATTTGAAAAAACTTCAGCCAAGAATGACCCAAAATTTTAGAGATAATTTCAAAACAAGCTGTCTAAGAATGAGAAGAAAATGTTGCAGATGGCTGCCTTTCAGACAGTATCAAGAAGAGAAAGCTAAAACCAAAAGAGAAAAAATTTAAACAGTTTTTAAAATTTGACTCATAATAAAGGGTTTAGTATTATTTATCAAGGAAAAAATTACTCCTACATTGTACTGATTCCTTGAAGGTGTTTTACTATAACATACAAAGACACATAATTATGTATATGTGTATATATGTGTGTGTATGTAAGTATGCATTTAATCTTAACTAGGTCCCTGTCAAGAAAGAATATGCTTACATGGCTAAAAATATAATTAGGAGACTCAAAAATGTGTTACTTTTCAGATGAGAAAAAGCACTCATTCAACATTGTTAAGATTTTAAAATAATGTTTCTTTTAGCAGAAAATGATCAGAATGTGAAAACTACAGTTCTTAATATAGTGAGCATTCACCCTACAAAAAAAAAAAAAAACAATAAATAAACATTTGAGATATTTCTCTTCCATAACAATTTATTGTGCAACTAAAATTTACACATTCCCAAAGTTCCATATAATCCAATTCAAAACGCTTGATAGTAAAAGAAAAACTGAGCATCAGATGCCTTGTCCTTGTTGCATAAACGTACAACTCAACATTATTTGAGAATTGCCCCTGGTGCATCTTATTAATACTCCTTCTTCTTAAAGAAGCTAGAATTAAGATTTCTTCATTCAAGCATGCACTGTTTCATCAAACATTTATTAAATTTTACCTATATGCTGGGCATTTCTTAGATGCTAGAGATAAAGTGGTGAATGGAATGTCCCTGATTTCTGCTTTCACAGAAGTTTACAGGCTCCTGGAAAAGACAGACATTGAAAAAGAGACATCACTTTGTACTAAAGTGCTGTGGAAAGGGAAGTACAGGATGCTATGTCCACAATTGGGGTCCCAATGGAGAAGGCATTGTGGAATGCCCACCTTGAGGAAGTACCATTCAAACCAAGTCTTGAAGTAAACTTAGGAATTAGGAACAAAAAAGTATTCGGGCTGAGAGAAAGTCACGGGGTGCATGAAATGCAAGATCACAGTAACTCTAGGATCTAAACTTAGTCTATGCAGTTGGACAGAGGAAAGCAGGAGGGAGACTAGTGCCAAATGTTTGATCTCTGACTTCTTACTCAAACATATGGCAACCTGAAATACATGAACTTTCAGGTTCTACATGATGATGAGGAGGCAGAAAAGGGAACTCCAAATGCTCTAAACTGTGGATCTTTCTAAGAAATATGTAAGTACCTAAAATGTCCTTAGGCAAAAGAGCTTAGATTAATTCACAAATAGCTCAAATAAAATCTCACTTAAATGTACACATCTATACATACATGCAGCTAGATAGCCATACAAGTGAATCTCTCTGATAACTGAGAAAGTGTAATTATTTAAAAAAAAATCACACATTGTATACTTGTAGCATCTGTATTTCCTCCCCTAACTACAGTTCCTAAAAGAATATTTTACTGTAAAATAATGACCAAGAATAATGGTAAGAAGTGATCAATGTTACACAGGGATGTTTGCAATTCAGAAAACTATGTAGAAATGGTCTCTTCTACATTTTAAGGAATTTCTATACAATAGTTATTAAATACACTGGGTATTTTTCCCAATTATGTGTAGTATGCCAAATCAATTATAATGCTGCGTGTGTTCTTGCCAAGTAACAAAGTTAGAACAAAAATAAAATCATATAATTATAGGAACATTTGGGTAACTTAATTTCAAAAGTAGTAAGTAGAGCTTATAATTCACTCTTGGCTTTTCATTAAAAAAATGAACAAAATGCCATTTCAAATGACTATATAAAATCCACTCAGATTTAGCTGGTTTTCTGTATCTTTTATTTGGATTTTCTAAACACCAAAGAAAAAGAAGGCATCTTGTTAATAACAATTCAGAAGGTGCACAGAAAATCTAATCATAATGCCAGAAGCAACCAGGACAAATAATTTAGCATTTACCCTCCTGTTGTTGTTTTTTCATGTAATAGTAAGATACAAAGAGTTGGACATGACTTAGTGACTAAACAACAACAGAAATACACATATTAAAAAATCATTCTTTTGGCTTATAACCTACTTTTTACAAAAACGGTGTCATTTAAAAGGCTTGCTAGATAACCTATTTTATAAATGTGCAATATTCCATAGCATAAATGCAGCATATTACCTTTGTCATTTTCTACATAAGTAGGCATTCAGGTATTTTTCTAATTTTTTCCTCTTTATAAATAATTCAGCATTGAGCTTTTTTATTTTATGCTATTCTACTAATGGCTCAGACAGGAAAGCATCTGCCTGAAATGCGGGAGACTCGGGTTCGATCCCTGAGTCAGGAAGATCCCCTGGAGAAGGAAATGGCAACCCACTCCAGTATTCTTGCCTAGAAAATCCCATGGACGGAGGAGCCTGGTGGGCTATAGTCCATGGGGTCACAAAGAGTCGGATACAACTGAGCGACTTCACTTTCACTTTTCATTCTACTAATAGCATGGGGAGTCAGCGGCAGAGAAAGTGATAGTAAAATAAGTTACCTTCTTCTGTGTCACCTTTTGAAAAAATGTGTGCAAACATTTATTGAGGTCCAGCCCTATGCAAGGCACCTGGTTAAGTCCTGAGGATACAGAAATGAGTAGGAACCAATATACTTGCCAGAAGCCCTCTGTCTAGCACAGAGGTTCTCAAGTGAGATGACTTTGTTCCACAGGGGTCATCTAGCGATGCCTGGAGACAGTTTTGGTTGTCACAACATGTAGGAAGGGAACCACCGGCATTTAGTGCATAGATGGCAGAGATGTTGCTAAACATCCATAATGCACAGGCTAGCAAAGAATTATCCAGTCCAAAAGGCCAATAAAAAGGTGCTGAGGTTGGGAAACCCTGACCGAGCCCTTTCCTGGAGTCTGCCTGCCTCTATCAAACTCATAATGTCCTCTCACCTCAACATTTACATTTAGTAAGTTATAAAAATCAATGAGTACACCAATAATCTCCATGAAACTACATATTTAAGTTAACGGAATGGTGCCATTTCCATACTCAGACTTCAAAGCCAATGACTCCATATATGATATTATCAATGAACTCTGGGGACTGGTAAGTGTGGGGATTTCACATGTGGAACACACACTTCAGGCTCTATTCAGTATAACATCTTCCACTCTCTTTTAAACCTTTAAACTTTAGGATTTTGTCAGGCAAGGAAATGAAAACAAGGTATTTTTAACTACCTGCTCAATTGCTTGGAAAATTACCTCTTAAAACATCTGAACACCCACTTCTCATTTTTTCCAAAGCCCTAGAGTAGCCAAGTGATATTAATCACTGGAATTCCTTGATGAGGAAATGCCATTTTTCAAAGTATTTTAGGACAATTTGTTTTGTTTTTCAAGCTCTGTATTCTGGGACAGATACAGCTATAGATACAGATGTCCATCTGCAACACAAATAATCATGAATTTGCTGCAAACCCAACAGCAGCACCTGGAGAAGAGAATGGCAACCCACTCCAATATTCTTGCCTGAAGAATCTCATGGACAGAGGAGCTTGGCAGGGTACAGTCCATGGGGTTGCAAAGAGTTGGACACAACTGAGTGAATGAGCATGCATGCATTTACAGCAGTATATTCTCTGAATTCAATACTCAATTTTGATAGACCTATATGAGCTTTCAAAGGGCAACAAACTCACTGCAGCAATGGAAATCTAAATATTTATAAGCTCTTCAACTACAAATGCAATATATATTAGGCAAAATAAAAAATCCTGATATTGTGTAGTGCTATATACAATGAGATTGTACAATTCCTTTAGTCTTCCATCTGTTCAAATAACCATAGCACAGCTGGAGGCAATAAAAGCTACTCAATTGTCTTCTCACTGCCTGACCTTGGAATAAATGGTCCAGCTCTAGAAAAGAAGTTGTCTTTCTTTCTGGTAATTTCCTTTCAAGTGGTTATCAATTTAAGGAAGAAGTCAAAGCAGCCCATCAATAAATACCTCATCACATAAAACATCAAATGTCAACCACTCCCATTACTGAAAACACTGGCTTGGAAAACAAACAAAGGCAAAATGGCTCACTGCTTTTAATCAGTGTAATGAATATCATTAACTCAAACTGAAACTCCCTACTCACCAGAAGTGAATTATTTACTTCTAATATCTTTCCAATGGTTTCGTTTTCTCTTTAAACTTTAATTAAAATCAAACATATTTGAAAATTGAAGTCTAAGCCTACAAAAGGATTTTCAGCAACAACAACAACAAAATTAACTTTGGTTCTGGCAATCTCTCCGATATCTGAAAATTCTGAAACTCAGTCAGAAACACAGTTCTTAAAACTCAAACATCCATAAAGGCAGATAAAAAATTAAAGGTATTCAAAAAACTTCTGTGGAAAAAACTCAATGTGTTGAATACTACAGGTACATGACAAATAAGATATAGAGTCAAAGAAAGTATTAGCCCAAGCAACTTATACATCAATTATGCTTGTTAACAAAACACAGAAATTGATAAGTTCTTGAAAAATAACTATAAAGTACAAAATATAATTGATATTTTGTAAGCATGTTTTAAAATTTTTCTACTGTTCTCTGATTTCTGGATATTTTAACAAGCTTGGTGTTTTTATTAGGTCTATTAAATATTCAAGTTTTCATGAAATATTAATTGATCAAAAAATGTCTATTTTCAATTACTCCAGTAGCTGTGAGTAGCACCAACATCAAATTGGTTGGTGCTACTTAAAATTGACTGAGTTCATTCTTGGTGCTCAGCATTCTATCAAATTCTAAGAGAACAGTAAAATTGGAAATATACTATTAGAATGACTTCAGAGTATTTTTTGTGGAAATTTTCATAGTATTTATATTTTTGGTTGAGATTTTCATAGTATTTAGGTATCCACCTAATGGGCTTCTCTGGTGGTTCAGCAGTAAAGAACCTGCCTGCAAATGCAGGCGATGTAAGAGACACAGGTTCCATCCCAGGGTTGGGAAGATCCCTTGGAGAAGGAAACGGCAACCCACTCAAGTATTCTTGCCTGGAGAATCCCAGGGACAGAAGAGCCTGGAGGGCTACAGTCTATGGAGTCGGAAAAGAGTTGGACACAACTTAGCAACTAAACAACAACATCCAACTAATACTTATGATCTACCATGGACATAGCAATGTAAAATCAGAGTGTTTTTGAAGCACAAAATATTTTCATTTGAGGAAACAAATGACAATAGGGCCTTTAATAAAAACATGCTGGGTATCATGAGGGAAACAAGCCCTCAGACTAGAGAAATATGCATAGACTCCCTTTCTGACTCAGCTCTAACTTCTGGGTGTTTATCAGCCATACCACAATAGTTCGGTCAAAAAAAAAAAGAAAACTATTTGTAAATGAATAAAATATTCCTTTTCAGTAAGTATTTAGATTTTTTAAAAAAAAATTATACCTGATCTCCAAACTTAAAATTCTTCGAAAGAAAACAGCATTGGCAGATAGCTCATAAAATATTGCTCCCAACAACATTTTCTTCTGTATTGTGATTTTTGCTTTGATCTCCTCTTTCAATAATCATATGCTATGCTATGCTAAGTCACTTCAGTTGTGTCTGACTCTGTATGACCCCAGAGATGGCAGCACACCAGGTTCCCCCATCCTTGGGATTCTCCAGGCAAGAACACTGGAGTGGGTTGCCATTTCCTTCTCCAGTGCATGAAAGTGAAAAGAGGAAGTGAAGTCGCTCAGTTGTGTCTGACTCCTAGCGACTCCATGGACTGCATCCCACCAGGCTCCTCCATCCATGGGATTTTCCAGGCAAGTGTACTGAAGTGGGGTGCCATTGCCTTCTCCGAATAATCATATAGATTATTATGCTGCTGCTGCTGCTAAGTCGCTTCAGTCGTGTCGGACTCTTTAGACTCTGTGCAACCCTATAGACGGAAGCCCACCAGGCTCCCCTGTCCCTGGGATTCTCCAGGCAAGAACACTGGAGTGGGTTGCCATTTCCTTCTCCGATGCATGAAAGTGAAAAGTGAAAGGGAAGTTGCTCAGTCGTGTCCAACTCTTGGTGACCCCATGGACTACAGCCTACCAGGCTCCTCCATCCATGGGATTTTCCAGGCAAGAATACTGGAGTGGGGTGCCATTGATTATTATAATTGAAAGTAAAACACAATTGAACTCAAACACCCAATGTTGTAATAATTGCAAAATACATTTTTCACCACCTAACACGGACTGAAATTAAATCAAGCTCATTATAATAAAATGTTCTTGCTGTTCTTCAATAAGCATCAAGACTTAAACACATGTCCTCTCAACTGAACAAAGCATTATAATGGACGTATATAGATACTTCTGTGCGCAATGTCTGAATATCTCTAAAGTAACTAAGTAGTTTTCCCTTAATGGCACTAAAGTATATGGCAACAAGTAAATGTGAAAGATATGATCTACTAACACTATTCAGATGGAGTCAACATTTTTTAAGGGTACATAACCAAAAAAAAACTTTTTAATTTTAAAACTTTGTCTAATTAAAATCTAAAATTGAAGCAGGGGTTTGGGGCATCATTAAAACAGTAAATTATCTTTCCACATAAGAACTAAGTCACATATCAGGCATACATGGGTAAGACTGTCTCAACAGAAATCATCTTTTCTAAAACAGAAATGTGTTAATCCTTCAAAATGAATTCCTGGCCTCTACATTCATGTCCCTTTTACATGAATGTAAAATATTAGTATATATACAGTCATTAGCAAACTAAATTAGTTTAGCAAACTAAAATTTCTTATGCCTAATTTTACCATGCCTGTAAACAAAGCACTTTGCTAGTACAATAACAAGAAATTTTTAAAAAACCATAGTACATCTAAAACTTCTTTAAAATTAACTTATTAATATTTACATATGTATATTTATCCCCTTTTCTTCTTTTACCAACTGGTTATTTAGGAGCATGTTAATTCTCACATATTTATGAATTTATGAAATTTCTTTCTGTTTTTGATTTCTAATTTTATTCTACTGTTGTTGGAGACTGCATCTTTCATTTCAGTCTTTTGAAATTTGTTGACACTTGTTTTATGGCCTAGCATATATGTGCTAGAGAACACACCTGTGCACACAACTTGTGCACCTGAAAAAAAGTGCACCCGGCTGCTCTTGGTTGGAATGTTTTATGGAAATGTTATTAAAATCTTCTGTTTTGTTGTAGATCACTTGTCTAGTTCTTCTATCCTTTATTAAAAATGGAGTGGTGAAGTTTCCAACTATTATTGTTGAACTTTCCATTCCTCATTTAATTCTGTCAGTTCTGGCTTCATTTTGAGTATTTTGGGACTCATTACTTTGTGCATAAGTGTTTATAACTACTATGCCTTCTTCATGGATTGACCATTTGTCATTACGAAAGATCCTTCTTTATCTCTAGGAACAATTTTTGTTTTAAAAACTATTGTGTCTGATATTTGTATCACTACAGTCACTCTCTTTGGTTACTGTTTTGCATGGTATATCTTTTTCATCTTTCATTTTCAACCAATTTGTCTTTGTATCTAACATATTTCTTATATACAGGCTACAGATAGATGATGTGTTATTACCCATTCTGACAGTATCTCCTTTTTGCTTGGATTATGTAATGCATTTACACTGCATAAATTACTGATAAGATTTATCTTTTCTATTTTGCTACTTGTTTTCTATGTCATGTCTGTTTTATCCCTCTTTGATTCCACTACTGGCTTATTTATGTTAGTTATTTTATGGTGTACCATTTTAATTTCATTCTTGTTTCTTTTAATACATTTTTAGTTGTTTCCTTAATCTCTGGGGGTTAAAATTATCTTATTTTACCATCTAATTCCCTGATAGCTCAGTTGGTAAAGAATCCACCTACAATGCAGGAGACCCAGGCTCGATTCCTGGGTAGGGGAAATCCACTGGAGAAGGGATAGCCTACCTAGTACAGTATTCTTGGGCTTCCCTTGTGGCTCAGTTGATAAAGGATCTGCCTGCAATGGGGGAGACTTGGGTTCAATCTCTGGATTGGGAAAATCCCATGGAAAAGGAAAAGGTTACCCACTCCAGTATTCTGGCCTGGAGAATTCCATGGACTCTGTACTCCATGGGGTCACAAAGAGTCAGACTCAACTGAGTGACTTTCACCTTCACAATCTAACTCAGATTAATATTATCTTCACTTCAATATCATAAAACTTTTGCTACTTTAGCTTTGTTTCTTCCCCTGTTCTTTATTTCTTTATCATAGAAATTATTTCTTTATACACTATAAGCCTATTAACTTGGTTTTATAGTTCTGCAGTTGATTTAAAATAAAGAGAAAAAAGTTATGAACAAAAATAAATTTAAACTATTATAATTTACTTAGTTACCTTTATTAGTGTTCTTTATTGTATCATATGGATTTGAATTGTGTAGTATGTTTTCATTTCAGCCTGAACAATTTTTTTTTTTTTTTTTAGTATTTCTTAAGGGCAGGTCTGCTAGAAAAATTTTAGTCAATTTTTGTTTATCTTGGATCTCTTAATTTCTCCTTCATTTCTGAAGGACAGTTTTGCTGGATATAAAATTTTTGGCTTATTTGTCTTTCAGCCCTTTGAATATGTAACCTTCTAGTCTTCATAGTTTCTGATGAGAAATTACTTGTCAATTTCACCAAGAATTCTTTCATTTCATGAGTCACTTATCTTTTCCTCCTTACAAGATTCTGTGTTTTGCTTCATCTGTTTGACTATGAGGTTATCTAAGAATTGTTCTCTTCCAGTATGTTCTACTTGGTTTTGCTGAGCTTCTTGGATGTGCATATTAACATGTGTTATCAAATCTAGGGGAATTTTCAGCCATTATTTCTTTAAATACTCTTTCTGCTCCTTCTTCTATCCTTTTGGAACTTCCATCAAGCACATATTGTTATTTAGTTATTGGAGTCCCATAGATCTCTGAGGCTCTGTTCATTTTTCCTCATTCTTTTACTTCTCTGTTCTTCAGAATGAATAATCTCAATTGACATATCTTTAAGTTCACTATTTTTTCCTTCTGCCAGCTCAATATGATGTTAAGCTCCTCTAAGTAAGTTCTTCATTTCTGTTATTATACTTTTCAACTCTAGAATTTCTATTTTTTTAAATAATGTCTAACTCTTTATTGATATTGCCTGTTTGGTGACACATTGTTGTCATATCTTTAATTTTTTAAATATGGTTTCCATTATTTCTTTTAACATATTTATAAGTATTTCACGTAATTTCTTTGTCTAGCAACTCCAATGTCTGGGCTACCTCAAAGACAGTTTTTATTGACTTTTCTCTCCTGTATATTGGCCATAATTTTCCATTTACTTTTTAGGTTGCTTTTTTTTTTGCATATCTTATACTTTTTGTTGAGAACTAGACATCTTAGACAACAGAATGTGGTAACTTTGAAAATAAAATTTTTCTCTCACCTCCAGGATTTGTTGTTTTGTTTGTTTCTTGTTGTTACTGCTGCTGCTGCTTCTGCTGTTGTTTGCCAGGTTACTTTCCTGAATTCTCAAAAGCTTGTACTTTGTCATGTATGGTCATTGAAGTCACTATTCAGACTTCTGATCAACTAATGATTAGACAAAGATTTATTTAAATAACTTGAACCAATATGTCTCATAGCATTAGCCAAGAGGTACTCTATGTATTTGGGGGCACAGATTCCCTGCTTTGGCAGACAGTCTACAACTTTGGCTTTGCCTTCAGTTTTTGCCTGTATAGAAGTTCAATGTCAGGCAGATGTGAGAGACTAATTCCTTTTTAGGCCTTTCCTGGACATATGTATGTCTTTACACGTTCCCCTAAAGTAGGTGCTAACAAAAGTTCCATTTTATTATAAAGCAAGACACTGAAGTATCCTCAAATTCTTATTAAATGACATAGAACTAAATTTATTATGGATCCATCCTTTTTCCAGTACCTAATATTTCTCTGGTTGGTTCTAAGGATCATGGTCCCATATGCATCAGAACAAATTTCTCTCTACCTATTTTATAGATGATTAAAAAATAATACAGAACCCAGTCTAAGCATTAAAAGTCAGAAGGTTAAATAGTTTACATATTAAATAAAACCTTGAAGATAATAGTGTCCAGAAAATGCCAAAGTGCTGCTTTCTTCAAATTCAGTTCAGTTCAGTCACTCAGTAGTGTCTGACTCTTTGTTATCCAATGGACTGCAGCACGTCAGGCCTTCCTGTCCATCACCAACTCAACTCCCAGAGTTTACTCAAACTCACGTCCATTGAGTTGGTGATGCCATCCAACCATCTCATCCTCTGTCGTCCACTTCTCCTCCTGCCTTCAACCTTTCCCAGCATCAGGGTCTTTTCAAATGAGTCAGTTCTTCAAAACGGGTGGCCAAAGTATTGGAGTTTCAGCTTCAACATCAGTCCTTCCAATGAACACCCAGGACTGATCTCCTTTAGGATGGACTGGTAGGATCCCCTTGCAATCCAAGGGACTTTCAACAGTATTCTCCAACATCACAGTTCAAAACCATCAATTCTTTGGTGCTTGAGTTTCTATATAGTCCAACTCTCACATCCATACATGACTACTGGAAAAACCATACCTTTGACTAGATGGACATTTGTTGGCAAAGTAATGTCTCTGCTTTTGAATATGCTGTCTAGGTAGGTCATAATTTCTCTTCCAAGGAGTAGACATCTTTTAATTTCATGGCTACAGTCACCATCTGTGGTGATTTTGGAGCCCAAAAATATAAACAGTTTTCACTGTTTCCCATCTATTTGCCATGAACTGACGGGACCAGATGCCATGACCTTAGTTTTCTGAATGTTGAGTTTTATGCCAACTTTTTCACTCTCCTCTTTCACTTTCATCAAGAGGCTCTTTAGTTCTTCTTTGCTTTCTAACATAAGGGTGGTGTCATCTGCATATCTGAGGTTACTGATATTTCTCCTGGCAATCTTGATTCCAGTTTGTGCTTTATCTAGCCCAGCATTTCTCATGATGTACTCTGCATATAAGTTAAATAAGCAGAGTGACAATATACAGCCTTGACATACTCCTTTTCCTATTTGGAACCAGTCTATTGTTCCATGTCCAGTTCTAACTGTTGCTTCCTGACCTGCATACAGATTTCTCAAGAGGCAGGTCAGGTGGTCTGGTATTCCCATCTCTTGAAGAATATTCCACAGTCTGTTGTAATCCACACAGTCAAAGGCTTTGGCATAGTCAATAAAATAGAAAGAGATGTTTTTCTGGAACTCTCTTGCTTTTTTGATGATCCAATGGAAGTGTGCAATTTGATCTCTAGGTCCTGTGCTTTTTCTAAATCAAGCTTAAACATCTGGAAGTTCACAGCTCACATACTGTTGAAGCCTGGCTTAGAGAATTTTGAGCATTACTTTACTAACATGTGAGATGAGTGCAATTGTGCCGTAGTTTGAGGTATTCTTTGGCATTGCCTTTCTTTGGGATTGGAATGAAAACTGACCTTTTCCAGTCCTGTGGCCATTGCTGAGTTTTCCAAATTTGCTGACATATTGAATGCAGCATTTTCACAGCATCATCTTTTAGGATTTGAAATAGCTCCACTAGCTTTGTTCGTAGTGATACTTTCTAAGGCCCACTTGACTTCACATTCTAGGATGTCTGGCTTTAGGTGAGTGATCACACCATCGTGATCATCTGGGTTGTGAAGATCTTTTTTGTACAGTTCTTCTGTGTATTCTTGCCACCTCTTCTTAATGTTCTGCTTCTGTTAGGTCCATACAATTTCTGTCCTTTATTGGGCCCATCTTTGCATGAAATGTTCCCTTGGTATCTCTAATTTGCTTGAAGAGATCTCTACTCTTTCCCATTCTATTGTTTTCCTCTATTTCTTTGCACTGATCACTGAGGAAGGCTTTCTTATCTCTCTTTGCTATTCTTCGAACTCTGCATTCAAATGGGTATATCTTTTCTTTTCTCCTTTGCTTTTCACTTCTCTTCTTTTCACAGCTATTTTTAAGGCCTCCTCAGACAGCCATTTTGTCTTTTTGCATTTCTTTTTCTTGGGGATGGTCTTGATCCCTGTCTCCTGTACAATGTCATGAACTTCCATCCATAGCTCTTCAGGCACTCTGTCTGTCAGATCTATTCCCTTAAATCTATTTGTCACTTCCACTGTATAACCGTAATGGATTTGATTTAGATCATACCTGAATGGTCTAGTGATTTTTCTTACTTTCTTCAATTTAAGTCTGAATTTGGCAATAAGGAATTCATAATCTGAGCCACAGCCAGTTCCCAGTCTTGTTTTTGCTGACTGTACAGAGCTTCTCCACCTTTGGCTGCACAGAATACAATCAATCTGATTTTGGTGTTGACCATCTGGTGATGTCCATGTGTAGAGTCTTCTCTTGTGTTGGAAGAGGGTGTTTGCTATGATCAGTGTGTTTTCTGGCAAAACTCTATTAGCCTTTGCCTTACTTCTTTCTGTACTCCAAGGCCAAATTTGCCTGTTACTCTAGGTGTTTCTTGACTTCCTACTTTTGCATTCCAGTCCCCTATAAAGAAAATGACAGCTTTTTTTGGTGTTCTTCAAATTAAAATTCTAAAACTCCCAACATCAGCATCTCATCGTGCAGTCAGCTCCCCCACCAGAAGTTTTGTGGTTTTCACACATGCGCAGCACACATGGCTAATTTAGAAAGGGACTATATTACCGAGGTCTTTGACTTCACAGGCTTCTTCAGGGACTTTCCTCTGAAATGATAGTTTAATATTTCCAGTACTACTTTCTTATTCAGATACCACCTTAAGAGTATTCTACATGAGGATGAGAATAAGCATAGTAGTACGCCAAATGTATCTAATTCTTTTGCTAAAAGTCATCAGACTCTGAACTAGGATATTTCTGGGATGAATCCCTCATCTTTTTGTCCCCATATATAGCTAGGTAAGAAGGAGCTAGCCAAATAAGAGACTTATTGTGCTCACAACTTGACATATAAAAAATCAATTCACACATTTCAGAAGTTCCACTTCACTAAATTCCTATAAAATAGAACCTGCTTTCAAGATGAGTCACTGGATTTCATGTTACACTATTGAAAATTAATGTGTGATATTTTTAATATGAAAGCTCTTAGTTAATGAATAATAGCTAGCTTAAACTTAGCTTACTAATGATCAAAGTTGGATATAATAGGTCTTTCTAAATTTTATTAAACCTCAACAGGTTTAATCTTCTGAAATAAGAAAACTGACTCTTATCAAATGATACATGGTTATAGTAAGGGATCATTACAATACTACTCTATTTTTAACTCTTTGGCAAGGAAAAAAGTTTCATAAGTGAGAACATCTAGTAATGAAATGTAAAGTGCAAACTTATACACAAAAGAACCAAGACAGGCAAAAGTTAAGGTCCTCAGGTTAACAACCATTCAGTTGTGTTAAACTTAGTACATATTAATCAGGCTATAAAATGTGTATTTTACTGTGCCACAGGTGAAATGCAGAGGAGTTAATGCTTCTATGAGAACTTAATTTCTACACTTTTTACTCTCCCATGTTTAAAAATGCAACCTTTGAGTTGGGTTAATATAGCCTTTTGCAGTTAATTGCTTTGTTTTATTTTAAAAAGAAAAGAATAAAGCAACTGACAGTATGTAATATTATTAATGTTTAAACAGTCCTTTTTGGTTTTAAAAATAATACCTTAGTAAAGGGAATACATTAGAGTGTGTGTTTATATCATTGCTAAGGCAAATCTGCTTTTATCAGATTGTATTAGTAAGCAGCAAATCATTATGTTAAAGGGAATCAAAAGAAATAATCATTTATGCTGTGTGCTCAGTTGCTTTGGTCATGTCTGACTCTTTTTAATCCTATGGACTGTAGCCTGCCAAGCTCCTCTGAACATGGGATTCTCCAGGCAAGAACACTGGAGTATGTTGCTGTGCCCTCCTCCAGGGAATCTTCCCAACCCAGGGATCAAACCCACATCTCATGTCTCCTGAAGAAGCAACCAGGTTCTTTACCACTAGCACCACCTGGGAAGCCTAAATAATCATTTAGTTTCATTATTTTATTTTTAAAATAAATAGGCACAATGGACACAAAAAAACCCTTAGTGTCCTCAACTCATTTACTTCAGCAAGAAGAAGAGAAAAAATAACGGAGTCCACCTTTGACTTCACAACCTTCACTGCACAAAACTTCAAAACACCAGCAAAAAAAGAACAAAAGTCCCTCCCTGGTGTTTATGAAAAGAGGAAACCCACCTTAATTCCATGCTTATTTTCCCATGTTTGTTTTTATTTGTGCTCTCTATTGCATCTTAGATGCTGAGGGTACACCTAATTTTATAGTGGGAATGAAGATAAGAATTCTTCCCATTAGTCCCATGGAGTTAGAGCTTGATGGCTCCTGGACTCATGTGATTATCCATCCTGTGATACACTGATCCAGTGGAATCAACTGTAATGCATATATTGTTATTCTTTAGAGCTGGTTCTTAAATAAGTAGAAGAGAATGGCAGTTTCATGTTCAGAGAAGTGGAGTAGACTTATTAGCATATGTTTTGTTATGTCAGAAACAGCTATAAAGTTGTCCAACATGTCAACTTACATTTTAGAGCCATAAAGTACCCATCCTAAGGCTGATTAAGCTGATTTAACAGACTGATTCTTACAGTCTCTGTAGACAGCTGTTAATCTAAGCTCTGAATGACTTTCCAAGCATGAAAGTGAAAGTGAAAGTGAAGTCGCTCAGTCGTGTCCGACTCTTTGTGACCCTGTGGACTGCAGCCCACCAGGCTCCTCCGTCCATGGGATTCTCCAGGCAAGAATACTGGAGTGGGTTGCCATTTCCTTCTCCAGGGGATCTTCCTGACCCAGGGATTGAACCCAGATCCCCCGCATTGCAGGCAGATGCTTTAACCTCTGAGCCACCGGGAAGCCCCAAGCATAACACTAGCCAAAGTCAATTTCTAAGAAGAGAGGACTATAATGTCCCAGATCACTCTATTTTGTATATTTACGCTCTTTGGGAAAAAACGGGCTGGACATTCATTACCTCCTCAGTTCAGTTCAGTCGCTCAGTCAGGTCCGACCCTTTGAGACCCCATGGACTGCAGCACAGAAGGCCTCCCTGTCCATGACCAACTCCCGGAGAATTACTCAAACTCATGACCATTGAGTCAGTGATGGCATCCAATCATCTCATCCTCTGTCATACTATTCTCCTGCCTTCAATCTTTCCCAGCATCAGGGGTTTTTTCAATGAGTCAGTTCTTCGCATGAGGTGGCCAAAGTATTGGAGTTTCAGCTTCAACATCAGTCCTTCCAATGAACACACAGGACTGATCTCCTTTAGGATGGACCAGTTGGATCTCTTTGTAGTCCAAGGGACTTTCGACAGTCTTCTCCAACACCACAGTTCAAAAGCATCAATTCTTTGGTGCTCAGCTTTCTTTATTGTCCAACTCTCACATCCATACATGAGCACTGGAAAAACCACCATAGCTTTGACTGCTGCTGCTGCTGCTGCTGCTGCTAAGTCGCTTCAGTCGTGTCCGACTCTGTGCAACCCCACAGATGGTAACCCACCAGGCTCCGGCGTCCCTGGGATTCTCTAGGCAAGAACACTGGAGTGGGTTTCCATTTCCTTCTCCAATGCATGAAACTGAAAAGTGAAAGTGAAGTCACTCAGTCATGTCTGACTCTTAGTGACCGAATGGACTGCAGCCCACCAGGCTCCTCCGTCCATGGGGTTTTCCAGGCAAGAGTACTGGAGTGGGGTGCCATAACCTTCTCCATAGCTTTGACTAGACGGACCTTGCTGGCAAAGAAATGTCTCTGCTTTTTAATATGCTGTCTAGGTAGGTCATAACTTTCCTTCCAAGGAGTAAGAATCTTTTAATTTCATGGCTGCAATCACCATCTGCAGTGATTTTGGAGCCCCAAAAAATAAAGTCTGTTTTCACTGTTTCCCCATCTATTTGCCATGAACTGATGGGACCAGATGCCATGACCTTAGTTTTCTGAATGTTGAGTTTTATGTCAACTTTTTCACTCTCCTCTTTCACTTTCATCAAGAGGCTCTTTAGTTCTTCTTTACTTTCTGCTATAAGGGTGGTGTCATCTGCATATCTGAGGTTATTGATATTTCTCCTGGCAATCTTGATTCCAGTTTGTGCTTCATCTAGCCCAGTGTTTCTCATGATGTACTCTGAACATAAGTTAAATAAGTAGGGTGACAATATACAGCCTTGACGTACTCCTATTTGGAACCAGTCTGTTTTTTCATGTCCAGTTCTGCTGCTTCCTGACTTGCATACAGATTTCTCAAGAGGCAGGTCAGGTGGTCTGGTATTCCCATCTTTTGAAGAATTTTCCACAGTTTATTGTGATCCACATAGTCAAAGGCTTTGGCATAGTCAATAAAGCAGAAGTAGATGTTTTTCTAGAACTCTCTTGCTTTTTTGATGATCCGGTGGATGTTGGCAATTTGATCTCTGGTTCCTCTCTCTACCTTTTCTAAATTCAGCTTGCTCATCTGGAAGTTCACAGCTCACATATTGTTGAAGCTTGACTTAGAGAATTTTGAGCATTACTTTACTAGCATGTAAGTGAAAGTGAAGTTGCTCAGTCGTGTCTGACTCTGCGACTTCATGGACTGTAGCCTACTAGGCTTGTCTGACCATGGGATTCTCCAGGCAAGAATACTGGAGTGCATTGCCATTTCCTTCTCCAGGGAATCTTCCCGACCCAGGGATCTAACCCAGGGACTGAACTCGGGTTTCCCGAATTGGAGGCAGATGCTTTGACCTCTGAGCCACCAGTGGAACTGGTGCAAGACAAGTGCAATTGTGCCAGAGTTTGAGCATTCTTTGGCATTGCCTTTCTTTGGGATTGGAATGAAAACTGACCTTTTCCAGTCCTGTGGCCATTGCTGAGTTTTCCAAATTTGCTGACATATTGAATGCAGCATTTTCACAGCATCATCTTTTAGGATTTGAAATAGCTCCACTAGCTTTGTTCGTAGTGATGCTTTCTAAGGCCCACTTGACTTCACATTCCAGGATGTCTGGCTCTAGGTGAATGATCACACCATTGTGATCATCTGGGTCGTGAAGATCTTTTTTGTATAGTTCTTCTGTGTATTCTTGCCACCTCTTCTTAATGTTCTGCTTCTGTTAGGTCCATACAATTTCTGTCCTTTATGTGGCCCATCTTTGCATGAAAGTAGGCTACATACGGAGAAGGCCATGGTACCCCACTCCAGTACTCTTGCCTGGAGAATCCCATGGATGGAGGAGCCTGGTGGGCTGCAGTCCATGGGGTCTCGAAGAGTCGGACACGACTGAGCGACTTCACTTTCACTTTTCCCTTTCATGCATTGGAGAAGGAAATGGCAACCCACTCCAGTGTTCTTGCCTGGAGGATCCCAGGGATGGGGGAGCCTGGTGGGCTGCCGTCTCTGGGGTCGCACAGAGTCGGACACAACTGAAGCGACTTAGCAGCAGCAGCAGCAGCAGGCTACATACAGTCCACGGGGTTGCAAGGAGTTGGACACGACTGAGCAACTTCAGTTTCACTTTCACTTTGCATGAAATGTTCCCTTGGTATCTCTAATTTGCTTGAAGAGATCTCTACTCTTTCCCATTCTATTGTTTTCCTCTATTTCTTTGCACTGATCACTGAGGAAGGCTTTCTTATCTCTCCTTGCTATTCTTTCGAACTCTGCATTCAAATGGGTATACCTTTTCTCCTTTGCTTTTCACTTCTCTTCTTTTTCACAGCTATTTGTAAAGCCTCCTCAGACAGCCATTTTGTCTTTTTTGCATTTCTTTTTCTTAGAGATGGTTTTGAGAACTGCCTCCTGTACAAAGTCATGAACCTCCATTCATAGTTTATCAGGTACTCTGTCTATCAGATCTATTACCTTAAATCTATTTTTCACTTCCACTGTATAATTGTAAGGGATTTGATTTAGGTCATACGTAAATGGTCTAGTGGTTTTCCTTACTTTCTTCAATTTAAGTCTGAATTTGGCAATAAGGAATTCATGATCTGAGCCACAGTCAGCTCCCAGTCTTGTTTTCACTGACTGTACAGAGCTTCTCCACCTTTGGCTGCAAAGAATATAATCAGTCTGATTTTGGTGTTGACCATCTGGTGATGTCCATGTGTAGAGTCTTCTCTTGTGTTGGAAGAGAGTGTTTGCTATGACCAGTGTGTTCTCTTGGCAAAACTCTATTAGCCTTTGCCCTGCTTCATTCTGTACTCCAAGGTCATATTTGCCTGTTACCCAGGTGTTTCTTGACTTCCTACTTTTTCATTCCAGTCTCCTATAATAATGAAAAGGACATCTTTTTTGGGTGTTAATTCTAAAAGGTCTTGTAGGTCTTCATAGAACCATTCAAATTCAGTTTCTGCAGCATTACTGGTCAGGGTATAGACTTGGATTACCATGATACTGAATGATTTGACTTGGAAACAAACAGAGATCATTCTATCCTTTTTGAGATTGCATCCAAGTACTGCATTTTGGACTTTTGTTGACTATCATGGCTACTCCATTTCTTCTAAGGGATTCTGGCCCACAGTAGTAGATATAATGGTCATCATTACCTCCTAGTCACTCCTTTATTCCTACCCTTGTTCACTAAGCAGAGTTTAAAAAGCTAATCCAAATTCCAACTCCACCACTTATTATCTCCAGGACTTTGCATAAATTGTTAGTTCCTTATAAATTTCAGTTTTCTTATCACCAAAGAAGAGAAAATAGGAATTTCTCCTGATATTGTCACACTGACTAAATGAGATATAATGTTTTAAAAATTCTAACATACATACTACTATATATAAGAGATAACCAACAAGGACCCTACTGTTTACCACAGGGAACTCTACTCAATAGTCTATGATAACCTATATGAAAAAAAAAAAATCTGTGAATCTTAAAAAAAGTGAAATATTTATATGTGTAACTGAATCATGTAGCTGTGCACCTAAATCTAACACAATATTGTAAATCATCTATATGCCATAAAGTTAAAATTTTTTTAAAAAGCTCTGAAAATAGTCCCTGACAAAGAATAAGCACCCAATAAATGCTAGCCTTCTCAACAGCACTACCATAAATACTCAAAAATACCTTTGATTAGCAAGGCTTTGACCAGGTTTAAATGGTAGCCATTGAAACTGATGAGAGGCATACATTGCTAGAATAGATTTGACTTATAATTACTGTAGTGATCATCAGTCATTGTTCATTCAAATATTTACTGAGTGCCTCCTGAGTGCTAACTAGATTCTATGCAGGGAAGAAAAATAAGACAATTTCTCTAAAAGGCTACATTACTGCAGAAACATAGGACAAATACACACATCAGTATAACGTGGGGGAAATTATGTCAACTGAAGTATAAAGTGCTTAAAGATGGGGAGCTGATATCTGCTAAAAAGGATTACTGAGCTAAAAAATAATTCTAAAGATTTTTAAAATTATGAATATTTTCCTTTGATTCCACATGCATGGTAAAATTGGGCTCCAAGGTAGATTTCAAGAGTAAATATTAAATTTTTTTATTCAATCAATATTTATTGAAGACCTACAATCAATATTTATTGAGGACCTACAAACTACTAAATATTTCACTAAATCTCATACAGCACTCAGGGATGAAAATAGGCTGTTGTCCTATATCAATAAAATCTTGTGTTCATTTTAGAAAAAACAAAAGAACTCCTTCAATCATAACACTCGATTTTGGCAAACTTTTAGTTCCTACTTGAGTATTTCTTGAGGAAAACTACAAGATTCACTCCAGTTTACATTAACTAAAAACAGCACTTGCTTTCAAAGATGTGAATCAAAATTATTACATTGTCAGAATAGTGAATTGGAATGGAGAATCCTACTGATGTTAAGACCTATTTTCTCACTTTTAAAATGGCTTTCTCTTCCTTTTTTCTTTTAAGAAGCTATATTTTAAGAGTGTAAACTGGATTTAAGATCACACAGATCTTCAGTTCAATTGTGAGCTAAGACAAATTATCTCTCTGAGCCAAGTTTACTCATCTGTAAAAATCTGTATAATAGGAATATCACAGCACCTTGTTTATATCTTGTAATTCTTATTTCCTCAGGTCAACTTGATTACAACGAAGTCTCCCTGCTACACTGCTTCTAGAAAACAGCTACCATGTCTTGTTCATCTTCACAACCCCAAGTACTTAAACATAGTACTTCATACATATTAGGCAATAACTAATTATCCAAATGTCTTAAACCTTTCCTCCTACTTGGATGATGCAAAAAACATTACATTCACCCTTAATCAATAAAATAACATTTTTATTTCACATATTTTGCCAAGGAGACAATATATAAGGTCTAACTCAGTTAAGAGAAATAATACTTTGGAATTTTTTTTATTTTTGACAAAAATTGTGTTTATTTAAGGTGTGCATGCTTGTTTTATATACATATACAGTGTAAAATAATTACCACAATCAAACTAATTAACATAGCTATCACCTTCCAGAGTTGCCATTTTGTGTGTGTGTATTGAGAAATAATTTCAAGTATACACTACATTATTACTTACTATAGTCACCATAGTTGTTAATAAGATCTCCAGAATTTATTCATCTTATAGCTGAAAGTTTATACCCTTTGATCTATTAAAGATTATCTAACTGTCCAGTAAATATCATCTGAGATACTTGCAATCAGTATTCCTCAATAATCCCTGAAGATTCTGACTCAGTAGATCTGAGATGGGATCTGAAAGTCCATATATCTAACAAGTCCCCAGGTGATGCTGAAATGTCTGGTCAGCAAATCACACTCTCATTGCCTGAGCTCAAAATCACTCATAGTTTGTGCCTGGTGTTCATTTTTTGGCTTCCATAGAAGTGTTTCCCCAGACACTACTTAGGCATTAAACAATTAGCCAAAATCATTATAAAAGAGTACTTTTAAAAGTCCAAAAACAACCTTTGTCCTATTTACTTGTTAGGATATGTTTGAAGATATTCATTATTTACTCTTTGCTGTGGGGCTTCTCTCCTGGGACCAGTCACAGAGATTTCTCCCTGCACTTGGTATTAGAAGAGTGATGCTCCTTCTGAAAAACTGGCTTGATCTTATACTGCAGACAATATCAATCTTATAAATCTATAGTCTTCCCTTATTTTCTGTGGCTGCTAGAGAACTCAGAGACAGTTACGTGGGACCTTTATTTACAGAAAATGAGGAGTATCTCCCAGATCTTATGCACAACCTTATCTTCAATAATTCATCCATTCTTTTCTTCCCTTATTTTTACTGACATTTATTTCCCTAAATTTTGCCCTTTGGGTTGTTACATTTACATATTTTAAACAGACTTAAAATATAACATCACAAAATAAGAGAGAAATGGAAGTATAAAGGGGGAAAAATGACCTCTTTTAAGAAGCAGAAAATACATGCATCATAGTTCTTAAACATTCTGCCATTATCTATTATAAAAACTATAAAGCAGTTTTTAAAACTCAAATTTTTATTTGCTGACTTCAAATTACTTTTAAGAAAATCAGGTCTCCACAATCATCACCATCATTTCCATAACTGATGGAAATGGATTATCTTAGAGCAGTAAGACAGAACACTGATTGGAAAGATAGCAATGGCTTGTCACTGGCTTCCTGAAATGCTTGAAATTCTCTGATGATATGCTGTCATTCTCATCACTCAGTCTGGAGGTTAAGAGACCTTGCAATTCTACCACCTATTTTCTCTGAAATCTAATCACAAGTCTGAACTCTGACAGAATTTATTTTCTACACTATCTTTTTCTATCTCCCAAATACTATTCAGTGTTGTTACTATAACATTATATTTTTGTGTTTTTGAGTAAAGTTTACCTAGCATCCTACATTCCATGCAGTCAGAATTAATGTTACTTTCTGCTTACTAAGTCACACATGACTATTTCTATATAGGAAACTTAAAATAGGGGTCATTGCACAATAATCTTGGACACTCAACACAGTAGTAAGAAATAAAAATCTGGGGCAAAAAAAAAAAAAAAAAAATAGCCCTTTAAGTCATTAAGAGAAGAAAAGCCCTTAATTTGCTAAGATGACAAAGATTCTTAAGAGTCAAGTAAAATTATGAAGTCAACCTCGGCAATTAAATTTCTTTTAAATAATGCTTTCAAAGCTCTCTTAACAACTTTACTTCGTTGTAGACACTCATCAGCATCTCATCAAAGTTGTCCATAAAGCTGCCTGGCTTTTTTCTAACATGTTGACTTTTAAAACTATCTAGCTCATGGCCACAATGTGTTTTCAAGCTGAGTGATTTCTCAAATTCTTTTAAGGATCTCATTCTCCAGACAAATCAATCCTTTTACTCCTTGCCAATAGCTCCTCTATCATCCCCTTGTCTTGCTCATTCCATGTTCCCTGCCTGAAGTACTACTCATGTCTATCACACACTAAATCCTAGCTATATTTCAAGAACCAATGAAAATGTTCCTTCCTCCGGGCAGTGTCTTTCCCGGTTCTCCAAACTGAAAGGAATCTCACTCTGCCACATTCATACTACTTATAATCTGCTCCTGACTCCTTACAAAATACTTGATTTTGTAAGGAAAATCTTTGATCACATTTTTTCTGTATAAATTATCTGCCAACTGATTCACTTCATGAAGAAAGTTACAGTTACTTTTTATTAACATCCTAAAAACACCTACCTAGTCCCTACAACTTAGTCTTCAAATGTCTATTGAATGAACCTATCAATGAATTCCTGGTAGATGTACATTAGCAGGTCACCATAAAGCAGAAAAGACTATCTGCTCGACTTATGAAATAAGTCTCTTTTAATCGCAACTGCCACTTATATATGTCTCTGTGTGTGTGTGTGTGTGTGTGTTTAAGCTTACATTCAAAGGTTTGCAAAACCCATGTTAAATGCATAAACTGCTTAGTCTGTGTATTCCAGTTTTGATTATTCATGGCATAGTCCCCTTCACAGAGGCTGATAAGAGCTACTCATAAAATTCAACTCTACATAATAGTACTCGACTTGGTACTACTGCAAGTGCTTAATAAAGCACTTCAAAATTCGTATCAAAGTACAGAGTGCTCTGAACTATAAGATTCAAATTATTCTAGATGTGTGATTAAATATGCTGTAAAATTATTCTCCAGAACACTTATTTTATTTGTTGAAGAACATATGTTCTTCCTCAAAATAACTTGCTATTTTTGAACTATTACTCAGCCACATACTTCCTACAAGCAGCAAAGGTTACCTCAGATAAACCTAGATTTTACAATATTTGAAAGACTTTCCTCTGCTACTCTATGCCAAATGAAAATTCATGAGTCATAGGTGAATGACGAGCCGTCTTGGAGGTAATTTTTCCTTAATGCAAGTAGCCTGAAATAAAACTTGTTTAGCAATTAATACTTTATAAAACTCTCATATACATTATTTTGTTTGCTTCAAAACAAGGATACAAACAAATGTTAGTCTCATCTCAGTTTTTCAGAGGCTGCAATCAAATCTGAGGGTAATTAAGTGAATGGAGATACCCAAATGTAGATGTACCTCCTTACACTATCACATTTAGATTAAGATTTGAAGCACTGTATTTGTCACTTTTCATTCCCATCTGAACTGTCTTTGGATAGTCATTTTTTAAAATATAGCTGCTTCCAAATTGGCCAATTAATTTGATATGTCTTCCTCCTTGTTACTTTTTGGTCATTTTTCATATGTTTCACTGATTTTAAGTTGTAAACCTCTGAAGTATTTCAAATGATCAGGAAGTTTTAAATCAATGCAGAATGTTTAAACACTGCATCAGAGGCAATGCTGTGTTTCCGAGACCTGTTTCCTTTTCTGCTAGGGCAAAGGACTAGATTACATTTCCCAGGATTGTTTGGTGGAATCATGTGATTAAATTATGGCCAGAAAAGGCAGTCACAGTGATGGCTAACATTTCCAGGTCTGGATTACAGTAATACACTTTAATGTACTCCTTATTGTCCTCTCTTATTTACAGGCCAGGTGCAAAGGATCCACTGGGAGCTCCAATCCTTCCTTGAAACCAAAGCCACTCAGTGGAAGAAGCCAGGATTCCTAAATGACTGAGGACAGCAAAAGCTCCCAAAACCTGCCCCACTACCACCAACACTAACTTGAATTAGATGGTGATATGGAGGGAAATAATCCTTTATTATATTAAACTATAAGGATTTGATTTTGGCAATTTGATCTCTAGAAAAAACAAGAGAGTTCCAGAAAAACATCTACTGCTTTATTGATACGCCGAAGTCTCTGACTGTGTGGCTCACGACAAACTGTGGAAAATTCTTCAAGAGATGGGAATATCAGACCAGAAGCAACAGTTAGAACAAGACAGGGAAAAACAGACTGGTTCCAAATTGGGAAAGGAGTATGTCAAGGCTGTATATTGTCACCCTGCTTATTTAACTTATATGCAGAGTACATCATGAGAAATGCCCGGCTGGATGAAGCACAAGCTGGAATCAAGATTGTCAGGAGAAATATAAATAACCTCAGATAAGCAGTGACACCACCCTTATGGCAGAAAGTAAAGAGGAACTAAAGAGCTCCTTGATGAAAGTGAAAGAAACTGAAGAGCCTCTTGAGGAGGGTGAAAGAGAAGAGTGAAAAAGCTGGCTTAAAACTCAACATTCAAAAAATGAAGATCATGGCAAACGATCCCATGACAAACCTAGACAGTATAATAAAAAGCAGAGACATTACTTTGCCGACAAAGGTCCGTCTACTCAAAGCTATGGTTTTTCCAGTGGTTGTGAGAGTTGGACTGTAAAGAAACCGAGTGTTGAAGAATCAATGCTTTTGAACTGTGGTGTTGGAGAAGACTCTTGAAGAGTCCCTTGGACTGCAAGGAGATCCAACCAGTCCATCCTAAAGGAAATCAGCCTTGAATATTCTTTGGAAGGACTGATGCTGAAACTGAAACTCCAATTCTTTGGCCACCTGATGAGAAGAACTGACTCACTGGAAAAGACCCTGATGCTGGGAAAGATTGAAGGCAGGAGGAGAAGGGGACAACAGAGGATGAGATGGTTGGACGGTATCACTGACTCAATGGACATGAGTTTGAGCATCCTCTGGGAGTTGGTGATGGACAGAGAAGCCTGGTGTGCTGCAGTCCATGGGGTCGCAAAGAGTCGGACACAACTGAGCAACTGAACTGATCAAGATTTGGGGCTTATTCAGTTCAGTCGCAAATCCTAATTTAAACACAAATGATTCTTTTTTAATAAATATTTTACAAACAAAGCTTGTGATTTCTGGTACTAATTTCCCATATATCATTGCCTTTCATAATCTGTGTCCCTATCAGTGTGTTTTGGTGTTAAGCAGGCCAGTTAAGAGACAAAGAAATAAGTTTTAAAGTGTTAAATAGTGGGCTATATAGTGCCTTCCAAACATGGCAATAGTAAGGTATTCTTAATTTTGGTATTTTTAAAGTCATTCTTAACTATGTTTCATGTACCACAGGATATATGTGTGTGCTCAGTCGCTTCAGTCGTGTCCAGCTCTTTGAGACCCTATGGACTGTAACCCGCCAGGTTCCTCTGTCCATGGGATTCTTCAGGCAAGAATACTAGAGTGGGTTGCCATGCATTTCTCCAGGGGATCTTCCTGATCCAGGGATCAAATCCAGGTCTTCTGTTTCTCCTGCACTGCAAGTGGATTTTTTTTACCCACGGAGCCATCTGGGAAGCCTATACAGGATATATTTTTGTTGTTGATGTTGTTCAGTCACCAAGTTGTGTCCAACTCTTTGTGATCTCACAGACTCTGGCACGCCAGGTTTCCCTATTCCTCACCATCTCCCAGAGTTTGCCCAAGTTCATGGCAATTGAATCGGTGATGCCATCCAACCATCTCATCCTCTGTCACCCCTTCTCCTCTGGCCTTCATTGTTTCCCAGCATCAGGGTCTTTTCCAGTGAGTTGGCTTTTCATATCAGGTGGCCAAAGTACTGAAGTTTCAGCTTCAGTATCAGTCCTTTCAATGAATATTTAGGACTGATGTCCTTTAGGATGGACTGGTCGGGTCGCCTTGCTGTCCAAGTGACTCTCAAGAGTCTTCTCTCCAGCATCACAGGTCAAAAGCATCAATTCTTCAGCACTCAGCCTTCCTTATGATCCAACTCTCACATTAGAACATGACTACTGGAAAAACCATAGCTTTGACTATATGGACTTTTGTTGGCAAAGTGATGTCTTTGCTTTTTAACACACTGCATATACACATAAATAAATGTCCTATACATGGGATAGAGTAAGTTCATTTTACAGGACATATAGTTTAACTACTCTTGTATTGTTGTTGCTGCTGCTACTGCTACTAAGTCGCTCCAGTCATGTCCGACTCTGTGCCACCCCATAGACGGCAGCCTACCAGGCTCCCCCGTCCATGGAATTCTCCAGGCAAGAACACTAGAGTGGATTGCCATTTCCTTCTCCAATGCATGAAAGTGAAAAGTGAAAGTGAAGTCACTCAGTTGTGTCCGACTCTTCGAGACCCCATGGACTGCATCCTACCAGGCTCCTCCATCCATGGGATTTTCCAGGCAAGAGTACTGGAGTGGGCTGCCATTGCCTTCTCTTGTATTGTTATACTGAGTCTAACATATGGATATATAATGTTCACATGTTAATGGTACAGCAAATAGTGTTTATCATCCATGAAGAGAGGAGAAGTTTACACAGTCCTCAGCTATCAGACACCTGATTTATGGCCCTCCAGACAGCTCCAGAAACAGTGACTGTACTGCCTCAAACCATCGCTCTGAATTTGAGGATTGCTGCAACTATTTGTAGTTACACACTTCTCTTGTTGATGACCTCACATAGTTCACAATTTTTTGGTCCAACTTCCTTATTGGAACATCAACCTCATGAAAGCAGACTAGCTTTTATTTAGTTTGTACTTTTCTGTGCTGGTAAATGCTGAATGTTCTCAAGACCAACTTACTGGCATGTAAAAAGGTTTATAGATATTTTCTTAGATGACAGTGATAAAAGTGAAAATCTAAAGGGATATAAAAATTCAATGAATCATTTTTGGAAACTGTACTTGCAAGGGACATAAATGTGTATAGGGTAGATGAAAAAAGTGAAACTAAAAGCTAGTCACACAGTTGTGTCCGACTCTGTGATCCCATGGACCGTAGCCTGCCAGGCTCCTCTGTCCATGGAATTCTCCAGGCAAGAGTACTGGAGTGGGTTGCCATTTCTTTTTCCAGGGGATCTTCCCTACCCATGGATCAAACCCAGGTCTCCTTCATTGGAGGCAGATTCTTTACCAATTGAGCTACTAGGGAAGGCCATAGGGTACATAATTTCCTTTAATTCATACTGCAATTATAATAAAATACGTTTCTGATGGTAACTTCATAGTAGTTTGCAGAATTGGTAGACATCTAAATTTGCAAGGCACACACATGTACAAAGTCATTCACCTGTTACCACTCAAATTTTAAAAGCTTATACATTAAATAGAAATTTTATGAATGAAGGTGACAACATCACCTTGACACATTACAAGATGGTCATCATTTTTTTTTAATTGCAGGTAAAAGCCTATCTTAAAAGGTTCGAGGGACCAGTTGCCAATGTAGCTTCCATTTGCTTTCACAAGTATCACAAAAATTTGCTCTTAGAACCTTCTGCCCTCTACATACCCTAAATTCTACCCTGGAACTTAATATAGTAAAGGCTTTGCTATCTCAGCAGTAATTCATTCACTGAAAAATATTTATTGAGCACTGACTATCTGTCATGACCTCAGCTATGTGTTAAAGGTACAGAAGTAGTAATCTTGCCTTCCTGTTGGAGATAAATTATCAAAGAAAGTGCACATTAAGCCCATTATTAGGAGTGAGAACAAAGAGATGATGGAAAGACAAGTGTTAACCACCAATAGCAACTGATGGTTTTCAGGCACATAATAGCTGAGAGGCTAATGTGTAAGAAGCGTCCTCTTTGCCTTTTGCTGAAGATTCAGACCATACTGGAGGAACATGCAAGGTGTGTTTTTGGTTACCCAGGAAATGTATTCTGTTTTATTGATACTAACATCCTAGTTGGGAGCAAATAATTACTTCCTTCTAGATTCTGCCTCTAAACTCCATGCTGTTTTCTCTTCTAATCTTTCTACTTTGTCTTAAATAGGTACATCCCAACTTCAATAATGTGATAATTCAAAGAGATAAAAGCATTTTCACAACTTTACAGAAGTATCATATCTAAATACAGAACGCATGTTCCTTGCTATTTCAATAGTCCATCACTGTTCCCATTATTAAGATCTTACTGACAATTCTATCTAAACAATGTGTGCTTTCATGTTCTCACTAGATTATCACCTACTTCAGAGCTGGAAAAACATTAGTTTTCATTGGATTTCATCAATTCCTGGAGAATTTTGCCTAAAATTAGTGGGCCTATTAATAATGGATTAAATCCTTATATGTACAACCTCATATAGTTTTCTACCTGCAGAGAGAGCATAACTTTTTTTTTTTTTTTTTAAGGAAGATTACCTGACTAAAAAGAAATCTTAAAGACACTAGTACCTAATTATTAAGTTACTTACTTGATGTTTTCTCTCAGAAAAATAGAAAGATTATTCATTGATAAGGACAATTTGGGGGTGGGAGGGTAGATAGCTGTAAGCAACAGCAAACACTAAGACGTTTACCCACTTGAAGGAACTTTAAGAAATAACCCCTCACATGTACAACTATCCACTCAAAAAACAGATACATTAGAAAGATTTTATGAAAATAGTATGTTTTCTATTTAAAAGCCATTAAGTTGTTACCTATCTTTAAAAAATACATCTTAAAATAGGGAAATGTGAAGAATATGAAATATTTTAAAAAATTAAGATTGTTCTGAGTTTTTAAAAAAAAATTTATTGAAGTATACTTAATTTACAATGTTGTATTAGGTTCAGGTGTACAGCAAAGTGAATCAGTTATACATACACGTATATCCACTCTTTTTTTAGATTCTATTCCCATATAGGTCATTACAGAGTATTGAGTAGAGTCCCCCATGCTATACAGCAAGTTCTTATTAGTTATCTATTGTATATATAGGAGTGTATATATGTCAGTCCCAAGCTCCCAATTTATCCCTTCCTCCCCTTTATCCCCTAGTAACCGTACATTCGTTTTCCACATTCATGACTCTACTTCTACTTTGTAAATAAATTCACCACCCTTTTTTTAAGACTCCACTTATAATCAATTATCATATGATATTTATCTTTCTGTGTTTGACTTACTTCACTCAGTATGACAATCTCTAGGTCATACATGTTGCTGCAAATGGCATTATTTTGTTATTTTCATGACTGAGTAATATTCCACTGCATATATATACCACATCTTCTTTATACATTCCTCTGTTGACAGACATTTAGATTGCTTCCATGTCCTGGCTACTGTCAACAGTGCTGCAATGAACACTGGGGTGCACATATCTTTTGAAATTATGGTTTTCTCCAGGTATATGCCCAGAAGTAGGATTGTTAAATCATATGGTAACTCTATTATTTAGTTTTTAAGGAACTTCCATATTGTACATTCCCACCAACAGTGTAGGAGAAGTCCCTTCTCTTCACACCCTCTCCAGCATTTATCATTTGTAGATTTTTCATTGATGGTCATTCTGACTGGTGTGAGGTGACACCTCACTGTATTTTGATTTGCTTTTCTCTAATAATCAGTAATATTTAGCATCTTTTCTTGTGCTTTTTGACCATCTATATTTGGGCTTCCCAGGTGGTTCAGTGGTAAAGAATCCGCCTGCCAATGCAGGAGAGGTAGGAGACATGGGTTCAATCCCTGGGTGGGGAAGATCCCCTGGAGGAGGAAATGGCAACCCACTCCAGAGCCTGGCATGCAATGGTCCATTGAGTTGTCAAGAGTCGGACATGACTGAGCATATATTCACGTCTTCTTTGGAGAAAGGTCTGTTTAGATTTTCTGCCCATTTTTTGATTGGGTTATTTTTTTAGTATATATTGAGATATGTGACCTGTTTGTATATTTTGGAGATTAATCCCTTATTAATTCCTTTGTCTGCAAAAATTTTCTCCCATTCTAAGGGTTGTCTTTTGCTTTTTTCTGCTGAATTTTACGACAACAGATGCAACAGCTTTTCCCCCAATTGTATCACTAAGATTTCAGCTGCAGTAAGTCTGAATCTTAATTTCAAAGCTAGAAATGAAAGTGATATTTGGTAGCACAGCACTGTGTATTTGATTAAATTACAATGCAAGAAATGTTGCAGAATGACTGTCTTTAGACAGATGTTTGAATAACACAAACCATGCTGAATATACATTGACTGTATGAAGGAATCCTCATCTTTGCGTCACATTTAATACATATACTATGTATTGTATTGGCACATACTATATATCCAATACGATGGACTCTCGTTCCCATGACCTAGTGAGAAAGCTTTTACAGACCATTTATCTAAGACTTCTCTTGAATCTCATATTGTGATCCTGCATCTCATGTAGTGGATTCAAGAAACTGACCTTAATTTGAAATATTCAGGTTGCAAAACAATTATCAAATCAAACAGTAGAGTAGCATGCCTCAATCCAGTGAAATCCTCAGTTCCCAGGCACCCATAAAATTATGTTATCATTTATAAACACTCACTGGGCACTTAAGTGGGTTAAGGAACAAGCTCACCATGAAACAGTGCACCAGAAGATACTGTGCGAGGTGATAACTCAAAAGCTGCAAAACCAATTCAGCCAAGCTGCATGTCAAAACAGCAAGTCCAGTGAATGTAAGGGTTTCCTCCCCTTTATCGTACAGCTACTTTTTAGAAAGCTGAAGCTTCTTAATTTCATTAGAGCGCAAAACTAGTTCAAACAGTATGGTTTTTTATAATACTACTGTTAATGGTCATCCAGGGTTCATTTGCCTTTCAATTATTAGAACATGTAAGGAAAGTTCAATTATTTTCACCTCAGCAACTTTAGAACACTATTTATGATTAAAAAACATTAGAAACATCAAATAGAAAATTCAATTAGTAAATTTGCAATTGCTTCCTTAATATACTGTATTTTAAAATTTTAATTATCCCAGACAAAACTTTATTAGCTAAGTTATACATAATGCAATTTTATGGACCTAAATAAGCATAGTAGAGGCCTTAAAATAAGCATTGTATATAATGTCCTGTTTTTCCATGGGACTGAGAAGAAAGACTATTCAGATTCTCGCCATGACTTTTAGATTTTCCAAATTTTCTTATTTTTTGTTGAAATAGTTATACACTAACCTATAAGAAGTACATAAACAAACTCTTTACTGGATAGTTTTTAAAAAGCATTTTATTCTGTAAAACACTAAGTTTTTATTAGTGATTAATCTGCCTGCCAGTGCAGGAAACACAAGAGATAGGGTTTGATCCCTGGGTCGAGAAGATCCCCTAGAGAGGGAAACGACAACCCACTCCAGTACTCTTGCCTGGAGAATCCGATGGACAGAGGAGCCTGGTGGGTCACAGTCTATGCAGTCCCAAAGAGTCAGACACTGCTGAGTGACTAAGCAGCAACAGAAGGAGAATCTTCTCTTCCCTCAGATTTGTTTCTCACCCCTCACTATCTTGCTCATATACGATGTTTCTTTTTAAATGTTCTAAGAATCTGTGGGGAATAAAATGAAAATACTTTGCAGAGAAAAGTATCACTCCCATGAATTAACTATGTAATTCTATAATGATAAAATAAGATATGATAAGATTTTTAGTAAAAGAGAGGAGCTGAAGAAGGGGGTACAACTCCATTTCTTTCACCTCCTTTCCAAGCTGCTGCTGCTAAGTCGCTTCAGTCATGTCTGACTCTGTGCGACCCCATAGACGGCAGCCCACCAGGCTCCCCAGTCCCTGGGATTCTCCAGGCAAGAACACTGGAGTGGGTTGCCATTTCCTTCTCCAATGCATGAAACTGAAAAGTGAAGGTGAAGTCGTTCAGTTGTGTCCGACTCTTAGCAACCACATGGACCACAGCCTACTAGGCTCCTCCATCCATGGGATTTTCCAGGCAGGAGTACTGGAGTGGGCTTCCATTGCCTTCTCCATCTTTTCCAAGAAAATCCTTCAAATATTTGTCTCTACTCACTGTTTCAGTTCCTCTTTTCCCATTCTCCCTTAAACCCATTCCAATCTGACTTACAAGCTAATCACACAACCAAAACTACCTCACACAATGCTGGATTCAGTCAATTCAACAGCATTTCATGCAGATGACGACACTCTCCCACGTGGTTCACTTTCTTCACGTGGTTCCCAAAACATGACACAGTCATGAATTTCCTCCTACTTGGTTCCTTCTTTCTGGTACTTCTGTGCCCCTCATCATTGAGGAGGAGATACCCCAGTGCTTAATTAACACTTGGCCTCTTCTCATTATCTGTTCACATTCAGTTCCCTGGTGACTTTTTCCACTCTCATGGCATTATATACCATGTCTATGCTAATAGTTCCCCAATTTTTAGCTCTACTCCAGGCCAGGCCACTTTCCAGAACTACACACACACATATCTAACCATCTGCTTAACCTTTTTCATTTGGGTGAACAGACATCTCAGACTCACCCCAACTAAACCATTTACTTGATACTCCCTGACCCCCAAAACCTGCCTCAGCTGCAGCCTTCTCATCTCAGTTGATGGCAACTTCATCCTTCTAATCACTGAGGTCAGAATCCCTGGAGCAATGCTTGATGTCACTTTTCTATCACACTCCAAATCCAAATCATTGGAAAGTCTTGTTGGCCCTAGCTTCAGAATATTTCTAGAGTTCAGCCCCTTCTAAGTACTTCACAATGGCCATCCTTGCCTCAGCCATCATCTTCTTAGTCAGTCTTCTTCCTTCCACTTTCACACACACACACGTGTGTGCACGTGCACACACCCACACACTCCCCACAATCTACTCTTCCAGTAGATTTTAATCCCTTGGTTTAAAATTCTGGAATGGTTCTTTCTTTCATTCAGAGTAAATGTCATAGTACTTAAAATGGCTGAAAAGGGATTTAGCTCTGTTACTTCACTGACTTTTCTCCCCAGTAAGCTTCCTTTCACTTACTGTGCTCTAGCCAATGGTAGCTTCTTGGTCTTCCTCAAAATGCTAACACACACATGGACAGAAGCAGTGGTTGGCAGAGACTGGGACAGGGGAACAGAGGGGAGGATGGGGAATAACGTTCGATGCATATGAAGTCTCCTTTGTGGGTGATGAAAACATTCTTGAATTAGATAATAGTGAAGTTTCCACATTGTGAATGTACTAAATGCCACTGAATTATACACTTAAAATGCTGAACTTTATGTTATATGCATTTGCCACAATTTTTTAAAATACCAAACATACTTCCAACCTTTGCTCTCTTTTTCCTCTGCCAAGAGCCATGTTCTTGTTTTAAATACCCATTTGATTAACTCTCTTCCACCTTTAAGTGTTTGTTCAATACTAGCTGCTCAGTGAGGTCAATTCTGATCATTCTATTTAATACAGCAAACTGCTCCTTACTCTGTATCTCCCTCATCCCACTCAACCTTTTCCACCCCCCACACCATCTATTTTCTAACACACTGATAATTTACTTTTGAATACATGTATTGTTTATTATGAAAGCTCCATGGGGGCAATCGTTGTCTGCTGTGTTCAGTGATGGATTCCAGGTGCCCAGATAGTGCCTGCTACACATATGCACTCTGTAAATTTTTTTTTTCATCTTTACATCCTGTAGACGGTGGCCTTAAAAGCAAACTCAGTATCCTTGAAGTTGGTAATTCTGAATTAGTCTTAAAAAAGAAGGTCCAGATAGTTGAGTGCCCAGAAGACCAATCCTAATGGGGCCTTCACAGTGGGAGACTAAATCTACTGAGCTAGAGTTGTGTGTGAAAATGGAGGAGCGAACGAAAGCTCAGTGTTAGAAAGAGGGCTATCCTTTGAGGGGGCGCAGCGTCAGGGGGCGCAAGGCAAGGTTGGGGGGTGGTCTAATAGTTTCCAGATATTTAGAGAAGATAAGGATTACAATTTTCCAGGATATAAGAGGATATAAGATGCATCTATCTGATAGCAAGACTTCTGAGGGGACAATACCACAAGAGGACGCCTGCTGGCAGCCTATGACGGGGAAAGAGTCTTGTACTAAGCACTAAAGCTTTGGGAGCTGAAGCAACATTTTCCCAGCTGTCCCAGAGTGAAACCAGCTGCCAGTGAAGCCACACAAATTGAACTGACACCATATGCCTAAGTGAAGCGCCCAGGAGGAATGACCAACATAGCTTGAAAATTAAATCCCATCCCCGCTCTAGAACCAAATAAGCCTTAACATGCTTATATACACGGGGGAAGAAGGAGGAATCAAGACTGAGTGAGATTTGTCTTATTGTCAATTTTGGTTACAAGAGAAAAAACTGAAGACTGAGCTCTTTCAACATTTTATTAAGCAGTACTGATCTGTAAGCTCACAGAAACCTAGGATAACACGCCATTTGTCTGCAACTGCTTTTGTAACTAATGTAGCCCCTTCCACATAGTAACTGTCAAGCCTTGAATGAACAATGACTTAAAATAAGATGAATGGGAATCTGTTTGCCTTTTGCAGTAGTTTAATACTTTTCTAGAAAAATACCACTTCAATTCAGCTGCCAATAAGTATGGTAGTGAGGTTTTGTTTTTGTTTTTATTTTGGGTCCTGGAAATTTTGTCTCTTATTACTAGAACTCCAGTTTCTGTTGCATAAAAAGAATCGCATCTCCACCCCCTGAGCCCCCACCCTCCTGTAAAATTTGCTTTTCTTTTACTGTTGCTCGGCTGTTCACTTGCTCATATTTGGGAAGTTACTCATTTTATTTTAAAACTTACTTTTAAGCCCTTGCCTCAAAAAAGAAAAAGCCTTCCTGTCATGCTGGGTTATTCAGCAACAATCTATTGCCCTCCATGGGATAAACTCAGCCTTCACCCCCACAGTTTATCTGCTTTGGGAGCTGGATTACTGCCTCATAAAACAGCACAACAGTACTATTATCACATAATCATTATCATTACCTCACTTTCAGCCATACAGATCCTTCTAATCCTGAACATCTTGCCTTTCTAATCTTGCTATATCTATCCTCTCCTGCTGTGAAACTGGTGTGTTCCATTTTCACAGAAGCTTAATGCAATCACAAATGGAAAAATAAAATATATTTTTTAACTAGGCTGCATTTTATTGATACCACTGAGTTACACAGGAATTTAAAATAGCTCCATATTTCATTCAAGTAAACAGAACAAAAGTGTGGGTGGCAGTAAGAGTTGATCTTAGCCTAGCCTAGATCTTAGCCTAGCCTACCCAATCTCATTTTTCTGGCTTTTGTCATATCATTTAGGACAGATTCAATATGACACTCCCAAGTGGGGACTACTCAGTTAGCAACAGAATTATTTCTATGCTGAGTAAAGTCTGGAAGAAGCAATGCCATGCTACTAAGATTTACTCAGAGGCTGGAAATAATCACTGTTTAACTGTATCTTCCCCAGGTCCATGGAAAGTCGCAATGGATATCCAAAGTAAATTCCCTCTTTGATTCATGTTGATGTATGGCAAAACCAATACAATATTGTAAAGTAATTAGCCTCCAATTAAAATAAATTTTAAAAAATAAAAAAAAAAAAATCATTTGACTTCTTAAAAAAAAAAAATTCCTTCTTTGATCACTTTGGCAAAAAAAGGCCCTTTCTAACTTTATCAAGAAGACATAATTCATGCCTCTGAAGCTTAAAAGAATCAGGCATTAGATTTCCAGTCCTCACAACCGATAAAAACAAATAGAATTTTATAGCCCCATCAGTTAAATAAAATAACCAGAGTTCACATTTATTCATGTCCATAGAGCTTTCCTTTTTTTATGTTTGCCACTTAATGTTTGTTTTTAACACTAATAATATAAAAATTCAAAAATAAAAATATAAAGGATGAATGAATGAAATACTTAAAAAAAGAGAAAATTATAAACACTAAAATTCCAACCACTCTCAAATAATCACAGTCAATATTTTGATATTAACATTCTATATCTTTTCATAGATACGCAGTTAAAACAAAATATTCATTTTCCAAAAAACTGAATCACCCAACATATACTGTTCCATGCTCCTTTATTCCATTTAACAATAAAGCATGAAGGTCTTCTTGGTCAATAAAATGTGAAACAGATAAATTTACTTTTTCTAATAAAACTTATATTCTAAAGGTACATAATAGATGAAGAGATTCATAAGAACTGTACTGCATAGACTTCGGAGTCAATAGAAACATTAAAGGAAAATCTGAGAAAGGAATCTGAAGGGAGGATATAGGAGGGAAAATAGAAGGCAAAAAAGAAACATAAAAAGCCACGATTAGCACACAAACTTCATCTTGATTTCACTCTGAAACACAGATTAATGAGAAAATAATTATTGTCCTTCCTAAAGACTAGACAATGGTATAAACATATGCCATAAATTCCTCTCTAAGGAAGAAAATGAGGAAGAACACAAGAAAATTGAGAAAATATCATAGATTAATGGTAATACCTTATCACATTAGATCATCCCAGGGATTTAAATTCAACTTTATATCTCTAAATTTCCTATCCAGCAATTTTTTTCTCAAAACAAATCAGTTAGATTTCTGCTTCTGCCTATAATTTAGGGCTTATAAGTATCTGAGAAAACTCTCCTCAAAAATAGTGCATGGATTATGATAAAAAATAATTATAAATCTTACAATTTCAATTCTTCATCAAGATGTATCAAATCCTTACATATACTAGACTCTGGACTATATATTCAGAGATCCCCTCAAAGGAAAACAATAACATGGAAATTTTAAGTCAGAGAATGTGACAGAGCATTGTACTGAGAGAAGACAGACACTCCAATGGATCCCTTATCATGGACTGAGAAAAAACACATGACTCAGAAAGGTCTGAAATAGGTAGAGCACCCTAGTAGTTGAAAGCAAGGTCTTCACAGGTCATAAACTAAAGCTCAATTCATACTGTTCTCAAAATTTTGCAGAAGTCCCAGAACTGAGTTGGTGTTATACAACATAGGTTGGTTATATGATAGAAGCATAGCAATTTCCAAATAGACCCATACTCCACCTTATCCCCGCTCATATCACTGCACCTCCTTATGGCATATATTTAAAACCTAGAGTGCCAAAGAATTGATGCTTTTGAATTGTGGTGTTGGAGAAGACTCTTGAGAGTCCTTTGGACTGCAAGGAGATCAAACCAATCAATCCTACTGGAAATCAGTCCTGAATGTTCATTGGAGGACTGATGTTGAAGCTCCAATACTTTGGCCATCTGTTGCAAAGAGCTGACAAATTAGAAAAGACCCTGATGCTTGGAAAGATTGAAGGCAGGAAGAGAAGGGGATGACCAGAGGATGAGATGGTTGGATGAAATCACCAACTCAATGGACATGAGTTTGAGCAAGTTCTGGAAGACGGTGAAGGACAGGGAAGCCTGGTGTTCTGCAGTCCATGGGGTTGCAAAGAGTTGGACACAACTGAGTGGCTGAACAACAACAACTGCATTTCATGGACCGAGAAGCAAGTTCCACTATTCTATTCATTATGTGTGTTGAGACTTACACTGCAACTAGCAACAGCATCCAGTCAGGTACATAACCACTATGATATTCAGGCAATTCAGTATTGGGGAATTGCAAAACTTGGCATGTAACCGTGGGTGAGCCAAGTGACCAGAAAACTTCTATATAAATTACACTAAAGTGTTGTTGACCTAGAATTTTAATTGAATGATAGTGCTGCCTTTAAATCATTAATTTAATAGAAAACAATTTTTCTTTATTGTTTTGTCTTACTATGACACTTTGGCATACATATAGTAGAAAACACAAAGAGGCAATAAGTAAGAGGCCACAGTCTAACTCTTAGAAACATCTATGAAAAGTTCCTGAAACAGCTAAGAGTCAAGGAGAACAGAAATAATGCAGGAAAGAAAAAAGAAAAAAAGCCAGCAAAGTGAAGATTCCTTTTCTCTGTTTAGTATCAAGGAAGACTATAAACCCAACTATGGCAACAATGGGGCATTTTCCAGAAGGAATTCCCAAAGAGAACATTAACAGATTCTACATTTTCATCTGAGAAGGAATGTGCTCTCTGAATTTTCAGTATACACTTAGTTTTATAAAGTAGCAATTAACAAACTAAATAGCTAAAGAAGCATAATTGATAAACAGTAAAGCTTGAGAAGAAAGTATTGGTACCTTGAACTTAACAACACTTTGTGTCCTGGCTCAGGGTCTCCTTGGCCCTAAACAGAAGTTTTCAATTTGAGGGCCTGGGAAGCCCTCAATTTCCTAAAGACATCTCCTAATTTCTACAGTAAAGTTTTCATAGTTTGAATCTTGACTATATCTAGGGTAGTAGTGATGCTATTAAATTCCAGATAGTCAAGGAAGTTCTCAATGATAAGATGGCAAATGAGCCAAGACCTAAAGGGAAAGAGGAGCAGCAAGCATTGCCAATACCTAAGGGAAGAGGGAAAGGGAAATGCAAAGGCCCTGAGGCAGGTCTGTATTTGCTGTATGTCAATGGCACCCCACTCCAGTACTCTTGCCTGGATAATCTCATGAGCAGAGGAGCCTGGTAGGCTGCAGTCCATGGGGTCGCTAAGAGTCAGACAGGACTAAGCGACTTCACTTTCACTTTTCACTTGCATTGGAGAAGGAAATGGCAACCCACTCCAGTGTTCTTGCCTGGAGAATCCCAGGGACGGGGGAGCCCGGTGGGCTGCTGTCTATGGGGTTGCACAGAGTCGGACATGACTGAAGCGATTTAGCAGCAGCAGCAGCAAGAACCAGCAAGGAGGCCAGTGTGGAGTAAAACAAGCAAGGGAGAGGGTTTGCAGATGAATGCAGAAGGGCATATGTGGGGTGTATATCACTTACAGCACTATGGAAGAAGATGAGTATTCTAGATTTTGTTCTAGATGAGAATTCACTGGATAGTTACAAGCAGAGGAGTAATGTAATATGACTTTTGGTAAGATCTTTCTGGCTACTGTGTGAGAAATTAACCACATGGGGGAAAGATAGAAGCAGAAAGTTAATTTAGGCTACTTCAAGAGTCCAGGAAATAGTTTTTCTCAGAGGAATTCTCCCACCAACTGTTCAGAGACTAGAATAAAATATTCTTCATATTTTTACAGTAAAAATAGAAACTTGAATAACTGGTGAATTACAAATAAGTACAATTTTTTAATAAGTTCCAATATAAGAAAGGTACTTTTTCCGTAGGGGAAAGGGCAGTATAGCATAGGAAATCATTACACAACACAAGTCCAGCACAACAAAAGACCCAAATCACAACTGAAATCTAAGAGTGTAACCAACCACTGGTTAAGGCTTTCATCAATATCCAAGCAGGAAGAATCATGAGGAATATCATGGCAGTTATAATGGTATAGTGTTTGCAAGTATGTGTGTGTTAAGTCGTTTCAGTCGTGTTTGACTCTTTGCAACCCTATGGACCATAGCCCGCCAGGCTCCTCTGTCCATGGAATTCTCCTGGCAAGAAGACTTAAGTGGGTTGCCATGCCCTCTTCCAGAGGATCTTCTCCACCTAGGGATCGAATGAGAGTCTCTTAGGTATCCTGCAATGGCAGGCAGTTCTTTACCACCAGCACCATCTGGGAAGCCATTTAGATACTAAGCAGTTATTTACCTTTGTAAATTTCCAAGTTAAAAGATCATTTCTGACATTGCCAAGGAGATGAGAATGACCACATGGACATAAGGAACACTGGAATCTGCTGTCCTGGATGAAGTCCAAATTATCCAGAGAAAATATGCAGTACATGTCACAGAAGAGGCAAGCTGTACAAGGATTACATCCTTTTAAATGTGTTGCCTCATACATTTCATGCAATATTTCTTTAAATGTTATTTGTCTTTATTTATTTTGGAACTTTTACCCTGTATTATGATAAAAGTAGATTAAAATTCCGGGAACTATTAACTGTTCCCAAAAGGCACTCCCATTCTCCTGTGGCAACTTAATATATTTGAATCTGAGCCCACTTTTTATTAAACTATAGGAAGACTTTGCCAGGTCTCTGCTAAAATTTATCACTCTATTTCTCTTTCCTATCATCTGAAATGTGTTTGAAGAATATCAAAGGTACATCTAAAATAGAACTTTATTTTTAACTTCTTTCACCACTTGAAAAGAACAGGGTTGTCAATGACGCTGATCTCTGGGTGAAGGAAAGAAACCAAGGTGGTCAGAAAGGCAGCTCAAAGTTTTCACAAAGTCCTTGGTCAGCTTTTATGTCCATCAAAATGAAACCTACAGCCCCTGGTGACTGAAAGCCTTCATCTGCTGGCAGACTCTCTCGACCCTGTGTGGTTGCCGGGCCTCTTCCTTTCCAAGACAGAATTCATATTCCTCCTTTGTGAGTGTAGGGTCTATTCAAAGCAACCCACATAAAATGGGGTTCCTTCTATTTCTCATGGCGGTTTAAACTGTTAAAGGGATGTGTCTTTCTGCCTGCACATGATCCTAATTTTTCTCCAGCTTGCTGGGGATATTCTGTCACCTTTTACTTTGGGTTTGCCTTTCAGGGGGAAAAACAAAAAAGGTGCCAAATTTGACATTTCAAAGTATCTTGGTAAACTAGACAATTTCCAACCATGTGTGAAAAACCAGTAAAAAAAAAAATCTTTAAGATAAACTTAAAATAGCCATTATCATACCTAGGGTTAAAAACTACCAGGGAAAAACAACTTGTAAGCATCACCATTACAAAGCTGAATGCCTAAGGCAATGTTCCTGACCACCTCAAAAGCTGGTGATTTGCCTCTGGAGTCTTCCACCCGTCCTCACTAATAGGCCTGGAAGTTACAGACAATTAATTATTAGATTATGTAACTCCCACTGCTTAACATTCTACGGTTTTACTGCAAGTGTGCTGCTTTTCGGTGAGGGGTGCAATTTCATCAGCTCACTCATCTGAGTCTTTGTGCTCCTTAATCCTGGCTTCCCAGGGTTTTTCTTTAATTGGTTCAGCCTTCTTCGGCCCTCAATCAGCCTGATTTTATTCATGGTTTCCCAGTGAAGATGACTGAATCTGAAAATTATGGTGCCAAAGTCTTACAGCCATGTTAGATACAAATACTCATCTAAAACTTCTACACTGAGAGAATCTGTCTTTCTGTGATTAATGAAAGCACATTTTTGCAAGCTTCTGAAGTCTACATTGTGCTGGTGAAAAACTGGAGGAACCACTCACTACACTAGAGTTATGTAGTTGTGATCCACAGCACGATGTCTGGCACTGGAGAAAGCACACTGGCTAAGGAACCACAAGTGGAGTAGGATATGGCAACCCACTCTAGTATTCTTGCCTGGAATGTTCCACTGACAGAGGAGCCTGGCAGGCTATAGTCCATGGGGTCGCAAAGAGTCAGACACAACTGAGCAGCTGAGCACAAGGAACCATAAGACTTGTCTTGGTTGCAGTTTATTTCACCACATGTCTTTGCACACATTGCCATCACTCTGAGCATCAGTTTACTCACCCGTAAATCAAGAATTAAACCACCTATCTCAATGGGGTTTGGTCAGAGATAAATGAAATGAGTGGTAAAATGCTTTGCCAATTATAAATACTATAGAAATTAAGCGATTAAACTATTATTGGTATTCACAAACTCTAATGTCCTTATTATTGTGGCAATAAATAGCTCTTGAGAACTTGATGATGCTTCTATTATTAAAAAGTTAATTAAAAAGACCTTCGTTAGCATGTGCAATCAAGTTCACTGTGCTAATTGCTTCACTAAAATTTCTACTGCTAAAATAATGTGAAAGGGGGACTTCCCTGGCAGTCTAGTGGTTAAGACTCCATGCTTCCCCTGCAGGGGCATAGGTTCAACTTCTGGTTAGGGAACTTAAGATCCCACATGCCATGTGGCATGGCCAAAAAAATAATAAAATAAAATAACATGGGATGTTATATGCCTTATATGCCTCTTCCACCTCAGAACCTCTGTATTATTTCCACAAATAGCAGGATTCATTTTCTTAAAATTCCACTTTCAGGTATCACCCAAACAATCATTACCCCAGGGCGAGGCCAAGCTTTTAAATTCCATCTTAGTGATTTTCCTTAATTGAAACCACTCAACAGCAAAAAGATGATTCTAAGTTTTAATATATTGTGGTTAGTAATCTGGCTGTGTTAGTAATACACAACTAGGCATTTTCAAATCATTAAGGATATACTTCACACGCTGCTAAAACTAACTACTACTCGTGCCCTCTACAAACACCGTTATGAGCTCAAGAAGTAACTGTTTCTCAGGGATTCTCAGTAGCCAGTTGCCCTGGAGTCCCCCAAGTGCATCAAAACCTGGAATCACCAGCCTATCAGAGATGTGGGATCAATCAACATCAGTGAAAGAAGCAGAGGAAATGCCCAGTCGTGGTCTTAAATTAGGTGGGTCAAGATTAGGGTGACCAACTGTTTCAGTCTGCCCAGGACTCGGAGGTTCCAGGAATATGGGACTTTCCATTTCAAAACAGAGAAAAATCCTATGCACTCTGGGATAAGCTGGTCACTAGTTAAGACCATGGTGAGATATGCCATGCTGAAGGAGAACCACAAAGCACAATCAGGTCAGTGAGGTCAAAGCCATGGAGCTGGGGGCAGGGTTACCATGCAAAAGCTAAGGGAAAGTGACATGGATCACATTTTACCACAGCTTACTATTTCATACACTCTACATCCCCACCCCACAGCTGTGCATAAAGAGTCAATTCAGTTAACTAAACTGTCATCTGACACTACATGAGGTATTAAGGTCTGTATGTTCACTTCATCATTTGGTTCATTTCAGAACAAAATTTCAAGCGCATCCAAAGTGTACACAGAAAATTCAGTTTTGTAAGCCACAAACCCAGGTGTGTATGCAGTGTATCTATCTTAATTTCCCTTAACCCAAACTTAATTTCTACCTTAAATCCCCAATTCCAGCTAATAGCAGACAACTTAATTGAGTCACTTCAAGTAAATGCAATCAAATTAGTGATTACTCAGTTATTTCTGATTTAAACACTGTCAGCTGGAATGAGACACCCAAGCCTTCTCTTCTTTAAGATTCCTCCAACCTCTCTACAGTTCCTGGGTATGGGGAGGGAGAAGATCTAGGGCTCCTGGCTTTCAGCAAGTATCAGAATCATCAGGAGGGCTTGTTAATTAAAGATCACTGATATATCAGCACCAGTTTCAGATTCAGCAGGTCTGGGGTGGGAGGCCCAAGAATTTGCATTTCTAACAAGTACTCCGGTGATGCTGTCTCAGGGATCACACTTTGAGAGCTAATGCCATGTTAGATCTCTCCTGGGCTTCCCTCATAGCTCAGTCAGTAAAGAATCTGCCTGCAATGCAGGAGACCCAGGTTCAATTCCTGGGTTGGGAAGATCCCCTGGAGAAGGAAATGGCTACCCACTCTAGTATTCTTACCTGGAGAATCCCATGGACAGAGGAGCCTGGCGGGCTACAGTCCATGGGGTCGCCAAGAGTAGGACACAACTTAGCGACTATACTACTACTATTAGAGTTCTTCTGGTGATTTTAGTGCCTCATTAGTTTTCTTTCACTGTCTGAACTGTCTTCCTTGAGCTTTTGATCATCCCTATGGCTAGAAAATAACTGCTAGTGAGGGTGGAATGAATGCTTTACCTGTCTATACTTGGTAACACTTGGGGCTGTAGAAGTATTTCAACTACTTTCAGAATTATCATCTTGTTACATCCCTGGTGGCTCAGCTGGTAAAGAATCCGCCTGCAATGCGTGAGACTGGGTTCAATCCCTGAGTTGGGAAGATCCCCCGGAGAAGGGAAAGGCTACCCACTCCAGTATTCTGGCCTGGAGAATTCCATTGACTGTATAGTCCATGGTGTTGCAAAGAGTTGGACACGAGTGAGCAACCTTCACTTTCACTTCACTTTCACTACATCCATAGTATCATCCCCTCAGTATTTACATGTAGCTCCCCTTGGATGCATCCTGTAGCTTGTTAAGTAGTAGAAGGACAGAGTAAAGAAGAATGACTTGAGCAGTAGTCCATAAACTTCTAAATCAGGCTTTGCATCTTAATAGCCATATAACCTTGGTCAGGCTTCCCTGGTGGCTTAATGGTAAAGAATCTGCTGCAATGCAGGAGACACAGGAGACACAGGTTAGATCCCTGGGTCAGGAAGATGCCCTAGAAAGGGAAATGGCAACCCACTCCAGTATTCTTGTCTGGAGAATCCCATGAACAGAGGAGCCTGGTGGGCTACAGTCCATAGCGTCTCAGAGTCAGACACAACTTAGCAACCAAACAACAAATACAACATTGGACAAATTCTTTACATTTACCATCTCTCAGTTTCTAATCTATAGAATAAAACTGTTATCTCCCCTGTCATGGCAATCTCACAGAAGATTTATAGGACTCAAAGGTAATATCTGAGAATATGCTTTGAAAATAATTAATGGTTATATTTAACGTAAAATATCTGTTCCGATGCATATGACTTCCCATCAGCCTATATAGTTACCTTTACAAAAGCTGGATAGTCATCCCTCAGTATCCATAAGGAATTGGTACCAGGACCCTTCTGCCTATACCAAAATCTGCAGATGCCCAAGTCCATTATAAAATGTTTCAGTCCACCCTCACATCCATGGGCTCTTCATTTGTGCATTCAATCAACCATGAATAGAAATTCTTATTTCCAACTCCACATTTAATGACATTAATTTGGTAGCTTTAAAATCAGCAAATGCTACAAATCAGGACTTGTGTGCCATTGGGTTGTTTATTTACAGAGAGCCAGTTCTTAAATGGGCTTCCCTGGTAGCTCAGATGGTAAAGAATCTACCTGCAATGCAGGAGACCCGTGTTCGATTTCATTTATCCACATATCATTGCTTACAGGACATACTGAGATTTGATAGTTATATTTCCAGTGGCACCCCACTCCAGTGCTCTTGCCTTGAGGATCCCATGGACAGAGGAGCCTGGTGGGCTGCGGTCCAGGGGGTCGCTAAGAGTCGGACACGACTGAGCGACTTCACTTTCACTTTTCAGTTTCATGCATTGGAGAAAGAAATGGCAACCCACTCCAGTGTTCTTGCCTGGAGAATCCCAGGGACAGGGGAGCCTGGTAGGCTGCTGTCTCTGGGGTCACACAGAGTTGGACACGACTGAAGCGACTTAGCAGCAGCAGTTTTTGATAAAGTGATAAAAATATACTTTCTCTCCTTTATACCACACAAAATTTTATCATCTAAACAAGACATATTAAAATATATACAAATATGGTGTGTTACCAAATTCTCTACCTGCAGTAGTGATTTTCAACCTAAAGTGGGATAAGAATCATCTAGGAGGCCTTGTTTAAAATGCAAATTTCAGGGTCCTACCCCTAAGAATCTGAACAAGAGTCTGAGGAAGGCTCTTGAAGGGGCATTTTTACAAGCTCTGAAGGTATCCCAAAGTGGTTGGTGGTTTTAAGGTGACATGTGGAGCTGATAATGAAACATAAAACCCACAATTTGGCTTTTAAGTCCTTTACTAACTGATCACAAAATCCCTTCTCCCCATCTCCAACTGCTCCACAGTGTATGCCTGTCCTGAATTGAAAAGATACCATCACTCAACTGCAACAGAATCCTTGGAATTTTATTTACTTATTTGCCAAGTTTCCTATAGTATGGCTTGAGAGCTTGCGAATATGGACCCTGGGTTGAGAAGATAAAATAGATTTCATAGCCTTTAAGCTAGCAAACTTAGTAACTGTTTCAAGGGCACATGCTGGCAAGGGGATCAAGAGAGAAGGAGGAAGGTCTATGTATGCATTTCCCCACAGAATACAGAATAATGCTGATAATTTTTGTTGAAGCAATTTTACTTTAGTTACAGAAGTCTTACTATATAAAAATAACTTGTTTTATAAATGAGCTGTCAAACCCTTTGAGAAGCCAACCATGAACAATTTGTTATCGGTTATATTTCCATTATTGTCACTATTTAATCCATAGTTTAGTGATTAATGGTTTTCTAAGAAAACTTGTTTGAAGTATAAAGAATGAAATCTGTTATTGGAATAAGACCCAACAAGATTCATTTGTCTCGGTGGCTCATCAGTACTGAAACTGACATCACACAATTAATGGTCCAAGAGATGAAACAGGACTCCTATTCTGTCATGTCTCCTCTATTTAAGTCTTCAAAAATGAAAAATAATGAGAAAATGAGTAAAACAAATTGCTTGATATGCCAAGAAGCAAAATAACCCCATTAAAATAATTAGAATTTCATCTCAAATTATTAGACACTGCTGTTTCATTGGAGAAAAATCCAAGTCTGAGGTGATGCCCTGATGAATGTGAGTATAATTTATGGCACTGCCATTAGAAACGTTTGAAAGGGGTTACTTTCTGAAGCTTGATAAGCCTCTAGACATGCTTCTCTTAGAATTAAAAAGCTGCTTTGGGGAAACTATCTCAAAAGTTTTATATCAGAATGGTTTGTTTCTTTAGTTTAACTAAATTTCCTACACGTCTGAAAGAATACGGAACTCAAAAGCAAATATATGTTATGAGTCTAATGCTCATAGATTCATAGAAATTATGTTTACAAACATACCAGATTGGAAAAGGCAACAGAAAATGGTAATAATAATTTATTTGTTTAGGAATAGGAGATTGGGCATTAAATTTCCCACTGCACAATACAAATTAAGAATGCTGATAATAATTCAACTTAGCTGTATAGCATACGACTAATCTGCATCCCTGAATAGTCAGTAAATAAAACATTATCTTAATCCAATCTGACTTCACGTTATAAACTATTTTTGAGTGCCAACCATGAGAAAGGCACTTTGCTAACATCATGAGGAATAGAGAGTCAAGGATTCATTTGAATCCACGACATCAGGCAACTTGAAATCTAGTGGGGAATAAGCACATGAAAAGAAATAACTATGACAGAAAAGTAAAATATGAAGTGCCTTGGAAAGCACTAGGGAGGAAATGATTAGTTCCAAGTAGTGGAATGGATGAAGATTTTACACAGAAGATGGCAAAAGAAAGCAGCCCCTAATTTTCCCGAGATGTGGAGCCTTGTAACAGTGGTTGAAAGGTGCATCTCAGAAAGTATTAGGAACTATAGCAACAAAGGGAGAAAAATGAGGAGAGGCTTAAATCATACCATGTAATGATTATACTGCAACCCTGGGCTTTTGGTTGCCTATCCTCTAGCATGGTGCTTGGCACAAAGCGAGCACTGGACGTATTTGGTGGACAGGCAGTCAAGCCCAACAGTTATCAGGAGGAAGACTACTACTGCTAGTACAGCCGTGAAAGTGTAAGATTCTACCTAGACGATAACTAGTGTCGCCAACGTGAGAGTGCAGGCTATGTCTCATTTTATATGTACTTAAATGTCATGTCTCACAATTATGATGATCAAGCAACACAAATCACAAATGTACTCATTTTAACTTCAGTGGAAATTAACTTGCTCTCATTTTGCCCTTACAAAAATGTTATCTAATATATCAGTGTGCATTTTCCACATGTTCATATATGATTTTACATGTTTTCATCAGTTTTAACAAGGAAACACAAACATACTTTCTTTGATACCAAAAGGATAAGAAAAGCTTAGAGAGCATTACTCTCAAATCAAATAGTACTTCAATTAACATATACAAGTAATATTTCTTCCTTTTCTTTTTTTTTTTTTTTTAGGCTGCACCGCACAGCTTGTGGGATCCCTAATTCCCTGACCAGCCGACCAGGGATCAAACCCTGGGTCCTGGACTGCCATGAATTCCCTACTTGGCAGTGAAAGCATGGAATCCTAATCGTTGGACTGCCATGAATTCCCTACAAGTAGTATTTCAAGTAATGAACACCCCTGGAAGATGATATCTAAGTCAAAGCCAAAGTGGTGAAAAATATTGTATCTATTTCATTCTACACTCTGGGCACCAACTCATATAAAGCCTCTGGCTCTTCACATACCAAAAATCACTACTCTTACCATTCTGTTTTAACCAGTACCCATTCACATTGAAATTAACTCTAAATATTTTTATTTTTAGAACTCTCTATTGGAAATAATTTTTTTCCTAAATAAGAAAAGGCATTTTCTCACTTTAAAGGACACCTGAGTACTTCAACTCCCTATTAAGCCTACTTAGCTGGTTCTTGTGTGTGAGCTAAGTTGCTTCAGTTATGTCTGACTCTTTGCAACCCCATGGACTGCAGCCCACCAGGCTCCTCTGTCCAGGGGATTCTCCAGGCAAGAATACTGGAGTGGATTGCCATGCCCTCCTTTGGGGGATCTTCCTGATCCAGGGATAGAACCCACATCTCCTGTGTCTTCTGCACTGGCAGGCAGGTTCTTTACCGCTAGCGCCACCTGGGAAGCTGGTATCTCTTCCTGTATTGGACACAGCCCCATGTGAGGGGATACAGCTTGATCATCATAAAATGGGGAGGAATTCAGGTGCCACTTGCCTATTAACCAGTGGATCTGTGTACTGAAAAAACTTGCACAATTGAACATAGTGGCCGTTCCCCTTGAAGGACAATTCAGTTTAATTCTTGTGATATGACTTTGCGAGGGAGGTCTACAGCACAGTCTCTATAACTGGTCCCTTGCTCTTCCGAGATCCTGGCTAAGGCTATACAGGGAACTTTAGGGAATAGAGAACATATATTACATATGAAGGGAACCTGTATCATCCCAGCAAAGGACTGTCTTCCAGCAAGTCCCTTCCTCTAAGCTTGTCCCTAATGGACTGGCCTCCTCCATGTACAAACCAAGCCCCAATCTTCACCTCCTTGAATCTTCACAGCTTAAGCTTTTACTTAAAATTAAGATATTTCTATTGCTGTTTAAAATTGCCAATATATATGGAATTTAGAATGATGGTAACAATAACATAACCCTGTATACGAGACAGCAAAAGAGACACTGATGTATAGAACAGTCTATTGGACTCTGTGGGAGAGGGAGAGGGTGGGATGATTTGGGAGAATGGCATTGAAACATGTATAATATCATATATGAAACGATTCGCCAGTCCAGGTTCGATGCACGATACTGGATGCTTGGGGCTGGTGCACTGGGACGATCCAAAGGGATGGTACTGGGAGGGATGGGAGGAGGGTATACCTGTGGTGGATTCATGTTGATATATGGCAAAACAAATACAATATTGTAAAGTTAAATAATAAAATAAAATCAAAAAAATAAAATTGCCGATGTGTACTCTTACTTATTTGAAATGCATTCTCTGCTTCCCAGATTATTTCTGCCTGAGATTATGAAGTCTCTAATAAATAATTATAGTATTGGAAAACATTAATTTAATTAATAGAGCTAATACTGTACCCAGTAAATAATGTTGATGATGACAGGCTTTTTCTTTTCTTTTTGATTTTAATTTTTTTCTTTACTACTTTTTTTTTCTTTTTAAACTTTTATTTTATATTGGCGTATAGCCAATTAACAATGTTGTGATAGTTTCAGGTAGACAGCAAAAGGACTCAGCCATACATATACATGTATCCATTCTCCCCCAAATTCCCCTCCCATCTAGGCTGCCACCTAACACTGAATAGAGTTCCCTGTGCTATACATTAGTACCTTGTTGGTTATCCATTTTAAATATAGCAGTGTGTATATGCTGAGCCCAAACTCCCTACCTAGATGATGACAGACTTTTTAAATCAAGTTTTAAAATCACTTTTTAAAATGTTATTTATTTATGCTTTTCACCTACTTCCAAGAGAGGATTCGAGATGGTTTCCAACGATCAAAACCCATTAATACTGAAGACAAAACCAAAGTCAAATAATAAAGAAGAAATGACATCAGAAAACCCAGAGAGAAGAACCCTCTTTGATAAAGCTGAACTCTTATTCAAAGGAACTCCACAGGTCATTTAGGGTAATAAACACTGTTCTGATGCTGTGTTCAAAGATGAATTTATCATATGAACCTTTCTGTGTAATTGACCAGGCAACACAATTAGTAAGGACCTTAACAGCAGCTTTCACAAACCACTCAAAGGCATCTTGCACGATCAGTTTTTCATGGGTTGTGTGACACACGCAGCTGCACAACACAGCACCTCAACTTTAGAAGGCCCCAAACTTGGTTTACACTCTGCTCTGTCATCTCAAAATTCTTAACTATTTTTTACTAAGGGTTCCCACATGTTCATTTCATACTGGGCACAGCAAACTACATGGCCAGTCCTGTCACCTTTCATACAGCTAATTGTTATACCAGCCCCCAAAGGGTATTTCTCCTTTGGCAATAAAAGTACAGTATTTTCAGAATTCATCCTGCATTTTTATTATAAAAAATAATTCACCATGGATATATAACATCCCCCCACCAAACCCACCAATCTTAAATCCTGTAAATACTAAACATAAGCAATAGCATTCTTTTATTTTCAAAAAGGAAGAAAAGTCGTTATTTTTCTCCCTTCATATATTTAAGTTCAAGACATCTTTCATCAGAAATAACATATTTATCGTAATGTTTTAGATATAGTTAGATGTCTTAGCAATAAAATCTGTAAACAGGCTTCTGATTTAAAGTCAGTTGCCCAGCTAGATGAAATGCAGCTTCATCAAACTGAAGAATTTGATCTCTGGATTACGCCATCCATGTTTTCAGCTTGAACTGATTGTTTTAAGAGATACATTTTTAAATGTGTTCAAAGAGAAGTAAAATATCCTCAGAGGCCATTTTGTACCTTATTCTGCCTTCAAATCTGTTATAATTACTCCTTCCTACCAGAGGGACAGACTCCTACTTTGTTCTTTATACATTTTTGCACATAACTGAAAGATATCTTTCCCATATATAACACATCAGGCAAAACAGAACTTGGCAGTTGCTGTCCGTATGATTGATGAAAACTGTTTCTGCATTAGATGCCCCTATTAGCACATCAAGTACAATACCAGAGCTGTTGTTCAAAGGTGCCTGAAGCTACCATGATCCTGGCATCCTTCCATCCTAGTTTAACCAACTACAATCTTCCAAACTCAGTACTATGTACAAGAGATGTATCACTGGGAAAGACATCTCAGCCTGCCTGTAGCTTAGAATCTCGTGGGAAACAGAGAAAAATAAATCTATAATTACTACACTGTGTATATGTGACATAGTAGAATTACAAAGGAAGGAATCAGAGAAGGTTTCCCCAAGAATGTGACATTATTAAATTACTAATGTGATATTACTAAATATGTGATATTATTAAACTTATTCTAAAATATTTAGCTTTATTAACAACAGAATTTAACTGAATAGGTGAAGTCTTATTATCAGTTCAGAACTGAACTTAGTATGTGTGAAGCTAGAGGTGAATTTACTGTGAATTAATGAAGCTTAAGTTTAGGGCCCTTTACTTGCATATGGGTGCCTTCCAAGACTTTTTCACTAATTTGTTATTTGTAATTTTGTATCCTTTTCTTAAAAAGGGCCCCCAAACTGTATAAAATCCATAATCCACAAAGCCTTGTGTCTTCCTCTGCATGGGTCATACTGACTTTTGACCTCCCCACAGTGTCCCTTCAGAATGACAGGCTCACCTGGCTGTAAGCTGTAAGCTAATGGTAGTTCTACTTTACTACCTCATGGGCTCATAAAGATAACAGGACTAGTTCAGAAGGCTGCAAACATTTTCCTGTTCAGCTAAATTTTCTCAGACTAAACCCTCTTCTTGAGCTTGAAGTCACAGTGCTAATTCCAGCCTTTCTCCTACTGAAAGCATAAAAATAAGAGCAGGAGGGCTTATGCATTTTCATGTTGATCCTAGAACCAGAGAGAGAAAGGGTAAAAGGTGTGCAGGGAAAGAAAAAGTCATTAGACTGCAGTTCCTTTCTTGAATTTCTCACTTCTTGGTCCCATCCCACAGTCTGCTTGAGCTTTCAAGGCAACCTCCTCAGAAGGAAGGAAATATAATTTGCCTATTTTTCTCTAGAAATATTTCCCTCTAATGTCACAGGTTTCCTTTATAACAATGACAGAGAACAAAGGGATTACCTTATGGGTGAAACAGTGTTTTAGAGGATGTGGTATTATAAAATGCTTTTTAATCAAAGGAGTACATACTGGTGACAAAAATTGTTTTAATCCTCATTTTCAGTAAACTCATCTGTTTTATTTAATGATGAAGTTATCTATAAATAACAATGAAGTTATTTGTAAGCATAATTTTTCTTTATTAAAAACACTATAAATATGTTTATATTTATATAACAATAAAATAAATGCAATAAATAAATAAATGCAATAAAAGCAACAATAAAAATAATGAAAACTAGAATAGGAATAGTAAATTCTTAGAGCATTCGGCAACCACTTTTATTTTATGAAAGTGCCTGGAACTAAAAGTTTAAAGGTGTTTGCAATTCTTTTGACATCAAACATTAATATTTCCACCAGGTAAAGCACAGTGATTGGGAACTGCAGGCTACAGAAATTCAATTCACAAGATGTCATGTCCAGCAAAATTTATTTTGCTTTATTCTGTATAGACACAAAAATCTTTTGATCATATATAGACTAAAGAAGACTGCCATGAGACTTAAATATAATTATTATAACACTAGGGAAGATAAATTTTTTAAAGGTATAAAACAATGGTTTAGAAAAAGCCACATTCAAAGCGTATAATTCATCTGGTAATTACTAACAGGTCATACTGTTCCAAATCAAGAACACAAATTTCCGAAAGTACTAGGGAAAAAAATTATTTGGAAGCTTTTATGACATGATACAAAAGCTGTAAAGATAATAACATGATAATATTCTCACAGAGGAAAAATGCCAACAGTCAGCAGGCTGCACTGTTAGCTGATGCTGAGGGACCATCAGCCAGGTAGCATTAAGATTATCTTTCTCACATAAATTTGGAAGTTTTATCAGATATAGTTCCAGGCTCTTTATCTGTACCTAAGAAGAATGTTAATAATAAATTATTATCTTTTGAAATAGAGCAGCCTTTAAATAGCTGTATTTTTGTAGCATTTAAGAGAAATTGGCTGGACTACACATTTCAAGAGATGGGAATACCAGACCACCTGATCTGCCTCTTGAGAAATTTGTATGCAGGTCAGGAAGCAACAGTTAGAACTGGACATGGAACAAAAGACTGGTTCCAAATAGGAAAAGGAGTTCGTCAAGGCTGTATATTGTCACCCTGTTTATTTAACTTATATGCAGAGTACATCATGAGAAACGCTGGACTGGAAGAAACACAAGTTGGAATCAAGATTGCCGGGAGAAATCTCAATAACCTCAGATATGCAGATGACACCACCCTTATGGCAGAAAGTGAAGAGGAACTCAAAAGCCTCTTGATGAAAGTGAAAGTGGAGTGTGGAAAAGTTGGCTTAAAGCTCAACATTCAGAAAATGAAGATCATGGCATCCGGTCCCACCACTTCATGGGAAACAGATGGGGAAACAGTGGAAACAGTGTCAGACTTTATTTTTCTGGGCTGCAAAATCACTACAGATGGTGACTGCAGCCATGAAATTAAAAGATGCTTACTCCTTGGAAGGAAAGTTATGACCAACCTAGACAGCATATTGAAAAGCAGAGACATTACTTTGCCAACAAAGGTTCGTCTAGTCAAGGCTATGGTTTTTCCAGTGGTCACGTATGGATGTGAGAGTTGGACTGTGAAGAAAGCTGAGTGCCGAAGAATTGATGCTTTTAAACTGTGGTGTTGGAGAAGACTCTTGAGAGTCCCTTGGACTGCAAGGAGATCCAACCAGTCCATTCTGAAGATCAGCATGGGGATTTCTTGGAAGGAATGATGCTAAAGCTGAAACTCCAATACTTTGGCCACCTCATGCGAAGAGTTGACTCATTGGAAAAGACTCTGATGCTGGGAGGGATTGGGGGCAGGAGGAGAAGGGGACGACAGAGGATGAGATGGCTGGATGGCATCACTGACTCGATGGACATGAGTCTGAGTGAGCTCCGGGAGTTGGTGATGGACAGGGAGGCCTGGCGTGCTGCGATTCATGGGGTCTCAAAGAGTCAGACACGACTGAGCAACTGATCTGATCCGATCTGATCTGATGCACTTTTAGCAAGTTCAGTTTCAATGGAAATGTGCTTTCTCAAAAACAAACTTAACTTTCCTTTGTTCTCCCATAAATCAGAACTCTTACAAAACATCAACAGCACCTTGTAGAAACAGTGGCAGTAACAGCGAAATTGCACGTGTTATGTCAAAAACTATCTTAAGTTTCATTCAATTAACTGGATTTTAAAGAAAAATAAAGAAAATATTCAAAAGTATTAATATTAGAACGTTTCTATCAGAAGATGAGAAGTCTAATTAAATTCATGGCTACACTAGCTTGACATAAATTCACAAATCAGTATTTCAAATATAGCATTCAAAACAGATTTCTACGTATGCAGCCCACTAACCGTCTCTCCTCTCTACTTAAATGACTTGCCCTTCAAACTCAAAATGTACAAAATTATCCTGATCTCCTGCACATCTCCTGCCACAAACCTCCTTTCCTTGCATGTCACTAATAGGTCTTTCCTTCCACCTTTACTTCCCTTTAAGCCAGAATGAACTTCCTTTTAAACACCAACTGAATTATGTTTGCTCTATTTGAAACTCTCCAAATGTTACCAGTTGCCCTTTATTCACCCGCATTTGGCTCACAATGAACTTTGAGGTTTGGGCAGAGCTCACACACCCGCTCCACTCCTTGTCCCACAGTTTAGGCTGTGACCAGCCAAGCTAAATCGCATTGAATTCCATAGATATATCTAGATATCTCTCATCTTGTCCAAAAAATCTTTCCCAATACAACCGCTTATTCCTTCAGCTTAAATCTCACTTGCACTGAGGTCCCAGACTAGTTTAGGTTCCCACAGTAGTCCATACTTCCTTTCTCATCAACCCTAACTTACCAAATATTATTACTATTCTTTTGTTGGGAAGAGAGGCGGAAACGCTTCTTCTACACTCCTGAAGTTTCTCTCACAGGGAAGGAACATTACTTGGGGGACACTACAACTCTTCCCTCATAGAAAGAGGAAAGACTGACCTGGTGAATTCTAAAGGGGCAACACAGAGTCTCTCTCCTTTTGCTTCCCAGGAGCCATTGTACCCACAGGGAACATGTGCTTTGCTTCTCAATGCTATGGTCTCACAGGGGCCAGGGGCTTCTCTTTGTAGAGGAGCCTGCTGTTGTTCACCCCTGTAAGAACACTATGAGTAAACCTCCTAATGTTAGAAAGCCCACTTCTCCTGCACATTCTTAACACCAACTGTCTCAGTATAAAGGAAATATTTTTGTTTCTCATCCTCCAGACTCTATTCTTTCATTTCTCATTTTATTTAGAAATCAGGCAGGGACAATAGTGATTTTTACTGGGAACACTCAAGCTCCCCAAATTATAATTAATTATGTGCTATCTTTGGTGACAGTCTACACATTCTAGAAAGACAAGGATTATATGTCTGGTCTTCTGTTATACTCCTTGCAATCCAGCAAGTGCCTGGTTAATAGTAGGTGCTCCATAAATTGTTGTTTATTGAATAAAGAAATAAACAGATGCCATCTTTCCAAATTATCCACTATTCTGGCACTGCTATTACCACCAATTAAGTTGTAGCTACTCTTAATACACTTTTTACTTCCAAACCCTATCCAACTTTTTCTAATAAATTTTCGACTCTTGACATCAAGTTGATATACTTTCAAAATTTCTAATAACAGCACTCTATTTAAAATAACCCACAAATTGGAAACCAATGAGCTAGCACATTATGAACTCACTAATTTGAAGATTTTCATTTTCATGCATTAGTTCACTGCAGAAAAAAATCACACATTTAGAAAATAGTTCAAAGGGCAATTTCACCAATACTCCAACCTTAAACTTCTACATATTCTACATTTGCATTATCCAGGAACATACAATAAACCATAGAAATGTTAAGTACAGTTCAAGAGAATGAAAAGAGGCAAGTTAGCTTTTTGGAAAGTAGAATAACACACTAATGAATTACATTATGACTAAAGTTAAAAGAGATTAATCATTATATTTTGAGAGTTTCTGGAATTCTCAACTTTAAATTTTTTATTGAGCATAAGAACAGCTGTTTGTATTCTAGATATGTTTCCTAATAAATTTATAAAATTACTATTTTATCTTTAAGTCCTTCAACAAGACTGATATATTCCTGAGTATGACTTATTTAAAATCAGGGGACAAACTTTCCCTTTGATTAAACAAATCCAGACCTACTGTATAGTACAGGGAACTATGTTCAATATCTTATAATAATCTATAATGGAAATTCTGAAAAGGACACACACACACACATATATATACATCTCCATTATATATGTATAACTGAATCACTGTTGCACACCTGAAAATAACACATTGTAAATTAAGTATACTTCAATTTAAAAAACCAAAGCTATAATTTTATGATGAATTCTAACAGGAAAATATAAATCATATAATAAAAATATCTGTCAGAAAATGTTATTTCTTATAAAGTATGTGTTATTTTTAAGTGGAGAATGCCTGCATAAACTAATTTGTGGCAACTTCATTTTTATTCATTCAATTATATTTAAAAGTCCATGTATATGCATGAATATATAATTAAACATTCTTGTACGATTTATCTCTATACTTAAGAAAATATATACATGTATTCTCAAAATTTCAGAATTATGGTGCTACTGAGTAAAACATAGTAAAGTATTATATGTCAATATCTTTCTTTTGAATTTATGACAAAAGGAAAAACATTCCACAAAGAATGGTAAATGAAGATCTAACTCACAGGACAGGAACAAAATGTGCAATAAGCAGAAGTCTTTTGGGATGTATTTTTAAACAGGAGGTTTTGAAAACTCCAAATTTAGCTTCATAAAAAGAGGTAGTGCAAGTGTGAAGCATGTGGTCATTTTGGCATACTCTGTGTATAACTTCTCTCTTTACCTATATAAGGATATAATAAAGCTGCAGAAATGTGCAAAGCAGAAATCCTCCAGTTCTGTTTATTCATTTTCAGTCAGGTAGTAAAACATCCTAATGTTCATGAAGAAATCTTCAAAATGCAATACCAAAATAGCCTGCTAAAAAGAAATCAACAACTTCCTTTTTTAGATAGTAAGCAGTTTAAAGGAAAGGACTGGTGGGGGATTTGTTTTTTAGTTTAGTGGTTTTTTTGTTTTTTTTTTTTTACTTATATCTGCAAGGATAAGTCAGTTTTACTAAATTTTCATCATCTTTACTTTGTTGCATTTTTTTCATACTGTCATGCCCCTTTCTTCCTCTTCTATCCCCTATAGCCTTCACTTCCTCTCATGTATTCTGTGGATGTCAGTGTGGGCATCAAAGACCTTCATCTTTTTCCATTTCATTTCTTCTTTATTATCCTTTCTCCTTTTTCTGGCTCCCTCTGGCCTCCTTTCACTACTATAATTACTTCACAGCCTCATATTTCTTTTTGAAATTGAATTCCTAAGACACTCTCCATTCACTTCTAATTCTACAGTCTTTGGTAATGCTCTGTAGAGAAAATGTAAACTAAGGCCACCCTCCTCTTGGTTTTCTGAGACACCGCAGCAATGGAAAGAACAACAAAGAATTTCTGCATGTGAATGGGTGTGATGTTACTGTGTTCCTCAATCTCAAGGGAATACAGAATTCTTTCTATAACCTACATATATGGCAAAAGCATGCAAAAATTGGGGAAAAAAAGGCAAACTTGTTCACTTAGAACTAAAAATACTTGTTCTGACCATTTAAATGTGAAGTTCTGACTACCTGAATAAGCCTACATGACCTACTGTTTGATTTTGAAGAATTTAGGTCCCTGAAAAACACTGTAGTTTCAAATAAAATTTTAAACGGATGGCCAGAACCCAAATCAACCAATAATCATGAGCATATGAATGACTCATACAAGCTACAAGAAAACTGGATTTTAACATGTTACTACCTCATTAAGTAGGCCTGGGCTATCAAGATACCGAAACTATTTCTCACTCTCTGACACTGAGTATACAAAAAGAGGATATGAACTACTATAATAATCACAAAATGGAAATCAGATTAATAAACATTCATGATAAGTAACACACACCCTTGTCCCAATGCTGCTGTTGTTGTTTAGTCGCTCAGTGATGTCCAGCGTTTTTGCAACCCCATGGACTATAACCTGCCAGCCTCCTCTGTCCATGGGATTTCCCAGGCAAGAATACTGGAGTGGGTTGCGATTTCCTTTTCCAGGGGATCTTCCAGATCCAAGTCTCCTACATTGGCAGGCAGATTCTTTACCACTGAGCCACCAGAGAAGCCCTGTCACAATGATACACAATTATAAATTTGAAAGAGAACCAGCACAATCAAGATCTAACCCAGGAATATACTTAAAATGTCCAAAACTTAAATGAAGACAACTGTACAACTTTGCTAAAAATGTTCATTACAAGACATACTATTTTCATGAATAGAATGATCAATATTGTAAAGATGTTAACTGTTCAATTAGAAGTACTGCAATTACAAACTATTTCTTTTATATTTTTCAGTTGGAGGATAATTGCTTTACCAATAAACTATTTTAAAAGGAGAATCTGCAAACTGAATTTAATGTAATGATTCTGGAAAAAAAGTGTGTAAGAATAGTCAAGAAGAATTTTAAAGAGAAAAATAAAAATGGAGACTTTCCTTTTACATATGAAAATTACTTTAAACTAGAGTAATTTAAACACTATAATATTAGCAAGAAAATAATATCATTGTTGCAATAAAAAGTCTACAAACACATGTATATATACATATATATATAGAGGCTCCTTGGTGACTCAGATGGTAAAGAATCTGCCTGGAATGCGGGAGACCCAGGTTTGATCTTTGGCTTGGGAAAATCTGGAGAAGAGAATGGCAAAGCACTCCAATATTCTTGCCTGGAGAATTCCATGGACAGAGGAGCCTCGGAGGTTACATACAGTGCTGAGGGTCACAAAGAGTTGGACACAACTGAGCGACTAACACTTTTACTTTAAACATTATATTTATTATAAGATGAAGATGAAATTAAGTAAATTCTTACCTCACAGTATTGAAAAGATTAACTCCACTGTAATTATTTAAATTTTTATAAACAAAAAGTAGAAACAACAAGGGAACTTTTGTTGTTTGTTTCACTAATCTTGGGGTTAGGGAGGCAATGCCTGCTTATATTTGAATTGTGGCACTATCAGTCAAAACTCTGAAACTTTGAACAAGTTACTAACCCAAGTTACCTACCCATCATCTATGAAAAATTAATAGATCCTATTCATAGAGTTGTTGCGAGGATTCAATGAGAATGTGCACATGAAATGCTTAGGTGCCCAATTAAATTAGTTGTGATTTTTATTCTTAGCATGGAAACAAAATCCAGAAACCATAAACAAAAAGAATGACATATGTGTGTATGCCAAGTTTTAAAGTATATTTCTGCAACAAATATCCAATAAAAGTAGACGAAAAATGTATGTAAACACAGTCAGCCCTCGGTATACATGGATGCAGATTTCACAGATACAGAGGGCCCAGTGTACCAGGCCAATGTACATAAGGGACTAGAGTATTCCTGGATTTGGGTATCCAAGGAGTCCTGGAGCCAAGCCTCTGTGGATACCAAGACACAATCATATCTACAGCACATGTCAGGATATATTAAAAGTCCTTTAAATCAATATGAAAAATATGTTAGGAAAGGTATGGCATATGACATAAGTTGTTCCCAAGGAGCTGCCTGTTGTCAAATTCAGACTTAATTGAAGAAAGTAGGGAAAACCACTAGACCATTCAGGTATGACCTAAATCAAATCCCTGACGATTATACAGTGAAAGTGACAAATAGAGTCAAGGGATTAGATCTGATAGACAAAGTGCCTGAAGAACTATGAATGGAGGTTCCTGACATTGTGCAGGAGGCAGTGATCAAGACCATCCCCAAGGAAAAGAAATGCAAAAAGACAAAATGGTAGGCTGAATAGGCATTAAAAATAGCTGTGAAAAGAAGAGAAGCAAAAAGCAAAGGAGAATAGGAAAGACATACCCATTTGAATGCAGAGTTCCAAAGAATAGCAAAGAGAGGTAAGACAGCCTTTCTCAGTGAAGAATGCAAAGAAATAGAGGAAAACAATAGGATGGGAAAGCCTAGAGATCTCTTCAAGAAATTAGAGATACCAAGGGAACATTTCATGCAAAGATGAGCACAATAAAGGACAGAAACGGTATGGACTTAACAGAAGCAGAAGATATTAAAAATGCGTGACAAGAATACACATAAGAACTATACAAAAAAGATCTTCACGACACAGATGATCACGATGGTGTGATCACCAACCTAGAGCCAGACAATCTGGAATGCAAAGTCAAGTGGGCCTTAGGAAGCATCACTACAAACAAAACTAGTAGAGGTGATGGAATTCCAGTTGAGCTATTTCAAATCCTAAAAGATCACGCTGTGAAAGTGCTGCACTCAACATGCCAGCAAATGTGGAAAACTCAGCCGTGGCCACAGGACTGGAAAAAGTCAGTTTTCATTCCAATCCCAAAGAAAGGCAATGCCAAAGAATGCTCAAACGACTGCACAATTACACTCATCTCACACGCTAGTAAAGTAATGCTCAAAATTCTCCAAGCCAGGCTTCAGCAATATGTGAACCATGAACTTCCAGATGTTCAAGCTGAATTTAGAAAAGGCAGAGGAACCAGAAATCAAATTGCCAATGTCTGCTGGACCATTGAAAAAGCAAGAGAGTTCCAGAAAAACATCTATTTCTGTTTTATTGACTATGCCAAAGCCTTTGACTATGTGGACCACAACAAACTCTGGAATATCTTCAAGAGATGGGAATATCAGACCACCTGACTTGCCTCTTGAGAAACCTGTATGCAGGTCAGGAAGCAACAGTTAGAACTGTACACGGAACAACAGACTGGTTCCAAATAGGAAAGGGAGTACGTCAAGGCTGTATATTGTCACCCTGCTTATTTAACTTATATGCAGAGTACATAAGGAGAAACGCTGGGCTGGAGGAAGCACAAGCTGGAAACAAGGTTGCCGGGAGAAATATCAATAACCTCAGATATGCAGATGACACCACTCCTTATGGCAGAAAGTTAAGAAGAACTAAAGAGCCTCTTGATGAAAGTGAAAGAGGAGAGTGAGAAAGTCGACTTAAAGCTCAACATTCAGAAAACAAAGATCACGGCATCTGGTCCCATTACTTCCTGGCAGATAGATGGGGAAACAGTGGAAACAGTGGCTGTCTTTATTTTGGGGGGCTCCAAAATCACTGCAGATGGTGACTGCAGCCATGAAATTAAAAGACGCATACTCCTTGGAAGGAAAGTTATGACCAACCTAGATAGCATGTTGAAAAGCAGAGACATTACTTTGCCAACAAAGGTCCATCTAGTCAAAGCTATGGTTTTTCCAGTGGTCATGTATGGATGGGAGAACTGGACTATAAAGCAAGCTGAGCACTGAAGAATTGATGCTTTTGAACTGTGGCGTTGGAGAAGACTCTTGAGAGTCCCTTGGACTGCAAGGAGATCCACCAGTCCATCCTAAAGGAAATCAGTCCTGAATATTCATTGGTAGGACTGATGTTGAAGCTGAAACTCCAATTCTTTGGCCACCTGATGCGAGGAGCTAATTCATTGGAAAAGACCCTGATGATGGGAAAGATTGAGGGCAGGAGGAGAAGAGGACGACAGAGGATGAGATGGCTGGATGGCATCACTGACTCAATGGACATAAGTGTGAGTAAACTCCGGGAGTTGGTGATGAGCAGGGATTTCTGGTGTGCTGCAGTCCATGGGGTCGCAAAGAGTTGGACACGGCTGAGTGACTGAACTGAACTGAACTGAAAAGAAATCTATAGGCTTACAATGACAGTTTTTCAATCTTACTAGTAATCAAAGAAATATATTTCTTTTTTCTTCTGTGATTGGCAAAAATTAATTATTCACACTATTATAAAAAAGTCAAAAAAAAACTTTCTCGTGTAATACTGATGAGAGAATAAATTGGTGAAAACCTTTTAGAGGAGCAGTTTATGAAGGAATATGGAAATCTAAGTATGCATTACCTTTCCCTTAACAATCCTTTTGGCATGAATTTAGCCTAGAGAAATAAACAAATGTGCAAAAATAGGTATTTCTTCACACTGTTGTTAAGACAGCAAAACAAATCAATAACCAAAGAGGTAAATATGTAATTCCTGAAGCAGAAAGTAGATCAATATTCAATAAGAAAAAGCAAATTTTTATGGCAAAACCAATACAATATTGTAAAGTTAAAAAATAAAATAAAATTAAAAAAAAAAAGAATAATATATGTGGTGAGTGATAGTTAGTCAGTCATGCCTGACTCTTTGCAACCCCAAGGAATGTAGCCTGCCAGGCTCCTCTGTCCGTGGACTTCTCCAGGCAAGATTACTGGAGTGGAAAAAAAAAAAAAGATTACTGGAGTGGGTTGCCATTTCCTTCTCCAAGTATATGTAGTATGTATAATCAATTCTATTTAAAATATGTAGATAGCAATATAGGTTTATAATTTCCAAAGAAAAAGTTCTGAAAAAAATATATATTAAAGTGTAATCAGTGGTCACCTCAGTAAGGTAAGATTTTAGGAAGATTTCACTTTTTAATTTATTCCATTCAGTACTGCCTAAATACTTTCTAATGTTTAAGAATTGCTTTTATAATAATAAAAATTGTACATTTCCATTTTGGAAAAAATAAAGGATTAAGAATTTCCTATAATAATTACTCTCCTAGTTACAGTTTCTCACATACCGCTAACAGTTACCTGCCTTTTTAAAATACTTTTTACTTGGGTTCAATAAGGTCCTTGTCAAGAATTAATATATACTTAAGTGTTAACTTCCTTTTTAAAAAGAACTGCAATTAAAAGAAATTCACAAACATGTTTCTCAGTTCAGAGTTTAATATGCAAGTAACATCTCCATTAATATTTGAAACCAAGAATTATAACCCATAGCAGGAAGAGGATTTAGAGAAATCTTAGTAACAAAAATATGTTCATATTAATTCAACTTTTAAAATGACTTTTATACTTTCAAAATTAAGAAGTTTTCTAAATCTTACCTTTTCATCATAATTTTAAGTGATGAAAAGGTAAGCTTTTCATCATTTCTTATCATTAATTTCATCATTTCTTATTATTAATAATAAATTAATCCATTTTTTCCAAAACTATAGTTACGTGGAAAATTCATGATTATTACAGTAGAAACAAAACTTGATTGTCTTTTTCAACAATTATAAGCATTTAGAATCTTCTTAAAATCAAATATTTTGCATTTTCCACAGTTTTCAACATTTTACTAAAGCAAGCTATTACTATTTTTAAATATGAAAGGCCACCACCAAATTTAGTGAAAATTTTCACTTCCTCAGGAAACAGAGGAACAGCCCTATGACCAGATATTATACCCACAGTAAGAATTAAGTTGGAGTCCTCCAAGGGAGACTGACTTCCTTATCTCTGTGTCATAAAAAATGAACAATACAGTTCTTAGTTTGGAGTTCATTTCTCCTGCCAAAAGTTGGCATCTCCGTATTCTCTTAGGAAGCATCATGTTACAAAACAGAGCATTCCACACAAACACTTAACCAGATGTCTAATTCTGAGAAAGGTTACTGTACACCATCAGTAAAACGGGAATAATATTACGACCTTTATAAGGATATGTGGAGGCTAAATGGTATGCTGAAGCTAACATGCACAGTACAACAGAGGGACTTAAAAAATACTACTTCCTTTCCAGCTTTCTGCAGTCAGGATAATTCATAGTGAGTACACCACGGAAGAAAACAGATTGTGAAATACTACACTAATTATAACTGTATAATTATATAATTGTCAAAGCACACTTTTTATTGGCCTACTTGAAAAATAAAGTGCTAAAAAAAAAAATACAGTCAACCAAAGGTAAGTAACCATTAACCAACAGTCTCATATTTTAATTTCCTTCCCCCCGCCCCGCTTTTAAACAATATTTTCCTAAGGGAATAACAAGAAACACCATGGGAAACCTCTTGAGCAGAAAAGAAATAATGGTTCCAGTGTATAGAAACTGATCACTGCATCCCTGGATTGCTGAGCTTTCAGCATGCAACTTTGTATCTGGATTATGTCTGAGACATTATGGCATCACTTCTCCTCACAACCGCCAAACCCTAGCAGCATTACTTGTGATACAGAAGCTTCAAGTGCTGATCTATGTCTGCTTAATCTCTTCGCCTTATTATGCTCAAGGTTCTCATTATTCTTTTTTTTTTTAATTTTATTTTATTTTTAAACTTTACATAATTGTATTAGTTTTGCCAAATATCAAAATGAATCCGCCACAGGTATACATGTGTTCCCCATCCTGAACCCTCTGATTACACCTTCTCTATCCATACTGAATCCCAAACACAGATTCTCTATTTAAGTTAGGTCAATGTACTCGTGGCAGAACATGACATGGATATCAGTTTCTGTGCAGGTGTCCAGGCCATCCTCACATTTAGGACACTTCTCCCTTACTCTTGTGCAAGTCCATCTATTCTTCAAATCCAGTCTGAGACCTCCCCTCCGCTCAGCAAAATCATGAATGTAGATATATTTACACCTTAGAGTTAGTGCCACAGAATTTATCGTATCTATCAGTTTCATTTTTATGTTCATACTCACAGCCTTTGGTTTGCTTTGACTGGTATCATCTTCAATTCAGAGTAGAGATTATGGCAACTATGATTCTATTTTGAATAGCTTAGAAAACTTTCATAATAAGTATAATAACAGCAGAACTCTTCACTAGTACAAAAATAAACATTTCTCAATGCCCTCCTTCATCACATAAATTCTTGGTCAGAATTATGGCATAAATTTAATATTTACATACAAAACACTGAATTTTTCATTTTGTTTAGGTCTTGTGAAGATATTGCTTTCCAAGAATAATATATATTTCTGTATTTAGTCTTGTTGCTTCACACACATATCGTGTACTTGTGTTTGCCAGACACTATGTGTATATTACATAATTTTGAAAAAAATGTAGCAAAGTAGGCATTTTTACTCCTTTTTTACTAGTAAGAAACAGAGGCAGAAAGAGCCAAAACAAGGCAAGTGAGCAAGAGCTGAGTGTCAACTAGAGACCTTCAGATTCCAAGGTACCTCTGCAGTGCTCTACTCCCTCCCGTCTGCCAATGTGTTCTCATGGTGCCTAAGCCTCTTAAAGACATTTAAGTTTAAAATCTATTTTCATCAAGATATCAAAGTAACATTTTTTGAGGTCCAGAAAACTGTTGAGCAAGTTCATTTATTTGGTACAACACTAGGAACAGAGTGATATGAAAGTACCGGTCAGGAAATTTCAAGCACTAACGGTCATTCTATCACATGGAAATACTGAAAGTGCTTTTTTTTTTTTCCCTGAGTTGGCAACTCTCAATCACGTTTTAACCCTGGATGAATGTTCTTCAACACTCACCAAATTTTGACAGATTGATGAAAACAACAAAAAAGCATCTTCACACTTTTAAACCATTATTCTAGAAAATGTTAACAATAAAATATAAATTAGGGAAACTTTAGTAACCATCAAACTAATTGATGAGCACTTCAAAGGTGCTTCAGTTATCCAATTATTTTCCAATATTTCCAGGTTCACTGAAAAACACTCTTATTGTGTAACCCAAATGGAAAAATTCAATGATAGATATTTTCAAAGAAAACAAAACAACATTTTTCAAAGAGAACTATTTACATCTTTTAAAGTAATTATAAAGAAGATACAGCTTTAAAAATCAAGAAAAAATATGATATAGACTCAGGAATAAGACTTAAAATGATTCCCCTACCTTATTAGTAATCCAAAATTAAAAATTACAACTGCAATTAGACACTATCAAATATAATACCTAGCATTGATAATCATACAAGAAGCCAGGTACTCTATTTTATCAATGGGAAAATAGATTTGGTACAAATTTCCAGAAAGTATTTTGGCAGTATGTGTAAAAAGTCTTAATACATTTACATGCCTTGACTGAGCAGTAACATTTCTAAGAGTTTATTTTAGGTAAATGGTAGAAGATGTGTTCAAGGATTTATGGACAGAGACATTTAATAAACAATTTATAACAGTCATATACAAAAAAAATGTAACTATAAAACAGCATTAGTAGATTGGTAAAAAATAAATTATGGCATGCCCACACAATGGATGCTAAGCAAACATATGAAGATTCTATTTTAGAACACTATTTCATAACATGAAAAATGTTTATGATCTGTTGTTTTATGAAAAGAAGATTATATGTCCTTATAAGGTTTTTTTAAATGCTCAAGATCATATCTTCATTGGGAAGGGGAAGAAAAACCTAAAGGATTCGCTATGTGTGGATGGTGGACTTAAGGTGACACTCTTCATTATTAAGTATCAAAAGCAGCACAGTTTAACAAGTGTACACACTGCTGAGAGATCACAACCACAAGTCTAGTTTCCTTGCATCATCACACAGTGGGCCCTCATTACTAATTTTGCCCACCCCCAGCCCTCTTCTCCTCCGGTAACCACTAATCTGTTCCTGGTTTCTATGAGTTTGTTTCTGTTGTATTTTGCTTGTTTCTTCCTTTTGTTTTTTTAGATTCTATATATGAGTGAAGACACATAGTATTTGTCTTTCTCTTTCTAACTTATTTCACTTAGCCTTATTCCCTCAATGTCCATTCATATTATACAAATGACAGTGTTTCATTCTTTTTTATAACTTAGTAGTATCCTTCTGTGTGTCTATCCATGTGTGTGTGTGTGTGTGTGTGTGTGTGTGTGTATACCACATCTTCTTTATCCATATATCCATTGAGGCACTTAGGTTGTTTCCATATCTTGTCTATTCTAGATAATGCTGCAATGAACACAGGTGAATAGCTCTTTTCTAATTAGAACTTTTGCATTTTTGAATAAATACCCAGAAGGAGTAGCTGGGTCATATGGTAGTTCTAATCTTAATTTTTTGAGAAATCTCCATACTGTTTTCCATAATGGCTACAGTAATTTACAGTCCCATCAACATTTTACAATGATTCCCTTTTCTCCACATCCTCTCTAATGTTTTTCATTCCATTTATTGAAAAAGCTGTCCTTTCTCTACTGTATGTTCTCTGCATCCTTGTCCTAGGTTAATTGTCCAGAGTATCCATATGTGTGTGGGTTAATTTCTGGGCTCCTAATTATATTCCATTGATCCATGTGTGTGTGGGTTTGTGCCCACACATAATTTTTGATCACTACAGCTTTGTAGTATAATTTGAAATCAGGGAGCACGGTGCTGTGCTTAGTCACTCAGTCATGCCCAACTCTTTACAACCCCATGGACTATAGTCCGCCAGGCTTCTCTGTCCATGGGGATTCTCCAGGCAAGAATACTGGAGTGGGTTGCCATGCCCTCCTCCAGGGGATCTTCCCAACCCAGGGATCAAACCCAGGTCTCCCACATTGCAGGCGGATTCTTTATGGTCTGAGCCATCAGGGAAGTTCCAGCTTTGTTTGTTCTCAAGATTGTTTTGGCTATTCAAGTTCTTTTGTGGTTCTATACAGATTATAGAATTACTTGTTCTAGTTGTGTTAAATATGCCACTGGCATTTTGATAGGGCCTGCGTTGAATCTGTAGATGGCTTTTGGTTAGTATGGACCTTTTAACAACATTAATTCTTCCAATTCATGGGCATGAAATATCATTCCACTTTTTTGTGTCTTCTTCAATTTCTTACACCAGTGCCAGAGTTTTCAATGTAAAGGTCTTTACCTTCTCTGTTAAATTTATTCCTTTCTTATGCAAATAGGATTATCTTCTTAATGTCTCTTTCTGATAGTTTATTATGAATGTATAGAAATGCAATAGATTTCTATATACCAATTTTATATCCTGCAACTTTGTTAAATTCAATTATCAGTTCTAATAGTTTTTTGGTTTTATACATACAGTGTCATATTATTTGCAAATAAGGCAGTTTAATGTCTTCATTTCTGATTTAGATGTCTTTAATTTCTTTCCCTTACCTAACAGCTGTGTCTAGAACTTTTAATACTATGTTGGATAAAAGTAGTAAGGAAAGGCATCCTTGTCTTGTTCCTGATCTTAGAGGAAAAGCTTTTAGCTTTTCACCATTGAGTATAATGTCAGCTGTGAGTTATCATATACAGCCTTTGTCATCCTGAAGTACATTTTCTCCATACTTTGTTGAGAGTTTTTAATCATAAATGGATGTTGAATCTTGCCAAATACTTTTTATACATCTATTGAGATGATCATATGATTTTTACCCTTCATTCTCTTAATGCAATATATCAAAATTGATTTGCAGATCTGAACAATCTTTACATCCATTGATTAAATCCTACTTGATCATGACATACAATCATTTTTCATATTGTTGGATTTGATTTAATATTTTGTTGAGGATTTTTGAAACAATTTTCTTCAGGGGTATTGGCCTGTAATTTTCTTTTTTTGCAGTGTTCTTGTCTGGTTCTGGTATCAGTGTAATGCTGGCTTTGTAAAATGTATTTGGAAGATTTCCTTCCTCTTCAATTTTTTGGAAGAGTTTGAGAAAAGATAATAAATCTTCTTTGAATGTTTTGTAGCATTTGCCAGTAAAACCATCTGGTCATAGGTTTTTGTTTGTTGGCTCTTATTTTTTATATATTCAGCCACTTTATCTTTTTTGATTGGTGAATTTAAATTAATTATTGATAGGTATATACTTATTGCCATTTTGTTCACAGTTTTCTGGCTATTTTGTGGTTCCTCTCTGTACCTTTCTTCTTTTTCTCTCTTCCTTTGCATTTTGGTGGTTTTCTTCAATGTTATGTTTAGATTCCTTTCTCATTTTCTTCTGTGCATTTATCAGAAGTTTTTAGCTTGTTACTGTGAGCTTCACATATAACATCCTTTGTCTTATTCTTTTGGCTGGAACATATTACTCTGTCTCATCATTTTGCCTTATTCTCTATGTTTATGTCTATGTATTAGGTAAATCAGCTACCTCTCCCAGTGTTGAAGGAATGGTTTATGTAGATGTCCCATGGAGCTCAAAAGCTCAATCTTACTTGGTCACCAGAGCCAGGCATTCAAGGGGTGTCCCCTATATGGACTATGTGAGTCCTCCTGTTATGGTGAGGCATGACTGCTGCCAGACTCTCGTGGGTGAAGCTGGCCCCCAGAAATAACTGCAGAGTCCAGTCATGGTAACTATTGGGTGCTGGTATTGGGGTCTGGCCCCTAAATGGCTGTGGGGCTTGTCTGAGGCTGCTGCCAGGCACCGGTGGTGGGTTTAAGGCCTTGCTGGTCCTGCAAAGGCACAGGGGTGAGCAAGGCTCTTAGTAAGGTGTGCCTACTGGCATTACCAAGTTAAAGAGAGAATTTCAAAATGGTGCCTGCCAGTGCTGGTATTGGCAAGATAGCTTAAGATCACAAAAATGGCTCCCACCAGTGTCTCAGACCTCAAAGAACATGCAAACTGGCTCCTGTATCTCCAGGAGACAATTCAGGATTAGTGAGTCCTCTTTACCAAAAGCCCATGCACTTATCAATCTGATGTTTTTGTGGTTTTCAGGCTGAATGAGTCTGCATTTTGAGCCTTTTAAGAACAGATGCTCTGTTCCCTGTAGTTGTATTTTTCTGGAGATATCCTCTGTTTGTTTTCAAAGTCAGATATTTTGGGGGCACATCTCTGCTCTGCAGGACCTACAAAACAGGGTGCATGATGTGGAGCTCAAATTCCTCAATGTGCAGGCAAAATGTATCTTCATGATCCTTCCTGACTGTGGATTACTATAGCTAGGGTGTGTTTTTTCCTTGACCTGTCCTATCTATTTCTTCTACCTGTCTCAATGCCGTCCTTTCATCCTTTGTTGTGGAGACTCTATGTTCATCCAGTTTCAGAGAGAACTTTTCCATATGCAGTTGTAGACGTGTTGTGCCCGTGGGAGCAGATGAGTTCAGGATTTTCCTACATCACCGTCTATGATTGTAGTTTCTCGAAAGAGTTCCATAAGGTAATTTAATGTCCTTAGGTATGTGTGGTAACTAGTTTTCAAGGTGACTCAAAGCTCTCCACTTTCTGGCATTTACTTTTTTGTATCATAACCTCCCACACTGTATCAAAGTTGGTAAGTGTGATCAACAGAATACAGAAGAAGGGCTAATACATCACTCAGTGTAATTCATGAAAGATGCTCTCTATCTCACATTCTACCTCACTCTCTTGGATCACTCACTCTGGAGGAAGAAAGCAGCCCTGTGAAGAGACCTACATGGCAAGGATCTAAGACTTTCTGCTAAGAGCCAGTGAGGAACTAAGTCTTCCAACCAATAACTATGAGTAGACTGTATTGAAAATGGGTCCTTCAACCCTGCTGAGGCCTTCAGATGACCCCAGCAATGGCTTGAATGCAACTTAATGAGACACAGCGCCAGAGGAGCCTAACAAAGCCACTCCCACATTCCTAACTTTCAGAAACTGTGTAAGAAAATAAATGTTTGTTAAGTTATTAATTTTAGGGCAATTTGTTACACATCCATGACAACTTATAAAGTATGTTTCTCTGTATATTCCAAGTTTCTATGGATAACATATACTGCTTTTAAAATTATAGAGAGAATAAAATATTATTTTAAAACACTAAACATTGCTTGTCAGTGTAATCCTGATGCAGACATTTAAAATTAAATCTGCTGTCAATTTTTCAAGCTAAATTCTTCCAAAGGATTCTAACACAGGCAACATACATATGCTAGTCAAGGAGCAGAGAAGTCCTATGTCAACAATAAAATAAAGTCTTCATTTAAATTGGAAAACCTATAAGGTGCCTGGAATGGCCACCTGCAAATAAAGAATAAAAATAGACTTTCCTGGTGGTGCAGTGGATAGGCATCTGCCTGCTAACGCGGGAGACATGGGTTTGATCCCTGGTCTGGGAAGATTCCACATGCCACAAAGCAGCTAAAGCCTGTGTGCCACAACCACTGAGCCCATGCTCTAGGGCCCATGAGCCACAACTACTGAACCCAGGTGCCGCAAATATGAAGCCCATGTGCCTAGAAGCTGTGCTCCACAACAAGGCAAGTCACCTCAATGAGGATGCACCACAATAAAGAGAAGACACTGTTCGCCACAACTAGAGAAAGCCCATGTGCTTCAATAAAGACCCAGCACAACCAATAAGAAAGAAAATTAAATAAATATTCAATTCATATATTCAAATAGTCTTTTTTTAAAAGAGAGATTAAACTATATCTAATGAAAGCAGGAAGAAAGAACTACTAAAGATAAAAATAATTATTAATTTTTTAAAACAGTAAAACATGTATTTACTAGTAAATAAAGCCAAAGGTATTTGGATAAGGAAAGAAGAAAAGAAAAGACAATCCTCCATACTTAAGAAAAAGACTAAAAAGTAAAATGAGAAAATTAGAAATAGATAAAGTCACTAACACAGAAGAGACTTTAAAAAATTTTTAAATGCTATGTATAACTGGTTGGCAAAAAAATGGTCAATTTCAATGAAATTAGAGGATCCTTCCAGAAGAGTAGAATATATACCTACACAGACTAAGAGTTTTGAAGAAACTGAAATAAACTATTGCCAAATAAACTTTCTAGAACACAATGATTTTAAGTTCTTTTAAACACTGAAGGAATAGAGAACTTTGGAAATATCTCTTCAAAATCTATTTTAGGATGTTAAAGTAACCCTCACTCTTCTGCTAGTTAATATGGAAAAAGTCCCTTCCTCAAGGTACTTTATTGCTTTCATCAGGAAAACTGTCATAGCTATACAAATTATGATACAGTAGGTGACAATGTGCAAGCTATATGATCAGAAGTGATTGTTTAATAACATTTACACTAAAACTTGAAAAAAGCTGACAAAACAGAAAACTACAGGTCCATATTATTTATGAAGACAGAGACAAAAACATTAGATGAAATACACATCAAACTAAGATAAATATTAAAATAATAATAAAACATGTCCAGTTGAATTTATTTCAGTAACTCCAGAATGATCAACTATTGGGAAATCTCCTAATAAACTGATGACATCAATAGGTCAAGAGCAATTAAAACAGAACCACTTTCTCAAAAAAATATGTAGTCATCTGGATACATGTCTATAGATTAGTAAGCCAGAACAGTTCAATAATATAATACAGACTCTCTGTCTTCAACTTAGTCAGCATCATCTTAAACATTCAGCAAAGTTATTTTCAATACATCCAGATGTACATATGCCCTTAACTAGCATTAGGATGAAAGTCTTACCAGTTTTAACAAAATCTTACCAATCTTACCAATACAACAGAAAAAGAACTAAGATTTATGAATACTGGAATGGTAGACTACATGTGCATATATTACTGCTTATCTTTTAAAAACAGGAGATTTAACCGAAATCCATTAAAAGTAATGAGATTTTTGGTAACCCTTTCAACATGCCAGTAACAGCTGTAAAGTTTTCAGGAAAAAGCCCCATTCACATACAACTAACCAATCATTCAATCAATCTTCGTTCTTTCTCCTCTTCTCTTCCCTCTCCCTTTCTTTCTTACCACCACCCTCCACCCATACACCAACCCCCACCCCAACACACACACACACACACACACACACACACACACACACACACACACACACACATCATACTGCTATACACCTAGAAACAGAATTATGGTAATCTAATGAAAAAAGAAAGGCAGAAATAGGCCTTTGGAAGAAGTGAGGACAGGAGAAGTCATAGTCAAGAAATGACAACTCTGAAAGCCATCTTATATATTAATCTGATGTTCCAAGATGAATGACACATTTCTCCTCAAGGAACAAGAAGTGTTTCAGAACTTGTCTAAATATGTATATATATGATTGACAATAACAGTTTGGAATACATTAAAGGAGCCCAAGGGTATATAACATACATTCCAGTACTTTTCTTCAGGAAAACAAAGGTAACAAGTCTCCCATAAGATGGAGAAAATAAAAGGTTTCCCTTCATCTACCTATTTTCTTTGGAACCACTAACCTCCAAAAGTCACAATATTCTGGGAGCAGGTTTTAAGTCACATAAGAACAAGGCTTTCTTTTGTTGCCAATGCCAAAAGCTCTTGGAGGACAAGGACATAGCTACTTCATTAGATGCTGGATATTTCCTTATTAAATCATTTAAACAAAGTGTACTAAATACTAATCTTCATCTAGTGAAAAAAGGAATAATTCACACACATTAGCATAAATGTGTACAAAGCTAGCAGCAATTGATTTTCATGTATCCTTTTCCTTCCATTGCATCGATGACAGCACCTCACAAATGAACAGGAAACTGATATATGTTGACTAAATCAGCCTTGTTGGGTCATTTCAAGTTAAACATCTCTACATAAAGAAAAAACTGAGACTTTCCCCTGATTATTTATGATGTCTTTCACCTAATGATGTTGAAATGCTTTTTCAATTGGAAAAAAGTATCAGAGTTTATCACAAACAAGTATCAGAGTTTATACTTAAATTCGTGACTACAACTGTATGAGATATGAAAAGGGAGCTAAGTAATCATTTAAGCATAATGTTGTGCAATAAATAGAAGATAAGAAGTTTTTTAGAAAATAATATTTTGATCCATTTATTCATTTCATTTCCAGAAAACAACAAAGAACATCGAATATTCACTGAGAAACAGCATAAGCCCATTACTAAACCACAGTGACTCAAGCATAAGCTTTTCTACTATTTTATATTATCTTTTCAGGAGGAGCATTTTATAAATTCTTATGTAAATAATCACAACAATATAATCTCACCCAAAGGTCAGGAATAATAAAATCTTTTCCATGATCCATCAGTTTGTTTTGGGTAGACAGAGCCACAACTAAGATGTTTTTATAAATAATGCTTTATTTCCTGCTGCATGTGACATGGTGTATAGGTATGACCTGATGCATTCATTACTGAATTTCCTTTTCTTATTATGTAGTTTATTAGATAAAGTCATAAAAGTAGGATTTAACTTTGGTAAATGTCACAAACATTCACTTCCTATGCTATTTCATGTCATACAAGTGTTTACAAGTTTCTCCAAGCACAACATACCAGTATAATTCTTACATACTAGAAAAGTACCAAAATGAGATTTTCCTCAATGATGACTTCTAATTTTAAGTTATATCAGTTATAATATATCTAATGAAGTGGAGTGAGAGAGATTAGAATATTTCATATATTAATCTGAGTTTAAAATAAATTGCAAGAAGTATCACTGTAATACAAGATTGGGCAGAGGCATGTATTTATCTCCGGGGAAAAATTAAAAGCTCTGGCTAAGTCAAATGCCACTTTTCATAGCTTAATGGGTAGAATTAAAAATCTTGAGTCAGACAGACCATTAAAACAACAGAAGCTTCAAATTCTGACTCTGACACTTTCTTCATGATGTTGAATAATTATACTGCAGAGCCACTGCTCCTTCATCTGTAAAACAGGATAAAAATATGCACCTTGTAATGTTGTTATATTGTTGTAAGGTTTAGATGCAATAATGTATGAAGTGATTAACAGAGTTCCTGATACTATAGGGAGAGTAAATAAACCTGTAGCTATTATTATAGTGAAGTTTATGTTCTAACACCACTAACCCAGTACATGAAATATCCTCTCCTCTTTAAACTGGGCAAAAAAAAAAAAAAAAACTGCTGAGAGACAATTAATCTTACAATGATGGAAATCTTGGAACTAACTATAGAAGATTTATGACATAAGAGATCTTTCAGAGGTCATTCAGTTCATTTGTGTTCGACTCTGCGACCCCGTGGACTGCACAACGCCACGCTTCTCTGTCCATCACCATCTCCCAGAGCTTGCTCAAACTCATGTCCATTGAGTCGGTGATGCCATCCAACCATCTCATCCTCTGTCGTCCCCTTCTCCTCCTACCTTCAATCTTTCCCAGCATCAGGGTCTTTTCCAGTAAGTCAGTTCTTCACAACAGGTGGCCAAAGTATTGGAGCTTCAGTTTCAACATTAGTCCTTCAAATGAATATTCAGGACTGATTTCCTTAACAATTGACTGGTTTGATCTCCTTGCAGTCCAAGGGACTCTCAAGAATCTTCAACACCACAGCTCAAAACCATCAATTCTTCGGTGCTCAGCTTTTTTTACAGTCCAACTCTCACATCCATACATGACTACTTGAAAAACCATAGCTTTGACTAGACGGACCTTTGTTGGCAAAGTATCTTTGTCAGAGGTACTTAGCAATCTATTATTTCCTACCTGATAGATGTCTCAAGAAATAAAGTAGAGAATAGTTCATCACATGTAAGGGAGATCAGGCCTTCAAAATGCTTTTCCAAGAATTGATGCCACTGGTGAAAACAGAACTGCCAGTTTCACAAGGCACACTGAATCCAAGCTTAGGTCTTGAGTGTGAACAACCACAAATGCTTAACTTTGCTGCTTTATCTGAGCCAATTGAGAGCTGGATAAAATTTAAAAGCTAATATCAATAACCATGTCTGCAATCATCTTCAGTAGATGAAAATCAGTCACAGTAACATACAGCTAATAAATAAAATACCAATGGTAATGAAAGCAAAACCCCCAGAAATACCACATAAATAATGGTCTGTGGACAAACAACAATTCAATAACTATTATCAGATTTATAGTAATTAGATCTGTGTAGAAAGCTGCAAACTAGCCAAACCATCCTCCTACAGATAAAGCAAAATAATTATAAAATATGGAAAACAGTGGTCTCTCATCAATAAACTAGATTTTAAGAAGGAAAACAGATGGGGTAGGTCATGAATACTCATTGTAATTTAAATGTCAAACCTAGAAGTTAACCACTGGCATACAGTAAATGGAACAGTGCTTTCTCCACTAAACAGATATTTCTGTAACCTGTTAAAAGTATTCTTTGTCCCACCCTAGAGGGAAAAATTATTAAAATAAATTAACATTTTACTGTCTCTAATTGGAAGTGGCTGTTCTCAACAAATATGTTTATCAAACAGTGTGACTGGTAAAATGTATTACTATAGCTGCAGTTATCCAAATTACATGCTGTCTAAAGCAAAAAGGGCAAAAGCCATCTGGCTCATATAACTTGCATTTTCTAGACAGCTTGCAGCTGGTTCTGATTAAGCACCATCTCAGAACTCTGAAGAGATCTATTTTTATCCCTGGAAGTGTATTTTTAGGGCTCACACATCCAAGGCACAAGGCGTTTGCATTAGTAAGTGAACAACTACCTTCCATTAGGAAAAGGTTTATGTGAAACTGTGGTTAGGTCTTCAGCTGTACAAGATGGACTGCATGCTGAATAGATCAGCCTGAAACCTAATTTTGAGAACCTGTCCCTCTGTTTCAAGTGTTCCAAAGGAGGGACACAGAAAAGCCTCCTCTTACCCTCTAATGAAATAAAAGAAGACAGCTGAGCAAGAAACTTGACTGTACCATTTTATCCATCCTAGGGGGCTGGAACAATTATTCTCCCATTGTGCAGATGAGCTAACAATGGTGTCAGATCAGATCAGTCGCTCAGTCCTGTCCGACTCTTTGCAACCCCATGAATTGCAGCACGCCAGGCCTCCCTGTCCATCACCAACTTCTGGAGTTCACTCAGACTCACGTCCATTGAGTCGGTGATGCCATCCAGCCATCTCATCCTCTGTCGTCCCCTTCTCCTCCTGCCCCCAATCCCTCCCAGCATCAGAGTCTTTTCCAATGAGTCAACTCTTCACATGAGGTGGCCAAAGTACTGGAGTTTCAGCTTTAGCATCATTCCCTCCAAAGAAATCCTAGGGCTGATCTCCTTCAGAATGGACTGGTTGGATCTCCTTGCAGTCCAAGGGACTCTCAACAGTCTTCTCCAACACCACACTTCAAAAGCATCAATTCTTCAGTGCTCAGCCTTCTTCACAGTCCAACTCTCACATCCATACATGACCACTGGAAAAATCATAGCCTTGACTAGACGAACCTTTGTTGGCAAAGTAATGTCTCTGCTTTTGAATATGCTATCTGGGTTGGTCATAACTTTCCTTCCAAGGAGTAAGCGTCTTTTAATTTCATGGCTGCAGTCACCATCTGTAGTGATTTTGGAGCCCAGAAAAATAAAGTCTGACACTGTTTCCACTGTTTCCCCATCTATTTCCCATGAAGTGGTGGGACCGGATGCCATGATCTTCGTTTTCTGAATGTTGAGCTTTAAGCCAACTTTTCCACTCTCCACTTTCACTTTCATCAAGAGGCTTTTGAGTTCCTCTTCACTTTCTGCCATAAGGGTGGTGTCATCTGCATATCTGAGGTTATTGAGATTTCTCCTGGCAATCTTGATTCCAGCTTGTGTTTCTTCCAGTCCAGCGTTTCTCATGATGTACTCTGCATATAAGTTAAATAAACAGGGTGACAATATACAGCCTTGATGAACTCCTTTTCCTATTTGGAACCAGTCTGTTGTTCCATGTCCAGTTCTAACTGTTGCTTCCTGACCTGCATACAGGTTTCTCAAGAGGCAGATCAGGTGGTCTGGTATTCCCATCTCCTTCAGAATTTTCCACAGTTTATTGTGATCCACACAGTCAAAGGCTTTGGCATAGTCAATAAAGCAGAAATAGATGTTTTTCTGGAACTCTCTTGCTTTTTCCATGATCCAGCACCAGATGGTCAACACCGAAATCAGATTGATTATATTCTTTGCAGCCAAAGATGGAGAAACTCTATACAGTCAGCAAAAAAAAAAAACAATGGTGTGGAGAGGCTAAATAACATGCTCAATTGGAAAAGGCAGTGAATGATGCACCCAGTACATCACTGAGCTCTTAACCACAAAATTATGATCTCTTACAAGGTTAATAATTAACTTTAATAATTCATTTTATCATAATAAAATTTAATAATATCATTCAAAGAAGTAATCAAACATTTTGATGTAAGAAACATATTGGAACACTCTATATCTGAATCTTACAATAATAAAGATGATGAATAATACAGTTTTTTCTTCTAATTTAAATCTCCATAGTGGTACTACTTCCTATTCATCATCACCCTACTCATCAAATTAAGATGAAGTCAAGAGCTAGATGGAAACATGCAAAACACAGAGTACTAATAGACAGGGCCAATCTGACTATTATAGACCTCTGCCCAAGGAAACAGTCAATGAATCATTAAACCTAGTGAACAGCTTGATCTTTTAGTAACTAAACAGTTCTCACCCAAGGGAATTTTGTGCCTCAAACACCCACTCTCCTCCCTTCCCTCTATAATTCCTTAGACCCTTCCAAGTCTCCTCCTCCTCCTCATCTCAATGAGCCTGCCTTAATGTTTCTCAATCTTTCCCTATTAACACTCTGTACTCAACATAATAGAAAAAGATCACAATGGCCATAATTTACATTAATAAACCTATGCTATATATTACTTTAAACATTATTTATTTTCCTAGCTAGACTACAATGTCCATCATTACAGGGGCCAGGTCTTCACTGTACATTTTTCATCCCCAGTGCTTAGTACAAATAACCAGGACTCAGAAGTGCTTACTGAATTGATGGCCACAAGAATCACTTTTTCCAGGCACAGATTTAGAATACCAAGTCTCCCTAGTTCTCTCCAGATTAGAGCTTTCTTCCTGTTCATCACCAGTTTAGGAGATACCACCTACATAACTTTGTCTCAAGGACCAAGTCAAATGACAGCCACAGAATACTATGACTGAATAAGAAAAAAAATCAAGAGAATCTGAGCACTTTCATAGAAGCTCATCATTCTCGCCAGCAAAGGCAAATGTCAAATCATTTCAGATGTCCTTGATATTAGACTTCCCTCAATATACCACAGTGCTGTCAGGCTGAAAACATCAGAAACTCAATGTTAAATTTGTATTTAATATATTATATCAGGGCCTGGAATTCTAATTTTTTTAAAATCCCTTAGACTTAAATGTTGGGACTGTGAGTTAGTGGGCTTCTATCAGTGAATTTGCACACAAGCACAAAGATGCAAAAGCACAGTCCAACAAGAGCTTTGTAAGCTGCTTTAAAAGGCAGATGAAATCAGTTTCGTAGATGGTCACTGATGGGATTCCCAAATCACATATCAGACTGACATTTTTTTCTTTCACTGTTAGACATTCTCCTTCCACAGGTATAATTACACACTGCTGCATTTCCAGGGGACTCTGCATGCATTTGAAGTAATTATGGCCACATTTACCTTCACAACTCCAAAGGAAAGGGTATCCTGTATAAAAATGTCAGGGAGTATTTCATGCCTATTCTTGACATCATTGCCATGCTCTCCTTACAAATAAATACCTTCTGATGATAAAAACAGAAAATAATAAATGGCTGCCAAGTTTCCTCTCCTCTAGACTGTCATGGAGGATTAAGTGTTAAAATGATGAACTTGGCTATAAGTAAAAAGGATTATTTCAATATGAATAAATAAAAATTGTCAACTGATAACAAAAGAAACTATTTCATACTCCAATTCAGAAGGGGAAAAGAAGAAAATTTAAATTTAATTCACTAACATTAGCTGAGCATTACTCATATTAACTTAGTTTTGGGTCCACATAAAAGTAGGAACTCCTTAAAAACAAAAACAATAGTTCCCTGATTCCGGAAGTCTGTGTGTCACAGGGTGCAAAGAGAGAAAAGGGAGCCACTGGTTTAAAATAGGCCTGGTAAGTGACTCAATTGGGCTTCCCTGGTGGCTCAGTGGTAGAGAATCCGCCTGCCAACGCAGAAGACATGGGCTCGATCCCTGGGTCAGGAAGATCCCCTGGAAGAGGAAATGGCAACCCACTACAGTATTCTTGCCTGGAAAATTCCATGTACAGAGAAGCCTGGCAGGCTACAGTCCATGGAGTTGCAAAAGCATTGGATATGACTTAGCAACTAAACAACAATAACAGCAAAGTGACTAAAATATAATGAACTCCTTTCAATATCCTTTAGTTCTAAAGGTAAAATGTGAGTTTTCTTGAAAAAGGTACAAAATCATGGTACAAGCTGATTTACCTTACATTGTCTAAAATAAGAAACTCTCTTAGCTGAAACTTGCTGCTGCTGCTGCTGCTGCTAAGTCGCTTCAGTCATGTCTGACTCTGTGCGACCCCAGAGATGGCAGCCCACCAGGCTCCGCTGTCCCTGGGATTCTCCAGGCAAGAACACTTGAGTGGGTTGCCATTTCCTTCTCCAATGGATGAAAGTGAAAAGTGAAAGTGAAGTCGCTCAGTAGTGGCGGACTCAGCGACCCCATGGACTGCAGCCCACCAGGCTCCTCCGTCCATGGGATTTTCCAGGCAAGAGTACTGGAATGGGGTGCCACTGCCTTCTCCATAGCTGAAACTTATGGTTCTTCACTTAAAGACTTCCAAAGCTGATTATTCTAGTAAGCAATTTACTAAATTTGAATTTTTTTTTAATTTGAAGTTTCTCCACTAGACTAGTCAGATCTAAGTGTTTTTAAGGCTGTACCACTGAATGCAGCAGACTATCTGGATTATACTGAAAGTGAAAGTGAAAGCATTAGTTGCTCAGTCCTGTCTCTTTGCGACCCCATAGACTGCAGCCCTCTAGGCGCCTCTGCCCATGGGATTCTCCAGGCAAAAATACTAGAATGGGTAGCCATTCCCTTCTCCAGGGGATCTTCCTGACTCAGGGATCAAACTCTGATTCCCGCATAATAGGCAGATTCTTTACTGTCTGAGCCTCCAGGGAAGCCTGGTGGATTATACTAGGTGTTCAATAAATTTCTGAGGAACACGGCTAAATGTGAAAAAATTCTGTGTCTCAGTTTCCTCATTATATCGGATAACAAGTTTATGGTATACATTGTTTGTACTAGGGACCCTTAATAGCCAAAAAGAGCTCCAACATCAGTGTCAAAAAATTACATACTCTTTTTCCTTAAGCTCCAACTACTCTGCTTTCAACCAAGGAACATCTAATCTCACTCTTCTGATGGTTGTACTGTCATCAACAATCAACAATCTGCACCTCAGTGTTTCAGTTCCACAATCTGACCCAGAAGATAACAGCAGCCTTAGATTCAATTTACTTAACTGAATATATTTGACACAAACATAATTAATTCAGAGCAAAGTGTATCTCAAGTAAAAGTCAAAAGTGCTTAGCAAGAAACATACCTGTGGAATTTCAAGGTCAAAGACTTGGGTTTGAGCCAAAATTCAGCATTTATTAGTAATGTGATTTTGAGCCAGTCTTTTCCAAAAATTACCAGTCTCCCATATTAAATGAGGACCATAAAGTTCTTACCTCGTGGAGGTATCAGGAGAAGTAATGTATGATAAGATATGAAAAAGCTCCTATCATTGTGCTCTTATATAAGTAGTTGATCAATAAAGTTTTGTTTAATTGGAATGTAAAAGGGCACAAAACCAGAAAAATTAGTAGCTCTTTCCATTAAAATATCCATGCCTGCAATAGTATATGGGCGGTAACAGACGAAAAGTACTAAAAGAGCTTAAAAATAATGACATAATAAAGAAAGTAAGATTTAAGGAAAAGGAAAGCTGCTAAATAAGGTATGTTGACAGTTTTGTTTATTCAGTGGATTAGAATTTAACCAAGGGGTATGTAATAAAAACCAAATGCAAAAAAGCACACCTGAGTAAGGCAGGGGTCCTTTTCTAACTCAAATATCATTTCAAAACTACTACTCAGGATTTACATGCCACGTAATTGATATAGCATCTTCCAGTCTCTCACTGTTTTTCATTTCTTCATGCTAGTTTAATTTTTGTTGTTCAGCTTCCTTTCCTTTCTCACTGACAGCTAGACCATTTTTTTGTTGTTGCTAAATTTTCTTCCTGTACTCTATGCTACCAAGGACAACTCTGTTGCAATTTAGAATGGACAGCAGGACCCTTTGGATGCAAGTGACTAAGCCCAACCCACAAGTTAAAAATGGTTTCAGATTAGGAGAGTTATTTTTGTTTTGTGTGCTGCAGCTAATGTTAGGGTAGAAGAGGGAGCTAGATGTTGAGATAGAAAACGTGAAAGGTTGTGATCTGGGTAGCTAATAAGAAACATTTGAAACTGTCTCTCCATAGAAGATTCAATAACTTTTATACATCACATTTATCATGTCTACTCTTCTCTCCCAAACATTTCTTATGTTTTCTCCACACTTAAATTAGGTACCTAAAAGGTTGATCTGAAATCATTCACAGGAAAATCAGTTATTCTAAATGGAACTTTTATTACTAAGCACATCACTTGGTACACACTTTATAAAGGAATATCTTTTAAAATATCTTCTAGAAATTAGAGATTTACATTACAGAGTTTTCCCTGAATGAATGCAATGAATGTAATTTGCTTCATTCATGAATGAATGCAATCTGCTTTTTAAAAAATACACAAATATATAGATTTAATATACTTAAAACAATTATAATAAATAAATGTATGTGTGTGTGTGTGGTGCTGCTGCTGCTGCTAAGTCACATCAGTCGTGTCCGACTCTGTGCGACCCCATAGACGGCACCCAACAGGCTCCTCCGTCCCTGGGATTCTCCAGGCAAGAATACTGGAATGGGTTGCCATTTCCTTCTCCGTGTGTATGGTCAGAGACATCAAAAAATATTTTTAAAATTTAAAAAATGTTTTTCTATTTTTTATTTCAACTTTCTACTTATTTATATTTTCCTGATAATGAATCCTTTCTTCTCTGTACTTTTCTCCTTTATTAAGTTGAATATGTTCTTATATAAGATCTTAAATGAGTTTTTTGAATGAAGCAATGCTTATATTAAATAAAATAAACACTTGGACTTAAATTTATTATCAAATGCCTGACACTCCACTCCCTGCACTGACTTACTCGGAAGTCATAGTATTTAAACCACTGAAATATTTTTACCAAATTCCCTCCTAATTTGTGTTCCCACAAAAGAGAATTGCTTAAAGGCCATAGATTTATTCAAGTCAGGGGCCCTGTGTATACCAATACTGTTTCGTATGATTCATATAGGAAATTAACTTCTCCATATTCTTTCATCTTCCACAAGAATACTCAAGTAATTGAAAGGCTGAAATTCACAAGAGTCTCTCTGGGAATATTTATCCCCCTACATCACCACCTTTCCTTTCTTTTTTTATAATGGGATCCTGGCCAAGAGAAGTGTTCTTGTATACAAAAAGAATTACCCAGAAAGAAAGTCCAAAGACAGGCTTCCACTGGGATTTGTTTATTTATGTCACTGAGGTCCTACTTATTCCTGACCTAATTTGAAAATATGAAAATATTTCTAAGTAAAGCCTCATTTAGAAAACTAAAATAATGAAATAAACTTTACTCTGCATCTGAACAGTAGGGTTTAAATAACCAATATAAGCAGAATTCCAGAAACGATTACCATTTTATGTGTATTTATTTTCCAAAACTTAACACCTTTATCCCCTCCTTGTCACCGATTAACAGCTGCAATGATAGAAACTATAATTCAAATGCCAAAAATGATAAATCTGAAGGTTCCATGGCTATAGAATACAGATTGTTTTCTACAATTTCAATCTTATTTTCCTAAGAATACGGCTTTCTTGGCACAAGAATTTCTCATTGGCCTATTGCTGGCTTCAAAACTTAACTATTTAGTAAATATCAATGACACTTCTATGCTTGTATCATATGTATATGCTAAACCCTACCAAATCCCATAAGTATTTTCAGTGAATGTGGGAATACTTCCCAATAAAAACAACAAGAGATGAAGAAGTACGTGCTCCAATTTTCTGTGTGAGTGTTAAATCCAAAATAAAGGCTTTTTTAAAAGAAGTAAATAAAATAATTACTGAGAGATTGTCACAAACAATATTAATAACATGTACATGTTTAACATAAAACTTTTCTAACAAAAATTTCATATTAAACTATAGAACTTAACTGGGAAATAAATAACACAGATATTAATTCTGAGTGAGGAGATTACAAAAGTTAAAAAATTAAAAGTCATTTTGTAAACATAATAAAGCAGCAATTATAATTAAAATAAAACTGCCACTAGAACTAGAAAATATAAACACATGAAAATATACTATTTTCAGTGCCATTAATCCCACAGTCCTGCATTCACCTTCTTTTACAGTTTTGATCACATTATAGTACAACTGCCTTTTACATGGAAAAATCTGATTATCAGGGGTAGGGAAATTGGACAATTTTAAATTCAATGTCCATACTTTATTTGAAACACAGGAGAAGCTCAAAGATATTTTAAAAGAAGAGCTGATTCTATTATATTTTAAAACATATTATAAAGCAATAATAATTTAAATGTGGTTTTGACATCTAATTTTAAATAGTCCGATGAACATGAATAGAAAGTCCAGGAAAGTATCTATAATATGTAAGAATATAATAATATGACAAAAAAGGAAATTAAAAACAATGGGGGTAGGAGAAGAAAGCTATTTAATAAATGATATTGAGGTAATTATTTTGAGGAGAAAATGAGTCAAAATTTATACTATACAGTATAATTATAAAACTAATCTGTTTGCATTCTGTCTCTCTTTATATGTACTTGTATACATTTATATATATATTATATATAATGTAGTTCATAAAATATTAGCATGAAACAGAATTGAATATTTTTGAAAGTATGATAGCTTTCTAAACTTTGAGTCAATAAAAGAAAAAAATAAGTTTGTGTTCTAAACTTTGAGTCAATAAAAGAAAAAAATATGTTAAGTTTGTGTAGCTGTTTAATCTTTAATACTAACCAAGCAGTAGTCATGGTAAAAGGAAAACAACATATTGCAGAAATATGTTTAACAAGTACAAGAGATAAAAGGTTGTTGTTTATGTTACAAAGGCCAGGGTGGGGGCACGGTGAACAATGTGACACAGAAACATAAAATTCAGAAGAAAAACAAGTCAATAACACAAACATGTACAAGGGGAAATCAAATTAATAAGCATACTTAAGAAAAAAAGAACATTCAAGCATTTTATTTATCAAAGAAATGCAAATTAAACCAACACTGAAGTGCTACTTTTCATTTAACTAATAAATACAAAAACTCTAAGAAACAATCTCCAATATTGTCAGGTTCTTAGACAAGTAAAACAGATAAACCCATACATTGCTGTTGGCAATTTACACTAGAAAGCAATTTGACAAAGCACTTCAAAAGTCGTATTTTAATAACCACATTTTTTGATCCATAAAAAATTCAAAATCTTTAACTTGACAATACCAGGCCAGAAACTTGAAAATGAGTAAATAACTCCAAAAAGGAAGGAAGGGAGAGAGGGAGGGAGGGAAGGAAAAAGGAAGGAAAGAAGGACATTTTCAAAAAGATTTTTGTGGTGATATAATTTATAGTAGCAATTGCTGTTAAGTCTAAATTTTTAACATCAGGGGAATGATTAAGTAAACTAGATGATCAAACAACTGCTCTTGAAAAATCACTCATTAAAGAGTATAATACATGTAAAGGGCAATAATAAACTGAAACAGAATAAGATCTGAAACTAAAAGAAAACAGACAAAATAAACAAGTTAGTATGTTAAGGCACAGTTTCTTTATAATTGTAGTATTTTTTATTCTATAATTAAAAACTGAGAGAAAAGTTATTAAATAAATTATTAGTAGATTTTCAAAATTAGGGATATACAGAAGGACCACATATGAGGCCAAAGCTAAAAACAAAATTAATTCCTTTGAAAGAAATTACAATTTCTGGGATGTAGTACTTATCCAAGTATTTAAATTGAGAAAAGGCTAAGAATAGTAAGAAAATTAGTACATTAAATAATGGAAACTATTTTCTCCATGGAGATCAAAAATTAAAGCTAATTTTAAGCTAAAAAACAGTAAATTAATTGGCTTATTCAAAAAAACTGGAAAACAGAAAAAAGAATATTATTTAGAAAACTTCCCTTGTGACTAGTTTTTTGTGTGTTTTTTTTCCCCCCACTTTTCCCCACCAATCGTCCCTCTTCATTCCTGTGCCTCAAAGTAGCCCTTTGGTGTCTAAGAAAAACAAGATTACAATCAGCTTTTGTGTACATTCACCATGTGGACACAAACTTTAACATTAGCTTTAAAAAGGAACACTGACGCAGAGATTTGGAAAAAAGGCAGGCTACCCTTTATATCTGTATAACAATATCTGCAAAATAATCCTTCTTCTACTTAAAATTTCATTAATGTAACCAAAATGAGAAAATTTGTTATGCCACAATCACGGGCGTTCACACAACTCTACCCGGATCAGCCACTGTGTTGAGCCACATCTGGTGTGCCAGAAACAAACGAGGAAGTGGTGTGTGGGAAGAAAGAAAATTAAAAGTTGTCAAACATATCTTTAGGCATTGAACATAATCTGTGATTCTAATTATTTTCCTAGTAGTCAAGTTAATTATCATAAAACTAAAGTAAAACTTTTTAGGCTCACTCAGAACTTCTCCTTCAATATTTCTGAAATTTGCATACATAATACTTCCTACACAAACACATATATATTAGATTATGAAATGTTCTACTATGGCCCTAAGTATTATATTATCCTACATTCCTCTAAAATACCCAACTATTTTATGCTTGTTGAGATCTGTCAATAGTTGGAGAATTGCTGTCTCAATGCTGCTGCTGCTAAGTTGCTTCAGTCATGTCCAACTCTGTGCAACCCCAGAGACGGCAGCCCACCAGGCTCCCCCATCCCTGGGATTCTCCAGGCAAGAACACTGGAGTGGGTTGCCATTTCCTTCTCCGATGCATGCAAGTGAAAAGTGAAAGTGAAGTCGCTCAGTCGTGTCCGACCCTTTGCGACCCCATGGACTGCAGCCTACCAGGCTCCTCCACCCATGGGATTCTCCAGGCAAGAGTACTGGAGTGGGGTGCCATTGCTGTCTCAATAGTTCCCTTCTAATGTGAGCTACTGTGAATATGGGACAATTTTAGTGCCAAAATCAACACTGATGAAGCCAATACATACAGTTCAACAGTGAGAAATATATTGTCTGAAATCGTCAAATAATTTCACACAAACAAAAAGTCAAGGTTAATTATTAATGTTAAATTATATAAAATGAAGGATCATAATCTTCGATTCATAGTTCATTTTTAAAAATAAAGCCAAGATATCAACGTGTATATATGGAATCTAGAAAAACGGTACTGATGAACATATTTGCAGGGCAGGAATAGAGACACAGACATAGAAGAAAGGACTTATGGACACAGTAGGGGAAGGAGAGGGTGGGATGAATTGAGAGACTAGCACTGACATATATACACTACCAAGTTTAAAATATATAGCTAGTGGGAAGCTCCAGTATAGCACAGTGAGTTCAGCTCACCGCTCTATAATGATCTACAGGGATCGGGGGTCAGGGGGATGGGGTGGGGGGTGGTTAGAAGTGAGGCTCAAGAGGAAGGGGACATATGTATACTTAGAGCTGATTCACTTAACTGTTCAGCAGAAATTAACACAACATTGTAAAGCAATGATCTTCCAATTAAAAATAAATTTTTTTAAAAAGCCCATGAACACCCCAGAAAAAGTCCAGTTTTCCTAAATAATAGTATACTGAGAAAAACACTTAAAAATACAGATGAACCTTGATCCATTAACCCAATTAGGAATGGGAAGACTGTATAACAGCTAACATTTATAGAGCACATATGATATTTTAGACACTGTTTTAAAATGCTTTATGTATATTAATTCAATTCCTTATAAGAACTTTTGAGGCAGATACCATTAGTCAGTATGCCCACTGTGCATTGAGCAAACTGAATATTAAAGATCACAAAGGTTGGTGTTGGAACTGATTTCCACCCAGGTATCTGGAGCCTATGGTCTCCACCATACTCCAACGCCTAGGCACCTTCTCCTGTGCACCATGCCTTTCCCTGTGCTGTCTCCTGTGTGTCATCTGCTAGTTTACACTATGACAGATACTTGACATGCCCCTTAAGCAAAAACAGCGTGATGATTCAAGAGACATCAGCTATACCATGTCTCCAGAAACAATTCATCTTAAAGATGATTTTGATTACAAGAATGGTATTAGAACATTTGAAATTTTAATATGATAAAACATGAAAACTTATTTACATTTCTGTAAGGCAGTATTTTTTTCTCTAAATGGGCTTGAACTTACTCAATAGAAATAAATGATTATTTTTGGGGGCTCCAAAATCAGTGTAGATGATGATTGCAGCCATGAAATTAAAAGACGCTTACTCCTTGGAAGGAAAGTTATGACCAACCTAGATAGCATAATCAAAAGCAGAGACATTACTTTGCCAACAAAGGTTCGTCTAGTCAAGGCTATGGTTTTTCCAGTGGTCATGTATGGATGTGAGAGTTGGACTGTGAAGAAAGCTGAGCACTGAAGAATTGATGCTTTTGAACTGTGGTGTTGGAGAAGACTCTGGAGAGTCCCTTGGACTGCAAGGAGATCCAACCAGTTCATCCTAAAGGAGACCAGTTCTGGGTGTTCTTTGGAAGGAATGATGCTAAAGCTGAAACTCCAGTACTTTGGCCACCTCATGTGAAGAGTTGACTCGTTGGAAGACTCTGATGCTGGGAGGGATTGCGGGCAGGAGGAAAAGGGGACAACAGAGGATGAGATGGCTGGATGGCATCACTGACTCGATGAACGTGAGTCTGAGTGAACTCCAGGAGTTGGTGATGGAAAGGGAGGCCTGGCGTGCTGCGATTCATGGGGACGCAGAGTCAGACACGACTGAGCACTGAACTGAAGTGAACTGAACTGAAACATAACAGTTGGGGGAAAAGGCACGAGTACCAGATCATTCAGATTTTAAATTATATTTAATTTACCTCTGAGTTAAAAAAAAGTATCTTCACATTGGTGCAACATGCTTCACAAGGCAAGATATCCTAAGAGGAAAAAACTATCCCCTTTAAGGAAGGAAACTATTATATGTTGTCTGGATTGTCATAGGTTACTATCTTAAGACCTAATGTAGAAGGTAAAGAAACAAGATACTCATTAAAACTATCTTGGGAAAAAAAAAAGTGAAACCTATCTACATAAAATTAAAAATCAATTGAAAATTCCAAGAGAGTTCTATGATCTGAAATTTTACTTAATTCAGGCCCAGTTCAGTTCAGTTCAGTCGCTCAGTTGTGTCCGAATATTTGCGACACCATGAGCTGCACCATGAGGACCACGTCTCCTTGTCCAACACCAACTTCCGGAGCCTACCCAAAATCATTTCCACTGAGTCGGTGATGCCATCCAACCATCTCATCCTCTGACGTCCCCTTCTCCTCCTGCCCTCAATCTTTCCCAGAATCAGGGTCTTTTCAAATGAGTCAGCTCTTCGCATCAGGTGGCCAAAGTACTGGAGTTTCAGCTTCAGCATCAATCCTTCCAATGAATATTCCGGACTGATTTCCTTTAGAATGGACTACTTGGATCTCCTTGCAGTCCAAGGGACTCTCAAGAGTCTTCTCCAACACAACAGTTCAAAAGCATCAATTCTTCAGAGTTCATCTTTCTTCACAGTCCAACTCTCACATCCATACATGACTACTGAAAAAACCACAGCCCTGACTAGATGGACCTTTGTTGGCAAAGTAATGTCTCTGCTTTTGAATATGCTGTCTAGGTTGGTCATAACTTTCCTTCCAAGGAGTAAGCATCTTTTAATTTCATGGCTGCAATCACCATCTGCAGGGATTTTGGAGCCCCCCAAAATAAAGTCTAAAACTGTTTCCACTGGTTCTCCATCTATTTCCCATGAAGTGATGGGACCAGATGCCATTATCTTAATTTTCTGAATGTTGAGCTTTAAGCCAACTTTTTCATTCTCCTCTTTCACTTTCATCAGGAGGCTCTTTAGTTCTTCTTCACTTTCTGCCATAAGGCTGGTGTCATCTGCATATCTGAGGTTATTGATGTTTCTCATGGCAATCTTGATTCCAGCTTGTGCTTCTTCCAGCCCAGCCTTTCTCATGATGTACACTGCATATACGTTAAATAAGCAGGATGACAATATACAGCCTTGATGTACTCCTTTTTCTATTTGGAACCAGTCTGTTGTTCCATGTCCAGTTCTAACTGTTGCTTCCTGACCTGCATATAGGTTTCTCAAGAGGGAGGTCAGGTGGTCTGGTATTCCCACCTCTTTCAGAATTTTCCACAGTCTGTTGTGATCCACACAGTCAAAGGCTTTGCCATAGTCAATAAAGCAGAAATAGATGTTTTTCTGGAACTCTCTTGCTTTTTCAATGATCCAGCAGATGTTGGCAATTTGATCTCTGGTTCCTCTGCCTCTTCTAAAACCAGCTTGAACATCTGCAAGTTCATGGTTCACATATTGCTAAAGCCTGACTTGGGGAATTTTGAGCATTACTTTACTAGTGTGTGAGATGAGTGCAATTGTGCAGTAGTTTGAGCATTCTTTGGCATTGCCTTTGTTAGGAATGGAATGAAAACTGACTTTTCCAGTCCTGTGTTCACTGCTGACTTTTCCAAATTTGCTGGCATATTGAGTATAGCACTTTCACAGCATCATCTTTTAGGATTTGAAATAGCTCAACTGGAATTCCATCACCTCCACTAGCTTTGTTTGTCATGATGCTTCCTAAGGCCCACTTAACTTGGCATTCCAGGATGTCTGGCTCTAGGTGAGTGATCACACGATCTTAATTAACTGGATCGTGAAGATCTTTTTTGTACAGTTCTTCTGTGTATTCTTGCTACCTCTTCTTAAAAGCTTCTGCTTCTTTCAGGTCCATACCATTTCTGTCTTTTATTGAGCCCATCTTTGCATGAAATGTTCCCTTGGTATCTCTAATTTTCTTGAAGAGATCTCTAGTCTTTCCCATTCTATTGTTTTCCTCTATTTCCTCTAATTCAGGCCCAGAGGAACACAAAAACAAAACAAATAAAATCATTTGAATCTTCTTGTAGATAGCTAGAATATGTATATTAATATATAATGATGAGTGCTGGCAGGGGTCTAGAGTTTCAACAAAGATAGCAAATAGAAGAGATTTTTCTTCTTAAAAATGTCAGAAGAAGAGAAAGGGCCTGGTTATGAGATAATAGAGAAATTATTCATTTGCCATTACTGTGAAGTATTCTGAGTACATGGACAAGGTTCATTACCAGCTGCTTAATTCTCATTTATTTTCCTCAATTGTAAATAATCAGTTGCCTAGAATGACTTCACTACCCTGGCTTTCTCAACTCTATGCAGGAGAATAATGGGAAAAATGTAAATGATGTTGCTATCAGGACACTGGTGGTAAAACAAGAGGAAAAAAAAGACAAAGACACCAAAAGGCAAGTGACTTGAAAGGAATTGCTTCCGATGGATGGGGGGAGCTGCTCTGATTGGCCACAGTCATGGACAGGATCCTGGCAGGAGTGTCATGGCTCTTGGGGTCTCTCAGAGGCACTCCTCCCTAAGGGTGGCTGCTCATGGGAGTTGGATGGGGACATGCAGTTAGTTCCACACTTTCCATCTATGACCCAGTGGCTAAGTTCAATAGGGGTTTGGGAGAGGCACAGGAAGCCAGGTTCAGCCTTGGGTCTATGATATGTTGTAAAACCCAACATTGTTTGTAATTATTATGCAGTTATTCTGAATCTGTCCTCTTTCCTATATTCGTTTATACTCTGGAATCCAAACCAAATACAAAACAAAAATTTTGGCTGGTTTTCCAAACTAATATGAAGCATGGCAAATTAAATTTAAAAAGCATTAAGGAAAACTACCTAAAGATACAAAATCTGAGATAAGGCATATGTTTAAGCAATCCCTGGGGCTTCAATAGACTGGCTATGCTACAAGGGGGTCAGGAGTTACAGCCTGAAGTGCCATAGCTTCCTGTTACAAGGAACTGGGCATGGTCCCCTATGTTTAAAATGACAGGGCTGGATCAAACTATCTCTAGGGTACCTAGCAGAGACATTACTTTGCCAACAAAGGTCCGTCTAGTCAAGGCTATGGTTTTTCCAGTAGTCATGTATGGATGTGACAGTTGGACTGTGAAGAAAGCTGAGCGCCAAAGAATTCAATTGCTATTGAACTGTTGTGTTGGATAAGACTCTTGAGAGTCCCATGGACTGCAAGGAGATCCAACCAGTACATTCTAAAGGAGACCAGTCCTGGGTGTTCTTTGGAAGGAATGATGCTAAAGCTGAAACTCCAGTCCTTTGGCCACCTCATGCGAAGAGTTAACTCATTGGATAAGACTCTGATGCTGGGAGGGATTGGGGACAGGAGGAAAAGGGGATGACAGAGGATGAGATGGCTGGGGGGCATCACCGACTCAATGGACATGAGTTTGAGTGAACTCCAGGAGTTGGTGATGGACAGGGAGACCTGGCGTGCTGCAATTCATGGGGTCACAAAGAGTCAGACACCACTGAGTGACTGAACTGAACTGAAGGCACCAACATTGTAAGATGTTGTAAGTGAAATTAACTACCTTTGACAGAACCTTTAAAAAAGAAATGAAAGCCTATATCAGTCCCACATCACCAGACAAGTCAGCCAACAGCCAAAGCAATCCCTCTTTAAGAAAGAAGAAAATGCTATAGATCTGCAGTGGCTTTAGAAATTTCTGAGGAGGGAAAAAATTATAATAAGGAATTAAAATAGCACACTAACCTCTGAAAAGATCAGATACAAGAACGAGAAGCATTGAGCTAAAGGAAAAGTAGTCACTCTGTATTATTTTTAAAATAAATGCGTCCTCAGACATACTCTTAAAAATAGTGAATCTTCGACTGCCCAATGGTGTCAGTCCATTACCAAAACTCAATAAAATCCCAAATTAGCTTGCAGATGAATTACAGCTTTTACAGTTTATACTGAATCCAGTGTGATCCTATAGACAAGATGGGCCAAACTCCTCAGAAAATGCCAAGAAACATTAGAGCCAGGCCAAAAAGTGCTAAAATGTTCCGCTGACATAGAACCAACATGAAGCTTTCACTGGAAGATACAGCCTTTGAAGTGAAGTTTTCCAGCGATCCAGCCAAAACTCAGAGATTATTGAAAAAAGCTTTCAAATCCAAAATGTTTCCAAGCAGAGGTGTCTAAAAGAGAGAGATTCTGCATGAGAATTTATCACTTACAACCAAGGGATTCAATTGCTGATCCCATTCTATCAGAGGGCTTTAATTCTTCCTGGAAATTCCTTACAAATTATAGGTAACCACAGTCTGAGCAGAACTAGAACTTCTGTGTATTTTTAAACAAGTCAATTGCTTCAATGAGATAAGTACATTATTTCCACCAGACAGATAATTGTTTTCTTGTTCAATTGCATTACATGTGTGTATCCAGGTATAAAATGTTACAAATGGAAAATTACTGAGAAGCAAAGTAGTCATTAGTGTGACTTATAAATGGAACAAAGATGTCACGAGTTTCACTAATGCTTTTTTATGTTACTGAATAAGTAGATTTTATTTTTTAATCTCCTTTAAATCTGATTGAAAACAGTGAAAGTAGATCCTTGTGCCTGATACACAATACAAACTGAACTAGGATGCCACTTGACCAACATGAACGACTAAATTTGGATACAAATAGACACAAAATAAAAATTAACTCAAGGATTAATTACTCGCTTTCACAAAGAAATCCAGAAAGTTGGGATCTGTGGGAAGTAAAAATAATTTTAAAGTATTATAATTGCAAATAAATAATATTTCTAGATTTTATTTTCTGAATAGAGGAACTGTATCTGAAAAGTATATATCAGACTGCTGTTATAACACTGCTTGTTTTCTGATCGAGTTCTTAACTGTTCAGTTTGATTCAGTTCAGTTCAGTCGCTCAGTCATGTCCGACTCTTTGCAACCCCATGAATTGCAGCACGCCAGGCCTCCCTGTCCATCACCAACTCCCAGAGTTCACTCAAACTCACGTTCATCGAGTCAGTGATGCCATCCAGCCATCTCATCCTCTGTCATCCCCTTCTCTTCCTGCCCCCAATCCCTCCCAGCATCATGAGGTGGCCAAAGTATTGGAGTTTCAGCTTTAGCATCAGTCCTTCCAAAGAACATCCAGAACTGATCTCCTTTAGAACGGACTGGTTGGATCTCCTTGCAGTCCAAGGGACTCTCAAGAGCCTTCTCCAACACCACAGTTCAGAAGCATCAATTCTTCAGTGCTCAGCTTTCTTCACAGTCCAACTCTCACATCCATACATGACTACTGGAAAAACCATAGCCTTGACCTGACGGACCTTTGTTGGCAAAGTAATGTCTCTGCTTTTGAATATGCTATCTAGGTTGGTCATAACTTTCCTTCCAAGGAGTAAGCGTCTTTTAATTTCATGGCTGCAATCACCATCTGCAGGGATTTTGGAGCCCCCCAAAATAAAGTCTGACACTGTTTCCACTGTTTCCCCATCTATTTCCCATGAAGTGATGGGACCAGATGCCATAATCTTAGTTTTCTGAATATTGAGCTTTAAGCCAACTTTTTCACTCTCTTCTTTCACTTTCATCAAGAGGCTTTTTAGTTCCTCTTCTCTTTCAGCTATAAAGGTGGTGACGTCTGCATATCTGAGGTTATTGATATTTCTCCCGGCAATCTTGATTCCAGCTTGTGCTTCTTCCAGTCCAGTATTTCTCATGATGAACTCTGCATATAAGTTAAATAAGCAGGGTGACAATATACAGCCTTGACGTACTCCTTTTCCTATTTGGAACCAGTCTGTTGTTCCATGTCCAGTTCTAACTGTTGCTTCCTGACCTGCATATAGGTTTCTCAAGAGGCAGGTCAGGTGTTAATTGTCCTTAATTAAGGAGCCTTAAAGCAAGTAACAGAGACATTAAATGACATAAAAAACAACATCAGTACTTTGTTAAAGACAGATTATTTCCAAATGGAAGTTGTATACTGTAGATGGTAACTGAGCAAAAATGACCACAGACAGTGTCTTTGTATAACAGACAATTAGAAGACAAAAAGAAGGCAGACAATTAGAATGATAAAACAATATCTAACACACAATAAACATTCTGGGGACTCAAAAAGTTCCACTTAATAAAGAAAATGTTCATTTTTAATGAATTCAGATTAAAGTTTATGCCATTTATTCCCTAACTGTTCAATAGTTTTTGTGTCAAGTATATTAACATACACAATATACATTTTAAAAATAGAGATGTCATATTTTCTCCAAACTACTTCTATAAATTCACAATACTTCAAATTATACAGCCAGAAAAAAACTGTTAAAGGACCTGGACTACAATTTAACTATAACACATTGATCAAATACCCAAAACTGATATTTGATATGCCTTAAAGGAATATGCCATTCAGAACAGAAAGTATTCTTCTAAAGTAAATTAAAAACAGGTATTGTGAGGTTATCTGATGTTAATATAGATCAAGAAACATATGAGGAGGTGCGATATAACTGAATAAAATACAGTAAACACACAGGATCATTTTCACAAGTGATTCCTCTCTTTTTTTTAATTTCATAATCTGATTCTTTAAGAAAATATTAAGAGTAAAAAATCTTTCCAATAGGAATAAAAATTCCATGAAAACTAAAATTTCTTTACAGCATTTGGAATTTAAGAAAAATGTTACTTATATTTTTTTCCTGAGTTTTTGTTTAACAGCTTTATTCATTTTGACCATATAAAGTAGTTAGGCCTACTATAAAAAAAAAAATTTTTTTAGTCACATCTTTAATATTTAGGAAGAAATTTTTTTGACCCAAAGCTACTTTTTTAGACAACATTATATAAAACCTTTGATTTATTTCATATATATTACAATATTTTGACTCATACTAAATTAATAAAAACTTTAAAAGAAAAAGAGGTGATGAAGATTAGCTATAAATTTTATTTTCTGAATTTACTCAATGCTACCTCTGCAGTTTAGAACTGCAAACATATAGATTATGTCTTTTTGACATATAGATATTTTCCCCAGTATTATTCATCTGTAAGGAATCTTAAAAATTCTTAAGCCCATCTTTACATCTTTAGGAAAAGTAATTAAAGTTCCAGGAATTAAGAGGTGAAGCATGACTCTATACATCTGCTTGACTGCCAAGTGAAGACTAGAGCAAAGGTTCTTAATTCCAGTTTCAGTCTTTTCAAAGTGGAAAAAAAAAAAAAAAGCAAAAGTGATATCCAGAGATCTTGAGTATCTGAAAACAACATTTAAAGCTGGGGAAACAGGAGAGGGTAAATAGTTGCCCTTGTGGGACTCCCATTCTAGTGTGAGAGACAGACAAACCAATGTCAAGAGTGAGAGCTCTGTCAGCAACTAGTTTTCTGTGCACTGACTCATCTTTCTCCTCCAGCCCCATAATTCCTTCCTGAACAGACTCAAATCCTTACCCTCTGTTCCTCTGTCCCACTGCCCTGTGGACTCTGCTCTCTCAAGTGACTTCTGTTCTCTCGCTTGCAGATGATTCCAAGATGCCACACCCAGTCTAGCCAACACAGCTGCCTACCTTACTGCAGCCACTCAAAATAACTTCACTTGAATCTCCAATTTCACTTCAGAGTCAACTAAACCAAAACCAAACAAATTCTCCCTCAAAACTGACTTCCTATTTTCAATTTCCCCATTTTTATTACTACAGTTATTATTCTCCACAATTCTTAGCCCCAAATTTTAAGTCAACTTTAACTCATCTGTGGCTCCTATATTTAGTCAGTCTCCATATCCTGTGTGTATTAGTCAGGGTTCTCCAGAAAAACAAAGATTTATTATAAGATATTCGTTCACACCATTTTGGGGCTAGCAAGTCCAAAATCTGCAGAGTTGACTGATGTACCAGTTTGTGTATCAAGGCTAGTTCAGTTCAGTTCAGTTTAGTCACTCAGTCATGTCTGACTCTTTGAGACCCTATGGACCCCATCCAACCATCTCATCCTCTGTTGTTCCCTTCTCCTCCTGCTTTCAATCTTTCCCAGCATCCTGATGAGTCTTTCCAGATGAGTCAATTCTTCACATTAGGTAGCCAAAGTATTGGAGTTTCAGCTTCAGCATCAGTCATTCCAATGAATATTCAGGACTGATTTCCTTTAGGATGGACTGGTTGGATCTCCTTGCAGTCCATGGGACTCTCAAGAGTCTTCAAAAGCATCAATTCTTCAGTGCTCAGCTTTTTTTATAGTCCAATTCTCACATCTATACATGACTACTTGGAAAACCATAGCTTTGACTAGACAGACCTTTGGATAGTAGGGTGATAAAAAACCAGGAAGAACCAAAGTGCCAGTGTGAAGGCTATTAGGCAGAATGTGCTCTCATTCTGGGCAGGTGAGACTTTTATTCTACTCAGGCCTTAACAAGTTGGATGAGGCCCACTCACATTACAAAGGTTCAATCTGCTTTACTCAGTCTACAGATTCAAATTTTAATCTTGTCCAAAAACATACTCAGAGAAACACCCAGAATAATGCTGGATCAAATATACTGGCACCCAGTGGCCCAGTCAAATTGATGCAAAAAATTAACCATCACACTATGATTTTACTGTTCAAAAGTTTCACGTTCTTTTCCCATCCTCATTCTCACTACCATTGTCTCAGTTCAGGTCCTACAATCTCCTACTGGTTTCCAGCACAAGGATGTAAACCAGCTCCTCCAATCCTTTAGTTCAGAGAGCACCAGGTACACTGTGGATACAATTATTTTCAAAAAAGTTGTTTTCATCTTATCATTCTTATTCTATTCCTTAACTCACAATGGCATCTTACACCAAATATATTCAATTCTTTTCCTTATAATATACTGCTCTATATAATACAGCCCTACCTGGCTTACTGACCTGTTTCTTCCATCACTCTCCTAAATCAGAACCTACATTATAAGTGGCCAACAGTTAAAGTATGCTTTTCACTTATCAACACCCTTTCTCTACTCAACATACTCTCTTTCTCTGGAAAGTACTGTGCTCTCTACTCCACCTAAACCAATCTTCTCTCTCTATTAAGATTTGTCTCCAGCTTCAACTCCTTTTTGAAGCTTTCCTAATTCTTGTTGCTGTTTAGCTGCTAAGTTGCATCTGACTCTTTGTGACCCCATGGACTGTAGCCCACCAGCTCCTCTGTCCATGGGATTTCCTAGGCAAGAGTACTAGAATGGGTTGCCATTTCTTCCTCCAGGGGATCTTCCTGACGCAGGGAGCGAACCCACATCGCCTGCATTGGTGGGCAGAGTCTTTACCACTGAGCCACCTGGGAAGCTCTATATATATGCACATACATACATACATGCATATATATATATATATATATATATATATATATACAAAATGAAATATTACCAACATATATATATATAAAATGAGAAATTTACAAAAATGGCAAATATACTACTATAAAGAATCAGAACGCAAGCAAAGAATGGCTGAAAAACAAGACATTAATATCAGCAGAAGAATAATTGAATATCAGGTAAAGCCTCAGAGGCAAAAAGCCCACAACTTGAGTGGGGCCAAGGAAAACCAGGTATGGCTGAAGACGGAGCCAAGTCACTTCTAACCAAGGGAGCTGAAGTCCATAAAGTATAGGTGAAATTCTGTTTGTTCCTTATCCATGATCCTAAAAAACAAAGATTTTCTGTAATTTACTTGGCAATAAATCTAAATGCATCTAGCAACAACAACTGGCCTAGAAATACATACAGCTGTTTACTGTCTTTATCTTATTTAGCATTAATATCTATGAATTTCACTGCAGAAATATTGTTTTTATTATGGGGAACTATCCCAGATCCCCTTGAAGGTGACATGACATGCAACACTGAGTATATGCTCCATACTATACCATTTTTAAATCTTATAAATTCTCAGTTCCAAAACACACATGGCCCCTAGAATTTTCGATAAGATTCTATGGATTTTAGATTTTGAGATTCCACAGAAAGAACCAGTCAGATATACAAAAGGATCTCTCATCCAAAAAAGGTTTCAGAGTGCATGGAAGATCCATTTAGAATAGTTTTCTTAAACGGAGGATATCTTTTCAGTGCCACACACATTCTATCATTGATCACTTTTGCAATTAGTGGCAAAGTTTCTTTTATTAAATAATATTAGTTAAAAGAAAAAAATAACCTGCCAATCATGAACTTTTACCTTTTCCCTCCCCTTACAATGCCAAGAATCCCAGAAAAAAAGTTGTAAAACTGTATTCTCTTTGCCTCCTATAACTTTAATAGATAGTTTCCTGGAATTGTCTATTCAAACAGAAAATTAATTTCCATGCACAGCTGGAAATACCACATTGGCAGGCAAGAAAAACATCAAACACCGGTAGATTAAATAGAAAGTGGAAGAACTAAAAGCCAACAAAATAGAACTTGCTCAGTAAGGTGGTCATATGAGAAAAGACTTCTGTCTGTTAATATTAATATAGGAATATATCTCTTAAGTGAAGTAGCAATAATAAAGTAAGCTTTAGATCCAGGAAACAACTAGGTGATGATATCATTCAAGAAGTTTTTCTAGTGTTGTATGAAAGAAGAAAAACTCAACAACTGTCTTGGGGATGAAAAGTCCTCAGATCTGCACAACACATTCACGGTTAATCACAGCCACCCACTTCATGGCATATAACCATGGGTTTTTTCTTTTTACTTTAGGGTGATGGAAAAGTTCTGAAGATGGATATTGGTGATAGCTGCTCTGTCTCTCACATTAGTAGAGGCTTTAAAGAGAACTTGAAAAACAAAAGAAGTACTCTTCTCTCTCCACCGACAAGATCAGGCTCTGGTGATCCATCCATCTCCCTCCACTGCCCTGAACCTAATGGGTATCCCGCTTTGTACTGACAACCATCAAGGAAAAGCAGGCTCATGCTGCCATCTGGGCCCTGCTCCCTGATGCCTAACTGCTCAGGAAATGACTTGTGTGGCCAATATTCAACTAATAACCAAACTAAACCAAGTAATTCACTTTGCACAACCATTTTAAAAACAAAGGAAGCAAAGACAGAAAACAGAACACTACCTTCAGGAACTGCCACACAGAAAGGCAAACAAAAATCCAGCAACAGCATGGGAAGGACAAAATTCCACATGGCATCCAGACAGGGGTCCCCCTTGGTTCTGCTGCCTTGATTGTCCAATTGTCAGAGAAAATTTTTTAAAAACCTCCATCAGCTCTTAGTGTATAACTGACACTTTGTAAATAACAACAGGGAGAAAGCTCAATAAAAATCAATGTGTTATTAAGTAAGATAGGAAAAAAAAAATTCTACATGAACTTGATCACTGTGTGACTTTCTAATGATTGAAAGGTTGAGTTCAAGATGCCAGAACACTTCCAGATAAAGCATACCAGAGTTCCAAAGTGGCATATTGTGTTATAAAACATGGACCTATATCTCTATTATCTTTGGCAGACAATCTCAAAATATCTCATACTTTGGTAAATTCAAAGGGATATCCCACAAACAAAGTGAGGGGTCAATTTGTTTGAATATTTATTTTTCACAGAGGAGAAGGTAAGTGGCTGCCAAAATACCTGCCACAAAGCAAGAATACAATATATATTTGTGGAACTGAACTGAAACAAGTAGTTGCTGCTGCTAAGTCGCTTCAGTCGTGTCCGACTCTGTGCGACCCTATAGACGGAAGCCCACCAGGCTTCCCCGTCCCTGGGATTCTCTAGGCAGAACACTGGAGTGGGCCGCCATTTCCTTCTCCAATGCGTGAAAGGGAAAAGTGAAAGTGAAGTCACTCAGTCGTGTCCGACTCTTAGCGACCCCATGGACTGCAGCCTACCAGGCTCCGCCATCCATGGGATTTTTCCAGGCAAGAGTACTAGAGTGGGGTGCCATTGCCTTCTCCAGAAACAAGTAGTAGAAGCTAATAAAGATTACCTGTATCAGTGTACTGATGAAATCTATCAGGTTATTGTTTCAACTTTCCACCTGATTGAACCTATGAAAAATAACTGGCCTTATTAACAGAGAAAGGCTCTGTTTTTTTCCACCAGGTATCACAAGTACCAGCACCCCACAGCAAGCTGCTCAGAGGCTCAGTGAAGACTCATCTCCCCAGAATCAGCATCTTCGACCTAACTCCTTTTAACAAAAATACAGAAATTTTAAATTGTAAGGCAAGGAATGTAAAGGATGCATGGGTGATCAGAAAAAAATTCTAATAATGAGAGAGAAACCTATTGATAGATAAGCTACCTCAAGAAGACCCACTCAAAAAAACTGGGAGTCAGCTCTTTCAATTTCCTCATCTGAAAAATGGGAAGACTCAATCAATTGCTTTCAAGCTTCTACAAGTGCTACTCATACTAAAAAAGACATTTCATATTAAATACAGTATATTTATACATATACAGAAATGTGCTTATTTATACATATATAGAAATCAACCCTTAAATCTTCCAATGTGGATGCACTCTGGTATGGTGTCGTGTGTTTTATGCTATTTCATTGTTTAACTGCAACCACTCAGTGGGTCTCATGGCACACTAATAGTTCATGACATGCCATTTGTAAAATACTGGACTAGATGATTTATTTCCAGCTCATTAAATTAAAAACCATGATTTTTACTTAGAAGCAATTAAAAAATATCTACCATTCCCAAATACTAGTTCCTCAATGAACTTTCCAAAGCCAATTCCTGAGTGAAATGATATAATCCCTACAAATTTTTGCCTTCCCTTCTTCTTCACAGTAAACACTCATGATCCTTTCCACTCAAAAAGCTTTAAAAGTGATTTTTTCAGGGTGCATGAATACTACCAAGCCTAACAGCAGAAGCCAGCAACAGGGATTTTGCAATAAAAACTTAAACATCTACCAAAGGAACTCCCTTTTACTCATAAAGAAGTACATTTGAATCTTTATAAGCCATCAGGCAACAGCTAAAGCAGCCAAAAGCCAAAACAATACTCATGGAGTGGAAGCAAACCACACAGATCTTGATTTTAATTACATAAAATATAATTCAAAGTAGTTGCATTCTCCCTTCCCAATTATAGAGTTTGTTCCCTCAAATAAGAATATTTTGACTTTCTATAATAGCATCTATTGTCACTTGTGTAGATTTTCTTAAATGGCTGCCTTCTTCCACAGCACCCCACCTCATCCCACCACCTCTCCACTATCTTCAGTAACGTCCCAAACTAGTGGGTGTGCAGGAATCTCTGGTGAAAAAAGAACTTGCTTTGAGTAAAATAATCTTCTCAATCACAATTGGAGCTTTCTGAGTATATAGCTGGGGAAAAGCCTTGTTTATATCTCAGCATAGCTTAAAATCCACCTAAAATATTATCTGATTAAAGGCATTGCAATCTTGACATGGAAAATTAACAGTATCATTTGTGCTTGTTAATGATTTCAAAATGCTTTATTATAAATCTTCTCTTGGTTCCTAAGTCTACAGGGCAAAGAATAAATATGTTCCTTATAATAACTTATAAATTATATGTATGTTTTTATAATAAATTATAAAAATAAGATTTTAATTTATATCATACTTTTTAGTTTATAAAATAAAATGTAAAGGATCCAAGTCTTAAATTTAAAAAGCACTTCGACTGATAAATATCAGAGAAATACTAATGTCAAAAAATGAGGTCCATTCTAATCCTATAATCAAAGCATTCTGTGTATTTTCCAAACTTGGCAAGACATATTTTTATTTTTAAATTTTTGAACTACTAATCCTGGAGGAAAACAACCACCATTAATTTCCTCTTCAGTCACTAGTTGTCTGTGCCATGTGTTTTTATCACTTCCTGCCACAAGGAAATACATTTGGAACAAAGAAAGATAGTCAAAAGAGAGTTCTCTAGCTTAGTCTAAAATCATTCTTTTAGGAATTGAGAGTGTAAACATATTTCAATAATAGCACTGGATGATAAAACTACTTAGAAAACCTTCACATTTCTTTATTACATGACTTCATTTAATGCTCAAAAAGGTTTGTAAAGATTATTTGGTAAAAAAACTAAGCAGGTTAAGTTAGGTAACACTTTTTCACCCACACAGCTAATAAAAACCAGAGGCAGAACTTAAATTCCTTCCATTTCATACCCAATCTCACAGTGGACACTATAACAGTTTTTCTTATATGTCTTTTGATCAAGTTGTAAGTTTTTACTTTACCCTATTTGTCCAAACCATCATGGTTTTTTGTGTATGTGTGGTGGGGAAAGTGCTCAATAGAGGTTGCAAAAGATGATAAGAACATGAGGACTAATTTATCATTTTATAGCTAAGTTGTATTCAACAGTGATTTATTCAGTCCTAGGTACTAAGTAGTACATTAAATATAGGGATCCTAAACAAAAATACAAATTATAGATCATAATCCTAGGAGTTAGTAAGAAATTTAGTAAAAACCTATCTTAGTCTGCTCAAGCTGCTGTAACTAAATACTATGGTCCGTGTGTTTTAAAGCAACTGATAAAGGATTAATCTCCAAAATATACAAGCAGATCAAATAGCTCAATATCAGAAAAACAAACAACTCAATCAAAAAGTGTGCAGAAGACCTAAACAGACATTTCCTCAAAGAATACATATAGATGGCCAGTAAACATATGAAACAATGCTCAACATCGCTCGTTACTAGAGAAATGCAAATAAAAAATACAATGATGTATCACCTCACATCACTCAGAATCAGATCAGATGAGATCAGATCAGTCGCTCAGTCGCGTCCGACTCTTTGCGACCCCATGAATCGCAGCATGCCAGGCCTTCCTGTCCATCACCAACTCAGGGAGTTCACTCAGAATGGCCATCATCAAAAATATCTATAGACAATAAATGCTGGAGAGGATGTGCAGAAAAGAGAAAACCCTCCTGCACTATTTGTGGGAATGTAAATTGATACAGCCACTATGGAGAAAAATATGGAGATTTCTTAAAAAATAGGAATAAAACTACCATATGACCCAGTATACCCACTACTGGGCATATACCGAGAAAACTACAATTCAAAAAGACACATGCACCCCAATATTCACTGCAGCACTATTGACAATAGCCAGAACATGGAAGCAACCTAAATGCCCAACAACAGATGAATGGATAAAGAAGATGTGATACATACATACAATGGAATATTACTCATCCATAACGGGAATGAATTTAAGTCTGCTGTAGTGAGGCAAATGAACCTACAGCCTGTTATACAGAGTGAAGTAAGTCAGAAAGATAAAAAATATATATATTGTATATTAACCACATATATAGAATCCAGAAAAATATTACAGACGAACCTATTTATAGGGAAGAATTGGAGATGCAAGCATAGAGAATGGACGTGTGGAAACAGCAGGGGAAGAAGAGGGTAAGATGAATTGAGAAACTGCCACTGACATATATACACTATCATGTGTGAAATAGGTAACTAGTGGGAAGCTGCTGTTTAACACAGGGAGCCCAACCTGGTCCTCTGTGACAACTTAGAGAGATGGGATTAGAGGAGGGTGGGAGCTCAAGAGGGAGGGGAGATATATATATATATAAAATTATGAAAGATTTGCATTGTTGTACAGCAAAAACCAATACAGCATTGGAAAGCAGTTCAGTTCATTTCAATCGCTCAGTCGTGTCTGACTCTTTGAGACCCCATGAACCACAGCACGCCAGGCCTCCCTGTCCATCACCAACTCCCAGAGTTTACCCAAAGCCATGTCCATTGAGTCAGTGATGCTATCCAACCATCTCATCCTCTGTCGTCCCCTTCTCCTCTTTCCCTCAATTTTTCCCAGCATCAGGGCCTTTTCAAATGAGTCAGCTCTTCGCATCAGGTGACCAAAGTACTGGAGTTTCAGGTTCAACATCAGTCCTTCCAATGAACCCCCAGGACTGATCTCCTTTAGGATGGACTGGTTGGATCTCTTTTCAGTCCAAGGGACTCTCAAGAGTCTTCTCCAACACTGCAGTTCAAAAGCATCAATTCTTCTGCACTCAGCTTTCTTCACAGTCCAACTCTCACATCCATACATGACCACTGGAAAAACCACAGCCTTGACTAGATGGACCTTTGTTGGCAAAGCAATGTCTCTGCTTTTTAATATGCTATCTAGGTTGGTCATAACTTTCCTTACAATGAGTAAGAGTCTTTTAATTTCATGGCTGCAATCACCATCTGCAGTGATTTTGGAGCCCAGAAAAATAAAGTCAGCCACTAACTCCACTGTTTCCCCATCTATTTCCCATGAAGTAATGGGACCGGATGCCATGATCTTAGTTTTCTGAATGTTGAACTTTAAGCCAACTTTTTAACTCTCCTCTTTCACTTTCATCAAGAGGCTCTTTAGTTCTTCTTCACTTTATGCCATAAAGGTGGTATCATCTGCATATCTGAGGCCGTTGATATTTCTCCTGGCAATCTTGATTTCATCTTGTGCTTCCTCTAGCCCAGAGTTTTTCATGATGTACTCTGCATAGAAGTTAAATAAGTAGGGTGACAAAATACAGCCTTGACATACTCCCTTTCCTTTTTGGAACCAGTCTGTTGTTCCATGTCCAGTTCTAACTGTTGCTTCCTGACCTGCATACAGGTTTCTCAAGAGGCAGGTCAGGTAGTCTGGTATTCCCATCTCTTTCAGAATTTTCCAGTTTATTGTGATCCACACAGTCAAAGGCTTTGGCATAGTCAATAAAGCAGAAATAGATGTTTTTCTGGAACTCTCTTGCTTTTTCTACGGTCCAGCGGATGTTGGCAATTTGATCTCTGGTTTCTCTGCCTTTCCTAAAACCAGCTTGAACATCTGGAAGCTCACGGTTCATGTATTGCTGAAGCCTGACTTGGATAATTTTGAGAATTACTTTACTAGCGTGTGAGATAAGTGTAATTGTGTGGTAGTTTGAGGATTCTTGGCATTGCCTTTCTTCGGATTGGAATGAAAACTGACCTTTTCCAGTCCTGTGGCCACTGCTGAGTTTTCCGAATTTGCTGATATATTGAGTGCGGCACTTTCACAGCATCATCTTTTAGGATTTGAAATAGCTCAACTGGAATTCCATCACCTCCACGGGCTTTGTTTGTAGTGATGCTTCCTAAGGTCCACTTTACTTTACATTCCAGGATGTCTGGCTCTAGGTGAGTGATCACACCATCATGATTATATGGGTCATGAAGATACTTTTGTACAGTTCTTCTGTATATTCCTGCCATCTCTTCTTAATATTTTATGCTTCTATTAGGTCCATACCATTTCTGTCTTTTATTGAACCCATCTTTGCATGAAATGTTCCCTCAGTATCTCTAATTTTCTTGAAGAGATCTCTAGTCTCTCCCATTCTACTGTTTTCCTCTATTTCTTTGCATTGATCACTGAGGAAGGCTTTCTTATCTCTCCTTGCTATTCTTTTGAACTCTGCATTCAAATGGGTGTATCTTTCCTTTTCTCCTTTGCTTTTTGCTTCTCTTCTTTTCACAGCTATTTGTAAGGCCTCCTCAGACAGCCATTTTTCTTTTTTGCATTTCTTTTTCTTGGGGATGGTCTTGATCCCTGTCTCCTGTACAATGTCACGAACCTCCGTCCATAGTTCATCAGGCACTCTGTCGATCAGATCTAGTCTGTTAAATCTATTTCTCACTTCCACTGTATAATCATAAGGGATTTGATTTAGGTCATACCTGAATGGTCTAGTGGTTTTCCCCACTTTCTTCAGTTTAAGTCTGAATTTGGCAATAAGGAGTTCATGATCTGACCCATAGCTCCCGGTCTTGTTTTTGCTGACAGTATAGAGCTTCTGTATCTTTGGCTGCAAAGAATATAATCAATCTGATTATTCAGTGTTGACCATCTGGTGATGTCCATGTGTAGAGTCTTCTCTTGTATTGTTCGAAGAGGGTGTTTGCTATGACCAGTGTGTTCTCTTGGCAAAACTCTGTTAGTTTGCCCTGCTTCATTCTGTACTCCAAGGCCAAATTTGCCTGTTACTCCAGGTGTTTCTTGACTTCCTATTTTTGCATTCCAGTCCCCTATAATGAAAAGGACATCTTTTTTGAGTGTTAGTTCTAAAAGGTCTTGTAGGTCTTCATAGAACCATTCAGCTTCTTCAGCATTACGGTTGGGGCATAGATTTGGATTACCATGATATTGAACGGTTTGCCTCGGAAAGCAATTATCCTCCAATTAAAAAAAATTACAAATTCATTTCTCACAGTCCAAGATCAAGCTGCTGGCAGATTTAGTGTTCTGTGAGGGCTCTCTTCCTGGTTTGCAGATATGCCTTCTGACTGTGTGTTCACATAGGCCTTTCCTGGGTACATGTTCATGGACAGAGAAATCCTTCTAGTCTTCCTCTTCTTAGAAGGGACTAATCTCATCATGAGGGTCTATCTTATTGACCTAATCTAAACCTAATTATCTCCAAATTGTAGCCCACCAGGTTCCTCTGTCCATGGCATTTCCCAGGCAAAAATACTGAAGTGGGTTGCCATTTCCTTCTCCAGGGGATCTTCCCAACCCAGAGATCGAACCCTGGTGTCCTACATTGCAGGCAGACTCTTTACCATCTGAGATACCAGGGAAGGCCCCCTCAAACAGCATCACACTGGGGGCCAGCGCTTCATATATGAATTTTTAATATATGAACTTCAATATACGAATAAGTTTCAACATATGAATTTTAGCCCATAACAGGAACCTAACAGGTAAACAGATAATTATAATTAGTTTAATACAAACTAATTTAATTCCAAAAATAACACTTAACTGTGTTCAACAAATATTTATTAATAGACCATTAAAGGAAAGTAAATTTTTGACAGTGGGCAAATATCGAACAGATAGAGAATATTCTCCATGTTATACAAAATGAGCAAACATGCTCTGAGATGATAATTTGTCTAAGATCAAAAACTGAGGGAGACAGGATTTACATATGAATCTACCTAACTTCAGGGCTCCCCAGGTGGTGCTAGTGGTACAGAACTTGCCTGCCAATGCAGAAGACTTAAAAGATGACAGTTTGATTTCTGAGTCGGGAAGATCCCCTGGGGAGGGCACGGCAACCCACTCCAGCATTCTTGCTGGACAGAGGAGCTGGGCGGGCTACAGTCCATCGGGTCACAAAGAGTTGGACACAACTGAAGCGACTTAACACACACGTACTACCTAACTTCAAAATCCAGCCATTTTCCACTGGAACAGGAGAGCTGTAACCAAGGACAACAGCCTCTCCCACTGCCTCTCCTAGGGTGTGTGCAGCATGGCCTTCCCTACCAAGAAAGAGAGTAGCCTCCAAAGCCAGGTGCAAACACACATAGCACACACAACCTTTCTCTGTGTAGGAGGTGACTAAAGCCTGGATGGGATGCTGATACAATAAAGGCAGGTCAGGGAACGAACTGAGAGCACATATCCTAGACCAGTTTGTCTCACCTGGAAAAAGAGAACCTTCCTCTCAGGATGATAGCAGATCCATCAATTTCATCGCTAAACATACTATGACTATAATTCTCAAATAAATTCATAATGCTGAGTAGAGAATAAAAATGCAAACATTTTTGAAATATAAAATCAATATAAAAAAAGTATTTTAGTGTTGAAGCAAACAAAGCCAGGATGGCAACACTGATCCATTCATCTTTCTTCAGCTCTAAAAGAGTCAGTGTTATTCAGGAAATATCAAGATGTAGCAAAACTTTAAGGGTATACATCTGTTCTAGCACTGTGCACAGTAGGTTTTTAATAAATGTGCTGTGGATGAATGGATGGACAAATGGCTAAATGCAGAAAAGAATGAATTAATATTCACATTACTTTATCATTTTTGGAATGTATTATTAAATGTCTTATTTTACTTAGGAATTTAAAATTATTTCTTCACCTTTCAATTAAACATCTATCTGTATTTAATTCTAAGCCTAATTTGTATGATAGTTAAAAGGTCTAAATTTTACCTTTTTAGAAACAAAACAACTACACACTATAATTCTACTTGCAATTTTTAAGATCTGAGGTTCATAAAAATACTACATTTAAAAGGAATTTGGGGAAAACAAATTACTGAGAAGAAAAAAAATTGTGTATATATGATATGATAGTAGAAGAGATGTTAAAAGCTAGGTAAATTTGCTGATTAGTGGTGCAAATTGGGAAGGATAAAAGAAAAAGAGGAAAGCAAAGATCTTCATTTCAATGTACTATTTACGTCATTTCAGTGATAATACAGAGAGTTTCACACAACAATGACTACTCCATTGTACTTTCTGGTCATTATCTATCTCTTGTTTCATAATCTTATTTTGTAAAACTTCTATCTTGCTGGTGTTTTTATAATCCAACTTAAATCATTTTGGGGGAAAAAACGTCATATACACATACATGTGTGCATCTTGGGTCAATGTCTGTCTGACAGTCTCTGTCTCTTTATGTGTCTCTCTTTCCTTCTCTCTCTCTAAATTCTATATATATTATATAGAGATGAGACAATTCTTATGCTAGCTAAATATTTATTTACAAGTTAAACTCTTTTATGTATTTCATATTGTAGTCACAAAATATCTCATGCTCATATAGATGTGAGAAAATCACCTCTGTGGAAAATTCACTTTAATTAATGAGTCTTTGGGTTTTTCAGCACTTGGTTTGCACCTTAGTGATGTGTATGAAAGTGTGGACAGGAGAACTCAGGTATGACGAAGTCTCACAATGTCAGGTGGTCCTGGCTGATTTCCTCCTTTTACTCCTTTCTCAATCTTGAACCAATCAGTTGTTCCATACATGGTTCTAATTGTTGCTTCTTGACCAACATATAAGTACCTCAGGAGACAGGTAAGATGGTCCGGTATTTCCTTCTCTCTAAAAGCGTTCCACAGTTTGTTACAATCCAAACAGTCAAAGGCTTTAGTGTAGCCAATGAAACAGAGGTAGACGGTTTTCTGGAACTCCCTTGCTTTCTCTATGATCCAGTCAATGTTGGCAATTTGCTCTCTGGTTCCTCTTCCTTTTCTAAATTAAGCTTGGACATCTGGAAGTTCTTGGTCCACATAATGTTTAAGCCTAGCATGCAAGATTTTAAGCATGAGCTCACATGATTCATACTAAGCACTTAAAAGACAATTTCATATTTTCCTGCTTTTATTTTCCCTGACTTTTACTTTCGATGAATTAAAACCATTCCAGACACAGTAGGCACTCAATATATACTTCTTGAATAAGTGAATTACTACTACTATTAGCAATTCTATTGAAGACTGAGAAAAGATCATGGGATTTGCCCATTAGACACTAATTGGTGCATTTAGAGATTGCTTAAATGCCTAGGGGTTTTGAACACTTGAAGGAAAGTCAGTTACTTTCCTTCACTTACAAAGCCAGTCAAAGGGTTTTGGTGAGGACATTCTAAATCAAGTAGCATTGTAGTGTACAGAGTTTCTTCAAGTTTTATTGGTTGTTTTTTTTATTCTGAGTGTTAAAGATAATGGCTTCCAGCTAGAAGATAAAAATCTGTTTTATTGACATTAATTTTTTTTTAATTTGCTTTATTTAGAGTTTTTACAGTGTATTACCCCTTCATGTATCACTGCCTTGTCGTGGTGAAGGGGCTTGCATAACTCAATGAAGCTATTAGCCATGCCATGTAGGGCTACCCAAGGACAGGTCCTAGTGGAGAGTTCTGACAAAATGTGATCCACTGGAGGAGGGAATGGCAAACCACTCCAATATACTAGCCCTGAGAACCCCATGAACTGTATAAAGAGGCAAAAAGATATCACACCGAAAAATGAGACCCCAGGTCGGAAGGTATCCAATATGCTACTGGGGAAAAGCGGAGGACAACTATTAATAGCTCTAGAAAGAATGAAGCAGATTGGCCAAAGCAGACACAATGATCAGTTGTGGATGTGTCTGGTGATGAAAGTAAAATTTGATGCTATAAAAACAGTCTTGCACAGGAAACTGGGATGTTAGGTCCATGACTCAAGGTAAATTGCACATGGTCAAGCAGGAGATAGAAGAGTAAACAAATGAACAGGAACGGGTGAATTTAATTCAGATGACCATCAACACAGTGTATTATCTTCAGTCCCTTGAGTCAAGGAATTTGGTTACTACTACCCCATTTTGTTCAGTCACTAAGCCATGTCCAACTTTTGTGATCCCATGGACTGCAGCATACCAGGCCCCTTTGTCCTTCACTATCTCCCAGAGTTTGCTCAAATGCATGTCCACTGAGTTGGTGATGCTATCTAACCATTTCATCCTCTGCTATCCCCTTCTCCTTTTGCCTTCAATTTCTCCCAGAATCAGAGTCTTTTCCAATGAGTCAGCTCTTCGCATCAGGTGTCCAAAGTATTGGAACTTCAGTTTCAGCAACAGTTCTTCCAATGAATATTCAGGGTTGAGTTCCTTTAGGACTGACTGATTTGATCTCCTTGCAGTCCAAGGGACTTTACATGACTACTGGAAAAATCATAGCTTTGACCATACTGACCTTCATTGGTAAAGTGATCATTAAAGATGCACAAATGGAGATTCAGAGTTGAGTGACCTTTATGGCATGAGTTCAGTGGCTTAAGTTCATAAGTCATATCCTGAGGTCTTTGTGAAGTTTTGAGAATACTGTTCTTTCCTCAAAATCCAACTTGGACCAGAGAACATCCATCCTCCTGCTAGTCCAGTGCCAGTGGCAGATGCTAATAGTTCACCTGCTCCCTGTAAGCTGCCACAGAAAAATCTGCCATTTTCTTGGAAAATATCAGGAAAGTCTTCTTTGAAAGCTTTCCTGTAAAGAAGGTACAAGCTTTAACTTCTGGTCTCAACCCACTGGTTAAATAGAAAAATTCATCTCCATACTGGTATACTATAAATTTGTACCACTGTCTGTGGTGTTGGGCTGCTTGAATTTACATCATAGTTTTACCCCTAACTAGATGCACACTAAAAAGTAATGTTCAAAATTCTCCAAGCAAGGCTTCAGCAATACCTGAACCGTGAACTTCCAGATGTTCAAGCTGGTTTTAGAAAAGGCAGAGGAACCAGAGATCAAATTGCCAACATCCGCTGGATCATCAAAAAAGCAAAGAGTTCCAGAAAAACATCTATTTCTGCTTTATTGACTATGCCAAAACCTTTGACTGTGTGGATCACAACAGACTGTGGAAAATTCTGAAAGAGATGGGAATACCAGACCACCTGACCTGCCTCTTGAGAAACCTGTATGCAGGCCAGGAAGCAGCAGTTAGAACTGGACATGGAACAACAGACTGGTTCCAAATAGGAAAAGGAGTACATCAAGGCTGTATATTGTCACCCTGCTTATTTAACTTATATGCAGAGTACATCATGAGAAATGCTGGGCTGGAAGAAGCACAGGCTGGAATCAAGATTGCCAGGAGAAATATCAATAACCTCAGATATGCAGATGACACCACCCTTACGGCAGAAAGTAAAGAAGAACTAAAGAGCCTCTTGATGAAAGTGAAAGAGGAGAGTGAAAAAGTTGGCTTAAAGCTCAACATTCAGAAAACGAAGATCATGGCATCTGGTCCCATCACTTCATGGGAAATAGATGGCGGAAACAGTGGCTGACTTTATTTTGGGGGGCTCCAAAATCACTGCAGATGGTGACTGCAGCCATGAAATTAAAAGACGCTTACTCCTTGGAAGGAAAGTTATGATCAACCTAGATAGCATATTGAAAAGCAGAGACATTACTTTGCCAACAAAGGTCTGTCTAGTCAAGGCTATGGTTTTTCCTGTGGTCATGTATGGATATAAGAGTTGGACTGTGAAGAAAGCTGAGCGCCAAAGAATTGATGTTTTTGAACTGTGGTGTTGGAGAAGACTCTTGAGAGTCCCTTGGACTGAAAAGAGATCCAACCAGTCCATCCTAAAGGAGATCAGTCCTGGGTGTTCACTGGAAGGACTGATACTGAAGCTGAAACTCCAATACTTTGGCCATACTGACGCAAAGATACTGATGCAAAGAGCTGACTCATTTGAAAAGACCCTGATGCTCGGAAAGATTGAGGGTAAGAGAAGGGGACGACAGAGGATGAGATGGTTGGATGGCATCACCGACTCAATGGACATGAGTTTGTGTAAACTCTGGGAGTTGGTGATAGACAGGGAGGCCTGGCGTGCTGCAGTTCATGGGGTCACAAAGAGTAGGACACGACTGAGCAACTGAAGTAAGTAAGTGAGATGCACAACCTTGGACATGTTATTCATGTCTCTGAGACTAGTTTCTCATCTTTAAAATGGGGAATTTAGAAAATAACACCTACTCTATAAGCTTTTCACTATGATTAAATGAGGTACCATATAAACAGCACTTGGCACACTTAGAACTTAAAATATAATGAACACTCAGTACACATTCATTACTATTCAGCAATACATGATATTCCAGTCTGACAGAGGAAGCAACCCAGGTCCAGAACGATCAAGACACTTAGCATATAGAGATCAAACATCACTTTGTAACAGTAACCATGCTTTCATTATGGGGAAAAAACACTCAAAATAATGACTGAATTTTTCATTGAATGCAAGTGTCACATTCACTCCATTGATTCTAAATTATTTATTTGTAAATCAATGTACACTTTGAGTTTATAAACTGGAATGATGGGGCAGAACATTAGACTCATAGTTGAGATTCAACAATCTTAAACATAAGAAAATAAGGGAGTTTATAAACACACAGAAAAAAAGGCCTTTTTAAAACATACAAATATGTATTCTCACATATCCTCATAACAATTAATATATAAATGAGATTAATTTGCCTCCTTCCAGAGTAGAAGAACTACAAGTTTAGTTTTCATAACTAAATAGACAGTATTTCCTTTTTTAGAAAGTACATGTCATCTCCTAAATGTAAGAATTTTCTATTTTTTACTTCCTCCTGCTCTTTTGTTTCTTTTAATAGTAGTTCTCAACATTAGTTGAGAATTTCAGGGTTTTTTTTTTTAAGCTCTACAGATAAGTAAACACAAAGCTCAAACTGAGAATCACTAGCTTACCAGATGTCTTTCAAACAAGTGATGAACATCTTTGCCTTGACTGCTATCTGTAAATTGTTTTTGTTATTTTTTTTACTACAAATCATCATTTGGCTTACTCTTGAAAGTCAATCTTGACTTTCTAAACAAGTTAGTTTTATTTCCCTTGATACTAAACACTTTTGTGAGAGTTCCATTCTCTTAATTTGCCTAATAAAGTTAGGTGAGAGTTCCATTCCATTAATTTTCCCAATAAAGTTAGGTGGGATAAGTTACGTAAAAAGACCACACAATACCCAGCATTCAATTATAGTACTAGAAAAAAAGAAGGACATACAGGGTATAGTTTAGAGCTCTGCAGTATTTTTTAAGAAGTTAGGTATGATGTTAGTATTTGAGTTAAAATTATAAATTAATGACAAAAGTACTATGATTTCTTGAAAACTGACACAAGAAATAAAACTGTATGATGTTAAAATATTTGATACAACCATAAAGTTATTCTGAAATTTTTTATATTCAATATATGAAACCTTCAGGTAAACATACTAGATTCAGACATCAATCCTAAAGTAAATCTGTCCTGAATATTCATTGGAAGGACTGATGTTGAAGCTGAAACTCCAAAACTTTGGCCACCTGATGCAAAGAACTGACTCATTTGAAAAGACCTGATGCTGGGAAAGATTGAAGGTGGGAGGAGAAGGGGACGACAGAGGATGAGATGGTTGGATGGCATCACCGACTCAATGGGCATGAGTTTGAGTAAACTCTGGGAGTTGGTGATGGACAGGAAGGCCTGGCATGCTGCAGTCCATGGGGTCTCAAAGAGTAGGACTGAGCAACTGAACTGAACTGATGGAATAATGAGGAGAAAGAACAAGACAAGCATGGGAAACTTGACCTGGTTAAACTGACAGTGAACAAAGTACAACACAACATATCCTTCAAAGGCAATAATTTTATTTCCTAGGTTATATAATAGTGCCCTTTTTTGTGTACCCTGTGAGAACAGTGGAATGAAAGAGTTTCAGGCACTCTGAGAGGAAGTGGAGGAGAAAGACACACTCAACAGTCAAGACTCCTCACTCCTCATTTACATGTTTTCTGTCCTTTCAATATCTTAGTTTACAAACTGTTTACATGACAAAAATATTGAACTACATTGCCAATCTTCCTACCCTACCATAACCTTTCTATAGAGTAGGACTCCTCTACTCGGAAAAACATAAGAGTATGGTTAGAAAATGGAATCCAACAAGGACCCTAAGGATTTGAAACTAAATCAGGTTCACAGATACAGGTAACAGAAGTTAAGATAATATTTTGATCTGTCTCCTTCAAGCAACTGAAGTTATTAAGGGGAATCTTACACAGAGTAGAAAACATTCAGCATTGAAACACTGGTTCATTCACCTATTTAAACAATTGGGGATTTTCACAATGAATCATGTGTTGAATGACTGGCAGCCTCAAAGAGGGATAAGATACAGTACCTGAAAGTTTTAATGAGGGTTGGTCCTTGGCCTTCTGTTCTTTTCTCTTTCTTTCACCTTTTAATTCATAAGGTGATGCTCACTAATTTGACGTCTCTTCAGATGATTTTTAAACTCCTCTGGTCCAACTTCTTTTCATCAACTTTACCCTCAAGCTAGCCATGATAACTACTTGTATCATTAACAACACAAACTCTAGGTGTGAGGTACCTAGATCCTGGTCCTAGATGTTCCACTCTATTTACTGTGGGGTCTTAATAGAGCAAGGTACTTAACATCTCAAATCTCAATTTCCCCACCTATAAAATGGGAATAATAATATCGACCTCAAGAGTTACAAAAAGAATTCCATGAGATAAACACAATGGTAAAATCTTGGCTAATGGAAAGAACTCAGCAAATGTTAGCTATCTTTTCTATCAATATCTATCAATATCCCTCATTCCTATTAATTTCAGCCTCATTCCTGAACATCAAAATTAGCTTTGTTACTTCCTACTATGTTTTTCTGTCTTCTATCCTTTACCATATCCTGGATATTCCTCTTTTGAAGCATTAAAAAAAAAACCCTAACTCTCCATTTTTTTTTTCTCATTGATGCCTGTGTGCAATATTTATAGAGTATACAGAGGTCCAGCTATCATGTTTCTAAATTTTTTTAAATTATAAATCAACCTATCACCTGTTAAATAAATACGTTCTACACTCCCATCTTGAAAAACTATACCTTAGAAATGCCCTAGAAGAAGAGGTTTAAATTTAGATTTATCAGGTGCCTCTAGGTTCTGGACCAGAAAGTCTGAGCAAAAGGGAGAATCAAGGCCTAGACTTTGAACCCTGGCCTCTACTTCCAGCCACGACCCACCTCCTTTCCCCACCTCCATACCTCTGTGGGTTCTCTTCCCACCAGTTTCCCTTACAGCCATCTTTGAAAACTTACCCAACCATCAAGGACATTTCAAACACTTCCTTCTCCAAATTTCCCTTGAGCCAGATATGATCTCATCCTCCTCTGAGTATCCAGATTATTTTGTCTCTATATATTCTAATGACACTAATGGCATTTTGTCTTGCACTTTTATCATTACCTATGTGTTTGTCTTCCTAGTTAAAGGCAGCTTCTAATCCATCAGTGATTCTCTGTGCTCAGTGTTAACAGCATGTAAAAACCTACTGATCAGCCTTTTAAGAAAAAAAAAACCCTCTGAGCTCCACCCTGAACAAAGCAGAATGTGGAATGAAGAAGCAGGCATGGTTATTTTTTAAAACTCTACTGCTAATATTGAGTTGATAAGAGCTATATAAAGTTATATATTCTTTGGGCTTCCCAGGTGGCACTAGTGATAAAAGAACCTGCCTGACAATACAGGAGATGTAAGAGACACAGATTCAATCTCTGGGTCAGGAAGATCCCCCAAAGGAGGGAATGGCAACCCACTCCAGTATTCTGAAAAATCTCATGGACAGAGCAACCTGGCAGGCTACAGTCCATAGGGTCACAGAGTTGTACATGACTGAATGCGCACCCATATATTCTTTGCAGGGCAAGGTCTATAAACACATTCTTCTGAATTGAATTTAACCTAATCCATGTTTTTCCCACTGCAAAACACTTTCTGGTCCACAGGCTGCATGTAACTCTTAGACTTACTGAAAAAAATTACCAGTGCTGAAGAATGATGGTCACTTATGCTCTAGAATTATGCAAAAGGAGACATACACAGAATTAATATTATTCTGGATCAAGTTGTCTCCTTTACCTTTATCTCTGCATTTATTCTGTATGGTACATCTTATTGACAACATAATGCACTTCTTAAAGGCATGGTCAGCATGTTATTCCTAATATTTAGCATAATATGTGGCACACAATGGGCATGAAATAAAAATTTAATGAATGGGTGAATGAATAAGCCAAATGCATGGATAGAAATTACAAGCCAGCAGGAATTCAGAAACGATTTCAGTTGTTTGGTAGACTGAATAATGACTCCCTTAAAAGATACCCACCTCCTCATCCCTGGAACCTGTGACTATTACCTCAAATGGCAAAAAAAAAAAAAGGGATCACCGATGTGATTATTTTAAGGTGAAGAGACTAATCATATGCATCCTTATAATAGGGAGGGAAAGGGAGATTTGATATACACAAAGGAAGAGACAGCAATGTGACCTCGGAGGCAGAGGATAGAATGATGCAACCACAAAGTAAGGAACGCTGGTGGCTGCCAGAAGCTGGAGGAGGCAAAGAACAGATTCTTCCCTAGAGCCTCCGGGGAGACGGCCCCTCTGCTTACACCCCGACTTCAGCTCAATGAACTGATTTTGGACTTTTGCCCCCAGAACTGTAAGTGAATAAATTTCGGTTGTTTTAAGCCATCAAGTTTGTGGTAATTATAGCAGCCACAGGAAACAAACACAAGACAGAAAACTTATATCCAGAGAGGTAAATTACTTTTTCCAAAGCCCCAAGTTAGGGCAGAACTGGGCTTTTGATAGAGATTTCCTGACTCCTTCAAGTACTCTTATTTTTTCCATTTTACTATGCTACCTGTTACATATTTAAAAGCCCACAGAGGCCTCTAACTCTTTGATTTAAATCTGAGTAACAATTAGAGCCTCATCTATGACCACAGAATGGAAACTGTAAAAATTATAAATCTCTCATGCCAATCTTATCAGCAGCTTATCTGGTTTAACAAAAAAAAAAAAAAGTCATCTGACAAACTTGTTGCTAATATCAGGTCCAAAAAGATACTCAGGACAAATATTTCACTAAACCACATGTAATCAATACGTGCTCAATCACTAAGTCACATCTGACTCTTTTGCAACCTCATGGACTGTAGCCCACCAGGCTCCTTTGTCCATGGGATTCTGCAGGCAAGAATACTGGAGTGGGTTGCCATTTCCTTCTCCAATGTAATCAGTATACAACAATAATGGTGGGGGTGGGAGAGGCACTCACATTGGGAGTGGGATAGAGCAGGAAGCTCTATAATACACTAAGAAAGAGGAAAGATGTAATTCCATTTGCTCAGAAGTGAGCAATACTGGAAACTGTGTTAGAACCTGAAAATGGTAGTCTTTCTCATCAGTGTGGAAAGAAACTATACACACCAGAGTTTACAGAGACATTCACAAAAGGGTAGTTTACAAGTTCAAGTTGAGCAAAAATTACAAATTTATGTGTAATAATTCTTAAAAAACACTAGATCCTTTACTATGTTTTTTCACAATTATACCTTTTAGGTACCAATATAACAGTCATGACATATTTTCCAAGCAAGGAAACTGGGACAAAGAGAGATTTAATGAATAACAGAAAGATGACAGAGGTAACGCCTGTTTCCAGAGCTTATGTTTAAGTCTCTGGGCTTTTACTAGTATATTCAAATATGGATTTTGATCATTTCTCATTAATAGATAAGGTAACAAAGTATTCAAAGAGATATGGGTCTATTTAGATCTGATGAGCGTGAACTTTTTTTTCACAGGAGTTGTGGGGAGGGGTAGAGAATACTAAAGAATACAAAGAAGGCAGAAATATCAAACGTTCTTGCCTCAGACATTGGTTAAGAGCATATAACCACAACAGGATATAAACATTTCCTTAATGATCCTACAGTTATAACAAGCAAAATAAACAATCGAACCTTCACATGTCCCTAGTCCCTAAGGACCTCAGGTTTACCTAGTTTAAGAATTAGTCACTCATTTAGACTGGAGCAAATCTCTATGGATTCAGGCAGTTCGCTATCACCTAACGTGTTATAGCACTGTTGTTGGTGGATGTTACCCCACAGGAAGCTGGACCATTGCATCATTCAGGGTAAAGACATACTTGTTATGCATGTGACAAAGAAAAACCTACCCTAAGACGTCCCACAGAGAGCTGTGAAAGACATGCAGTGCTTGTCTATTCCACATCTGTTCTTTTCATGATCTTGAGAAAATGAACATTCTTACAGATATGAAAGGAACCCTGTATGACTAGGTATGTGCCAAAGTAAGACATCACTCTGTCCAGCAAATATCATACTGCAACACTGTCAAGCCAAAAACATCTTTAATGGAGACACAGACAGTTTAAGATCCCAATTTAATCTTTATGAAGACATTACCTATTATATTAACATGCTTATAAGTTAACCATTTTAAATAAGAAGAACTGAAAACTTACAGATTGAAAAGTCTTAAGGTTTTAAACCAGTTGTTTATACATACTGTATATGAAGTGCTCAGACATCAAGGACATAAAAAGTTAAGTGTTAATAATACAGTAAGCAAAAATTACATGAGTTTTTAAAAGTTTAAAGGAAGATGATCCAATAAATTGTAAACTAACTTTAAAAAATCTCCTGCTTAATCACAACTCAAAATTCTTTTAACTTTTTGTTTTCTTAAAGAAAAAAGAAATTTTTCTGTTTTCTTAAAGAAAAAAGAAATTTTTCTATTTTCTTTTCTTAAATATACTATGCATTTTTTATAAGGAGGGAGGTAGCTTATAAGTAGGAGAAGGCAATGGCATCCCACTCCAGTACTTTTGCCTAGAAAATCCCATGGATGGAGGAGCCTGGTAGGCTGTAGTCCATGGGGTCGCTAAGAGTCGGACACGACGGAGCAACTTCCCTTTCACTTTCATGCATTGGAGAAGGAAATGGCAACCCACTCCAGTGTTCTTGCCTGGAGAGTCCCAGGGACGGGCGAGCCTGGTGGGCTGCCGTCTATGGGGTCACACAGAGTCGGACACGACTGAAGTGACTTAGCAGTAGCAATAGCTTATAAGCATTGCAACAGAGAGAGGTCGAAGGTACTAAAACAAAAAAAGGATGCATCTCTGCTTCTACCACTTTGCTAGCTAATGCCATCCCAAATTTAGAGACTTTTCTGCCTTTAGGGAACTCAGCGTGTGACTGCAAGTCTTGCAAACAATAAGCACCCTACCGCAAAGTTTATTTTTCAAGGGACAGACAAGCAACCCTAGAAAGAGAAAAAACATTTCAATGCATAGAACTAAATAGAGGAAAAGAACATCTCAAAATCATCATTCAGAAGTAAGGAGAACAGAAAGTCAACAAATGAGCACATAAGAAGAAATGAAGGGAAGGGATATGATTTTCCAGAGACTGAGCAGCTTGGTTTTGCTCAAATGTTTTCAACAGCTTCCCCACCCTCCAAGACAGTACCACCATCATCAGCCTCCTCTCAAAGCCTTTCATTCTTCACTTGTTTGGTTCCATTGATATGCTAGGCAGCATACTAGAAGATTTTTTCTCTTGGGCTGTAATTTGTGGACTCCTGGTTTGATTCTCGTTTGTCTAACTGTCTTCTTTCTTTCCTCTTTTATCAGTGAGCAAGAATCTGATTCCATTTAATTCTGTACAAGGAATTTTTATTAATGTAGTCAACTACTCTGAATACTTATCAAGGAGAATGAGAATAACTGATTTACAGGATCTCTAGTATTGATTCACTTATGTTTCTTTGGTTGAACTTGTACAGCTTTAAATATTATCATTATTATTATAAAAATACTATATTTAACATCCTTATAACCAGTTTGGAGTAATTCGTTTGTAAAAGATCCTTAAGGAAGTACCTTCATCTTATAATAAATGATTTTGGATCTTGTTGAGACTTAATATGCTAGTGTCATATCAATTTTCACATCCTCAATAGGGCACTTGTATTTTCTGAGGCAGACAGTAGGACTTGGATGGCTGTATATTACTGTTTATGAGCCTTATCCTTTACTGCAAATCAAGTGTTTATTCCACTCCTGAACTTAATTAGCAGTAAGTAAGCAACTAGAAGTAACACAGCCAACTACTTTATTTTATATCAAAAGAAAAAAAAATCAGAAAGATGCCCTTACCTCTTACAGAGCTATTACTAAGACAATGTCCAGCATTAAAAGATAAGTTCCATAATTGACAGAGGTAGCAGATGTCAGAGGAGCCCACGAAGGCTTCACAGAACCATCAAATTGGATTCATATCTTGAAAGATGAACAAAGACATTTCCCAAGATACAGAGAAGTGCAGAGTATTGGGGAAAAGCACTCTCAGCAATTAGAAAGGTGCATTTAAAGGTCTAAAGGCAGAAAAGCAGGACCTGTGGAAGGCACACAGCTCCATGTGGTGATCAGAACAGAGTTCAGGGCTTATTCAGGAGAAAGAGGAAGATAAATCTGGAAAGGGTACATACACAGGTATACATCAGGTAGGGGTGATGGACAGCCACTGATAATTCTTAAACAGGGCAGTGACTTGATTAGATTTAGGCTGAAGGAAGCATAATCTCATAGTAGAAAACAGACTTGCTACCAGGAAGTTCAGAGCCAACTCCATTCCTTTTCTGCAACTTTACAGAACCTGAGTATATGTAGTAAAGGTGTTTATCCAATTTTCCTTTCTTTATTTCTTTTCTTTTTCGTGTGTTTTATTTTTTAAACTTATTATTAGATCCCAAATCCTGTTTGGAGTTAGGCAGCATAAAAGAAAAAGAAAGGTAGGAAGGCAGATGGCTAAGCGGATTATCAATTCTTCCAACAGAAGGGAAAATGAACTCTTCTTTGACATGTTTTATTGAAATTCAGAAATTCAATAACACTCATTATCTAACACAAGTTATGGTATATATTCTTTTTCCCCTATCTATAATTGGCTTCCTGACTTTTCCTACTAATTGCTAGGTCCTTTAACTGAAATACAATTACCTTTAAAGTCTGTTTACCTATATACTGTTTCACTTTAAACATAAAGCCAAAATAAGATACGTTCACTCAATTCTCCATTAAAAAATTAAGCACAACCTACCAACAGTATTCTTCACAGAGCTAGAACAAATAACTTCACAATTTGTATGGAAATACAAAAAACCTCGAATAGCCAAAGCGATCTTGAGAAAGAAGAATGGAACTGGAGGAATCAACCTACCTGACTTCAGGCTCTACTACAAAGCCACAGTCATCAAGACAGTGTGGTACTGGCACAAAGACAGAAATATACATCAATGGAACAAAATAGAAAGCCCAGAGATAAATCCACGCACGTATGGACACCTTATCTTTGACAAAGGAGGCAAGAATATACAATGGATTAAAGACAATCTCTTTAACAAGTGGTGCTGGGAAAACTGGTCAACCACGTGTAAAAGAATGAAACTAGAACACTTTCTAACACCATACACAAAAATAAACTCAAAATGGATTAAAGATCTAAACATAAGACCAGAAACTATAAAACTCCTAGAGGAGAACATAGGCAAAACACTCTCTGACATACATCACAGCAGGATCCTCTATGACCCACCTCCCAGAATATCGGAAATAAAAGCAAAAATAAACAAATGGGACCTAATTAACCTTAAAAGCTTCTGCACATCAAAGGAAACTATCAGCAAGGTGAAAAGACAGCCTTCAGAATGGGAAAAAATAATAGCAAATGAAGCAACTGACAAACAACTAATCTCAAAAATATACAAGCAACTCCTACAGCTCAACTCCAGAAAAATAAATGACCCAATCAAAAAATGGGCCAACGAACTAAATAGACATTTCTCCAAAGAAGACATACAGATGGCTAACAAACACATGAAAAGATGCTCAACATCACTCATTATCAGAGAAATACAAATCAAGACCACTATGAGGTACCATTTCACACCAGTCAGAATGGCTGCGATCCAAAAGTCTACAAATAATAAATGTTGGAGAGGGTGTGGAGAAAAGGGAACCCTCTTACACTGTTGGTGGGAATGCAAACTAGTACAGCCACTATGGAGAACAGTGTGGAGATTCCTTAAAAAAATGGAAATAGAACTGCCTTATGATCCAGCAATCCCACTGCTGGGCATACACACCGAGGAAACCAGAAGGGAAAGAGACACGTGTACCCCAATGTTCATCGCAGCACTGTTTATAATAGCCAGGACATGGAAGCAACCTAGATGTCCATCAGCAGATGAATGGATAAGAAAGCTGTGGTACATATACACAATGGAGTATTACTCAGCCATTAAAAAGAATACATTTGAATCAGTTCTAATGAGGTGGATGAAACTGGAGCCTATTATACAGAGTGAAGTAAGCCAGAAGGAAAAACACCAATACAGTATACTAACGCATATATATGGAATTTAGAAAGATGGTAACAATAACCCTGTGTACGAGACAGCAAAAGAGACACTGATGTATGGAACAGTCTTATGGACTCTGTGGGAAAGGGAGAGGGTGGGAAGATTTGGGAGAATGGCATTGAAACATGTAAAATATCATGTATGAAACGAGATGCCAGTCCAGGTTCAATGCACGATACTGGATGCTTGGGGCTAGTGCACTGGGACGGCCCAGAGGGATGGTATGGGGAGGGAGGAGGGAGGAGGGTTCAGGATGGGGAGCACATGTATACCTGTGATGGATTCATTTTGATATTTGGCAAAACTAATACAATTATGTAAAGTTTAAAAACAAAATAAAATTAAAAAAAAAAGATATGTGCACACAAAAAAAATTAAGCACAATATTACAGGCACAAAGATATATATATATATATATATATATATATGTAATTAAAAAACCATGAAAACAATGCAAAAACAATTGTCACAGCATATACTCTTATTTTCTTAAAGCAGTTTTTAAAATATCTCTAACTATAATGCTTATTTAATACAACATATAATGAGGGAAGACAAGACTTTAAGAAGAATTATTTCACAGTCACTGGATTAATAATTTATTATGACAGTATGCACTAAATGATAGTAACATTTCCAAAATGTCCACGTCCTTGAACACACTGGGCAAATATCTGGGGTCCCAGTGACAAACCAAACAAGTACTACAATGACGTGCAATATTTTTCCTATCAGATAGAGACTTTTAAAAGAGAGGTTCAAGGTAAAATTTTGACTTTGCCTATTTGCAAAGCAGTCTTAGATCTCCAGAAAGCACTCAAAATCTCAAGATCAGAAATATATTAAAGTCATGACAAATCAGTTTATCTACATTTTCTAAGACTTCCTTAAAAATCACTGCAGATGGTGACTGCAGCCATGAAATTAAAAGACGCTTACTCCTTGGAAGGAAGGTTATGATCAACCTAGATAGCATACTAAAAAGCAGAGACATTACTTTGCCAACAAAGGTCCGTCTAGTCAAGGCTATGGTTTTTCCTGTGGTCATGTATGGATGTGAGAGTTGGACTGTGAAGAAAGCTAAGTGCCAAAGAATTGATGCTTTTGAACTGCAGTGTTGGAGAAGACTCTTGAGAGTCCCTGGGACTACAAGGAGATCCAACCAGTACATTCTAAAGGAGATCAGTCCTGGGTGTTCTTTGGAAGGAATGATGCTAAAGCTGAAACTCCAGTACTTTGGCCACCTCATGCGAAGAGTTGACTCATTGGAAAAGACCCTGATGCTGGGAAGGATTGGGGACAGGAAGAGAAGGGGACGACAGAGGATGAGATGGCTGGATGGCATCATCGACTCAATGGACATGAGTTTGAGTGAACTCCGGGAGTTGGTGATGGACAGGGAGGCCTGGCATGCTGCAATTCATGAGGTCGCAAAGAGTCAGACAGGACTGAGTGACTGAACTGAAGGAAACCTTTCTTTAGAATCATGCCAAATAGTGAAACAGTGTAGCTGTTAGAACATTCAAGTTCTTGTTGTTAGAGGGTACTCACCAGAAAATGGGCATAATATGTATAATGTATTTCTATGTTTCCTTAACTAGTTTATGGGATTCCCGGGTGGCTCAGTGGTAGAGAATCCACCCGCCAATGAAGGAGACATTGGATTCGATCCATGGGTCAGGAAAATTCCCTGGAGAAGGAAATGGCAACCCACTTCAGTATTCTTGCCTGGGAAATTCCATGGACAGAGGAACCTGGCTGCCTACAATCCATGGGTTGCAAAAGAGTTGGACACAACTTATTGACTAAAAAACAGCAACAACTCGTGTATAAAAATCATGTCAGTAACAGCTGAAGACTGCAAAAGAATCATGCCAGTTTATCTGAAATTACAGTGAGAAAGAAGTAATATTCACAATTCTTAATGTTTACTTATTGAGTCACACTTTTAAACACCTTCATAGTTTAAATATGATGATGAAAATCTAAGCCAAATAAGCCATGGTTAATAAATACTTGTTTTACATTGATCTTTTCATGAATGCAGTTACAAAACAACGCTGAACTTTTTGAAGATACATATGCAAAATTGGGTACATCTGCAAAATACACATGGACAGCCTTTTGTTTATAGGATTATGTGGACATTTATAGAGTATTTTTTTCCTCTGGGTACTTTGGAGCTGGCTCCTCAGAATACCAAAGAATGTGTGTGTACATGTGTGCCCATGTGTGATTGTTTTGCAACACTACAATGATTTTTAGGGATTAGAATTATGTAGGGCTACATATGCTCCAATAAATAACACTCAAAATGTTTTACCTTCTGTGATTTTCTATTTATTTCTTAATTTTTAACTGTCATCTTTTGAGAATGGCAAAATTATTACGGCAAATTCTAACTCCAGAGGAAATTCCCCAGCTCGGCCAGTTGCCAGTGGAGCTATAATATCAGTAATGAAGAGAAAGTTTTCTTAGAAGTTAAAAGTCTGGAAGAAAAGGTTAATTATGTAGAGCTGCCTGACAAGCAACCATCTATCATAAAAGGAAAGAGCTTTATATAATCAAGTGTCCAAAAGTTATCATGAAAAAAAATAGACTTCAAACCATTTCACAGAGTATCTCAGAGTTTTCTACTTCCTCTTAATCAAAACAGATTTTAAAGAAAAACTCATCAATAATTTAGTCATGAGTCTTTCATTTTGGACATTAAAGTATCTGAAGAAACAGAAACCAACACACAGAACATGCATTGATAAAATACATTGATTGTAATTTGTAAAGATAAGCATGACAAAATTAAACCCGTAGTAAATGCCTCACCTATTAGAAACTCAGAATTTTCTTGTTCTATATAGCAAGATGGTTAGACAGCATCACCAACTCAATGGACATGAATCTGAGCAAATCCCAGGGATACTGAAGGACAGGGGAATCTGGTGTGCTGCACTCCATGGGGTCAGAAAGAGTCGGACACGACTTAGCAACTGAACAACACATAGCAAGATAAAAAGAACCAAGAAAATCCCATACTGAGAAGTTTAGATTTAGCAATAGTACAAGAATGAATCACTTAACTGTGAAGTTGCAGTGATTAAAAAAAATAAAACAATATTTAATAAAATTTAACATGAATTATTTCTCTCTTATACTATACTCTGTGATCAAATTCTCTTACAACAAACTTCAAGGGAAATTTTTATTTCATTATCTTAGAATATTTTCTTGAACACTACTTGAAATAGATAATTAGCTGGGAGCCTGAAATTATTTTAGTTAAATCAAGATTACTGTAGTAAGATTTAGCCTGTATTTCATTAAAAAGCCAACTGATCAGATGCATCTGGGGAAGCCATAACCTTGATTTGTCTACAACTCTATTTCATTTGCCATTCATTTTTTATGGTAACTCATTGTGAACAAATTGAAGAAAAACGTACCCACTTGGACATTATGATATTTGTTTGTAGCTTTGTCCTGGTTTTAGTTTCCTACTTAATGACTAAATGGCACCACAGTGGGTAATGCACTGGAGTAAAAGTGGTGAATCATTAAAGACTTCGTAAATTTTAAAAACAGGGGCAGGCCTTCTGGGCCCCATATGCTTCTAGAAAACCCAATGTTGTGCTGTATTAATTGAACCGTGAAGCTTTTATTAGTGCTCTTTAAAAATGCTTGCAGTGAAGCTTTTATTAATGCTTGCCCTCAAATTGTTTATACTACTTAGCATTTCCATAAGATTTTTTTATTTCAAAGAACTTTTTGATCATTAATTATATCTACTCTACATTTCTATAAGAGAACTCAGCTGTTTAGCAAAATAGAGGCATGAAAGTAAAACTCAACTAATTTTTGCCTAAGGTTTGCCACAGAAAAAAAGAAAAGGAATATTAATAGAATATAAGATCTTTCCACAAACCTTTAGTTTGTATAAATAGCCAGGTCTCTCTCAATAAGGTGGATAGTTGTTATAAGTGTTCCCACAATGGTGGAGAAAACAGAAATGAGCCACCTATATGCAATTGGCTTTGAAAACTAAAATTACAGGACTTAGGAATACAGTTACTATAGTAACTCTGCCAACCAGACTCTCCGAGGAGCCCATGAAGCCACAACATTATGAAATCCCAGGGGGCATGATGCCTATTGTGTTCTATGTCTGGAAAATTTCTTTGGGTGGATTTTCATCAAAATTACATTATATACATTCAACTCATCAAAATTAAAAGTCACACTGGAATCACTCCAGAGCTCATACAGCCTAATTTATTTACTCTTAAAAATGTTCAGACTCAAATCATGTTTTCTATCACCTTGGGATCATTCTAAAAATTTGATCTGGGTTAAATAATTAGAAATTTGTTCTGAGGAAGAAAAAAATGTATTCTACCTATAAGAATCTCTTTGGTTCATCTCCACGTAAAAACAGAATGTCTTACTAGCAGAGAAAACATTAAGATTAAGATCTAGAATTTCAGAATTTCATTACAAATTATTACTTCCTCTAGTTTTCAACAGTACTAGGTTTTTATGTATCAGAAAGCAAAATAAGTGAGCTATAGCTTAGCATGTCTTTTTTTTTTTTTTTTTTTAACAGTGCTGGGGGGAGTGGTCAGAGAACCTGTATTTTTGACAAGAACATCAGATGATATTTATTACCTGACATGTTTGGAAAACTCTAGGTTAGATGAGCCCTAAAGTCTTCCCTTCTGAATTTTGGCAATCCTGATAAAAATAAATTACCAGAAATGTCATACAGTAACTGCTATACAGAAGAAATTAACTTCTGTTCCTATAATTATTAAAATACTTAACACACTGAATGGACCAAAACTATTTACACTTCTGTCTCTCTTACTAAAGGGTCTGTCCATAAGGGTAGAAACCATGATTTTAGTACTGTTTGTGTCCCCACTGAATAGCACACTGCTTAGTACAAAATACATGTATGAGAGGGTGAGTGAAAGTCACTCAGTCGTGTCCGACTCTTTGCGATGCCAGGGACTATACAGTCCATGGAATTCTCTAGGCCAGAATACTGAAGTGGGTAGCCCTTCCCTTTTCCAGGGGATCTTCCCAACCCAGGGATCAAACCCAGGTCTCCCGCATTGCAGGTGGATTCTTTACAATCTGAGCCACAAGGGAAGCCCAAGAATACTGGAGTGGGTAGCCTATTCCCTCTCCAGCGGATCTTCCCAACCCAGGAATCAAAGTGGGGTCTCCTTCATTGCAGGCGATTTTTTACCAACTGAGCTATCAGGGAAGCCCAAATACATGCATAGTACGTTTTGAATGAATGACTGTCTTAATTGCATCAGCTAGCTGCCAGTCTCATGCAGGTAGTCTTTTCTCCATTCAGACTCCTCAGATTCCAAAAGCAATGCCCAGTGCTCTAACGTAGAACATTATTGGGGAAGCAAGATTAAAATAAAAATCAGTGTATTCCATATTCAGAAATCAGTATTTATTGTTTGACTGAGTATATGATTGAGACAGTAATATTTAGTACTTGATAGTACTCTTGCCTGGAAAATCCCATGGACGGGAGAGCCTGGTGGGCTGTTGTCTATGGGGTTGCACAGAGTCAGACACGAATGAGCACCTTCACTTTCACTTTTCACTTTCCTGCATTGGAGAAGGAAATGGCAACCCACTCTAGTGTTCTTGCCTGGAGAATCCCAGGGACGGGGGAGCCTGGTGGGCTGCCGTCTATGGGGTCGCACAGAGTCAGTCATGACTGAAGCAACTTAGCAGCAGCAGCAGCAGCAGAGAACTTCTATGAGAATTTTGTCAATACCTGAGGAAAATAAGACTTACACCATCCCAGAACGAATTTTCAAGACAAACAGAAATACTTTATCTGAAATACAATAAAGAATTTCTGGAACAACTGGAGTGAGACTATTTTTCTGGTGTACAATAACTCCTTAGAGCCCTTTACAGAACAAAAGCAAAATAAATGGATGGTGATTGCATAAGACCAATTTAATTCTTTTTAGACAGGTTTTTTTTTTTAAGGAGATGTGAGAAAAACACTTTTTCTAAGTCAAACAATTAGGTTACTTCTCACCAGTAGAATATATATGGCACCGTGAGATACAGGCTAATAGTAGCTGAAGAATGTTTTAATGTTTGTAGCTAGAACATTTTCCTTTATATAAATGCAAAGTGCATTTCAGGTCTCTCTGATCGCAGTTTGTATTTGGAATAAACAGAAAAGATTCCCACCGCCTGATCCATTTGCTATGACTTTCTTCAATTTAGAGTTCATTCATAAGAACTTTCCAAACATAACTGATTAAGACCTCTGTATAATGCTGCTCTCAGCAGACCAGATGTATTGATAAGAAAGAAAGTCCATAAGAAAAATTTTAATGACTCTAAAGTCAAATGAGCTTCACTTGGTGACTGTCTCATTTATCATCCACTCTTCTTCTAACTGAACAATTATCATGACTGGCAATAACCTCCTCAGCGAAATAGCAGCCTCAAAGGACATTTTCATATTACAAAATCAGTACTCTTGGGGGAAGGGTATGCTGATTTCAGTTGTCAAATATTACCAATAGTAAGCTATGTTAGGTATCTGTAGGATTAATCCAAGTATTTGGTATTATTTTACTTTGTCTTTTTGAAAAGGAGTCCAGTATATTTGATCATCTTATTATATATTACATTTACATATAGGAACTCTGAGTCTTTATATAATGCTACAAATTGAGCATAAGAAGCTGAATTTGCATGCTACTCACTCCTTCTCTATACACACCTTAAAACATGGATTCACATCCCCTTCTTACACAAACAACAGTCTATGCTGCACAGACAGTAAGATTTCTATTTAACCCTAAACTCCTTTAATAATATGTATTTTTTCTCTTTCAAAAGTTAGGTGCATGCATTCATCTGTTTTCCTTTTCTCTTTTACCTCACAAAGTTTAGTAAATGTTACTTCTGACCATCTGTTCCTTACATGTACACTTCGTTTCTATAGCTTTTTTGCCCAATATACTTTACCTCTTAAGCAGTTACCTCAACAACAAAAATGTCACTCCCACATTCTGTTCCACACATCAGATGAGAAAATTAAGAGTGGAATAACCCTTACACTGATCTCTCAATAAAAACTCATTACTTTTAGAATGAAATTAGATGTAATACAGACATACCTGAGAAATGACCTAAGACGTCCATAGATCACATTAAAGCATCACCATAGAATTTCTCACCTGTTTGTCTTCTTGCCATTTGTTCCACTTTTTTTTAACCAGGTGAAATTTTTAAATATTTATTACATTGTATCAATTCTCCTTTTCAAATAAGGTGATCAAAATATTTCTGTATTCATTCATTGCCAAGTATATACCTTTAAACAGGCCTTGACCGGCTAAACTGGGAATCTAACGGCTTACAATAGTGTTCTAACAGGATTGTGTGTTTCACGTTAAAAATAAGAGGGTCCAGTTTTAAATTCTGCCATTTGCAAAACATGAATGGACATTAAGAGAATTATGCTGAGTGAAATAAGTTAGAGAAACAAATACTGTATAATATCACTTACATGTGGGATCTAAAAAGTACAACAAACTAGTGAATGTAACCAGAAAGAAACAGACTTACAGAGAAAAAACTAGTGATTACCATGAGGGAGAGGAAAGGGGAGAGAGGCAATATACAGATACAACTTGTCATATATAAAATAAGCTACAAGTATATATTAAACAACATGGGGAATGTAGCCAATATTTTACAACTATAAATGGAAAGTAATCTTTAAAAATTGTGAACCACTATATTGCACACCTATAGCTTACATAATATTGCACATCAACTATACTTCAATAAAAAAAGAGAAAATAAGTGAATCCAATAACTATTTAAAAGTTAAATTTTATAAGTTGATTTTAATTATAATATGGATCCAAAAATTTCCCATATAGTTTCTTCCTTCGTTAGCCTTAATGAGATCTGCATTTTGTGTCCATTTCAAGATTACAAATTCAGGTAGAAATAACAAAACTACTTTCTCATGGTTCTATCTGGCCTGTCATTCTCTGTGAAGTAAAAGTGGGAGGTAAACAAACAATGTGGAGAAGATACGGGGAAGATGAGTAGAGAATAAAGAAACATAGGCAATTTTATAAAAATATATAAAAAGTACAGTTTCTGGTCTTAAGAATTAAGGGCACTCCCTGTATAAATTCTAAACAGTAACTTGAAGAAATGGAGTAAGTTTTCTGCCACATCTGTACCTAGCCAATTTGTTCCTACTTCTTTCAGTATGTTTTTTAATGATTCCAGCACATTCTACCACAAGAAAAAAAAGTTTGACTATGGCATTTCTAAATTAAATGTTTCTTTTAAATTATGCTAATTTTGGAACATTAAATTTATATATAAATAAATATATATACTCCCATTGACAGAGAAAATATACGCACAGTAAGTCCCCTACATACGAACCTTAAAGATGTGATATGTGTGCCGGTCCCTGTATGCCTAAGGTACTGTCCTGTAAGATTAAAAATGTTGTACTTTTCATGCATCTTATTTGTGTGAAAAGTATTATAAACTTATTACAGTACAGTACCATACAACTGATTGTGTTAGTTGGGTACCTAGGCTAACTTTGTTGGACTTACTAACAAACTGAAAAAAGGCACTCTTGGAATGGAACTCGTTCATATGTAGGGGACTTACTGTGATACATATTTTAAAGGTAATACACACATATATAAGATGCAAATATCGTTTTAAGTTCAACTCAATAGAAAGGACTGTAATTCTATACTTAATTGTGATAAGTAATGCAGGTCACACAGAGGGCTGCCTGAGAGGGTAGGGGTGTGGGGCCAAGAGTGCGTGGGGAGCAGGCAGAGGTGGAGGAAGGAACAGGCATAGCAGGCTAGACCGGTGCTTCGAAAAGTGTAGTCCCAGGCAGCAGCAGCATCACCTAGAGAAACCTGTAAATACTGCAATTCCTGGGACACACCTAAGACCTGAATCAAAAAAAAAAAAAGAAAAATGGGGAAGTGGCTTCATTTTAATAAGCCTTCCCACTGATGCTAAAGTTTGAGAACCCCTGAGCTACAGGGACTCAGATATAAGAAGCCTAGGTAACTTCATCTCTTATTCAGATAATAATGCCAATTATAAATCATGACTGTGACTAAAGATTCTGGAATATCTTTACTACATCATTTAGAATGAACAAATACAGTTAGCTCTCCAATAATTTCTAGATCCAAATTCAACACAGAAACTGGCAACTTGCTGGGGATGTGGGGAAGCCTGATGAGACACTGAAATTCCAGAGCAGCTGATCTGGGTGTGGCCAGCCCTCCACAGACTGAAAATCTTGGCAAAAGATTTCCCTTTATAAACTGAGTAAAATATTATACTATCTTCAACCTCAGGAGTTGGATAACTGAAGGATACCAATATGTTGAAATATTTTTAAAGAATACACAGAAATAAATACTCCCATAATGATCCAAACAGAAAATTCTTTTTAAATTTGTCTATGTTTAACATGTGATATCTGAAGCTATTCCATCACTCTGAAGATTTGGATCGTGTTTGTTCCAAAAGTGACACCCTGTTCCTGGAGAAATGGGTGTTGGCTGTGCTGATCACAACACTACATGAGCCACACATTAACTGGCTCAGAGGAAGCAGGTGTTGAGATTATAATTAAATATGTATATAGGAAACAGGAGTGGCAGCAAAGAAGGGTGGGGAAGAAAAATATCCTTCCTGTGTGTCACAGAGATGGAAGAGGAGTAAATTCACAAGCTGACGTGCAAAGCCCACGACACCATTTAAAAAGCATTCAGACAGGTATTTGGTCAGAAGACTATGGATGTAGACTTAGATGCCTACGTCATATTTAATAAATGTTTATAACTTCATACAATTCACCCCAAATGTTACATTTGCAGCAGAAGATTAAAGTCTACTGCTCAGATAACAAAGCAAATGAAATTAATTGCCTGGACTGCAAGCTGGTTATGTAATAGAGGATGGGCTATAGAACACAGTTCAAAATTCATTATACTGACCAAACTTCATCAGGAAAAAAAAGTCATTTCACAATTTAAATTGTTTAACTTGAAGCAAGACAAAACATCTTTCATACTAAATTTGTTTAAAGTTTAAAAAGCAACCAGACTGACCGGACCGCACTGGTGAACTCATCATGGGAATAAGGAGAAGGATAGATGGGCCGAGATGCAGACTCACAGCCTTCAGTTAGCTGGCAATGCTGGTCCACGAGAAGCTGGTCTAGGCGGAACCTAGAATGTAAGAAAAATGCCTGTGTATTATACACATTACGTCAAGCCAACAGGAAAAGAAACATAAGAGGACCAGCCTTGAGTTTCAGTTCAGCCACAGCTCGACGGAGAGTCTCTGAGGTTCTCACATCAACCTCCCAGGTTTCTTAAGTCTTCATTTATAAAAGAGCAAATTTACCAAAGCAAAAAATATTCAAACTCTAAAATAAAATAATAGATGTGGAAGGAATACGTGAAAAGCACTTCATGTTATTGTTGTTTAGTCACTAAGTCAAGTCCGACTCTTTTGCGACCCCATGAACTATATAGTCCACCAGGCTTCTCTGTCCATGGGATTCCCCAAGTAAGAATACTAGAGTGGATTGTCACTCCTTTCTCCAAGGGATATTCCCAACCCAGGATTGAACCTGAGTCTCCTGCGTTGGCAGGCGGATTATTTACCACTGAGTCACCTGGGAAGCCTGAAAAGCACTCCATGTAATTATAATTAGTTTCTTATTTACAATTATAACTAATTTGTTGTTATCATTATTACAGGAATTTTTAAATGTTAATTAAATTTTAATTTTAATTATAATCAGTATCTCATTATACAGTATTCTTAATTATTACTGTTACAGATTTCCTTCTAAAGGTAAGGACTTCTTGCCAAAAACACTGTAATAGACTAAAAAGAAGTGTAACAAATACACTGTAAACTACAAGGGTGACAGAAAATTCTCATTACCATTTCCATTTCTTCTTGAAGCCTTTTGCAATCTTGTTCCAGTCAAAAGTAATAATAATCATAGTCTTTCCAGGAGTGGCACTTACAGGATGGACTTCTTGAGAGGAATTTAAGGGACTTTCTGTTTTTAATTTGAATATACTCTCACTTCTAGACACTGCAGCAAAGAGCAATAGGAAGGACATTTTCCCAACAGCTTACTGGAATTTCAAAGTTTAAAAAATCAAGAGGAAAAAGAAGCTCTTAAAGTTGTACTTAATGAGTTTCTTACTAAAATAGTATATCCCAATTGCACTATTTTTATAGACAGTATGTTGTAACTCTGAAAACCGTACATCTTTTTATCTTGAAAATCCAACATATTTATTGTGACTCGTTTTCCAATCAGTATTGTGAAAGTGTTATTACTATTTTTGTCCAAATGTATAAAGCAGATATAAATACATATTTCCCTTGAAGAATCATATAACATCACTAAAAATACCTATAATACTTCAAATGGTCTCAAAATAGAAGTATGATAGTTATTAAAAATAGGTAGTGTAATCAATTCTAACAGGCTAATTCTTACCACATCGTTCATGCTGGATATACATTATGATTTGGAAACAATAAAATGCATATTTTCATAAATCTCCTTCAAAAATTTATACTGATGTGCTACTTTATCAGCATTATTTAAAGAATCTTAATTTCCAGGTTGATGAGAAAGCAGTATTTCTACAAAAAAAGATGAAAAATGAAGAGCAAAAAATTTGATTTCTGTATCAGCAAATAGACAGTGGCTTCCAAATAAAAAGATGTCAGTATTATATTTTTAATGCAATAACACCATTTGCATAGTTCTTTAGTTACAAAGTACTTTTAGACATAGTACCATGTTTTACATTATTTTTGCATCAACCATGCTAATGGATACCTATAACTCCCTTCGCTATCCTTATAGGTGAGAAAATTGAGATGTCATATGCTTCATAATTAAAAGGTAATGAAGTAAAATGAAAGTTAAAATTGAGTGAAATCTGAATTTATAGACTACCTAAAATTGATGACTGTGGACTTTGAGATTTTTGACATTTTAGTTTTTTTACATTGCAATCTAAAATATTTTAAAATGCTCTAGATACATTCTTGATTCTCAATAGCACAGTTTGATTTCAAATAAAAAATAACAAAAAGCAAGGGACAGGAAACTTTAAGAGACTGTAAGTGAAGCAGCATTGGAAGGTACTTTCCTTCAAAGGCATAGTTACTCTGTGTTTTAAAAAAAAATTATTTTAAATCTATAATGCCACTTTGTACAATTGATACTTGTATACTTCAAATAAAACTCAATTTAACCAATAATTTCCAAAAGTTAAACATACATGCAAAGCCAAAGTTTTGCTACTTGTCCCAAAACCTAAGATTGAAAAGATGTTTCTATTTCTACACACTTCTGCCATTTATTTCCACAAACACATATGACAACTGTCCATGGCCATTTATCAATACATAATTGTATCAACACATAACTGTACAATTTTATGTTCAAAGCTCTGGCCTTAAGGTGCAAAGTGAATCTCAAGTGGAAATATGAATTTGGTTTCCAAAATACCATCATTAAATACCTTTCAAAAATGTAAGCTACTCTCTGTGCCATTCAACCTTTTTAATAACTGCCTAGTCATTACATATTCTTCTAACATTATGAAAGCTTTGCTATCTGAACACTGTTATAAAGAAAATTAACATGCATTTCTATGTTGATACATACTAGTTTCCACTTATGATATCTGCATTTCCGACGAGCCACATTAAACCAAAGTTACCACAGTAACTATAGCTGCATAACTGAAATATGGCCATTTAAAGAGCTCTCCTAAAATATTTCAGGGATATGGGTACTCTACACATATATGCATATGGGGTGTGTGTGTCTGTGTGTGTGCATCAGAGCCTCCATACACTTCCCTCTACTCATGGACAACAAGATCAGTGGATGAGTAGTCCTATTCACACATTTTAGGGACAAAATTGATTCAGAATTTGGCACAAATTAAGACTATTTTTAGTTGCCTGGAAAAGAAAGAAGTGCCAGTGGGGGAATATTTGTCAATGAAAAAGAACAATTTATTCTTAAATCTTCCCAAGTTTCTTTATCTAAATGGACTGCAGAGAAACAGACTATTTCTTAGAATAGGGAGGTTTTCCCCTACAATATTAGTCATTCTTACAATAAGTCTGAACTACAAATAATAGGAAACTGACCTTCATGTGGGTAGATAAGTGAAAAAAAAAGAATAAAGTTATGCTGATTATTTGTGAATACAGATTATTAAAGCCGATACAGAACTACTGCCTTCAAGTAATAGTTTCAATTAACTAGCACCTTAATTTGTCCATGCTGTAAAAAATGTATACACACACGTATATATGCACACTTAAGGAGATAATTAATATAAGCACAGCAAGAGCAAAATTGCTGCTATAAACCTTTTCCCTATTGACAGCCAAGAATGGTTATTTTCGGTCAACTATATTCCTTGAGGGCTTCCCTGGTAGCTCAGTTGGTAAAGAATCTGCCTGCAATGCAGGAGACCCGGGTTCAATTCCGGGTTGGGAAGATCCCCTGGAGAAGGAAATGGCAAGCCACTCCAGTATTCTTGCCTGGAGAATCCCATCCCAGAGGAGACTGGCAGGCTACAGTCAATGGGGTCGCAAGAGTCGGACACAACTTAGCAGCTAAACCACCACCACCATATTCCTTGAGGGACCTGGATCCACAATAGGGAGTTAAGAGTCTGCTTCAAAGAAGACATCTCTGACTACAAGTTGGTCAGCTGCCTGCAAATATATCCGTGCTATTATCCTGGGATAGAGCACAGGGCAACAGCCCAAGGGGATGACATCTTGCAATGCTTTAGCCTGCCTGTGCAGCCAGGGAAAGAGGGCATTAACACATTACACTGACCCAGCCCACACTGTGCTTATCAGTAACATTATTGTGGAGGTGGTTCCATAGATCCTCAAACTATTCCACCTGCTTTCCATAATGTTCTATAATGGGCAAGTTAGCAGAGCTTTACAGATCACACAAAATTTGCACAAGGATTATTTCCTCTGATCGTCACAACAGCCCTGGAGTATACTAAGCCATTTTTATCCCCATTTTATAGATGAAGAATTTGACGCTTAGAGAAGTTTTGAGAATTTGTTCACAGACATGCCGATGACAAATGGGAGGGCTGGCCTTCTGCCTTTTAGCCCACTCCTCTCTGTTGCATCACAGGGAATCACAGGCTGTTCTAGCAAAGCTGCTTGAATATCAAGACTCTATCTACCTAGTCTCACAATTTCAGTACTGACTCACTGAGTTGCAGATCTTTACTTAAGAACTTACCTAGTCATTGAACAGACTGAACTCAACAACCAATGATGATAAATAGTTACAATAAATGTCTACAGGAATTCTCACAATATAAGCTTTCAGATTTGACTAAGATTTCATCTTCCTACCATAATCTTTATTTTGATTTTTAAAACTATAACCTAAGCTTCTTATTATAGTTTTTTTTTTCTTTTGGGCAATTGGTATTAGGAAGAAGTGGAATGATTTTGTAGTCTATGTAACTAATAAGAACTGTGTCTCTAAAATATTTTTCTCAGACTTAGGGCAAGTTGTAGTGCACAGTTCAGTCTACAAAATCATTCACACTTATTTGCAAGTCCTTCTCTTCTGTGATGGAGCCATTAGCCCCAAGCCCTCAGCTTCATGGGCCGACTCAATTTATAGCACCCACTGTATGGGGCACTGAGCTCATGAGGAGGTTCATCAGACCTGCAGTGTCTATCTTATACCTCAAAATCAAATATTCTGCCATAATTTCATCTTTTGGAGAAAAATGCTAGAAAAATCACTCTTAACATTCTACTCAATTCAACAAACTCTTAATTGTGTACATACCAGATACTCTGTTACCCATGATGAAAATTTTCAATTCTTTACTTCTCACATTTCCCAAAGATAGTCATCAAAGCCAGAACCCTGATATCTTAAAAGCATCTTTTGTATCTGGGCTCTCCTTTCCCTTTCAATGAGTACTGCCTTGGCTCAAGTAATTATTTATTCTTGATAAAAGAATTGATTACATTCTTTATCTAGCCTTCTGTCTGGTATCCTTGCCTCCAAGGAATGTCTGAATGAATTAATTAGTAAATAAAATGTGGCGACCTATAAACTCCTCAGTTGGCATTCAAGTTCCATCATAATTTATTTCCTCTCACCCCGATTTCTCTCCTTCCTTCTTTTCCTCACACATAACTCCTATGGTTCCAGATGATCTGTCATTATTCCTAGGGTGATATTCAACGCTGTCAACTACTGCTGAGGCAGAGGCATTGAGAAATCAGAATGAACACCTGGATAAGCATCTATGTGGCTATACTTAAACACATACGATGACCATGGGCTTAGTTCTTTCTGTATAGTATTGTTCACATTTCCATGCTTTTGTGCCTCCTTCCCTGCAAAATACTATCATCTCTTCTCTACCTCCCAGCTCAAATTCTTTAAAGCCATGTTCAAGTGAGAAATTTTAACCAATCACTCCAAGTAAATGGTCAGCTTCCTCATCTATGTTCCCACTGTGTCTTGTACCATAACTGTATAACACCCCCTATGTCAGATAATAAGAGCACCTCGTATACTAGTGACATACTTTTATTCATCATGAGACTACAGTCCTCGGTTCAGGGATTGCACTATCCCATCTCTGCAGTCCCCACATCTACCACCCGCCTGGTACGTATAGGAACACAATAAATTATTAAAGGAAAAGGGCTAAACCAATAAAACTTCACTTGCCTACCTTTGGGGGCAGAACCATTTATCCAATTTGTTAGTATAAATTTCTGAAGGACTAGAACACAGTCCTTTGACTTATATCAATGAAAGAAATAAAAATACTCTGGAGCATGAACCACCATTTAGAAAGAGTAGACCCAGACAAGGTGTGGGTCTTCATGAATCAGGCTAAGACAGCAGACACCCCAAAACAAATTTGCCTATGAATTATGTTGTCCTAGATAAGGTCATTATTAAGGGTTTTGAACTGAAGTGATTTCTCAGATCTCTGGAAAGTTTCAGCTTCCCACCTCATTTGTTTAAGGTTTTTCTCAGCCTGAGGAAATTCATTTATTAATTAGACAAGTTCTACAAGTTCTACAAATTCACAACTGCATCAAAATAATCGAACTAGTATTCATCAAGAGACAGGAGAATGAGATATAGAGATTTAAGGATACTCGTTCCACTTCAACTTCAGTAGCAGAAGCAGGATTGAAAAATAACACTAATGACCACACTTAAGTTGTCTTAAACAATAGGACCCTTGGGACCCTGTGGACTCTGGGGACTGGAAAACTAGTTGACAGACACTCTCAGAGTACAGGTAAGAACAAAACGGCCACTGGAGGGCCACACAGCAAACATACACTCTCTGTGCTAATTTGAAAGCAAATAGTAAGTTCTCTTCTAAGACTTTTTAGGAGAACCATTTAAGCACAGGCTACACTGCAGGGTGTAACACAGAGCATGGAATGTATTTTGGAAGGTTAGTTATGTATACATTTTGCATATTTAAAATAGCATTCAGTAGCCTATACTATAAATATAACACAATGGTAGTATCTAAAAATATATATAACACAATCAGAAATGGTGTGCTGGATAATTCATTTTATAAGAAGAAATTCTGCCAACTTCAGAGCCTGTACTAATAAACATAGACCTTTTCTTAGTAAGCATTGAGTTTAAAACCACACGGCTTAGCCCCAGGGTATCCAGCACCCAAATCATATCTCAAACAGCTTCTATGAAGACCATTTCATCAAAATCCTTCTTGCACTGATTTCTATGAGATCACCTTTGAAGGCCCCTACCTACAACTTCCCTTCTTGGACAATAGGGAATAGTAAGTCACAGCTACCATTATCATCAGTGTGAGTTTAAAATGAGAATCACAATGCCTGGAAACTGCAGGATATACAAGCCTCCTCTTAGTCATGGCAAAGAGGCTGTTAAAAAAAAGCGTTGTCTACTTGTAAATACACAGGAGACCAAAGTCTAAAATAGAATTGAGAAAAGGAAGTAATAGTTGAAGTGAAGGAACTTGCAACAGATAACCTCTGATACCTGTGCAGCAGGAGGGCTTTGTGATCTATACACTATAACCTTCCCTGCAGAAAACTTGCCTGATCAAGCGTGCTTAAAAGAACCTGGCTCGCAGCCTACTACCCTGCCAGTGTGGAGGCATGGGTCATGATCAGCAAGCCAAATACAAAAGACCTTTATCCATCAGTGCAATTTAGATCGACATGGTTCTTTCTTTCAAACTTCAATACTGAATACATTTAAATTTTTTCTGTGATTTTTTTTTTCAATCTTGCAATCTACCTACTAAAGATCTGAAAATCGCTTCATGCAGCAAAGTGCCCATGTAAGATGTCTCACTAGCTGGGTGATCTGGTAGTCAATTAACCTTTCTGAGCCTCAGTTGCTTAAACATGAATTATTTAACTTACCAGGTCACTGTGAGGCTTGGACAAAAAATAAATGCAAAGTAATTGGTATGGAGTAGGTGCTTAAAAATGCCGGCTATTATTATCATTATTAGTATAGAAACTGTGTTTTACTTCAGGCTGAGTTCCATCCCAGGAGAAAACAGTGACACATGGTGCCTCTCACCCTGCAACGCAGCTGTTAATCTTTCGCGCTCCACTAGGCTTACAATAGGGATCTAATTACTAAAACTTTTTTCCTTTCTTTGCTTTTTTTCTTTTAGGAGGCAAATGTCTACCCTAAGGAAAAATACCGCGCTATTATTTGCTTTGGAATATACCACGTTTGGGCTTCCCCGGTGGCTCAGCAATAACAAATCCGCCTGCAATGCAGGAGCCACAGGAGACATGGGTTCAATCCCTGAGTTGCGAAGATCCCCAGAGGAAGGCATGGCAACCCACTCCAGTATTCCTGCCTGGAGAATCCACATGGACAGAGGAGCCTGGCGGGTCACAGTTCAAAGGGTCACAAGGAGTCAGACACAACTGAAGCGGCTTAGTACACACGCACATACTATGTTTACCCTAAGCTCTCACTGGTATTACTAAATATTTTATATATATACATAAACTTCAAAAATCATTTGGGTATTGACATAAAGTAAAACAATGTCAAAAAACAGCTATTTTTTTGTTCCTAAAAATAAAGTCAGGAATAACTATCATTTTGTAGAAATTTGAAGAGAAACATGAAGTATATTCCCTGCTGCTACTGCTGCTGCTAAGTCGCTTCAGTCGTGTCCGACTCTGTGACCCCATAGACGGCAGCCCACCAGGGCCCCTCGTCCCTGGGATTCTCCAGGCAAGAACACTGGAGTGGGTTGCCATTTCCTTCTCCAATGCATGAAAGTGAAAAGTGAAAGTGAAGTCGCTCAGTCATGTCGGACTCCTAGTGATCTCATGGACTGCAGCTGCCAGGCTCCTCCATCCATGGGATTTTCCAGGCAAGAGTACTGGAGTGGGGTGCCATTGCCTTCTCCAATATCCCCTGAGTACATATAAATTCCTCTCCAAAGAACTTTTCTATTGTTTTAACAAATCATCTTGGGAATTTCAACTGACCTAAGGCTTCTCTTTCTATTTTGGGCAGGATTTCACTGGTTATGTTACTCAGGACTCTAGCTACTGCTAGTGTTTAGTCCAATTTTGAGCCAACCAAGAAACATCTTCATACATGGACAGGTAAGCACTTCAGGTGAAGAAATGATAACAGCAGAATATCCACACAAGAAGAAAAACAGGATGAGCCCTGACTACCAGGACCACTCAAAAAAATGTGAAATACGTGGAACTCTTCCCCAACCAACACCTATGTTGTCATTGATTCCTTTTATTCCCATCCTGCTATCTTTGATCCTCTTTTCCACTAGGCTTCTCCAAGGTCTCTTCTAATTGAATAGGTCATTTTATTCTCTGATCCCTTTCCAAAGAACCCATTTTTACTAACAAATTCAATCAACCTTCTATCTTCCATTTTTACGTCCTTCTCATCCTCTTCCAAAGAGCTCTATTTTATACATAAGATTATCTCAATTCCACTCCTCTCGTTCTTTTTTCACTTATGCATGTCCTTTTCCTACAGAGGTTTCCTTAGAACACACACCAGTATTTTCAAATACCCCTAAAATTCCAGAATACAGTTAGACAGGAAAAATGAATCATCATATTAGATATCTTGTTCTTTTATCTTCACCCTACCAATTAATGTTGACTTTTCTAACTTGCACAAACTTTGTATTCAAGTTAAGATACCACCCAGATTCATGTTACAAAACTCCTTGGGCTATATTTAGCTCAGCAGCAACAGTTTTAACAGAGACTGAATTTAGCATGTACTTATCAAGGCTTGGGGTTCCCCAGGGGCTTGGCAGTAAAGAATCAGCCTGAAATGCAGGAGACATGGTTTCAATCCCTGGGTCGAGAAGATGCCCTGGAGGAGGAAATGGCAGCCCACCCCACTATTCTTGCCTGGGAAGCCCCAGGGGCAGAGGAACCTGGAGGACGACAGCCCACGGGGTTGCACAGAACAGGACATGACTGAGTGACTGAACCAGCACCACCACCGAGGGGTTACTGTGCATGCTCAGTACAGAGCTGAAGGCGCAGCTCAGACGATTTCTGTCTCACATATAGCACACCAGGGATTTCTTAGGGTGTTGTCTAAGGACTCCCCTAAAAATACAGATTAAGATACTTGGAACTTACCTAGAAATTTCAATATCAGAATCTGTGTAACAAGAGTCCAGAAACGGCATTTTAAACAAATTCCCACAATGATGCTTAAGTGAGCTAAAGGGTGAGAACAACTGGAGGAATGACATATGTATAAACAATTAAGAAACAACAAAACAGAGAGAATAACGTGGTCTAAACTGGCTTTGGAGTCTGACAGACCATAATGAAAATTCCACCTTCCCAATTTCTTGCTATATTTTTATGGGTAAATTACTCTACCACTCTTACTTTCCTCACCAAGAAGATGCTGGCTCTAATAACTACTTGTAGGATCACTAGGGACAAATGACAATACATTTAAAATACTTAGCACAATGCTCAATAAATGGGAAATATCATTATGAAAGTCAGGGCCTCTGTGTTACAAACTGCCCCTAGAATCGTGAAACATCACAGCCCTAATAAGTATAATTTTTTAAAGGGAACAGGACAGCATATGCACTACAAGAATTCAGGAAAGGGAGTTTTCACTGTAATCAGAGGTAGAAGGAAAGGTTCCCTGAAACAGCTGGTATGCAGCTTTAAGATGTTGGATTTTAAATCAAACATGCATGGTTGGCAAAAATGTCCTTCTTTCCCAAGGGTCCTCAAGCCTTAACTCAATGAACTGGAAAGTTTTAAGAAACAATTTTAAAGTTACCTTGCTGTGTCTTTCAACTATCCTGTGATGGAAACAATCTACATTTGAATTCCCGTATCATAAAATATATTCAGTGTTAAAATTATCCTCAAAATTATTTCAAGTTCTATACTAGTAACAGGATGTTAGTCGTGTGTTTTATGTAGCACCTTGTATTCCTGACAAGACAGTAGGACTTTGTACAGACTGCTGTGTTGTTGATATACAAAATGACAGTGCTGGCCGCCTCCTCAGGGAGGGAGACCCTTTGGGTTTCTATACTCTTATTACTGATGGGTTGTAGCTATTTTATCATTGCTTGGAAGAACCTATGAACGATGTCCACTGAGGGTCAGGAAGGTCAAGAAGATGAAGACTAACCTGCTCCAGGGAGTGAACTGGCTCATGATAAAATCAAGCCTCTTGATCCCATTAGTAAAACACACTAATCAATTAAGCTAACACACTCAGAGCCAAACCTATTAAACCTTATAATTCCTGGGAAGAATAAAGAGCAATTACTCCTTCCCTTCAAAAAAAAAAACGAAGAGAATTAGAAAACCTGCAAAAAATAAGATAACAGTTACCAAATATATAAATACAGTCTCAGAACTCAAAACAAACACAGCACTCAATCCACAAGACACTTATTCCCTCTGAGTGAGAAGGCCTTCTCTGAAACTGAGTATCTGAATAAAAACAAAGGAGCTAAAACAAACCATTTTATCGCAGGCAACTTCTATTAATGTCACAGAGGGGAAGAAATACAATCTTTTCTTTCATATTCTACCTCTGGAGGAAAAAATAAGCATATGTACATACATATATATCTGCACATATTAAACTGAGACAGATCAACACATATAAATAGCTCAATGCAACATCTGTAGTAGTCTTTAAAACTGTATTAAAGTCCTTGCTGTTTATCAGGCTGGTAAATCATATCAGCTCCTAGATATTTAAATTGCCAGTTGCTGGGCAACCAGAGCTCTGTCAACTGTCACTCACTCTTAAGTTCCTCTGCAACACTCCTTTAAGAAAAAAAATAGTGAAAAATTCTTGAGATGCTTTTTTTGGGCATAAGAAATGCACTTAATTTTATCCCTGAGCTTAAAGTGTCTAAGAATTGAGTGATACTGTGAAAATGTTCAGTGAGTTGGAGGAAGGGCAGTATGTGAATCACATAGTGAGGTGGGTGAGTATCTAGACAGAAAAGTCGAGGGACTTCACTAAAGGAAGCTTCCCTTTCAGAACACAGTTCCACAGTAGAGACATGCTTGTGATAGAAGCCTTCTAAAAGAAACTATGTACTTTGGGGGAAATTGGTGAGTCTCAACAAAACTGATGTCTAGTCATTTTTATATTCACATGCTCATCACTGAAGAATAAGTACTACAGTCACGGTAATTATTCCTTGCTTCTGATCCTGCCCTTTTTTTCCTGGATAGTTAGAAACAAAGTGATATGCCATTGTCTCATGAAAATTTCTGCCTTGTGAATGTTGTTTTATTTTCTTGGATGTAAATTAGTATCCATTATTTACTCAGTCCAAGAGTTAAGTATCTACCAGTAGAATAAAACCCTTCAAGGTAAGTAAGGCAGTTTTCTCAGCCATGAAGATAATATAATGTGGCATCTATGCAGGTCACTCTGTTAATACAAGTAGGTCTAGAATTGCCACTCCCTGCCACTCTGGGCCGCAGGTTTGAACCAGATCACCTCTAAAGTGAAAAAACACTTCCTAGAAAAAACACTTCATAAATCCATCAGTCTTTAAATAATATAGCTCTCAGTTGTAGCCTATACAAAACTGAGCCAACCCAATAAATCACACTTGCTTGTATCAGTATATTTCACAGATATGGATAGAAACACACAAACCTAAAAAGAAAGTTATTAAAATGTGTAATTTGCTCTGTTACACATTTAAAAATAAAAAGGGGTATCTTTATGACTTCAAGTAGGATATTCTTTCTTAAACAAGACATAATTTCTCTCCTTTGAAATTTAAAACTTTGTGCAACAAACAAACTTTTAAAAAGTATAATGATAAATCACACAGAAAAAATCAGTAAGAAAACCAAGTAAACCAAAAAAGAACAATTTAGAAATAGAAAAGAAATGGGCAATAAACTGAAAGTAAACTTCAGCAGCCAATAATTCCATGAAAAGACTCTCAGTGAGATACCAATCACATCCATCAGACTGGATACCATTTTAAAATCTTAAAACTCTAGTGTTTGTAAGTATATGGAGCAACTAAAAGCCTCACGCACATACAGAGACAGTGTAAATACACGTATCACTTAGAAGAGCAATTTAAAATTATTTTGTGAAGTGGGAGAGTTATAAACTGTGATAGGCAGAATAAAAGCCTTACCAGAGATGGCATTCACCAAAGATGGCCTAATCCCCAGACCCTGTAAATAAATTACCTTACAGAACAAAGAGGAATTAAAGTTGCAGACAGAATTAAGTTTCCTAGTAAACGACCTTAAAATAGAGACATTATCCCGTGTTATTCAGATGGGCCCCAGTGTATTCACCATGTTTCTTAAAAGTGGAGGACAGACAGAAGAAGACAGTTAGACGGAGCTATGACAGTAGAATAATAAGAGAGATAAAGTACTGCTGACTCTGAAGATAGAGGAAGGAGGCCACAATCCAAAGAATGTGTGCACTCTCTAGATGTGTAAAAGTCAGGAAATGAATTCCCCCATACAGATTCCATAAGAAAACAGCTCTGTCAACCTGGATTTTAGCCCACTGAGATTCATGTCAGACTTCTAATCTCCATAAGACTAAGATAATAAATTTGTGTTGTTTTAAGCCAGCAGGTTTGGGGTAGTTTGTTTTAAGAGCAACAGAAAGTTAATAAATGACCCAGCAATTCTACTCCTAGGGAAATTCCCTCACCTTCCTTCTTGGACAAAATCGCAAGAATGTTCAAGGTAAGATTATTCAGAACTGCAATTTTGGAAACACTCTAAATGTCCATCAACATAAGAATGGATATATAAACACTGTCATGATTTATATAATAGAATACTACACAGTAATTACTATAAAGGACCAAGAGCTATATAAATCAACATGGATACATCTTAAAACTTATGGTTCAGTTCAGTTCAGTTCAGTCATTCAGTCGTGTCCGACTCTTTGCAACCCCATGAATCGCAGCACGCCAGGCCTCCCTGTCTATCACCAACTCCCGGAGTTCACTCAGACTCACGTCCATTGAGTCAGTGATGCCATCCAGCCATCTCATCCTCTGTCGTCCCCTTCTCCTCCTGCCCTCAATCCCTCCCAGCATCAGAGTCTTTTCCAATGAGTCAACTCTTCGCATGAGGTGGCCTAAGTACTGGAGTTTCAGCTTTAGCATCATTCCTTCCAAAGAACACCCAGGGCTGATCTCCTTCAGAATAGACTGGTTGTAAATGAATAAAAATAATAAACTAAAGCATGGTTTCTATAAAATACCATCTGTATAGGGTTAAAAACATACAAAGTGATATGATGATGTATGGGGATAAATAATGCAGTAGTTAAAGAGTAAGCAAATGGATGGGAATGGTAAACACTGTACTCAGGACGTGGCTACCTCTGGGGACCGAAATGGACAGACGCTTCAAGTATGTCTTGAATGCTTTATTTTATAAAACAAAAACAAAAGTTCTAAGGAAAATAAGACAAAACACAAAGATCTGACAATTATATAGTGAGTAGATGACAATTAAATGTATCACATATATTTTCTGTATTCTGAAACATTTCATAAATTTAAAAAAAACATATGTTTCAATGATGTACTTTTCATGTGTCCACTGGCAAGCAGATAAACTGATTCTTCCCAAGCTCACAGAAAATGATCTCACCCAAGGAAGTATGTAGCCCTATTAACTTGCCAATTAAAAGACAAAAATACCAAAAAGCAAATATCAATATTTGACCCAATTTTTGTAACCTTCCAAATGTACACTGAAGAAAGTAGATTTTTATTTTTCCTTTTATTTTAAGCAATTTCATTTTAATGTCTGAAAGTCAAGAAGTAATTCACATTGGGAAGATTTCTTCTCTGTCTCCAAATAGGCATACCCAGGTGTGAAGAGATCTATTTGTAAGTGGGTATTTATGAAACAGACCATAATAAGAATGCTGTCACCTTTCAGACAAAAAAGAAAGATGGTTCATTTAGAAACACAATGTTGAAATAAATTGTTAAATGATAAAATAACATTCTACTTCAAATCATCAAAACCCTACATCAATAAGGATAAATAAGCCTATTAGCTAAAGACAAAATGTCGAGGAAAATCATAAATCTACTTCTGTGGTTTAATATTTTTCCTTTATTATTTACACTCCTATCACACACATTTCCATTTCTATTTTTCTCTTTTTTAAGTGGCAATGTTTGTCTAATGCCTCAAGGGTATTATGAGAAGATTAGGAGATAACCATTATTTTTCTTGAGAAAATCTAAAACATGAGGGGGGTTTCCACTTTGACTACTTTTCCTCCTGATGTTTGGATGGCATCACCGATTCAATGGACATGAGTTTGAGCAAACTCCGGGAGACTGTGAAGGACAGGGAAGTCTGGCATGCTGCAGTCCAGGTCACAAAGAGTCGGACACAACTGAGCGACTGAACAACAACAACCTCCTGAACCAGAAAGCTTTAACTGTTTCTCTAGAAGGCATTCATAACTTAAAATACGGAAACTAAATTGTTCTTGCTAGAAGTAAAAAATAAGCACAAGAAAAGTCTAAGAATAATGTATAAATATATGACAGGTAAACTAAGAACTGTTTTGCCACCCACTGTTATTCTAATAAAGCTTACTTAATCTCTTAAACAAGCCAAGGTCCCTTTCTTTTAAGCCTGAGAAAACTAAATTAATTATATTTAGCCCTGGGTGGCACAAAATTTAATATCTGTGCCTGCCAATATGCCAACCACAACATAAAAGGCAATAGTAGCAGCTCCGAAGAAAAACAGCTGTTTTCCTGACTGGTCAAGCCTAAATCCATTTATGCTTCAATCATTTCTGAAGATTAAAAATGAAGACTTGTCATATTATTTATGCCTAAAATAGAAGATAAACATACTATTCCAGTTTAGATTATTTCACCTTTTTTTCCTTCCTGTTTCTTTTTCTCCAATCATCCAGCATGAAGACCCTTTGGTTGGTGAATCAACATTCCTACGTATCATCTACATGCCTCTTCTCTAGAGAATATCATCTGTTGTTCTACTCACTTCTTATGAGAGATATTCCTTCTCTCACTAGGATCATTTTCTCTTTAAGCACCTACTTCTATTCCTTCTAAGTTAACTGCCTTAAACTTAATACAATAGGTGTCTCTAAATCCATCTGGGCTGCTCTTCTTTCCTTTAGAGGAAATTAATTCCCCACTGACCTCTGACGGATCACCTCTACCTGAACACAACCTCTGTGAAAAGCTCAAATCCATTCTATTAATGAGTAAATGATAAGCATTTAAAAGATGTTCTCTACACTGAGATATACCTTTGTAAGTTCTGTTTATTGGTTTATTTCATTAAGTCTTCTGTGAGTGATCCAGCATCCCTCTGTTATATTATGTAGTCACTCAATTATTTGAATACTACCAAGTTTCCTTCAAATCTTAATTAAAGGCCCTCTGCTCATTCAAATAAGCCTTAATACCTTGAGCCCCATAATTATGCATAGCTCTCACCACCAATTGGTGTTAGCCTAATCTATGACTGGCATGTGCTTACATAATACACTGACAAATGTGAAACAGCACAGCCTTCACCAGCTCAGTCTATCTGAAAACATACTACTGTATTCAAAGTCATCACATCACACTGGCTTATTACTTGAAATTACTTATCTCCATGTGAAATTATCTTGCTTAGTCAATGCTTTCTCTTGAGTGTATATCTTCTACTGTCAGATTACAAACTCCATGAAAGTAAAAATGAGGTCTAATTCACAGGAACCAGAAAGTGCCTGGCATAGGATAGACAATCTACATATACTATTAACTGTTCAAATAAAATCCATCTAAAATCTGCTTCTCAAAAATTCTCACCTGACAAACATATTTGGGATCACTTAGTGACCTAAATCTTACAATGCCTAAGTGCTAGTCACAAATTGTGGAAACACAAAAGTAGTGAAACTTAGTCTTTGTGAACAGGAAGGGTTCCCAGAGTTGGTGAGGACAAGCTAAGCCCTGAAGGAGAAACAGGAAAATGCCATTCAAAATACTTATTTATAATAAACAGACTACTGCAATGTCTTTCATTTTTTTAGACTTCAGGAGGTTTGAGATTTCAAGGAGGTTAGGAGAAGCATCAGAGGTACAAGGAACAGAACTGTGAGCATTCTGGAAGAAATGGACGGTCTAGAAACTGCTGGTCAATTGCCTGGGGTGATGGCTGAGGAGAAGATGAGGAGAGAAAGGGCAAGGAGTGATACTGGGAGTTATGAGGGCAGATCATGAAAAGGAGGGCAGTGGGAACCTCCGAAAGGGTTTAAACAAGAGTAGGACATAATCGGGTTAACATTTAGAAAAAAATAATGTGGCAGTCTCGAATGGTTCATATTTCAGAGGAGGGAATGACAGGACCAGGAAGACTGGGTAAAAAGCTGCTGCTGCTGTTGCTAAGTCTCTTCAGTCGTGTCCAACTCTGTGCGACACCACAGACAGCAGCCCACCAGGCTCCCCCATCCCTGGGATTCTCCAGGCAAGAACACTGGAGTGGGTTGCCATTTCCTCCTCCAACGCATGAAAGTGAAAAGTGAAAGTGAAGTCGCTCAGTCGTGTCAGACCCTCAGCGACCCCATGGACTGCAGCCTTCCAGGCTCCTCCGTCCATGGGATTTTCCAGGCAAGAGTACTGGAGTGGGGTGTCATTGCCTTCTGCAAGAAGCTGCTACAGGATCCCAAATAAAACATGAAGGGAAACTGGGACAATGGGAGTGGGGTTGGACCAGAGAGAATGGAGCCCGGGGCACTCAAGGAGGTAGGACCAATAGGGCTAAATGATAAAAGCAATGAGTGAAAGCAGAGGTCAAACATGACCGCAGAGGTTTCTGATTCTGTGATCTAAAAGGAGGTCTCCACCACAGAAATCAGAAATAAGAAATGAGTAAAAGTAACTCAGAAGTCTACTATCCCTGACTGAGGTAAGGAAATATGTCAATATGTTAATGATTTCCTCTGAAAACTGGTATTTAAGATGATTTTATCTCCTTTAGCCTTTTTATTTTCAAATTTTGTAAAATACAACATGTATTATTCACAATCAGAAAATGTTATTTCCAATGTTTTTCAATAAAATTGCTTTTATTATTTTATTTATTTACTTGTTTTTTTTAATTCTTTAATCTTTAATTCTATAAAAAAAAAAAAAAAAAAAAAAATCCCGAACCCTCCTCCCTCCTCCCTCCCCATACCATCCCTCTGGGCCGTCCTAGTGCACCAGCCCCAAGCATCCAGCATCGTGCATCAAACCTGGACTGGCAACTCGTTTCCTACATGATATTTTACATAGTTACATATTTTACATATTTACTTCCCACTAGAGGGTCTAAAAGTCATTAAAATCAAAACACAGTGTGACATGTAGATAGATTTAGAGGACTGGAGTTTTGTTTTGTTTTTTGGTATAAATGTACCCAGTAACAGAAGACTACTGGGTGAACCATGTCAACCTGGGCTTTTCTCTATTTTGTGTAATGTCTTCTGTTAAAATATATCATGCCCAGCCATACTCTGCACCAAATTAATAGGTAAAATAAAAGGGATATTCACTTCTCACAAACTTTTTAGTTTGCTTTCAATTTTTACTTAATTAGAGCAAGCTATCTTACATACTTAACATCTTGACATGGTAATTCAAAAGGATTCTGCCATTCTTGTCAATAAACAACTTATAAACATGCCATCTTCATAAACAGGGTGACCACAAGAATCATATAGATTGCTCAAAAGCATCTTAATGTAGTAGCTGTGTGGTAAGTGTTAACAAGTAGCATAACTCCATCTTCTGATTCCTCCGGGAATTTCTTCTCCAGGCTTTAGAAAGAATTATTATTATTACTTGTCCAAAATGCAAATATGCCACTGCAGAGATTTATTCACTCAACAACAGGTCTAGGAACATGGAATATACCAGTTTACAAAAGATTAGGGGAATAAAACTTCCTGACTTCATGGAGCTTACATTCGGGTGAGAAAGCAGCAGTGGGCAGAGTTTTGGAAGTATCTCCACAAGATTACTATAAATCTAAAGTGGTTCAAAACCTATGGGTTCCAAAGAGTAGAACTGAAGAACCCCGGTAGGACCAAATAGGCCTAACAACTAAATCCAGTGCTTCAGAGCATGCTGCTGATATAATGGAACATTTTAAGGGAAAAGTTTTATCTCCTCAGCTTGGTATAATGTTTGCTGCCATGGGATAACTCCACAGACTTGGGAGCAGGAAGAACTAGAATCACAAAAAGTGTACATACAATTGAATACTCATGACCTGCCAAGTTTACATTTAAAGTAAATGTTAAGTTTACATTTAAAGTAAAAATGTAGCAAATAAATAATATGATAAAGTCATAAAGTAAGAGAACACAGATAGGGTAAACTAGAGCCCAGAATAGAGGTCAAGTTCAGGAATCAATCCTGGTTCTACCATTGAGTTGTGTCTTGGAACAGTTACTTATTGAGTCTCAGTCTCTAATCTGTAAAAGGAGGGCACTTAACTAGATCCCTAACACAGTCTGTTTCTTTATAGTTTTCCCTTTCTATAGGATACTTTTAATAGAACAAGTTTTCTATATGATAATCCTACACTTATACGAAAGTAGATGCTGTCTAGAATTTTACATCATTAACTGTTGGATTCTTCACAATAATTACTAATTCTGTATTTCTTGACCTTTGGGCTGTAATTTTTTGTATTATACAGCTTCCTTGGTGGCTAAAATAGTAAAGAATCTGCCTGCAATGCAAGAGACCCAGGTTCAATCCCTGGGTCAGGAAGATTTCCTGGAGAAAGGAATGGCAACCCACTCCAGGATTCTTGCGTGGAGAATCCCATGAACAGAGGAGCCTGGAGGGCTACACTCCATGGGGTCACAAAGAGTCAGACATGACTGAGCGACTAATACTGACCTGCCAAACCCTCTGGAAGGAAGTTTGACTGAGTTTCACTTCAAGGTTAGTAAAAGCAGCCCTCTGGTGTTGAGATGAGGGGTCTTGGAGGGCAAGATGAAAGCTATTACTCTGATCTGAGATGAGCTGGTCCAGAAAGAACAAAAACAACATGGTCAGTTGTCACTTCTGCTCAAAGCATAGAAACAGTTAGGGGATGAACAGAATTCTAATTCCCTTGCATGATGAAGATAGGACAACAAAATTCTATGTGATATCATTGACCTCATCCCAGTAACAAGAGATATTGCTATAACAAGTTGTGGCAGCACATAAGACTTCAATGAACTTAATCTTCAAACATGTATTTTTTGGATAGGGAGAAGAACCTCAGGGAATAAGAAAGAATTGCTAGAGTGGGTGTGTGTGAAAGTTGCTCAGTCAAGTCCAACTCTTTTCGAGCCCATGGACTACACAGTCCATGGAACTGTCTAGGCCAGGATACTGAAGTGGGTAGCCTTTCCCTTCTCGAGGGGATTTTCCCAACCCAGGGATCGAATCCAGGTCTCCTCCACTGCAGGCGGATTCTTCACCAGCTGAGCCCCAAGGGAAATGGGTAGGAAGGATTATAAGAAGGGATGGGTCCCCGGGGGGATTACTATGCTCTAGTTGACTATTTTGGATAGAGTTTCATTGGGTCAAATTAAGTCACTTCTTTAGGCCAAAGGAAGATACTTCTAATCCCTTCCATATCTCCTAAAGAACGCTCACAACAAGTGGGGAAATGGGGATTCTTCATCATCCTAAAACAATGAAGGACTAGTATCAGTTCATTAAGTATCAGTTCATTAAGAACCAAGGACTTGTCAAGGAAAATCAGGAGTAAATGAACTGATATGGTGTTGTAGGCCCTATCCAATATGTGCCTCCTGTATTCCAAACACTACTTACACAGATATTTATAAATATCATGTGATATAACCTATAAGGGTCATCTAAAAAGAATAATATAAATGAGCTTATTTTTAAAACAAAAACAGAGTCACAGACTTAGAGAACTAACTTATGGTTATCAACCAGGGGGAAGAGTAGGGGAGAGGGACAGATTGAGAGTTTGGGATCGACATGCACACACTGCTATATTTAAAATGGATAACAAACATGATCTACTGTATAGCATAGGGAAGTCTGCCTAATACTCTTTAATAACCTAAAGGGGAAAGAATTTGAAAAAGAATAGATACATTATATGTATAACTAAATCACTCTGCTGTACACCTGAAACTAACACAATATTATCAATCAACTATGCTTCAATATAAAACTTTCTTAAATTTTTTAAAGAAAGTAAACTTAGAGATGCTTGATTCCAAAAATAACATCTATGCAGCAAGTATTTTAAAAACAATATATTAGAACTTGACCATAACTTGGTGGTTATTTCGGCTTGGTAATAATGAAATGACACAAGTAACTAAAAAGAAAGGATCTATGAAAACACAAAAATGTAAAAGATAAGCTCCAGTTCCACACCATGCCCATCCCCAGCTCTATGCTATTCTGAGAACCCTAAAGTAGACACGCCACTAGAAAATACAAACGCCAGCAGTTGAACATTTTATATGATGAATCAGGCTGTCTTGATATCTAGACCACAAGTACCCTGGTGTGTTGAAAATTTGCTCTATTTATTCAGAGCTGTTAGTCCTGCCCTGGACTTAATATTCCTTTCTGAATACTAAAGTTTTAAAGTATTTACTATGCAAAATTTCCTGCCTAACTGAAGCAGCAGCTCAGGAAGCAGAGCTCTGCCTGTGGGCTCTGAAGGGTGTTTTAGACTCTGTGCACCTGGGATCAAAGGCAGGATTTTCAGATAACTTTAAAGCCTTTGCTAGAACATTCAGGAAATGTTCAAGGTTTTTAAATTTATCACCAGATGTAGAGGGAAAAGACTTTTTTCAAATAGATAATTTTTCCACAGTCCTGAAAGTGCTTTTTAACAAACCATAATCACCTCACTCAGATGCACTGCAACTAGCAAGGGAACAATACAGTTTACTTTTGAAAGGACTCTGCAAAATACTCATTACCAAACAATAGAAGCTATGCTTCAGCAGGGCCCTTGGTTCAATTTTAAAATGCTTGAAGACTAATATGGCTTGCTAATCAGGGCACACAACATCTCACCAGCTGAAGAACCTTGTTTTCATAGTGGCTGGTTTATTCTAAAGACAACTGCTACTCATTGAGAATTTTATTTTTGTGAAGGGACAGGAAATCAAATTCCATTGTAGTCATTTAATTAAAAAAAACTTACAATTTGATTTCCCATTCAAAATATGAGTGACCTCCAAATTAAATGCTGTTATCATCAGAACTGCTTTGTTTTAAATCTGATATTACTCTTACAAGAGAAAATTTAAAGAAAGAAGAACAGGATATATATTCAATGACATTGGCATATAGATTAAAATCTTTGGTATTAGAAAGAAAAAAAATTAATGTTACTTTTTCTAAGTATTGCATACCAAGCAGTAATATAAAAAAGCCTAAGTTATTATAATTAGGTGACTAATTATAATAGTCACTTGGTGACTCAGATGGTAAAGAACCTGCCTACAGTGCAGTGTAGTTATTTGCACGGCTAAATAGTAGGAAAATCTTGAATAATCAATTATCTAAACATAATTATTAACAATTTCTCCTACATGATACAAAGTATTGATACACCTTGCTAATTTTGTTCACTTGAATTAAAACAATAATAAGAAGATGGAATGAAATCTAGATCTAGCCAGAGTGACATAACTTATTCTAAGTCCTGGGGAAGAAAATATATAAGTTTTTTCTGATTTGAGTGTGCTCAAAGAAAAAAACTTGTAAAACAACTTATACACTGGTATTCCAATCTTTAAAAATACAACAAATTTATACCAATTAATCATTTCTTTAGACCAATTCTGTCTTTGAAGAAACAGAGGTCATTCCCCTGATGCCAAAAATCCCTAAGCAGGGTGTTACCTTGCCACTACTGGTTTTTCATCAGAGGCTCCTCCCTGGCTGTGGGGGAAAGGCCTGCATCCTGCCCTTAATTTATTCATGGACTGAGGTTAGTGGAGAACCTGGATTTCTCTGTGGTGCTCTATTAGTTTCCTAAGGTTATCCTAAAAAAATTATTACAAACTTGGTGCCTCTAAACAACAGAATTTCTTCTCTACAGAAGCAAAAGGCAAAGGAGAAAAGGAAAGATATACCCATTTGAATGCAGAGTTCCAAAGAATAGCAAGGAGAGAGATAAGATAGCCTTCCCAGTGATCAAGGCAAAGAAATAAAGGAAAACAATAGAATGGGAAAGACTAGAGATCTTTTCAAGAAAATTAAAGATACCAAGGGAACATTTCATGCAAAGATGGTCACAATAAAGGACAGAAACGGTATGGACCTAACAGAAGCAGAAGACATTATGAAGAGGTGGCAAGAATACACAGAAGAACTATACAAAAAAGATCTTTATGACCCAGATAACCATGATGCTGTGATCACTGACCTAGAGCCAGGCATCCTGGAGTGCAAAGTCAAGTGGGCCTTAAGAAGCATTACTACGAACAAAGCTAGTGGAGGTGATGGAATTCCAGTTGAGTTATTTCAAATCCTAAAAGATTATGCTGTGAAAGTGCTGCACTCAATAAGCCAGTAATTTTGGAAAACTCAGCAGTGGCCAGAGGACTGGAAAAGGTCAGTTTTCATTCCAATTCCAAAGAAAGGCAATGCCAAAGACTGTTCAAACTACCACATAATTGCACTCATCTCACACGCTAGTAAAGTAATGCTCAAAATTCTCCAAGCAAGGCTTCAACAGTCCATGAACCGAGAGCTTCCAAATGTTCAAGCTGGATTTAGAAAAGGCAGAGGCATCAGAGATCAAATTGCCAACATTTGCTGGATCACAGAAAAACCAAAAGAATTTCAGAAAAACATCTACTTCTGCTTTATTGACTACTCCAAAGCCTTTGACTGTGTAATCACAACAAACTGTAGAAATTCTTTGAGATATAGGAATACCAGACCACCTGACCTGCCTCCTTAGAAATCTGTATGCAGATCAGGAAGCAACAGTTAGAACCAGATATGGAAGAACAGATTGGTTCCAATCTGGGAAAGGAGTACATCAAGGCTGTATATTGTCACCCTGCTTATTTAACTTATATGCAGAGTACATCATGCAAAATGCTGGGCTGGATGAAGCACAAGCTGGAATCAAGACTGCCGGGAGAAATATCAATAACCCCAGATATGCAAATGACACCACTCTATGGCAGAAAGCGAAGAAGAACTAAGAGCCTCTTGATGAAAGTGAAAGAGGAAAGTGAAAAAGCTGGCTTAAAACTCAACATTCAGAAAACCAAGATCATGGCATCCGGTCCCATCACTTCAAGGCAAACAGATGTGGAAACAACGGAAACAGTGACAGACTTTCTCAGGCTCCGAAACCACTGCAGATAGTGACTACAGACATGAAATTAAAAGATGCTTGCTGCTTGGAAGGAAAGCTATGACCCACTTAGACAGAAAGCAGAGACATTACTTTGACAACAAAGGTCCGTCTAGTCAAAGCTATGGTGTTTCCAGTAGTCATGTATGGATGTGAGAGTTGGACTATAAAGAAAGCTGAGCGCTAAAGAATTGATGCTTTTGAACTGTGGTGTTGGAAAAGACTTTTGAGAGTCCCTTGGACAGCAAGGAGATCCAACCAGTCCATCCTAAAGGAAATCAGTCCTAAATATTCACTGGAAGGACTGATGCTGAAGCTGAAGCTCCAATACTTCGGCTACCTGATGCAAAGAACTGACTCATTAGAAAAGACCCTGATGCTGGGAAAGATAGAAGGCAGGAGAAGGGGATGTCCGGGGATGAAATGGCTGGATGGCATCACCAACTCGATCGACATGAGTTTGAACAAGCTCCAGGAGTTGATGATGGACAAGGAAGCCTGGTGTGCTTCGGTCCATGGGATCACAAAGATTCAGACATGACTGAGTGACAGAACTGAACTGACAGAAGTTCTGGAAGTCAAAAGTCCAACAACAATCTCACTGGACAAGGTATCAGCAGGACCCCAATCCTGCCAGAGGCTCTCAGAGAGGATGCGTTTCTTGCCATTCCTGGTGGCTGTTGATATTCCGTGACTGTGGCAGCATCACTCCAGTCACTGGCCCCGAGGTCACATTGCCTTCTCCTTTTCTGTATGTATCAAATGTCCCTCTGCCTCCCACTTAGGAGGATATATGTGAATGCATTTAGGGCCCACCTAGATAATACACAACAATCACAGTAGTCGCAAACTCTTTAATCATAAATGCCAAGACCCTTTTCAGCCACATAAGGCAGCACTCACAAGTTCCAAGGGTAAGGCAGTGGGTGTCTCACGCGGTGCCATCATTCAGCCGACTACAGGTGTCTCATACAATCCAACAGATTACAAAGCAGCTTGTAAAACTTGCCAACTTACTTCTCTGTGACTCTCCAAAAATGAAAGAATAGCAAAACACAGTACGTGCAGATCGTAATCGAAGCATTAGATGTTTCATAATTTCTTGATGCTGGGGGATGAAATAAAATGTCATAAAAGTAAAAATTACAATGGCATTTTGATATCTGATAAAATTAAATATTTAATATTCATAAGCATACTTTTCACTCTAAAATACATTATTTTTTGTTAAATTTTAAGCACATCTGACTAGTTTAGAAATTGAAGATTACTAGAACTGCTAGTAAATGCAGGTACAATCATAACATTTATTTGCTGGGACTCTACTACATCTCGTACTAGAAATCATTATTCTAGAGTTCCAGAAAGAAGAGAATCAAGCACTCTGAACTGAGAGAGTCCCTAGTTTACATTCCAGCCTTGCCCCTGACAAAGTGAATGACTTCAGGCAAGTACTTATGCTCAATTTGCTAATCTGTGATGTGAGAGATGTCCCTAGAAGTTTCTCTGCCAATCAAGATTCATAATGAAATAGAACTGAGCCCTAAATGCTTTAGCTGGTGCAAGTCCAAAGTAATCCTCTCTCTTTTGCTACTGGTTCCTGGCAAGCTTGTAGCCTGTCACTTTCTCTACTTCTTGGGCTTCTTTCAGTACTGTGTCTACCTGGGCCGAGAGCCCACGTTTATAAAGGCAGGTACATGTGCACACACATGTATACAAAATAATAATAAAAATAAACTGTATCAAAAGCTTCCCACCATCCTGTTCTTTGACTCCTTTTTTCTCCCCCTCCCATCTCTATTCCACACTTCTTCAATCTCAGATAAATCCAGAAACTTCAAACCTCCTCACACTACTCTGCCATGCAGCTCCCATTCTGGCATCAGTGACAAGAAGAGGGCCCTTGAAAGGAGAGAGGGAGAGGAAGGCATCAGGTAGGTGAGAAGTCCCTGGTTTCCCCAGATCCCTTATTAAGATTGCAGACTAACAGGTTTCTCTTCCTAAAAGGGATTTTCACTTGTGTAAAACTGATAAGAAATTTTCTCCACCTTCTTAGATATTAAATAAGGCTAATACTACCCACTTGGAAAGGTAGTGGTGAGAATTAAAAGAGAAAATATATGTAAAATAATTTTGCACTCTGCCAGGCACATATTACAAACTAAATATTGTGCACCATTATTTTTTTACACCTAAAAAAATTTTATTGGAGTATAATTTGTTTATAAAGTGTTAATTTCTGTTGTAAAGTGATCCAGTTATACATATATATTCTTTTCATATAATTTTATTATTATTTTTAATATTACTACAATGCTACAGGGATTTAAATTAGATCTGCTTACATATAAACTATATGAGAATCTATAGTCAATATTCTTAAATGGACTACAAAACTCACTGTAATCAGAATCATACTTTGATTCAATGCTATATTCTAGAGAGCTGTCATGCATAAAAACAAATGCCAATGAATTCCATTCTGAAAACAATCTTGCATAGCTATATTTTTAGTTTCTCAGAAATGGCCTGATTTTCTTTTCCCTGGATTAACAGAATTCCTTCTAAAATCCCTAATGTAGCAAATAAAATATTTCTGGTTTTGGTCAAATAATATTTAGGTTGAGGGTGGGGTTGCGCATGGAGATGAGGCTGAGAACTAGAAACATGAACCTGATTCAGAATTACTCTCAGTGTTTAAGAATGAGCAATAGTATTGCTAACTAATATTGACAACTTAACAATTGACCCTCTTCTTTTTATGTTTTACACAGCCTCTGTAACTAATTTCTGCCTTTTAGAGTCATATCCAATTTCAACTTCCTCAAATAGGACCATGCATGAGAATCTCTAAGCTATATTCAATCCATGAATTTTGATAGTGACAGATATAAATACAGCTAATGGTAAAAATTAACCACTAGCTTCACTGGTTTTGATCCATCAGATTTATAAAGAAATTTACATGGTCACCCAAAGGTTCATTTCTTTCCCAAGCAGCTCTTTAATAACACTTCTTAATTAATATATACTATGACATTAGTGAAAAATAATATGCTATCCAGCAGAATTAGGGATAAAGCAGGTCAATTTTGTATTGCTCAGACACATGGGAATTTAGTCTCTGAAATACCAAGCTTCTTGGTAAGGAGATCTGAACTTTAAGGCAGTCCCACAGCATGAACACAAAAAATACTGTGGTGCCAAGGAGCCAGCACAGTTATAGGAAACTTCCTTCCACAAGGCTATTCACACAATGGTTGTAATAGACCAGTTCCAGGAGGATGAGCATTATAATTAAAGCTAAATTTTACTCTGTTGGCCCTGCCTGAAAAGAGGTGCACAGGCATTTTTTTTAAATATGTGTGTGTATGTATATATATGTGTGTGTGTATATATATATATATATTTCACATACATACACATATAGCTACATGTGTATATACATGTATATATATGTGTTATATATATATACACACACACAGAGTATGTAGATATAGATTTTTTAAAACAATAACTTCAAATAAGAAAACAAGAAAATAAAATGTAACACCACAGAAATGTGTGCTTCCCATAGCAACTTCCAATAGCCAAATGGATTTCTCTGAGTAAGCGATATGAAAGCATTTAAAGAAACATGCTGTTTCCCCATTTTTTTCTTACAATAATCATTTTTTCCACTTGCTGTCTTTGGTTATCTGACTCAAGTGCCATTTGAAATGCAAAACAATCAACAAAAACTGAGCCCATTAACTCGTTAAAAAGGTGTTCATATATACAGAATATATTAAGTGAAAAATGTTCAGATCTGCTGAATAATGTGTGTATCCTGTAATTGTAAAATTAAGCCCAGAGATAATAACCAGAAAAAAACAGACATCACACGCTGCTAAAAATAAGTTGATGCCAAAGCTTCCAGACTTAGCTCCTAACGCTCCCTAAAATGACAAGAAGTCATGCTGTTTCTAGTTTCAAGTCATGGATATTTGACAAGTCTTCTCATATGTTATCCAGAATATCACCACCACTTAACTAAAAGCCCGGCAGATTTTTTTTCTTAAGAGAGTGACATGAGGAATGAACAGCTCTAAATATATTATGAGGTTCTGACATGTCCAAAGACTACAATTATTTTCTGTGATTAATCCTGCTTTTTACTGACATGCCATGGGTAATTTCGGGAGAATTTGTTCTTCTTTAAGCCAGAGTTCACATCTCTGTTGGTTTTTGTTGTTGTTGTTCATTTCCAAAGTAGTTTATGACAAAAGCTTAAGGATGATGAGTTGGGGATGGGGAGCAGAAGTTTGAACCAAGATTTGTTTTCCTTATCAAACAGACCACTCATACAGTCTGTTTCCATGGTGAGCAGTTGCATCTATGTTTGAGACCAGAGGACTCAGTTAGGCCAGGACTCAAAGTTCACAGGCAGCTGATTTAATTCTGAGAGCTATTTTAAAAGACTGTTAACCTGAGGATCCTCTACAAACATAAAATCAAATAAAAAATACAGTCACCTTATTCAGGGGAGGGGGAGCAGGGCACATTGGGATTCTGATCTAAAGAAACAATATCATTTGGAAAAATAATTCCTCACTGTCGCTCTTACATGACCCACCTCACTAAAAACTGATTAAGGCTAAACTCTTCATTTTATGGATAAGAAAACTAAGGCCTCATAGTCCAAAGAACTCAGCCAAGGTCATTTAATGATTCTATGATGTTTTCTGAATAATCTTACCTGAAAAAATACATTGTCTTTTGAAGAGATTATTAAATTCTTATATTTAATTTGGAAGGTGATATTAAATTTTTTGATCCCCTACATAGAATACGGCTAAAAACTTTGATCGCAACTTTTGAGTATCCTCAGATATGACAAAATATTTTGCCTATTATTCCTCATATTACTACAATCTTATGAGAGTTTCTAAACACTTTGAATATAGTTATATTTTGCTTCTTTAGTTAGCAATTTGGAGACTGCTGTGGATTTTGGAAGCTACTAATTGTCTGAAGAAAAGAGAAATAACGTCACTGGGACACGTTGGCACACTGAAGGCAAGAAAAAGCCCTTAATTGCTGTGACTTGGGAGCAAAGAAAGGAAAGCAAATGAACAGGCAATAGAGAATTTTTCAAAAGAGGCATGCATGTGAAGGTGTTAGAGAATGGAACACGTTCAACTCACTTCTTAAGTCTCTAATTACCACCTGGCCCAAGAAACAAGTAGTGATTCTCCATAATCTATCTCTTGCCATTTGCTGAAATAGCTCTTAAATACTTGACATCAGCCTCTTCTCTGCCTAGAACAAATTGGGGGTTTGTCTTAAATTTTGACACAAATTAACTACCATTACATCATAATTTTTAAATTCTGTATTGCTCATATTGAAAGACCAAAAACGAGTAAGCATAATAGCCTGCCTAGAGCTGCTTTCATTGAGGAGAGGGTATAAAGTCCTTTGCTAGGATTAAGCCATTCACAGCCTTACGATGGCAGTGTTTGATTTCACTCTCCTCCCTTGCTTATACATCAGAGTCCTTTCCTTCTCTAGAGTGACAAAGCTTTGGCCCAGGAGGGACATTTACTAGTCCTTTTCTGTCTTCAAAAGATGCTTTCTATAACTGACTTTAGAAAGTAGTTCAATAGTATACACTGTACCTCCCACTCCATCCCACAAGTGGTCTGGTCAAAAATAAATGAAGGTTAAGACTTCTTCATTTTTTTCCTAAGCAGGAAAGAAGCAATCTCCTAATTTTCTAGAAATGAAGGAATTCTGATTAATGCTACTAGGCTAGTTTTTCAACCATAACATTCTGATTCTCAGCAGACTGTGGATATCTAACCAACAGTCAAACAGTGCTATTAGTTATCATTATATTAAGTTCATAAGAACAAGTATTGAGCAACTGCATTATCACTGCTCTATTTTTAAAGCAGAGTCCACCTTAAAAAAAAACAAAAAACTGAAACAGATTTTAAATATTTTTCTTTATATGTGCCATCAAAAACACCAAAATGCAAACTCCTCTAGTTTTGTTTTGTTTATAAACTGATATACAGATCTTCCTCAACATACAATGGGGCTACATCTTGATGAATCCAATGCAAGTTTAAAACATGGTAAGTTGAAAAAGCATTTAATTCCCTAACCTACCAAACATCATAGCTTACCCTACCCTACTTTAAACATGCTCAGAACACTTGGATCAGCCTACAGTTGGGAAAAATCCTATAACATGAAGCCTATTTTATTTCAAAAAAATAAAAATTATTGAATATCTCATGTAACTTTGTGAAAATTGTACTGAAAGTGAAAAACAGATTGGCTGTGTGGGAACAGAATGGTTGTATGTGGATCGTTGTTTACCCTCCTGATTCTGTGGATGCCTGGGAACTGAGGGTCACTGCCGCTGTCCAGCACCAGAAGAGTATAGCATACTGCATATCGCTAGTCTAGGAAAAGATCAAAACTCAAAATTCAAAGAATGGTTTCTACTGAACACATATCTGTTTCACAGCATGGTAAAGTCAAAAAATCCAAAATCAAGCCATTGTTAAGTCAGGGGCTGTCTCCGTTTGAAAGGCTTAGGTCCTTGTGTTATTTTCTCTCTAGTTAGAAAGTACATGGGGAGAAATAAGCTCTGGAACCAGATAAGAAAACAAATGCAACAGTATTGTTTCTGGAAGAACAGCCTCTGAAACTCTTCAGCTCATGTTAAAAGAGCAAGGAATCAATGAGGAGGTGAACAAAGAAGGGAGAGAAAAAAGAAGGAAGGGAGGGAGGAAGAAAAGGGAAAGGGAAGAGAATCAAGACTCAGATGTATTAATTATAAGAGAGAGAGGTATGGCACATCAGGCCCATTAAGAAGATATTTCACTTAACTTCCATTATTTAAATGAAACATGCCATTCAGCTCCATGAATAAGCCTGCTCTGTGTGTAGCCAAATCTAAGTGCATTACAGTCTGTAGAGACCTTGGAGAACAGTTCTTCAGATCCAATGCTTCTATTGCAACAAATCTGCACATACTTGAGTTGGTTCTTGTAATCATGTAGCTACCCTAAGTCAATCCTGTGAAGTAATTTTAGAAGAGCTTCATATGACTTGGAGATTTCCAACTCTGTTGGAGCCAGTACCGAAGTAATTAAGACCTCAGAGTTCATGCAGTCTCAGTCAGTCAGTCAGTTCAGCCGCTCAGCCGTGTCTGACTCGTTGCAACCCCACAGACTGCAGCACACCAGGCCTCCCTGTCCATCACAACTCCTGGAGTTTACTCAAACTCATGTCCATTGAGTCAGTGATGCCATCCAACCATCCCATTTTCTGTTGTCCCCTTCTCCTCCTGCCTTTAATCTTTCCCAGCATCAGGGTCTTTTAAAATGAGTCAGCTCTTCACATCAGGTGGCCAAAATACTGGAGTTTCAGCTTCAGCATCAGTCCTTCCAATGAATATTTAGAACTGATTTCCTTTAGGATGGACTGGTTGGATCTCGCTGCACTCCAAGGGACTCTCAAAAGTCTTCTCCAACACCACAGTCCAAAAGTATCAATTCTTTGGTGCTCAGCTTTCTTGATGGTCCAACTCTCACATCCATACATGACTACTGGAAAAACCAAAGCTTTGACTAGACAGACTTTTGTTGACAAAATAATGTCTCTGCTTTTTAATATGCTATCTAGGTTGGTATAACTTTTCTTCCAAGGAGCAAGCATCTATACATTTCATGGCTGCAGTCGCCATCTGCAGTGATTTGGGAGCCCAAAAAGATAAAATCTCTCACATTTTCCACTGTTTCCCCATTTATTTGCCATGGAAGTGATGAGACCAGATGGTGTGATCTTGGTTTTCAGAATGTTGAGTTTTAAGCCAGCTTTTTCACTCCCCTCTTTCACTTTCATCAAGAAGCTCTTTAGTTCCTTTTCACTTTCTGCCCTAAGGGTGGTATTATTTGCATATCTGAGGTTATTGATATTTCTCCTGGCAATCTTGATTCCAGCTTGTGCTTCATCCAGCCCAGCGTTTCTCATGATGTATTCTGCATATAAGTTAAATAAGCAGGGTGACACTATACAGTCTTGATGTACTCCCTTTCCTATTTGGAACCAGTCTGTTGTTCCATGTCCAGTTCTAACTGTTGCTTCTTGACCTGCATACAGATTCTCAGTGGGAAGGCAAGGTGATCTGGTATTCCTATCTCTTGAAGAATTTTCCACAGTTTGTTGTGATCCATACAGTCAAAGGTTTGGCATAGTCAATAAAACAGAAATAGATGTTTTCTGGAACTCTCTTGCTTTTTCAATGACCCAACATACGGTGGCAATTTGATCTCTGGTTTCTCTGCCTTTTCTAAACCCAACTTGAACATCTGGAAGTTCACAGTTCATGTACTGTTGAAGCCTGGCTTGGAGAATTTTGAGCATTACTTTACTAGCGTGTGAGATGAGTGCAATTGTGCGGTAGTTTGAGCATTCTTTGGCATTGCCTTTCTTTGGAATTGGAATGAAAACGGACCTTTTCCAGTCCTGTGGCCACTGCTGAGTTACCCAAATTTGCTGGCATACTGAGTGCAGCACTTTCACAGCATCATCTTTTAGGATTTGAAATAGCTCAACTGGAATTCCATCACCTCAACTAGCTTTGTTCGTAGTGATGCTTCCTAAAGCCCACTTGATTTTTCATTCCAGAATGTCTGGCTCTAGGTGGGTGATCACACCATCATGGTTATCTGGGTTATGAAGATCTTTTTTGTATTCTTGCTACCTCTTCTTAATATCTTCTGCTTCTGTTAGGTCCATACCATTTCTATCCTTTATTGATCCCATCTTTGCATGAAATGTTCTCTTGGTATCTCTAATTTTCTTGAAGAGATATCTAGTCTTTTCCATTCTACTGTTTTCCTCTATTTCTTTGCATTGATGACTGAGGAAGCCTTTCTTATCCCTCCTTGCTACTCTTTGGAACTCTGCATTCAAATGGGTATATCTTTCATTTTCTCCTTTGCCTTTCACTTCTCTTCTTTTCACAGCTATTTGTAAGGCCTCCTCAGACCACCATTTTGCCTTTTTGCATTTCTTTTTCATGGGGATGGTCTTGATCACTGCCTCCTGTACAAAGTCATGAACCTCCATCCATAGCTCTTCAGGCATTCTGTCTATCAGATCTAATCCCTTAAATCTATTTGTCACTTCCACTGTATAATCGTATGGGATTTGATTTAGATCATACCTGAATGGTCTAGTGTTTTTCCCTACTTTCTTCAATTTAAGTCTAAATTTGGCAATAAGGAGTTCATGATCTGAATCACAGTCAGCTCCTGGTCTTGTTTTTGCTGACTGTATAGAGTTTCTCCATTTTTGTCTGCAAAGAACATAATAAATCTGACTTCAGTATTGACCATCTGGTGATGTCCATGTGTAGAGTCTTCTCTTGTGTTGTTGGAAGAGGGTGTTTGCTATGACCAGTGCATTCTCTTAGCAAAACTCTATTAGCCTTTGCCTTGCTTCATTCTGTACTCCAAGGCCAAATTTGCCTGTTACTCCAGGTATTTCTTGACTTCCTACTTTCATATTCCAGTCCCCTATAATGAAAAGGACATATTTTTTGTGTGTTAGTTCTAGAAGGTCTTGCAGGTCTTCATAAAACAGTTCAACTTCAGCTTAGCCAAGGTCCAGGGACAAAATGATTTTTTCTGTAGTATAGTCAACAACAGATGGTGCTAGTTCAGTTCAGTCGCTCAGTCATGTCCAACTCTTTGCGACCCCATGAACCACAGCACGCCAAGCCTCCCTGTCCATCACCAAATCCCAGAGTCCACCCAAACCCATGTCCATTGAGTCAGTGATGCCATCCAACCATCTCACCCTCTGTCGTCCCCTTCTCCTCCTGCCCCCAATCCCTCCCAACATCAGGGTCTTTTCCAATGAGTCAGCTCTTCGCATCAGGTGGCCAAAGTATTGGAGTTTCAACTTCAACATCAGTCCTTCCAATGAACACCCAGGACTGATCTCCTTTAGGATGGACTGGTTGGATCTCCTTGCAGTCCAAGGGACTCTCAAGAGTCTTCTCCAACACCACAGTTCAAAACCATCAATTCTTCAGCTCAGCTTTCTTTATAGTCCAACTCTCACATCCATACATGACCACTGGAGAAACCATAGCCTTGACTAGATGGACCTTTGTTGACAAAGTAATGTCTCTGCTTTTTAATATGCTGTCCAGGTTGGTCATAACTTCCCTTCCAACAGGTGGCACTAGTGGTAAAAAAAAAAAAAAAAAAAACCCACCTGCCAATGCAAGGGACATAAGAGCTAAGGGTTCAATCCCTGGATCAGGAAAATCCCCTGGAGAAGGGCATAGCAATCACTCTAGTATTCTTGTCTGGAAAATTCCATGGACAGAAGAGCCTGGCAGGCTATAGTCCATGGGGTCCCAAAGAGTCAGACACAACTGAAGCGACTTAGCACACATGTACACATAGTCAACAATACACCATTTCTGCAGCTGTGGAAAACTAACACCCATGAAATGAGTAAGAAGGTGCAGTTACAGAAAAGATGTCTTTTAAGCAATCTAAGTTAGGATCTTTCAAAGTCCAAAAAAAAAAAAAAAAAATACACCATTTCTGCTAAGTGCTCTCAAAAATGTTTGGGGCCCCGATTAAATGCTTCTTAGTAACTTGCTGCTGCTGCTTCTGGTGCTAAGTCACTTCAGTTGTGTCCGACTCTGTGTGATTCTATAGACAACAGCTCACCAGGCTCCCCCGTCCCTGGGATTCTCCAGGCAAAAATACTGGAGTGGGCTGCCATTTCCTTCTCCAGTGCATGAAAGTGAAAAGTGAAAGTGAAGTTGCTCAGTCGTGTACAACTCCTAGCGACCCCATGGACTGCAGCCTACCAGGCTCCTCCATCCATGGGATTTTCCAGGCAATAGTACTGGAGTGGGGTGCCATTGCCTTCTCCACATGGTAACTTGATAATAAACCTATCCCTGTAATATACCCAGTGATTTTCCAGCCCATTCTCTGAGGTACTAGGGGTACTAGGGGCAAAGATACAAGTGTCCTAGAATTCTGGCAGAGTGGTAGGCACTGGCTTGAATTAGCTTGAATAAGTGGTTGGATGCTAAGAACTAACTTCTCTCATTGTATTCTAATTGCTCAAGAAAGAAAAAATGTTCTGTACAACATTATTTTTCACTAAAAGTGAAAATAAAGCTTCAGATCGGTAGCAATCTCAATCATCCATTAAATTTCTAAAATGTATTTTATAATAGTTTATTCTGAAAATGCACCAAAACCATCTTTAAGATGTGTAAAATACATGCGAATCATAAGCAAGAAAATGAGCAACTATGATAATCAAATTTTAGATAGAATAAAAAATAGATAAAATCATAAACTTAGGGCTTCTGAGAAAATAGATTACTAGAATAGCTTAAAGAATGGTTTCAAAATTAGTTTCCACTTTCTGTGCATAAAGTCTGATGTTCTGGCCTTTGCAGTTACCATGTGTTTAAGTATTAGCTATAGCAAGTGATGTTAATAAATATGTAACCTGGAAAAAATTATGCATGAAGCTATTAGCTCTGATCAACATGGTACCCAAATTACCTATATTTCATCAGATTAGTCATTGGATGCTTTGAAAATCAGCGAAAATAGGATTCTCACTTAATGGTCTTAAGCAGGGAAACTTTGAACTAAAAAAAATATAAAGAATGGGGTTTATTCTGTTCAGTTGCTATGTAGTAAGTGTCTACCGCACAACAGGCTTCTCTGTGCTTCACTATCTCCTGGAGTTTGCTCAGATTCATATCCATTGAGTTGGTGATTCTATCTAACCATCTCATTCTCTGCTACTCCCTTCTCCATTGCCTTCCATCTTTCCCAGCATCAAGGTCTTTTCCAGTGAGTCAGCTCTTCGCATCAGGTGGCCAAAGTATTGGAGTTTCAACATCAGTTCTTCCAATGAATATTCACAGTTGAATTCCTTTAGGATTGACCAGTTTGATGTCCTTGATGTCAAAGGGATTCTCAAGAGTCTTTTCTAACATCACATTTCAAAAGCATCAGTTCTTTGACATTCAGCTTTCTTTCTAGTCCAGCTCTCATATGAAAGTGAAGTTGCTCAGTCGTGTCCGACTCTTTGCAACCCTATGGACTGTAGTCTACCAGGCTCCTCAGTCCATGGAATTTTCCAGGCAAGAGTACTGGAGTGGGTTGCCATTTCCTTCTCCAGGGTATCTTCCCGACCGAGGGACTGAACCCAGGTCTCCTGCATTGCAAGCAATGCTCTCATCAGTTCAGTTCAGTTCAGTTCAGTCGCTCAGTCGTGTCCGACTCTTTGCGACCCCATGAATCGCAGCATGCCAGGCCTCCCTGTCCATCACCAACTCCCGGAGTTCACTCAAACTCATGTCCATCGAGTCAGTGATGCCATCCAGCCATCTCATCCTCTGTCGTCCCCTTCTCCTCCTGTCTCCAATCCCTCCCAGCATCAGAGTCTTTTCCAATGAGTCAGCTCTTCGCATGAGGTGGCCAATGTACTGGAGTTTCAGCTTCAGCATCATTCCTTCCAAAGAAATCCCAGGGCTGATCTCCTTCAGAATGGACTGGTTGGATCTCCTTGCAGTCCAAGGGACTCTCAACAGTCTTCTCCAACACCACACTTCAAAACCATCAATTCTTCGGCGTTCAGCCTTCTTCACAGTCCAACTCTCACATCCATACATGACCACAGGAAAAACCACAGCCTTGACTAGACGGACCTTTGTTGGCAAAGTAATGTCTCTGCTTTTGAATATGCTATCTAGGTTGGTCATAACTTTCCTTCCAAGGAGTAAGCGTCTTTTAATTTCATGGCTGCAGTCACCATCTGCAGTGGTTTCGGAGCCCAGAAAAATAAAGTCTGACACTGTTTCCACTGTTTCCCCATCTATTTCCCATGAAGTGATGGGACCGGATGCCATGATCTTCATTTTCTGAATGTTGAGCTTTAAGCCAACTTTTTCACTCTCCACTTTCACTTTCATCAAGAGGCTTTTTAGTTCCTCTTCACTTTCTGCCATAAGGGTGGTGTCATCTGCATATCTGAGGTTATTGATATTTCTCCCGGCAATCTTGATTCCAGCTTGTGTTTCTTCCAGTCCAGCGTTTCTCATGATGTACTCTGCATATAAGTTAAATAAGCAGGGTGACAATATACAACCCTGACGTACTCCTTTTCCTCTTTGGAACCAGTCTGTTGTTCCATGTTCAGTTCTAACTGTTGCTTCCTGACCTGCATACAGATTTCTCAAGAGGCAGATCAGGTGGTCTGGCATTCCCATCTCTTGAAGAATTTTCCACAGTTTATTGTGATCCACACAGTCAAAGGCTTTGACATAGTCAATAAAGCAGAAATAGATGTCTCATATTAGTACATAATTACTGGGAAAATGATAGCTTTAACTATACAGACCTTTGTCAGCAAAGTGATGTCTCTGCTTTTAATATGCTGTCTAGCTTTGTCACAGCTTTCTTTCCTGGTCTGAATGTTTGTGTTCCTCCAAAATTCATGTGTTGACATCCTAACCCCCAAGATGATGGTATTAGGAGGTAGGGCCTTTTAGAGGTGATTAGATCAAGAGGGCAGAGGCTTTACAAATGAGATTAGTGCCCTAATAGGAGCGGCCCCTGAGAGATCTGTAGCCCATTCTACCACAAGCCTTCACCAGACACAGAATTTGCCAGCTCCTTGGATTTTCCAGCCCCTAGAACTATGAGAAATAAACATGTTTACAAGCCACCAAGATATAGTATTTTGTTACAGTTGCCTGAACACAGTAAGACAGGGTTAATAAACTAAAGCTAGCAGTACAGGGGGAGTGCCCTGGACAATGTGAATACCTGGAAAAAGAGAGAGGTGAGGAAGGCACTAGTAAGGTTGCCAAATTTAGCAAATAATAATAATGATAATACAGGATGCCCAAATAAATTAAATTTTCAAATAACAAATATTTTCAATATAAATATGTCCCTGAAATATTTGGGACATACTTGTAATGAAAAAACTTATTTGTTGATATGATAAAATTCCAACTTAATTGAGAATCCTGTATTTTATCTGGCACGGGTGAAGAGGAACATAAACTTACACATCATATGACTTTGGTTCACCTCTCAGCTCCACCACTGTCCTTAGACAAGCTCTTTAAATTCTCTGAAAATTGCTTGGAACCTGAAAGTGTTCTTGCAGCACCAAAAATAATATTAAAGTGCCAATGCATCAATAACTATTCATTTATCCGCTTGCCCTCATGTACTTAAGAATTCTGTTCAGGGTTGGCTTAAACTCAGAAGACATTTTTTTATGCGGGTTACTAATTTTATTCCCAATTGCTCCTCCTTGAACCTAGACAGTATATAAGGTGCTTAAAACCTTGGCTTATAATCGAACTACTACTAATATCTTTAATCCAAACCAAAACACAGTACAACTTGGGGAAAATGTTTATAGCAAACTGATAGCCAGCATTAATAAATCTCTCACCCTCCAAAATTGGTAGTTTCCACAGAAGGACTGGACTTTCTGTGGCCAATAAACTAAATTGAAAAATCTCCAGCCAACTGTAATAAACACAGAATTGAAAGCTAATAAAACACCACAGGGCATTTCAAGGTAACTCAGCAGGAGAGAGCTCACCAATATAGATGTGTTTACAGATGGCGACTAAAGATATAATAATTAATCTGCTTTTGAACTAATGAACAAATCACATGCTTCCTTTAAATACAAAGCACAAAACTCTTAACTGCTAATTAAGTTCAGGAGTGGAATAAACACTTGATTTGCAGTAAAGGATAAGGCTCATAAACAGTAATATACAGCCATCCAAGTCCTGCCTGTCTGCCTCAGAAAATACAAGTGCCCTATTGAGGATGTAAAAATTGATATGACACTATCATTCACCTGTGGTTTTTAAGTCTCAACGAGATCCAAAATCATTTATTATAAGATGAAGGTACTTCCTTAAGGATCTTTTACAAAGGAATTACTCCAAACTGGTTATAAGGATGTTAAATATAGTATTTTTACAATAATAATGATAATATTTAAAGCTGTACAAGTTCAACCACAGAAAACATAAGTGAATCAATACTAGAGATCCTATAAATCAGTTATTTTCATTCTTTATAAGTATTCAGAGTAGTTGACTACATGAATAAAAATTCCTTGTACAGAATTAAATGGAATCAGATTCTTGCTCACTGATAAAAGAGGAAAGAAAGAAGACAGGTAGACAGACAAACGAGAATCAAACCAGGAGTCCACAAATCACAGCCCAAGAGAAAAAATCTGACTCTTGGCTTCCCTTTAGCATAGCCCACAAGGTGAAAGTGGCTTTCACACTTTTAAATGATTGAAAACTATCAAAAGAAAAAACTATTTCATGACATTAAGATTATGTGAAACTGAAGGAAACACAAGGAAGTTGTCCATAAATAAAGTGTCATTGGAACACAGCCACACCCATTTGTTTACCTAAACTGTGCTTTTGTGATGCAGCAGCAGAATGGAATACTTAGAACACAAGCCATATGGCCCACAAAGCCTAAAATATTTACGTTCTTGTCTTTTGCTGAGAAAGTATGCTGACTCCTGAGGTAGACAGATAAGTAGGTAGATAACACAAGCTGTAATCCTCCACCATCTAGACTTCAAAAAGTTCCACTAGAAATCCAAAGCATAGTAATTAAAATCACCACAGTACTTTGTGATGTGTTTTATCATCACTTAAAAAACAAAACATATTTATCATGAGCCAGTATTATTGCTACAATAATACTATTTATATGCTTTCCCTTAGAAAAATGGACAGGCCAGTGTCCAAGGTGCCAGGGACTGGCAGTGTCCGAGGTGGCATGATGGGTACTGAGGTTACTCTCCCAGCTCTACCCTCCCAGCCAGGGCAGAAGCTGGAAGGGTAACCTCAGTGCCCCTGTGGCTGTTCTCAGTCACCACTCTCATCCAACACACTTTTCCCCGTCTTCCTTATCAAATCGGGATATTTCTCTGAAATATAAATAGATCTTAGTACTTTTGATTCAAGGAGGCACTAGTATTGCTCTTTATATACTTTTAACTTCCCCTAATGGGGAAGGCGAAGAAGGTCACTCTACACCACCACCACTCCCATCTATTTCCTCTACTGCTAACAGTATTAAAAAAAAAAAAAAAAAAAAAAACATCAATCAAGTTATCTGTCCTAAAATACAGCTTGTAACAAAGAAGATGCCCAATAAACATTTGTTGAGTGAATAAATTAAGGAATAAATGAATCTATCCTACCTGCTTCTTTTATAGAAACTAGAGGAGGGAGGAATCACATGATTTTCAGGAGGCTGGAGCCAGCTAAAACAAAAATTTGAATTTTATGACCTTCCCTTTGCCCCAGGCCATAGCTCCTTAGTGTCACACAATATGTGACATTCACTCAACAGAGCATTCCACCTTCTTCTTTGTCAACAGATCTTCAAATGAGCTTGGCAACATTTGAACATCCTGAGAGGAGGTGGGCATCTGCCTCATGCCCTACAACATGAACTACAACTCATCCTAAGGCTTAGACTCTAAGCCAGCGCTAGCAATCTGATTTTCAATGGCCAATGATTGGTTTAGAAGTGGACTTCTAACTCAGAGTCCATTTGGGAGACACTTTCTTACTTAATAAGATTAAGAGGTCACTTCTCATTCTTTCACCTTTCAAAGTTTGTGACACAAGAACAAGATTCTTATGCCTCAGTGGATATAACTGTGGGGTTATTCAGGGGCTTCTCGAGTGGCTCAATGGTAAAGAATCCACCTGCCAATGCAGGAGATGTGGGTTTGATCCCTGGGTTGGGAAGATCCGCTAGAGGAGAAAAAGGCAACCCACTCCAGTATTCTTGCCTGGAGAAGCCCATGGACAGAGAAGCCTGGCAGGCTAGTGGATGGGGTTGCAGAGTCAGACATGACTGAGTGACTGAGTACACATGCACACAACCTAATCTACAGCCTTGACTTCATTGAGCTGTTGAATTAACCAGTGTTGAAACTGCCTGTTCCAGACTTCTTATGTGAGAAAAAAAACCCTTATATTCAAGTTGAGCACTTGAAAAAAAAAAAAAAACAAACTTATATTCAAGTTCCACTGCCTGGAACGAAAAGCATGTTGAATCATGTATCCACCCTTGAAAGATCACCCATTCCCTGCCTTAGCCATCATCCTGCCATAGTCTTCACCATAGGTTACAGGCACTATAGACAGGATCATAAGAAAAAAACGCTGGTTCTCACTGCCAAGATGGCAGGCGGACTTTAAGTGCCCAGCTCTACTCCAGTGAAGCTCTAGTCTATTCCAAGCCAAACTCCAAATGCCTTTATAATAATAGAAATATTATTATATATGTTGTGTGGGCCCCATGATGATTTTAGAGAAGAAACTGTACAATATGGTTTAAATAGGCTTTTGTGGGTTGGCCTGGAAACCTAACATTGTTTCTATGGAAAAATGCTTTAAACTCCAAATGACTCTGTTCGAACTGAACTTTGGAATGCAACCTGTTTTAAATTGGGAGATTGTGTACGTGTTTACAATTAAAATACACAGGAATGAAAGTGAGTTATCAACTGCAAAAATCACATTTGGACTGCGGATTTAAATTGATCAATAACCCATTGTCATTTTGGATAAAATAGCCCTAAATAAAAAGGGGTCGTGACTTTCAGCAGTACCAAATAACAACACAAAATCAGACTCCATTTTAAAGTAATTTTCTGTTGGAGGAGGAGGTTACTTTACAAACTAAATAGTGCCCACCCTACCAAAACCTGTCACCATAACCTGTGTGTTTTTAAACCCACTGGGAAATATTTCATGCAGTAATTTGAATGAGTACATGAAAATCCATCCCCTTGCTGCAAGGGAAAAAAATAAAAATAGCAGAGATCTTTGTATCTAAGGATGAATCCAAATCCTTAGAAGTTCTGCGTTCAAGTCAACCAACAACTATAACTTGACTCCCTCTCCCCCTACATCTCCATTTTTTGATCCAGGTACTAGGGATGAATCAGGGTATAGTAGAAACAGTACTTCCTAATTATTGTGGTTTATATCTCTATTTCCTCAAATTGTAAAGTGAAAATAATACCATACAGGTCCCTGGGCTGTAGTGACATTTACACATAGCATCACCCAACACTATGCCTGAAACCACAAAGTCCTCAGAGTCAGTTCACTACTTTCTGTCCGTTCTTCTCCCCCTACAAGAATATTGCCCTCACATAAGATATCCAAACTCTCTCCAACCTACACACATAACTGACAACCAGAGTTTATTCTACTGGTAAATATGCATATGGTGTCTAAAGAAAATCAAATCTAACATAATCTTTCAACTGTATGTGAAAATGAATTAACATTTCTCTCTGCCTTACATAAAATATTATGATTGAATGCTATGGGGACTTTTCAATACTGCAATGACTGTAACTTGTATTTAAATTCTGCTGAAACCATGGCTTTCTGAGAATTAGCATATTGAAAAAACACAGGGGTAGCTTTGTTTCATAAAAGGGCAAAAAAGAAGCAAATTAACAATATCAGTTCAAATCAGGATTTGATATAATTCAGAGAATGTAATCTTTGCCTCACAATTTCCTCATCTTTTCCTTGTGAACTATTACATTTCAGAGGGTCCAAAACTATTCTCTCTCACACAATAGCTTTTTTAACTTAAAAATAAAATGCAATGATAAGTGAATGCCTGTGAAAATAAAGTCTGTAGTTAACATAAGGCAGTAAGATTACACCTCAGTTTTCTTAATGCATTGAAATTAACACTGAAAAGTTGGAATTCATTCTTTCAGTTAACTTGACTGCCACACTGAGCATATCTCTGTGTATTGCTTCCTTAAAATGTTCAGTTTTTGGGTGCTGATTAGAAGCTGTCTATTTTCAATCCTCTATAGATAATTTCAAGGTGTAATTTGCATACTGTTATGGTGCTCTCCTTACCTTGGCTGCATGTCCTGTCTTTCCTCTGTTTATTAAATCTACCAACTGGCAGAATGAATACTAGGTAAATCAAAGAGGTGCCCTTGTTCTATGTGATTATCCCGGAAACCAAATGAAGCTGGTGCCACAAGTCTCAGAATACAACCTGACTCTCTATGCAAATTTAAAATTCTATGGCACTGTAACCTTACCCAGGGCAGCTGTCTGTATTTTTCAAGGTACAAGTCCCTGAAGATGCTATATGAAAGGTAATATTTTGGCAAGAAATTAATATTATAGAGGAGTGAGTCTTGTCAATTTTCCTAGGCCACATTTCCCACTTACAAAATGTAATATTCAAATAAAATAATTTAACTTTCCCCGCCTCTTACACTCCAGTAACCTTATTTATCTGTCAAACTTTATCCCAAAATTGATATTTATCACTGATCAGAGAAGTAAATAAAGCACATTTTCCTCATGGGGCTCTCCACACTTCTTTTCCCAAAGTACAACTTGGCCTTGCTCACATCTCTCTATCTTCTGTTATGCTTTGAGTCCAAACACCCACAATCTACCTTTCTGCCTAGATGGAAGTAAACTCTCATTCCTTAAGTACTCACAAAGAGTCTTCGATTCCTTAACAGCCAGCAAGCTCTACAAATCACCATCACACCCAAGAGAGGAGCAAATCAAAATGCTTTTGAAAGATACAAAGAGAAGCAAAAACTAAAAGCTCTCATTCTTAATCTAAAAACAATGCATATGTATGAGCAACACTAAACTCTAAATATACATTTTGTATTTCACCCACACTGCTTATGACTACAGATTTTTGCCAAAAATATTACATTTAAGTATAATACCTCAACTTTTTGAAGATCTGTAGTCCCCCCCTCCATCTTTCCTTCCTACTACTTACCTCCAACCCAAATACATTACTACAGACTTCCAGGTAAAGGACAGAAAATATTCTCATATTAGGGATGAAGAGACTGAGGTGGACATTTTCCACAATGGGGGAAGGGAGGAAAAGATTTCTGTTTGAGTGCCATCTCTTAGTTTAAGAAGATCGAGCAGTAGAGACTGAAACAGAATGCTGGTTAATGAAAAGTGAAAAATTAACCGTTTTGAACCTCGGCTGTAAGACAGGTTTGAATCTTCTATGATTATCATGTATACAAGTTAAATAAGATACTGACTCTGAAGCAGCCTCGGCACTACTGGCAATCTGAGTCAGATAACCTCTGCTGTGGGGGCTGTCCTGTACACTGCAGGACGTTTAGCAGTATCTTTGGCCTCTACCCACTAGATGCCAGTAGCACTCCTCTCTTCTGCTGTGATAACCTATAATGTCTCCAGATATTGCCAAATATCCCTGGGAGGGCAAAGCCTTTCCCTATGGAGTGTCAGCGAATTATCTGGCCCATAACAAATGCTTAATCACTTAATGGTACCAGTCAACATTATCATTATCCATTAGATTTTGGTTTCCAGATTAAAAAAAAAAAAAAAAAAAACTGTGGTATTACTTGCATTTTGAACTTCCTATATATTACCCATGAAAATGTTCTTTGGTGGCCAAGATGGCAAGCAAGGCAAGGTCATGGCAAACATCCAATGGGTTGATCAACACTTGATAAAATGCATTCTCAATATGACCTCTACAGTCTTTTGTAGGTTGAGAAGGAATTTGGGGGAAGTTAAAGGGAATCTAAAAACTCCACAGCTCTGACACATGAAGAAAGTTATTACCACAAAGCTCCCAGTCCTAATGTTAATTTGTATAGAGGTATGACCAAAATACTGACACACTTACTCCAGCCCAACAGATATTTCACTTCACCATGACAGGTATATGGAGAAATCCAAATTAGACAGTCAGACTTTCCAGTGTCTATTTAGTGTCCAAGTAGATTTTCCCAGTAAATGTTTCTGGTAAACTGGCTAAACTCCTCAAACTCTCTTCCTGTTTCCTACACTCTACTGCCCAGTTCTTCAGGAGACTGACAGCTCCCTAGGGTCTAGAAGACAGAAGACTAATTTAACCAAGACAAATTTGGGTAGCAAGAAACCGGTAGCTTCAGTCTCTCTACTGTGCCATAACAAACATTTTCGATGGCAAACATCCTCAGCTGAGATAGAACAGACAGTCTTTCACATTTCACTTAACCAACATACATTGCTTGGTCAGATCAGTTTTGCCTCTAAGACTTACTCAAACACTACTGCTTGCTGTATTTTCTAAGAATTTTAATATTAGAGGCATGTGACACAGTGTCTATGCCTTCCAAGGAAACAGCATGGAATGGACTTATTATGCACTCTGATTTCAGCTATAACATCCTTTCTATTATCAGATTGTAACTCACCATTTACTAAAAGGCCCATGTTAGGGGTGGAGTGTAAAGTTTGTAACCATATCCTTGAATGAGAGAATATAAGCAACCAAAAGCTAAGCAAAAGTATTGAATTTCTGCTTGTCCCACAGTAACTAAGGATATTTCAGTTTTATCCTAGAAGAGCTTGAAATATTATGAAAGAAGCCAAGTTCATCTTTGATATTCCCATGGTGATGCACCTGCCACCCTCTAGCCTAAGCTACTCCATTCAGCATACCATTTTTTCAGATGTTTCCAGATTACCCACACTTACCTGCTTTGGCCAGTATCTCTTAGAGCCCAGATGTCTAGCTTCCAGGTTTATCATTAATCTGATAAATTAGTCCATGTCACTGTGTTAATGGCCTTCTCTAACAGAAACATATAAAAGTAGACCCTGGAGGCAAAGAAAGAACTTGAAGACCAGTAATTTTTACCAGGTTACTTTTCTATGCCTCATTTTGTACACCATGGAATAACAGTATCACTATCTCATTCGCTGCTGTACAAATACAGTGTCTAAGACAATGAGAATATGAATAGTGGCAGTTACATCATTAAATTCCTCTATTACATCCTAACTTGAAATAGTTCCAAAAATTAAAACTTTGGGGCTAGTGCACTGGGACGACCCAGAGGGATGGTATGGGGAGGGAGGAGGGTTCAGGATGGGGAGCACATGTATACCTGTGATGGATTCATTTTGATATTTGGCAAAACTAATACAATTATGTAAAGTTTAAAAATAAAATAAAATTTAAAAAATAAAAAAAATAAAAGAATTTGTACATTTTTAAAAACCACCATAATTACCTAGATACATTGAAGAGCAAATTAAGCAAATTAAATATGTTACAGAGCTATTCCACAATGAATTATGCTGTTTTAAATATGCATTGTCAGTATATAATGCCTTGTTGTGCCTTATTTTGCAGCTGTTGGTTTTTAAAAATTGTTTATTACTATCATTTTTAGACAAAAAAAAATCATTGAAAATTTAGGTTTCCTGAAAAAAAATAAATAAATAAACTTTCAAGTAAGTCAGAAAATAAGGAAATTATACTAATATTTTGTTCAAAATAAAAAGGAGTCAAATATATCAAAGAGAAGTTTAAAAAATATTTACTCTCTGTTCTGCACATGGAGAAAGTGTGAAATGACCAAAGTGATTGTAACATCCCTTTCCAATGCCTTTAACCCCCTTCTACGCAGATTAAGTCAAGTTACATATCTGTTGTTACCTTTCCCATCAAGGAAACATAAATACTAACACTTTTTCAGCTCTGACTCTCATGTTCAAGTCTCTGAGAGGACAAGAAAACATGGGGAGTCACAGAGAAATCTCATTATTTGATCCATTTGTAAAGTAGGGATAATAATACATTCCTCATAGAATTCTTATAAAAAGTAAATAAAATCATGCGTGTTAAGCAGTGAGCCCTGGGTCTGGATAGGCAAAATTCCCCTAAATGATGGCTAGTGTTACTCAGAAGGGTGTGAGATCCTCTCTTCAGCAATGAAGCAAATGAGACCCAGAGAGATTAAGTAGTGCTGCAAAGGCATGTGATGCAGGAAGAAACAAAACCCAATTTTCTGATGTTTATATTAAGATCACAGGGAGAGGCAGGAAGACATGAAGCTACAGGAGAATGCAAATCCACAGAGCACTACCACTGCCTCTCTTCATCACTGCTCCACTGTTACCTCTAATGTCAGTTTCTGAGGGCTGCCATAACTACTATAGACTAAGTGGCTGACGACAAGAGAGATTTCTTCTCTCATAGTTCTAGAAGCCAGAAGTCTGAAATCAGGGTGTCAGCAAGGTCATGCTCCCTCTGAGACTCTGGGTGGACTCCTTCCTCGCCTCTCCTTCTCCTGGTGATTGGCAATCCTTTGCATTCCTTGGCTTGCTGCTGCATCACATCATCTCTACCTCTGTTGTCACAGGTGTTCTCCCTGTGTGTCTACCTCTGTTCCCCGGATAAGGGCATCAATCACATTGGATTAACGGCCCACCCTACTTCAGCATGACCTCATCTTAACTTGATTATATCTACAATGACCCTCTTTCTAAATAAGGTCACTTTCACAGGTACCAGGGGTTAGGGCTTGCATGTATCTTTTAGGGGAACATAATCTAACCCACAATAGCTCTGTCATTTATAGACAATTTTCTTTTTTGGCTTGGGGTTTGGGGGTCAGTCCCAAAGCTACAATTGCAAAGTGTACTGAAATGATATTCATGCTAATGGGCCAATTCAGAATTACAGTAACAAAAAGGCAACTATGTCTACTTAACCATGTTTACTTCCCAAGCTCATTAGTGGTTCCATGTGGTGAGAAAAATTTCCCACTCACTGTATCAAATTTAGCACATTTATTTAGTCTGAGTCAATGCCTGAAATATCCTTTCATACATTTAAGCCAATTTTCCCCAAGGTCATGCAGCAAGATAGAAGTCACAGATCTTTCTCCTGTGAGTCAATTACTATAAAATACAGCACTGAATTTGGGTAAAACAGAGTTAGGTGGTGAAATGTGCCTAGAATAATACAGAGTTGATTTTTTCATGTACCAATTTTTTATTATATTTTATTTTACACACATTTGAATCAAAATCAAAGCACTGCTGGTCTAGAATGAACTATAATTTAATATGAATGTTTCTGTAATGAAGTAGATGATTTTTTTTAAGACTGAGTAGCCATCACATTTTCTTTCCAATCACACTCTACTATATGAGGAAATACATATTACTTTCTATTAAATCCTTTAAGCAAAATGATGATTGAAGAATAAAAATGATCAATTTTCCCTTATCATAAAATATCAGCAAGTAACATAAAATGTAACTTTTCCTATCAGGTATAATTTTTCATTGTCGCTAAATTTTCATGTCCAATTTTCTCACCCTGGAATCTTCCTAATATAAATTGAGCTAATTTTGAGTTTAAAAAATTTACTCAGTCACCTAAAAATGAATTAATCTGAGCTCTGGTCACATGTGCAAGGCATAATAATCTATATCAAATTTTTATTAACATACACCAGAAAAATAGCTAAAACAGCTACCAAACTTGATCTGGCAGAAGAAAGTTGTCTCTCCACATGAAGCCACTGAGAAATACCAGAAGGGTTTTCTGGAATTTTATAATGTAGATGAAATTTTCTTTTTAGAAATAAAAATTGCATTTTATAGAAAACTACACAGATACAAATCAAATACATGACTAACTTCATACAAGCAGTGTGGTGAAGAATTTAGGGTTCACATGGAGTCAGGTCAGACGGCCTGGGTTGGAAACCATGCCTTGGAAGCTGTGAAAAATTAAGACAGCTACTGAATCTCTCAATGTTCTCATCTGTAAAACAGGGATGATGATACTAGTACTAACGTCTAGGATTTTAATGAATAATAGGAGAAATGACTATAAAATCTTTGGAATAGTGCCTAATTGTTATTATTATTAAGATCACAGATTCACACCTGGCAGGTATGGCAAACTGCCTGGTTTTGAATCACAGCTGCTGTTAATTACTGGCATTGAAACCTCGGGCAAGTAACCTAACCTCTATGAGCATCAGATTCTTCAAAAGGAGAAAATAATAGTAACAACGTACTTCAAGGATATAAAATAACACACGAATCACTTAGCCCAATACTGGAAGACAATAAGATCTCAGAAAAATATATATGTCTCATGATATCCTCATAGTGGAATTCATCTTTGCAAATAATTTAATATTTGGCTTTTCATTTATGTGCACTGAAAACTTTTGTCATTTAAAAATTTTTCTCACAAATCCAAAATAAAGAATTATTCTACAGCTTGAGGGTCAGAAATATTTTATTTTTGCAGGGGTGAATAGTTCAGGATTGATCTAGACAGGGGTTTTAGAAGTATATTCACTACAGAACCATTCTCAGTGCTCCCAAGTAGTCCACAGATAGACAGTTTACTTAAACTCCATTCTTTTCTAATATTTTTAGCTGCAATGAGAGAAACTAACACTTCAAACAAGAAGTCTTGATGTACAGTCCCACACCGACCAGAAAATAACCCAGCAACGTATGCAGCTATACTTGTTTAAATCATTCAGATGCCAAAAGTATTATCAGGCAGATTCTCAGATTATTTTCTTCCTTGCTGGTCTTTTTTTCACAGCAGCCTTCCCGGCAGCCATGCTTGGTACTGAAATACGCTTAACATTGGTACCCTTTCAATTTCAGGGTTGTATCCTATTTCCTGGACTGCCCTCTCCAGACTGACATTGAAAGATGGATCCTCTCTTTCAGAATGACTATCTCATAACCTACATTCCAGCTAAAAGTAGACTCAAGATGAAGGCAAACAAAACTTCTTCCAGGCCTGCAGGGAAAGAGACCAAAAAGGGGTGCTTTCCAGGTGAAAGTGAAAGAAAGTGAAGTCGCTCAGTCGTGTCCTACTCTTTGCAACCCCGTGGACTGTAGCACACCAGGCTCCTCCATCCATGGGATTCTCCAGGCAAGAATACTGGAGTGGGTTGCCATTTCCTTCTCCAGGGGATCTTCCTGACCCAGGGATCGAACTCGGGTCTCCCGCAGACACTTTACCCTCTGAGCCACCAAGGAAGCTTTCCAGGTGAGACAGCCTTAAATAGATAAGCTGCAGAAATGCAAAGCTTGAGATATCTTCCTTTGGCAAACACTGCTAATAAGCCAACCAAGACCATTCTCTACCTACCACCTTCTCCTCAGTCTCCCACCACAGATGCCAAAAAGCCAAAGTCACTTTCCAGACTCCCCTGTACCTAGGGGTGGCCAATAAGGTCTAACCAGAACTCTGAGGAATTGTCTCTAAAGCTTTTTCTTTCATGATTAAATAGGACACACGTGTTGCCTGGTGCTATTCCTTCCCTGTCCCCCATCCTTTTTTCTACCTTGAACATTAACATAACATTTAGACCAGCAGTAGCATCTTGCAACCATGACTCAGTTAACGAACACAGGACCAGCTGTGTGAGGAGGACTACAACAGTATTCTAACTCTAACAACACTAACACAGAGTGAGGCATTATTCTTCCAAAAAGTCAAGGCTGAGGCCTTGTAATCCTCAACCAGATGGATGATGTGCTATTAAACTGCAAAGGAGGTAACTACAGCTGTTAAGACTCAAAAATGACAGCTATAATGGCAACTGAGAGCCAAAGGCATGCAATATTCAATACTAATACCCATATTCGACGTAATCAGCTCGTATCAGTACTTCTGAGTATTCAGCATAATTATTTAATGTATTTTAAGAAAACAGATATGAAAAGACGAGATATTAGAGTACTATGAAAATATAAATTCTTTATATTGTTGTAATTCAATTGAAAAAACTAAGGGCTGTAGATTTTAATGGTGGAAAACTAATAGAACTGAGACAGCATAAGCAAAATGTTATTCATTTCTTTGATTGAAGCATATATATAAATATGAGTGTGTTAAAAGCAAGAATCCAAGTGAAAAAGTCATAAATTATAACGCTGAAAAAAGTCATGTTCCAAAATAAATCTTGTTTTCTTCAGCAGTCTGGATAACATTTTACCTTGTGTTCAAACTATCCATGCATGCAATGAATGCAGTTTTGTCAACCTCAAATTATTCCCCATATCTGATCGTCTTGTAGAAATTCAACCCGTGTCCACGGAAATGTAGCACTACGCTGCAGAGCTCAGTAAAACAAATACTACTTGGTATTTAAATACATCAAGTCCCTTTAAATGGTCTCTCAATTTTATTCAAATCTTTCCACCTGGAAAAACAGACTAAAAATACAACACAATATTTCAGAGATTAAATCAGTATAAAAACTTGCCCTGGTCAATCACAGTATTAACCTCTTATTCCATAATTTATTCATAAATTAACAGATACCTTTCTGAGTTTCTTCCTGCCTACTTCTTATATTACAATTCATTGATGTAAAAGATTTTAAGGTCCTTGTACTTGAATTTACCACATCTTGCATGATCATTCCTCATCCTTACAGGAATAGGCATCCACCGTGTGCTCAAGGCTAATTTTCCCCCAGTAGTCTGCATCTTATTTCCTACCATTTCTTTGCCACATTCTTCCAACATTTACTTTTACCTTCTTCTGCACCATCAATCTCTCCCTCTCTACTGGCTCATCTCTTTAGGGCTATAAATCTTTTGAAGTAAAGACACAAAAAGAACAAAAGCATAAAAGTCCCCAAACCTGCAAATGTCTTCTGGGTACCTATAACCTAGTACCAAGAGAACACCTTTTCTCTGCCATGCTTTTCAAAAGAGTGGTTCCATCCATGGAATCCAATCATCTGATTCCATTCATATCCTCCATATATAGCCATTATGTGCTAGTAAGTGTTCAGCAATTAGCTCTCATAACACAAATACATTTGTATGTATGTACGTATGAAGCAAAAGGAAAAGGAAAAAAGGAAAGATATACCCATTTGAATGCACAGTTCCAAAGAATGGCAAGGAGAGATAAGAAAGCCTTCCTCAGTGATCAGTGCAAAGAAATAGAGGGAAAAAATAGAATGGGAAGGACTAGAGACCTCTTCAAGAAAATGAGAGATACCAAGGGAACATTTCATGCAAAGATGGGCACAATAAAAGACAGAAATGGTATGGACCTAACAGAAGCAGAAGACATTAAGAAGAGGTGGCAAGAATACACAGAAGAACTGTACCAAAAAGATCTTTATGACCCAGATAACCACGATGATGTGATCATTCACCTAGAGTCAGACATCCTGGAATGCAAAGTCAAGTGAGCCTTAGGAATCATCACTACAAACAAAGCTAGTGGAGGTGATGGAATTCCAGGTGAGCTATTTCAAATCCTAAAAGATGATGCTGTGAAAATGCTGCACTCAATATGCCAGCAAATTTGGGTAACTCAGCAGTGGCCACAGGACTGGAAAAGGTCAGCTTTCATTCCAATCCCAAGGGAAGGTAATGCCAAAGAATGCTCAAACTATCACACAATTCACTCATCTCACACGCTAGTAAAGTAATGCTCAAAATTCTCCAAGTCAGTCTTCAACACTAGATGAATGGTGAACTTCCAGTTTTTCAAGCTGGATTTAGAAAAGGCAGAGAAATCAGAGATCAAATTGCCAACATCCATTGGATCACTGAAAATGCAAGAAAGTTTCAGAAAAACATCTACTTCTGCTATATTGACTATGTCAAAGCCTTTGACTGTGTGGATCACAACAAACTGTGGAAAATTCTTCAAGAGATGGGAATACCAGACCACCTGACCTGCCTCCTAAGAAATCTGTATGCAGGTCAAGAAGCAACCAGTTAGAACTGGACATGGAACAACAGACTGGTTCCAAATAGGAAACGGAGTAGGTCAAGGCTGTATATTGTCACCCTGCTTATTTAACTTCTATGCAGAGTACATTGTGTGAAATGCTGGGCTGGATGAAGCACAAGCTGGAATCAAGATTGCCAGGAGAAATATCAATAACCTCAGATATGCAGATGACACCACTTATGGCAGAAAGTGAAGAAGAACTAAAGAGCCTCTTGATGAAAGTGAAAGAGGAGAGTGAAAAAGTTGGCGTAAAGCTCAACTTTCAGAAAACTAACTTCATGGCATCTGGTCCCATCACTTCATGGCAAACGAGAAAACAATGGAAACAGTGTCAGACTTTATTTTGGGGGGCTCCAAAATCACTGCAGATGGTGACTGCAGCCATGAAATTAAAAGATGCTTACTCCTTGAAAGAAAAGCTATGACCAACTTAGACAGCATATTAAAAAGCAGAGGCATTATTTTGCCAACAAAGGTCCATCTAGTCAAAGCTATGGTGTTTTCAGTAATCATGTATGGATGTGAGAGTTGGACTATAAAGAAAGCTGAGCACCGAAGAATTGATGCTTTTGAACTGTGGTGTTCGAGAAGACTCCTGAGAGTCCCTTTGACTGCAAGGAGATCCAATCAGTCCATCCTAAGGGAAATCAGTCCTGAATATTCATTGGAAGGACTCATGCTGAAGCTGAAACTCCAATACTTTGACCAGCTGACTCACTGAACTCATTGAACTGACTCATTGAAAAAGACCCTGATGCTGGGAAAGACTGAAGGCGGGAGGAGAAGGAGACAACAGAGGATGAGGTGGTTGGATGGCATCACCAATTCAATGGACATGAGTTTGAGTAAGCTCTGGGAGTTGGTGATGGACAGGGAAGCCTGGCATGCTGCAATCCATGGTGTTGCCAAGAAGTCGGACACGACTGAGCAACTGAACTGAACTGAACTGATGTATGTATCTCTATACATTTATGTTTATTATAAATTTTACCAATACAAGGCACATAATTTACACATGATATACAATATTCTTTATGGTAATAAAGAATACATATAGACAGATGTTTCTTATAAAATGCTTTCACTGATATTTACCAAATGTAGATGTGCTGGCATTAAAGTTGGTTGAATCTTTCTTTTGAATTAATAAGTAAGACAAAAGTGAAACAATGAATATATATGTTAAAGCTTCTCTTGCTCAGTCAAAAATGGGAGCAATTTCTTCACTGAAGTGGATAATAGTTTATATATTTGAAGAACAATTGTAAGACCAATTCCTCAATTTTCTGTGTGCCACTCACAATGTAACTGCTACACCTTCCACATATTTTAGAGTTTAGTCTGCATTATTTACAATATTCCTAACACTTTAAGTCTAGAAAATCAACAATACAATATCTCTGATGTGTAACATTTGCCAATTTCTATGGTGTAAATACTCACGGTAGGGCTAATTTCGAGATACTAAAGTGAACTCAACAAACACAGACTTCAGAATAGATGTACACTTGCACACCATTATATACTGCATATCTACCATTTAGGTAAAACAGACCTAAGTAAACTTAAGAGCATAGATAAAAGAGAATGCGGTAAAATGATTAAAGAGTGTGAGTTCTGAATACTTACTAAATTTATTTTGAATAAAATTTATTAATTGTAAGTGTACATAATATAATTTTCAATAATGGCTGTATTTAACAACTAGCTTGCACAATTTCTGAAAAGTTAACAATCTGGTTCTCAGAAACGAGCGTAAGCCAGCTCCAGTGCCCCGTTGCATGAAAATATGGCTTGCACACCTTCCATTCTCCTGCACCTGCTCTTGCTACAGTCAACCAGGACTTGCAGTTCCAAAGCCACAGAACTTTTGTGTACCTGTCTTACATTATCTCTATGCCACAGCCCAACCCTCTCGATACACCCTTCAACTACTCTGCTGTTCTTTCACAGATGTATTTGAGGACTTTAGTCATCCACCATTCTCCTTACATATTCATGCTATTCTAGCCTCAGTCCCCTTTCCTGCTCATGTAGGCTATCTAATGGTTTCAGTTAGTAACTATTCACCAATGACCCCCAAATCTCTATCACAGACCAGACTGTTCTGCTAAATTCCAGAATGAACTGCACACCACACTGACTTAGGTCACCTTCTTATATGCTTACTAGTTAAGTAATTTGTGGAGTACTTATTTGTTTATGTCTGTCTCTCCTACTAGGCTGTAAGCCTTACAGGCATGTGGAATACTGTGCCTTTTTTTCTTGCCATATCTCAGAATCTACCACATTCTCTAGCACAGTGATTACTCCAGGAATCAATAAAGGTACAGATGACTAACCAATAAGCATTTCAAATGCAACAAGTGTAAAACAGAACTCAGTAATTGTCCCCCAACATGCATTTCTCTTCTGAATCCCAATCACATCGAATGATGCCAATATCCAACCCTGCTCCCTCTGAGAGAGCCCTAGATTTCCTCTTTCCCTTATTCTTCTTATACAGCCATTCGCCACAGTCTACTTTCTCATCTTCTAAATATCTTTCAAAGCTGTTCCCTTTTCTGCATCATTATTCCTGCTACGTTGGTTTAGATTCATTCTTGCCAGGACCACTGCAATGGCCTCCGGGGCTCCTTGCTCCTGTCTCTCTTACTCTAACTCAAATGCACAGTGCTACCAAAACGATCTTTTTCAAATTGTGACTATGGCCATCTCTAACAATCTATCAGTGGTGCTCCACCAGGTAGGGGATGAACTCCAAACTATGTCCCCCAGAACTTACAAGACTCTCCATGGTCAGAACTCCATCTGGCTTCCCAGCCTCATCACCTTCCACTTTTCCATGAAGAACCTACACTCCATCTGCACTCACATGATTATAGTTCCCCGCTCTCTTTCCTGTCTCTGAGGCCTATGTATATTTACTTCTCTCAGCCTGGAATATCCTCTTTCTGTTGTTTACATGGTAATCAAGGGTAACCATAAGTTTTTTTGATATTGTGAACTGTTTTTTGACCCCCAAGGAAAATCTCTCCTCCATACTTTCATAATAGGCTTCTATGACTGTACTTAGCCCCTTCCATAATGGCTCATTTTCTCCCACTAGACTAAGAATGTCTGCTTCAAATCAACTATATCTACCACAGGGACAAGCACGTAGTAAGAACCCAGCACGCTTGTATGACTGTAAAATGAAAACCCCTTTATTCTGCAGAGAAAATACATATGCAAGTAGCTGCTGTCCCTTTCAAAGCCACTCACCTTGAAAGTTATCTGCTTAGTTTAATGATGGTGGCATTATTCCAAGTATTTTTGGAAGGCAACTTTCAGAACTGTCTGGGGAACATTCTTTAAATTATCTCAAGTCAGGCCAAAAAACATCATGCTGAACACATCTGAGGCCTAGGAGGAACACAGGGCAAGTAATACAGTTCTGTGTACAAAATGAACAATGAAATATGTAAAAGATAATGTAATGATTGATTTAGGGAAACTAATAAACTGGCTCAGAGTTATATAGAACCTCAGAGAATCTCAGAAAATATTTTATTATTTGTCATTTATTATAGGTTCACAATATGGAATCTATCAGCACCAGTAATTTACTTGATCTACCTCACGAAGCTCTTCAAATTAGCATTTCCCAAAGAATATACAATGTGAATATGGGGGAGGGTAGTGATTAAAGAAATTTAGTATATAGCATTAAACAAAGTGAAAAAGATTTATTTACTCTCAGATTTTTCAGAGCTATTAATATCTTAATATGACTCTCCATGAAGTCCATCTATGATCCATGGGGTTTCTCAAATTCTTTTAACTCCATAATCTTTTTCTGGCAGATGCTATAGGATTAATGTTCCATATACTTTGGGAAACTTTGCATTGAATGGGACTGGATGCATCTTCATGAAATAAAGACTTGTAACCTGAAACTACACTGAAACCAAAAGCTACACAGGAGGTTACTTAGAATTTATTCTAAGTGCCTTACATAACGCACATCATTTACCCTTAAACATATTCTCACAACAATCCTACAGAATAGTATTATATTATAGTATAGGTAGTAATGGGGTCCCCAATGTACAGTTAAGGAAAGAAAGGCTAATCAAAGTTAAGTAACCAATGAGACACTACACAGCTAGTTAGCAATAGAGACAGAATGTCACCCTGTCCTAACCAACACATGGGTCCAAAAGTTTAACCTGACCATTGAGTGTGTTCTCACTTGCACCACCTCTTAAACTTAGCTCAGTCTCTCCTGAATATACCGTTCCTTTATAAACTCCTTATTTTCACATGGCTGTGTGTGCATACTCAGTCACTCAGTCATGTCTGACTCTTTTTGATCCCACAGACTGCAGCCCACCAGGCTCCTCTGTCTATGGGATTTCCAAGGCAAGGATACTGGAGTGGGCTGCCATTTCCTCCTCCAGGGTATCTTCTCAACCCAGGGATCAAACACACATCTCCTGCATTGGCAGGCAGATCCTTTACCGTTGGAGCCCCCAGGGAAGCCCTTTCACATGGCTGAAAAGAAAGTGGAAGTCGCTCAGTCATGTCTGACTCTTTGCGACCCCATGAACTATATATAGCCTGCCAGGCTCCTCTGTTCATGGAATTCTCCAGGCCAGAAAACTGGAGTGGGTAACTGCTCCCTCCTCCAGGGATCTTCCCAACCCAGGGATTGAACCCAGGTCTCCCACAATGCAGGCAGATTCTTTACTGTCTGGGCCACCAGGGAAGCCCTTCACATGGCTAATTCCTAGGTATTACATTAAGGTTCATTTTATCCACTTTCCTTGTGATGCCTTCACTGCCAACTGCCTAAAAATAGTCATTCCCATGGTACCTTATTCCTTTCATGGAACTTATAAATTTCCTATCTTATACAAACTGCATAGGAAGGCCAGTTTCACACAGTCTTATGAAAAAAAGCTTTTAATTGGCTAACAGACCCCTAAGTTTATGGCCTAACCACATGCCCACTCCTTTCTCTGGGTAAATTTGGATAAATCCCATAATAATAAATGTGAAATACTGCTTTAAACATTTCAAAGCATCTTCAGGAGTTACCATTTCATTTATATCTCAACTTTGAAAGGAAGGAAAGTTATATTTGTAAAGAAATAGAGCTTTAAAAAGCTAAGCACCTCAAAAGTTAATCAGCATACCCACTCACCTAGCACAGTACTTAGCACATAATCTAATGGCTGAGTAAATGCTTGTGTTAGGCCAACTTAAATTCTGATATTTTTCACACTTGAGCACTCCTCACAGAGTGGTGTACTATCTCCATATATAGCGGACTCTACTAATGCCCACCCACTTTCCCCTGGCCCTTACTACTCAACTGTATGCCCACAGGCTTCCATCTGCCAACACTGCTATTTTGTTGCCTGGGGTTTTCACTGAACCCACGCAGCAGGCTGGAAGCTGCCCTCCACCAAGGAGCCCTATAGTGTGACATGCAGCTCCCTTGCTTTCTGGATAGATAATTCCAAGGGGGACTTTCTACAATTTCCTCAAGAAGAATTAGGTTTCAGTTGCCCCAAACTGTAGACAGTTTAATACAACCCTCTATTGACTTACTGACTTTAAGGTTTTAATACAACCCTCTACTGAAGAGGCTGTCAGAGGATGAGATGACTGGATGGCATCACCAATGCAGTGAACATGAACTTGGGCAAACTCCGGGTGGCGGTGAGGGACAGGGATGCCTGGCATGCTACAGTCCATGGGGTCGCAAACAGTAGGACATGACTGGGCTACTGAAAAACATGGACTTACGTACTCCGACTCATGTGTTCTCTTTTTCCTAAATAAGCTACCAGCTCTCAAACCTTCGTCTCAGGGTCTGAGAAACAAGACACGATAGGACAGGAAAGAATTTTCAATTTTAAAAACTAAAGGTTAAAAAGCAAGGGATCATTTATAAATAATTAAGTATAATCACATTTTCGAAAAGAAAACATTAACCAGCCACTATTTGCTACTGCATGGTGAAAATATCCATACTGGAAATTGACATTACATGAATTTTAACATATTGATTTTCTGACATGAAAAGGTAAAGTACAGAAAACACTCTTAAATCTGTTGGGGAAAGTGCCATTGTAATAACCGCCCCCCCCCATTTAGGCCTTAAATCTAACACCCTCCTTAGGTGCATAGGTTGAGAAAAGTGAAAATTCTCACATTTGCTTTTTTTACTATTTTTGAAATAGCTGTATAAAGGGTGTGTGTGTGTAAGGGGCAGTGGGGCAGGGGGGAAGGAGGGAAGGAGGGAGGATATTTGGGTAGGGAAGAGAGAAAGAAGAAAAGATCAGGTTGTGTTTAATGAAGGCATCTTTAAACAGTGCTCAGATCTCTAATCTTCAGTAATGCAAATACAAGCTGTCTTCTCCCATTTGATGTCATTGAGCATGTCCATTCATTTATTCAAATTTTGCTAAATACTTCTATGGAGAATTACTAGGATTTACATGTATAGCCAGAAAAATAAGAGAGACAGAGCTATGCCCAAGGAGTTGCTTGGGAGATGGGGAGACAGAAAACTAAATAGTTCCCCTTCAGGGTAATAAGGATCTTCTCTGTGGCTCAGACTGTAAAGAATCTGCCTACAATGCAGGAGACCTGGGTTCAATCCTTGGGTTGGGAAGATCCTCTGGAGAAGGGAATGGCAAACCACTCCAGTATTCTTCTCTGGAGAATCCCGTAGAAAGAAGAGCCTGGCAGGCTACAGTTCATGGGGACGCAAAGAGTCGGACATGACTAGGTGACTAACGCTACTACACTACACTTCCAGGGTGATAAGGACTGTCTGGGGTGTTTGGGGGTCACAGAGGAGATGCTCCTAGCCTATATAGGGTGAACTGGGGAGGCAGGCAATCTGGATTAAGACTCTGACATGATGTTTGCTTTCAAATATGGTCACCTACACTCAGTCCATATATTTTATTTAAAATTAAAAACTATAAAACATGAACACTTACATGCCCAGTGAAATTTAAAAGAGCTTCTTTCTAGGTTTTCTGATTGCAAAATTTGGATCAACTCCAAATTAATCTCTTTTCATTTTGTAGGGTGCTCCTGCCTGGCTCTGGAGAATATACCTAATCCTCCTCTCAAGTAATCCAGCACTGGTGTGTAAGAAGAAATCCCAGAGGTGAGAGCTGAAGTAAAATTTGAAGGAAAATTAGGAATTTTCTAGATGGGGACAGGGAGGGAAAACTGGGTAGGAGTCTTCTGGCAAAACTGTGTAAATGGGTAGTCCTGAGCATGGAATTCTGAGGGCAGTTAAGGGACCAGCCCAGGGGGCTGGGGGGCGGGGGCGGCAGGTCAGAGACATGAGAGGACTAAAATACCAGGAATGAGACTGGAGAAATGAGCAAAAGTCAGATTTGCTACGGTCTCTGATTTTTTTTTTTAAGATATAATTCAGATAGCATAAAATTCACCCTTTATACTTTGTAACTCAGTGATTTTTTTAGTATATTCAGAGCCTGCAACCATTTAGCCCTATCTAATTCCAGAACATTTTTATCACCCTAAAAAAGAAACCCATATCCATTAGCACTTACATCCCATTTCCCCTCCTGCCAGATCCTGGCAACCGCTACTTTATTTCTGTCACTGGATAGTTCATATAAATTGAGTTATACAATATATGACCTTATAAAGGGCCTTACAAATCTGGCTTCTTTCACTTGGCATAATGTTTTCAAGGTTCATCCATACTGTAGCATGAAACAGCACTTCACTCTTTTCCTTATGGACCACTGTGTGAAGATCCCACATTTATTGTTCATCAGTTAGTGGACATTTGGGTTGTTTCCACTTCTTGGCTCATAGTTAGCAATATTCATATATACATTTTTGTCTAGAACTATGTTTTCAATTCCCTTAGGCATATAACTTGCAATGGAATTACTAATTAATATGGTAACTTTATGTTTAACTTTTTGAGGAATTGATAGACTGTCTTCCAAAGTGGCTGCACCATTTTATATTCACATCAATTCTAAAAAGTCTAGTCATCTAGTAGGCAGGTGAGACACTTAAAGTCTTAAGTCATATTAAATTTTTAATTTTTAAGAGGTCACTCCAGAATCAGTATGGAGGATGATTTAAAGGATTTGGATTTAAAAAAAAAGGCAGAGAAGTCCGTTAGAATCCTACTGCAAGTAAGCAACAAGAAACAAGTCAGTCTAACTAGCATAGCACTAGTAGGGATGGAGAGAAGGAATTGGAATTAAAAAGGAAGGGGAAGAAAAGTGATATCACTTTTAGAAAAGACTGATTTAAAACTTAAAATACCCAGGAAGATAAGTATCATAAACTTAAATGCCTAAAAGATCAGACTAGTAATGGAAATAAATAAAATACATAAGATGTAAGCAATAGGAAGTGGGAAGGGGTGGCTATAACTAAGAAGAAAGAATACATCCACTCTAAAGAAGTAGCTATAACTCAGCTCCAACCACTTCATGTGATGGGGAATGCAGGTGCAGTATTGTCAGAAAGAGAAGCCAAAGTCTGGATTTCATGTTAAACATCCTGACCTTTAAATACTGTCAATGGATAAAACATTTCTTTGCGTTCTGTGCAATATCAACAAAACATGCCTGTGCAATGGCACCCCACTCCAGTACTCTTGCCTGGAAAATCCCATGGACAGAGGAGCCTGGTGGGCTGCAGTCCATGGGGTCGCTAAGAGTCAGACACGACTGAGCGACTTCCCTTTCACTTTTCACTTTCATGCATTGGAGAAGGAAATGGCAACCCACTCCAGTGTTCTTGCCTGGAGAATCCCAGGGACGGTGGAGCCTGGTGGGCTGCAGTCTATGGAGTCCCACAGAGTCAGACACAACTGAAGCGACTTAGCAGCAGCAGCAGCAGCAGCAACACAGAGTAAAAGGGACAGTGAGCTAAGAATCAGAGTATGCCCACAAGGAAAGGGTGGATTAAAGAAGATTCCACAATGAGGAGAAGGAGAGAGCAGAAGCAGAGGAGGAAACTGTAATGGTGTGACTTCCCAGTGGTTCTGGGACAACAGACTGCTAGAAGGGGACTAGTAAAATAGCACAGGGAGCCATTCACAGTGCAGAAGGAAACTTGGACTTTGGATTTGACTTTGACAACTATGAAATAAAAAACATGGGAAAATGGAAAAAAATATTTGCTAACTGTGAGCAAAGTACAAAGTTAAAAGATAAAGGTCTCTCTCTCTTCCCAAACATTGTTTCCTTCAAAAGTCAGTAAGATTATGTGCCTCAAATCTTTAAGTTTCTCAGAAAAAGAGTCAGATGGGTTTCCCTGGTGGTAAAGAATGGGTTCAATCCCTGGGTTGGGAAGATCCCCTGGAGAAGGAAAATGCTACCCACTCCAGTATTTTGGTCTGGAGAATTCCAGAGTTGCAAAGAGTCGGACATGACTGAGCGACTTTCACTTTCTTTCTTCAGCTTATACATAGTGCAATTTTTAAAAAATGAGATCCCTTGAAGAAATTTGGATCTCTATAAGACCACTTGTTCTCAAGCTTACAACTTTAAAATGGAATTACTTATATTCCCTATAAAGAAAAAACTGCTGATATGTAACAGAGACAAGACTAACAGTGGCTTAGGACTTCCCAGGTGGCCCAGTGGTAAAGAATCCACCTGCAATGAAGGAAACACAAGAGACATGGGTTCGATTCCTGGGTCAGAAAGATCCCCTGGAGAAGGAAATAGCAACCAACTCCAGTATTCTTGCCTGGAAAATACCACGGACAGAGGAACCAGGCAGGTTGCAGTCCATGGGGTCACAAAGAGTCAGACACAGCTAGAGCACGGACACAGTTAGTTAAACACCCTAGAAGTTTCTTGCTCACTCATATGAAACCCCAAGCTGTTATGGCAGCTCTGCTTCAAAAAGTCATCATCACTATTCCAGCCTTTTTAAAAAATCATGTTGCTCTGCCATTTTAATAGGGCTGGCCTCTTCAGCAAGGTCCAAGTGAGTATACCACCATATCCACATCCCAGCCATTGAGAAGGGGAAGGAGAGCGCACCCCAAGCCTTTGATGGGCATCAGGAAGTCACACAAGTCACTTCTGCTTACATTGTACAACCAGCACTATATGGCACATGGCATAATTCCTAGCTGCAAGGGAGGCTGAGAAATGTCATCTTTATTCTGTAGGGGTCTATCCCCAGTGAAAATTCAGGGGCTCTACATCCAAGGACAGTGGAGAAAGGCGATACTGTGAGACAACTAGCAGTCTCCTCCACAGAGTGGCATTCAGTTTTTTAAGATTCTGTTCTTAAAGTTCTATAAATAATTTATATTTTGGTTCAGTTTTACAAGGGAATATAAATCTGGCCTAACCTTTATGCTTAAATATTGGAAACATAGCAATGTAACATTGCCACAATTTTGGCTTCATCGTGCTGGTATTTATGACAGTGCTGAAGAAAGTTAAAGTTAATTTTAATCTGTTCTTACAAAATTATTTTCCTAAGAATTCTAAAGGAATTCTAGTCTTCTTGCCATGCTTAACAACTAGCTTTCAAAAGACTGCATTAAAAACTCAAATTATAAAATAAAAAAAATCATTGACATATTCCTACAGCATATGGAACTATACTACCTCAAAGATTCTTTTAAATTAACACAGTCAATTGTGCCCTTACTGCCAGAAAACTCTTTAAGTAATAAGTATGCACTATAGCCAGATATGCTCCTGAATTCTGACACTTATTCTCATATTAGTTCACAATACTATATTTTATCAAATGCTAGAAAAAAACTAAAAATGAAATAGTTCACCAGCACATGGTTCACTACTGCTTGATACGTGAACATTCTTTTAAGACTTATCCATGAACTATAGAATCTCGTAAAAAAAAAAAAAAAAAAAAAAATATATATATATATATATATATATATATATAAGGAACTCCTTAAAAGGTTATAGAATTTAAGACAGTAATTTATTGGCTGTTTTATAATGATTCAGATCTACAAATTCAAGAGTATATTATTTAAAAGCTTTTTAGCTTCAACCTTCCTTACAAAAACAAGAAAAATTAGGTACTTCCCTATAGTAGCATTTTTTATCCACTTAAAAGCATATAAATTATTATGTTTAACAAATTTAACATCTTAATTTTTGAATGGGCTTCCCAGGTGGCGCTAGCAGTAAAGAACCCACCTGCCAAATTAGAGACATAAGAGACATGGGTTCAATCACTGGTTTGAGAAGATCTCTGGAGGAGGAAATGGCAACCCACTCCATGAATGTCTTGCCTTAAGAATGGTTTTGAAAAAAAAAAAATAGTTTTGATTGGCCAGGGCAATGATTAATATCAAGCATAATGTAGGACATAACTATTAAAACAATTTTTGAAAATATGTTTACACTACAAAGAATTCATTACAGTAAGTTTGGAAACTACTGAAAAGTAGAAAGAATACTACAATAAACTGGATTAAATTGAGTATTAAATACATAAATTGTGTCCAAAATTACCTTAACCAATAGGATGTTACACGAAAGAGCAAATGAATGGAGCATACCTACTTCCAATCAAGACAGTAACAATGATGGGAACTGCCCCCCTGCCTGAAAAAAAATGAAACTACTGTATAATAGTTTTCAAGATACTGAAAACCATTATTTTTCAAAAAAGACAAGAAAAGCATAATGTGAACCCTAAGAAATGGGAAACTGATGACATTAGCCCTATGACTCACCCAACTTCCAGACACTGGCTCTGGAAAGGAAAATTGAGGCAGAGCCTGGCACAAACTCTGAACTGAAGAAATGTATCTGAGAAATCGGATAAATCAGAGCAGCTAAAACCCTGAGGACAGAGTGTGAGAGGGAGGAGAGCCAAACAGAGAGCAATCTCTAAAGATCTGTAGATACCTCTGCAGCTATTCAGCAGAGTACTGATCAGCATATATATATGAGGAAACAACCCACAGCAAGGAAAAGAAACACACAATGCAGGGAATTGTGCTGGCTTCCACCAGCCAGAGCAAAAAACCCTGATAATTCACCAAGTTTAGGGTAGAGGATTCAGAGACTAATCTTAAAAAAAAAGATCTAAAAGGATCAAACTGTTTCCAAGTAACTGCATTCCATTAAAAAAAAATGCTCAAGAAGATTTATAGAGATATAAAATATATCCAGCACTGTATAAGGTAAAACTCACAATGTCTGGTATTCACCAAAAATTACCAGGCATGCAAAGAAGTAGGAAAATATAACCTATAATAAGGAAAAAAATCAACCCAAAAAACTGACCAAAAACTAAAAGAGATGTTAGAATTTGCAGGCCAGGTCATTAAAACAGTTACTATAAATTTACTCCATATGTTCGAAGCAATTAAAGAGAGACATGGAAGACTTTTAAAACACTCAAACCAAACTTCAAGAGATGAAAACTACAATGTATGAGATTAAAAACACACTAAGTGTGGAAGCAACAGTTAGAACTGGACATGGAACAACAGACTGGTTCCAAACAGGAAAAGGAGTATGTCAAGGCTGTATATTGTCACCCTGCTTATTTAACTTATATGCAGAGTACATCATGAGAAACACTGGACTGGAAGAAGCACAAGCTGGAATCAAGATTGCCGGGAGAAATATCAATAACCTCAGATATGCAGATGACACCACCCTTATGGCAGAAAGTGAAGAGGAACTAAAAAGCCTCTTGATGAAAGTGAAAGTGGAGAGTGAAAAAGTTGGCTTAAAGCTCAACATTCAGAAAACGAAGATCATGGCATCTGGTCCCATCACTTCATGGGAAATAGATGGGGAAACAGTGGAAACAGTGTCAGACTTTATTTTATTGGGCTCCAAAATCACTGCAGATGGTGACCACAGCCATGAAATTAAAAGATGCTTACTCCTTGGAAGGAAAGTTATGAACAACCTAGATAGCATATTCAAAAGCAGAGACATTACTTTGCCAACAAAGGTCCATCTAGTCAAGGCTATGGTTTTTCCAGTGGTCATGTATGGATGTGAGAGTTGGACTGTGAAGAAGGCTGAACACTGAAGAATTGATGCTTTTGAAGTGTGGTGTTGGAGAAGACTCTTGAGAGTCCCTTGGACTGCAAGGAGATCCAACCAGTCCATTCTGAAGGAGATCAGCCCTGGGTGTTCTTTGGAAGGAATGATGCTAAAACTCCAGTACTTTGGCCACCTCATGCGAAGAGTTGACTCATTGGAAAAGACTCTGATGCTGGGAGGGATTGGGGGCAGGAGGAGAAGGGGACAACAGAGGATGAGATGGCTGGTTGGCATCACTGACTCGATGGACATGAGTCTGGGTGAACTCCGGGAGTTGGTGATGGACAGGGAGGCCTGGCATGCTGGATTCACAGGGTCACAAAGAGTCGGACACGACTGAGTGACTGAACTGAACTGAAGTGTGATTATTGGTAGTGAACTTAAAGACACAGCAATAAAAACTACCCATAATGAAACAAATAAAAATGAATTTAAAAATTTAAAAGAGCATCAGTAATTCTAATATACATGTAATTGGAGTTCCTAAAAGAGAAGAGGGAAAACAAAAACAATTGAAGAAGTAACGACTGGACTTCCCTGGTAGCCCAATGGATAAAAATCCGCCTGCCAATGCAGGTTCAATCCCTGGTCTGGGAGGATTCCAAATACTGTGGAGCAACTAAGCCTGTGCACCACAACTGCTGAACTGATGTTCTAGAGCCCCTGAGCCACAATCACTGAGCCTGTGTGCCACAAGTACTGAAGCCCAGGTGCTCTAGAGCCTGTGTGCTACAACTATTGAAGCCCAGACAACTAGAGCCTCTGCTCCACAACAAAAGAAGCGACTGCAATGAGAAGCCTGCTCACAACAATGAAGAGTAGTCCTTGCTCGCCACAACTACAGAAAGTCCACAATAATAAATTAATTAATTAATTAAATTTTTAAAAAAGAAGCCATGTTCTCAAAAAATAATGACTTAGTTTTTTCAAACTTGATGGAAATTATAAACCCACAGGTATAAGTTCAATGAGCCCAAAACATGACACTTAAAGAAAGTTTAACCAAGACACATCATATATCAAATTGTTCAAAACCAATGAAAAAGGGAAAATCCTTAAAGACATGTTATATATAAAAGGAACAAAAACAAGGATGACAGCAGATTTCTCACTAAAAAAACAATGCAAGTGAGAGAAACAGTGGAGCAACATCTTTAAAGTATTAAAAGAGAAACAGGCCAATTTAGAATTCTATATCCAACAAAAATCTTTAAAAATTAAGGTGAAATTAAAATGTTTTCAAAAATACAAAAGCTGAAAAGATCCATCACCAGCAGACCTGTGATATAAGAAAGGTTAAAGGAAGTCCTTCACACAGAAGTAAGATGACACCAAATGAAAATGGTGTGAAAAGCATGAAAGTAAATGAAGGAATAAATAGAAGGATGAGCACTGACAATAACAACTGCATGAATAAACATAAGAGATTTGCTTTTATTATGTAAACTTCTTTAAAATATTATTGTTTAATCTGATAATGTAGAATGTGGTCTATGAGACTGCTTTTGTTGTTTAGTCACTCAGTCTTATGCGACTCTTTTGCAATCCCATGGACTGTAGCCCACCAGGCTTCTCTGTCCATGGGATATCCCAGGCAAGAATACTGGAGTGGGTTGCCATTTCCCTCCCAAGGATATTTTCTGGACTCAAGGACTGAACCTGCATCTCCTGCATTGGCAGAAAGATTCTTTACCACTGAACCACCTGGGAACCCAGTAAAGTTTATAAGATATGTAAGAAAAACAGAAATAAATGTTACCGTGTTTTCAATAGTTACTTGAAAATGATAAATTCACAGAAGAATATTTCTGAGCTACTATTCTAGAGAAATTAAAATCTGGAAACCACTCTTCTGATATCTCATGCCACGTGGCCTACATTTTTCTATTTGGCTTGAGTAGTCTTAGCATTATGCTACGGAAAATATAATTTAAGTTGAACTTAATACATTTGTTTTCACAGAGAAAAAGCAATAATTTCAAAATGATGTTCTAGTAAAGAAATATCTCACAAGGTTCAGCAATGGCTTTTGCTGAACTTTATAAATAAAAGGAAACAACTGCTGTTTCACTACAAAGTTAAATTCATCAAATATTTAATGTAGGTAACTGTTTAAAATTGGGTCAAACAGATAAGTAGATTAAAATTATATTTATAGCACAAGTCACAAAACAATGTTCCCTTCATTGCTCCCCAAACCAGCTCAAAATGAGCAATTAACATAATATACATCATTTGGGCTTTTACGAGAATGTTTATTAGGAAGGTTAGAGGGAGAAGATAACAAAGCAGTTCTCATCATTAAGAGGTAGATGAAAGCAATCATAAAACCACAGCACAGTAGGCGATTCACGAGTGCAAAATTCTATACACAGCTACTGAATTTTTCTCCGGTCTTGTGAAATCTATTCAAAAGCATACCTAAAAGTTCTTTCAGTGAGTAGCTCTATAGTAAAATGAAAGTGGAAATTAAAATATACAAAGGAGATGGGTCTTTTGGGTAGTAAGAGAAAAAGCAGACTTCAAGATGAAAACCTAATAAAGGCAAACTCCTTTGGAAATAGGTTAACTCAGCGTCCTTGAAAAGGAATTCTGATGCCCACTCAAGTTTGGGAACTACTATTTTAGTCTAAAATACAGTGAACAAAAAGCAAGAAGTCCCATGCCAAAATCTGTGCATTCAAATTTTCCCGTATAAGACAACTATTAAATCTCCAGCAGTAGAGGATGAATGGAAAATTCTAAAGTGTTTCTGCTTGTCAGCAGATTCATTTCTATTTATTTGAATATTAAGTCCCTATAACCATCACATATTACTAGATTCAGCATTCTTGAAAGAATTAACGGAAACAATACACATGAATATACTCAACACTGAACCTCAATAAATTTATGACGGATTTTACTCTAAGTCTTGCTCTGGAAGTGCCACAGTCGCATAAAAGATTTTGGCTACTTATTGGAAGTAATTTCTCCCATTCTAAATAGAAAATCCTGTTGTATTTATTTTATGTATTTTGACACCAGCTGTGAAGCTTGTTATGGTGGAATTACATCTTACATATGGATTGAGTTATATAATGTTTTTAAATTCATATGATGTTTCTTCATTCTTCTCCTATACCAGAAAGGGTAAAAGAACAAGAAAGGCAAAGAAATCAACAGAAGAGAAGGAATATCCAAATACATTTTTTAAGAATATGGTGAACTCAAAATCTTTTCAGAATATCAGCATACATTACTACATCAAATAAAGGCTGCTGCTGCTAAGTCACTTCAGTCATGTCCGACTCTGTGCGACCCCAGAGATGACAGCCCACCAGGCTCCCCCGTCCCTGGGATTCTCCAGGCAAGAACACTGGAGTGGGTTGCCATTTCCTTCTCCAATGCATGAAAGTGAAAAGTGAAAGTGAAGTTGCTCAGTCGTGTCTGACTCTTCTCGACCCCATGGACTGCAGCCTACCAGGCTCCTCCATCCATGGGATTTTCCAGGCAAGAGTACTGGAGTGGGGTGCCATTGCCTTCTCCAAAATAAAGGCTAGCATAGCATAAACATCATTTTAGATTATGATCATCATAGTGATATGGAGAATCCAAGTTTAAAAGGTTTATTAGGAAAGAAATGATTAAAATAACGGGACTAGCAAATACAAGGAAATCTGAGCCATTAAAAAAAGTGAATATAAAATTTATCTAGTAAAGCAGTCAGTGTCAGGCCTGTAGACTCATAAGGAAATGATGAGAAACCAAATCAGATGGTGACATGAACGAAGAGATAACATGCAGTGTAGTGCATCTAGGAAAAGAATGAAACCAAACTGATGGAATGTACTGCACCATGTTTAAAGGCATAGAAATAACAATAATATTCAAGTACAACCAAAAAGCGTAGCTGTGCTGCAGATGTGAAGAAATGAGTTTGAGAATGGAGTCATTATATCTGGACCTAGGCTGCCTACTGGCATGATTGTACAGTAGTCCTATCCCCATTTCATCTGCAGAGGATACATTCCAAGACCCTCAGAAGATGCCTGAAAATATGACAGTACCAACTCTACATACACTATGTTTTTTCATACGTGTGTGGGTGCATGTGTGTGTGTGTGTGTGTGTGTGTATACACACACACTTAGGACTAAGTTTAATCTATAAATTAGTCACAGTAAGAGAATATCCAAACTGCCAGCATCACTACTCTTGCACTTTGTGGCCATTATTAAGTAAAATAAGGATTACTTGAGCACGAGAACTACAATAATGAGACAGTCAATCTGAAAACTAAGAAAGCTACTAAGTGACAAACAGGCCAGAAGCATATACAGTGTGGATACACTGGGCAAAGGGATGATTCACATCCCCGGCAGGACAGAGTGGGACAGCAAGAGATTTCATCACACTGCCCACAATGGCATGCAATTTAAAACTTATGAATTGTTTATTTTTGGAATTTTTCATTTCATATTTTCAGACCACAGTTGACCATGGGTGACTGAAACTTATAGAAAGTGAAACCATGGATAAAAGACCGCTATTGCTACTGCTTAGGTGCTTTAGTCATATCCAGCTCTGTGTGACCCTATGGACTGCAGCCTGCCAGGCTCCTCTGTCGATGGGATTCTCCAGGCAAGAATACTGGAGAAGGTTGCCATGCCCTCCTCCAGGGGATCTTCCTGACCCAGGGATCAAACCCAGGTCTCACTCATTGCAGGCAGATTCTTTACCACCTGAGCCACCAGGGAAGCCCAAGAATAGTGAAGTGGGAAGCCTTTCCCTTCTCTAGGGTAACTTCTTGACCCAGGAATTGAACTAGGGTCTACTACATTGCAGGCAGATTCTTTACCAGCTGAGCTACCCAGGAAGCCCCAAAGGGCTACTACTGTATATTTTATAAGTATATATATGTGTGTGTCTATGTGTGTGTATGTGTGGGTGTGTGTCTGTCAGGCATGTGTGTGTATACATATATATATGTAATTAAAAATAAATGATGCGGGCTCTCAGCCTAACTCCCTACTTTTCAAGTGCTCAAAAGTCACAGACAGAGAATATTTCTATTGAAAAGCACTGATCTATACAGCTACTGGAGATGCCTTGTATGTGAAAGATGACACTAACACACACACACATACACACACACACAAAGCCAATAACTCACCCATTCTTTCTTGCAGAACAATTTATTGAGCATTCCTCATGTGAGCATCACTATGCTAGGAATTTGGAATCCATAGATTAAAACAAAACATTCCCTGCATTCAAGGAGCTCACAAGAACAGTAAGAAATAATGACTATAAAGAGTTGATCAAAAACCAAATACTTGGGTATTGGGTATTGGGTCCAACTATCAGAAATGCACTTAGTGATAAAGAAGAAAACAAAAAGCAGTAACCAAGTTCGCTCTGCCTTCAAGGGGCTTATAACCTGGCTAATGACACACAGGGCTTCCCCAGTGGCTCAGTGGTAAAGAATCTGCCTGCCAATGCCAAAGACGCAGGTTCTATTCCTGGGTTAGGAAGATTCCCTGGATAAAGAAACGATAACCCACTCCAGTATTCTTCCTTGGGAAATCCCATGGACAGAGAAGCCTGGTGGGCTACAGTCCATGGGAATCACAAAAGAGTCAGACACGACTGAGCAGCTAAACAACAAAAATGACACAACACAAGAGTAAGAAGTAAAATGTTTTAAGTGGCAATTAATATTTGAGACTATGTCTTCAAACTGAGACCCACTGAGTTTGATGTGGAATTATTTCTTCCATTTTGTGTTTTTATTGGAATGATAATCTAAAAAATGCATTCTAATTAATTTCTGGATAAGCATCTTAAAACTAAATACCACCAATGAATTTTCATTCTGGCATCTGCTGTTGGTGTTCTCAATCATGCATGTACTAGGTGAAGGCCTACATAGTTTGCTAAATAAATAAAGTCTGATGGGGTTGGGGCAGGGGAAGTGAGGATGAATTGAGTCATTAGAGAACACAGGGTAGGGCTTCCCAGGTGGCACCAGCAGTATAAAGAGCCCATCTGCAAATGCAGGAAACATAAGAGACACGGGTTCAATCCCTGGGTTGGGAAGATCCCCTGGAGGAGGGCATGACAACCCACTCCAGTATTCTTGCCTGGAGAATTCCTAAGGACAGAGGAGCCTGGTGGGCTACAGTCCATGGGGTCACGAAGAGTCGGACACGACTGAGGCGACTTACCATGCATGGGGAACGCAGGGTAGCAGAGGTATCCAAAAGCGCCCGCACTACAGTGGTTACAATCACCACCATGTTGAGAGTGAAGGCGACGCGTGCATCCTGTCTCCTATATGGAGCTCCTATACGGCCTGTTCTCCACTCCTGCAGTCTTTGGGTACAGCTTAAACATTTGATTTAGAATTCAGGAACTTCACAATGCTAATCACATCTTTAAGAGAACAAAAAGAAGTTATGGTGACACTTCATTAAAACTGACATTTGAAGATTATTTACTGGTAAGAGTTTTCATCACGTATGAAGTCTGATTACCTTGAACCAGCAAACGAAGCCTTGATGGTAATTTTTAATCTACATTTTAAAAGGACATGTTCTATATTAATATAAAACAGAAACAGATTAAATAAGAATAGAATCTGAGGCTACATCTTTTATACTCTTAAATCCAACACTGGCAATGTAATTTCAACAATACAATATCATTTAATTTCATCAACTCTGTTGCTCACATTTAATATTTTCTCATTGGCTTTGGTTTTATAATTTGTGAAATTTGTAAGTAAAAGTGTTTGTATTTTGTACTGTGTTCCTACATACATACTGCTGCTGCTAAGTCGCTTCAGTCGTGTCGGACTCTGTGCGGCCCCAGAGACAGCAGCCCACCAGGCTCCCCCGTCCCTGGGATTCTCCAGGCAAGAACACTGGAGTGGGTTGCCATTTCCTTCTCCAATGCATGAAAGTGAAAAGTGAAAGTGAAGATGCTCAGTCGTGTCCGACTCTTTGCGACCCCACGGACTGCAGCCTACCAGGCTCCTCCGTCCATGGGATTTTCCAGGCAAGAGTATTGGACTGGGGTGCCATTGCCTTCTCCGCCTACATACATAAGTGAAATGTTTAATAAGGATAACCTAGGTTAACACTGGGCTTACCAGGTAACTCAGCTGGTAAAGAATCCACCTGCAATCCAGGACACCCCAGTTCAATTCCTGGGTCAGGAAGTTCCCCTGGAGAAAGGATAGTCTTCCCACTTCAGTATTCTTGGGTTTTCCTCATGGCTCAGATGGTAAAGAATCCACATGCAATTCAGGAGACCTGGGTTCGATCCCGGGGTTGGGAAGATCCCCTGGAGGAGAGCATGGCAACCCACTCCAGTATTCTTGCCTGGAGAATCCCCATGGACATGGTGGGAGAGGAGCATGGCAGGCAACAGTCCACAAAGAGTCAGACACAGCTGAGCAACTAAGCACAGCACAGCACAGATTCACACTATTCAGACCAGTCAGCTTTGCTACCACTCATCCTATGGTGTCTTATTTAAAGAGAGTGCTCATTAAGAAACCAACCCTTCTCTTCTCTCCTTTATATCTCGATGTGGAAGGCCTTGGACCTCTCTCTAGTGAGCCACAGAGGAATTGAAATCACAAATACGTATTTAAATCGTTCCATATATTAAATATACTACCATATTTCAAGGGCTTCCCTGATAGCTCAGTTGGTAAAGAATCTGCCTGCAATGCAGAAGACCCCAGTTCGATTCCTGGGTCAGGAAGATCCACTGGTGAAGGGATAGGCTACCCACTCCAGCATTCTTGGGCTTCTCTTGTGGCTCAGATGGTAAAGAATCCACCTGCAATGCAGGAGACCTGGGTTCAATCCCTGGGTTGGGAAGATCTCCTGGAGAAGGGAAAAGCTACCCACTCCAGTACTCTGGCCTGGAGAATTCCATGGACTGTAGAGTCCATGGGGTCACAAAGAGCTGGACACAATTGAATGACTCTCACACACCATATTTCAAAAGTACAAAGATGCTGTCCTGAGTAATAAAAGGCCAATTTTGTAAAGACTTTACTCATATGGTAGCCTTTTTTTTATTATGGATTTTCTTAATCAAATTGATACTAAAATTCAACTTGTAAGCCTGTGTGAACCACTGTCATAGTCCTAAATTACTGCAGGACTCAGAGAAGAACGAGATCACCGTGAGCTGCCGAAATCAAGAGGAAGCATCACAAAAGAAGAAGGACATAAGTTGGGCCCAGAGAAAAAGGAAAGCAGAAAAGGGGCAGTTTCTTAAGTAAAACCACAGAGGAGGAAAGTGTGAGTTAGGTAAGAGATGGATATGGTAGTTCTGGGAGTAGTAGGTTCAAAAAACACACTGCAAATGCTTGGCTAACAGAAATCTCTACTACAGAGTTCTCTTAACTGCAAGGGGCAGAAATTCAATTTAAGAAATCAATTTATTGCTCATATAACATAATCCCAGAAAAATCAGTGATAAAACAGCCTTGAGAATTCATGGGTGCAGGAACTGAAAAACTGTAATGCTCTTACTACTTGCTCCCTACCCACCACGTGCATGCATACACGTACTCACGCACTCACACATGCATACACGCACATCTTTTCTTTACAGGTTGATTTATTCTCTCAAGCTGTCTTTCCCATCATCTAAAATCTAAACCACTTGGTAGCTCCAAGCTTAAGGCTTAAATCCTTAAAGGTGTAAGGCAGGGAGTGGCAAGAGTTAAAAATGGAAAGATAATAAAGCTAGGCTAGGTCCAGTCTCTGAAAGAACCTAGGTGTCACACTAAGGAGCTTTGGCTTTTAGAGTCAAATCTAGCCTAAGCTCAGTCAGAAATCTAAAACCTGTGTGAAGAAATGTATTTATTTAAAAAATTCCTGAGCTGTAGCTTGCTCTAAGTTACTGCAGTCACCCATAATCAGGCTGAATGGCTCACAATTTCCCTGTTTGAGAACAGTCCTACTCCAGAAGGGCAGACACCTGGGCCACGATGGTACCATCCCAATACCCTACCTACCTGCCACAGATAAATGGTTCATAGGTATACACCTTACCTAAATCAGAGTGCAGTTCAGGGACACTCAGTTTTAAATATTTACATTTTGATTCAAATACCCAGGGAAATCTTAAAGGAAATATTCAAATACCCAGGAAATCTTCCTCAATCCATGCTGGGACACAGGGTACAACTTTGTAAAATTAACAGAATACAGATGAGTCCCACACTGAGCTTGTATTTTGCAATAGAGCAGCAAGGGGATCTGGGCCAATGATTCCGATCAATGGAACTGGATCCATTTAAAGAAGAGATTTAAGTACATAAAACAGAAGGGGAAAAAAGTAGAATATCTATGAATAGAATTCAGAGGCACCACAGAGTAGAAAGGGGAACTGAGTAACAGAAGAACAAAGGAGGAATGTCTCAATAGACTTTTCAAGTAGATCAAAACGGTGGCATCTACTGAAAAAGCTATAGAAAGAACCTTATGACCAAAAAGGCAATGAGAATTCATAGTTTCCTGATTGAATTTAACAGGAGAAATCTACATAGAGGAGAGAAAGGAGACACAGAGTTTTTGATTTCTGCCAAAACGATAAGTAGAAATAAAAATACAGAGACTCCACTCCACATTCTTACTTTTTTTTTTTCAAATTCTTACTTTTTATATGGAAGGGATACGGATAATCTGTACTTCCTGCTGGGAAAATAAAAGAATGCATGATGCAGCACACTCTCTCACTCCTCTCTCTAACTCTCATCTTCCAGTACCCAGCTCTCTCAAGATGAATGAAGGAATCCAAGAGCAACTGTAGTGCTGACATTCATTTCAATGGAAAAAAAAAAAAAAAGCTTTTGCCCTGGAAACTTCGCTTCCTGCATGTAAGTATGGGATGTATATTACAAGACTATGGGTTTTGAAATCAGACCTACATTCAAACCCTAGTTCCACTCCTATCTAAATGACTATTAGCATTTCACCTTTCAAAGCCTCCATTTATTTGGGGAGAGAGGAAGGAAGAAAGAGGAGGTGGAACTAGGGAAACTCGAACTCAGTTGCTAGAGATGAGAGGAAGATTAGATAAAATCATTCCTGCAAAGAGTCTGGACATTAGTTATGCTCAACTGACCCCCATTCCCCTAAACAATGCCCCACAGTCACTGGGCCACATATGTACAGTGGACCTAAGAGGGTCTCTACCCTCTAAGATAAAAGGAGACCACGTTGTGGGACTCCAAATCACAGGGTTGGTTCCCTGTAAGGATTTGTGGACACAGTCCCTTAAAAATCTTTCCCATGTGGAATACATTGGAGACTAATTAATTCCTAGACTAACATTCACACCAGTAATTCAGACTCCTTCCTTATAACCACTCCTAAATGAGGCCTCTCCACCACCATTCTCCTAAATCCCAAAAGAGTTTTCTTTCTAAAGAGTTGCATAGCTCTAGCTACTCTACAGTTCAATCCCATCTCCAGATGGTCATCATGCCTACCTTGGTCAAAAACTTCATCATTTCCTTAAGCAGTCATTTGCTCATAATATTTCTCCTTCCTTCTGTAGCAGTGAATACATCATTCTTTCTGGCCATAAACAACTGAACGCCACTATTGTATATGGTGTATCCTCTCTTAAGAAAGAGTCCACCTTCCCCTCTAGAAGTTGGTGTGCCAACACTGATGGAATCAGTTCTTCAGAGTGATTCTGAGCACCTTTCTGACTAAGTGGCTTCTAAGCCAGGTCTGCTGTCCAGCCCAGAGATTCTGCGAACTAGTCAATGCAGTGGAGATATGCCAAGGCAACCTCCAATGAGTCATGTCCTTGTATAGTTCCCTCCCCTTAAGTTTGGGTAGAACACGTGCCTTGCTTCTAATAAATAAAAGATGGCAAAGGTGATGGATGTCACTCTTGATTAGATTGTTATATGAAAAGGTGATGTCACGTTACTCCCATAGCGTATGGGAGCAAAAGACTCTTTCTAATCGGCTTTGAATAGCAGATGCCATGCTGTTAGAGGGTCACTCATGCCTGTGAGAGAGTCACATGGCAAAGAACAGCAGGCAGGCTCTAGGAGCTGGGAGTGGTCTCTGATAGCCAACAAGAAAATGGAGACCTCAGTCCTACAATCACAAGGATATGAATTTTACCAACAACCTAAGAAAGCTTGGAAGCAGGTCCTTCCCCAGTGAATCTCTCATAACACAGCAGCACTGACAAACACCTGGTGAGATCCCTGAACAGAGGATCCAGTTGAGCCACGTGTGAACTCCTGAGCAATGAAACTGAGATCGTAAGAATGCATTTTTTAAGCTTCTAAATTTGTAGTAATGTGTTACAAAGCAATAGAAAACAAACTGAGTCAATAACGTCTACTAAGTTTATGTAGTACCTAAAGTAACTAAAGTTAATTTCGATGATTTGCTACCAAATATCTTCAGTGATATTTGAGTGATTTGAATCTTATTGTTCTTCTAGTGGCCAATTCAAATTCCACTCATCACTATTCCATTCAAACTATACTAGTCTACACCCATCTTCTTACCACAGATTCTGTAGAAACGCAAAGAACATATCATTTCCAGTAACCTCGACTTTTCTCAATCTCACCATCAGTCTATACTCTCTCTGGTGCAGCAAAGAATATGAAGAATGGGAGTTTCTTCTTTGGGTGTTCTAAACAGAATTAATTATAGTAAACAGCAAGTCACCCTTGAATAGTCACTTCTTTTTCAATATTTCACATTTTAAAATGATTTTAATGAGCTCTCATAAAACATACATTTGGGGGAAAGAACAGTTTTGTGTATACACATACACACAAGCACACATATATTAACCTAATACAGTAGAGAACTCCTGGTACCATCTGCTTATTCAAAAATACTGGAAGTACTTTCATCAAATACATGAGAGCTTGTGTAAGATTACATATTATCAATACAAAAGTCTATGAAATTGCAAAGATTTCTTCTGCATCCTGGATAATGTATTCCACTTTTAAATCTAATAATTTGATATCAAAAGTCTATCACCTTGGCTCTTACAAATCATGTGGGCAATTATTCCCAAAAATTCTGGTGAAATTTGAAGGAGAGGTTTTCTGGGAGCATGAAGAAAAAGTCATAAAAGTATTAATACCTTCCCTACAGAAGAACAAATTGCTATCCTTTTTCTTTTATATATATATATATATTTTTTTTTTTTATTTTATTTTTAAACTTTACAATATTGTATTGGTTTTGCCAAATATCTAAATGAATCCGCCACAGGTATACACGTGTTCCCCATCCTGAACCCTCCTCCCTCCTCCCTCCCCATACCATCCCCCTTTCTTTTTGTTGATTTATCAAGAAAAGAGGTCTACACAGAAAGAAATGACTAAATAACTGCATAAACTCTCTATTTAAAGAAGCAGAGCTAATATAAGAAAGTGGGTGTCCTAACACCCCAAACAACATGTACCTTAATTGATACTAGCTGCTTATATAGTGGACTTCCATTACTGTTCTCTGTCAATACTCTCTTCAAAAATCACATTCTGAGTTCTCTCACCAGTGAGCCTGATGATCCTCAAGCTTAACAACTATGCTGATAAACTTCAAAGCAGCTCTGATCAATAAAAGGGCAGCATGCAGTTGATAAGGGGGCAAAGGGATGTGTGGGATATGGACTGACTGCAAGAATGGACACCCCTCAGAGGTGGGCATAACTGATTTAAAACCAGTTACTAGAGTCATGGTTCTCCCCAACCAGCAGGCGAAATAGGACTATATTGACTGGCATAAAATCTACCCGCACATCTACCAAGTTCAGCGTTTTAAACATCTAGGAAAGTTTGGGGCTTCCCTGGCAGTCCAGTGGTTAAGACTCCACACTTCCATTGCAGGGGGTACAGGTTTGATCCCTCATCTTGTAAATTCAGTATGCTCTGAGGTGGAGCCAAAAAAAAAAAAAAGCAGGTTTATGTAAACATCTAGGAAAGTTTAATTTATGGAAATGTCATAACATAGCCATGGGAGCAGCTTGCCATTGTGAACAGGATACAGGAAATATAGATGTTATCCTCAGCTTCACACTGATTCACTGGTGTGTGACCTTGGGTCTATCAGTGTACCTGCTGCCTCCTTCTAAAAATGAGAACGATGTATCTTCCTACCTATGTCTCAAATGTTTTGAAGAATCACCAGAAAAGGTAACAGTTATAATCACAAGCTAGGAAACAACAGTATGTATCTGTGGATACCTGCAATAAAAATTAAATATGAGGTCTTTGTTGAAAGGAAAGGGTTTCAAACAATAAAAGCTCCCACTAACTTAATACTCATATAAATTACATTTTTAAAACATTCTATGGAAGCAAAAATAAAAAGCCATATTTGGATGTAATAACAAAAAATGTCCATGACTACAATATTTCACTAATGAGAAGGTACAGATGCTACATACAGAAGGATTTTATGATGTCCATATGCTTCTCAAATGACTCTCCTTGTTAGCTACTTCTCCGTATCGCTATTTAAGAATAACCTACACCTTCCCCACTGAGCAAGTGTAAATTACAATATAATATGTTGTAATATTTAAACAAATTCAAAATAGAAGTAATGCTAATAAAAAGAAATGAAAACTTTGCAACCCTAAAACAACCTTCAACACAGAGGTTAATATAAATGTGAACTATGTATATCATTTAAACTAGTTAATTAAAAAGGTTATCTGGTCAGTTACCTTCATAATTTAAAACTCCTTAAAACCCAAATATTATCCAAATACATGACAAATATACACAATAAGTATTTACAGATGGTGCCAGTAACTTCACAAAGCAACTCTACTATAATAATGAGCATAAAACAATTACGACAGTCTGCAACAATTTATAAAATAACCTTTTTAATTTCGGAAGAGCCTTTCTTATTTTTACAGAAGACAGCCGTTTAATACGCCATTCTCCAGCCAGAGTTATTTGGTCTGATTTTTCCAATAAAGACCAGACCAATAGGCTGCATCAATTGCAGAAGGAGAGAAACAAGAAGACTGAAGGAAGAAAAGAGAAGCAAAACCCCACCCCCCTCCTAACCTTAAACTGGTACTTAGCTTAAAACTCTCAACTTCCTTCTGCACAACCATGTATGCATCTAACGGTGTCCAATCTGTAGCGGGGATGACCGATTCAGGAAGAGAGAGGGGAAAGCATCTCTCCCTCTACCTGGCAGGCTGATATCAAAAGTCAGATTCAGGATTCCTACTCTATATGCACCTGTTTGAGACTGAAACACACATGAAAACATTCACTTTTTCCCCACACAGAAAATAACATATCCCAAGAAAATGCTTCTCTTCTTGAGATTTGCCTCATTCAAACAAAATGGATGAAAATAAATTACAAGAAAACTTTACAACTGCAAAATTATTGTCCTTTTGAAAATATAATATTCTTATTAAACATTTTAAATACAAATGCCTTCCAAAAAAAACAAAAACAAATGCTTTCCAGAAGGCATGTCAGTGATTTGATGTTTGAGTAATTAAATTGATCCAAACTGGAACAGTGGTTTAAAAGGAAAAGAAGGACTAATTATCTGTGGTAAAAAGCAAATATCACAATAATTTCCATAATAAACATCCAAAGTACCAAAGAGTAGTTCAAAAGATATCCCTTCCAAACATAATAATTTTAATTGTCCTCATTTACCAACTGCAACTTATTCTGTGCTGTTATTAATTATGGGATTTAAAAGATTTCTAGAACATCAGAAAATAACATCCAGACCTTTTCAGATGTCTAAGGATTTTCTTTCCAAATAATTTATTTTTCTTTAATATAGATTCTCTATGTACCTATTCCCTTTTCCTAGATGTCAATAACTGCCAGATTTGAAAACATAATTGTATTCCAAATACCTGTAATTCCTAAATCTTACCTTTATGATAAATCTCAGCACTTCAAGAATATTTGTTGAATAAGCATTGTTATGCCACTTGGGGAGAAAAAAAAAATTAACTCTTCATTTTCTTTTCCAGTTAAACTTTTAAAGCCCTTCTTACCTCACTCCCACATTTTACATATACCCATGCATTACTACACACAACACAGACATACGATGGGGTCTGTGTAGATATTTCATTTCTCACAGATTTCAAAATGTTACAGTTACTTAATCTAAAAGTTCCGTTCAGGAGATTATACACACCTCCCCGGCAGGGGAAACAAACACGAAGGATCTTCCGGAAATTGGAGCATGGGAGACTCTGCGGAATCTGCAGTTCCACAGCCCGGGAACCGCGTCCTCGGCTCCCACAGCCCCTCTCCTCTCCCCCGTCCCGCTCCGGTCCCCGCGCCCAGGCCTCTGACCCCGGACCGCTCACTGCAGACCAGGGAACAACCTCCCAAGCCGGACCACCGCCGCCCGCTCGGCACTCGGGGAGCGCCCCTGTCCCTCCTCGGCTCCCTCAGGTCCCCGTGTGACACCCTCAGGTGGCGTTTAATTAACCAGTTTACCTCGGGAAGTTAACGATTCATCACTCTCCTTCCACTAGCCAAGCAACAGCTTTATCTCCCATGCCCCAGGCTCCAGAACTTTTCTTAAACACAGAATTCAGATGTATGGACTTGGAACTGAGGTCCCCCATGAAACGTCAAAGGTACCCCCACTAAGTGTTGCTCCCCTCAAGCAACACGTTGGCAGTACAAACTTTTCATTCATAACTCGACTCCAGCATCCACTGGGGGGAGGGGGTGTGTCGGGGTAGGGGTGGGGGGCATGAACCCTCGCCTCAGACTAGCAAATGTCAAGGTCTGCATCACCTGGCCCCGAACTTGTGACAAAGGCGCCCTTAAACTCACCAACCTCCGGGCTGCGAGATGCCAGGCAAGCTGTGTCGGGGTCCCGACTGGGATTCTGTTAACCTGGGGAGCCCCAGCCAGGAATCCAGCGGAGCATCCGGAGGACGCTCGGCCCCCGTTCCCAGGGCTTTCCCCGGGCACCAGCCGGCGACCAGGCTGTGGTGCCACTCACCTCCGCCCGCTCCCGCTAGGGCTATCGCGCCCTCCTTCGCCCCGCTCCGACGACCCCCTAACTTCTCCCCCTTCGCCCAACAGCCATCGTTCGCGGAGAAGAGAATGGCGAAGCAGAAGCAAAGGGGTGACTGAAAGTTGACTCAGGGACCGCCGCTGCTCCGCCAGCAGGGACTTACCGGCCGCGACAGGCGCCTGAGGAGGAGACGGCGGCGAGGGCGGCGGGCGCGGCGGGGCGGGCTGGGTGCGCGGGGTGCGCGGGGTGCGCGCTATGCGATGTGCGGGATGCGCCGCCGCCGCCGCCGCGGCCACCGCGGCGCGGGGTTGGGGGCTGGTTTGGGAGGGCGGCCGCGCGGCTGCGAGCTGTGAGCAGAGCCGGTGGGGGCGCGCGGAGGATTGGCTAAAAATAGCAACTCTCTGGGAGGGGGTGGGGGGGCGGAGGTGGGAGGGAGACTGGGAGGCCGGGCCGGGAGCCCCGGCGCGGCGGAGGCTGGGCGGAGCCGGGTGGGAAGAGAGGCTGGACCCGCAGCACGAGCGCGGACCCAAGCACTGGAGAGTCGGAAGGCCCGGGCGCGGGGCAGCGCGGGGTGCGGGGACACCTGGCCGCGCGGCCGAGACCCGGGAAGGACGCGGAAGGGACTGGGGAACCCAGGGAGCCGCCTGGAATCGAGCGGCGGGGAACTCCCGGCCGGACCGGCGATTGTTTCCCGGGGAAGGACGGGGCGCCTGAGACGACCCGGGATTTCTGAAGCGAAACACGCCCACGCGCGACGCAAGGTGCTGGCCGGGCGGCCGGGGCTCTGGTTCCTCGTGCCGGGCCCCTGGGCTGCCCGCGGCCGGGCCGAGGACGGTGAGGCGAAGGCGCCAGCCTCTCAGGTGCGCGCAGCGCCGTGTCGGAGGCTCCACAGCTCCCAGACTTCTTTTTGAGAGAAGAGAGCTCTGTGGGGCGGTACCTGGAGCGTCCCTAGAGATGCTTGGAGTTTAAAGGATCATTCAAGGGAATTTTCCATTTGGGGTTTTAATGACCAAATGGGAAACGTGAGGAAATATGGTGACTGCTACTGGGAACATAAATTAGGTTTGTGGCGTCTTAAGACTGAACAGAGCGCTGTCCTCTCTGAAACCAACGAAAGAGAAGGGAGGTAGAGTTAGTAGGTCCGAGAACTGAAGAGGTGATCCCCTTCAGCGGTTAGTATAAGTTCATTTTGTGGACTTTTTTTTTTAACTTCTATAACCTATTCCATATTATAGTATCACTAATACTTACAGAATCCTTTAAACCGTAGAACGCTTAAAAGGTTTTTTTAAATGTAATCCTAAACATACTTCTCATAAGTTAATATGTCATCATTCGAAAAGCATAATGTTTATGGTGTAAGCTATTAATAATTTGACCCTAACACAAATTAAATCTAGTGTTTTTACATATACATGTGTGGTTTCTTCTATGGCATCTCAAACACGGACTCAAATCCATGAGCTGACTCCTGATTAGGATGTAAAGAACAAGAGAGACATAACCAAGTGCCCTCATTTTCAGAAGGAAAACTGGATTCAGAAGAGTGATGTGATTTGACCAGGGTCTCTGAGTTAGTGCCAGGGTTCAGTTTAATCCCTAAGATTAAAGCTTAACTATCAATGCTGTCAGATCTGATCAGTCGCTCAGTCCTGTCGACTCTTTGCAACCCCATGAATCGCAGCATGCCGGGCCTCCCCGTCCATCACCAACTCCCTAATGCTGTATGGAGAAGGAAATGGCAACCCACTCCACTACTCTTGCCTGGAAAATCCCATGGACAGAGAAGCCTACAGTCCATGGGGTTGCAAAGAGTCGGACACGACTGAGCGACTTCACTTTCACTTTCACCAATGCTGTAAGACTAGTATAATTTTGAGAAAGTTCATGGTATGGTGCCTGTAATTTGACTTAAAATAGCTCAGCATTCATAGAAGAATGAAGGTATTCTGTGATTAGATTTAACCCTCACTTTGCACTAATCGAGAATTCACATTCCAAGCGTGGTCAGTTCAGTTCCAGTTCAGTTCTGTGGCTCAGTCACGTCCAACTCTTTGCGACCCCGTGGACTGCACAACGCCACGCTTCTCTGTCCATCACCATCTCCCAGAGCGTGCTCAAACTCATGTCCATTGAGTCGGTGATGCCATCCAACCATCTCATCCTCTGTCGTCCCCTTCTCCTCCCTCCTTCAATCTTTCCCAGCATCAGGGTCTTTTTCCAATGAGTCAGTTCTTCCCATCAGGTGACCACTACCTTTAAATTAAAAGGTCACATTCCTAAAGGGCCTTTGGTGCTAGAGCTTCATCTAGCTTAAGTTTCTGTCTACACTAGGAAATGAATTGATTAGGAAGATGAATCTTGTAATGGGTTTTCAGTGGTGAAATATGTTGTGCTGACAAATATAAACTCCTCATTCCTGCATGAGTTAAGTACAAGCAGGTATAAACATCTAGTGACTTTCCACCCTTTACTTTCTAAAACGGAGCTCCTTCTGAAATGGTCATGTGTCCAACCATTTTTTTTTTTTAAGATTTTTTGTTTGCCTACTGACTCAAAAGGAAACAATTTTCCCTCTGTTATCTCTCAAGAAAAACTTTCTCCATGGGAAGTCATTTTTGCAGTACCAAAAACACCTTTTCTGAAGCACAGAAGAAGACATATTGCTGGGATTTCACTAGATATTTATGTAATAAAGGTGTGTCTGGCCAAACTGAACTTCTTTTTACCTTTTAGGGAAATGGTACAGGCCTTGTTATTGTTTACTTATCTCTAACTTTTTATGTCTACCTCAACTAGGTCATTTTACAACAAGGAGCTGAATTCTTTGTCATTCTCTTAGATATTTGAATGCCACCTTTGAGCAAAGTACTTGCTAGGTGCTACTGGAGATTCAAATATTCAAAAGATATGGTTTAATAGAAAAGTTTCTTTTAAAAGTCCTGATGGCATTCTCACAGGTCTCTGTTCCAACCTAAATTATAGCATTTATGACACTTTTTTTTTTTTTCTAGTTTTACTCTCTCCTCAACTGAGCAGGGGTCACACAAGTTCAGTTCAGTTCAGTTCAGTCGCTCAGTCATGTCCCACGCTTTGTGACACCATGAATTGCAGCACACCAGGCCTCCCTGTCCATCACCAACTCCCGGAGTTCACTCAGACTCATTTCCATCAAGTCGGTGATGCCATCCAGCCATCTCATCCTCTGTCATCCCCTTCTCCTCCTGCCCCCAATCCCTCCCAGCATCAGAGTCTTTTCCAATGAGTCAATTCTTCGCATGAGGTGGCAAAAGGACTGGAGTTTCAGCTTTAGCATCATTCCTTCCAAAGAACATCCAGGACCGATCTCCTTTAGGATGGACTGGTTGGATCTCCTTGCAGTCCAAGAGACTCTCAAGAGTCTTCTCCAACACCACACTTCAAAACCATCAATTCTTCAGTGCTCAGCTTTCTTCACAGTCCAACTCTCACATCCATACATGACCACTGGAAAAACCATAGCCTTGACCAGATGGACTTTTGTTGGCAAAGTAATGTCTCTGCTTTTGAATATGCTATCTAGGTTGGTCATAACTTTCCTTCCAAGGAGTAAGCATCTTTTAATTTCATGGCTGCAGTCACCATCTGCAGTGATTTTGGAGCCCCCCAAAATAAAGTCAGCCACTGTTTCCACTGTTTCCCCATCTATTTCCCATGAAGTGATGGGACCGGATGCCATGATCTTCGTTTTCTGAATGTTGAGCTTTAAGCCAACTTTTTCACTCTCCACTTTCACTTTCATCAAGAGGCTTTTTAGTTCCTCTTCACTTTCTGCCATAAGGGTGATGTCATCTGCATATCTGAGGTTATTGATATTTCTCCCAGCAATCTTGATTCCAGCTTGTGCTTCCTCCAGCCCAGCATTTCTCATGATGTACTCTGCATATAAGTTAAATAAGCAGGGTGACAAAATACAGCCTTGACGTACTCCTTTTCCTATTTGGAACCAGTCTGTTGTTCCATGTCCAGTTCTAACTGGTTGCTTCCTGACCTGCATATAGGTTTCTCAAGAGGCAGGTCAGGTGGTCTGGTATTCCCATCTCTTTCAGAATTTTCCACAGTTTATTGTGATCCACACAGTCAAAGGCTTTGGCATAGTCTATAAAGCAGAAATAGATGTTTTTCTGGAACTCTCTTGCTTTTTCCATGATCCAGCGGATGTTGGCAATTAGATCTCTGGTTCCTCACCTTTTCTAAAGCCAGCTTGAACATCTGGAAGTTCACAGTTCACATATTGCTGAAGCCTGGCTTGGAGAATTTTGAGCATTACTTTACTAGCGTGTGAGATGAGTGCAATTGTGCGGCAGTTTGAGCATTCTTTGGCATTGCCTTTCTTTGGGATTGGAATGAAAACTGACCTTTTCCAGTCCTGTGGCCACTGCTGAGTTTTCCAAATTTGCTGGCATATTGAGTGCAGCACTTTCACAGCATCATCTTTCAGCATTTCAAATAGCTCACCTGGAATTCTATCACCTCCACTAGCTTTGTTCGTAGTGATGCTTTCTAAGGCCCACTTGACTTGCATTCCAGGATGTCTGGCTCAAGGTGAGTGATCACACCATCATGAAGATCTTTTTTGTACAGTTCTGTGTATTCTTGCCACCTCTTCTTAATATCTTCTGCTTCTGTTAGGTCCATACCATTTCTGTCCTTTACTTAACCAATCTTTGCATGAAATGTTCCCTTGATATCTCTAATTTTCTTGAAGAGATCTCTAGTCTTTCCCATTCTGTTGTTTTCCTCTATTTCTTTGCATTGATTGCTGAGGAAGGCTTTCTTATCTCTTCTTGCTATTCTTTGGAACTCTGCATTCAGATGCTTATATCTTTCCTTTTCTCCTTTGCTTTTCGCTTCTCTTCTTTTCACAACTATTTGTAAGGCCTCCCCAGACAGCCATTTTGCTTTTTTGCATTTCTTTTCCATGGGGATGGTCTTGATCCCTGTCTCCTGTACAACGTCACAAACCTCCATCCATAGCTCTTCAGGCATTCTGTCTATCAGATCTAATCCCTTGAATCTACTTCTCACTTCCACTGTATAATTGTAAGGGATTTGATTTAGGTCATACCTGAATGGTCTAGTGGTTTTCCCTACTTTCTTCAATTTAAGTGTGAATTTGGCAATAAGGAGTTCATGATCTGAGCCACAGTCAGCTCCTGGTCTTGTTTTTGCTGACTATATAGAGCTTCTCCATCTTTGGCTGCAAAGAATATAATCAATCTGATTTCAGTGTTGACCATCTGGTGATGTCCATGTGTAGAGTCTTCTCTTGTGTTGTTGGAAGAGGGTGTTTGCTATGACCAGTGCATTCTCTTGGCAAAACTCTATTAGTCTTTGCCCTGCTTCATTCTGTACTACCAAGGCCAAATTTGCCTGTTACTCCAGGTGTTTCTTGACTTCCTACTTTTGCATTCCAGTGCCCTATAATGAAAAGGACATCTTTTTTAGGTGTTAGTTCTAAAAGGTCTTGTAGGTCTTCATAGAACCGTTCAACTTCTGCTTCTTCCTTGGTCACACAAGAGTCAGATACAATTGAGCAACAGCATGTTCACACAACTGAACAGTCGGAGAACATAGATACCTCATTCATATTTTTTGTAATTTTTTAAACAGGCTACATTTTAGAGAAATTTAGAAGATAATGTAGAGAGTTTTCATATATTACCCCACATACACACTTAATTTTTCTGTTACTAACATCTTACATTAGTACTGTATTCTTGTTACGATTAGTGAACTAATGTGTGTCTGTTAGTCACAAATGTGTCCAACTGTTTGCGCCCCCATGAACTGCAGCCTACTAGTGTTGATACATTATTATTAACTGGAATCCATAGCTTATTCATATTTCCCTAGGTGTTTACCTAATGTCTGTATTTTGTTTGAGGATTCTATAAAGGATTCCACCTTCTATTTAGCGATCATGTCTTCTCAGGCTCCTCTTGGCTGTGACAGTTTCTCAGACTTCCCTTGTTTCTCATGACAGTGACAGTTTTCAAGAATAATGATCAAGTATATTGCAGGGTGCCCCACTTTTATAATTTGTCTTAACGTTTTTCTCATGATGCAACTGAGTTTATGGGATTTGGAATGAAGATCATAGACGTAAAATGCCTTTTCAGCATATCATAGAAAGAGTACATACGAGCAACATGATTTATCACTGTTGATTTTGACCAGGTTTAAACAGTGTTTGGAAGGAAGTCACTATGCACAGCCCACATGTAAGGAGTGGGGAGTCAGTCCTGCCTCCTTTAGGGTAGAGTATCTATGTAACTTTCTGGAATTTTTACTTTTATTTTTTTCTCCAGATATCAGCACTGTGCCCACACCACCATAGGCTGTTATGGATTGCAAAACTAAGTTTAAACAAAAATTTTCCCTCTAGGAAATTTTTTCAATAAAAGTAAAAGCCTTATGATAAATCTCCATTCTTTAAAAATGTTAGACACAGAGGGAAGATAAATGAGGTATTTGTGATGGTGGTGGTGATGATGATGCTAGATGTTGTATAGTTTTCTTTCTAGGGAAAAGTATTGCATAAATTTTATTTCTGTTTGAAATGTTTGTGGCAGCCCCCCAGGAGCCCAGACCTCCCACTACGCTTGTACCCTTCTGACTTACTTTAGCCAATGAAATATTTGCAGAAGTGATGTGCCACTTTCAAGTGCAATCTCTAACAACCTTCCTGTTGCTCCTCTATTTGTCTTTGCCCTCAGCCACTAGATTAGCATTTTTGCAAATAAGGACAGCCCCTTCCAGAAATGAAGGACACACAGAGCCCTCCGCCATATCACAGAGGATATAAACGTCAGCAAGGAATAAACCACTAAGATTTGGGGGTTTGCTGTTATCACACCTTTGCCTGACCTATCCAGTCAGACTGCAGAGTCCTTCCTGAGTTCCTAAAATTGGAGTACCAAGTGCTATGCTTGATTCAGTTCTCTTCAGTGATCACCTCTGAGGTATAGCCTTTCAGGACCTGTTTGTGTTTGGTTATGATATAGTATGTTTGAAAATGACTTCCTATTAGGTTTAAAAAAATAACATTTTTTATGAGTGAAAAAAAAAATCCCATCCTTTAATTATTACACTGTCAACAAAATTAATTGAATACCCACTAAATTTTTTTCTGAATATTAGTTTTAGGGTGATGCCATTCTAAAAGATATAATATTTAGAAGTAATGGAGAAAGACATTTAACTAGAATAATATACCAGAGGTAGATTTTACTATGAAGCAAATGAGGCTTCCACTTCAGAGACCCTCATTTGCAAAGATGCCTTCTAAGGCTCTGTATTTATAATTTAGTATTATTTTATTTAGTAGGGCCCCAAATATGTCTCAGCTTCAGATGCACCAAACCTGGCTCTTCCCTTGCATACTACAATATATGAAAGGATGAAAAAAAGAGCTATAAGAGTTATAAGAATAACAGGCAACATTCCCAGTCTTTGTATGTGACTTCCCAGAAAGTGTTCTGTGCAAGGTGGCCCTAAAGTTTGGGTTCCCTGGTCAGATTTAAAACTGAGTCAGCATGTGCATCTTTAATAAGAGAAGAGGATATATCCAACGTCAGGCAGAGCCTCTTGAACTACTCAACCTGCAAGGCCAATTCTGTATATCCACTGTAGCATCTTCCCATCATGGGGCTTTCATTTTGTTTGTAACCCCCCAAAATCTGTGAACACAGTATTAGTCCTCTCCATAAAAGTTCTACTTTTCACTGAGATAATTTTTCCTAGAAGTCATTTTATTTTGAGAATAATTTTTCTCATGGTTACTCATAATCTCCTCAGAAGAATTAAATAACTTTCTTCTGAATTAATTTTGTCCATTTCTAGATCTGCAACAATGGATCCTGTACAGTTCATCATCTGTGCAGGAATTCCCCATTGAAGGCAGAGGTCTGTGCAGAAACAGAGGTTGTAATGTTACCCATTAAGGATTTCTTTCTCTTGCTAAATATTGAATGGAAACTAGATGAATATGTTGCCTCTATTTTTAATAATTCCTTTCTTATGCAAAAATGTGTGGGTCATAGTAAAGTTTAATCACAAGCCCTTGCTCATTTATGAAATACTCTGAACTGCAATTAGTCATGTACAAATGTGAAGTGCTATTATCACCTTCATGTTAGCAGGCTGTCAAACCAAGTTTTTGAATTACAAAACAAAGAAAAGCCTTGGTTTTTTATATGTTCACAGTGAATTTCTTTTAAAATCAAGGTTTTCATATCCATGTAAAGTGACCTATGTACCTCAAATCTGTAGCTAATAAGCTTACACTGAAAGAAAAGATCTCAAAATCTAGATGTATATTTAAATACATATGCCTATATTTATACATAATACTGGTGGGTAAATTAAAGTATTTGTTAGAAAACAATTCTTAACATAACTAAATTTTATGCTAATTAAGTTAAAGGAAGAACTTGAACCAATTAAGGCTATTTGTGGGCTGTTTTTCAGTATGCTTGAGCTAATCATTAAGTTATATTTTAGCTCTTATAAAGTGTTACCTTATGATGTGAAAGTATAAATTTAGTGTTACCCTTTGAACTTAGGCTGTTTAACCAGCTGCATAGTGTTGTTTGCCATATGAATAAACGTATACACATTTAAGGATACCTTCCTTTTTAAAGGTGTCTATTTTCAGTCCTCTAAGAGTTAAAGTTTGCTTTCAGCTGTGGTAAATCTAAATAAACAGTAGCTTGGCCAAGCTAAAGTTTTATTTTTTTTAACACAATAAGAAATCCGGAGATAGAAAGCTGCTGGTATTGGTTTGGTAGCTCAAGGATAGAAGGCCAAGGTTTTGTGATTTTTCAAGGCCTTTTCCTTATTGTCTAAAATGGCTGTTGCTGCACCAGACATCAAATCTACTTCCTACAGAGTAAGAAAAGGCAAAGGTGAGGGGAATATAAAATGGGTAACATATGTATAAAGGGAATAGAAACTTTATCAGAATTTACAAACACACTACTACCTACTTCTCACTAACCACACTATGTCATTCCCTCACCCCTGGAAGGGATGCTGGGATAGCAAACTTTATTTCATATTTCTTAAGGTTTTTTCCAGCCTCTATACTAGAGAATGACAAGGGAAAGAGAGTTTGAATGGATGAGTTAATCAACTTATAATATCTGCCAAAACTCCAAAATGAAGTTTCAAAAAATTGATATTGGCTCTACTAGAAAAATTCTGTTGATTTCTTAAAAAGACTGTGTGTTGTGTTACAGAATTTCAGGGAGTTTCAGAAGTTTGTTACCCTGATTTTAGTTATCAAATCTAATCCAATATTTACAAATAAGGAAACTGAGATCCAGAAGTTCTAAGTAATAGCCCAAGGGCTTAGGTGGGTCTTAATTTTTCCAGAACCAAGAGCCACTCTCTGATCCAAACACACCTTCTGGGGTCAGCACCCTTCTTCAAGTGAAATTCCTGCCCAATCTGCCTTTTCTGATGGAAGGTAGGAAGAGAAGAGGAAGGGAGGGAGGGAGAAGGAGGGAGAAATTATCTCTACCATACTTTTCTAAGTCATTACTTTCTTCTGAGCCAAAATCACATACATAATAAATATTTTCCAAAACATTGATATTATTCAGATTAGTATTTAAAGACAGTTACTGTTAGTAACTCTGCAGTTATTATTTCTAAACATTCAGAACACTGGGAATGTACCTTCCTTGTCTAAAGATGATTGTAATTGCCTATAAAGGAGCACATTCTCTTCTATAGTTCTATGACTACCTAAGAAGATAGGATACAATGATAAAAATAGTCTTAAGAAAGTTTAAATGCAGGAAAAAGATTAATTTGGGGAGTGATTATTAACAAAAAGTTATTTGTTCTATAATAGTTTTGATCATTGAAATCTATAATCATGTAGTGTTAAGTAGAGTTGGAAAATCTAGAAGAATCTTTCATAAAATTTATAAACAAGTGTTTAAAAATTTTAATCTCTGGATTTTATTACATAATGAGCTTTTCTAGTAATTTCAGAATTCTCAATTTTTATTTTAATTCAGGAACACATAGAAAGCATTAAGTAAATTAATTCCCATTATACCATTGTCTATTTTCTTTTAATAATTTATAGTAATGTGAATTTATGTTTAAAATTATAAGCATTATTTCTCCCAAGCACAAGAATAGCAATAAGCAACTTTTAAATGATCTGAGTGTCACTGGCAGACAATTCTTAAAAGAGAAAACACCAGCATTTTAACTAAATTTTCATAAATTGCCATGTTACTCTTAACCAAGTATCTAGTATGAGACAATGATGGAACAGAATGGAGGGTAACATGAACTTGTTTTTAAGGCTGGCAGTGCTCTGAGGTCAAGTCTTTCTTTAGACAAATGATCAACCTCAATAAGCCATAGAACATGTATTTTACTCTATAAAAAAGAAACAAAGCCCTCCAGCTATAAAGACAGTGAACAAGTAACAGTCTGACAATGAATTATCTTGGCATATTTGCTTTCTCTAAGTTATGCACAATTACAAACAGCTCCCTCAAATCTCAAAAGTTTATTTCATGCTCATGAAATTGGTCCTTAGTAGTACCTCAGCTTCCAGACTCCTCCATGATGTGTCTGTTTGCAGGCTTAGACACATAGAGCATGGCTATCTCAAAAGTATATTCTTGGCAAAGAGAGCACAGCTCTGGTGGACACTGGTTCTAAAAGCTTCTGTTTGGAAGTTGCATACATCAGTTCCCTTCATATTTCATTAGCAAAGGCAAGTCACTTAGCCAAGTCTAACTTTAATGCAGTAGGAAGTACAATCTTCTCACAGAGAGGAGCCTCAAATAGTATTGATATAATATTATATGGTAATAATGTAATAATATTTATTAAGGATTTCTTATACACCAAGCATTAGGCTAGGTACTAGTACACAGACTGTCCCATTTAATGGTTATGACAGTCCTAAAATTTGGGTCCTAATAGTTATCTCCATTAAAGAAGAGGAAATTGAGACAGAGAAAAGTTAATTAATGCTAAAATCCTGGAACTACCATGTGAATTGGAGACTAAATTCAAACACAGGGAGTCCACCTTCAGCACCTAGCTCCCAACCAGTGTGCTGAAGTAACACATAAAGTCCTAGTCCACAGTTTACAGCTGCCTCTCCTTTTTCTTCTTTCTTTCTTTTCTCTAGCTCCTCAACAAAACATTGTCCAAGTGCGTCAGCATATGCACTGAGAACACATAAACTTATCACATAAAATGTTGTATACAGTTGACCTTTGAACAATAGGAGAATTAGGAGCGCCAACCCCATGTAGCTGAAAATCCATGTATAATTTTACAGGTGGACTCCCATCCTTGATTCCACACCCACAGATTCAACCAAGCATGGATCACATAGTACTGTACTACATATTTATTGAAAAAATTCTGCATGTAAGTGGACCTGCACCATTCAAACCTGTGTTGTTCAAGGGTCAACTGTACTTGTTTTATCCCTACTATTCCAGAGTTCTAATCCTGGCCCTCTAATACACTAAAAATAGAGGAGCTTTGTTTTTAATTAAATTAGGCTTTGACTATATATCACAATTTATGGTAAACCACTCACCTTGAATAGACAAACAGATGACTGAATGGATAAATAATGAACAAAATATTGACTGAGTACATTATTAAATGTGTCAGTTCATTTTGGGTTCCGTTCTTAACTGTTCATTTATACCCTGCTCTTCATCATCTGTGCCTTTGTGTAATCGGTAATCAGTATCTGAGTTTTACTGAGTCACATTTTCCATTTTATCTCAATGGAATTTCAGTTTCACAGTAATCAGATCACATTTTCAGTTTAAAGGAAATATTTCATCCATTCTTTCCAGGCCCACTGTTTTCTCAGTCTGGCTCTGTGCCCAGAAGACTGGCCTCTGCAGGCTGCATCACCTGGTCTTTCTTGCCTTTGGACTACTGGCTGGCTTTTGCTTGTGGGAAGCTCAGAGAGAGAAGTCACACCATACTTAGTCCGACCACTTCCTCTCTGCCTAAGGAGCCATAATTTGGCAGGGATCGCATTCTTCTGTAGCCAGCAGCTCCCACAGATGCAGCTCTCATAGGGTTCTGCTCAAATGCTTTCACCCCTCAACACCTCAGGCTGTGGGACATTAAGGACTGTTGCTATTTCTGAGCTGTATGTACTTCTCTACAATTTGTTGCCTCCTCTCACACGGTCCACATCTCTATAAGAAGAGTGACTTAATCCCTCTTTTCTCCTTTGGTTGTGCCACCTGTTTTCCAGCGTGGGCTGTAATATAGGCTAACAACCACCTGTACTAAGAATAAGGTTTTAAACTGGTCGACTACAAAATGCTCTGTTTCCAGCTACCATATAGCTATTTCATCATCACAAGAGTAAGGTTGGTTGGATAGTTGTTTTAAGGTGCACGAGGGAGCTCACCAAACCAAAACTCTAAGACACTTATCAAGAACACTGGATTTTCCCACCCAACAAGTGGAATGTGTGTATTCCTCCAAGTTTTAGCCTTACTGAAAAGGAAACACCACTCTGTGTGTGTTTCAATTTAAAATATACATATGTATCTTCAGTGGGCTTATCTAACACAATCTAAGATTAGTATTGACATGACAACAACAGGCTGCATGAAAGTGGATCCTCCATATAAAACATGTGAATTACAGAGCAAAAAGTAATCTGTTTATTAAATACTTGTCACAGAAAAACATTCTTTCCATTATAGTGTGTTTTTAGGTGACGTGATTGAAGAAAGTAATATTCTGGTCAGTCTTCAAAAGAGGCTGTTCAATACTCCCAACTCCAAAGGCAAATTTAGAATAGATGGTCTAACACCATAACAAGATGTTAAGAGAATTGGAAGGATAGAAAAGTCACCGTTTATGAAGAAAAGGAAAAAAATACTCCCAATATCAAACAGCAAATTCAACAATGCAAAACCACAATTACTTTTGCACCACTAATACCTCTTCTGGATGCTTTTGTTTGATCTTAAAGAAACTGACTTTCCTTGAATGAATCCAGAGAATGGTAAATCCCCAGTCCCACCAGTAACATCCTCCTACTCTTCAAAAAGAGACTTTAGAGGAGGCTGTTCAAAATGGAGACACAGAAAAATCCTGAACTTACTTCCTCCCATGGACACAACAAACATATACCCATATGTATACTGATCCCCTCTGAAAAAAACCTGAGAGCTAGCCAAACACCTGCTCCACAACAAAGAATAATTAGGATGACATCAAGTTGGGTAGAAGAGGCAGAGAAGCACTCTTACCAGGAACCCATGCCCCGACATCCAACAGAGAGGGATCTCACCAGACAGGTGCTTCTCCTGAAGAAGCAAGGCCTTGGCACCCAATATCAGGCACCCCACCCCCTGAAATCTATACAAGAAAGAAGAGCACCCAAAATGCTTGGCTTAGAAAACCAATGGGGCTGCCATCCAAGGATGCTAAAATCCTATAGGACACCAAGACTCTCATCTTAAAGGGCTCCCATGCAACCTCACTCACCCCAAGACCCTGCAAAACAACAGCAGCTTGAAAAGTGATAGAGACATCTGTGAATATGAAGAATCGGTTAGAGAAATGGGCATGCTGGAAACATTCCCCAGAGACTGAGACACTGCCAGACACTGATGTTACTTTCCTATCTAACCAGTACAGGCAGGCAGCCAGGACACGGGGGCAAGCAATAGATCATGGGCACTACCCTGCCATGCTGCTGAAGCCAGAGAGCTCCAGTGGCTTGCAGCACTCCCCCACTTCCTGGCTGGAACAGGTGGGCTTGAACAGCTGTAGTTTTCTCCTTCTTCCTAGCTAAAGTCTGCCAACTCAAAACTCCCCTCTCCCCGCTGGGGCTGGTGTTCTCCTCTCCTTTGCCTAAAGCCAACACGGACGCAGAGACAAGGCATTCTCATGGTGGACAGCTGAAGCTGGTGGGTGTAAATAGTTAAATCATTTTCTAGTCGCCTTTCTAAACAAAAGAACAAATCCTGGCCCCTATACTCTCCAGCTACCTACCTAAAGCTAGCAGGCTTTTCTGTCCATGAAATTCTCCAGGCAGGAATACTGAAGTGGGTTGCCATTCTCTTCTCCAGGGGATCTTCCTGATCCTGGAATGGAAGCCAGGTCTCCCACATTGCAGGCAGATTCCTTACCATCTGAGGCACTGGGGAAGCTTGGCTAAAATGAACAGGTGAATGCAATTTACTCAGGGGACACATCTTGGTCTCTTGGCCCCAGTGACCAAGGAGGCCGGTTTTTCTGAGCTCTACACAACTGTTATAATCTTGGTTCTCGGCAGGCCACCACTCCCAGGGCACCACTTTCTACTTAGCCTGAAGTTTTACCCTGCAGGACAGACTTAAAGTTATGCTGTCATCTGGAGGGTAAGGAGGTGCTTTTAGGAAACATAAGCAGGCAGATATCGTCCTTGCACACCCCATTAGCCACGCAAAGACTCCTCAGAAAGGAGCTTATACACTTTTCAGGAACCCCAATTTTTGCAGCTGTTCCCAGGGTACACCTCCAGATCTCCCGGTTTGGAGGCCAGCTGGGATTAAGACAATGGCCCCACAGGATGCATACTTTAAAAGCTGCTGCCTGAGGGTCTGGCATCCAATGAGCCTGAAACTAAGTGCTAAATAAGATTTTTCTCTTTGGAACACTGATAGGCTTCAGCAAACCCCCAACAACAGGAACATATCAAGAATAAATCAGGCAGTTCTTCTTACAGAGTCATGACGGGCAAGTATCCTGATGAGAACCAACCTCCCTACACAGTGGATAGGCCACGACTGGGTCAGCAAGCACACCAAGACAATTCCCTCCCTGCAGCAGCCAAGCCCTAATCTGCCTGGGTAGGTGCCCTGAGCCCTGCCCTCACTGCAGCACAGTAGCCATGGGCCCTAACACAGAGAGCAAGTGCGTGCAGCCCACACAGAGAATGCCCATACCGTGGCATGGTGGTTCTGATGGCCAGGAGAGATTGTGCTTCTGGGTCACACAGAAAAGCCACTACTTCAAGAGTGAGGGCCTGTGCGCCACAACTACTGAGCCTGCGCTCTAGAGCCTTCGAGCTGCAACTACCAAGCCTCAGTGCTGCAACAACTGAAGCCCATGTGCTCTAGGGCCCCTGAGCCACAACTCGTGAGACTGTGCCACAACCACTGAAGCCTGTGCTCTACAACAAGAGCAGCCACTGCAATCACAAGCCTGAGCACCACAACTAGAGCGCAGCTCCCATGCGCTGCAACTGGAGAAAACATGCGCAAAGCAACAACAACCCAGGAAAGCAAAAAAATTAATAAATATACGAAATTATTTTTTAAAAAGACTGAGGAAGCTTGCAAGTGCAGTAGGAAATAATGACATATAAATAGTTGATCAAATACCTTAAGATATGAAAATGAAGCTAAAAGATAAAAAATCCACAGGACACAGTGAAAACAGTTCTAAGAGAGATACTCATACCAATAAAGGCTTATTTTAAGAAATAAGAAAAATGTCAAATAAACAGCTTAACTTTATATTTAAAGGAACTAGAAAAAAACAAAGCCAAAAAATTAATAGAAGGAAGAAAATAATAAAGATCAGATATGAAATAGAGACAAAAGAAACAATAGAAAAAGAAAAAAATCAATAAAACCAAGAACTGGTTCTTTGAAAATAAAATAAAACTGAAAAACCAGATTCATCAAGAAAAAAGAAACCAAATAAAATCAGAAATGAGAAATTCCACTTCATAAAAGAATACCATGAATAATTAGACAACAAATTAGACAATCTAGAAGACAAGTTTCTAGAAACATACAATCTTCTTAGAGTGAATCATGAAGAAACAACATCTGAATAGACCAATTACTAGTAAAAGAATTGAATCCATGATCAGAAAACTCTCAAGAAACAAAAGTCTAGATGGCTTCACAGGTAAATTCTACCCAACATTTAAAAATTTAATATCTAACTCTCTCAAATTATTCCCCAAAAATTAAAGAGGAGAAAATACTTCCAAATTTATTTTACAAGGCCAGCATTACCCTGATACCAAAACCAGATGGATACACTACAAAAAAGAAAATTGTAGGCCAAAAACATCTTTGATGAACACAGATGCAAAAAGCCCCAACAAAATATTAACAAACCAATTCAACAATATATTAAAAGGTTCACACAATATGATAAAGTGAGATTCATTCTAAGGCTACAAGGATCTTTAATATCTTCAAGTCAATCAACATGATACATCAAATTAAGAAACCAAAAGGCAAAAAGCATATAATTATCCCAACAGATGTATAAAAAGCCATTTGACTAATTTCAACATCCATTTATGATTTTTTAAAAATCAACAGATTAGGTAGAGGGAATAAAAAGGTCATATATGACAAATCTACAACTAACATCATACTCAACAGTGAAAAACTGAAAGCTTTTCCTCTAAGACGAGGATTAAGACAAGGATTCCCCTCTTGCCATTTTTATTCAGTATAGAAGTCCTAGCCACAGCAATTAAGGAAGAAAAAGAAATGTGCTTTGTGTGTGTGTGTGTGTATGTGTGTGCGTATGTACTCAGTCAAGTCTGACTCCCAGGAATAAATTTAACCAAGAAGGTGAAAGACCTGTATTCTGAAAACTGTTAAGACATTAATAAAAGAAATTGAAGACAACATAAATGGAAAGATATACTGTGTTCATGGATTGAAAGAATCAGTATTCAAAAAAAGAAAGAATTAGTATTTTTAAAATATCCATACTATCCAGAGCAATCTACAGCTTCATGAAATTTCTATCAAAATGCCAATGACATTTTTCACAGAACTAGAACAAATAATTTTAAAATTTATATGGGAACCACAAAAGACCCCGAATTGCCAAAGCAATCTTGAGAAAAAAGAACAAAGCTAGAGGTATCATGCTCCCTGATTTCAAATTTACTACAAAGCTACTGTAATCAAAGTACAGTATGGTACTGACACAAAAGCAGACACATATCAATGGAACATAACAAAGAGCCCAAAAATAAACCTATGCTTATACAGTCAATAAAATACAGTCTTCTCGATAAATGGAAAACTAGACAGCTACATGCAAAAGAATGAAATTGGACCACTTTCTTACATCATATTAAAAAAAAAAACTCAAAATGAATTAAATGTAAGGCCGAAAACCATAAAAGTTCAACAAGAAAATATAGGCAGTACTCTCTTTGACATTAGTCTGCGCAATTTTTTTGCATATGTCTCTTTAGGCAGGGGCAACAAAAACAAAAATAAGCAAATGTAACTACTACAAAGCTAAAATTAAAAAAGCTTTCACACAGTGAAAAAGTCATCAGTAAAACAAAAAGGCAACCTACTGAATAAAAGAAGATATTTCTAATTATATATCTAATAAGGGATTGACATAAAAAATGCATAAAGAACTCATACAACTGAATATCAAAGAAATAAGAAATACAATTAAAAATGGGCAGAGGATCTGAGTAGACATTTTCCCAAAGAAGACATTCAGATGGTCAATAGGCACATAAAAAGATGCCCAACATCACTAATTATCAGGAAAATGCAAATCAAACCACAATGAGATATTATCTCACACCTGTCAGAATAACTATTGTCAAAAAGACAAGAAACAACTGTTGGCAAGGATGTGGAGAAGAGGGGAACACTAGTGTACCTTGGTGGGGATGTAAACTGGTGCGGCCACGATGGAAAACAGTACGGAGGCTCCTCAAAAAACTAAAACTAGAACTACCATACAATCCAGCAATTCTACTTCGAGTATTTATCCAAAGAATACAAAAACACTAATTTGAAAAGACATATGTATCCCGACGTTCATTGCAGCATTATTTACAATAGCCAAGATATGGAAGCAACTGAAGTGTCCATCAATAAATAAACAGATAAAGAAGATGTGATATACATATCCAATAGAGTATTACTCAGTCATAAAACAAAGAATTAATTTTGCCATTTGCAAAATCATAGATGGACCTAGAAGATAGACAAATACCATATGTTTTCATTTATATGTGGAATCTAAAAAGCAAAATAAATGAACGAACAAAACAAAGGGAGAACAGACTCACAGATACAGAGAATAATCTTGTAGTTGCCGGAGGGGAAAGGAGTTGGGGGTTGGATGAAATAGGTGAAAGGGATTAAGAAATATAAAGTTCCAGCTATAAAATAAGTACATATGGGTATGAAATGTACAGAATAGGGAAGACAGTCAGTAACATTATAACAATTCTGTATGATGACAGATGTTAGCTAGATTTATCATGGACCATCATTTTGTAATGTATAAAAATATCAAATCACTATGCTGTACACCTGAAACTAATATAATACTATATATTGATTATAATTCAATTAAGAAAAGACTTTGATCTTTTGGTCTGGAAGAAAAACTTTCTAGTGTCTGTTGAAAACCCTTGAAAATAGAAATCAACAACTATATTTTATGGGGTGTTATGCATCTCATAACAATTGCAAACTTCAGTGCTTTAAAAAAGCATTTTGGATTTGTAATATGTTTATTAAAATATGTGTCTTTTTCCCCACTGCTTTGTGTATTGCTCAGACTTGTCCCTTTAATACTCTGGAACAAAGTGCTATTTTTCTTAACTCTTTGGCTTACTGGTAATAAAGGCATTTTTTGTCATCTCTAAATATGAAATTCATCCATGATTTTTAAAATATGCTACTTTATAGCCTGATAAAGACAGGTTAAAAAATAGGTCACAAGAGATATAAATTAATGTTAAGTAAAAGCTTACTGGGGAAAATATTCTTTCCTGACTACTTTTCTTACTTAGAAGTTTAAAAAGATGAAGAAGCCTTCCCCAGAAAGGACTGGGGAATTTTAGAAGAACTGATAGGCTATATTCACAAATCCTTATATTGAAATGTTATTTTAATATATTTCATATGGAATTATAGAAAATCCTCTTTCCTCCTATTTCAATATGATTTAACCTCAATGGTAGCCAAAATATTTATCCTACAACAAATTCTCTTAGAGATTAATTCCTATATTTCATAATAATGAGTTTCCTACAATTTTAATATAAATCTAAGGTCTATGAGACAAACTTTAACTGTTTGAGAATACTCTATTTGGAATGTTGAGTTAAATACAGTGGATTGAACATGTATTTGTCATGGGTTCTCCTAAAACCCCATTAAAATGACAACAAAGATTTTTAAAGCATAAATCCAGAGTACAAAAAGAATGGGAAAGACGATGACAACAGCACAATTTTCTGGGTGGAAACAAGGCGGATGAATTATAACTGATTTAGAAGCCAGGAGAAAACAAAAACCAGAGATATGTCAACTCACAACTCAAGAATTGGAAGTAACAGATACCTCTAAGTGGAACTGGCTGGTGGATACAATACTGCAGACTACAGAGGTAGATAATACTAGCCCTGAAAATTTTCATTTGCCCTTAAGAGATGATTTAATAATGAACCACCAGGTGACTGGTGAAACTGAGGAGACAGATCTGTATATTACATTGATAACTATACTGTATGTAGACTGATTTGAAGTGCCAGCACCCACAGGAGACTGTCCAGTTGATACCCAGACTTTAGGATTGAATTAACAATCCCTGGAAACAGGATAGGATCTCTGAAGGTAAGATTCTAGAAATCTTGTAGGTTGAGAGTGAGATTTCCCTAAAAGAAAAAGAGATGTACTATGAATGTCTGAAAATGGAAATGCTTATTGCAGAGTGTGTGTTTGGCAGGGGGCGGGGAGGGAAAGACAAGGATTTGAAAACAAAGAATATAATAAGAACTCAAGCTTTCAGTTGCCTGCAATGCTTCAATAATTCTGATATATCCTTGTAGCCTGGTGTGGGTGGCTATTGCAGGGAATGAAAATAAGAGAGTAAAGGGGATGGTGTCTATCCCACATGGAATGCTCTAGAGGGGCACCTGCTGGGAGAGAGCAACAACGCGGTTCAGAAAGTGGCTCATAGCAGAGTGAGAGGAGACAGAGAGAAGCATAGGACCAGGAGAAGCAGATGAGGGCAGGCAGCTCAAGAAGAGGTGTGAAAAACATTCTCTCAGTCTCAAATATTCTGGTAGGAGGTGACCAGGAGGAAATGTCGTGGTCAGCTTCTCCAGAAAACAGACGCTGAGACCGAGATTACTGTGTGATAGGCACAGCCCTCAGGATCAAACCGCTTGAGGGGAAGAGAAGGCAGCAAGATAGAAGAGGAAGTCAGGCTGCAATGAAGCCACAACACGGTCCTGGCTGACTGCACAGCTAGAGCCCTGGAGCTGGGATGGCCCTTTCCCATTGTTCTGAGTTGGGGTGAGGAACCTGAGCCATTTTTATCCTTATTTCAAAGGCATGGAATTTGAGTAAGAAGACTCTCTTTAACAGAGGACAGTTCTTCCCATCAGCTGAGGAAATAAGTCCCTCTGTTCTGAACAGGGGATTTGGACAGCACAGTGCGGTATCCATGATAGTAGAGAAGACTAGTATAAGGGAAAATGTTAAAATAGAACATATACTGGTTTATATCCAATTATCCAGTGATGCATATTTATATGGCAGAGGAAGAGAGTTTGAAAATAATTATATTAACATGAATAAGTAATAGGATGGTAAAGATTAGTAAAAAGATTGTGAAGATATGATCAAAAATTTCTTGGCATTTTATATTGTTCCTTATTCAAATTATGACCAAATAAAAATAATACATTCTCAGCATACATTGTAGTTCTTATCCAAACTAGGGAACAAATGTGCATTGATTTGGAGAGTTACCTCTTCAACACCCAGTCTCTTTCTTTCCTCTATTCTCTGTTTTCTGTTTCTCTCTCTACCTCCCTTTCACACACACACATACACACAGGCAAAAACACACACACTTAAAAAAACCTGGGGTTTTTGGTAAAGTACTTTGGATAAGTACTTTGATATGGACAGCTAGTCACCTAAAAGACAAACATGAGTTTCAATAGAAGGTTGAGGAACTGCTTTGTATAAGAAATAGATTTGGTTAAATGTAGATAGGGGTTTTGTTTTGTGGAGGGTGAAGAGTAAACAAGCCTAAAACCAAAAGTGAATTATTTGGATAGTAAGGGGAGTTCTAAGAAATAGTGAAGGGAGTCGGGGAGAAGAATGAAGATGTGACAGCTGGTAGCCTAAGAAAAACTGAGGGAGAAGATTTTTATTATATTTCGTCTGTACAGTGTGCACTGTCAACCTTCTTCTCTGTCAAATCACAAAATCTGAAATAAATTTTTTCGTCATTTGCCAGTATGTTCTGGAGTTGGATGTTTTCTGCTATGTTTTATTTTGTTTTGAACTGCAACAAAGTATGAGTAGTACTGTCTCCTAGGGGCCTTGGGTTGGAAGGCTCAGTAGTGCTCACTAGTGGTCAGCCCTACCCCAACAAACAGTTTTCACAGGGAAGAAGACGATGGTTGAAGTTGAAACCTAAAGTAGAGAAAAGATCTGTGCTCAATGTGATCAACAAACCAGCTTGAAGTATGTCAAAGTAAAAATCAACCTGTTTACACCATCACCATCAGAAAAGACAAAAGCATTGGAACTGGGAATTTTGTTTCATGAACAAATCCATCCTTATCTATTTAAAACTACGTATATATGAATGATTTTCATATGTATACCTTAGCCCCCATCTCTTCCCTCATTGTAACCTTTGTACCTGCTATTCAACAAGCTCACTTAGATGTCCAAAACCAAGCATCTCATCCTCCCTCTGCAATCCAGCAGCATTTACTGGAGTTTTTCCCAACTCCCAAACTCCCAACTACTCAAGCCAAATACTTGGATTCATGTTTAATTTCACTCTTTCTTTCATAAACTACCTCCAACCCACTAGCAAAATCCCGGTATCTCTACCTTCAAAACACATCCAGAATTTGATCCTGTCTCACCACCTACACCATTCCTTCAAGCTGTCATTACCTCTCACTTGGATCATTTCATTAGCCTAACTAGTCTCCCTGCTTGTACTCTTATCATACTACAACTTATTTTCAAGATAGAAACCAGAACAAATAAAAGCCAAAGACTTAATAGTGGCCAGCAAGATCCCTAGATAACTGATCTACTTCCCACTGACTTCTTCTGACCTCATGTCTTTTAACACCATGCCTCCCTTGAGCATGCCAGGCACAACACTGCCCAGACCCTCTGCACTTGGTATTTCCTTTGTAGCAATGCTCTTCTCCCAAATATATGCTCCACACATCCCATCATGTGAGTTAGTTATTCACAAGTCACTTACTAAAATTGAACACCCCTCACATTCTGTCATTTTTTTAATCTCCCTTCCTTCCTTATTTCTATTTGAAGTACTGCATTTTTACTTATTTATTTGAGTACTATACATCTCCCCTCCACTTCTACTTGATGCAAACTCCACAAGGTTAGAGATTTTTATCCTATTCAGTGGTGTGTACCTAACCATCTAGAACAGTATTTGGTACATAGTAGACATGAAATAAAATTGACTGAATAAATTCTGAGTATTTTAGAATGTTAATGTCTGCATCTTGACCTTTATTTTGAGGATTTTATCAAGTGTCTATATTGATCTAACTGATGGTTCTAATTGATCCTCTTCAAATAGGAGAATTTCATTTGTCTGTCTTACTTTCTAGTATTTTTTTATTCCAAGTTGCTCAGTTTTGCTGTTAAGTTAGGTTACCTGCTGAACTTAATCTTATTAAGAGTATATGCAGGAGGCAATATAAGAGATGCTTGTGATCCAAACTCCCCAAATCTCAACCCCTCCCTGGCAATTCACTCCTTGTGTAAATACAGAATTGCATATAACATTTCTAACAGAATGGAATCATTTGAGGGATGTAAAATGGAAAACTGAGTGGATAGCTTGAGAGAAAAACACTGGAAGTCATAATTTGCCTTTCATAAATTCACACAAGTGAGAAATTCATCTAAAAATGGAAATTCTAAAACAACCAGAAAAAAAAAAATTACAAACCAACATTTTGTTTTTCTTTTTTTCTTTTGTAAAGTGGCTTCCATTTCCTGTGATTCTATCCCCCAAAAAGGGGCTCTCTACATTGGGAAATGCACTCCTGGGGCACATCTGTTCTTTCATCCTCATCAGTCGGCAACGCTCAGTGAATGCCCCCTGTTGCTACCAAATACTATGATGTGTTTAAAAAGAATCAGATGACCCTTTCCTTACTCTCCTTAATTTTTCCAAATGGAATGAGGAGCATTGGGAAAGCAAAATACTTCCTTAATTCACACTCCACTTCCACTAAAGCTGAATTTGTAATTAGTCAGAAGAAGGCCACACTAGTGTTTATACTATCTCTAAAGAATGTATTTTTTAAACAAATAAATTTTCCACAAAATTTCAGGAAACTGTTTAAAAATATATTCAGATACTATTAAGCACTTAAAAGCACTCATTTGCACATGACTCATTATCAGGCTATTTAGAAATAATTTTGATCTAGTTATTAGGAACCATTCAACAAAGGATATCTAAACCAACTTTTCTCTCAGAGCTAGCTATGGTATCTTCCTTTAAAAAGAAAAAAAAATACTGTAATTATTTGTAAATATTTTCTCCAGACTTCATAAATCTAGCTAAAGATTCTACATATTAAATATGTGAGTGCTCTTTCTATGCTTATAACAAGTTTTAAAACATTCTTATAACTAACTGAAGTTATACAGAAATACACACAACTGCAACCTAAGTAGGAGGTAAAAGAAGGAAGGCTGAAAGAAGGGAGGAAGAAACAGTGTTAGATTTAAAGTCAATGACCACATATATTAATTTTAATCCTAACTCTTCTATCATTATGAGAGGCAACATGGCATAGGTGGTTAAGAACTCTAGAGTCAGATTTCCTGGATTCATGGCTGGCTTCACTCCTTACAATCTGAAAAACATGTCACAACCTTTCTGTTCTTCAGTTTCCTCATCTATAAAATGGATAGATAATAATTATATATACCTCATAATTGTTGCTGTCAAGATCAAGTAGGTTATTATCTGTAAAGTGCCTAGTACAGTCCCTGGCACAATGTAAGTGCTCCATCAATATCAGCACTAATAATTTATTCCTATTGTTACTATGATTGTAACTCATTCATTATCTTTATGTTTAGTGATAACAACTTCCCTGTCACATACCTGCCTTTCAAGCCACGCCAGCAGTGTAGCCGAGGATTACAGAGGTAGGCTGACCCAGGCTATGAAAGGGAGGATGAATAATCAACACTGAGATAAGTAAATCAGAAGGAAAAATCAAGATAACACAACTAAATGGTATTAAAGATATGTGAGCTTATATTCATTTCTTGGATAGGACAAGCCAATGATTGATGACTTCACAAATAAGACTGATATGCAGTAATCTAGTAAAGGTTTTAATATAGGTTCCTACCTATAGATGACCACATTTGTCTTAAAGGCTGTCCTTTCAGAGTGTTGGGGTAAAGGAAATAAATTATACCTTCACCAGTAGAGTCAGAGCCTTAGTCCCTGAAATAAAAACAAATCCATAGGCATTTTAGTGGCTTTACACTCCCAGGTGAAAACAAAGTTCCTGCTTTCATGATAAGCAAGGAAAATGGTTCAGATGACTTTATGTTCTGACAAAAAAGAAAGTAAAAAGGGCTACAAAACAACTTACAAAAGAAGGAATTTATGGTACTTATTGACCAGCAACTATTTCCTCTAGAACAGCAATAGCTTGCATATATCATTCTCTTTTGAAGTGAATTCTTACATTTAAAAAGCATCTCTATAATTTATAACAAGCATAAAGGATAAATATTATTACCATGTGGAGTAACTATTAATATTTTTAACATTAAATACATTTAGGTTCTTTATGTTTTATAGAACCTAGGGGACTAGTGCTCGCATGCTCAGTCGTGTCTGACTCTGTGAGACCCGAGGGACTGTAGCCCACAAGGCTCCTCTGTCCATGGGATTCTCCAGGCAAGGATACTAGAGTAAGTTGCCATCACCTCCTCCACAGGAAATTCCTGACCCAGCAATTGAACCCATGTCTCCTGTGTCTCCATTCTTTACCACTTGAGTCATGAAGGAAGGTCCAAAGGCTGGCTTGTCCGGAGTGGGATTCGAACCCATGCCTCCAGGGGTGACTGGGAGCTGAACGCAACACCTTAGACCGCTACACTGCTCAGCCATCCTAAAAGGACTAAGCCAAGGTCAAATGGCTCATAAACGCGAGAACCAGATTCAGATTCTAAGTCAAATTCACTCAGCATTCAGGAACTTTTATCTAGCATACCTTATTTGTTGAAGTATTACGCTAAGTTCTAAGGCTGTAATTACTCTTTTACTCTTCAGTGGTTTTCAGTCTTAAGGCAATAATAGAAAAGCAACAAAGGTATTACAGTACAATGATAACAGAAGTTTCATTCATTCATTCAATATTTATTTAGTGTCTGCTGTATCGGTCAACGTTCTAGCCAGAAATAGCATACAAGTATTTAACAGAATAGTTCAGCAAAAACGAAAGTCACTCAGTCGTGTCCAACTCTTTGCGACCCCATGGACTATGCAGTCCATGGAATTCTCTAGGCCTGAATACTGGAGTGGGGTAGCCTTTCCCTTCTCCAGAGGATCTTCCCGACCCAGAAATCAAACCGGGGTCTCCTGCATTGCAGGCGGATTCTTCACCAACTGAGCTATCAAGGAAGCCCACAAATATAAAGAGGACGCTGTGGCTGCATGGGCCGGGAAATGAACCCAGACCTCCTAACTTCCCTAATAGCTCAGATGGCATTAGATTCCTGGGTCAGGAAGATCCCCTGAAGAAGGGATAGGCTACCCATTCCAGTATTCTTGGGCTTCCCTCGTGACTCAGCTGGTGAAAAATCCGCCTGCAATCAGGAGACCTGGGTTCGATCCCTGGGTTGGGAAGATCCCCTGGAGAAGGGAAAGGCTAGCTACTCCAGTATTCTGGCCTGGAGAATTACATGGACTGTGTAGTCCATGGGGTTGCAAAAAGTCAGACATGACTTTCATTTTCACTTTTTCCTTCTCGGTTCAGCGAAGGCCTCTTTACAGTTACAAGTACAGTTAAGCAACCAACAGCCAATAGTAAAGCACCCAGGTACTATCAGCAGGGAGACTCCATTACCGGAAACCATGGAAGAGAGACTTCTCTACGAGGGAAGTGGCCAGAGAGAATCACAACCACTACCAACCACTATAATTTAGTTAAGGTCCCGACAGCAAACATGTGGTACTCCCAAACTAGGATAATTTCAGTCCATGGGGTCACAAGAGTCAGACGCTACTGAGTAACTGAACAACAAAAAGAAAGTAAGGCTTAACTAAGGCACAATTTGCAAAGGGAGAATAGACCTTAAAAACTAAGATAAGGATGCAGTCCCTGTGATCTAGGAGGAGAGTCTTGTAGAGAGGGCCATGTTGGGAGGAGCATATCCTTTGACTGTGAAACATCATCACCTGATGATGCTCCAGGGAGGGGGCCAGGTTAACAAATACACCAAACTCACAGGAGATGGCAAGAGTGAACATCAACATTTTAGGAATCAGTGAACTAAAATGGACTGGAATGGGTGAATTTAACTCAGATGACCATTATATCTACTACTGTAGGCAAAAATCCCTTAGAAGAAATGGAATAACCCTCATGGTCAACAAAAAGAGTCTGAAATGCAGTACTTGGATGCAGTCTCAAAAACGACAGAATGATCTCTGTTCATCTCCAAGGAAAAGCATTCAGTAACACAGTAATCCAAGTCTATGCCATGACCAGTAATGCTGAAGAAGCTGAAGTTGAACAGTTCTGTGAAGACCTACAAGATCTTCTATAACTAACAGCCCAAAAATATGTCCTTTTAATTATAGGGGACTGGAATGCAAAAGTAGGAAGTCAAGAAACACCTGGAGTAACAGGCAAATTTGGCCTTGGAGTACAAAATGAAGTAGGGCAAAGGCTAACAGAGTTTTGCCAAGAGAACACACTGTGTGGCTTAGTTCCCTCATATAACTGTGGTTGGAAAAGGGATGTATAGTTGGGCAGGAAAGTAAAATTAAACATTGAAAAAGTAAAACAAAAGGAGAAGGAACAAAATGGCATTTTTCAAAAGCTTGGCTGTTAAGAGCAGATGAGAGAGAAGTTCTGATAGAGGCACTAAGTTCCTCGAGGAGGTGGGAAAGTTTAGTTTTAGATAAGAGGAGAGGCTCTTCTTCCTTCATAATTGATAAAGAAAGAAGGAAATGGAATAGATTCCCATAAATTTTAGGTGCATAGCAGGGAATTGAAGAAACTCACACATGATAACTCGTATTTTCTCTGTGAAAGATAAGAAATTTTGCACAATTATATTTCATTCCCCACTCTGTTATGGCTGTCACCTATAAAATGAAGCCATTAAGATACCTCATAGGATGACTTTCTTTTTTAGAGTAATCCAACTTCAACTTGGTATTTGAGTTAACATCAGCTAATAATCACTTTCTGAAATGTTCTATTCAATTTACATCTCTCGCCTCCTAGAAGGAAGAATGTTAGTGATGAGAAAAGCTGTCAAGTCTCTGATTACTGCCTACAAATGTTATCACTTGCTACTGTTCAAAATATTCTGATGAAAATATTACTACTAATGGAACAACATGCATATGTTCTTAAGACAGAAATAGTATAACTACATTCTGTTTGCTTACAAGTAAAGTAAATTAGCACTGAACAGAGGTGAAGAGTAATTCCTTGAGCAAAGTTCTCATGAAATTTTAACTCTGAATGCACACATCTCATAGATAAGATTGCAAAAGAGTTCAGGCTTGAGTACTGTCTAAATAAAACTTCATTTCTCAGTAGATACTAGTACAGAATGAAACCAGTTAATGCCCTTTTTGAAGACCGAGTTCATATTGTCAGGTATGCTATATTGTGTTTATTGTCATAAACTTTCCCAAGGGGGCTGACAAAGGACAAAGTGCCAAAAAATACCATCATATCAATCTACAAGCAAATTTCACACACAGTAGCCACCTATACAGTGGTCTTTCTGGAATTCAAATTGACAAAATCATGTCCAATATCTTCAGTGAAAATGACAGAACTGCTAATTTAAATGGAAAAGGCTTTAGGACATGAGTTTAAAAACTAAAGGGTAGGTAATGCAAGAATTTTAGATGAAATAAGGAACAGCAAAGAAATTCTTAAAACTATAGAAAGTTTATAGTATTTATCAGGAATCTTAAGCTTACTTGAATCAATAATTTCAACAGTGGGGCTCTACTAAGGAAATAATTTTGTGTGGACACTCTTTATGGGTAAAGACGTTCATCACAATATTATTTTTAATTTAGAATTACTTTTAAAGGTTAAGAAAACAATGTCTCCATCAATGGGAGAGTGGGCAATGCAGCAAGGAGATGTTAAGTATACTATATACACCTATTCAATGGAATTTTATATAATCATTACAACTTTTACCATATAATACCATGTAGCTGTTTAATGAAGTAAAGCATAAACATGTAAATGATAGTAAAATATTTTTAAATGTATTAAGTGACAAACATAGGCTGCCCAACTATATACCAAGTGTGATCTCAGGGTTGCATGTTTATGTATATACATTTTATCTGTATTTATGCATACAAGTTTATGTTTAAATGCAAGGGCAAAATTCTGGAAGGATATACACTAAATTTCACTGTATTTATTACTGTTGCCCTATACACTTATGCATTATTTTAAATTTCTATAGCTAGCATGAATTATTCATATAATGAGATAGGAAACATACATTTTTGCTTTTAAAATAATGTTTGCTAGGTATTTTAAATGACTAAGGAAATTCCTTATGTTATAATATTAAATACAAAAACAGGATATGAAATTATGTGTAAAGTCTCAAATATGTAACAAAAAATGTTGGAGTATGCTAAAATGAGTAGTAGGATATTAAGTGACTTTCTTGTACTCATTTATGCCTTTTCACACTTTTCAAAATTTCAACAATGAACATTAACTAATTTAATAAGAAACAAATAAACATAAAGCTTTACATATTTATGTGGAATTCCATGTAAAAACACTAGAAATTAATGTGCACCATTGAAAAATACCCACTAGAATGTGTTTTGATGTGTACAGTGTTAATGACAGGCATCTCCTGCCAAGTGTTCATTTATTCCTTTCTAAAAACTATCCTGAAATTTTCTGTAGACTAGAGCTCCCAAGTTCCTAGCTCCTGGGACTACAGTATGTCTAAACCAATCAAGTATGGACAAATCAGTGATTAAGGTAACTAAGCTTTTAATGAAAGACTAACCAGTCACATACTGTGTCCATGCTGCTGTTGCTGCTGCTAAGTCACTGCAGTTTTGTGTCCGACTCTGTGCAACCCCATAGACGTTAGCCCACCAGGCTCCACTGTCCCTGGGATTCTCCAGGCAAGAACACTGGAATGGGTTGCCATTTCCTTCTCCAATGCATGAAAGTGAAAAGTGAAAGTGAAGTCGCTCAGTCGTGTCCAACTCTTCACGACCCCATGGGCTGTAGCCCACCAGGCTCCTCCATCCATGGGATTTTCCAGGCGAGAGTACTGGAGTACTTCTCCCACTGAGTACTTCTCCCACTGTGTCTGTGAGCCATTGTCAAATAGATAGATATAAAATACAGATAACAATGCTTTTAAAAAAAGAGGTTAAAAAAGAGGATGCTACTGTGACTTAGAAAATTTAATAAGCTTTGGGTGAGAGAAGGTAGGGAGGGCAAATGTGCAGAACTTAATTTGGGCTTTAAAAGATGGGCAATATTTGACTGAAAGAAAGGAAGTATTTCATATGTGGTAGTCATCATTTGGGCTTCCCAGGTAGCTCAGTGGTAAAGAATCCACCTGCCAATGCAGGAGACTCAGGTTCAATCCTTGGGCCAGGAAGATCCCCTGGAGAAGGAAATGGCACTCCAGTATTCTTGCCTGGGAAATCCCATGGACAGATGAGCCTGGAAGGCAACAGTCCACAGCGTCACAAAAGAGTCGGACAATGACTTAGCGACCAAACGACAACAACAAAGTCAGCATTTAGATATAACTGGGTTGAAAATTAACAACTTATTATGCAGATGTGCAAAGAGAATAGTTTCTTTGTGTTTTATAATGCTTATGAATGTTTCTCTTGAGCCTGATATTGCAGGGAGTTGGTGGGGAGAGACTGCTGTAGGTGAAACATGCAAACTTACCAAATGTTGGTTTCTAAGTCTCAAATTCTTATTAATTACTCAGTATTTTAAGATTAATGCTCAATCTTTCAGATTTCCTTCAGGAGGTATGGAAGAATAAGTTATTATACATAAAAAGAATAGTTGGTGTGTCATGAGGTTGTAAAAATTCCTGATATTTCCTTCTCCATAGACCCACCAAGGTAAAATGGAGACATGCCTCATCCTTTAAATAATGGACGGGTTGAATTTAGCCATGCTATCTTTACCAAGAACAGATGTTAGTTGGGGGATAGTATAGTCTAAATCTCAGTCTAAAGACTGTGAATAGAAATGTTTTCTCAATTAGCAAGATGCCTCCCCCTTCCCAGATTGTGAAATGTCACATTTGGTTTCTTCCATCTGAGAGACCCTACAGAGAAATAATCTCTTCTAAGAAGTTACAAGGCACTTTAAACACTGTTACCTTGTTACTCTAAGAAAGAGCACAGATTCTAGAAATTTCTTTAGGCTTTGTAGTATGGAAGTATGAGGAATCAGAGAGACATGTATACAATTTTTATAAGCATCTTATTATTCCCACTCAGCTTTCTAACTGAGCTGCCCTCTTGCATTGCTGACTAAAGGAACTAACTGTCCATGTGTGTCTTCTCCCCAGGGCTCTGCCACAAATCCTGAAGAAGCTAAGAGTTGGAGAGAGATCTAAGCAGAAAGGGCAGCTATATGTTATGCCTTGTGATTCATTCAAAATTGCCTCTTCCCTTCTGACCTTCATCCACTGTCTGTGGGCCAAGTCTGTGAACCTCAGTACCCCTGCCACTCAGGCTGCACCCATCAAGCACAGTGCCAGGGAAGTTTAAGCACAGCTTTTATCACCAGTCAGGGAAGCCCAGCCACAAACTCCAACAACTCTAGTCATTGACTTTCCCATGAAGGACAGGATGTGTTTGAATGCTCCACAGCCCCTCTCAGGCTCTCTGAGGGACCTGCCACTAAGAAACTACATCTTGAGCCCTCATCACTTGCCAGGTTCTGAGTTTCAACTCCATGTTGGAATAAAAAAATGGAAAAGGCACATCTCTACACAAAAACACATCAGATGCGAAGGAGGAATTAGAGACAGAGGTGGGGAAAAAAATCCATCTTGAGGCTGGACTGCAGAGGGTCTGAAAAGAGGGTGGGTGCAGAAGTCTGGAAGGTAAACCAGGGCGAGATTACAGAGGATCTTTCATTCTGAGTGAAAATGATGAAATGCAACAAATCTTATTTCTTAAGCAGTGGTATTTCTGTGATTTATGTCAACAGTTTATTTTTGAATCTTAAAAAAAAGTTATTTTGGTCACTTTAAATATACCACAAGCACATTTTTAAACTCTTAGATTTTGTTAACACCTGCAGCTTTGTCATTGTACAAAATAAGTCACACTAAATGCTAAGTGGAAAAGCTTAAATTAAGTCTTTCAAGAATAGCCTCATCTGGAAACCAGTGCTTATGGTGAGGTTTTGGAACACTACTGCTCTAATACCATGATAATCACTGATGAGCCTTAAGGACATGTGAAGCAAAGAAGCAAATCTGCTTGCTGGTCATTCATCAAAATAATTAGTGTGTATTAACACATGATGCTATTCTAAGTACTTCTTAGGAGGCAGATAAAAACATGATTCTCCTTTGACATTCATAAGCCTAAAATAAATTTAATTCAAAAAATCTAATGCTTGAAATCAAAATTCAAGTTGATTTTTCACCTATCATCATCTGTCTGGTATATAATCTTCACTTTTTCAAGAATCACATGGTGATGCCACACACATTTTAGTTACTGAGTGTCTACTCTATTATGTATTAACTGAGCGCTGATTATGTGCTTGACCTTTGCATATATTACCTAATTTAATCTTTACAGCATCTTATGAGATAGACTTTACTATCCTCATTTCAAAACAAGTAACCTCTCATCAAGGTTAAGCAACAGGGCTTAGTTACACAGTTAAAAAGGACCCAACCTGGTTTTGCCCCATTATAAAACCTGTGACTTTTATCCAGCACAGGTTACCAGAGCATCAAGTTAAGAAAATACAAAGTATAGAAGACTACAATGAGGATATATCCTGGCATGGAGGGGTCATAAATGTTGGCATGTCTAGTTCTAGTGGAGTCAATTAGCAAATAAGTCCAGATTTAAAGGATAAGTACTTTACTAGACAAGAGAGATCAGCAGGTTCTAAGATAAGTATGAGTGAAAAAGCATGCTGGTCTCAGAGACCTTCCTCTTGTCTGTGACTTGATAATCTCAGAATATAGAGTGAGTGTAGAGGAATGATAGAAAGTGGATTAAGCAGGGAATAAATCACAAAAAGCTTCCTAGAGTTTTGCTTGATAGGAAGGTTTTATTTCCAGAAAACAAAGCTTCATTTAAGGGAATTCTATGATTATCACTGGGGTTCCTAAGCTCAAGTTGCCAAATGAAAAATGTGGCACCCAGGCAAAAATGATATGTACATTCATCAACCCTTTATTGAGTATCATAATACACCAGAATCTGTGCTTGGCACTGAGGTTACCTGGGTGATTTAGGATGCTCTTCTGTGACTGATATTGAGGAGGACTCCTATCACCCATCCCAGCACTCCTCCTTGGTGTAACAGCAATTTACTTTGAGGATTGGCCTCAGACCCATGGCAGTAATGATTTTCCAAATCAAATATAGTAATTCCATCTCCCTCTCAAGCGTTGAAAGTGAAGTGAAAGTATAGTCACTCAGTCGTGTCTGACTCTTTATGACCCAATGGATTCCTCTGTCCATGGAATTCTCTAGGCAAGAATACTGGAGTGGGTTGCATTTCCCTTCTTCAGGTGATCTTCCCAACTCAGGGATCGAACCTGAGGGATCAAATCCCACATTACAGGTGGATTCTTTACCATCTGAGCCACAAGGGATGTCCTTTCAAGTGATAGGTTCAGGAAAACAAATTTAAGCCAATCATGATTATAAAATGTCCTTGAGGTTTTCTTGTCCATAGGTGGACCCATAATTCAATTTTTAAGAGACTTATAGATGAATTGATTGATATGCCATTTTATTCCAAAAAGAATTTGAGGCAACCTATGAATATGCCAGCAAATTTGGAAAGCTCGGGAGTGGCCACAGGACTGAAAAAGGCCAGTTTTCATCCCAGTCCCAAAGAAAGGCAATAAAGAATGCTCAAACTACCGCACAATTGCACTCATCTCACACGCTAGTAAAGTAATGCTCAAAATTCTCCAAGCCAGGCTTCAGCAATATGTGAACTGTGAACTTCCAGATGTTCAAGCTGGTTTTAGAAAAGGCAGAGGAACCAGAGATCAAATTGCCAACATCCGCTGGATCATGGAAAAAGCAAGAGAGTTCCAGAAAAACATCTATTTCTGCTTTATTGACTATGCCAAAGCCTTTGACTGTGTGGATCACAATCAACTGTGGAAAATTCTGAAAGAGATGGGAATACCAGACCACCTGACCTGCCTCTTGAGAAATTTGTATGCAGGTCAGGAAGCAACAGTTAGAACTGCACATGGAACAACAGACTGGTTCCAAATAGGAAAAGGAGTATGTCAAGGCTGTATTTTGTCACCCTGCTTATTTAACTTATATGCAGAGTACATCATGAGAAATGCTGGGCTGGAAGAAGCACAAGCTGGAATCAAGATTGCCGGGAGAAATATCAATAACCTCAGATATGCAGATGACACCAAAGAGGATAGTGAAAAGTTGGCTTAAAGCTAAACATTCAGAAAACGAAGATCATGGCATCCGGTCCCATCACTTCATGGGAAATAGATGGGGAAACAGTGGAAACAGTGTCAGATTTTATTTTGGGGGGCTCCAAAATCACTGTAGATGGTGATTGCAGCCATGAAATTAAAAGACGCTTACTCCTTGGAAAAAAAGTTATGACCAACCTAGATAGCATATTCAAAAGCAGAGACATTACTTTGCCAACAAAGGTTCGTCTAGTCAAGGCTACGGTTTTTCTAGTAGTCATGTATGGATGTGAGAGTTGGACTGTGAAGAAAGCTGAGCACCAAAGAATTGATGCTTTTGAAGTGTGGTGTTGGAGAAGACTCTTGAGAGTCCCATGGACTGCAAGGAGATCCAACCAGTCCATTCTAAAGGAGATCAGTCCTGGGTGCTCTTTGGACGGACTGATGCTAAAGCTGAAACTCCAGTACTTTGGCCACCTCATGCGAAGAGTTGACTCATTGGAAAAGACTCTGATGCTGGGAGGGATTGGGAGCAGGAGGAGGGGATGACAGAGGATGAGATGGCTGGATGGCATCACCGACTCAATGGACATGAGTTTGAGTGAACTCCGAGAGTTGGTGATGGACAGCGAGGCCTGGCGTGCTGCGATTCATGGGGTCGCAAAGAGTCGGACACGACTGAGCGACTGAACTGAACTGATGAATATGCATGCAAAATAGAAAAATAAAGATTAAACTGATGACAAATTGAGAATAAGGGGAATAAAAGAATAGTGAATAGGTACTAGAATAAGCAGATATGATCCTTAATGTTCCTAGGAAAGAAAGCAAAAAGGAAACCAAATAGTTACAATGGTCACCAATTCCATGAAACAAGACAGTAACAAGAGCTTACACTTGTTAAATACTTATGTTCCAAGCACTGTTTAAATATTTATGTTATATTAATTCGTTTAATCTATAGATCAACTCTATAAAGTGGGTGAGATTTTTATCCCCACCTTTGAAATGAAAGTGAAGACCATGAAAGTTAAATACATTATCAAAGTCTTAAATCTAATAAGCAACAGAGCTAAGAAAAAGATAAAACAACTGAATAGCTCAGGGGAAGCGCTGTATTTTTAATGCATTGTCAGAAATATCTCTCTTGGGTCCTTATAAAGGTAGATTTTTGCATTATAATAGTTAACTTGGTTGTGAAATAATGCATAAAATTCCTTGACAGGCAAATAAGATTTTTTAAAGTATATAGGAAAGTCATTGAAGATTAAGATTTAGAAGTAAAATCTGGATGCTCTGAAAGATCTTTGTATTCCCTCTCAGTGGTTATGATCCTTTTCTCTGCCAGATGAGTAAGGTTTTGAGTTTCAAAAATATAGGCTTAAGCTGATTGCAAAATGAATCTTTCATCGGGGTCTGGAAAATCTACTCTCCTAGCAACTATCTTTCAATATATATAATTCTAATTTGCTATTTGAGGTTTCCAGTAGAATGACTATTTTGAGCAATAGTAATTTCTGTATTCTTTCTTACAATAAATCAAAAGGAAAAAACACCTTTAAAGCCTCAGATATTTTCACAGCAGAATGATCTTACATGCATTTTTCCATCATCAACTTTTTGGATTGTTTTCCACTTGGACAACGATGCTGACATTAAAATCACGAATAAACATCTGGTGACTTATTAGCAGGCATGCAGCTCAGATATGACCTATTTGGTAGTGTCCGCTTTCTACACCTGAGTCACATGGTTCCTACCCAGGCTGTCTGTCCTCTTTTCTTTCCACTAAAAGCCATTATCAAGAAAAGATCCAAACAACTCACTCCCTTTGAGGCTAAATACAGATGAGGCTTAACACATACCTACGTAAATTTGATCTCTGGTTCCTCCCCCTTTTCTAAAAACCAGCTTGAACATCTGGAAGTTCAAGGTTCACATATTGCTGAAGCCTGGCTTGGAGAATTTTGAGCATTACCTTACTGGCGTGTGAGATGAGTGCAATTATGTGGTAGTTTGAGCATGCTTTGGCATTGCCTTTTTTGGACTGGAATGAAAACTGACCATTTCCAGTCCTGCTGCCATTGCTGAGTTACCCAAATTTGCTGGCATATTGAGTGCAGTACTTTCACAGCATCACCTTTTAGGATTTGAAATAGCTCAACTGGAATTCCATCACCTCCACTAGCTTTGTTTGTAGTGACAATTCATAAGACCCACTTGACTTCATATTCCAGGATGTCTGGCTGTAGGTGAGTGAGCACACCATCATGATTATCTGGGTTGTGACCATCTTTTTTGTACAGTTCTTCTGTGTATTCTTGTCACCTCTTCTGCTTCTGTTAGGTCTATACCATTTCTGTCCTTTATCATGCCCATCTTTGCATGAAATGTTCCCTTGGTATCTCTAATTTTCCTGAAGAGATCTCTAGTCTTTCCCATTCTATTGTTTTTCCTCTATTTCTTTGCACTGATCACTGCGGAAGGCTTTCTTATTTCTCCTTGCTATTCTTTGGAACTCTGCATTCAAATGAGTATATCTTTCCTTTTCTCCTTCTCCTTTCACTTCTCTTCTTTCCATAGCTATTTGTAAGGCCTCCTAAGACAGGCATTTTGCTTTTTTGCATTTCTTTTCCATGGGGATGGTCTTGATCCCTATCTCCTGTACAATGTCACAAACCTCTGTCCATAGTTCATCAGGCACTCTGTCTATCAGATCTAGTCCCTTAAATCTATTTCTCACTTCCACTGTATGATCATAAGGGATTTGATTTAGGTCATACCTGAATGGTCTAGTGGTTTTCCCTACTTTCTTCAACTTCAGTCTGAATTTGGCAATAAGGAATTCATGATCTGAGCTACAGTCAGCTCCCAGTCTTGTCCTTGTTGACTGTGTAGAGCTTCTCCATCTTTGGCTGCAAAGAATATAATCAATCTGATTTTGGTGTTGGCCATCTGGTGATGTCCATGTGTAGAGTCTTCTTTTGTGTTGTTGGAAGAAGGTGTTTGCTATCACCAGTACATTCTCTTGACAAAACTCTGTAAGCCATTGCTCTGCTTCATTCTGTACTCCCAAGGCCAAATTTGCCTGTTACTCCAGGTGTTTCTTGACTTCCTACTTTTGCATTCCAGTCCCCTATAATAAAAAGGACATTTTCTTTGGGTGTTAGTTCTAAAAGGTTTTGTAGGTCTTCATAGAACCGCTCAACTTCAGCTTCTTCAGCATTACTGGTTGGGGCACAGACTTGGATTACCATGATATCGAATGGTTTGCTTGGAGACAAACAGAGATCATTCTGTCATTTTTGAGATTGCATCCAAGTACTGCATTTCAGACTCTTCTGTTGACTATGATGGCTACTCCATTTCTTCTGAGGGATTCCTGCCTGCAGTAGTAGATATAATGGTCATCTGAGTTAAATTCACTCATTCCAGTCCATTTTAGTTCACTGATTCCTAAAATGTCAACATTCACTCTTGCCGTCTTCTGTTCAACCACTTCCAATTTGCCTTGATTCATGGACCTAACATTCTAGGTTCCTATGCAATATTGCTCTTTACAGCATTGGACCTTGCTTCCATCACCAGTCACATCCACAACTTGGTGTTGTCTTTGCTTTGGCTCTGTCTCTTCATCCTTTCTGGAGTTATTTCTCCACTGAATCCAGTAGCATATTGGCCATCCATTTACCTGGGGAGTTCATCTGTCAGTGTCCTATCTTTTTGCCTTTTCATACTGTTCATGGGGTCCTCAAGGCAAGAATACTGAAGTCATTTGCCATTCCCTTCTCCAGTGGACCACATTTTGTCATAACTCTCCACCATGACCCATCCATCTTGGATGGCCCTGCAGTTTCATTGAGTTAGACAAGGCTGTGGTCCGTGTGATCAGATTGGTTATTTTTCTGTGATTGTGGTTGTCAGTCTGTCTGCCCTGTGATGGAGAAGGATAAGAGACTTATGGAAGCTTCCTGATGGAAGAGACTGACTGAGGGGGAAAATGGGTCTTGTTCTGATGGGCAGGGCTGTGCTCAGTAAATCTTTAACCCAATTTTCTGTTGATGGGTGGAACTGTGCTCCCTCCATGGCAACCCACTCCAGTATTCTTGCCTGGAGAATCCCATGGACGAAGGAGCCTGGTGGGCTACAGTCCACGGGGTCGCAAAGAGTCGGACAGGACTGAGCGACTTCACTTTCTTTTCAAAGTATGGTGGGGGGCTTCCTTGGTGGCTCAGAGGTTAAAGCATCTGCCTGCAATGCAGGAGACCTGGGTTTGATCCCTGGGTTGGGAAGATCCCCTGGAGAAGGAAATGGCAACCCACTCCAGGATTCTTGCCTGGAGAATCCCATGGACGGAGGAGCATTTTCGGCTATAGTCCATGGGGTCGCAAAGAGTCAGACACGATTGAGTGACTTCACTCACTCACTCAAACTATGGTGAGGATAATGAAGATAATGGCGACCTCCTTCAAAAGATCCCATGCATGTCCTGCTATACTCAGTGCCCCCAAACCTGCAGCAGGTCACCACTGACCCATGCCTCCACTGGAGACTCCTGGACACTCACAAGCAAGTCTGGGTCAGTCTCTTGTGTACATGAAACAACAGACTGGTTCCAAATAGGAAAAGGAGCACGTCAAGGCTGTATATTGTCACCCTGCTTATTTAACTTCTATGCAGAGTACATCATGAGAAACTCTGGGCTGGATGAAGCACAAGCTGGAATCAAAATTGCCAGGAGAAATATCAACAACCTCAGATATGCAGATGACACCACCCTTATGGCAGAAAGTGAAGAAGAACTAAAGAGCCTTTTGATGAAAGTGAAAGAGGAGAGTCAAAAAGTTGGCTTACAGCTCAACATTCAGGAAACTAAAATCATGGCATCTGGTCCCATCACTTCATGGCAAATAGATGGGGAAACAGAGGAAACAGTGACAGACTTTACTTTTTTTGGCTCCAAAATGACTGCAGATAGTGACTACAGCCATGAAATTAAAAGATGCTTACTCCTTGGAAGAAAAGTTATGACCAACCTAGATAGCATATTAAAAAGCAGAGACATTACTTTGCCAACAAAGGTCCGTCTAGTCAAAGCTATAGTTTTTCTAGTAGTCATGTATAGATGTGAGAGTTGGACTATAAGAAAAGCTGAGCTGAAGAATTGATGCTTTTGAACTGTGGTGTTGGAGAAAACTCTTGAGAGTCCCTTGGACTGCAAGGAGATCCAACCAGTCCATCCTAAAAGAGATCAGTCCTGTATATTCATTGGAAGAAGCTGAAACTCCAAAACTTTGGCCACCTGATGCAAAGAACTGACTCATTTGAAAAGACCTGATGCTGGGAAAGATTGAAGGCGGGAGGAGAAGGGGACGACAGAGGATGAGATGGTTGGATGGCATCACCGACTCAATGGGCATGAGTTTGAGTAAAGTCCAGGAGTTGGTGATGGACAGGGAGGTCTGGCGTGCTGCAGTCCATGGGGTCGCAAAGAGTTGGACACGACTGAGCGACTGAACTGAACTGAACTTAAATTTTCACCCAGCAAAGAATCTGAAGGATCCAGTCACTGAATGTAGAGATTATCTGAAGCTAGGGAGCTCCAGCCACTTAGAGAATACTACAAGCTGAGAGAGTAGAATAAGGAAGCTCCCTTATTTTTATGGAAGAATTTCAAACTTAAAAAAAAGGGTAAGTCAAACTTGCTATTCAAGAACAGCGCAATTCAACATCTTATCCACAAATCAGTACAGTTCTCTGAACTCTTTGCTTTCGATTTATGACATGAACAGTCATTGAGAATGAATTTTTTTTTGAGAGAACTAATTTTAGACCAGTTTGACAGATTGATTTTATTTCTATTGCAACGAATAATTTTAAAAATTGAATTTTTGTTTTTTCAAAATATTCTTTTTCTGGTGATTCGTTTTTATTGTATTTTACAAAAGAATTAGTCTGTAATGGATTTGGATATTAGTTTGAGATCAATATACTACGATATAAATAATTCTGTATTAATTGCATATTCTGTCATATTTTGTTCTAACACAGACAAATGGTACCAGGTGTCAGAGGTTTAAAAATATTTTATGGGAGAAGTCTTTTATCCATTAATTCAACTCTTTTATGTATATATTAAGAAAAGATTTCCACTATTTGTGTAAATCAAATGTATACACAGAAATCAATATTTGAGGAACACTATAATTAGGTAATAAAATACTAGATGATAGAAGATAAAGCAAATTTTCCGGAGTTATTAGAGAGTAACCAATAAAGAGATCACTAGGTACTTCTCCAATGCATGAAAGTGAAAAGTGAAAGTGAAGTCACTTAGTTGTGTCCAACTCTTAGCGACCCCATGGACTGCAGCTTACCAGGCTCCACCATCCATGGGATTTTCCATGCAAGAGTACTGGAGTGGGTTGCCATTGCCTTCAGCTCAAAATAAGGAACGGAGAAGGAAATGGCAACCCACTCCAGTATTCTTGCCTGGAGAATCCCAGGGACAGAGGAGCCTGGTAAGCTGCCATCTATGGGGTTGCACAGAATCGGACACGACTGAAGCGACTTAGCAGCAGCAGCAGCATCAAAAATAAGGAAAAGAATGTTGGAACTAAAAAGATAAGCTAATGGGTAAGTACTGCAGTTCCCCTTATATACACAATTTACATATATAAATGTATCCTTCTTCCTATTTTATAATATCCAGAATCACATACTATTAGAGCAAGAAGTAGTCATCACTGTTATATAACATAGCTTTCAAATTTACATATAAGACAACCAAAGACAAACGACTTAAAAGTTTAAGTAAACACACCTGAGTGTGCCCAGTACTTAAAGGAAGACCAAGAAGAACAGAAAACAAGTATTTTGATTCCCATTTCAGTAATTTTATGTGGTGACATGTTGGGATAGACTTTTAAGTAAGCTATCATATTAATTCCTTAGGAAAAGTCCTGTACTCAGAACCTAAAGTAATATATTTTCAAGAATGAGGCTTAGCTTTTCTTATATAAATCAATGAAAAAATAAGATTTATTTAACAAACTAAATGATTAACCATAATGGTAGGACGAGGGAAATTTTGCCAAATAGAGATAATGTAACTGAGTGAATAATAAAATTTATAAAAATTAGAGAATTTCAGGGTTAGAATAAACCTTAACTAAATCTATATACACTCATTGTATATTTTAGCCTGTCCACAGGAAGAATAGCACTGAATCTAAACCCAAAATTTGGAGCAGCCCTCATAGTCAACTAAAGAGTGTGAAATGCAGTACTTGGTGCAATCTCGAAAATGACAGAGTGATCTCAGTTGTTTCCAAAGCACACCATGCAACAGACAGAAACAGCAAGGACCTAACTGAAGCAGGAGAGATTAAGAAAAGATGGCAAAAATACACAAAAGAACTCTACAAAAAAGGTCATAATGACCCAGATAACCACGATGGTGTGATCACTCACCTAGAGCTAGACTTCCTGGAGTGTGAAGTCAAGTAGGTCTGAAGAAGTATTATTGCAGGTGGTGAAGGTGATGGAATTCCAACTGAGCTATTTCAAATCCTTAAAGATGATGCTATCAAAGTGCTGCACTCAATATGCCAGCAAATTTGGAAAACGCAGCAGTGGCCACAAGACTGGAAAAGGTCAGTTTTCACTCAAATCCCAAAGAAGGACAATGTTGCAGAATGTTTGAACTATTGTACAACTACACTCATTTCACATGCTAGCAAGGTTATGCTCAAAATCCTTTAAGCTAGGTTTCAGCAGTATGTGAACAGAGAACTTCCAGATGTACTAGCTGGGTTTAGAAAGGCAGAGGAACCAGAGATCAAACTGCCAACATTCAATGGATCATAGAGAAAGCAAGGGAATTTCAGAAAAACATCTGCTTCACTGACTACGCCAAAGCCTTTGACTGTGTGGATCACAACAAACTGTGGAAAATTCTTCAAGAGATGGGAATACCAGACCACCTTATCTGCCTCCTGAGAAACCTGTATGCAGGTCAAGAAGCAACAGTTAGAACCAGACATGAAACAATGAACTGCTTCCAAATTGAGAAAGGAGTATGTCAAGGCTGTATATTGTCACCCTGTTTATTGAACTTATATGTACAGTACATCATGCATAATGCCAGGCTGGATGAATCACAAACTGAAATCAAGACTGCCAGGAGAAATATCAACAACTTCAGATATGCAGATGATACCACTTTAATGGCAGAAAGTGAAGAGGAACTAAAGAGCCTCTTGATGAAGGTAAAAGAGGAGAGTGAAAAAGGTGGCTTAAAACTTAACATTCAAAAAAAAGCTAAGATCATGGATGATTTCATGGCAAATGGTGTTGTGTTAGTCCCTCAGTTGTGTCCAACTCATTGGGACCCCATGAACTGTATCCTGCCAGGCTCCTCTCTCCATGGAATTCTCTAGGCAAGAACACTGGAGTGGGTTGCCGTTCTCTTCTCCAGGGTATCTTCCTGAGCCAGGGATTGAATCAGGGTCTCCTGCATTGCAGGCAGATTCTTTATTGTCTGAGCCACCAAACAGAAAGGGGAAAAGTGGAAACGGTGACAGATTTTATTTTCTTGGGTTCCAAAACCACTGCAGACGATGACTGCAGCCATAAAATTAAAAGACATTTGCTCTTTGAAAAGAAAGCTATGACAAATCTAAACAACATATTAAAAAACAGAGATATCCTTTAGCCAACAAAGGTCCATACAGTCAAAGCAATGGTTGTTCCAATAGTCATGTACAGATGTGAGAGTTGAACCATAGAGAAAGCTGAGTGCCAAAAAATTGATGCTTTCGAATTGTGGTGCTGGAAAAGACTTTCCAAAGTCCCTTGGACAGCAAGGAGATCAAACCAGTCAATCCTAAAGGAAATCAACTCTGAATATTCACTGGACAGTCTGATGCTAAAGCTGAAGCTCCAATATTTTGGCCTCCCAATGCAAAGAGCTGACTCACTAGAAAAGTCCTTGGTGCTGGGAAAGACTGAAGGCAAAAGGAGAAAGGGGCAGCAGCGGATAAGATGGTTGGATGGCATCATTGACTCAGTGGACATGAGTTTGAGCAAACTCCAGGAGGTAGTGAAGGGAAGCCTGGTGTGCTGCAGTCCATGGGGTGGCAAAGAGTTGGACACGACTTAATGATTGAACAACAACCACAACCAATATGAAGAACAGCAATGAATCTAAACCCAAAATTTCTAAGTTTTTGGACTTGTAAACTCTGCTGACTTATAAAAACAGACACTACTTCCTTAGTACTTTTATAAGCCAGGTACGAGGCTAACCCTTTATTTAAAAGCCTCATCACAAACATTGTGAAGACGTTATTATTATTAACCTCATTTTACAGATGGCATAATTAAAGAGAAGTCAAGTAAGTTGTACATATAAACACTGCTAATGTGAGATCAGACTTTGATATGCTTATGTATCCCTCATTCATATTCATTATACCATATAGCAGTCTAGCAAGTCAGGCAAGGTAACATCACAGGCAGTCATAAAGGCCCTGGAGTCAGAACACTGGAGTTCACATCCAGCCTTTACTGGATACTAAAACTGTGTGACTCAGGGAAAGTTACTCAACCTCTCTGTGCTTGTCATTTTCTTTACTATAAAATGACAGTGTGGCTATGGTGAGGAATTCTAAATATTAGGTTTATAGTAAGTACTCAATAAATGTTAGCTACCATTACCAAGGGTCAAGGAGTCAACTCAAGCTAAAGTAGGCCTCTTTGTTATCCTGGGCACAGCAAAATCAACTTATTAATTCTACTACCCCTAATCTCTCTGTCTGGTGGGAGGAAGGCAATTCTGCTTCTACAGTATTTCTCAAAGTCATATATTTCTCCTGCTGAAGTAAACAGTCTCAGACATCTTCCCATGCCAGAACTTGTTCAGAGGTATCAGCCTCAAAGGGGTTATTAGTATAACTTTATAAACAACAACAACAAAAAGGAAATATTTGATGATGGTAATGAAACTGTAAAATTGTAAGCCAAATCAATATTCACTATAAGAAACACTGAATATCATACTTCTAACCAAGCAATATATTGTTTAAAGCAGTGGTTCTCAAAAGTACTTGGACATTAGTCTGAAAAACTCCTAGTTTGAGTTAAAGTTAAGGTGACCCAGAATTACATAAGGATCTCTGGGGATGGAGCTGAGACATCAAGTTTGGCAAGGGGGTGGTAATCGCCACAGAGGATTCTAATCTGTAACCAAAGCTGAGACTCTGCTTTAATTGCTACCAAGTAAAAATGAAAGATAAAAACTTCCCAAGGTTGAGTCTGGAAATCTATATTTTCAGAAAACATCCCAATATGATGATTGACCATATTGGGAATTGCTGCTTTAGAATAGGTGAAATTGAAAGTAAAGTGACTCAGTCGTGTCCAGCTCTTAGTGACCCCATGACTATATAGTCCACTGAATTCTCCAGGCCAGAATACTGGAGTGGGTAGCCGCTCCCTCCTCCAGGGGATTGTCCCAACCCAGGGATTGAACCCAGGTCTCCCACATTGCAGGCAGATTCTTTACCAGCTGAGCCACCAGGGCTTCTAAGGAAGCCCTAAGAACATGTAACACCCCAATAAAATAGCTGAGAGTCTTTATTTATAGTTATGAAGTCTACAGAAACATTGCCAATGGAGTTTTCAGACAGAAAATAGCTGGTAATAGTTTGGATTCCAGATCATAAAATTGAAAATAGAATCATAAGATCTCATTACTAACCTATAAACAACATACAGGAGTTGGAGGTTTAAAGTGAAGTTTAAATGTGTATTTTCCACTTCCATTACACTTAAACCATAACCCTTGACATAGAGCCAACATAATTCATCTTTTACCTACTAGGAATTATTTCCATAGGCAAACTGTATGAAACTCAGTCCTTATAATACAGAAGACACAGCACAAAAATCACAGCTATGTAGCAACCAGGCAAAAACAGTGCTGATTTATGAAACTTAACAGACTTAGAAATAGAAACAAAGCACTAAATATTCATGAAATCCCATACAGTGCCGGCACATAAGTTACATCTCAGTGATTTGTAACTTAGTTATAGGCAAAAAATAATAATCTGAGCACATCCCAACATATGGAACCTTTCTAGTGTTAAGTTTCACTAATTTTTGGTCTTATTTTATTTTGAGTCATAAATAAATTATGAACATGCTGTAAATAGTCTGTAAATAGTTAGCCATAATCTAAACCTCCCAAAGAAAAGCAAACAAAGATTTAATCAGCAAAACAAGGGAGTAACTATGGAAAGAAGAATTTAATGAAAATCTTCTCTGATTGTAATGTTTTCAGAAAGCGGTAAAAGCTCTTAAAGACACAAAGACACAAGTGAAAGAAGCAAGTAAAATTCTGTCCTTCAACAAAGCAACATCATAAACCTATCAAGTAGAATTAAAGAAAACAATCTGTGCCATGTACTCTTTGAATTAATCATAAATTCAAGCTATAATCTGATAGTTAACACAATAATCAAGGAAATCTTAACTTTCAATGAGTTACCTTGCCAATTTTGGTTCCAGTTTCATAATATAATTATTCCAATTATTTTTTTTTGCATCCATAGTGATGACAGATGCAAACTTCAAATGCAAACACTATGACTATAATCCATGTTTAAAGTGGAAAGATCAAAAGCATTTCATTGGTAAAATCTAACAATTCAACCAAAAATCTGATTATTTATTTCAGATATATTGTATTTTTTTAAGAAATATAATTCAAGTAATTGTTTAAAATTCATTCTTTTTACCCTTTTTGTACCCTGATTTTCTTTTTACCTTCAATGTGTGATAGACCATAATTAACCTGAAGTAGCTCCGGAAAGTAGTGCTGTTCTTTTACAACTGCTAAATTTAAAAAAAAAAAAAAATTAGTCTAATTAGAAAAAATTTATAATCAAGATACACACAGTTGTGTGTGTGAAGGGAGGCTGTTTTCAAATGGCCTTAGTTTACCTGTGATACAAATAAATGCTCAGAGATAATGTATCACCTCCACTGAAATGCTTTTGTTCTTAAAAAAGCAAGTGTGATACTGGGATGCATAAATAGTAGTTAAGCATTAGGAATGTGAAGTGACACATCCAGAATAAAACTATAAATAAATAAAACACTGGTCAGACCCACATGAGCACAAATTGTTTATATTCAGAGATTCAAGAGAGAGATGTACAGAGCAGTAAAAATGATCAAAGGATTTAAAAATAGAACCTATAACAAAAGTCTTGACAAAATGAGATTATTCAGCAAAGGAATTTTTAATAATGGTTCTCAAGTATGTGAAGAGGATGATATCAGCTGCTCTCCATCTTTACTGAGGAATGAATAAGTAAAAATAAGATTAAATTTCAGGAGAGTAGACTTAAGTGAGATATAAGAGGATATCTTATATCAGCTATGTTTTTTAAAAGAGCAAATCATCAAAAAGATCTGAGGAATTTCCTTCCTTGGAGATATATATATATATGTAAAGGTATATATTCTTGTTCAAAATGTTTCAGTGAAGTCTACTACCATCAGAACTCAGGATAGGAAGACCATACTTCCCAATCACCATCTACTGGTTTCAAATACTCTAAAAATGGAGACTTACTATGTCATCAGAAGAATTAAACACTGAACTATTCAAAAGATTTTGTGGTTTATAATTAAAATATGTTCAGTCCCTATTAGATAACTAAAGTAAATGAGAAACCATCCTTTTTTAGTTAACCAATAAGTTTCTACATGGCCTGTGACAAACTTTTTTTTTAAAGAGACCTTACTCTATCCTTACATGTGGAGAAAATCTGCTATCATACGGATTAGGCTGTCGGTGTCTTCCCGTCTCTCACCTGACACAGGAGTACTTCGGTAATGAATCTAGTTCATGAAGTCAGCTGGAACCATGCTCTCTCTGGAACAGGCATACCTTCAGCATGTGACCCTCTCATCACAACTCTCTCTGATCCCACAGGAGAGATATGGACACAGCAATAATTTGCTGGTTCTATTATACTGTTATCAGCACTCCCAGAGGAAGATAAATGCCAAGTGAAAGAAGAAACTGGAGCAGGTCTCCGTGTAGACCAATTCTGCTGTCACTGATCAAAATTTTCAATGCTTGTCTGTATTCTGTGCAAATAAATAGCTAACATTTATGAAGTATATGCTACATACATATAATATAAAAAGTAAAAAGTAACTGTTACTGCTGGTTCATAATTGTTCTACTTATTTAATCCTCACAATCTGAAGAGGTTGATACTATTATTGTCATCCCTTTTATAGATGAAGAAACTTTGGCAAAGACATGTTAAGTAATTTGCCCAAAGCCACCAAGATGTTAAGCTATTGAGCCAGAATTCAAACCCAAATAATCCGGCATCAGACCCTGCAGGCAAATTGATAACACAAAACTGCCCCTCTGTTGTTGGATTAAATATACAAAAAATAAAAACTTGCCTTTTTCCATTCTCTACATTATACTTGGAAGCATCATTAATTACTACCTTTCTAGGCACCAAACACAGTGCAGAACCAGCCAAAGTTAGTGAAAATAAACTAATGCTTTAAATTTATATATAATTTTCAAGAAATAAAATAATATCTCATTGTCATAAATTCATTTATCCACTGGCAAAACCTCTTTTTTCATGTCTACAAAAAGAAGAAAACAGATTGACACTAATAAGCTGTTTCTTGTTTTTCATTGTAGTTTATTTGAAAAGAGAGCTCATGAATTGAATTGATAAGAAGTAAATTAACATATAAGGATATGAAGCAGAATGTATTTACACAGAAAGTGACTGTTGGTGAAGTAAACTGCTAAAGTCAACAACAATCACAAGCAATATTTTTAAAGCCAAATTACTAGAAGGTAGTATATAGAATATACATTCATTATATATCTTTAGTTTCTCTTAGCACTGACCTTAAATTTATAATAAATATAAGAATAACCTTGATTTCAAAGGTCCTAGCAAACATGAGAAAACCAAGTTGGAACTATAACTACCATGGCACAAGCACACTCTAGCTAATTCAAAAAGTGAGCGCTCTCTCTGAAGGTCCCACTGTGAGCTATTTCTGACAATTTCTCAGACTATCGGTTTCTATTACTTATAAATAGCCTGCAGACTTGTCCAGTCCAGTCTCTTTATCAGCCACCATGACACAGTCTCTGCTACCACTAACTTTCCTGAGATGGCTTCTCTCAGGCACAAGTGTTCTTTGCCTGTGGCAATTGCTGCTTCCTGCTTCCACCATTCTGCCCTCAGGGAGGGAATATGAGCAAACTCTCACCCTAAATTCTGGATTTAAGAGCTAAGACTAACTATAATTATCTTGGGTTTCAGTTTTACAGATTTCAAGGGTCAAGGGTAATGGAAGTTAAGGCCTGAGGCCTGTCCAAGGTGAAGAGTCTCATGGGAGACTTTCGACTCATTAAATTGGGGCTCCAAAGCTTTCTATGGAACCACAGGTAAACCTGCGCCCACGATCTATAGGAGGGAAAGGTGGTTTGTTGTTGAGCATAGCACACAGCAGAGAAAAACAGTGTTAAGAAACAGAGGTGAAGGGGCTAGGAGGTCTGGATCCATGAGAAGATGTGAACTTAGGTTACCCTTGCATAGTTCTGCAGCCTAAGGTTATATCAGCTTGACAGTCCAGGGAAACTTAAGGTAGTCCCAGACTAACAGCAACTCCATACAGGAGTCAGAAGTAAATTCTCTCTAGAAGAAAAAAATTTCATTCTAGGCCTCAAAGAATTTCCTCAAATAAAATTTCATATGCCATAATGGTACGTAGCTAAGTATAAACAAGCACAAAGGAAAAAGAGCAAGCATGAGCAAGAAAAACAGACAGCAGATACAGATTTCAAAAACTTCAGATACTGAAATTACTAGATGTATCTTATAAAACAGCTATTGTACTATTTTTTAATAGATTGATGGATCTAGAAATTAACATAGTGAATAAAGTTAGAGAAAGACAAATACTATAAAATGATATCATTTATATCTGAAGTATAAAAAATAATACCAAAATAAATCTATATACAAAACAAAACCAGACTCATAGAAATGGAAAACAAACCTGTGGTTACCAAAGGTGAGAGGGAGGTGGGGAGGGGCAAATTAGAAGTATGAGATTAACAGATACAAATTACTAGACGTAAAAAGAGATAAACAACAAGGGTTAACTCTATAACACAGGGCATTATATTCAGCATCTCATAAGAATGTATAATGAAATGCAGTCTGAAAAAAATAACTAAATTATTATTCTGTACTCCTGAAAGTAACACAATACTGTAAATCAACTATACTTAAATAAATAAATAGGAAAAATAAAAATACACTTAACTAGGCTATAACCAACCCAAGTTTCCACCTCCCCCAAAAAATAGTTTGAAATAAGGACAAGTTTGAAGACAACGTTCACAGAGCAATGAACTCTAAAAACTGCCACAGGAGAACTTTAAAAGACTAAACAAAATGTCTTCAAATGAAAAATGCAATAATTAAAATAAAAAACTCAACAGTTGCTCACATCTATTAGAACAGCCAAAATCTAGAACACTGACAGCACCTAATAATGGTGAGAATGTGGTGCAGCACAAACTCTCATACACTGTTGGGAATACAAAATGGTGCAGTCACTTTGGAAGACAGATTGTCATTTTTCTCACAAAACTAAATATACTCTTATTATACAATCCAGAAATCGCACTCCTTGATATTTAACAAAGGAGGTGAAATTTTTCAGTTCAGTTCAGTTCAGTTCACCGGCTCAGTCATGTCTGAGCCTTCGCTATTCCATGGACTGCAGCATGCCAGGCTTCTCTGTCCATCATCAGCTCCTGGAGTTTACTCAAACTAATGTCCATTGAGTCAGTGATGCCATCCAACCAACTCATCCTCTGTCATCTCATTCTACTCCCGCCTTCAATCTTTCCCAGCATCAGGGTCTTTTCCAATAGGTTGGCTCTTCTTATCAGGTGGCCAAAGTATTAGAGTTTCAGTTTCAGCATCAGTCTTTCCAATGAATGTTCAGAACTGATTTCCTTTAGAATTGACTGGCTGGATCTCCGTGCAGTCCAAGGGACTCTCAACAGTCTTCTGCAACACCACAGTTCAAAAGCATCAGTTCTTAGCGCTCAGCTTTCCTTAGAGTCCAACTCTCACATTCATACATGACTACTGGAAAAACCATGGCTTTGACTAGAAGGACCTTTGTTGGCAAAGTAATGTCTCTGCTTTTTAATATGCCATCTAGGTTGGTCATAACTTTTCTTCCAAGGAGCAAGTGTCTTTTAATTTCATGGCTGCAATCACCATCTGCAGTGATTTTGAAGCCCAAAGAAATAAAGTCTGTCACAAGGTAGGTTCACCCTTGGTAAAAATAAAAATGTACCATACTGGTGAATGACGTTGATAATAAGGGAGGCTATATGTGTGTGAGGGCAGGGGGTACATGAGAAATCTCTGTACCTTGCACTCAATTTTGTTGTAAGGTTAAACTGTTCTAAAAAATTAAGTTGTTTAAATAACTCAATAAACTGGTTTATAAAATAACAGACCCATATAAAAAGAGATGATAAAGAATCTGCCTATACTGCAGGAGACCCGGGTTTGATCCCTGGATTGGGAAGATCCCCTGGAAAGGAAATGGCAACCCACTCCAGTATTCTTGCCTGGAGACTTCCACAGACAGAGGAGCCTAGCAGGCCCCAGACCATGGTGTCACAAAGATTCAGACACTACTAAGTGACTAGTTCAGTTTAGTTCAGTCGCTCAGTCTTGTCTGACTCTTTGTGACCCCATGAACCACAGCACACCAGGCCTCCCTGTCCACCACCAACTCCCGGAGTTCACCCAAACCCATGTCCATTGAGTCGGTGATGCCATCCAACCATCTCATCCTCTGTTGTCCCCTTCTCCTCCTGGCCTCAATCTTTCCCAGCATCAGGGTCTTTTCCAATGAATCAGCTCTTCGCATGAGGTGGCCAAAGTATTGGAGTTTCAGCTTCAGCATCAGTCCTTCCAATGAACATTCAGGACTGATTTCCTTTAGGATGGACTGGTTGGATCTCCTTGCAGTTCAAGGGACTCTCAACAATCTTCTCCAACACCACAGTTCAAAAGCATCAATTCTTCTGTGCTCAGTTTCATTTACAGTCCAACTCTCACATCCATACATGACTATTGAAAAAACCATAGCCTTGACTAGACGGACCTTTGCTGGAAAAGTAATGTCTCTGCTTTTGAATATGCTATCTAGGTTGATCATAACTTTCCTTCCAAGGAGTAAGCGTCTTTTAATTTCATGGCTGCAGTCACCATCTGCAGTGATTTTGGAGCTCAGAAAAATAAAGTCAGCCACTGTTTCCACTGTTTCCCCATCTATTTCCCATGAAGTCATGGGACCAGGTGCCATGATCTTAGTTTTCTGAATGTTGAGTTTTAAGCCAACTTTTTCACTCTCCTCTTTCACTTTCATCAAGAGGCTCTTTAGTTCTTCTTCACTTTCTGCCATAAGGGTGGTGTCAGCTGCATATGTGAGGTTATTGATATTTCTCCCAGAAATCTTGATTCCAGCTTGTACTTCCTCCAGCCCAGCATTTCTCATGATGTACTCTGCATATAAGTTAAATAAGTAGGGTGACAATATACAGCCTTGATGTACTCCTTTTCCTATTTGGAACAGTCTGTTGTTCCATGTCCAGTTCTAACTGTTGCTTCCTGACCTGCATACAGATTTCTCAAGAGGCAGGTCAGTGGTCTGGTATTCCCATCTCTTGAAAAATTTTCCACTGTTTATTGTGATCCACACAGTCAAAGGCTTTGGCATAGTGACTAAGTGACTAACACACACACATATATGAAAATAGAATGAGTAAGCTGGAAGACAGGGCAGAAGAGAAGCAGAATACAATGCAGACACGCAAATATTTTTTAAAGAAACTGAAACAGAGGTTCCTGGAAAACAGAATGAGAGATATATTTTGAGTTTCATCAGAATTCCAGTGAGAGGAAAAAGAATTAGACAGAAGCAATATTTGAAGAAGCAATTAAAAAACAATTCACAACTAATGGAAAAACACTAACCTATAGACTCAAGAAACCAACCGAATCTCAAGCAAGTAATTACTTTACAAAATTCCACACCTAGACATACAATAGTGATTGTGCATCAGAACAGAGAAGGCAATGGCACCCACTCCAGTACTCTTGCCTGGAAAATCCCATGGATGGAGGAGCCTGGTGGGCTGCAGTCCATGGGGTCGCTAAGAGTCAGACACGACTGAGTGACTTCATTTTTACTTTTCACTTTCCTGCATTGGAGAAGGAAATGGCAACCCACTCCAGTGTTCTTGCCTGGAGAATCCCAGGGACGGGGGAGCCCGGTGGGCTGCCGTCTATGGGGTCGCACAGAGTCGGACACGACTGAAGTGACTTAGCGGCGGTGCATCAGAAAGAAATAAAAGGAAAAGGAAAGAGAGAAGGAAATAGAGAAAGGAAGGAAAGAAGGAAGTGATGGAGGAAGGAAAATCAAAATCTTCTGGAGGAGAAAAAATGTATTTTTAAAAGAATAGCATTAAAGGAGACTGAGTTCTAAACTCCAAGCCAAAGTTTTTCAACAGCAGTATCTTGAAAATCTATAAGGATATTTTTCAAGCAAATGCAAATGACCCCAAATGAAAGGCTTAAAATGTAAAAATAAGAGCAAAAAGAGTAGATACATATAGTTACATATACACAGGTGCACGTGTGCTAAGTCCCTTCAGTCGTGTCCATCTCTTTGCAAACCTGTGGACCATGCCAGGCTCCTCTCTCCATGGGATTCTCCAGGAAAAAATACTGGAGTGGGTTGCATTCCTTTCTCCAGGGGATCTTCCCGACCCAGGGATCGAATCAGCGTCTCTTGCATCTCCTGCCCTGGCAGCGGGGTTCTTTACCGCTAGTGCCACCGGGTATATGTACGTGAACATTGGTTACATACAATAACAATACTAATGTGATTGCAGAAGTAAAAAAGAGGAGGAAGGAAAGAAGGAAAATAGGAAAATCAACCAAACCTTTTAAAAGATTACTAACATAACTATATTAACACCAGACAAATTAGAATTTAAGCCAAAAGGCATTACTAGAAAAGTATTACTTTAAAATGATATCTCAGTTCATCAAAAAGTTACAGCAACTTAAATTTGTAAATAACAAGCCTCAAAATACAGAGAAATTAAAAAAGAGAAACACAAGGACAGAGAGATATATAGCAATAATCACTGTGGAAATTTTAACATATTGATCTCGTTATTTGATAAAATAGATTTTTTTTCATCAGTAAAGATACAGAAAATAAAAATAACATCACAAACAAACCTCATCTAATGTGTGTGTGTATGTACATAGCACTCAAGAGTATGTACTTTTTCTAGCAGACAAGAAAGACTTAGGAAAAGTGACCACCTACGAACATACAAGTTTGGCAAATTTCAAAGGACTTAAATCACACAGACCACGTTTTCTGACTTCAGTCAAGCTCACACAGCAAGGAAGACCCAGCACAGCCAAATAAATAAATAAAATTAACAGATTTCTGGTGAAACTGATCAAAAAGAAAGAGAATAGTTTCAAAATCTAATACCAGAAATGACAAAAGTAATCACATTAAATATGCTGCAGATATAAAAATATACAGTAAAAGGGTACTGTGGGAACTATTGTTAATAGATTTGAAAATTTAGATAAAATAGGAAATTTTGCATAAAAATAAAACTTAAGAAAACTGACCAAAACATGGAAATATGTACAGAAATAATAATCTATAACCTAAATGTAACTGATAACCATTAGAAAAACTGAATAAGTAGTCAAATATCTTCTGGTGCAGTTCCACCTAATGTCAAAGTTTATACAACTTTTCCATAGAATAGAAAAAGATGAAATGCTCTCCAACTCATACATAGGTAGCATAATCTTGCTTTCTTAACCTAGAAATTAACCTAGAATTATGGTCTAAATTCTCTCATGAAGGTACAAGAAAATATTCTAAATAAAATATGGGCTAACTGAATCAACTAATATATAAAAAGGATAATATGTCATTATTGAATTGGGTTTATCCTATGAATGTAAGGTCTGTTTAACATTAGAAAAGTAATCATTATAATTTACCATATTAAGAGGATAACCACGAAAAATCCTAACAATCATGAAAGAGGCAGAAAAAAGCACTTGATATAATCCAAGTCCCTTTCTTGATTAAAAAAAAAAGAAGTAGAAACGTTCAAAAAACTAATAATAGGATGGATTTAACCTTATAGAGCATTTCCTAAATACAACATACAAACATCATACATAATGGTAAAACATTAAAAAATTTTCCTTTTAAAATTAGAAATAAGGCAAGAATGCCCACTTGTCACCACTTCCAGTCAACCTGACATTAGAGGTCTAGCTAGCACCACAAGGCAAGGAGGGAAAGTACAAGGAATAGAATGAAGACCTATGTTGTTATTTATTTCCAGATGATATATGGTTTATATAGAAACTTGTAAAAGTCACAAATAAATTTTTTAAGAACAGACACAAAATTTAGACTATCGAATATATTACTATGTAATAGAAAATACAATTTCCCATGATACCATTTAAATCATACAAAATGAAGTACCTGGAAATACCTTAAAAATGTAAAAATACATATCTGAGGATAGATTTCTATGCAAAAATTACAATACCTTATTGTCATTTAATAGAGTAATTTAAAAGAGAAAAAGCTGGGAGCTGCAGCTGACACCTGTCCCTAGCATCTCAAGAGAGTACTGTACCACATATTGCTAGCCCAGGAAAAGATCAAAATCCAACTTCAGTTTATAATGAAAGTGATTTCTTTTACTACGTCATAAAGTTGAAAAATTGTTAGTTGAACCAATGTAAGTTGGAAAGAGTCTGAACAATGGTTTCCTCCCAAATGGCAACATCAGATTAAATTAGCAAGTATTTACTCTGTACAATACTTAGGATCATCTTGGACATGTGCTTTTCAGAGTTTGATGAAAAGACTTTCTCAGTGATGAATGCTGTATGATACTCAAGGAGGGGAAATGGGATAATACACAGGAGAGCCTCTTCAATTCAGTTCAGTCACTCAGTCGTGTCCGACTCTTTTCCACCCCATGAATCGCAGCACGCCAGGCCTCCCTGTCCATCACCAACTCCCAGAGTTCACTCAAACTCATTCAAAAGCAGAACATTACTTTGCCAACAAAGGTCCGTCTAGTCAAGGCTATGGTTTTCCCTGTGGTCATGTATGGATGTGAGAGTTGGACTGTGAAGGCTGAATGCCAAGAACTGATGCTTTTGAACTGTGGTGTTGGAGAGACTGTTGAGAGTCCCTTGGACTGCAGGAGATCCAACCAGTCCATTCTGAAGGAGATCAGCCCTGGGATTTCTTTGGAAGGGATGATGCTAAAGCAATATGCCAAACTTACAAGGGCTAGTGAAATGAGTAGAAGCAAAGTAAATCAACTAGCACCTTTTATCTTCCCAAATGGTAAAATAAATGTAAATGATGCAAACTAGTGGTTCTCAAAAGTGTGGTCACCAGAACAGCAGCATCAGCATCACCTGGTGTCTTGTAAGAAACATGAAGTTTGAGGCTCCCCTCGGGGGACTGACTGATCAATAACTCTAGGGATGAGGCTCTGGAATCTCATACTCCCTACTGGTGATCCTGCTGCCCATAAAACTGGAGAATCACTGAACCATTTCAAACCATATGACATTCAATATATTCTTATGTGAATGGACAATTGGTCTTAATGTTTATTATGAAGATTAATGATCACAATGGAAGGGAAAAACAAAGTCTTTAAAATGGGTTGAATAGCATAAATGGAACTTGCATTTTGTCAAATTAACATAAGTATCTTTTTACTAATTTCAGGAAACTGATACTCTACATGAGAAGGGAAAGATCTATTATCAATAGCTGCCTTAAAATACTTTAAAATATTTCACATAAATATTTAGAGAGATATGTTTATTGAAATTAACCAGTTATGGAACCTCTCCATATATTGCCTCAACTATATTGCAGCACACCTAACTTTATTATAATTCCAAGACTATTTTTTCATACTAAGATTTTTAAGTTCACTATAAAGTTTTTTAATTCCAAAATGTGTTTAAAAAATACCATCATAAGTCTAATATACTCAAAATTAAAGTCACATTTCTGAATAACAAAATTTTTGTCTTTTTCTTCTATTTGTTTCACTCATATTTACTTACCTAATCACCATCTTCACATCTATTGTATAAAATGACAGATTTCCAACTAAAAGCTCAGTAAACACACACAGTAGTCAACTTTAATTGTAAACAATCACAAAACAAACTTTAAAGCATTTCTACCAATATAAAGCTCTGTGGGAAATTGTTTTCTCAAAGTATTGTAGATGATTATTATGAACAAAATAAAAGAGGTAAGGTAATGTTACAATAATGATCTGGAACTGTGAGTCAAATGAGGAAGATTAAAGGCACAAAGAAACTCTTCCTAATAAACAAGCAGATAACTGCTGGAAAGAAAAATATGTTACTTTTTGAAATTAACTGCCAAACATTCTCAACCTACACAAAGCTGTCATAAAGGACATCTAAATCTGTCCTTGTTTGTAACGTGTGTTGTGACAAGATTTGACAGTTTATCAAAGAACTATAATTGCCACCTAAACATCTAGCATTTTGTCAACTGCAAGCATGTTTAGTGAAAGCATTTATTTTACTTAAAATACAACAACCATTTTTCTCTACTTTCTGAAAGAACTGACTGAATTTCTTTTCTCCTTAGCTGATCAAGCTGTATCAGGGCTCTCTGAATTATTTATGTTGAAATTGTGAAGGGTAAAAGAATAATCAGTAAAGCAAGAAACTATTACCAAGGTAATAGATATATTCTGGGTATTGACTCAAAAGACCTTCAAAATATAGCAATTCTTACAGATCTATAGAGATGACATTTAAATATGCTGGCCTTGGGAAGGAGAAAGATAAGGCATTTTCTCCATACCACAATTTCTGTTTCCAGAGTAATTTATTAAGAAACAATGTCTTAAATAGGAAGAATGTGTTATTCAATGGGCATTATGCCTCCCTGTAACTTTGGTCTGAAACAGTGACAAGATAGATGTCTTTCTCAACCTACAGAGACTAAAATAAACAGTAGCTAAATCCCCCTACAGCAGATCCATGTAACATAAATATCAGAGTAAAAAAGATATTTCTATGACATTACTAATCACTTATCTCTTTCTGGAAATAATTTTTTAAAGTAAAAGGATTTTCCAGTCTCAGTTTTGGGGTTTTGTTCTTTGTTGTAGATGTTCAATAGAAGAGTAAAGATTTTGTGCAACAATTTCTGCGTGACCTTTTGACTTTTCGTTCATTCTGACAGACCTCAAATAAAAGGCCAAGACATGATACACTAAGAAAAGCCCTATTTGGAAATTCAGGGATTCTGTGTCCTAATCCACATTCTGCCTCAAATTACCTGTTAGATCCCAGGCAACTTGCTTCATTTCTCTGAGTCTTGGTTCCATATCTGTGAATTGGGATGTTAGACCTAGTGGTTTCTAAGGTCATTTCCATCTTTAACATTTTATGATTCTAGACAAATCCCTGTAAGTGTGAGGTGTTGCAAGAGTGAGAGCATGGAGCAAAAATAGCAGGAACACAAAAATTTCTCCTACTTAACACCTCAAGGAAAATGCAACCAACTATGGTTTTTAATGTTTACATTAGCATTCACTTCGATTTGGGTAATAATAAGTCTATTTAAAAACCTGTTTTGTTTTTCTTTAAAAACTGAAAACTGTGTGACATGTTGAGAACACTAAGAGAAAAATCATTTTAATCAAAGCTGCAAGTACTTTTCAGTGCTGCTAAATTAAGCCACAGAATTTTCTTTAGAAATCACTGTATGTAATCTTGGCTGAGGATGAGAATTATATAGTATAGGTGTGTCTGTGGATTTTGTGATAGGAAAGAACATGAATGAAGGGTTGTGGACTGAAATGGGCTGCTATAAGGTTCAAAATATTATTTAGTAATTTCAAAATATTATAAAATAATTATTTTGGTTTTAGATAAAATAAAAATATCCCAGAACCAAATGTCAAACACACAATTAACATGATAAAGTTTTCTGATCTCTAATGTCTACATTATTTTTATGACACAGTTTGTTGTCAAAACTCCTGGTATCTATGATCCCCTCTACGTCTCAGCCCTTAACTCCAGCCCCTAATGCATTTGGAAGCAGTGTACTTAAATTTGCTAAAAAAGATGTTAATCATCATACATATTTTTTTAGTCTTTTTTAAATTATAAAAGTAATGAAGGTTCAAATACCACATTAACAATGTCAATAAATTGTGCATAACTAACCCCAACTACTATCAACCTACTCCCATCTCCAAAGGTAATCATAATAAAAATAAGATGTCCCTAGTGGCTCAGTGAATGGCTAATAATCCTCCTGCCAATGAAGGGACACGGGTTTGATCACTGATCCAGGAAGATTCCACCTGCCTCAAGGTAACTAACCCTACACGCTGCAACTATGGAAGCCTGAGTGCCCTAGAGGCAGTGCTCTACAACAAGAAAAGCCATTGCAATGAGAACCCAGTGCCCCACACCTAGAGAGTTGCCCCCGCTGGCCACAACTAGAGAAAGCCCACATACAGCAAGGAAGACGCAGGCAGCCAAAAATAAATAATAATTTTTTAAAGACTTCCATAATTATTTGATGCTCTGACTATATTACTTAATTTTAAATACATAAATATATTATGCATATTTCTATGAATTTTTTTCACATTTAAAAATAAATTGGAGATACTTCTATATGATTTCTTTCGCATGACTATTACAATCTCTTTAACAGCAGCCCTGTGTACCAACTATACATTACCTGATAATTTAGCTATTGACAGACATTTATTGGTTTCCGTATTTTGCTTTTATAAACAATTCTAGAGAGTTACTATTCGTCATTCACCATCTTGTACTCTGTAAAAGGCTCAAAAACTTGACACACATAATACCTCAGGAAATTTTGACTAAAAGGATTAATACAGAAAGAAATAGTTATCAACATATTTTAAGAATATTTCTAGCGAGTAGATTCCTAGAAGACACATTGAGTCAAAGGTTATATGCGAAATTTCCCTCACAAAATCCCTCACTTAAACATCCCATTAGAATAGAAGGAATTATCTATCATAATTTTGGCTCAACTGGTGTGTGAAAATGTATCATTTTCTTGATTTCTAGTGTTTTTTTTTTCATATGTTTATTCTTACTTACCTTTCCTCGCTTGAAAGAACTCAGGACACATTCTAGATATTTCCTCCAGTCCAGAACTTTTCGAAGTTACATTTTTTGCCTAACAGAAATTTTATATTTTCACTTATTCAGATTTAAGCTGCCCTTGGAAACTAAAACAGGCACTAACAGAAGGGGGAAAAAAGTTCACGAACTGAAAAAATGTTTAATTCTCTTTTGTGAGGTCCGTTCCAAGCAGGAATTTTTTTTTTTTAAAGATCTAGGGTAGCAGTTTAAAATCGCGCACCGCCTGACGGGACCGGAAGCACAGAGTAACAACCAGAAGCCGTTAGTTAGAGTCTACAGTATCTGGCGCCCGAGGTGGCGCCTGGCATAGTCTGCCGTCTGAGTTTTGTTCCTGTCTCAGCTGCCGGCGTGATCAATGGACGCAAAGAGCCTACTGCAGTTGACCAAAAAGCCAAATATCAAAATCTTCAGCGGCAGCTCCCACCAGGACTTATCCCAGAAAATCGCCGACCGATTGGGCCTGGAGCTGGGCAAGGTGGTGACCAAGAAATTAAGCAACCAGGAGACCTGCGTGGAAATTGGCGAGAGTGTGCAAGGAGAGGATGTCTACATAGTGCAGAGTGGCTGTGGCGAAATCAATGACAATTTGATGGAGCTTTTGATCATGATTAATGCCTGCAAGATTGCTTCAGCAGGCCGGGTTACCGCAGTTATCCCGTGCTTCCCGTATGCCCGGCAGGATAAGAGAGGTGAGAGCCGAGCCCCGATCTCCGCCAAACTTGTTGCAGATATGCTGTCAACGGCAGGCGCAGATCATATCATCACGATGGACCTACATGCCTCTCAAATTCAGGGCTTTTTTGATATCCCAGTAGACAATTTGTGTGCAGAACCCGCTGTCCTGAAGTGGATAAAGGAGCAAATCTCTGACTGGAGGAGCTGCACGATAGTCTCCCCAGATGCTGGTGCAGTTAAGAGAGCGACCTCCATTGCAGACAGATTGAATGTGGACTTTGCCTTGATTCACAAAGTACGGAAGAAAGCCGGTGAAGTGGACGGAATGGTACTAGTGGGAGATGTGAAGTATCGTGTGGCTATCCTTGTGGATGACATGGCTGACACTTGTGGTACAATCTGCCACGCAGCCGACAAACTTCTCTCAGCTGGAGCCACCAGAGTTTATGCGATCTTGACTCATGGAATCTTTACTGGCCCAGCCGTTACTCGCATGAACAGTGCAGGCTTTGAAGCAGTCGTAGTCACCAATACCGTACCTCAGGAGGATAAGATGAAGCACTGCTCCAAAATACAGGTGATCGACATCTCCATGATTCTTGCAGAAGCCATCAGAAGAATTCACAGTGGGAAATCTGTCTCCTACCTGTTCAGCCATGTCCCATTATAATTAGAATAATGTTGGGAGTTGTGTATTAAATAAAATAAGATAAAATATATCCTGACCATTAGTTTCCCTTGATGTTTGATGATAAGTTTGACGGAATACCCTGCTTGCTACAGCGTGGCTTTCTAAATCCCACATCATGTATATTAGATGTTTATTTTAGATTGGAGAAAGACTGATGGAGAATAATTGCTAGAATTTCCTATCTAGGTCATCTCATTCTGGCTTCTTTGATGAGTTTGTGAGCCTTGCAGCTTTAACTACAGGTCAGCTGCTGACTTCAGACTTTGAAGGTGTTGTGTGGAGTTCTTTGAAAGTAACTGGGGAAACTTGGTATACTTAATATGGGATGCTTCAGGGTTTACTTTATCCAGAATAGCTAACAATGCAGCCAACCAAGCCCACCACTGCCACCACCATATCTCCATACCACCAACCCCTCCCTATTCCCTGTGTTCCACGGAACCCCATCCCCAAGTATCATAAGTTCTCTAAGATCTGTGCTAAATTACATGAAGAGCCCTGTGCAACCCAAACCTTGAGCCACCTGCAAGGCCAGAGCAGCAGCTTTCAGATTGAATAGCCATTGGGGAGAATCATGAGAATATGCTACTTGAAAGGAAGAAAATAACTCTGTCACCATGTTTGGAAACTATGTATTTTTTTCAATTTATTTTTAATTGAAGGACAATTGGTTTACAGAATTTTGTTAGTTACTACCAAACATCAACATGAATCAGCCATAGGTAAGAGACTATGTATTTTTTGTTTTTTCACTATACCTGTTCTTTTTGATTTAGCTTTACTTCCAACCATCTTACATTTTCCTGGTCAAATGTCCTGTTGAATCCAAATTATCAATGTAGCAGTCTTCTGGAAAGCAAATCCACTTCATACTATATAGTCTCTAAAATTTGCATTATATAGTTTCTAAAATCTCTAAAGTTTTTGCTGTAGCTTAATATAAATCTGAGGTTATCGATATTTCTCCCAGAAATCTTGATTCCAGCTTGTGCTTCTTCCAGCTCAGCGTTTCTCATGTTGTACTCTGCATAAAAGTTAAATAAGTAGGGTGACAATATACAGCCTTGACGTACTCCTTTTGCTATTTGGAACCAGTCTGTTGTTCCATGTGCAGTTCTAACTGGTTGCTTCCTGACCTGCATATAGGTTTCTCAAGAGGCAGGTCAGGTGGTCTGGTATTCCCATCTCTTTCAAAATTTTCCACACTTTATTGTGATCCACACAGTCAAGGCTTTGGCATAGTCAATAATGCAGAAATAGATGTTTTTCTGGAACTCTCTTGCTTTTTCCATGATCCAGCAGATGTTGGCAATTTGATCTCTGATTCCTCTGCCTTTTCGAAAACCAGCTCGAACATCTGGAAGTTAACGGTTCACATATTGCTGAAGCCTGGCTTGGAGAATTTTGAGCATTACTTTACTAGCGTGTGAGATGAGTGCAATTGTGCGGTAGTTTGAGCCTTCTTTGGCATTGCCTTTCTTTGGGATTGGAATGAAAACTGACCTTTTCCAGTCCTGTGGCCACTGCTGAGTTTCCTAAATTTGCTGGCATATTGAGTGCAGCACTTTCACAGCATCATCTTTCAGGATTTGAAATAGCTCAACTTTATGACAGAAAGTGAGTGAGTGAAGTCGCTCAGTCGTGTCCAACTCTTTGCAACCCCGTGGACTGTAGCCCACCAGGCTCCTCCATCCATGGGATTCTCCAGGCAAGAATACTGGAGTGGGTTGCCATTTCCTTCTCCAGGGGCTCTTCCCAACCCAGGGATCGAACCCAGGTCTCCTGCATTGCAGGCAGACGCTTTAACCTCTGAGCCACCAGGGAAGCCCATGGCAGAAAGTGAAGAGGAACTAAAAAGCCTCTTGATGAAAGTGAAAGAGAAGAGTGAAAAAGTTGGCTTAAAGCTCAACATTCAGAAAACAAAGATCATGGTTCTGGTCCCATCGCTTCATGGAAAATAGATGGGGAAACAGTGGAAACAGTGTCAGACTTTATTTTTGGGGGCTCCAAAATCACTGCAGATGGTGACTGCAGCCATGAAATTAAAAGACGCTTACTCCTTGGAAAAAAGGTATGACCAACCTAGATAGTATATTAAAAAGCAGAGACATTACTTTGCAACAAAGGTCCGTCTAGTCAAGGCTATGGTTTTTCCAGTAGTCATGTATGGATGTGAGAGTTGGACTGTGAAGAAAGCTGAGCACCAAAGAATTGATGCTTTGAACTGTGGTGTTGGAGAAGACTCTTGAGAGTCCCTTGGACTGCAAGGAGACCAACCAGTCCATTCTAAGGGAGATCAGCCCTGGGAGTTCTTTGGAAGGAATGATGCTAAAGCTGAAACTCCAGTACTTTGGCCACCTCATGTGAAGAGTTGACTCATTGGAAAAGACTCTGATGCTGGGAGGGATTGGGGGCAGGAGGAAAAGGGGACGACAGAGTATGAGATAGCTGGATGACATCACCGACTCAATGGACATGGATTTGGGTGAACTCCGGGAGTTGTTGATGGACAGGGAGGCCTGGCGTGCTGCAATTCATGGGGTTGCAAAGAGTCAGACACAACTGAGCAACTGAACTGAACTGAATCTAAATCTACTACTGCCATGGAAGTAGATTTTAGGTACGTGTTGTGGTACCGTTTGATTAAGCATTTAATTTTAATCTTCCTTGCATTTGGTTGGCCTCTAAGATGACTTCAGATTTACATTTTTTAATTTATATTATTGTCCCTTATAGAGAAATCCAATAAAAAGTCTGCATGTATGTGAGAAAAATTAATATCTTATTTAGATACACCCTGAAATTTCTGGACTCCAAGAAAATTCAGACATGCCCTAAAAGTTTCTGAGAGGTAAAACATAAGATAGTTTTAAAGAAACAATATTCAGATTTCTGTCAGACTTCTCATTTGATCTCTCAGGTAATAAGCAAAATGGAATAATACTCTTGCAGCTCTAAAGGAATATTATGTTTAATAGTTTCTGAGCTTAGCCAAACTATTACCAAGTTTAGGGGCAAAATTAAGGGACTTTTATGTACTAAAGGACTCAGAAACTTTACCACCATAAAACGGTCCTGAAAGTATTACTTGAGGATACTGAAAGTAGAAACTATGTTCAACTAAGAGGAATATATGGAATAAAAGAGATGATAGTGAGCAGAGAAATAACTGAAACTGATAGAAACATAGTTTTGTGAAATTATGAATATCATTACAATTATTAAGGTAAAATTAGACCAAAGATTGAGTCACAATGTAAAGCAAATTTTTTAAAAATCTATAAACAAGATTCCAGGTAGTAGCCACAAATCATGAGGGGCTAGGATTAGTCTGCATATATTAACTGTCTTATTTAGTTTGGAAAGGCCATTAATGACATGAAAGATTGACATTATAGAAGAAAATAACTTTAAATAAAAGTTTTCTAAAATTTAAGAACAAGCAAGAGAAGACAAGGATGGGATAAATTACTTCCAAAATCCTAGACAGAAAAAAAATGGCATGTTGTTGTTCAGTCCATCTGTCCTGTCTGTCCAACTCCCGACCCCATGGACTAGCAGGCCAGGCTTCCCTGTCCTTCACCTTCTCCCAGAGCTTGCTCAGACTTATGTCCATTGAGTCCATGATGCTATCTAACCATCTTGTCCCTTGTTGTCCCCTTCTTCTCCTGACATAATGGCACAGTAAACAAAGTAAATACATCCAGCTGAATATAGGAAATAGATGAGGAAGAAAACAAAATAGAAAATACCAAATATTTGTTATCACTACTAAAGTCAATATGTTAAATTAAGAGATCAGTTATCAGAATGAGTAGCTAAAATATCTAATGACATGCTGTTTAGGGGAGACACATCAAAACAAAAAAATTGGATATAAAAGGATGATGAAAAACACACCAAGTAAATGCTTACCAAGAGAAACTAGGAGTGTTACTTCCAGTCAAAGTGAAAACAGAATATTTTTTTGATTATGAATCTTTATGAACCTAACAATTCAACATCAAAGTTTAAGGGAAAAAAATCAGTGAGAATATAAGGAGAAATGTATAACTTACAGAGTGAAATTTTAACAGAACTCTCACATAAATAATCAAGAAAAGATACTATAGGATTTAAATAACTCCATATCACATTGCTGCTGCTACTGCTAAATCACTTCAGTCGTGTCCGACTCTGTGCGACCCCATAGACGGCAGCCCACCAGTCTCCCCCGTCCCTGGGATTCTCCAGGCAAGAACACTGGAGTGGGTTGCTGTTTCCTTCTCCAAGGCATGAAAGTGAAAAGTGAAAGTGAAGTCACTCAGTCGTGTCCGACTCTTAGCGACCCCATGGACTGCAGCCTACCAGGCTCCTCCATCCATGGGATTTTCCAGGCAAGAGTACTGGAGTGGGGTGCCATCGCCTTCTCTGCCATATCACATTAACTATGCATAAAATTTAAACAAGTAATTCACATTTTCCTAGCTTAAATAAAAACATTTATAATATTAAAGATGCAATAAATCACAAAAAGTCTTCATAAATCTTTAAAAAAGAATTTATAAAGACCATATATAGTAAATGGATATACAATCATCCTGACTGTATTTTGAAAAATTAAATTCTCAGTAAAATAGTAATAGAATGAAGCTTGCTTGATTTGATAAAGAAAATCTACTAGAGACCTACTAAAGAAAGAAAGTGAAGTTGCTCAGTGGTGCCCAGCTCTTTGCGACCCCATGGATAGTATCCTGCACCAAGTTCCTCCATCCATGGGATTTTCAAGGCAAGAGTATTAGAATGGGTTGCCATTTCCTTCTCCAGGGAATCTTCCCAACCCAGGGATCAAACCCAGGTCTCTCACATTGTAGACGCTTTACCATCTGAGCCACCAGGGAAGTCCTACAAAGATATACTTAATGATGAAGTATTGAAAATGTTCCCATTAAAATCAGGCAACTTTCAAAGCCAATGAAATAAGGCAAAAAGAAAAGAGCAAGTAATACCATGGGGAAAAGAGGCAAATTCTCATCATTTGCAAATGTCATGATTGTCAACAAAAAAATCCAGCAGTGAAAAAATCTGTTCCTACAAGAGGTCAGTAAAGTGACTGTACATCAGATAAATAAAATAATAGCCTTTTCTAAATATCAACAAATCTTAATTGAAAAAAGTTTCTGCAACCTAGAGCTGAAAGTGAAAGTGAAGTCGGTCAGTCATGTCCGACTCTTTTCGACCCCATGGACTGTAGCCTACTAGGCTCCTTCATCCACAGGATTTTCCAGGCAAGAGTACCGGAGTGGGTTGTCATTTCCTTCTCTAGGGGATCTTCCCAACCCAGGGACGGAACCCAGGTCTCCCACATTCTAGGCAGACGCTTTACCATCTGAACCAGAAGGGACTAGAGCAGGGAAATTTTTTTTTTAGAGCAATAAAATATCCATAATAACCAGCAATAAATCCCCAAACTGTAGGGCTTATATGAAAAACAATTGCTAAAAGATACAAAAAATATCTGAATAAATGCATTATGATTCTAAATATGAAGAACAATACGAGTTACCTCAAATCTAGTCAGTATAAACCCAGTAAAAATCTGAAGATTTTTAAAGAAAACTTGTAAGCTTTTCTTAAAGTTAATCTAGAAAAATGAGATTTAAAATATTCAAGATATTTTTGAAAATGTTTTTATACTACAATATATTAAACATTGTAAAGCTACAGTAATAGGACTGATGTATTGACGCAGGAATGAACACATAAAGTAATACTACAGAATTTAGATTCCTGAAACAGATCTAGGTATACTTATGGGAATTTAGTACACTCATAGCCTATTTAGTGGAGGGATTGTGTTACTGGAAAAAAATAAGCATAACTGAATCAATTCTATAGGAGAATCATTATTACAAAGTCCCTCTGGAGATGATTTCCTGATATATTGATTTGGCAACCACCCTTGAAATCTACTCAGATTCTCTGAAATGGGGGATAAGATTGCTGCCATAGTTGTTTTTTTTGTTTTTGTTTTTTTCCCTAAGTATCTTCACACAAATGTTGATCAGTCAGATAATGGTGATGCTAATAATGGGCTTCTTAATGTCAATTGTCATTTATCAATTAGACTTCCTTTGCAGCTCAAATGGTAAAGAATTTCCCTGCAATGAGGGATCTAGCTCCTTGATGATCTTAACTTTCTGCTTTCTTGATTATATCCTGGAAAGCACCTCCAGCCTCTTTAAAACTTCCACTTCAAGTACCATCATAACATTATACCATGTTTATATGAAGAATAGCGAATATTACTTTTACACATGTAAGCAGTAATTTTGGAGAAACTGTTCTGAGAATATGAAATACTGGTGACTGGTGAAGTCACTCAGTCGTGTCCGACTCTTTGCAACCCCATGGACTGTAGCCTACCAGGTTCCACTGTCCATGGAATTTTCCAGGCAAGAGTACTGGAGTGGGTTGCCATTTATAGATGAATAGTAAATACCACATACTACAGAATATATTCACCCCATGGTTAGAAAAGTAGCAGGTTCCCTAGCTGAAAGTTACAGTGTGCTTGTGCTTATTGGCCAAAAGTTGTTTAATACACTCAATAATATCACATACCAGTTCATATATATGATAAAACTGTCCTATAATGTCATTGGATAAATAACACACCTATCAGTCTAGATAACTCACTACTAACTGGGATACCAGTTTTGTTTTGTTCTGTTTTGTCTTTAAATGATGCACAAAAGTAAAACCCAGAAGGAATGGTTATAAAAAACAAACTGTAAAGCCCTGGAAGAACATGTGGAATAACTTTTATACTCTTGTAAAAGAGAATTTATAGAAATTTATAAAAGATGGGATTGAGGCATGACTTCCAGGATTCTACAGACAGGAAATAATAGGCTGACAGAGTGACTCAGCTGCAGACATGCAGTACTCTTTGAGAAAAATAAAGAATGACCCTAAGGGCAGAGATGCCAAGAGTGGTGCAAAGGCCAGCAGTGTCATTGAGAGAGGGCTAGAGGCTGGCTGAGCCTTTGCTGTGAACCCAGAGACTGATGGAGCCACCATTGCAGGCTGGAGCTGTGGACCCAGCAAGTGGAGCATCAAGTCACAGAATTATTCCCAGACCTTAGTACCTAAAGAAATCTGCCCTATGGGATTTCACACCTGCTTGGGATGGGCAACCCCTTTATTCCTTCAGATTTCTTGCTTTGGGAATAGGAGTGTATATCCCATGCCTGCTTCACCGTTGTATTTTGGAAGCAGATAACTTGTTTTCTATGTTAACTGGTCCACAGATGGAGAAAGTTTTGCTCCCGGATGTTTCACTCATCTCTGATTCAGATGATTTAATCATGAGATTTGGGATTTTTGAACGGATGATATTTAGATGAGATTTGGAACTTAGAGTGGAGGTTGTAATGAGTTGAGACTTTGAGGGAATGTTGGGATGAGGTGAATGTGTTTTGTGTGGATAGGAATTTGGCAAGGGCTAGAGAGCAGACTGGAGAAGGCAATGGCACCCCACTCCAGTACTCTTGCCTGGAAAATACCATGGACGGAGGAGCCTGGTGGGCTGCAGTCCAAGGGGTCGCTAGGAGTCGGACACGACTGAGCGACTTCACTTTCACTTTTCACTTGCATGCATTGGAGAAGGAAATGGCAACCCACTCCAGTGTTCTTGTCTGGAGAATCCCAGGGACGGGGAGCCTGGTGGGCTGCTGTCTCTAGGGTCACACAGAGTCGGACATGACTGAAGCGACTTAGCAGCAGCGGCAGCAGAGAGCAGACTGTAGTGAGTTTAATAGAGGCCCCTCCCACAAAAGATACATCGGTGTCATAACCCCTGAAACCTTATTTGGATAAGGTGCCCTTATTTAGATCTTCGTAGATACAGGTTTCAGTTCAGTTCTGTTCAGTCACTCAGTCGTGTCCGACTCTTTGTGACCCCAACTACAGCACAACAGGCCTCCCTGTCCATCACCAACTCTTGGAGTTTACTCAAACTCATGTCCATTGAGTTGGTGATGCCATCCAACCAACTCATCCTCTGTGGTCCCCTTCTCCTCCTGCCTTCAATCTTTCCCAGCACGAGGGTTTTTTCAAAAGAGTCAGTTCTTTGCATTAGGTGGCCAAAGTATTGGAGTTTCAACTTCAACATCAGTCCTTCCAATGAACACCCAGGACTGATCTCCTTTAGGATGGACTGGTTGGATCTCCTTGCAGTCCAAGGGACTCTCAAGAGTCTTCTCCAACACCACAGTTCAAAAGCATCAATTGTCTGGTGTTTAGCTTTCTTTATAGTAACTGTCACATCTGTAATTAGGTTTAGGTTTCCAGATAAGATCATCCTGGGCTTAGGGTGGGCCTTAAAATCAATGACATGTGTCCTTAAAGGTGAAAAGCAGAGGGATATTTAAGAGAGAGACCCAGAAGAGAAAGTGACATGATGATGGAGGCAGACATTGGAGTGGTGCATCTACAAGCCAAGGATTGTCAAGGATTAGAGCAGCCCCCAGAAATGAGGAGAGATCTATCCAAATTCTCCCTCAGGACCTCCAGAAACATGCAAGTGTATTGATACCTTGATTTCAGAATTCTGTCCTACAGAACTATGAAAGAATTTCTGTCATTTCCAGTCATCCAGTTTGTGGGAATTTGTTACTGGAGCTGTAGGAAATTCATACAGATGATAAACCAGGAAACGGGGCACTACTGTAACCAGCACCTGAAAATGTGGAAGTGGCTTTGGAATTAAGTATGGAGAATAGGCTTGGAAGAATTTTATTTTAATGCACTTTTTATTTTGAAAAAGTTCAACAGAAGATAGATTTCAAACTTAGGTTGTGTTTAGATGGTCTGTACAAACTTCAAGGTGAAGACAGCATCATTTTCTATGACAGTCTGGATTTGCTGCAGGCATTCTTCTGTCTAAATGGAGCATTTTGCAGTGCAGCTTGGGGTGCAATCATTAGCTATTTTATGAGAAAATTGATTTTTGTGAATAACACAGTCCAGCTCAGCATCCATGAATTTAGAGAATATAACCTGGTGATCTATTGAATGCTTATCAAGCGAGGCAGAAAATTCTAATCTTGGTAAGCCACTAGATCTATGGCCCTTCAGTGCCCAAGAAGCGCTCCCTTCAAACATGATACAACTTTCAAAATACCATTCTTCAAACTTATGAGGTCTCCTATGCTAAAAAATACACTTAAATTATGATCTTACATCATCATTTTATACTAGAAAGGGACCTGGATTTTGCCTTAGAACTGCCTAGGATTTTTGGCTAGGTTCCTCAAAGACTTGGAAGAATTTTGAGGTGTGTGATAATAAGAGCTTAAATTACTTTGAAGAGACTATTGGTAGAGATAGAGACAAAAAAGGAGATTCCTGGGAAAGCTCAGAAAGAAGTGAAGAGGATGGTGTGACTCACAGGTCCAATCTACCATCTGAGCAGAAGGCAGGAGTAGTCATAGTTATGCAAAAAGGATTGGTAAGGTTCTCTGTTGTCTCATGGTGGGGACCCCATGACAGACACAAAATTAAAGCAGACAGAGACAGGATAAAATAAGTGCTGACATTAGGGGCTATTATTCAACCCACCACATTGCATATTTTCCCTTCTCTAATTATCTTTTCTGGATCCCCTATTAAAAGATATGTTCTTTTCTGGATAGATCTTCCCTATCTCCTAACTTCCTCATATTTTTCATCACTTATTCTTTGTCAGTGGGTTAATGGTTAATTCTTTAATTTCATCCTCTAGTTTAATTCAGTCAGTTCTGTTACTAATTAATTCTATGATTCATCCCATCTATTGATGAGATGAGATGAGATTTCCTTTCAACATCAACAATCATGCTTTTAACTTTCACATACGTTTTTTGTTTTTCACAGCAGCCTTTCTTTTTTGTGGTTGATATCATTGATATTATTTTTCATTTTATGGAATATAGTATCATAGTTCTACAATTATATTTAACCTTTAATTCTATTTCCCAATATTGGCAGTTTTATTGAGGATGTACAGTAATAGAGAAAAAGAAGGATAGCATGTAGCTTTTCCTTTGTGGTGCATCTTTTGACTTCTGGCTTCAAAGATTTCCTAGCTATTGGGGTGACCATAACTTACTTTGGATATTGCACTTTTCAAGCCTAAAAGCCCTCTGTGAAATTATTCCTCCTTGCTTCTAAGAACCAGACTCTCAAATTGTCTCTCGTGGCATAATGCTGAAGTCCACTGTTATAACAGCTGGAGACAGTCACTACCATCTCACTGTTCTTTATTTTTTATATATAATTTTATTTCTTTATTTAATATTTGCTCTGAATCTTCATTGCTTTGCACAGGCTTTCTCTTTCTCTCGTGGGTGCTACTCTTCGTTGCAGTACTGAGTCTCCTCGTTGCGCTGGCTTCTCCTGTTGCGGAGCACAGGCTCTAGGGTGAGAGGGCTTCAGTAGCGGGAGCACACAGGGCTCAGTAGTTGTGGCCCGTGCACTTAGTTGCTCTTCGGAATGTGGAATATTCCTGGACCAGGGCTAGAACCCATGTCCTCTGCATTGGCAGGTGGATTCCTATCCACTGTCACACCAGAGAAGTTCTCCACAGCTCTTTATTGTGTGTGTGTTAGTTGCTCAGTTGTGTCAGACTCTTTGCAACCCCATGGACTGTAGCTCGCCAGGTTCCTCTGTCCTTGGAATTCTCCAGGCAAGAATACTGGAGTGGATGCCATTCCCTTCTCCAGGAGATCTTCCCAACCCAGGGATCGAACCTGGGTCTCCTGCACTGCAGGCAGATTCTTTCCTGTCTGAGCCACAAGGGAAGCCTTTTAATATATTAATTTAATTCAATATATTGCTCATAGACCCTTCTATTTCTCAGTGTTGGATAATCATTTGAGAATTAATCTAGAAATTTGCTACACAACTTCCTTTTGGAGGATTATTTTATCTTTATGAACTTTAATTCTTTAGTTCCATTAGGATTTGTTGGCAGCTGGTTTCCATATACTTTGTATCAACTGGAAATTGTTTACTTTTCTTGTCTTTTTATGGCTTCCCTCAAGGCTAAGTATTTATTTATTTATTTTTATTGCCCTTTCTACTTCTCTTTGATCTTTCTAAAAACTATAAGATGTATGACTATTTTCTTATCAAAGTTGTCTTCTTCACTTCACTTTTTATAACACTTTAGTACAGAGACTTTCCCACCAACTCTTGGTCTTCTCAAACTTCTTCCCTATCATCCCAGTGATAAAACTCATTTTAGCTTCTGTGTGCCAATGTGAAGTGTGGAGGCCTTGTCATAGACTAGTATCTAAGGTAAACACTTGCTTACCGTAATATGGTCCTCCACATTCCCTATGTACTTCTGCCAGACTTATTCCTATAATGGTACTTTTGTTACTTTAAACCCATGATCAAATTTTTCGTTTTTTTCATTATTTACCAAAAAAATCCGCCCTTTATTTTCATATTTAGCCACCAAAATCTGGCCCACTGCTCTCACTATAAGCCCTCCACTTGGGACTTCCCTGGTGATCCAGTAGTTGAGAATCTTCCCTGCAATGCACGGATGTGGGTTTGATCCCTGGTCAGGAAGCCAAGATCCCACATGCTGAGCGCCAGCTAAGCCCATGTGCAGGGACAAAAAATCCCACAGGTCCCACGTGCTGCAGCTAAGACTTGATGCAGCCCAATAAACAAATGAATGTAAAAAATAAACTCTCCACCCTATTCTTACTAGTCTATTCATAGACCCAGAAAATATATGCAAATCTCTGCCATAATTCCTCTGTACCATCACCTAACTCCAATAGCCTCTCTGTTATTCTCCACTTGACTAAATCTTACTTTCCTTTTTTTTTTACAAACATCTCAATATCTGATCTCCTTCTGTCTCCCATAAACTCTTACTATTTTCATTATTCTCTACAGTGTTGCCTTCTCTTGTGAGATTAATTTGGGTAGTCATTAAGAGTTGAGAATATTTCATATATTTTTTGTACCTTCAAGATGCTTCATATAATGTTTAATACTAAGCAATCAGGTATTGTGGTTTGGTTGATTTTTTTTTTAAGATACAAACAGTACGTGCTACTGCTACTGCTAAGTCACTTCAGCCGTGTCCGACTCTGTGTGACCCCAGAGACAGCAGCCCACCAGGCTGCCCCGTCCCTGAGATTCTCCAGGCAAGAACACTGGAGTGGGTTGCCATTTCCTTCTCCAAGGCATGAAAGTGAAAAGTGAAAGTGAAGACGCTCAGTTGTGTCCGACTCTTAGCGACCCCATGGACTGCAGCCTACCAGGCTCCTGCATCCATGGGATTTTCCAGGCAAGAGTACTGGAGTGGGGTGCCATTGTCTTCTCCAAAACAGTACCTGCCGCTGCTGCTGCATCACTTTAGTCGTGTCCGACTTTGTGCGACCCCAGAGACGGCAGCCCACCAGGCTTCCCATCCCTGGGATTCTCCAGGCAAGAACACTGGAGTGGGTTGCCATTTCCTTCTCCAACGCATGAAAGTGAAAAATGACAGTGAAGTCACTCAGTCCTGTCCGACTCTAGTGACCCCATGGACTGCAGCCTACCAGGCTCCTCCGTCCATGGTAATGATGGGTAAACCTACAAATATATAAGTAAGTGTCTTAAATGACAACCTAAAGATTTTTATTTATTTAAAAAGCAATAGAGAACTATGGTGGCTTTTTAGGTATGTTTTCAGTATATGATTGTTGTACTGAAAATAGTACATTAGGAGGAGAATGTCCTTGCATTGTGCAAAGTGGACTGGACGAGAAAGCCTATGCAACTGGGAGAACAAATGTGTCCAGGTGGGTTCCATTTTTAAAAATTAGGCCAACATAATATTTTTTGATTTGCAGTAACAAAGAAGCCCTCACTTTCTTAATCCCTAATGCACACATGAGTTGTTTACTGGAATTCAGTCTGAGTATAAATTTCTAAATGTAACACTGACAGTATCTCTTATCAGATGACATGATTAATGATGTTTTCTTCAGAGTGGCTTCAGTTAGTGTTTATTAAGATGCTTCCCAATTCCTAATGCTATTTCAAAGATACAGTCAGATGATTATACTTATGAGCACCCTGAAGAATCAGAAAAGATAAGGCAGTGATTGAATGGTTTTAAATAATACATTTTACCCAGATTTAATTATTATGCAACTAGTGACTCTCTTCTCTGTTTTCTTACTTGTCATTGTTTCCTTGTTCTCTAGGAAAGCCATTATTTTCTTTACCCTGATTTCAATGCAGATGATATGCAATGACTGGTATAACTCATTGCTTAGAGCAAGGAAAGAGCCAGGAGCCTCCCTTTTACAAAATGAAAATGTTTGGTTGTCAGATAGGCAATGAATCTGCTTCACACATTTAAAATCGTGCTTTTCTTCCTCCTCTTTGCTTACCATTTTGGTTTTTCACTTAACAGCCCTACCACTTGAAAGAGAATTAAGGACACCAGCCCTGTGAGGGTCTCCAGGAATGATATACCATGCAAGGGAACAGCAAAGGCAAAGACTTTGAGGTGAGAACACGTACATGTTAGAACAGAAAGCAGACCAGTCTGGCTGGAGTAGAATGAACAAGAGGAAAACCTCTGCCGAATGAGGTTAAAAGTTAGTAAGTTGAACAAAGCAAGCTGGATAAAGGAAGCTATCACATGCTCTGCATTTCTCTAATCACTAGTCACCATCAAATTGATTTATGGTTTGCCCCTGGCCTATAAATGCTCAAGTCTCTACTGGGAAGATTATGTCTTAAGTTATTACGGCTTAATAAGTTAATGTTTGCCTTCACAGGGACTTTCTGAATGCAAAAGCAATTCAAATATTCCCAAACTTGCCAGATCATAAAATTCCTGACTTCCCACTCTTAACCTCCTGAATCTCCAGAGAGGAGGCTTGGCAAACAGTATTTTTAAACAATTAATCCAGATGATTCTTATAATCAGGCAAACTTAGGAAACACAACTCCCCAAAGTGAGATAAATATAACTTTGAATGTCAAAGGCAATTTTGAGCAGTAGTATCCCAAATTACATACTGCTTTACTAATATCTGTGGCAGTTCTAGCCAACTCAAGGTACATGAGTTGCCATTTTCCTCTCCCATGACCATGGTCCTCATCTCTGATGAATCCCAAGGTACTTCCTTGACTCTAGAGATAACTTCAGATTTCTTCTCCACGCAGGAATTCAAAGCCACTACCAAGGGATAAGATCTGACATAGGAAATGAAACTTACATGACATCCCTCTTTTAGGGTTATCTCTAGACCAAGCAGATGTCTCAGGTGATTTTTATTTTGAGCAATATTGAATTAATACATAAAAAATGTATTTGTGTTTGGGAATTGATCTGTAAGGATAATTTTGGTTTTTGGACTCAGAAATATATTGATACAGACTTTACTGCTTCAGAATCTGAAAAAAAATGGATTTTGAAATTTCTTTTATAAAAGTTTATATATAGAGACATATTTCTGGAGCAAGGGGCAATGAAAATAAAAATTAGCTCTAGAATTAGATAAACCTTAATTTCCATTCTTGTGTATACTGCTTACCAACTATATTACCACTCAGTTAATACATGTCTTTGAATCTCTGATTCCTCATCTCCATAATGGAGACAAAATTTCTTACACAATCGCTGTGATTCAAGATGAACATGTGTGAAACAGCTAGAACAGTTTTGGTCACATGGTGTGTACATGAAATAAAGCCTAGATTTCCTCCTTCCCTTTGCTTGAAACAGAAATCTCCTTCTATTAATAGACTTGCTTAGGAGACTGTTTCCTGTGTTCCTCTATTTGGTAACAGAATTTGGATAGTATAATGTGGAAATCTTAAGAAATACTCTAAAATGTTATTTATTCAAAGTTTGATAACTTACACATATTCAAACAAGCAAAATCCTCAGTTAACCTTTTTAGTGTATAGGTATATGCCCTAGACTTGTAAGAAAACCATGGAATCATACTCCCTTAGAATTAAATAGTACCCTCAACATCATTAGTAGAATATACTGAATTCCTACAAGCAAATGATAAAAAAGATAAGCTCAAATTGGGGCCTCATTTACAAAAATATGGGTCCTGGAGTTAATAAATTGTCCAAAACTATGCTTTCTGCTTCATCAGGAAAGAATAATGGCTGAGTTCTATGCAATCTCCAATTTTTAAAGTAATATTACATTGTATGTGCTCTACTACCATGAAGAATCAGAAAAGTTCAATGAATCTAGGAAAAATAAATATAAGAATAAATATAAAAATAAATATAAATATAAAAAATATAAGAGGAATATAAAAAATAAATGTAAGAAGTCCAGAAAAATTTTCCTAAATGAATCAGAAGAATACAATCTCTGGAAATAATAGTAGTTCAACATTTTACTGAAGTTGAATGCAAATACCTCTCAAATTTTTCCAACTTCTCTGCTTCCTCTGCCCCTCAAGTATGTATACTTCTTCAAAATATGGATCATTTGGTTCAAATTTCAGAAAGTTAAATGATTGGCTCTTACTACCTGCCTTTCCTATTTGTTTTGTATATTTCATTAGTCCTGGCTAATGAATTTCTCTGATTATTAGAAATTCAGTGAATTTCCTAGGAAGTTTGAAAGGATTCTGTAAGAAACAACCATTGTATCCCTTATAGTGCTTAAGACAGTAATAGTAAGCATGAAATAAACTGGAAAAAAAAATGTTCATTTGGTATAAAAAGTGCCCTTTGGCAAATCTGTTTCCACTGAAAACACACTGGTCACTCAGTTGTGATCCAGTTGTGCACGATCCAGTGATTCAGTCATGTGATCTTTTCCTCTGTCGAAGCCATCTGAGTGTCAGAGAGAACACAAGGTGGCTGTGCCTCAGAAAAGAAGAAACAGTTGTCATAACTGTGGAAACCTCTCCGGAAAGGAATGGATATAAAGATTCTTCTTCTATGAATCAGTGAAGAGTTTAATCCAAAAAGACATGGTACAAGAGCCATGCCTGGAGACGCTGACCTGGATTATAAACAGTGGGATGCTGGTAAAGGTTTAACAACCAGCTTTCTGGAAAACTTAGGTCCTAACTGGCACTGTTTGCATATTTTCATGAAATAAGTACTCCTGCCAAATTCAAGCTACCAACATGTCCTCACTGAACTTGAAATTGGGAAGCATGTGCACAACAGGTCCAGTGGGCAGGAAGGGGCCAGTCCAGGACACTCTTACATACGAGTTTAGGACGGTTACTGTGAGAGCTTTCCAAAATCAACATGAGGCTTGTAAATTCTCTCATATTATTCAGTCTCCTGAGGTGGCAGGGAGTGAACCCCTTATTGAAAAGGGCCTAATTGCTTTTATTAAAATAAGACCAGTGAAAGAATGTTCTGAAAAGACCAAGTCCTAATCTTCAAGTTATCTTTGGAGGCAGATAACCCAATGTTGCAGAATATATGGAAATGCTTCCCATCCATTTTTCTGTTCTTAAAATAATCTGTCCTATAACAAATAATATTATTTCATATAGCAATCTTGAGCAGACTTTGGAAGTTTCCTGTGAGTTCACTTGGTCCTAACTATTGTCTTAAGTGAAGGCTTAAAAAAAAATCAATGGCTTGGTCCCTGCTTCAGTATTATAAAATGTCTTTTTCTTTTGATAGAGGCCCTAGAAGATTCTTACGAGAAGAATTTGGGTTTTTGTTTTTGTTTTTTTCCTCAATAGCAATCTGTGTTAATCAGTTTAGGCTGTTATAACAACATACTATAGACTGGGTGCTTAAACAAATGTTTTTCACAGTCCTGGAGGCTAAAGAGTCTGAGATCAAAGTGCTGGCCAGCATGATGTCTGATGAGCGCATCCTTCTTAGCTTGCAGCCTTCTTACCGCATCCTCACAACATGGAGAGAGAGTTTGTATCTCCCCCTCTTTTTATCAGGTTGTTAATCCCATCATGCAGGTCCCACCCTCACATCCTAATCTCAGCCTAATTACCTCCCAAAGGCCCCACCTTCCACCACCACTGGGGATTAGGGCTTGGGATTAGTACTTCAACATATGAGTTTGGGGGAGATGCAAACATTCGCTCTACAGTAGTTACTTTCATTTAACAATGGAAACAGAGGATGAAGGGCTGTGGCCAGAGCCGAGGGCAGGAGGAAGCGGAGGACAGGTAAACTAGAGCAGAAAGCCTGATGCAGAGTTCAGCTTAACTAAAACAAGCGAACAAAAATGTTTTCTTCCACTTGGACCAACTGTGACTATAGGTTGGACTATAGGTAGGCCCCATAGTAGTTGTAGAAAAGTATAGGAAAGAAGGGCTTCCTTGGTAGCTCAGCTGGTAAAGAATGCACCTGCAATGCAGGAGATCTGGGTTCAATCTCTGGGTTGAGAAGATCCCCTGGAGAAGGGCATGGCAACCCACTCCAGTATTCTTGCTGGAGAATCCGCATGGACAGAGGAGCCTGGCAAGCTATAGTCCATGGGGTCACAAAGAGTCAGACACAACTGAGCAACTAAGCACTACACAGGTAAGAAACCGTTTGGAATTAGTTGACCGAAAAGTAAGCAACCTTATCTAGCTAAAAGGTTACAAAAATAAATTGGTATTAGAGTGATCTGTACAAAATAAGTTTGGACAACTTTGATTTATTTAAATGAATAAAAACAAAATGTTAATTTATGGACATAATTCGGGAGGCTAATTAGTCATGCAGTACAGCATTGCCCTTCGACAGTTTATTTCCATCAGCAGAATTAATCACAGCAGAGCAGATGTAGTAGGGACAATCCAAGGTTAAAACAAAATGATACAAAATAATGAACTAGAGTACCAAATGATAACCTGGAGAAAGTAATGATTTATTATTCTGCCAGAGCCTTCTGTGGATTGTGCGACCACTTTATGCAAGCCTGTCTCCCTTTTAACCAGATATCTCTGATTCTAGTGATCTTTTACTTTGCATTAATTTTATCTGCCTTTGAAGGTAATGCAGCTGTGATAAGAGCCAATTAGATTTGCACCATCGAGAAGAACAATGAAATGTGACTTAAGAAAACAAAGATAAAATTAACTGTCTAAATGAGACTACCCGGCAATCTCATCTTTACTATTTTCTTATAGGGTTAGAGCACCATACGTTCAGCATCATAAACTGAAGGACAAGTATAAGGATATTTGAGTTGGTTCAAAGACATGCTGTACTGAACACAATTCTCTCAGAGTTACATTAACCAGTAATTTAATGCTAACTTTCCACAGGACTTAATATCTGTATCTACATCTAAGGATTACATTACAGACAAACACAGGCATCAGGGTAGCACTATGGGGAACCAAATCCCTTTTAAAAGCTCTGTTTGGAATCTTGATTATGAAACAAAATGAGCAAGAGAGTCTTCAGTTGAACATCATCTAGCTTCATTATACCATCATTATTGTTGTCCTGTTGCTTCAGTATACCCAGGAATATTTCAAAGTTTCAGTTGCTGAGCTGTTGTGAAAACAAAGCACTTTTTGGAGGTAAACTTTTACATCTCTAGTGTTTAGTCACTTATGCTTCTGGTAAGAGATGGATGCAAATAATGGCTGAATAATGCAAACCTGTTATATTTTTCAGATCTCATTTATTTATCACATAAAACAATCAATTTCAGTTTCAATAAGTTTTTTTTCGAGGATTTAGAAAAACTGTCAATGAAGGATTGTATTTCTTAAGCCAAGAAACTGGCACACATAGATCATGGAACAGACCAGAGAGCCCAGAACTCACACTCATATGGCCAATTAATCTATGACAAAGGAGGCGAAAATATACAATGGAGAAAGGACAGTCTTTTCAATAAACAGTGCTAGGAAAACTGGACAGTCACATGCAACAGAATTAAACTAGACTACTTCTTTCATCATACACACAAATTAACCCAAAATTGGTAAAAGACTTAAAAGTGAAAGGAAACCATAAAACTCTTAGAAGAAAATGTAGGTGATAAGCTCCTTAATATCAGTCTTGGCAGTGTTTTATTGAATCTGGCTCTGAAAGCAAAGACAACAAAAACAAAAATAAACATGTGGGACTCCATCAAAATGCAAGCTTCTGCACAGCAAAAGAAATCATCAATGAAATTAAAAGGCAACCTACAGAATGAAAGAAAAATTTGCAAATCATACATTTGATAAGGGGTTAATATCCAAAATATATAAAGAACTCATGACTTCAATATAATAATTTTTATTAAAAAATGCACAGAAAATTTGAGTAGGCATTTTTCCAGAGACAGCATACAGATATCCACTAGGCATATGAAAAAATGCTCAACATCACTAACCTTCAGGAAAATGCAAATCAAAACCACAGTGAGATGTCACCTCACGCCTATTAGAGTGTGTGTGTGTGTGTGTGTGTGCACTTAGTTGCTCAGTCATGTCCAATACTTTGCAACCCCACGGACTGTAGCCTGCCAGGATCCTCTGTCCATAAGATTATCCAGGCAAGAACACTGGAGTGGGTAGCAACTTCCTTCTCCAGGGGATCTTCCTGACCAAGGGATCGAACCTAGGTGTCCTGCATTGCAGGCAGATTCTTTACTGTTGGAGCCACTAGGGAAGCCACTGTTAGAGTGGCTATTAGTAAAAAGACAAGAACTAAGAAGTGTTGACAAGGATGTAGAGAACAGAGAACCCTTGTGCATTATTGGTGGAAATGTAAATTGGAGCATCCACTAAGGAAAACAGTATGAAAGGTCTTCAAAAACTTAGAAGTGGAACTACCATATGATCCAGCAATCTCACTCTGAGGATTTATCCAAAGAAAATGAAAACACTAATTCAAAAAAAAGTGTGTACCCCTGTGTTCATTGCAGCATTATTTACAACAACTATGATATCAATAACCTCAGATATGCAGATGACACCACCCTTATGTCAGAAAGTGAAGAGGAACTAAAAAGCCTCTTGATGAAAGTGAGAGGAGAGTGAAAAAGTTGACTTAAAGCTCAACATTCAGAAAACTAAGATCATGGCATCTGGTCCCATCACTTCATGGGAAATAGATGGAGAAAAAATGGAAACAGCATCAGACTTTATTTTTGGGGGCCCCAAAATCACTGCAGATGGTGACTTCAGCCATGAAATTAAAAGACGCTTACTCCTTGAAAGGAAAGTTATGACCAACCCAGATAGCATATTCAAAAGCAGAGACATTACTTTGCCAACAAAGGTCCATCTAGTCAAGGCTATGGTTTTTCCTGTGGTCATGTATGGATGTGAGAGTTGGACTGTGAAGAAAACTGAGTGCCGAAGAACTGATGCTTTTGAACTGTGGTGTTGGAGAAGATTCTTGAGAGTCCCTTGGACTTCAAGGAGGTCCAACCATCCTAAAGGAGATCAGTCCTGAGTGTTCATTGGAAGGACTGATGCTAAAGCTGAAACTCCAGTACTTTGGCCACCTTGTGTGAAGAGCTGACTCATTGGAAAAGACTCTGATGCTGGGAGGGATTGGGGGCAGGAAGAGAAGAGGACGACAGAGGATGAGATAGCTGGATGGCATCACCGACTCGATGGACATGAGTCTGAGTGAACTCCGGGAGTTGGTGATGGACAGGGACGCCATGGGGTCGCAAAGACTCAGACACGACTAAGCGACTGAACTGAACTGAACTGAACTGAAGATATGGAAACAACCTAAGTGTCCATCAGTGGATAAAGAAAATGGTGTATACACACACACACAAATACACACACACACACATACACAATGAAATACTATTCAGCCTTTAAAAAGAATGATTTTTTTCCATTTCCAAAAATGTGAATAGACCTTGAGGGCATTATGTTAAGTGAAATTAGTCAGAAAGATAAATACTGTATAACATCATATGATACCATATTTTTATGTGAAATATAAAAAAAGAAAACTAATAAAGTAAACCAAAACCTAAGCTAATAGATACAGAGAACAGATTTGTGGTAGCCAGAGGTGGGCAAAACAGGTGAAGGGAATCAGTACAAAAGGTACAAACTTCAAGTTACAAATAAATGTCATAAGGATGTAACATACAGCATGGTGCACACGTGTGTGCTAAGTCACTTCAGTCATGTCCAACTCTTTGCGACCCTGTGGATGCACCAGGCTCCTCTGTCCATGGGATTCTCTAGGCAAGAACACTGGAGTGGGTTATCATGCCCTCCTCCAGGGAGTCTTCCCCACCCAGGGATTGAACCTGCATCTCTTGACTCCTGCATTTTCAGGCAAGCTCTTTACCACTAGTACCACCTGGGAAGCCTGTACAGCATGGTAACTGTATTTAATAATATTATATTGCATATTTGAAACCTGTTGAGAGAGTGAATCTAAAAAACCTTCATCACAAGAAAAAGAAAAAGAAAAAAATTGAAACTATTCAGGTGGTAGTGGTAACTAAACATTGTGATGATCATTTCACAAGATGTACAAATGTCAAATCATTGTGTTGTGTACCTGAAACCTAATCTAATGTTATATGTCAATTATACCAACACATTAAAAAAGAAACTAGTACTAAAAATAGAAAAAAATTTTTAATTGAATTATTTAACCTTACAGAAATCTATATGGCAAAGCAACAATGAAAGCAAATAACAATCTTGAATATATGCACAATATATATGACGAATGATCTATAGCTTTACTGTGTAAAGAGAAATAAATGAATCAGAGAAATGATCATCTCAGAAAAAAATGAACATAAACAAGTGTGAATAATTCACAGAAGGAAAACAAGGGCAAAATAAATTGAGAATGGGATGGAATTTAAGCTTCCTAGTAATGCAAGAAAGAAAACTAAAATAAAACATATAGTTGTTTTTTTTTTTTTTACTTCCAAATAGAAAAAACTAACAATTAAATACTCAATACTATATGGGCTTCCCTTATAGTTCAGTCCGTAAAGATTCTGCCTGCAATGCAGGAGACCCGGGTTCGATTCCTGGGTCAGTAAGATCCTCTGGAGAAGAAAATGGCCACCCACTACAGTAGTTTCACCTGGAGAATCCCATGGATAGAGGAACCTGGCAGGCTACAATCCATGGGATTGCAAGAGTCAGACACGACTTAGCAACTAAATCACCACCACAATATTATTTGGGCTTAGCATGAGTGTGTGCATGCTCAGTCGCTCAGTCCTGTCTGATCCTTTGTGACCGCATGGACTGGAGCCCACCAGGCTCCTCTATGGAATTTTCCAGGTAAGAATACTGGAGTGGGTTGTCATTTCCTCCTCCAGGGGATCTTCCTGACCCAGGGATTGAACCTGCATCTCCTGCATCTCCTGCATTGGCAGGCAGATTATCACTGAGCCACCTGGCTTAGGCAAATATATTAATGCATATGTTGTTTGCAAAAGTATAAATTTGTGGATTTTTTGAGGTCTGTTTTGAATTGTTTATGCTTTTTGATTCAATAACTCCAGTAGTTAAGAATGTGTCCTAGGAAAGTAATCACACATGTGCTCAGAAATTTTGCTAAGAGGATATTCTTGTTAGTGTTGCTTAAGGTAGTGAAGACTTAATGACAACCTTAAAATATATCTACTGAGAAAAAGTTTATTAAATAAGTTAAAGTGCATGCACTCAAGGACACTGTGGATGCATTAAAGCCATGGTTCATGAACTAGTCTGCAATTTAGAATCATCTGAAGATATTTTTAAAATTCCAAAGCCTGGGTCACTTTTCAAAAATCATTATTTCTGAGAGTGAGACTGAGGTATTATTTTTTAAGCTCCCAGTTGCAGTGAACAATGTTGTTTGCAAACTATTATATTAAGGTGATATCACAAAAATGTATTATCATGAAGGACTGTTTACAGTATATTGCTTTGTCAAAAAGACAAGAAGCAAAATAGTTTACTGAGGACATAGCGGTGTTCTTTAGAGTACTAACTGGTGTTCTGTGTGCAAGGTGAATCATTACTGAAGGGGCAGTCTCAAGTCTTTGATGACACCATCCACCTTTACCAAATCAAACTGGGCAGCCAGTCTGTGAGCTGGTCATAAGCTCAGGGTATCTTGGCATCAAAATCTCTGACCAACTTTACATCCATCCACATCGAGTAAAATTGACATACACACACTGCTGCTGCTGCTGCTAAGTCGCTTCAGTCATGTCCAACTCTGTGCGACCCCACAGACGGCAGCCCACCAGGCTGCCCCGTCCCTGGGATTCTCCAGGCAAGAACACTGGAGTGGGTTGCCATTTCCTTCTCCAATGCTTGCAAGTGAAAAGTGAAAGTGAAGTCACTCAGTCATGTCCGACTCTTAGCGACCCCATGGACTGCAGCCCACCAGGCTCCTCAGTCCATGGGATTTTCCAGGCAAGAGTACTGGAGTGGGGTGCCATTGCCTTCTCCGCATACACACACTACCACATGTAAAATAGATAGCTATCAGGAAGCTTCTATATTGCACAGGGAGCTCAGCTCAGTGCTCTGTGATGACCTAGAGCGGTGGGATAGGGTGGGAAGGAGATTCAAGAGGGAAGGGATATGTGTATACATATAGCTGATTCACTTTGTTGTACAGCAGAAATTAGCACAACATTGTAAAGCAATTATACTCCAATTAAAAAAAAACATCTCTAACCAAATGGAGTAAGCTGTGTCAATCAGAATCTTGCTCTGAGGAAACTGCGACTGTGAATTTTGAAGGAATCAGGCAGTGAGACTGAAGCTGAAAGGATACAAAGAAAAGTCTTAAGGCAGAGAAGGGGCCAGAAAAAAAGTGATGTAATAAACAAGTAGACAGCATTAGTTAGCGAAAGCTGTGAAGTAGTGAGAGACTAATGGGTGAGCAAGAGCCTGGTGGGAGAGAGAAGTTTGAAAAGACATGCAAAATAGAGAACCACCAAAAGAGTATCTGAAGTGTGGTATTAATGCAGATCCACAAACATTTGTTTGGAGTGTCGGAATGTCCTCTTTCTGAGTAGCCATCTTAAAAACAATGGTGTTTTAATATTAATCACTTGTCAGTATATTTAGGCAGATGTTTTAGCATTAAAGACCTAGCACACCAGTGATATTCAACCCAAGGGTTAGTATCTTTGAGGATATTTGAAGACACTCTGTGTGGAACCTAAGTATTGACAGTATATGTTAAGAAAATCAATTTTCAGATTTTTGTTTTTTAAAATGAATTTTTTCTTGAATGTGCCTATGGTCAAAATACCATGTCTATCTTCCTTCCTTAGCTTCACTTTCCCTAATGCTTTTGTCTACTTTACTAAAAAAACAAACAAACAAAAAAAACAAACAAAAAACGCATCTCTCACCTGTTCTGAATTTACAAACTGCATTGTATAAAGATTCAGTTCAGTTCAGTTCAGTTGCTCAGCCGTGTCTGACTCTTTGTGACACCATGGACTGCAGCACGCCAGGCCTCCCTGTCCATCACAAACTCCCAGAGTTCACTCAAACTTATATCCATGGAGTCGGTGATGCCATCCAACCATCTCATCCTCTGTTGTCCCCTTCTTCTCCCGCCCTCAATCCCTCCCAGCATCAGGGTCTTTTCCAATGAGTCAGTTCTTCACATCAGGTGGCCAAAGTATTGTATAAAGTATATAAACTATTGCATAAAGATTATGAGGTGCCAAACAACAGTTCAAAATTTTGGCGTCTGGAAGCCTCTTTTAATCAAGACACTGTTTGGGTCTCTGCTATATTTTTTAAAAAATGATTTCAAGAAGGAGGTAGTGAAATATAATACATATATATAATACATGTTGTATTTTTTTTTCACTTATGACCATCTCAAGTTTTGGTTAAAAAAAAAAAAAGTGGTGGAGGTAGCTTAATGGGTTTCAGAGTCCTTTTAACATATACTCAGACTCATATGACATATATTTTCAGTAACATTTGCTAAAATATCATAGATATTGTAAATTTGTATTTGTCTTTTCTTTGGGTGCGTCTCCTGTTCACCATCACATGTCAACTACTTTTCTATGTATTTTTCCATTCCTGCCACATACTTATTCAAATTTAGGCTAACTTAGAGGAAATGTGGGAGAAGGCAATGGCACCCCACTCCAGTACTCTTGCCTGGAAAATCCCATGGACGGAGGAGCCTGGTAGGCTGCAGTCCATGAGGTAGCTAAGAGTTGGACAAGACTAAGCGACTTCACTTTGACTTTTCACTTTCATACATTGGAGAAGGAAATGGCAACCCACTCCAGTGTTCTTGCCTGGAGAATCCCAGGGACGGGGCAGCCTGGTGGGCTGCCATCTATGGGGCCGCACAGAGTTGGACACAACTGAAGCGACTTAGCAGCAGCAGCAGCAGAGGAAATGTGCTATGAATTCTTTCATAATCACTTAGAAACAACACTAAAAAAAATTTGTAAGCCATATACTTGTAAGTGGGCTTCCCTGGTGGCTCAGGCGGTAAAGAATCCACCTGCAATGCAGGAGACCTGGGTTCGATCCCTGGGTTGGGAAAATCCCCTGGAGGAGGACATGGCAACACACTCCAGTATTCTTGCCTGGAGAATCCCCATGGACAGAGGAGCCTGGTGGGCTGCAGTCCATGAGGTCGCAAAGAGTTGGACACAATTGAGCAACTAAACACAGTACAGCACATACTTATAAGTGAATGTTGAATTTCCAAAATTTGTCTCATTTTAGGAATAGGGCATACTCATCTGTGGATATGACCTTTATTGAAGAAAAATTATCCATTTTATTAAGAAATATATTTCCAACAAAACTTTAATATTTAACAATAAATTATAAAAATGCAATGCATTTATCTATCATTGATCATTTAATATTAAATATAATTATAACACAATACAAAATAATTTTCAAAAATGGTAGTATATGTAAAAATGTCATTTTATACATATATTTTGCTTCAGAGAGGTATAAAATGTAATTAATAAATCTTTTTGAAATATAAATACTTCAAAAATAAAAATAGATTCTATTAGGACAAGAAAAATCTGTGGGGGTAAATGTAATGGAAACATGAGTATAAGAAGGAAAAGGGATAATGTATACTGTCTGACAAAAACATCTTGATATATTTTTCAAATGTACGACTGTGAGCGCCAAATCACTACGACATTAGATTCCATTAGCTATACTTAAGAGCTCTGTAACAGTTTTAAGTTAAAATGTTAATATTTTAATATTACAGACATGGCACATTTGTTAGCTATTAAACCCATGATTTAAAATGTAAATATTTACTTAAAATGAGCAATTGGGTATCTGAATTTTTCAAAACAGTTTTAGGGAATAATAAAAATGATTGAAGATTCATATACGGGACGCTTTCTATTTAGTCTATAATATTTTCTTAACCATCATAATTGAGTTTTTTGAAGACATGGAAAAGCATTCGAAATATATTGCTTATTAAGTGACTGTCATAATGTGATATGTTGCAATTTTTAAAATCTAGAATAAAATGTTAAAAATGTAATACTATTATCAATTTTAGCATATTATGTCAATTATTTAAAAAGTGTTCATCAGATTATATATAATATTAAATGCTAAAATATTAACAATGATTATCTCTGAGTGGTAAAATTATGTGTGAATTATTTTCATTTTTGTTTATCTCTGTCTTTAATTCATATGAAAGACATATGCAATATTACTTACATTGTAAAAAAAATTTTAAATAAATAAAACAGCAAAGTGTATTCTTTGATCTGGACATCGACAACTTTTCTAAGCAAAAACAATAAGAGCAAAATTTCCTGCAGAATTAGACCTTTTCATAGTAATCCTTAAGGTTTAGCCATGACAAATGCTAAAATAAAACCTTGTTTCTTTATCCTAAATTCAGCTGTCTTTATCTAGGATTCTCAGGACATTTATCCTGAATAAGGAGTGCAGAATCAGAACCCTTAATAGCAATGGTGCTACATCACGAAAAATATGCTGCGTACGTCTTTGTAAAAAGGCCAATCAGCAGAAAACATATTCTACAAAGGCACCTCCTGCGTGGTCCTGAATCATAACTTGCCTTAACTGAAAAATATAGGAACTAAAGAACGCAGAAATAGTAGTCAACTTACATTCTACACTAAGTGTGAATTATTATTCTTCAAGGAGTTCTGAGGCTGTTCAGTGTGTATTAAATCTTGAACAAGTTACAGGATTTTGGAACTGAACAGTAATTGGTTTGTAAAACTGGCTTAGGCATTTCCATCTGCACACATAAAATTTTGATTAATTTTCTCTCGTGCTATGTGGTGAGGCATAGCAATGTATTTTGACATTGAGATCTTATCCACATTTAGAGGACTGAAAGGTCATTATACTTTCACTCTCTGTAAAGACATTGCTTGATAATAATAGACTGTACAAAAATAGTACCAGGTGATACTTGGCTCCCAGTCAAATGGAGCTCTGCTTTATCTATACCTACACTTTTCAAAGGACTCAATTCTACAAACATTGGACTGAACACTGGTTGTGTTAGTTTCACCCTGCATATTTTGGAAATATCCCGACTAGAGGCTCTCCTGATTACCCTATGTCTCTTTGTGTCTATTTCTTCAACTCTATAATTTCCCCTTAATTTAAAATATAGAAAACAAAGTTTGACAGGGAATGTAAATAATTATAATAAGCAATATTCTAACAAAAATAAAATATTCTCATAAGGAAAGATGGAATTTTACTTAATCTAGCTCAGTGGGTTAGTGAAATAGAACTTTGAATGCCAAGTGGAATATAAAGGCAAGACCATCATGTTTTGAACCTACACATATTTCAAATGTACAGATTATGGGATTCTGTGGGTTATATCTAAGCACTTAAGGAAGAGAGCACTTGGATTTCATGTGGCGATAGACATTATTCCCCTTAGAAGTGGGACTTTGATTGAAATAGAAGCAGCTTAAAATAAAATACAGTGATGAACAATTCAAATGCCCTTTGATTTGAATGAGGCCTCATAGAGAGGATAAACTGCACTAAGTTTGAACTGCCCTCCAAACCAATCCTTATCCACAAAAAAATTCTATTTTTCATTTTAATATGTGATTTATTGTCCAAAGGTAGCTGGTAAAGGATCCGCCTGCAATGCCTGAGACCCCAGTTTGATCCCTGGAGAAGGGATAGGCTACCCCTTCCAGTATTCCTGGGCTTCTCTGGTGGCTCAGCCATAAAGGAATCCGCTTGAAATGTGGGAGTCCTGGGTTCAATGCTCCTGTTGGGAAGATGCCTTGGAGGAGGGCATGGCAACCCAATCCAGTATTCGTGCCTGGAGAATCCCCAAAGACAGAGGAGCCTGGTGGGCCTCAGTCCATGAGGTCACAAAGAGTCCAAAGAGTCGGACACAACTGAGTGACTAAGCACTGCAGAGCACATTGCTATTACTTATTAACACACAAAAAATCTTCATAAAAGCAGATTTTTGTGCTAGATTTTGATAGCTCTTCTATGGTTCTCCATGACACTCTCACTCTTAAATTGTTCACACATACCCCCCAAAACTTTCTTAGTTTATTTGGAGATTGACAGTGACTATCATAATTTCACAGTTGCTTCTGATGCAGTGTTAGGAACGATAGACTTGAACACCAGAATTTGAACCCCAGTGCTAATACTGACTATGTTTGACATTTGATAAGGGACTTAACATCCAAACATTTGTTTCATCATTCTTTACGTGGAAATGGTAACATCTGCCTCATGCTGGTGCAAGAAAAAAAATGAGGTAATAGGAAAAGATCTTCCGTTGTTTGTAATACGTAATAGTTCCTCAAGAAGTGTTCCATGGCACTCTATCCTTCTGTACCACCTATTTTGATAATTTTAATTAGGCAAACTTATTTTAATAATTTTAATTTATTAAAAATCAGCCATGGGAGAATCTCTGTAGCACCAGTAACTATGTGAAAAGAATACTCCACTCATCCAAAGTTCAATGGATTCAGTCAGAAATCAATCTATATTAGACTGAATTCCAGTTTGTAATTGATTTGTTCATTCTCTGTATTAACCTTAACATGCTCCACTGTACTTACCTTATTGGTGCATTTGTTTAATGAATGTCCTTAATAATTCCATCAATGTCAATGCTATTTATTCTAAACATTTTAATTGCCTTTGGACTTCAGTTAGCACAGAGTTGTTACATTAAAAAGTAGAATATAAGTTTAAGAACGTAAATGTTAAACAAATGTGGCTTGATTTGGCTAAAAATCCAAAGGCAAATGGTGACAAAAGAATCTGAAGCTATGGATAGATTTACTTTTAGTGAAGATTAAATTATTGAAGGCTTACTGTAAGGGAAAGTGTATTAATAAAAATCTTCCTGCAAATGTAGATTAACCACAAAGCAATTAATGAAAAGCTGTGTCACTCATTCACATATGTGAAGAAAATATTAAATAGTCATTTCCATGCTGTTGTGACCTTTGTTTCCCTGGGCAATGACAACTTTGCTGCTGCTGCTGCTAAGTCACTTCAGTCGTGTCCGACTCTGTGCGACCCCATAGACGGCAGCCCACCAGGCTCCCCCGCTCCTGGGATTCTCCAGGCAAGAACACTGGAGTGGGTTGCCATTTCCTTCTCCAATGCATGAAAGTGAAAAGTGAAAGTGAAGTCGCTCAGTCGTGTCCGACCCTCAGCGACCCCATGGACTGCAGCCTTCCAGGCTTCTCCATCCATGGGATTTTCCAGGCAAGAGTACTGGAGTGGGGTGCCATTGCCTTCTCCGAATGACAACTTTAGAAATAATCAAACCTTAGTGAGTAATCACATTAGTGACCAGGTCTAGTTGCTATATAGATTTTTTTCTTGGGACTTCAAATTCTCTTTTCCTTGTGGGGCTATTAAAAAAATATTGAGAATGCTAGTCAATTATCCCAAGAAATGATGCTCTGGAAATATCCATGGGTATGGTAAAGGGCAAGTTAATTAGAATAAAAAGAAACAACTCCTGGTTTTCTTCATCAACTTCCATCTATTGTTTAGAAATCAAAATTACAACATACTTTCACTGATAAAAAGTTCAGACACATAACAGTAAACAAGGGAGATTTACAATCCCTTTTCCTACTAGAAAAAGGTTCTAGTTCATTTCCCCTATAACTGGAACATTGAGTAGATAAAAGCTCAATGTAGTAAAATCTCTACTTATGCAATTCAGCATCACCATGGAAACATCTCCCCCTCAGTGAAATAATGAGATGGTAATGAAAACAGCTGCCACATAATGAGCCTAGGCACAAGCAGAGGCCAAGTTCTTCATGCCAAAAAGTGAGTGACAGGAGGGTCAACTAGATGGGGGTGGGATGAGCAAGGAGTAAGAAGAAAGCCATCAGTGGGTATTGTGGGAAAGGGCAGCAACAACTCCATAAAATTCTAATATCAAAGTGCTCAGGCGTTGATTTTTGCAAATTTTGGTACTGAGTTTGTGGCATTCCCAGTGCAGAGACAAATGTGGTATACAAATTGAGTTTTGATTATCTGAGTTCAACCTAACACTTTACACATTTAACATGTCAAACTATGTAGCTTGACCATTCAGGGTTCTACATTCTGCTGGGTCCTCGGGAACTTGTGTAAAATGGTAACAACATCAGGATGCGAGGAGGATAGTTATATTTGGGGGACATGAAAGGATATGACATCATCCCTTAGAGCACTCCCAAGTAAATAGGAACCACACCTGCCTCCTCCAATGTAACGTGGGCCCGCTGATATGAAGATTATGAGCAGAAATTGGTAGGAACTAAATATATACATTTGTTATTGTTTAGTTGCTAAGGCGTGTCCAACTCTTTGTGACCCCATAGACTGTAGCCCGTCAGGCTCCTCTGTCCATGGGATTTCCCAGGCAAGAATACTGGAGTGGATTGTCATTTCCTCCTCCAGGGGATCTCCCAACCCAGGGATCAGATCGAACCCACATTTCCTGCATATATATACATACACAGACACACACATCACATGTATACATGTGTGTATGTGTATGTACCTGAATCACTTTGCTGAACATCTAAAACTAATACAATATTGTAAATAAACTACACTTCAATAAAAAATTAATTTAGCAAAATAATTAAAAATATTTTTTTCTAAAGAAAAGAGTAGCCTCTTGAGAAGTGTGCAGAGCTACATACTGTTTAAAATGTAGTGTTCTGAAATCAGAGAGGAATTGATCTGAACTCTGGCACTCTCATGTACCAATTGTGACCAGGAGCAAATGTCTCTAATTCTACATTTCTTCACCTGTAAGATGAGGTCAATAATAGTACTTGCCACGAGTGGCTATGAAAATTAAATGAGATAATGCTTGTACAATACCAGTCACAATGAGTGTTCAAATATTCAGTTCAGTTCAGTTCAGTTGCTCAGTCATGTCCAACTCTTTGCAACCCCATGGACTGCAGCATGCCAGGCCTCCCTGTCCATCACCAACTCCCAGAGTTACTCAAACTCATGTCCATTGAGTCAGTGATATCATCCAACCATCTCATCCTCTGTCGTCCCCTTCTCCTCCCACCCTCAATCTTTTCCAGCATCAGGATCTTTTCCAGTGAGTCAGTTCTTTGCATCAGGTAGTCAAAGTATTGGAGTTTCAGCTTCAACATCAGTCTTTCCAATGAATATTCAGGACTTATTTCCTTTAGGATGGACTGGTTGGATCTCCTTGCAGTCCAAGGGACCCTCAACACCACTGTCTTCAATACCACAATTCAAAAGCATCAGTTCTTTGGCACTCAGCTTTCTTTCTTTTTTTTTACAAATTTTTTTTTTATTATTTTTTTTTACTTTACAATATTGTATTGGTTTTGCCATATGTCAACATGAATCTGCCACAGGTGTACACATGTTCCCCATCCTGAACCCCCCTCCCATCTCCCTCCCCGTACCATTCTTATGGGTCATCCCAGTGCACCAGCCCCAAGCATCCTGTATCATGCATTGAACCTGGACTGGCGATTCGTTTCTTATATGATATTATACATATTTCAATGCCATTCTCCCTAATCATCCCACCCACTCCCTCTCCCACAGAGTCCAAAAGACTGTTCTATACATCTGTGTCTCTTTTGCTGTCTCGCATACAGGGTTATCATTACCATCTTTCTAAATTCCATATATATGCGTTAGTATACTGTATTGGTGTTTTTCTTTCTGGCTTACTTCACTCTGTATAATAGGCTCCAGTTTCATCCACTTCATTACAACTGATTCAAATGTATTCTTTTTAATGGCTAAGTGATACTCCATTGTGTATATGTACCACAGCTTTCTTATCCATTCATCTGCTGATGGACATCTAGGTTGCTTCCATGTCCTGGCTATTATAAACAGTGCTGTGATGAACATTGGGGTACACGTGTCTCTTTCAATTCTGGTTTCCTCAGTGTGTCCAACTCTCACAACCATACATGACTACTGGAAAAACCATAGCCTTGACTAGATGGACCTTTGTTGACAAAGTCATGTCTCTGCTTTTTAATATGCTGTCTAGATTGGTCATAATTTTTCTTCCAAGAAGTAAGCGTCTTTTATCTTCATGGCTGCAGTCACCATCTGCAGTGATTTTGGAGCCCCCAAAAATAAAGTCTGCCACTGTTTCCCCATCTATTTGCCATGAAGTGGAGGGACTGAATGCCATGATATTAGTTTTCTGAATGTTGAATTCTAAGCCAACTTTTTCTTTCTCTTCTTTCACTTTCATCAAGAGGCTCTTTAGTTCTTCTTCACTTTCTGCCATAAGGGTGGTGTCAGCTGCATATCTGAGGATATTGATATCTCTCCCAGCAATCTTGATTCCAGCTTGTGTTTCATCCAGCCCAGCATTTCTCATGATGTACTCTGCATATAAGTTAAATAAGCAGGGTGACAATATACAACCTTGACGTACTCCTTTTCCTATTTGGAACAAGTCTGCTGTTCCATGTCCAGTTCTAACTGTTGCTTCCTGACCTGCATACAGATTTCTCAAGAGGCAGGTCAGGTGGTCTGGTATTCCCATCTCTTGAAGAATTTTCCACAGTTTGTAGTTCAGATATTAACTATTATTTATTTTATTACAAGTAAACAGGCTGACAGATGGCAACAGCTTTGGGGAGACTGTATACTACATTTTTTAAAAAGATGTTCATATAGTATTAAAAGACCAACTGAGATTGGGTGGCCCATGTTTGAAATTGCCCCATTCTATATATTAATATTCTATAACCATGCTTCACAGCCTGGATATATCAGAGGGAAAAGAAGACAAGCTATACAACTTATACAGAGTTAAAATTTCTCAGGAAGGGTTGACCAAAACACTTAAGGGTGCTAGTGAGAGATGTCACACACTGTGAGGTACATCGTTTAATGAAAAGCAAATATCATGGCAAGATCCAAGTGAGGGCCGTAAGAGAATGCAGATATTCTTGATGTTGAAAGGAAGTAGAGAGGAGGCTAGAATGAGGCATCTGAATGTTGAGGAAACAAAAGCAGTTATTCATGAGAGTTCCATGTCCATGGGCAGTGTGCCTTCGAAGGCAGGTGGGTCTGGTTGAGAGTCCAAAGTGCAGTCAACAGAACTCACGTCAGGAGGTCAATATCCCAGCTGCCCCTGGCCAGGTCAGCTTATTTGTACCACCTGTCTCCTACTCCACTAGAATTTGGCTTTCTCAGATGTTTCAGAGTCCTTCTCCTTCAATATCCAGTAGTGAGCCCTGTTCTCTCTCCTCATTGTTGGGTTCCCATGCAGTAAGGGGTTCTGCAAGAGTCCTCTTTTGCGATCTTACCCAAGCCATGACTCTCCTCTCTGGTATTGGTCAAGCCCTTCCTTTCAGGTCAACCCTATAGCTCAGGGTTGTTCTTGATTAATAGCGTCTCCACATATTAGCCTTTCTGCTCTCCCCTCCCTCAAACTGGCTGCTGAAGTGCTCCTAGCTGTCTCAAGAGATCACCATCAATGGCTGGTGCAATGTCTCCTCCCTCTGACTGGTTTTAGTTGAGGTAGAAGGAAGGATGCTAAAACTTTCATCTTTACGTGTATAATCAGAAAACCTCTGCTGATGACAGAGGGATGATGAGAGACACTCACCGTTAGATAATGTATCACTTTTGTAGTTATGTTTGGTGATGGTTTAGTCACTAAGTCGTGTCTGACTCTTGCTGTAGCCTACAAGGCTCCCCTGTCAGTGCGATTTTCCAGAAAAGAATAATAGAGTGGATTGCCATTTCCTTCTCCAGGGGAAATCAAACCTGAGTCTCCTGCTTTGCAGGCAGATTCTTTACCAACTGAGCCACCAGGGGAAAATGTGCAGTCATTACTCAAATGCACAGAAATGGTAGTGAAAATCTCATATTTTTACCATTTCAATGTCTTAAACTTGGTATCACTAAAATTCAATGTCTTTGAGACAAACAGTAAGAAGAAAATTTCCCGTCTCCTTTTCTTCCTCCTATTCAGTCTTCCTTGCTCTCCCTTAAGTGAACTAAGTTCCCTGGGGATCTATACAACAGCTTGGTGTATCTCTGTGTTGAAGATGAGTGTCAGGGAGCACTGTAGTCTGGTTAGCTGTCTCTGGTCACACCTGGCCTTCAGGCATCATGACCTGATATCTGCTGCTGCTGCTGCTGCTAAGTCGCTTCAGTCGTGTCCGACTCTATGCGACCCCATAGACGGCACTCCACCAGGCTCCCCCATCCCTGGGATTCTCCAGGCAAGAACACTGGAGTGGGTTGCCATTTCCTTCTCCAATGCGTGAAAGTAAAAAGTGAAAGTGAAGTCGTGCAGTTGTGTCCAACTCTTAGTGGCCCCATGGACTGAAGCCCACCAGGCTCCTCCATCCATGGGATTTTCCAGGCAAGAGTACTGGAGTGGGGTGCCATTGCCTTCTCCGTGACATCTGCTATGTCTGGCTAATTTTAGCCTTTGAAATCATGAGCTGCCATCTGCTGCTGATAGCCAAGATACGGTGCTGGTTTAGTACCTGGTTGGGCTTCCCTTGTGGCTCAGATGGTAAAGAATCTACCTGCAATGTGGGAGACTTGGATTCCATCCCTGGGTTGGGAAGATCCCCTGGAGAAGGTAAAGGCTACCTACTCCAGTATTCTGGCCTTGAGAATTCCATGGACTGTGTAGTCCATGGGATCTCAAAGAGTCGGACACAACTCAGTGACTTTCACTTCACTTAGAATCTGGTCACGAGATCTCATGCATTTGGAGCTTTTCTCATCCTAACTTCAGCCCTTTGCTGGTCCTCCAGATTTTCAACTCTTCTATACACCTCTTGAGAGTTCCCGAACACCCAAGTCTTTCCCCTTTCCCATGCTGGGATGTGTGTTCGCCTCTATGAGACCTTCAGTCTCTGCTGCACAGACATCAAAGTCCTACACATAGAGGTTCTTGCAGAGCTTCTGTAAGGGGCCTTTGTTTTTCTTTCTTTTCCTTGAATTCCCTCTAAACCTATTGGGGTTTTCTAGATTAGGTGGGATTAAATCTTTGTCATGCTCCTCTCATCTTCTTCTTGACAGCTAGCTGAAATTTTATCATTTTTCACAGTGGTGAAAAAGATGCCCTAACATTAAATAGTGGATTCTTTCCATTTCGGGATTTGTAATGTAAATCAGATTTTCAAACCATAAATTGTGACTCATCCATAGTTTATAAAATAAATGAATTTTTCTTAAAAATTAAATAGAATCAAATCAAACAGAAAATACGACTGTATCACATAATAAAAATAATTACTGTTTCATAAAACTTCTGTTTTAATTCTCTGTGTATTGTATGTTGGATATGTATTTGTTTTTGTGAGTTACAATCAAAAAAAGCTTGAAAGGCTCTGGTATCAACTATGCTCAGTTCTCCAAAAGTTGACTTTTGGGAACCTAAATATTTGCCGCCTTCTAACTGTTTGACTCTGCTGCTGCTGCTGATGCTAAGTCACGTCAGTCGTGTCTGACTCTGTGTGACCCCATAGACGGCAGCCCACCAGGCTCCCCCGTCCCTGGGGTTCTCCAGGCAAGAACACTGGAGTGGGTTGCCATTTCCTTCTCCAATGCATGCAAGTGAAAAGTGAAAGTGAAGTCGCTCAGTCGTGTCTGACTCTTCACGACCCCATGGACTGCAGCCCACTAGGCTCCTCCATCCCTGGGATTTTCCAGGCAAGAGTACTGGAGTGGGGTGCCATTGCCTTCTCCATGTTTGACTCTAGCAAATCAAAATGCTTTACTCTATTATTTGTTTTTGCTCTAAATTTTCAGAACTATCAATGCTTTATTCCATATTCTATGGGTTGGCCAAAAACTCATTTGGATTTTCCCATAAGATGTCACAGATTTTTTGGTCAACCCAATATCTTGTCTTCCTCCAAGGCAATGAATAGCACTGGATGATTGAGTAAAGATGCTTGTGACAAGAAGACAAGGAAGAAAAACGAAACCTGGGACTGAAATCTTCATATATTTTCTATTAAATAGTCTCAGAATGTATACCAACAGTTAATTCCCTAAGAAGGTGAAAATAAAAGGATTTACATAGTTCCATATAAAAGAAGCCATGATCCTTTTATGCAATAACTATATATAACATTTATTGAATAACTAACATACGCCAGAAATAGGAACACAAAAATAGATAAGAAATTTCTGTTCACATCCTAACTGGGTAGACACACAAAAATAATGGGTAATTCAGTAATTGCTAGCAATGTAACTCAGTGCAAAGAGCTAAAGATCCAAAGAAAAAGAATGTCAAATTTCAGAATTTTAGAATGGCTACTCTATTCAAATGTTTCCCAGGCAAAGAATGGGAGGAATAATACTCCAGGTAGAAAGAATAGCAAACTTGGAAAAAGTACACATATACACAGTGCGTGTTCAGAGTGTCTAGACAGAAGGTAGAAGGCATGGATGCAGCGAGATGAGGCAAACCAAAGACTGAGGACAGTCTAAAAAATGGGAGGTTCTTAACCCAGTCGTGGCAATCACACACATGACCAATTTTATTGTTATATGCCACACTTAGGAATTTGTAGTTTTGTAGGAGATGAAAGCCAGGAAGTTTTAAACAAATGTGTGATGCTTCAGTGTATTTTAGAAAGATAAGTGCAGTGGAGAAATATTGCTAAGTGAAAAATAAAACTGGCAGAATCAAAAAGAACATGGTGACCAAACTGAAGGTAGGGATTAAGGGAGCCAAGAACATGCCCAGTTCTCCTAGCTTGGGTAAATGTGTAGATGGACAGTGGCACCTGAGATGGGGCCCATACAAGAAAGAGCCAACTTGAGAAATGCAGAATCTTTAGAGCAATTTGGCATAAAAATAGAACTAGGGGAAGAAACTATAATCAAAAGTGTAGGGGAATTTAGAGTGAGCTTCCAGGGAGGGAAGACTGACAAGAAAATGTGTGTCAATCATTAAGACAGTCCTTCTCACAGGTTTTATGAGATTTTCTGGCTGCATCAGAATCAGGCAGAGTGAGCTTCTCACCTTCTGAGATGGCCCACACTTGGTCTGAGGAGTGTGTTTCTCCCAAGGACTTTCTTGTCTTTTGAGATGAACTGCTTTCCAGGTGGCAATAGTGGTAAAGAATCAACCTGCCAATGCAGGAGACTCAGGAGACGTGGGTTCAATCCCTGGGTTGGGAACATCCTCTCAGCATGGCAATGCACTCCAGTATTCTTGCCTGGAGAATCTCGTGGACAGGGGAGCCTGGCAGGTTACAGTCCATAGGGTTGCAAAGAGTTGGACATGACTGAAGGGACTTAGCATATGCACACTTTCTACCTATAGAATTTACATCTGTCTAAACAAATTCACTGCTTACCTATTGCTTTCTCTCTCACTGAATTCTTCCTGTAATAAGACTTAAAGAACCTAAGCTTCATTATATTGTTCATACTGTGCATGGGTTTTGGAAGGACTGATGCTGAAGCTGAAACTCCAATACTGTAGTCACCTGATGCAAAGAGCTGACTCATTTGAAAGGACCCTGATGCTGGGAAAGATTGAATGCGGGAGGAGAAGGGGACGACAGAGGATGAGATGGTTGGATGGCATCACCAACTCAATGGACATGAGTTTGAGTGAACTCCGTGAGTTGGTGATGGACAGGGAGGCTTGGTGTACTGCAGTCCATGGAATCACAAAGAGTCGGACACGACTGAGCGACTGAACTGAACTAAACTGAACTGAAGCTTCATTGAGTCCTAAGACCAGCTAGACTAACTTCCCTCTCATCACTGATGCTGTGGGGGACACTGTCTATAGCATTCCTTTGTGACAACTTTTTGGGCACTACCACCTGTTTGGGAGAATACCTTGGAAGGGATAGCATCTAAAATCACTAGCTTTAATGACCGTATTAGATAGAATATCTAAGATGTGTGACCATATAGGGTCAAAGCTGACAGAGAAGATTCTTCTCAACATTTCTCCTAATTGGCTCAACAGTTATGGCCCCTCCCTCAGACGTCACTAGTCACCACGAACCTGCTCCAGGCCCTGCTGTGGGGCAGCGGGCAGCCCTGTGTCCTGAAGGTGCAGGGTCTCTTTGTGTTAAGCGAGAACAGTACTGGCTACAACAGGATTTCTCTCTCCTGGATTTTTACCCTGATGACCGATGTGAAGAATAGACCCCTTGTCCTTCTTTGAGACAGAGGAAGAAACTGCAGGCACTTCGAGGGAGAACACTGAAATGACTTGATTTTGAAATGAATGACAGGGTTTTTGCTTAGGGTTTTAAAATAAGTATATTTTATAAAGAGAATTGTGCTAAATATATCAATTAAAAAAATTTTCCCCCTAAAAAAAATGAGACAGAGTGGGAGAATATATAACCTGAATATAATACCAGGATGGGGCCTGAGGTGACAAATACAGCTGAAGGCTGAGGTAGTCTGTGGCACCTGGAATAGAGACAGGCAGTAGGTGGTGGTAGAGGTAAATCCCTTGTAAGGGGGAAATCTATTGTGATCTGAGAGGCTTCCCCAGTAGCTCAGATGGTAAAAAATCTGCCTGCAATGTAAGAGACCTGGGTTTGATACCTGGGTCAGGAAGATCCGCTAGAGAAGGAACTGGCTACCCACTCCAGTATTCTTGCCTGGCCTATGTCCATAATCTCGCAAAGAGTTGGACACAACTGAGCGACTAACACATACATACACACATGTGCACATACACTAAACACACATTGTCATCTGAGGAAAGTGTCCAGTGGGCAACAATGATATAAAATTCAGAGAGGGGTATTATTTAGGAATCCCAGGAGGCAGACAGCTATCACTGGGGATATCTGCAGGAGACCTGTTTACTGGGCAGGGTCTTGGGAGAGAATTCTAGTAAAAAAGGACTTACAGATCTACAGGAAATGGAATACTTTGTGGATTAAGTAGGGACTTAGGTAGGGAAACTGACAGAGGAGCCTGGTGGGCTACAGTCCATGGGGTCGCAAAGAGTTGGGCATGACTTAGCAACTAAATAGCAAAACAAGCAGGGAAACAAAAACAAGGATCCGTGGGTACAGTTAGAGAAGTGGATCTTAGAATCCAAATGGAAGACTAATTAGCTTATCGAGAATATTGTAGAGAAAGCTGCTGATAGACAACTGAATTCAAAAGTGTCTGCCGATCAACTATACTTCAGTTTTAAGAAGTCAAATGAAAAAAGCATCTGCCTGTACCTGTACAGGCCTGTACATTTCTCCACCTGGCCTGTACATTACGCTTGGGGAAAATTTGAACAAACATCTTTGCCTTGTAGCCAATCTAAATGAATTAAAATCAGAATCTCTGGGGAGTGGATTTCTGGCATTGCTATTCAAACCAAAAACTATACAAATATTCTAAGCCAAAGTTGAGAAACACAAATCTAGCACCTTCTCAGCCTTAGCATCCCAGTGTAATCACCTCAATTCAGTTCAGTTCAGTTCAGTCACTCAGTCGTGTCCGACTCTTTGCAACCCCCTGAATCGCAGCACGCCAGGCCTCCTTGCCCATCACCAACTCCCAGAGTTCACTCAGGCTCACGTCCATCGAGTCAGTGATGCCATCCAGCCATCTCATCCTCTGTCGTCCCCTTCTCCTCCTGCCCCCAACCCCTCCCAGCATCAGAGTCTTTTCCAATGAGTCAACTCTTCGCATGAGGTGGCCAAAGTACTGGAGTTTCAGCTTTAGCATCATTCCTTCCAAAGAAATCCCAGGGCTGATCTCCTTCAGAATGGACTGGTTGGATCTCCTTGCAGTCCAAGGGACTCTCAAGAGTCTTCTCCAACACCACAGTTCAAAAGCATCAATTCTTTGGCACTCAGCCTTCTTCACAGTCCAACTCTCACATCCATACATATGTGAGAAAAACCATAGCCTTGACTAGACGGACCTTTGTTGGCAAAGTAATGTCTCTGCTTTTTAACGTGCTATCTAGGTTGGTCACCTAGGTATCTTTAAAAATTTTCTGAAGCCTGGGCTTCCCTAGTAGTCAAGTGGTTAAGAATTCACCTTGCAATGCAGGGGACGTAGGTACGATCACTTGTCCGGGAAGATCCCACATGCTGAAGTGCCCATACATGGAGCCCATGTGCCACAACTACTGAGCCTACACTCTGGAACCTGAGAGTCACAACTCCTGAAGCCCTAGCACCCTAGAGTCAAGAGAAGCCACCACAATAAGAAGCCTGCACACCACAACTACAGAGTAGCCCCCACTTTCCGCAATTAGAAAAAGCCCACATGCAGCACTAAAGACCCAGCACAACCAAACACAAACTCAAAAAAAAAAAAAAAAGTTTCTGAGGCCAAATTCTACTCCAAAGAGTAGAATCTTCTAATTTAATGAGTCTGGGGTTTGACTTGGACATCAGGGTTTTTTAAAGGTTCCTAGATGATCTTAACGTACAGCAAAGATGGAGAGTCATGGTCCATAATACACTATCCAATATGATAACCCCTGGGCTTCCCGGGTGGTGCTAGTGGTAAAGAACCCACCTGCCAATTCAGGAGATGTAAGAGACATGGGTTTGATCCCTGGGTCGGGAAGATCCCCTGGAAGAGGGTATGGCTACCCACTCCAGTGTTCTTGCCTGGAGAATCCCATGGACAGAGGAGCCTGGTGAGCTACAGTCCATGGGGTCGCAAAGAGTCAACATGACTGAAGTGACTTAACACGAACTCACGTGCCTGGTAGGTAACACCTAGACACACATGGCTATTAAGGCACGTGAAACGCTACTAGTCTGAATCGAGATGTGCTGTAAGTATAAAATACACACTGAATTTCAAAGACTTACTATGAAAATAATAATGTATAACATTCATTAATAATTTAATACTGGTTATATGTTTCAATGCTAAATATTTTAGATATGTTGGGTTAAATTAAAGTTATTCTTCTTACTTTTTAAAATATGACTACTAGAACAGTCTAAATTACATATGTGACTCATTATATTTCCACTGGACATATTGACTCATTATATTTCTATGTTTCCAACTCCAAGTCCCAGTTGGTCCTAAAGAACTGCAATAAGCTGAGCCTGGGGTAGACCCAGGAAACAGTTCCAGAGGAGGGAAAGTGGCCTGTGGCCAAAATTCTCTGTCCCTTGAACAATCCCTTATTTCTGCCCCTTATACAACCCCTATTTTGTCATAAAATTGAAGAACAAGGGGGTTAAAGGGAGCATTAAAAGTCATTTTTCATCTTATTAAAAGAACTATATACTTTACTTCATTGTCCTGAATGAAATTCTTCCCATTAGCCATTCTTATTAGGTAACAAGCCTTCCCCTTTAGTAAAGTGAATAACTTGAGACTAAAGAAACTATTACTCACTGACACAGAATTCCAACTAATTCAATCAGCTTGCTTTCCTCGTAGTACTTAATGGAAGGCTGTAAGGGAGGAATCCGGACTCCAGGACTGGAGATGAGATGACTGGAAACAGTGAGTGCCCTGAAAATAGAATGGCCTCAGAGAGGTCTTACAAAAGGCAGTCAGGGCAGGAAGAAGACACTGTGAATGTGGACCAGGAGGAGATAGAGGGCGAAAGAAAGGGACACTAAAAGGGAATCAGGAAGCTTTTCATTTCAACATCTTGCCTGTTTCCAAGGAAACAAGGGAAAGAAAACTAGACTTCTTTTCTAGCAGTTCCCAGAAATCTAATACCAAAGTATTAAAGTTCAGTGATACTGAAAGTTAAAGAGGCTTTTAAAAATTAAGAATTACCCATGCAGAACACTAATTCCTAAATGGAAAATTCCTCACAAAAGTTAGCTACAAACAGCACCCAAACTTTCTAAATTGTAACACGTGGAATATATGTGGACAAAACTAAGTATATAATATGCTCAGGGGGTGGTAGCTTTACAACTTGAAGTTTTTTGCACTTTTGATGGCTAATATCCTAGAGATGGATACTTCATACAAGAAAGGAAGTGTTCATTTCCCTTCTGTGTACTAGAGTCTGCCCTAATGGGCAGTTTCACAGAGTCAACAAGAGACTGGGCCCAGGAGTCTAAATCTGATTGGTAACTTTTTGATAGCCAATAATTACTTAAATAGGTTATGCTCCATGTTCCTTGAGGAGTTTCTGTTTCTCCTAATCACTTCCTCATATGATTTTGTGTTTCATTTCAACCAATTTTCAATGTACAATATGTAGCAAATTCAAGATTCTTCTTTAAGCTGAAGCATTCTGCTCTAGGGTACAAGAGAACCTCAGGACAGCAGGAAAAAGAATCTCTAGCCAAGCAAAGGGCATATGAAGATAATTTTGAATTGACCAGTTCAGTTCAGTTCAGTCGCTCAGTTGTGTCCAACTCTTTGTGACCCCAATGGACTGCAGCACACCAGGCCTCCCTGTCCATCACCAACTCCCAGAGTTTACTCAAACTCATGCCCATTGAGTCGGTGATGACATCCAGCTGTCTCATCCTCTGTCATCCCATTCTATTCCCGCCTTCAATCTTTCCCAGCATCAGGGTCTTTTCTAGTGAGTCAGTTCTTTGAATCAGATGGCCAAAGTATTGAAGTTTCAGCTTCAGCATCAGTCCTTCCAATGTATATTCAGGACTGATTTCCTTTAGAATGGACTGGTTGGATCTCCTTGCAGTCCAAGGGACTCTCAAGAATCTTCTCCAACACCACAGTTCAAAAGCATCAATTCTTAGTGCTCAGCTTTCCTTATAGTCCAAGTCTCACATCCATACATGACTACTGGAAAAATCATAGCCTTGACTAGATGGACCTTTGTTGGTAAAGTAATGTCTCTGCTTTTTAACATGCTGTCTAGGTTGGTCATAACTTTCCTTCCAAGGAGAAAGAGTCTTTTAATTTCATGGCTGCAGTCACCATCTGCAGTGATTTTGGAGCCCCAAAAAATAAAGTCTGACACCGTTTCCACTGTTTCCCCATCTATCTCCCATGAAGTGATGGGACTGGATGCCATGATCTTTGTTTTCTGAATGTTGAGCTTTAAGCCAACTTTTTCACTCACTTTCATTTTCATCAAGAGGCTCTTTAGTTCTTCTTCACTTTCTGCCATAAGGGTGGTGTCATCTGCATATCTGAGGTTATTGATATTTCTCCTGGCAATTTTGATTCCAGCTTGTGCTTCATCCAGCCCAGCGTTTCTCATGATGGACTCTGCATATAAGCTAAATAAGCAGGGTGACAATATACAGCCTTGACGTACTCCTTTTCCTATCGAACCTCTACTCTAAATGCATTGCCCAACTGCTCAGTCATGTCTGACTCTTTGCAACCCCATGGACTGTAGCCCTCCAGGCTCCTCTGCCCATGGGATTTTCTGGGCAAGAATATTGGAGTGGGATGCCATTACCTTCTCGAGGGGATCTTCCCCACCCCAGGATTGAACCTGAGTCTCTTCTGTCTCCTGTATTAGCAGGCAAATTCTTTACCACTAGAACCACCTGGGAAGCCCCCAGATGCATTCAGTTCAGTTCAGTTCAGTCGCTCAGTCGTGTCCGACTCTTTCCGACCCCCTGAATCGGAGCACACCAGGCCTCCCTGTCCATCACCAACTCCTGGAGTTCACTCAGACTCACGTCCATCGAGTCAGTGATGCCATCCAGCCATCTTATCCTCTGTCATCCCCTTTTCCTCTTGCCCCTAATCCCTCCCAGCATCAGAGTCTTTTCCAATGAGTCAATTCTTCGCATGAGGTGGCCAAAGTACTGGAGTTTCAGCTTTAGCATCATTCTTTCCAAAGAAATCCCAGGGCTGATCTCCTTCAGAATGGACTGGTTGGATCTCCTTGTAGTCCAAGGGACTCTCAAGAGTCTTCTCCAACACCACAGTTCAAAAGCATCAATTCTTCGGCGCTCAGCCTTCTTCACAGTCCAACTCTCACATCCATACATGACCACAGGAAAAACTATAGCCTTGACTAGACGGACCTTTGTTGGCAAAGTAATGTCTCTGCTTTTCAATATGCTATGTAGGTTGGTCATAACTTTTCTTCCAAGGAGTAAGCATCTTTTAATTTCATGGCAGATGCATTACTGGTTCATAAAAAAAAAAAAAAAAGGCAAGCAACCAAACAAAAGTCTCACATAATCTTTGTGAGAATACCCAAATTTGACTAAAAATTTTAACAAGAGAAAATTCTAAGATTACAAGAGCAATGTGTTTAGTCAATAGGTTTATGAATGCTTAGATCCTTACTTGTATCTTGAGGGGCTTTATTTTTCCCAGTTTATAAACCAAGATTCACTGCCCAGAACTTTGAGTATCAAGCTGTTTTCTGACTGAGTCTCATAAACGTCTGTTCATCTAATGCAGTTCATTTTAAACCCTAAGATTTTATTCATCTATCTTTCTCAACCTGATAGCAAATGATTCTGATTCGACTGAGTATATAGTTGATACCTCTTTACAAAAAGAAACACTTTATTGTCACCAAATTACAGGTTTGTGAATTTTAACAGATTTTTCTTCTCAGACATGAACTGATTTCTTTCTTGATTAAAAAACAAGTCTGTGAGTTCTCAGACTTTATTAGGACCTCGAGTTAAAGCATAGAAAAGCAACTGCGAGAGGAGTCGAAGAGGTTCTTGTAGCCACACTAAACCTCACAAACTCTCTAGGAAAATGTGGCCATTATGGAATTGGTTGTGTACCAAATTCCTAGCAGGGCTTTTACAGTTCCTTCTTTATAAGATGTAATTACTGTTTAAAAATTTTATAACTCATACACGTCTAACTTAGAATAACATTGGCCCAAATGGACAAGCATGTCATACTAATCCATAGCATTTCTAAATAGTTTTATAAGAACAATATCATTTTTCCTGTGATGATTAATGGAACCCCTGCTTCTTAACTTAGTACATCGTCACCCAGAATAAAGACTACATTTCTCAGCTGCCCAGGTAGCTAAGTATGGGTACTAAATAAGTTCTATTAAATAGGATAGAAGTGGAAGTGATGAGAACAACTTTTTTTTTAATATAAATTTATTTATTTTAATTGTAGGCTAGTTACTTTACAATATTGTATTGGTTTTGCCGTACATCAACATGAATCTGCCACGGGTGTACATGTGTTCCCCATCCTGAACCCCCTCCCACCTCCCTCCCTATACCATCCCTCTGGGTTTAAGAAGCCCTCTTAAAGTGAGAGGAGTTAGTGGGTTAAATCATAACTCGCTGAAAGATATAGCATCCTGAAAACTGTAAATGTGAGCTTAATTGGTAAAAGGGTCTTTGCAGATGTAATTAAGTGAAGGATCATGAGACAAGATCATCCTGGATTTAGGGTGGGCCCTGAATCTCATGACAGTGTCCTTAGACGAGAAAGGCAGAGGGATATTTGAGACCCTGAGACATCCAAGGCAGATGGCAATGTGAGGACAGAGCAGAATGTGGAGCTAAGCAGCCCCAAATCAAGGAATATCTAGAGCAATCAGATGCTAGAAGAGGCAAGGAAGTGCTCTCCAGTAAGAACTTTGGAGGGAGTACAGCCCTGTCTACACCTTGATTTCAAATTTCTGACCTCCAAAACTGTAGGAGAATATTTCTTTTGTTTTAGACCAGCACCTTTGTAGCCGTGTATTTCAGCAGCCTTAGGAAACTAGTGTAAAGCTACGCATTCTTCTTTCCCTTCCCCTTTCCCGCTGACTGGTAATGAAAGAGGCAACTCCCAAAGCAGCACGGGACCCTGAAGGAGGCTTGGGAATGCAAGGAGGGCACAGCAGAGTGACCCCGCCACCGCTGTTCATTGTTGGAATGACCACCTTGAGGGTGCTTAAAATGGATAAGAAATATGTTCTTTAAACCACTGTTATTCTGAGTTTTCCTGTTCCTCACATCTAAACCTAATGCTGACCAAAACCTCTTACATGATGCTTACTTTCTGCAGTTAGTCTGTCATCTTTTTGAGAGCCAACCTGATATAGGATTCATCTCTGTATTCATTTCAGATGTTGATATTTGCACCTTACATAGTATGGCCGCTCAAATACTTGTTAACCAGATGGATGGATTGGATTTTAAATCTTTCTGTCAGTTTATAGAAGATTAAGTTTCTGATCTTAATCAAAACCCAATAAATCCTGAATTTTAACAATACAGTCTACTCCGTGGTGATAGGCACAGAAAAAGAAGTCAAAGGAAATTAGGAGATTTTAGCCATTTTTAAGAGAACGTAAGACAGCGGTACAACTTATTTTTAAGTTCCTGTAGTTTTTAGTTTCTACTCCCCTCTTCTTCCCATTCTTTCCCAAATGAAAGGTCCTCTTCTTACAATAATGTGTCTGTGTGTTGTTAAGGAAATGTTGTAAAACTTCATGTAAAACATGATGGCAACTTCCAGAGGCCTAATAATGACCCATAGAAAAAGAACTAGAAAGTGAACTTCAACAGTCTCCTACCAAAATCATGATCTAAGAAAGAAGCTAGGGACATTAAATTATAAAGTATAATGTGGGGGGGAGGGAAGGACTCTTATAGGGATATACTTTAACTTCTCCAAAGCCAGTATCTTCCACTGATGAAGGTGGGGAGGGGTAAATTTAAGAAAACTTCTTCAAATCTGAGGAGCTACTAGTGATGGAGTGACACAGCTTGTCACTGGCCTCAGAGAAAAAGAAACAAGGGGAGTGATGCACAGTTCTTCTTTTAATGTGTAATGTGACAATCCCCATGTTTCCAATAATCAGGAAAGGGGCTTGATTTGTTATTTTACCTGTGTTCATGCAGGTAGTTGGAATAGAGCAATGACAGTAGGCTTGCCAATAGTGATATTCAGATTTGGTGTTAACACTAGTCTAAGGCACATGATTTCCAGATTCCCATTATACATATGTTCAGAGTGATCTCTTTTCATTTTGCTTCCCTACATTTAATTATCACTTGGTTCTCAATGTCCCATAGTCATGTGTGTATATTAAAATAAAATCAACTCCATATATTCAAATTCAATATTCAATGTCACTTGAAGTAATGGAGTCAATAAAAGAATAGATGACTAATATCCCCATGTCTTACTCTTATGTACACATGTATTCATTCAATATTTAGTGTGTGTGTGTGTGTGTGTGTGTATAAGGTACTCTTCCTGATTCCAGGATTACAAAGTTAAATCAAATAGAAGTCTGTCTTTCAAAAAGTTTATACATCTCATAGATGAATGAAGCAGAAATTAGTAGCTTTCCCCTATATCATCCTCTCTTTTTCATCTAGTAATATAACCTCTATTAAAAAAAAAAATAGGGATATGGCCAGTGGAATAAAGGCTCCCTTTTCAGCTGACCTGGTTGCTAGATGTGTATGTGTGATTCAATCCTGGACAACAAAATACAGGTATAAGTGGGGTATATAACTTTCAGAAAGAGTCCTTAAAATGCAAACATAATGCTCTTCTTTTATCTTCAGCTGGTTATATTCCTGACATAGTCAGCCCCAGTCAAGCTTCAGCTTGACCAACCATCTTGGACCAAGTGACTGGAACCATGTGCCAGATTAGGGCTGAGCAAAGACGTAAAAGAATCTAGATTGGTAACACTATGGAGCACTGCAACAGCTCTTAGCTGCCTCCTTCTGGACTTTAGATGATTGAGAAAACAAAATTATCTGTTTAAGATCTTATTATTTTGGATTATTAGGGTAATTTTTAGCTACATGGAGCTTAATCCTACTGAAAACTAGGGTACAAGATGCATATAGAACATGAGAACCGTCATAAAAAGAGCAAAATAAAATGCCGAGGGTACTTGGAAAACTGAGGGATTAGTTCTACTTTAATAAGGCTATGTAGAGACAGTTGCATTTGAATCAGGGTTTAGGTATGTGGAAATGAGATGACATTCCAGTGTCAGGTATGGAAAGATATTGATGGGAAATAGACCTGGAAGGGTAACCAGGAGCCAGATAGTGTAAGGGCTTGAATACTACCCTAAGAAGTTTGGGTTTTACTCAATAAGCAATGGGAAGTTATTTAAAGCTTTTGCAGATGATTAGTACTCTATTGGGGGAAGATTATTGAAAGGTCATATAATTGCAGACCATATCCAGCCCTTGATGATGAGAATACCTGATGATGCTAGGATAGTTCTTTCCAATCTTTTTCACATAAAAGCATACATAGAAGTAATATTTGCATAAAACCCTGGGTTAAATGGATGAGGTCAACTGGCTCCATGCTGAGCTGTTTCAGGCCCCACGTGGGAGCCTTAACACCTCTGAGGATCAATATGACAGCATTCCTATTATCTATCTCTTTGGGATACTGCAGTTAGGAATGTCTGCCACAGGGATATTTTAGGTAGACATATTTATGTGAATGATATAGAAATGGAACATGAGGGAAATAAAAGATTCCATTCTATTATTAGAATCAGTATCTTTGATTTCTATATAAACCCTGAAGAGTATCATTCAATAAAATGAGAGTAGAGATGATGATATTACAATGCATATATATCTCTCCATCCACACATATTATAAATATATGTGTCTATATATGTATACACACACACACACACCTATATAGAGACATATACAGATATCAAGGAGAAATGCAGAAACCCAGTTTTACCAAATATAATTTCATATTCACTTTTATAAACAATTGGACACATTTTGGAAATTGTTCATTTTCTCACTTCAGTGACTAATATTCTCACCCCCTACACCCATGCCATATGGCTTTTTCCTATGTTCCTTTTAATTGTAGGAGAGTATGGAGACAGTGATGGGCCCTGGGGAGTCAGAGTCATGCAACTCCATAAATAAAAACTTTTCATGAGTTTGTCAAATTGACCAGTCTCTTGAGGTTCTAGTTGATACATTTTATTAATTTTTACAAAGAGGCCAGTAAGAATAACTAATACAGAATATTTGCTGCCAGTCACTGTACAAACATAATCTTTTTTTCAAGCTTGCAACAGTACAGTCAAGTAGATATTATTACTACCCCCACTTTAAAGGAAACCTAATTTGGGGACAATTTAAATCCATATCAATCTTTCTTTTGTTAGAACTAAAAAAAAATGAAAGAACTATGAAGTGGCAAGTTATTTGGGTGGTAAATGCCTGGAGTTATTCTATATAACCAATTTTAGCATCCTTATGAGTGTAAGGCAAAACATAATACTTATGCAGAGTGGTTTAGGGGAAGCATTGTTTTTATTTTGGCAGTCTGATGAGGATTTTGGTCTTTGATGACCCCAAAAAATACTAGCTTTAGCTATTTCCATCAATGAGAGGCAGAGAGAAACTCAGATATGAGTCATTTTCCTTTTGATGTATATTTTTCCTTCAACTAAGTTAATATCATTTTTTAAAAAAAAGTTTCAGAAAATTCAATGTCTTGAATTCAACATGCTTGATATTTCTGGAAATTAGTGTATTCATGAAAAATTATTCACCCTAAATTCTATTCTGCATGATAGAAACACAACTTTGACACAGAATGGTTGCCATGATTTGAAGATTATATTCCTCAAAAAAAAAAATGGTTAAAATGTTCATCGTTATTCTTTTTGCTTCATTTCATCAACTTAATGAAATCAAGAATGACAAGATACATGGAAAACCTGCATCTCAAGCCATGATTTTATTCCTAAAATCAAACCTATTTTTAACAGCAACTGAGAGCCAGAGACTAATTTTTACACAAAATTATGCATTCATGGAAAAACTGTGAATGAAGCTACTGCTTGTTAAATGAACGTAAGTAAGTGATGGAGTAAACTGCCACCTAGAGTTGAAATTTTGCTTCAGTTCAAAATATAATATAAAAACAGTATGAGATGGTTTAACACCCCAATATTTACATGAACACAGAAGTCCTTTACTTCTGAAACTTAATGTCTCTATATATTTGAAAGCTCTTCCCTAAAAAACTAATATTTTTTTCATTTTTTATTTTATTTTTAAACTTTACAATATTGTATTAGTTTTGCCAAATATCGAAATGAATCCGCCACAGGTATACCTGTGTTCCCCATCCTGAACCCTCCTCCCTCCTCCCTCCCCATACCCTCCCTCTGGGTCGTCCCAGTGTACCAGCCCCAAGCATCCAGTATCGTGCATCGAACCTGGACTGGCGACTCGTTACATACATGATATTATACATGTTTCAATGCCATTCTCCCAAATCTCCCCACCCTCTCCCTCTCCCACAGAGTCCATAAGACTGATCTGAGGAAAACAAAAGACTACTAGAAGTAAAATATGTTGATATTTATTGACTATACTTATAAAAACGAGTCTTTGGGAAAATATATTTAATATATTAACATATGTCTGTACTCCAAAAAAATCAAAGTATTTAGGATACCTTATGTTATAAATTCCTAAGACAAAAATATATTCCACTCAACTCTTGCATTCATAGCCTATTTGTTTTTCTGCTTCACTTATAGCCTCACTGGGGGGCCAAAGTCTTATTGCACACCAGGATCACTGTCAAAATCTGGATGAACTCTTCAGATTTAAATATGACAGTTACTTGTTCTAAGGTCTGAAAAGCTGAATTTTCACTTCCTTAACTAGGTTGTTCTAAAATCACACCCTTGTCAGAAACTCTGAAATTCATATAGTAGCCATAGTAGAACCCACTCAGCTGACTACATGGTGAACAGCTCATTCTCATTATATATTTGCACCTACATACAAGTGTGAAAAGGATTGCTACATCTTAACCACTCACATGCAAAATGTATGTAACCACTCACAAATCAAGCTGTATTCTGTGTGTGTCATACTGTGAATATGGATTTTCTGGGTCAAGCAAAGAATGTCTGTGAGATGAAGGTTTAGAAGTAAGCCACGTAACTCTGCGTCAGCACAATTCTCTGATTGTATTTTTATTACCTGAATACACTCACCTTTCAACCCTGACCATGATTTATCTCTAAGTCTCTCGGTGCATGGAAAATAAGCTGTAAACTCCTTTCTGCCTCATATAATGTCCTAATTTTTCCTATTCCAGTATTTCCTCATTCTTCTTTTCCCCACCCACTTTTCCAGCCCCAAATCATTATCCTCATTCTTTTACATAAAATTCCCTTTCAACAATCCTTTCCCTCTCATTTCCATTCCTCTCCTTGTGACCGCCATGACCCAATCCCCTGAGGGTGTACTTGTGCTTAATCCTGTCTATTTTTCATAACTTCTTTCTCCTCTGGGTTCTCTGCCTCCCTTAATCTCCCCCTAAGAAGCTCTTGCCTTTGCTGCTTCTACAATCAGCCAGAAAGAAGGTTTCCTCTTCGCTCCCTAGCAATTTCTGTATTGTTAAATTGTATTTTACTTCTTAGTATTTGATATTTGCACCCTATTCTTTCGGTTCAACTTGCTTAGAAGTCCCTCTGTGCTTTCTCTTTCCTTTCTTCTCCCACTTCCACTAAGCCATTTTTGTCTGTTCTAGAGGATTCCAATCCTCATTCTTCATTGCCTTCTTGGTTTCTACTCCCACATCCAACCATAACATTAGTGTCTTGCTGTTTATGTTGAATATCTTGCAACATGAATTGAACACTCCTTGTGTGAAACGCATTATTTCCTGTACTCTTTAATATTTATCACTTCATGCTTTTAAAAAGCCTCCATGAACTGCATATTATTATTGCCTCCAATTTGCACATGAGGAAACTCATGCATGAAAATTTTAAGTAATTGGGCCAAGGAAACGCAGGCAGTAAGTAGTAAAGCTGGAATTTGAACATCACAAGATTAGACTCCAGAGTTCATAGACTAGTCACTAGGCTCCATGGCTTCCATGCTCAGCACTTGTCTAAACTTTTCTTCCTAATTAGTTCTACTGTACACGAGTAAAGTATTGAATCTCAAAAGACATCAGACCACCTAGATTTAGGTTTCTTTGAGAGGAGGCTGGGAAAGTCAGCTCACTTCAGTCTGTTGCAATAAAAAAGTATCAAGGTGGACTTCCCTGGTGGTCCAGTGATTGAGACACCACCCTTCCACTGCAAGGGACACAGTTTAATCCCCATCAGGGAACTAAGATCCCACAAGCAGCATGGCAAAGGGAAAAAAAAAGGCACCAAAGGTACCATGAGTTCAGGAAGCACTATTGTAAACAGAAAAATGGTAGCAATTATTTGGAATCAGACAAACTGGGATTTCATTCTAGGATCTACCACCTGTGTGACTTTGTGTGATTGTTTGATGTTTCTAGTTCCTCTTGTGTGAAATGGAAATTGGTATTTGTCCTTAGCCTAAGTTATGATTCTAATACGAACTTAATGTTCTAACTTTTTTCTTTCCCTTTCTGCTCCCAGTTGTGTCTCTCCTAATCTAACAGTGTCTTTTGGCTGCTGCTCTCTGAACTGATAAAGAGCTAGAGCCCCAGACCCTATCCTTTCCTCTCTGAGACAGTGCACTAAGTCGTGTCCGACTCTTGCCACTCCATGGACTGTAGCCTGCCAGGCTCCTCTGGCTATGGGATTCTCCAGGCAAGAATACTGGAGTGGGTTGCCATTTCCTCTCTAATCTTCCCTAATTGTTCACTCTGGTAATTTTTGAGTCATGTCAACATCTGGAAATGACAGCCTACTTTTTTTTTTTTTAATAAATCTTGCTAGAAGTAATAAGTAAACCCCTAGAGAGTAAAGGATATTTTCTATAAAAAATAAGTGACAAATGGGAAAACCATATGTCAATTCAGGGTGATTAGAAGGATTTTCACAGCTGTCATAAAAATCATTTCATTTAGATACCTGTTTAGTTTATGTGGGATGGGAAAGTTAGGCACATACATTTACAAGTTAGACAAATTTACAGATACATGTATCAATTAGCATACACAGTATATATTATATAAGTCATAGGTTTTCGAGGAGATACTAGATCAGATAATCCAAGTCAAATTGTTACCAACTCTCTCAAGTTGGGGCTCAACAAGGATCTTCCTCTCTGGTGTCACTTGCATTAATGGAATGAGACCGAGTTCAGTTCAGAAGCAAAGGGAAGTTTTATTCTTTCAGTACAGAATAGAGGCTCCTGAGCTGGATCTCCAGAGAACATGTTCTCCTAGACAGGCCATGAACAGAGCTACTTCATAGGGTCTCTGCAGTGAGACAGGAGGGGCTTTTCTCCTCAGTCTGTTGCAGCAGTGCTGGGCTGGCTTCATATTGCATTGCTGGGCACAGCAGTCTCTCAGCACGTGGCCAGAAGCCGCCATCTTGAATCGAGGTATCCTGGGCAGCTACAGCAGGTGACCCGCAGAACTGAGCTGTCAGACATGCAGTTCTATGCTGGGACCTCTAATCCTACCACACATCCCCCAGTTGGCAAGTGAAACCAGACTGTGCACAAAAGAAAAAGGAAGACCTTATCACCTGGATTCCATCTTATTTTTCCAGAAGACTCCCGTGGGCTTTGCCAGTAACAAAATGCAGATACACAGTAAGTGCTCAATAAATGTTACTGTTTTCATTGCCGCTCTATGAGTCTATCACATGACTTCAGTTCAGTCACTCAGTTGTGTCTGACTCTTTGTGACCCAAGGGACTGCAGCACACCAGGCTTCCCTGTCCATCACCAACTCCCAGAGCTTGCTCAAACTCATGTCCATGGAGTCGGTGATGCCATCCAACCATCTCATCCTCTGTCATTCCTCTTCTCCTCCTGCCTGCAATCTTTCCCAGCATCAAGGTCTTCTCTAATGAGTCAACTCTTACAGAATGAAAACTATGTGACTATTCAAAATCTGACTAATGTTCCATACAAACAAAAACAACAGAACATGCCCACTTGAGAAGTAAATAGAACTTTGCTCTCATAATTGTATCTTTTCAGATTGATGTAATGAGTTATATTACTCATACATCACCAATTGTAATTTATTTTAATTTTGATCTGTATTAGGCTTTTTAAAATACTGTAGAATGAATAGGGCTCTCAGGGATATCCTATAATTGGGAATTTTGTTGTTGTTTAGTCGCTAAGTTGTGTGCTAAGGTGCTTCAGTTGTGTTCAACTCTTTGTGATCCCATGGGCTGTAGCCCACCGGGCTCCCTGTTCAGGGGAGTCCAGGGGATTCTCCAGGCAGGAATACTGGCGTGGGTTGCCATGCCCTCCTCCAGGGGATCTTCCCAACCCAGGGATCGAACCTATGTTTCTACATCTCCTGCATTGCAGGTCGATACTTTACCAGCTGAGCCACAAGGGAAGCCTGATGAAAGTGAAAGTCACTCAGGCGTGTCTGACTCCTTGTGACCCCATGGACGATACAGTCCATGGAATTCCCCAGGCCAGAATACTGGAGTGGGTAGCCTTTCCCTTCTCCAGGGGATCTTCCCAATGCAGGGATCAAACCCAGGTGTCCCACATTGCAGGTGGATTTTTTACCAGCTGAGCCACCAAGGAATCATATTTTCTTCTTTGCATTTAGTCTACTCCAAAGATTTAAAAATCATGCTGTCTTTTTATCAACACAGCTCCCAAGGAAATTGTGCTAGTTCTTCACATTTGAGAAGGGCTTGGTATTTTCAAAGCAACTTCATATATTAATTAAACAACATCCTTATGAAGCAGGTCAGTAAGTACCTTTATCTTTCAGAGTAGGCAAACAGGATACAGTGAGGTAACATGGTGATTTGCCTTAGGTCAGGAACTAGCTCATCATTTGAATTGACTTCCTATCAGTTAACTGGTCTGTGGTTCAATCTGATAGGTTAAACTACAACAAACAAAATATCAAAATACTAATTTGTGTACCATTGTATTTTGTGAGTCACTGATGTGTCCTGTCCCGTGCATCATGAATCTGAGCTTTACATCTAATAACCTCATTACCTGAAATGACCTTCTTTCCTTAGTCTCTTTGTTTTTCCAGCTAATTTCTACTCATGCTTTATAACTTGTCTGTAACCTCCTCTTAGAAGTCTTCCGTAACTTGCTGTCTGATTTAGAATCTACTATTCATTGTTCATACAGCTATCTGGATTCCACACTGTATCTCTATTATGGTACTGACTATATTCTATTGTGACAAAATGGGCTTTCTTAAGGGGAAAAAACTATTCTACCTTTATATTCTAGAACACAATACCTAGCAGATGGTATTTGCTTAAAACTATTTTTGAATGAATAATGTATAAATGATACACATATTAGTCAGGATAGGAGAGGATATGCCATAATAACAAACCCAGCCTAAGTCTATTTTTCACTTAGTAAGTAGAAGTGCTCAGAGAAAATAGCCTCCAGGAAGGAGGCTCTGCTCCAATAACTTAAGGATGTAGGCTGACAAGACTGTACCACCTTATGGTGCTGGATTGCCTGAAGCAGGTAAGCTTCTAAGTTGCCAAGAGAAGAGAATAAAATGCTGGAGGACTGCACATTCGAAATTAAATTCACCTGTGATAGTCATGGCCAGTGTTTCCATCATTGGCCAGAAGTACTCACGTAACTCTCAAGGTTCACAGACAATGTCTTTCCTTGGTGTATCTTTTTAAATCTCTAGTATGTGTGCATTCAATGGCCAGTACTGGTCTTCTTCAGCAGCCTGCCTGTAAGCTACTGGGACTCCTTTGTCCAGAGAACCAGGAGGTCACATACCCCCTCTTCCCAGTGGCTGTTGATTAATGACCATTTGTGCAGGAATATGAGCTCAACTCTCTTTCCTTAACTTAGGACAACTCAGAGGTATCACCTACCCTCCAGAATTCTCTTGTGGGAGCATGTTAAAGCCAGCCCTCTGTGGGTGTTTAGCTTACACTCTTGCTCGATTTTATTTCATTCTTGTTTTGCTTCTCTCACTTCCTTATCATTCTCTCTTGGGAACATTGTCTTAATCCATCACTTGCTCACACATTTTTATTCTAGAGGCTGCATCTGGGGAGCTCAAGCTATGAGAGTACCACCTAACTAAAACCTGGGCAGAGCAGTGTAATGCACAGTATTTCCAGGAAGGATAGATATAGGTGAGCATTGTAATGTCTACCATACATAATGAAAAGCAACTTGGTGATTAAGGGGCAAATGACATAGGTTTAGCCAGCTAAGTCTATCAAAGAGGACTGGGCACAGAGAAGGAAGACAGGATTACACTGAAAATGGTCACTGAGAAGAGTGGCTTCTCTACTGGTTAAGATGCTGGGGAAGCCAGGCCAGTAGTTCAAACTGCAAAGTTGAAAGAAGCCCTGGGCTTGGTTCTAACAGAAGTCATTATTTGAGGAGAACCAATTATGCAGTAATAATGAAGAAGGAAATGGCAACTTACTTCAGTATTCTTGCCAGGGAAATCCCATGGACAGAGGAGCCTGGCCAGCTATAGTTCATGGGGTCGCAAAGAGTAGGATAGGACTGAGTGACTAACGATAATGATCATAGGCCATGCAAGGAGTCCATGCCACAACAGGGTAGTAAGCATTAATTGTATTTACAGGGAAATGCAAATACTGGAAGAAGTCAGTTTTATGGTTCTGGGTTATTACTTCACAACTTGTCCTCAGACTGTGACTAATGGTATGGGAATTTGGGGACTAGGATGTGACCTTTTTGTGGGGAGCTGGTAGTAAATTTTAACGCAGGATCATCAGGTATTAGAGAAGCAGGCTAGAGTCTCCAGTCTTAGCGGAATGTCAGATTGAAAAGCAAAGGCAGAACCCTAGGGGTCTGAAGTGAGCAGTACTGTAGGGGGTAAGGAGGCTGCACTGGAGACCCATCTGGCCGGGGGACACACACGCGTGACGATACTGGTCCTTCAGTTGCAGGGTTCAGCCCCAAACCCTCTGACTGGTTTTCCCCGTTCTGGTGAGTATAGGCTCAACTTCCCATTGACTAGAGATTCTGTCAGCAATATAGGCTGGGAAATAAAATACTTCCTCTTAATGCTTCTAGATTTTGAGTCATATAACCACATCTTAAAATCTCTCTTACTTTCGAAACAGACTCACAGACTTAGAGATTGAACTTGTGGTTACCAGGGGGAAAGGTAGGGGAGAGAGATAGTCAGGGAGTTAGGGGTTGACATGTACACACTGCTAAACTTAAAAAACCAACCAGGAAAAAAAAGTCCCTTGTTTTGCTCTAGTACTTATATGATTTAATATTTTACATTTAGATCTCCGATGCATTCAGAGTTTCCTCTTTTGTATGGGTGAGGTATGCATCTAATTTTGTCTTTCCAAAATTATATCTAATATTCTCATACAATTATTTGAAGTCTATCATTTCTCCCAGTGAATTAAACTGCCCCCTTTATCATTTACTAAATTCCGTACTTGTTTAGTTGGAACTATTTCTGAACACAGTATTCTATTCCATTGGCCTCTCTATTCTTGCATCCACTCCCCACATTTATAGTTATAGAGGCTTTATAGTATGTTTTATATCACATAGGTCTAGTTTTCCCTCAGATCATCTTTAGAATTTCCCTATCCATTCTGGAATGTGAACTCAAGAATAATCCATCTTCATCAAACACACTTCAGGGGATTTTTAGAAGGTGAAAGTGAAGAGTGAAAAAGTTGGCTTAAAGCTCAACATTCAGAAAACAAAGATCATGGCATCCGGTCCCATCACTTCATGGGAAATAGATGGGGAAACAGTGGAAACAGTGTCAGACTTTAGTTTTTGGGCTCCAAAATCACTGCAGATGGTGACTGCAGCCATGAAATTAAAAGACGTTTACTCCTTGGAAGGAAAATTATGACTAACCTAGATAGCATTTCAAAAGCAGAGACATTACTTTGCCAACAAAAGTTTGTCTAGTCAAGGCTATGGTTCTTCCTGTGGTCATGTATGGATGTGAGAGTTGGACTGTGAAAAAGGCTGAGCACCGAAGAATTGATGGTTTTGAAGTGTGGTGTTGGAAGACTCTTGAGAGTCCCTTGGACTGCAAGGAGATCCAACCAGTCCATTCTGAAGGAGATCAGCCCTGGGATTTCTTTGGAAGGAATGATGGTAAAGCTGAAACTCCAGTACTTTGGCCACCTCATGCGAAGAGTTGACTCATTGGAAAAGACTCTGATGCTAGGAGGGATTGGGGGCAAGAGGAAAAGGGGACGACAGAGGATGAGATGGCTGGATGGCATCACTGACTCGATGGACATGAGTCTGAGTGAACTCCGGGAGTTGGTGATGGACAGGGAGGCCTGGCGTGCTGCGATTCAGGGGGTCGCAAAGAGTCGGACACGACTGAGCGACTGATCTAATCTGATCTGATCTGAACCTGGAGAGAATTTACATCTTTATAATACTGAGTTTTCCTGTTAAAAAATAAAGAATGTCTTTCCATTTCTTTAGATCCACTTTCTGAGTTTGAGTATTGAAATTTTCCTTAGGTTAAACACATTTTCTGTTAAGGTTATATCCAAGTATTAATACTTTGGATGTTACTATAAATATTTTTCTTTAATTGTATGATTTAAGTGGTTATTTTTCTGTGAAAATTATTTATTTCATATGTTAATTTAACATTGTTGTAGTTGTTCAGTTGCTAAGTTGTGTCCAACTCTGCAACTCCATGGACTGTAGCCCACCAGGCTCCTCTGTCCCTGGGATTTCCCAGGCAAGAATACTGGAGTGGGTTGCCTTTTTCTTATCCAGGGAATCTTATCAATTCAAGGATCGAACCGGTTTCTCCTGCTTGGCAGGTGGATTCTTTACCACTGAACCACCAGGGAATCCCTAATTTAACATCTGCTATGAGTACCTTGGGCTTCCCTTGTGGCTCAGCTGGTAAAGATTCCGCCTGCAATGCAGGAGACCTGGGTTAAAACTTTTTTTCTTACTTGCGCTAGTCTTAGCATTGCTTCTCTTCTGTGTTCTAGCTATACAAATGTATTATATACCATTAGATATAGCTTCACTTTTTCTTTTTTGATTCTTATACTTCTGCTTATTCTCACTTGTATGACTGAATTGGCACCTCTGATCCAAGTTTAACACTAGTGGAGCTAAATAGGCATCCCTGCTTTGCTCCTGACTTTGGCGGGACTGCCTCTCATGGTTCCCTGTATATTCTTCATGTTGTGGGGAGGTGTATCAATTTTTGAGCTTTTAAAACATATCTAGGGGACATTCCATGGTGGTCCAGTGGTTAGGACTCCATGCTCTCACTGTGAAGGGCATGGGTTGGGCAACTAATTTCCACAATCAGTGCTCAACACTCAAAAATAAACTTCATGTCTTTATTTAAAAAAAAATAAACATATCTGGGACTGTGTACGGATTAGGACCTGAGTATTTGTTTTAAAAAAAGCTTTGAAAGTGACTTTAATATAGTACAAACTCTAACTTGAGTATTTTGACTATATATTCCATAACGATATGTATCAGTATACAAATTAATCAAACATTTGAGTCACACTTTGTGCAGAAAGATGAAGCCTATCTTTCCTTCAAGGAGCTCAATTTAGTAGAAGAGAAGGACCTACAAACTGATGGTTGTATATGATGTAATTATTACATTGTGGAAAGTGTTTCATCACTTGCATCTTTGCAGAAAGTTGGCTTTATGTATGTACGCTTAACTTTTTAAAAGTGTATCCTATGATACTATCTGTTATTCTCTGCTTTTAAAAATTATTCAAAATTGGCCTTCATTAACAGTCACTGACTGGTAAAGTTACGATGATGCCCTACAGAAATTACAGTTTCCTGCCTTATTTCCCCACCCCTTCTTGTTATTTTCAAATTGCAGATGAGTTGATTACGACAAACAATCTCACCCAATTGTCAGTTCCTGGTGTTTTCATAATTATTTTATCATCAGAGACCAGTTGTCCCTTAAAATTATGAAAATAATTGTTTTTGAAAACAAAGGAATTCTCTTATTTTTATTAAAAGATTACACTAACATTTTAAATATTGTATACTGATCCCAAATCAACTAAGACCCATGTTTTTTCCTCTCAGTGTCTTCTGATTTCATTCTCTTGAAATTTCACAACCACTTTCAAATTTGGGGAGAGTTAGAAAAGATGGTTTAGGGAGAGTTAAAAAATGGTCCTGTTATCTAAATGGTCCTGATGCTTGGGGTGGGGGATAGGAATGGAACTTTTGGAAGAAAGGAAATGAAACTTTAAACTTAGAGTGGGCTGTAGAATTTTTAAAATTAGACATAGTGAAGTAAACTTTCGGTCTCCTATGTACTTCTGCCTGAATTGTTGCACCTTTTGGAAGTCTTTCTCTTCTCCTGCAGGTTCACTCTCTCTCGGTCAGAGGTGCTTTCAGTTACTGGTGAATTGAAAGTGAAAGAGTTAGTCGCTCACTCCTGTCTGACTCTTCGCGACTCCATGGACTGGAGCCCACCAGGCTCCTCTGACCATGGAAGCTCCCAGGCGAGAATACTGGAGTGGGCTGCCATTCCCTTCTCCAGGGGATCTTCCCTACCAGGGATTGAACCTAGGTCTCCCACATTGTGGGCAGATTCTTTACCACCTAAGTCACCAATGAACTAGAAAAGACAAAAAGGTTAGGGTATGGTATAAAAGAGAGGTTACCAAGATGGCTGCTTAGGACTAATTCTAGATGCTATATTTCAGGAGATACTGAGTAAAGAATATTTAAAGATTTTTTTTTCTAGCTTCCCTGTTTATTAAAGTGAGGGACCTAGGGCAGAGGCTCTTTCTAGACACAAAGGTTTTTATTGATAACTTAGCTAGGCTGTTATCTTATGAGAACAAGCTTGCAAATGATAAATAGTTACAAGAAGAGATCCAGTAGAAGACAATCCACCAAGCCTCATCAGAACCCTGTTAGCTGTGAAAGATCACACTATTTGCCTTTCTTCTAGAAATGTCAATATTTGTGGCATCATTGATTGTTTTATTATCATTTAGTATTATCTGCTTCTTATATGTAGGAGGAAATTTATGTAGATATCTAAGTAACTTGTGTGAAATAGAAAATGGTATTTAATTATTACTCTTCTGAAATAAAACATTACATTCCTAAAGGCTTGAAACACTGTTCATATTTTCTTTTTTGATAGTTTCTCTACATTTCATGAGGTAAGTGTATCAAGCATATCAATGAACTATGCCTATCATTTGCTTGTAATTTTCACCCTGATAGTATCAGAGTGAAAATGCCCTAACTCTTAGTGCTATGTGCAGGCGAGTGTGTGTTGCTTTCTGTATGCCTCAGTATCTAGAGTCTTTATTGTGAAGAGTTGCCACATAGATCTGTTGGTTATCTATTTTTCCCTTTTTGCCCTGTTTGCATGTGACGTAGAATAACAACTTAAATATGTGTCAAGCTCAGTTTTACAGTTTATTTTTAGTTGGGGTAGGTTATTTTGATGTCAGTGTAAGGCATCTTATATAAGAAATGAATAATATCAATAAGTAGATAATGAAGAGTAAAAGAACCACATATTTCTAGTCCCAAACTGACTTTTTTGCATCTAACTTTTTCTTCTTAGAGCTGAACACCTAGAGCCGTGATAACTTGCACTTCTAGTATAATAAGGTATCATGAAAATCCAAGTTTTGAAGTCAGAGACATCCAGGGGTCAATGTCTTACTCTTATTGTACTAAGCCTTATTAAAGGATGACAAAATATTTTTTCTGTTTGGTGATCAGTGCCTTCACAACATTCTGTGTCATGCTTATCTATGAATCTATGTGTACACATTTGGATGAACATTATAGCCAATAGCACAAGCTCTACTGATGAAGACAATTACAGACTCCAAGATAATTATAGACTGTAGCCTTAAAAGTTGGACTAACCCAACTACCCATTAAATACGTATGACCCACTCTGTAGCTTTTGAACTAAGGCTAGAATTTTCTTCTGTGTGTCAATTAATTATTCTCAACTTAATGGTTTATATGATTTAGAGAAGCAACACTAAATTTCAACTAAGAGTAAAGTTTAAATGTAGTAATTTTTTTGTTAAAATAGTCCTGTTAACTTGATAACTTTACCCCTTAAACTCTCATTACTAGACTTACCAATTAACCTGATGTCTTAGTCTAGTTGTATTCAGTATGAGCCTGAAACTTTGCTTATTCATTACTGCCTTGATAGGATATTTGTAATGTTGTCTATTGGCTTTGATGACAAACTTTTATTATTTTTTTTAGAAATTTAAATGTATCATATTTTAATTTTCAAACCAAATTTATTTTCAAAGGCATTTTGACTATGTTACTTTATTTGTGTCCACACATATTTTAAATGAGATTTAAATAATTTCTTTTTAGTGCAATAGGTGCAATCAATCAAAATTCTTACAAAAGCTAACAAAATATTGCTTCGGTTAGGTGAGTGGGACCTGCAGAGCCTTCTATGTCATGCTTATCCAAGCAATAAATTACTTTTTTTCTTAAGACAAAAATTATCCTCTGAAATTGCTTTCACTTTTTCCTGAAGGGAAGATATTGGCTACCTAGTATTGGGAACACTTTATTTTGCTTCTTATCGAATACAGTTATTTTCTACTTGAGAGCTAACATCACAAGACAACAAGATGGATTCTTACTTTTCACTGTTTTCTCATTCATAGTGAGCCCAGTTTTGCCCCAATAAAGATGCTTTCTGTCCTATAGTATAATTTCATCAGCCTCTTAACCTAGAAGTCTTTCTGAAAGTAATCTTGAAACAACTGTTGCATCTTTATCAAATTGGGATTTAATGCCTGATACTATTTCCTTGGGCTTTCCAGGTGTCACAGTGGTAAAGAATCCACCTGCCAATGCAGGAAACATAAGAGATGCAGGTTCAATTCCCAGGTCAGAAAGATCCCCTGGCGTAGGAAATGGCAACCGGCTCCAACTTCTTGCTTGGAAAATTCCATGAACAGAGAAGTCTGGTGGGCTACAGTCCATGGGGTTGCAAAGAGATGGACACGACAGAGCAACTGAGCACACACACACACATTATTTCCTTGAAAGTGGCTTCTAAAGATGGATATAAGTCATTTTTAAAGTTTTGATAGAATATAGATACTGACTTCTAGTAGATGTTCATCTTCCTTGAAGTTTTGTAAGTCGAATGAATAACAAGTGCCTCCCATTTTAGTATCTGTTGAGAAATATGCTAACAATATCACACATATAGAAATAGGCTAGTATGTGAAGAAAGTAACAACAAGGAAGGAATTAAATGAAAACTAAGTGCCTTTGGGATTTAAAACTCTTAGGAAGCCTTAAAAATCTAGGTTAAAAACATGAGGCAAAGACAAACTCAAATTCATATTCAGGTGAATGTAACCACCTTGAGGTTGGTATAAAATATATGCTGAGCAAATTTTGACATAGAAAGCTATTGACTTAGTTTATTTTGATTCTCATTAACTTAAATAAGCATTTGGGTTTATAGGTCTTTTTGTGAATCTAAAGGAAGCTATGAACCCTATTCTCAGAGGGGAGGAAATGCATTTACACACAAACACACAAAATCTTGCACACAATTTCAAGCAGTTTACAGACTCACTGAAGTCTGCCCATTAACTGCATGGAGATTTGTATTAGGGCTTTAATACTGCAACTGATAGAAAACCAGCTTATGCTATCTTGAGGCAAAGATAAATGTATATCGGTTCACATAACTGGGAAGACATTGAAATAAAGAAATGGCTATAGGAAGAACTGAATCTGGAAACTCAACATCACCAGGACATACTCAATCTGCATTCATTTCTGTTTGTCTCTACTTCTCTTGGCATATTAATTTCATTTTCTAATGTTGCTAAAAATTCCTTCTTCATATGGCTGAGAACATACCTGCCAGCAGATCCAACTTAGCAACCCTAGGAAAAACAGCACTCCTGAGCATCCAGGTCTCAAAACCAGAGAAGGACTTTATCATTCAAGTCATAACCAACTAAATGTGAGACTGGAGGAATGAGACGTAAGCTGGCAAGTGATAACAAACTGAGGCTGATAAGAAGGAATGAATTTGAGTCAGTAGAACTGAGGTCAATGAACCTAGAACCTGTCGTGAAGTGAAGTGAAAGTCGCTCAGTCAAGTCCAACTCTGTGAGCCCATGGACTGTAGCCCACCAGGTCCTCTGTCCATGGGATTCTCCAGGCAAGAATACTAGAGTGGGTAGATGCTCCTTTCTCCAGGGGATCATCCCAGCCCAGAGATCGAACCCAGATCTCCCGCATTGCAGGCAGATTCTTTACCGTCTGAACCACTGGGGAAGCCCAAGAACCCTGAAGTGGGTACAGAGTGAAATAAGTCAGAAAGAAACAAATATCATTTATTAATAGCATATATATGGAAACTAAACAAAATGGCACGGATGAACCTATTTGGAGGGCAGGAATAGAGACACAGACACAGAGACATGTGGACACAGTAGGGGAAGGGAAAGGTGGGACAAATTGAGAGAGTAGCACTGAAACATACACATTACCATGTGTGAAACAGAGAGCCAGTGGGAAGTTGCCATATAACACGTAGAGAGCTCAGCCCAGCGCTCAGTGATGACCTAGGGGGATGGGATGGCGGAGTAGGAAGGAGTCTCAAGAGGGAGGGGATGCTTATGGCTGATTCACATGTTGTATGGCAGAGACCAACACAATATTGTAAAGCAATTATCCTCCAAATGAAAAAAAAAAAAACTAAGGCTGTGTGAAAGGTGCCGGAGGGTCAGTAACAGACAATAGTGAGCTGGTAATCTGACTCTCTGGAAATAAAATGCATGATGCATATATTTAAAGATGCATATATATTTATCCAATATTTTATCGATATAAAGAATAAATGACACATAGTTTTTCAGTTCAGTTCAGTTCAGTTCAGTCACTCAGTTGTTTTGGACTCTTTGCAACCCCGTGAACTGCAGCATGCCAGGCCTCCCTGTCCATCACCAACTCCCGGAGCTCACCCAAATTCATGTCCATTGAGTCTGTGATGCCAAGAAACCATCTCATCCTCTGTCGTCCCCTTCTCCTCCTGCCCTCAATCTTTCCCAGCATCCAGATCTTTTCAAATGAGTCAGCTCTTTGCATCAGGTGGCCAAAGTATTGGAGTTTCAGCTTCAATGTCAGTCCTTCAGTGAACACCCAGGACTGATCTCCTTTAGGATGGACTGGTTGGATCTCCTTGCAATCCAAGGGACTCTCAAGAGTCTTCTCCAACACCACAGTTCAAAAGCATCAATTCTTCAGTGCTCAGCTTTCTTTATAGTCCAACTCTCACATCCATACATTACTACTGGAAAAACCATAGCCTTGACTAGATAGACCTTTGTTGACAAAGTAATGTCTCTGCTTTTTAATATGCTGTCTAGGTTGGTCATAACTTTCCTTCCAAGGAGAAAGCATCTTTAAATGTCATGGCTGCAGTCACCATCTGAAGTGATTTTGGAGCCCAAAAAAATAGTCAGTCACTTTTTCCACTGTTTCCCCATCTATTTGCCATGAAGTGATGGGACCAGATGCCATTATCTTAATTTTCTGAATGTTGAGCTTTAAGCCAACTTTTTCACTCTCCACTTTCACTATCATCAGGCTTTTAGTTCCTCTTCACTTTCTGCTATAAGGGTGGTGTCGTTTGCATATCTGAGGTTAGTGATATTTTGCCTGGCAATCTTGATTCCAGCTTGTGCTTCTTCCAGCCCAGTGTTTCTCATGATGTACTCTGCATATAAGTTAAATAAGCAGGGTGACAATATACAGCCTTGATGTACTCCTTTTCCCATTTGGAACCAGTCTGTTGTTCCATGTCCAGTTCTAACTGTTGCTTCCTGACCTGCATACAGATTTCTCAAGGGGCAGGTCATGTGGTCTGGCATTCCCATCTCTTTCAGAATTTTCCACCATATATTGTGAACCACACAGTCAAAGGCTTTGGCATAGTCAATAAAGCAGAAATATTGTTTTTCTGTAATTCTCTTGCTTTTTCAATGATCCACTGGATGTTGGCAATTTGATCTCTGGTTCCTCTGCCTTTTCTAAAACCAGCTGAAATCTGAAAGTTCACAGTTCACGTATTGCTGAAGCCTGGCTTGGAGAATTTTGAGCTTTACTTTACTAGTGTGTGAGATGAGTGCAATTGTGTGGTAGTTTGAGCATTCTTTGGCATTGCTTTTCTTTGGGATTGGAATGAAAACTGACCTTTTCCAGTCCTGTGGCCACTGCTGAGTTTTCCAAATTTTCTGGCATATTGAGTGCAGCACTTTTACAGCATCATCTTTTAGGATTTGAAATAGCTCAACTGGAATTCCATCACCTCCACTAGCTTTGTTGGTAGTGATGCTTCCTAAGGCCCACTTGAGTTCACATTCCAGGATGTCTGACTCTAGGTGAGTGATCACACCATTGTGATTATCTGGGTTGTGAAGATCTTTTTTATACAGTTCTTCTGTGTATTCTTGCCACCTCTTCTTAATATCTTCAAAAATGATATAATGTTCAATATTTTTATTATTTGAATATAGCCAATTGATTCTCTTTTAATGCTTTTGTTGATTTTTGCTGTCCCTATATCCTGGCTAAACTGTGGTTGCAACTGACAGGTCTTTGATGAACATGAAGATTGGTTTATATTTTCTTTTTCATATGCAGAGTACATCATGAGAAACTCTGGGCTGGAGGAAACACAAGCTGGAATCAACATTGCTGGGAGAAATATCAGTAACCTCAGATATGCAGATGACACCACCCTTATGGCAGAAAGTGAAGAGGAACTAAAAAGCCTCTTGATGAAAGTGAAAGTGGAGAGTGAAAAAGTTGGCTTAAAGCTCAACATTCAGAAAAAGAAGATCATGGCATCTGGTCCCATCACTTCATGGCAAATAGATGGGGAAACAGTGGAAACAGTGTCAGACTTTATTTTTTGGGCTCCAAAATCACTGCAGATGGTGATTGCAGCCATGAAATTAAAAGACGTTTATTCCTTGGAAGAAAAGTTATGACCAACCTAGATAGCATGTTCAAAAGCAGAGACGTTACTTTGCCAACAAAGATCCATCTAGTCAAGGCTATGGTTTTTCCAGTGGTCATGTATGATGTGAGAGTTGGACTGTGAAGAAAGCTGAGTGCCGAAGAATTCATGGTTTTGAACTGTGATGTTGGAGAAGACTCTTGCAGATCCAACCAGTCCATTGTGAAGGAGATCAGCCCTGGGATTTCTTTGGAAGGAATGATGCTAAAGCTGAAACTCCAGTACCTTGGCCACCTCATGCAAAGAGTTGACTCATTGGAAAAGACTCTGATGCTGGGAGGGATTGGGGGCAGGAGGAAAAAGGGATGACAGAGGATGAGATGGCTGGGTGGCATCACCAACTCGATGGACATGAGTTTGAGTGAACTCTGGGAGATGGTTATAGACAGGGAGGCCTCACGTGCTGCGATTCATGGGTTTGCAAAGAGTCAGACACGACTGAGCGACTGAACTGAACTGAACTGAACAAGTAAAATGTCAGAACTTCATTTGTCAGTGTGGGGAACAACTTCTTTGCTGAATTGGATAATAATTTTTGAATAGTGGAAGGCTCCTCTAATTTTTATGTGTTACTTACAATGTAACAACTAGTTATGACACTTTTAAAGTTCAATATGCATATTAACATACTCTTGATCACTTCCCTAATTCTAGAAAATCAACAAAATGATAATTCAAATCATGGTTTGTTATAATTGCCAATTTCCATGATGTAAATATTCCCACCGAAGGCAATTTTAAATACTAATCAATAAAGAAAAGGTTGGGAAGAAATGAGAACTAGCACACTATTCTATAGAATTTTCACTCTAAGCATAAATAACCTCAGTAATAGATAGATAATAATAAAGAGTATAATATTTATAATATATAAATATTATATTTATATATTATAAATATATAAATATTATGAGTATAATAATTGGGAAGTGAAGATTTGTTTGTGTTTATTACCTTTGTTTTATATATAATGTGTTTAATTGTAAATTTATATATTCTATTTTTAATAATAATTACTATCTCTAAAAATTGACTAGTAAATTTCCAAGAATTTTAAGTTTCCCTAGTTCTTGAGTCAGTCCAAACCAGTTCTAGCACAGCACTGGTGATGGTTTGCATGAGTCCTATGAAGAAATAGTAGTGAAAAAATAATAAAAACTTGAAGTGATTGTGAAATAGAGAGCTAACATGTGAAATTAAGGTTCTGCTATGACATCTCTGTGATTTATCTAAAACAATATACTCAATAAATACAGCAAGGTAGGTATTCCACATTAGACACACTCAAATTTCAATGGCTCTACTTTATAGTTTGACAAGTTTTAGATTATTCACTATTTTGGATTTTTCAAAACCATTTTCTCTTTTATTAGCGCTAATGATTGAGAAGTTATTTCGTCACATTTACAAAAAAATGTAATTTCCATGAGCTTTATATTTTACTTAGAAAAGGAAGTGAAATCAATATCTCTGAAAGCCTTTTCTGCTCCTTCACTGATGTGTGTGATTAAAATCTGACTTCTATTTCTTCACATTATGAACTCTATCAGAATCTCTTTCACACTCTAGTAATTTTCTTAAAAACAATAATAGACAAAGTGGGAAAATGAACACTGGGAATATGCTGTTTATCTCAGATATATTGCTAACTTTTAGTGAGTATGCTTTGACCAAGAAATAAGAATAAAGGAAAATGACAGTGAGAAACATTTTCGATATTTAATTTAATACTCTACTTTTATATATTTAACATTGAATACAGAGGTGTCTGCTTGTTGGCTTTCCAACAACTCAAACCTTCATGTGCTTTAATCAGTAAAAGAAATGGATAAATGAGAGTAATTGCTGAATAAATTAAGTTAAAAACTGGGTGGTAATTGTGTCATTTAGTAATTATCCTGTCTTTGATGTTGCACATAGACCTATTGCTTTTAAACATTGCATAGTTAAAGGAGTCTTTTGGGCCTAGAAAAGAAAACAACAGTTTCAAAGGCCCTTGCTGAATCATCTAACTTCGGAGAAAACAAAACAGAACTTTAGGTCCTGCCCTGATGCTCCAGGCCGGTTGCATCTATCTGGGAATTATCACCCCCTGTCCAGAAACCTTCCACCCCCTACACCTGCCCAGAAGATTTATCACCCCCTGCCCAACTACAAATGCCATCTCAACTAAAGTATACCCAAAACATCCCGCCTGATTAACGTTTCCCTTATCGCTTCCACAAACCTCCCTACAAATATGGAGCCTCCCTGATCCCTCTCCGCTCAGCCTGGTCGTTAGGCCGACTGTCGCCCCTCCTTGCCTGAATAAAGGTAACCTACTTCTGTTGAGGTCGTCTTTCCTTTTTCTGCCTTGGCCCGAACTATACCTTACATTCTTGGTGCTGAAACCGGGAAGGGGCAAGGCACTCGTCTCACTATCTCTCCCTCTCCCTCCCTCTCATTGTTTTCCCTTTTCCCGGAGTCTGGGAGGGCAAACATCCTTCGAGCTCACTTTTCTGCCTGGGCTCAAGTTCCCCTCAGGGGTGCCCAGTCCCTTCGAAGCGTGCAAGCCTTGTGCTAAGGCTTTATTGATGCCTGCGTACCCCCAGGCTTCGGCTCTATCCCCTTTCTCTCTCTCTCTCTCTCTCTCTCTCTCTCTCAGGACCTCCGGAATAGGGAACTCTTGCCATTCGACTGCTCTACATGCAACACTCCACTCAAGCGGGACCCTAGATCAAGGTAAGATCCGGATGGTGTTCTAGAGGCGCCCTAGAACTCAGTCCTCTCTGGGTCCTGGGGACCCCAGCCCAGAGCCACTCTAGGCGACAGTGGAGGACGCTCCACCTCGACACAGAGCTCTCTTCTCATAACTCCTATTGCCACTAAGGATGACGACTGGAGCTCTCAATAGGAGCCTCTGCTTGCCTTTCTATTATGGGGTCTGGCCAACCTGTCCCAAAAGATTCCCCTCTGATCTGTGTTTTCAAAAATCTCAGACCACTCTCAATGAACTCAAAGCTAACCGTTTAAAACAACTCTGTACACAGATTTGGCCTCAATACAAATTAGATAATCAAGACCGCTGACCTGAAACCGGCACATTTGACTTAAACATTCTTCAAAATCTCACCGACTTCCTGAAACAGAATGGCAAGCGGTTGGAGGTCCCCTAATCCCAAGCCTTTTGGGCCCTTCGGAGCAGGCCCTCCCTAGCAAGGCCTGCTCCACCCACAAGGTCCTTCTATGCACCTTGCCTCCTAGGCAAAAGGGCTCTTCTTCCTCAACTAACCGCAGACCGCGACCTTCCGCACCCGGTGGAGGAGCCCTCTCCCTACCCACCACCTCGCGCCAACCCTCTCCTTCCCCTTCATCCAACTCACCTACTGACCCGGAAACCTCTCCTGACTCCCCCTCGACCCCGCTACCCCATCTCCCCGACTCCCCCTTCCTTCCCCCCCTGCCACAGGATCAGGTACCCAACACATGTTCCCCTGAGAGAGGTGGTAGGACCAGAGGGCCCCGCCCCTACCCCGAGTCCATGTACCATTTTCATTGTCAGATATGAGCCAGATAGAAGAAAAGTTAGGATCATTTTCTGAAAATCCTACCAGATACAGAAAAGAATTTCTGAGACTCTCCCAGGCCTATAACCTCACATGAAGTGACGTATGATTGTATCCTAAATGCCATTCTCACCCCTGACAAAAAGTATCTGGCAAGCACCAAAAGCCCATGCTGATCATTTACATAACCAAGACCGGGATAGCCCAGTTGCTGATGAGGCGGTGCCTCAGTTAGATCCCCACTGGACTTACCAGCCTGGTGACCTAGGTATCAGGAGACTCAATCATATGATTACCTACATTCTAGAAGGAATGCAAAAAAAGTACTCATATCCATGTCAATTATGATAAAGTCAGAGAAATCACCCAAAGGGCAGACGAACATCCAGCCTTATTCTTGACACGCCTCACAGAAGCAGTCCAGAAGTATACCAACCTAGATATCACCACCCCTGCTGGGTTACTCTACCTTCATGTTCAATTCATCAGCCAGTCCGCCCCTGACATCAGACGCAAGCTTCGACAACTAGAAAAGGGCCCTGAGATCCCCCAAAGAGACCTTCTAGAAGTAGCCTTCAAGGTGTTCAATAATACAGAGGAGGAGGCTAAGAGAAAAAAGAATGTGAGAGAAAAGCTAAATATGCCTCTTTGGTGGCAGCAATTAAAGGAAGAGATCAGCCTGGCCCAAGTCATCCCAGAACAGGGCTTAAGACACCACCCCACCCCCCCGACCCTGCTTCCCATGCAACCAGTCAGGACACTGGGCAAAGGCATGCCCAAACCCACGGCCCCCCACAAAAGCATGCCCAACCTGTGGCCAATGGGGACACTGGAAGATGGACTGTCTCTAGGGATGCCCTGGCACCCCTGGGGAGGTCCCCACCTCCCAGACCTGGAGAGTGGAATGTCCACAGGGATCCCCTGGTGCCTCTGGGGAAGTCCCCACTTCTCCCCAGAACCCCAGCCCAACCCTATGAGAGTTGTTCCAATGACGGGGCCTGGGTTTCAGCCCCCCGGCCTGTGTCCTGGACATGAGCTCGAAACTTAGGGTAGACCGGGTGGTGGCTGGAAAAAAGACCTCTTTTATGGTAGACACTGGAGCCACTTTCTCTCTCTTAAACTTCCTACTCTGGCCCAACTCAAGACTCAGAACTCACAATCAAGGGGGTCTCTGGAGTTCCTCTAAGGCCAAAGATCAGCCCTCCATTACTCTGTCAATTTGAAAAATCGACCCTTCATTCCTCATAATGCCTCAGTGTCCGATGGCACTCCTAGGGAGAGACTTGTTATCCAAATTGGGGGTCTTTATTACCATACGCCCCCTCGATACAGTCTCTATATTCTACATGCAGATGACACCTGGACGGTCCCTATCCCTCACCCCTGACCTTCCCTTGGATCTACCCACCTTAGACCCCCAAGTGTGGGACACTGATCACCCATCCATAGCCAAACATCATCCCCCAGTCCACATTACCCTAAAAGACCCCTCGACTATAATCACCCAACAACAGTACTCTCTCACCCCGGAGGCCCACAAGGGCCTTAAGCCTATCATAGACCGTCTTCTTCAAGCCTCTATCCTAATTCCTACCCATTCACCACACAACACCCCTATTCTGGCAGTAAGGAAGGGACCAAACTCTTGGAGACTGGTCCAAGATCTGCAAAAAGTCAATAAGGCCATCACATCAACATTCCCAGTAGTCCCTAACCCTTACACCCTTCTGTCTACCATACCCCCGACTGCAACCCACTTCACAGTATTAGATCACAAAGATGCCTTTTTCACCATCCCCCTCCATCCCCTCTCCCAACCCCTTTCGCCTTCACCTGGCAAGACCCCGAGACTCACGTTTCCCAACAACTAACATGGACATTTCTCCCCAGGGTTCAGAGACTCCCTACTTTTTTGGACAGGCTTTACAAAAGGACCTACAGATACTCGACCTAGCCCCAAGTCATCTCCTCCAATACATAGATGACCTCCTCCTTTGTAGCCCAACCTGAAAACTCTGCCTCCAACATACTGCCAAACTCCTTGGGGCCCTGAGATCCTGGGGTTATCGGGTATCCCAATCTAAGGCCCAAATAGCCCAGACAAATGTCACCTACCTGGGGCTCTCCATATCCCATCAACAAAGAACTATTCCCGCAGATAGAATCCAGGCCTTGATTAACTGTCCACTTCCAAAAACAAAAAGGGAGCGCCTGTCTATCCTCGGCCTCCTAAACTTTTTCCGTATCTGGATCCCTAACTTCTCCCTCATTGCAAAGCCTCTCTATGAGGCAACTAAAGGATGTCTGGATGAGCCCCTCTTTAATCTCTCCTCGCTGGCCAATCCTCTTCGCCAGCTCACCCAGAGCCTCCTCTGAGTGCCAACTCTCCACCTGCCAGATCACACCAGACCATTCTTTCTCTTTGCCCATTCCAACCAAGGACAGACCCTGGGACTTCTGTGTCAGCAGGCCGGAGACACCTGGGCTCCCATAGCCTATCTATCAAAACAGCTTTACATGGTGACCAAGAGGTGGCCTTCTTGTATACAGGTCATGGCTGCTATCGCAGCCCTCGTACCTGAAGCAAATAAACTCTCTAGACATGCCCTGTTAACAGTCTGTTCTCCACACACCTCCTGAGACTTACTATCACATCGGGCTTTCCTCTCCCTTCCCCCTTCCAGGGTGCAGGTCCTACATGCCTTTCTCCTCGACCCTCAGCTCTCATTCTCCCCCTGCTCTCCCCTTAACCCCGCCAGCTATTACCCACGTCCTCTACAAGAGACCCCCTCCTACATAGCTGCAGCCTAACAGTAGATCTTACCCAAAACCCCTTCCAACATTTAACAGATCAGCCCATCCTAGACCCAGACACCACACACTGGTTCGCTGATGGCAGCTCTCAAAAATCCCCACCCTTTGCAGCAGGATATGCCATCATCCAGGGGGACCTTTGTCACAATCATGAAACACAGACAATTAAAGCCTCACCTCTGCCACCTCACACCACCTCCCAACCGGCAGAACTGATAGCTCTCCCCAGAGCTTTAACTCTGGCTAAAAATCCAAGAGTTAACTTCCACACAGACTCCAAATATGCCTATAACATACTTCACTCAAACACCCTAATATGGAGAGAAAGAGGTTTCCTAACCCAAAAGGGATCCCTCATTATTAATTCAGACCTGATCCACAAACTTCTAGAGGCAGCACTTTTACCAAACAAAGCCGCCATCCTCCACTGTAGGGGACATCAAAAGGGAAGTCTCATATCCGCCTACAACAATGCGGCAGACCAGAAGGCAAAGGAGATAACACCGTCCCATCCTTCCCTCCAGTCCCCTGTCATCTTAGCTCTGACTCCTCCCGACCCTCCCACCACCAGAGAAATCCTCTCTTATCTACACTCACTTTTTCATCCCTCATCCAAGACACTCCAACAGTTCCTCCGTAACCACTTCCCCATATCCACTGCTGACCAACAATATTTAGATAACCTTACCCGCTCCTGTCAAACATGTCAACGTACTAACCCCAATTCCAACCTTAAACTGACATCCTTTCCAACCCTTCAAATGCGAGGCAGCCTCCCAACACAGGATTGGCAGATAGACTTTACTCAGATGCCCCCGGTCCGGAGAGTCAGATACCTCCTGGTCCTTGTGGACACCTTTTCGAGATGGGTAGAAACATTTCCCACTACAAACAAAAGAGCCCACACCATGGCCCAGATCCTCCTCACAGAAATTATCCCCAGGTTTGGCCAGCCTTCAACCCTAGTCTGATGAGGGCCCGGAATTTACATCCAAGGTCACCCAACAACTTGTCCAATTCTTACAGATACCCTGGAAATTTCACATTCCGTACTGTCGCCAGTCCTCAGGAAAGGTAGAAAGGATGAATAGAAAAATCAAAGAAACCCTTACCAAACTAACCCTCGAAGTACATCTGGATTGAACTAACTTTTGCCAACTGTTCTCCTCAGAATACGGGCTTTGCCCAGAAAGCCCCAGGGGCTGAGCTCCTTTGAGGTGATGTGTGGAAGCCCCATGCTCCCTCCTGGACTCCCTCCTGAACCTCCTCCCATACCAAGCCTCTTACATTCCCCTCTGCTGGCGGAACTCCGCAATGCCCTCTGGAAATACATCAACCACAACTTGCCCGCCCCTGACCCCAAGCCTCCCTGCCCCTTTTACAAACTGGGGACATGGTCTATCTGTCTGATAATCCCCAGGGTGACCTAACCCCAAAGTGGCAGGGACCATTCAAAATCATCCTCCTTACCCCAGCTGCAGCAAAACTCGAGAAGGTCACCCCTCCTGGGTACACCTCTCTCGCCTAAAACGGGTCACCTTCAACCCTGTGCTGCCCTCCTTAAATGACACCTATCAGCTCCCTCACAGGACCCACCTCCTTAAAATTCACCCAGCGACAACCTGTCAACCATCCGAGAGGACACTGAGTGACCTGGACTCTCTTCAACCTACAACTGTTCCTGACCCAAATACTACAAGACCTCTGGACCAACACCCTGACAGGAACCTCCTTCAAAGACCTGACTACACTGGTGTCTCAACTGTGGCTCCAGGGAACCTTCTACAACCTGACTCCAGACGAAATTGATTTCTTTACTCTCATTCTCTACATCATTCTACATCCTAAAAAACACTGTTACTCCTCAGACTCAAACCACCACCAACTTGGGGCCTTTTCCCCCTCGCCCTGACTGGCCTCTCCCTGTCTCTCTATAATAGCACTCTTAATCTTAGTCCTTGCTATAGGCCTAGTAACTGTCTCCCTCAGGACTGGCCACCTACCCTTCATCTTTCCATGGGTATCGCCTGCGTTGCTAGCTGTGTTCTACTCCTAGGGTGCTATTTCCTCTGCACTGCCTAACTAACAGCCCCATGACTCCTCTGTTCCTTATCCTTGCTGCACTCCCCAGCCTTCTGGCTACTCCCTGCCCCTGCTCTGACATTTATTCCTATGTACAGTCCTCATGTTATAATACAGCTCCAAAACCATGCACCATGAACCTTGGGGGCAGAAACTCCAAATCCCTACTCACTGTTAAAGTATAAAAGAGGAAGTTTCATGAGTACCTGCCATAAGCCAAATGGAATAAACATATGTTTCTATCCCATTACTCACTGCATCTATCTGGGACTTATCACCCCCTGTCCAGAAACCTTCCACCCCCTACACCTGCCCAGAAGACTTATCACCCCCTGCCCAACTACAAATGCCATCTCAACTAAAGAATACCCAAAACATCATGCCTGATTAACGTTTCCCTTATCGCTTCCACAAACCTCCCTATAAATATGGAGCCTCCCTGGTCCCTCTGGCTCTCAGCCTGGTGCTTAGGCCGACTGTCGCCCCTCCTTGCCTGAATGAAGGTAACCTACTTCTGTTGAGCTCGTCTTTCCTCTCTCTGCCTCGGCCTGAACTATACCTTACGTTCTTGGTGCCGAAACCTGGAAGGGGCGAGGCACTCGTCTCACTCCCTCTCACTCTCCCTCACTCTCATGTTTTCCCTTTTCCAGGAATCTGGGAGCACGAACATCCTCCGAGCTCACTTTTCTGCCAGGGCTCAAGTTCCCCTCCGGGACACTAGTGCCTTCGTGAGGGGTTCAAGCCTTGGGCTAAGGCTTTATTGGTGCTTTGCGTACCCCCAGGCCTCGGCTCTACCCCCTTTCCCTCTCTCTCTCTTTCTGACGACCTCCAGAATAGAGAACTCCTGCCATTCGACTGCTCTACATGCAACACTCCACTCAAGCCGGCCCCTAGATTAAGGTAAGATCCGGACGGTTTCAGGAGGCACCCTAGAACTCAGTCCTCTCCAGGTCCCGGGGACCCCCAGCCCAGGGGCACTCTGTAGGTGACGGTGGGGGATGCTCCACCTCAACACAGAGCTCTCTTCTCATAACTCCTATTGCAACTACGGGTGAGGACTCAAGCTCTCAATAGGAGCCTCTGCTTGCCTTTCAATTATGGGGTCTGGCCAATCCGTCCCAAAAGATTCCCCTCTGACCTGTGTTCTCAAAAATCTCAAACCACTGTCACTCACTGAACTCAAAGCTAACCATTTAAAACAACTCTGTACACAGATTTGGCCTCAATACCAATTAGACAATCAAGACCGCTGGCCTGAAGTCAGCACATTTGACTTGAACATTCTTCAAAATCTCATCAACTTCCTTAAACAGAATGGCAAGTGGTGGAGGTCCCATATGCCCAAGGCTTTTGGGCCCTTTGGAGCAGGCCCTCCCTATGCAAGGCCCGCTCCACCCACGAGATCCTTCTATGCACCTTGCCTCCCAAGCAAACGGGCTCTTCCTCAAACTAACCACAGACCGAGACCTTCCGCACCTGCCCCAGGAGTTCAACCTGCAGACGAGCCCCCTCTCTACCCGCCACCAGCCAACCCTCTCCTTCCCCTTCATCCAACTCTCCTACTGGCCCAGAAACCTCTCCTGACTCCCCCTCAACCCCACTACCCCATCTCCCCGACTCCCCCTCCCCACTTCCTTCCCCCACTGCCACACGGTCATGTACCCAACACGATCCCCTGAGAGAGGTGGCAGGACCAGAGGGCCCCACCTGAGTCCACGTACCATTTTCATGGTCAGATATGAGCCAGATAGAAGAAAAGTTAGGATCATTTTCTGAAAATCCTACCAGATCCAGCAAAGAATTCCTGAGACTCTCACAGGCCTATAACCTCACATGGAGTGACGTCTATTATATCCTAAATGCCACTCTCACCCCTGATGAAAAAGCCCATATCTGGCAAGCTGCAAAAGTCCATGCTGATCATTTACATAACCAAGACCGGGAGAGCCCAGGTGCTGATGAGGCGGTGCCTCCGTTAGATCCCCACTGGACTTACCAGCCCGGTGACCCAGGTATCAGGAGAATCATATGATTACCTGCATTCTAGAAGGGATGCAGGAAAATACTCATATCCATGTCAATTATGATAAAGTCAGGAAAATCACCCAAGGGGCAGACGAAAATCCAGCCTTATTCTCGGCCCGCCTCACAGAGGCAGTCCAGAAGTATACCAACCTAGATATCACCACCCCTGCTGGCTTACTCTACCTTCACATTCAATTCATCAGCCAGTCCGCCCCTGACATCAGACGCAAGCTTCGACAACTAGAAAAGGGCCCTGAGACCCCCCAAAGAGACCTTCTAGAAGTAGGCTTCAAGGTGTTCAATAATAGAGAGGAGGAGGCTAAGAGAGAAAAAGAACGTGAGAGAAAAGCTAAATATGCCTTTTTGGCGGCAGCAATTAAGGGAAGAGATCAGCCTGGCCCAAGTCATCCCAGAACGGGATTTAAGACCCCCCCCCCCCGACCCTGCTTCCGATGCAACCAGTTCAGGACACTGGGCAAAGGCATGCCCACACCCACGGCCCCCCAAAAGCATGCCCAACCTGTGGCCAGTGGGGACACTGGAAGATGGAGTGTCCCCAGGGACGCCCTGGCGACTCTGGGGAAATCCCCACTTCTCCCCAGAACCCCAGCCCAACCCTACGAGAGTTGTTCCAATGATGGGGCCCAGGTTCCAGCCCCCCAGCCCCTGTCCCAAACATGAGCTCGGAACTTAGGGTAGATGGGGTAGTGGCTGGAAAAAAGACCTCTTTTATAGTAGACACTGGAGCTACTTTCTCTCTCTTAACTTCCTACTCTGGCCCAACTCAAGACTCAGAACTCACAATCAAGGGGGTCTCTGGAGTTCCCCTAAGGCCAAAAATCAGCCCTCCATTACTCTGTCAATTTGGAAAATCGACCCTTATACACTCATTCCTCATAATGCCTCAGTGCCCGATGGCACGCCTAGGGAGAGGTTTGTTATCCAAATTGGGGGTCTTTATGACCATACCCCTCTCGATACAGTCTCTATATTCTGCATGCAGATGGCACCTGGACGGTCCCTATCCCTCACCCTGACCTTCCCTTGGATCTACCCACCTCAGACCCCCAAGTCTGGGACACTGATCACCCATCCATAGCCAAACATCATCCCCCAGTCCACATTACCCTAAAAGACCCCTTGACTATAATCACCCAACAACAGTACTCTCTCACCCCGGAGGCCCACAAGGGACTTAAGCCTATCGTAGACCGTCTTCTTCAAGCCTCTATCCTAATTCCTACCCATTCACCACACAACACCCCTATTCTGGCAGTAAGGAAGGGACCAGGATCTGGTCCAGGATCCTGAACCAGGATCTGTGAAAGTCAATGAGGCCATCACATCGACATTCCCAGTAGTCCCTAACCCTTATACCCTTCTGTCCGCCATACCCCCGACTGCAACCCACTTCACGGTATTAGATCTCAAAGATCGCCTTTTTCACCATCCCGCTCCACCCCCTCTCCCAACCCCTTTTCACCTTCACCTGGCAAGACCCCGAGACTCACGTTTCCCAACAACTAACATGGACAGTTCTCCCCCAGGGGTTCAGAGACAGTCCCCACTTTTTTGGACAGGCTTTACAAAAGGACCTACAGACACTCGACCTAGCCCTGAGTCATCTCCTGCAATACGTAGATGACCTCCTCCTTTGTAGCCCAACCCGAAAACTCTGCCTCCAACATACTGCCAAACTCCTTGGGGCCCTGGGATCCTGGGGTTATCGGGTATCCCAATCTAAGGCCCAAATAGCCCAGACAAATGTCACCTACCTGGGGCTCTCCATATCCCATCAACAAAGAACTATTCCCCCAGATAGAATCCAGGCCTTGATTAACTGTCCACTTCCAAAAACAAAAAGGGAGCTCCTGTCTATCCTCGGCCTCCTCAACTTTTTCCGTATCTGGATCCCTAACTTCTCCCTCATTGCAAAGCCTCTCTGTGAGGCAACTAAAGGATGTCCGGATGAGCCCCTTTTTAACCCCTCCTCACTGGCCAATCCTCTTCGCCAGCTCACCCAGAGCCTCCTCTGAGTGCCAACTCTCCACCTGCCAGATCACACCAGACCATTCTTTCTCTTTGCACACTCCAACCAAGGACAGGCCCTGGGACTTCTGTGTCAGCGGGCTGGAGACACCTGGGCTCCCATAGCCTATCTATCAAAACAGCTGACATGGTGACCAAGGGCTGGCCTCCCTGTATACAGGCCATGGCTGCTATCGCAGCCCTCGTACCTGAAGCAAATAAACCCTCTAGGCATGCCCCTTTAACAGTCTGTTCTCCACACACCTTCGGAGACTTACTATCACATCGGGCTTTCCTCTCCCTTCCCCCTTCCAGGGTACAGGTCCTACATACTTTTCTCCTCGACCCTCAGCTCTCATTCTCCCCCTGCTCTCCCCTTAACCCCGCCAGCTTATTACCCACGTGCTCTACAACAGACTCCCTCCTACATAGCTGCAGCCTAACAGTAGATCTTACCCAAAACCCCTTCCAACATTTAACAGATCAGCCCATCCTAGACCCAGACACCCCACACTGGTTCGTTGATGGCAGCTCTCAAAAATCCCACCCTTTGCAGCAGAATACGCCATCATCCAGGGGACCTTTGTCACAATCACGGAACCCAGACAACTGAAGCTTCACCTCTGCCACCTCACACCACCTCCCAACAGGCAGAACTGATAGCTCTCACCAGAGCTTTGAGTGTGTGTGTGAAGTCGCTCAGTCCTGTCCGACTCTTTGCAACCCCGTGGACTGTAGCCCACCAGGCTCCTCTGTCCATGGGATTCTCCAAGCAGGAATACTGGGGTGGGTTGCCATTTCCTTCTCCAGGGGATCTTCCCAACCCAGGGATCAAACCTGGGTCTCCTGCATTGCAGGCAGACACTTTATCCTCTGAGCCAACAGGAAAGCCTTTAACTGGGAAGCCACCAGAGCTTTAACTCTGGCTAAAAATCTAAGGGTTAACATCCACACAGACTCCAAATATGCCTATAGCATACTTCACTCAAACATCCTAATATGGAGGGAAAGAGGTTTCCTAACCCAAAAGGGACCCCCCATTATTAATTCAGACCTGATCCACAAACTTCTAGAGGCAGCACTCTTACCAAACAAAGCCGCCATCCTCCACTGTAGGGGCATCAAAAGGGAAGTGTCGTATCAGCTACAACAATGCTGCAGACCAGAAGGAAAGGAGACAGCCCTGTCCCATCCTTCCCTCCAGTCCCCTGTCATCTTAGCTCTGACTCCACCCGACCCTCCCTCCACCACAGAAATCCTCTCTTATCTACACTCACTTTTTCCTCCCTCATCCAAGACACTCCGACAGTTCCTCCGTAACCACTTCCCCATATCCAATGCTGACCAACAATATTTAGATAACCTTACCTGCTCCTGTCAAACATGTCAACGTACTAACCCCAATTCCAACCTTAAACCGACATCCTTTCCAACCCATCAAATGCGAGGCAGCCTCCCAACACAGGATTGGCAGATAGACTGTACTCATATGCCCCCGGTCCAGAGTCAGATACCTCCTGGTCCTTGTGGACACCTTTTCAGGGTGGGTAGAAGCATTTCCCACCACAAACACAAGAGCCCACACCGGGGCCCAAATCCTCCTCACAAAAATTATCCCCAGGTTTGGCCTGCCTTCATCCCTACAGTCTGATAATGGCCCGAATTTACATCCAAGGTCACCCAACAACTTGTCCAATTCTTACAGATACCCTGGAAATTTCACATTCCATACAGTCCCCAGTCCTCAGGAAAGGTAGAAAGGATGAATAGAAAAATCAAAGAAACCCTTACCAAACTAACCCTCGAAGTACATCTGGATTGGACTAAACTTGTGCCAAGTGTTCTCCTCTGAATACGGGCTTTGTCCAGAAAGCCCCTGGGGCTGAGCCCCTTTGAGGTGATGTGTGGAAGGCCCATGCTCCCTCCTGGACGCCACCCTGAACCTCCTCCCATACCAAGCTTCTTACACTCCCCTCTGCTGGCAGAACTCCGCAATGGCCTCTGGAAATACGTCAACCACAACTTGCCTGCCCCTGACCCCCAAGCCTCCCTGCCTCCTTTACAAACTGGGGACATGGTCTGTCTGTCTGATAATCCCCAGGGTGACCTAACCCCAAAGTGGCAGGGACCATTCAAAATCATCCTCCTCACCCCAACTGCAGATAAACTCGAGAAGGTCACCTCCTGGGTACACCCGTCTCGCCTAAAACGGGTCACCTCCGATCCTGCACTGCCCTCCTTAAATGACACCTATCGGGTCTCCCTCACAGGACCCACCTCCTTAAAATTCACCCAGCGACAACCTCTGTCCACCATCCAAGAAGACACTGAATGACCTGGACTCTCAGCCTGCAACTGTTCCTGACCCAAATACTACAAGACCTCTGGACCAGCGCCCCGACAGGAACCTCCTCCAAAGACCTGACTACACTGGTGTCTCAACTGTGGCTCCAGGGAACCTTCTGCAACCTGACTCCAGACGAAATTGATTTCTTTACTCTCATTCTCTACATCATTCTACATCCTAATAAACACTGTTCCTCCTCAGACTCAAACCACCACCAACTTGGGGCCTTTTCCCCCTCGCCCTCACTGGCCTCTCCCTGTCTCTCTAACTATAACAGCACTCTTAAGCTTAATCCTTGCTGTAGGCCTAGTAACTGTCTCCCTCAGGACTGGCCACCTACCCTTCGTCTTTCCATGGGTATCACCTACGTTGCTAGCTGTGTTCTACTCCTAGGGTGCTATTTCCTCTGCACTGTCTAACTAACAGCCCATGATTCCTCTGCTCCTCATCCTTGCTGCACTCCCCAGCCTTCTGGCTACTCCCTGCCCCTGCTCTGACATTTATTCCTATGTACATTCCTCATGTTATAATACAGCTCCAAAACCATGCACCATGAACCTCAGGGGCAGGAAGTCCAAATCCCTACTCACTGTTCAAGTACAACAGAGAGGGAAGTTTCATGAGTACCTGCCATAAGCCAAATGGAAGAAACATATGTTTCTATCCCATTACCCACTGGGGGTACTCAGACGGGGGCGGGGTACTAGATCAAAATCAGGAAAAGAAACAAGAACAAGTCATAAAGAACATAATTTCCCAGGTTACAGGCGACCCCTGAGCCTTATAAACGCCTAGACCTCCTTTCCCAGTTACGGCCTGTCCTAAAACCTCCCTCTGGCAACCAACACCTTACCCGCCTTCTCAACTCTTCCTTCCAATTCTTCCAGTACACACAACACACACCCCAGTCTTAGATATGCATGTCACTGTCTCCCTCACCGTCATAACAATTCCTTTACCTTCAACCTGGCTTTTACAGGGCAACTACACCTCCCCTTCCCAACAAAAAACTACACAACTCATTGGGCCAGTCTCTGACAATGTCCTTCTCTCAGCCTCTTCAAACCTAACCTGTATCAACTACTCTAGTCCCAACTACACTGGTCTTACAAACTCCACTCCCTCCTTCTGTTCCACTTGGATTCTCTGGAACAGCACAAATAATTGCACCAATCCGGGAATCTTCATTCTCTGCGGACCTGTGCATATTTGTGTCTCCCGTCAGATCCCCCTGGACCTGAATCTTGGTCTTCCTGACCCCGGCCTAACATTCCTCAAAGAAGAAGAGGTAGAACAAAGAGTCTCCCCACAAGGGGAACTTTCCCACAGGAAAAGACGAGCCGTCATAGCCCCCCTCCTGATTGGGACTGGCAGAGCAGCAGCCCTAGGCACCGGGATTGGAGGCAGCTCAACCTCTGCCCAATTCTACTACAAGCTGTCCCAAGAACTTAATGAAGACATGGAGCAGGGAGTGGAGTCCTTCCTTTCAATCCAAAGACAAATTAACTCATTAGCTTCTGTGGCCCTTCAAAATAGGCGAGCCCTGGACCTTCTCACTGCAGAAAAGGGAGGGACCTGCCTTTTCCTAGGAGAAGAGTGGTGCTATTTTGTTAATGAAACAGGCATAGTCCAGGGCAGAGTCAAAGAACTTAGAGACAGAATTGAACGCCACAGAAAAGAGTTACAAAACCTTTAGAGTCCCCCAAAACCTGTTCCAACAGGTCCTTCCTTGGTTGCTCCCTTTCCTGGGACCACTGGTACTTATCATTCTATTCCTCTTATTTGGACGCTGTCTCTTCAATCTCTTTCAAAAGTTTCTCCAAGAACGGATTCAGGCCATCTCTCGAGATCAGGTCAAGACCATTCTTCTTCTCGAGAGCCTCACCCCAACCTCAGAAAAAGGAGACCCTGGGCCCTAGGAGGATCCTCCATTCCAGACCCAAAATCATCACCCCTATCCAGCAGGAAGTAGCCAGAGAGATACGGTGCCCTTTTTCCTTTTTTTTTTTTTAATGATTTCAGGGTCTGGAATGAAGGAGTCTTTTGGGCCTAAAAAAGAAAACAACAGTTTCAAAGGCCCTTGCTGAATCATCTAACTTTGGAGAAAACAAAACAGAACTTTAGGTCCTGCCCTGATGCTCCAGGCTGGTTGCAACTATCTGGGACTTGTCACCCCCTGTCCAGAAACCTTCCACCCACTACACCTGCCCAGAAGACTTATCACCCCCTGTCTGGAAAGCTTCCACCCCCTACACCTGCCCAGAAGACTTATCACCCCCTGCCCAACTACAAATGCCATCTCAACTAAAAAATACCCAAAACATCCCACCTGACTAACGTTTCCCTTATTGCTTCCACAAGCCTGCCTACAAATATGGAGCCTCCCTGATCCCTCTCGGCGCTCAGCCTGGTCATTAAGCTGACTGTCGCCCCTCCTTGCCTGAATAAAGGTAACCTACTTCTGTTGAGGTCATCTTTCCTTTTTCTGCCTCGGCCCGAACTATACCTTACAATAGTTGTAAAATCTTATTGTTTTTTTCAGTGTATGTTTTACATTTTAGTATCTATTTCTTAAAATGAGCAAAGCAAAGAAAAACATACAATTATGCGAAATACAGCATACCAAGCATGTTTCTGAGGAATTGGTTAAAAAGAAAAGGGACAATGAATGAGACTAATAAATAAGGAAAAGATAACCTGGAGCTTAGGAGGAAAATCATTAGAAATGACTGAAAATAAATTTACATTAGTGGCTTTTCATGTCAAAAATGGAAGACTTTGCAAATTAACTGGACTTAGCTTCTTAAAAATGTCCATGGGCTGCAGCAAAATAGGCCTGCTGGCGAAGTCACAACCTGTACTTTGTGGTTTTGCTGGTTACGGACCACAGGGCCACCCCTTTCTGCTCCCATGGGGCTCAGAGAGAGCTTATGACCGTGGTTATGAAGGATACTTTAGGGACTAGGGATTAGCCTAAGGAGAAAGATGAAGAGTTCATTAATGATGGATTTGTCAACGTCAGAAGCAGATGAGGAGGGGGAGATCTAATTCATCTGCACAATCACAAAACCATAAGCCTCTGAGGGGAAAAAAGTAAAGGAGAACAGAACTGGCACAGCTGAAGTCTGGCACCTCACTTGGAAAGGCAGGACACATGAAAGAAACAGACCAAATACCCTCTGGTTTCGGGACAGGTAAGGCAAGAGGCGCAGGCCAGTAGATCTGACACAGACATAAGAAAATCATATTGCTGTCAATGATAAAGAGGCCTCAAGTGGGCTTTGTGAAACTAGCTGAATATAGAATGCATGCCAATCAATAAGAAAAATTTGATAAATATATGAGATTAGCATTTTACAATCAGGAGAGGTAAAGAGTGTTTACACTAGAGAAGAACTGTGCTTAGACTTGACAAATTAACAGAACAAATCAGAATGTTATGGGGCTCATCCCCTTATCTATTCTCATATGAGGTTGGGGGGAAGTGAGTAAACTGGAAAAACATGTCACCACTAGATAAACAATGGTTTATTCCAAGAGATCCTCAAGAGCTCTGGATTGTAAAAAGCAGGAAATGTTTGGGGGAAAGAGGTGTTTTATTGGCCATTCAAAGGATATATTGTCTCCTGGATCTGAGGCTGAGCAGGTATGTGTTAGGAAAGGTATAGTAGGACAAAAAGAATTAGATTTCAAGCCAGAAACTTGAAATCCATTTGCTATTTATCAGCAGAGGACTCTTAGACAAATTAAATAACCTTCTCAGCTTTAATTTCTTCATTTTAAAATGGGGCTAACAGTGCTAACCATAAGGTTTAAAGATGAGATGTACAGAATGCAACTGGCACAGAAGAGGCGTTTAGAAACATTGGTTTCGTTGTCCCCAAGTGAACAGTGGGAGAGTCAGAGGTAGGGAGTATCTGTAAGACATCCCCAGGGCAAAACCATGCAAATGACCAGGAAGTCATTCTTTGATGAAATTTCTGAGTCAAACGTAGTCTGGTCTGAACCCTCCTTTAGTTCCTTTAGTTTGGAAAGGCTCTCAGAATTTTCAGAGCAACTGGTCCCTGGTTCTAGTTCATGCCTATCTCTTATTTACATTTTTATATTCCATTAACTTCCCCGGTTTTCTTCTCTGAGAAGACAGATAGAAACAGCGTCTTCAATCCATTCCCCTCTCCCAGAAATCTTTAGGAGCTATCTGTGTGTCTGTGTGTGTGCGCGCCTGTGTGTGTGTCTGTCTAGTCTGTAACACCCAGGCCATGACTTAAAGTGGCTCTCCTTAAAAACATGTGTAGCTATTGAGAATCTATTTAAGTAATATTACTTCAAACAGCACCCTCACTTGGGGAGGAAGGCTTATGAGAAGGGGGAGGATTTCTCAGGTTAGATACTTTCTATTGTCAATAAATAGAAGTCACAGGGGGTTTTAACACTGTAACAACAACTCGTGATAATAAAAGAATTTGTCACTTGTGCAAAGTTCAAAGTTATTTTAATTTTTTTTTTTTTTTGTGTTTTTTTTTGTATCTAGTGGGCAGATTCTCCTGTGCAGTTCCTTCCACATCAAGTCTTTGTTATCTCAAGTAGTGTTCAAGGTCACCTTGGGAGGTGGAAAGAGAGGAGGATTGCTGCATTTCATTGAGCTAGCTCATGGGGTCATTATTTGACCCCACCTAGATAGGCAGGATTTGTACTCTCCCTAAATGCTCAGGAGGAAAATGAAATGACTAAGCCAACACAACATCATTATGCCACAGAATGATTTAGAAAGCTACAATGAAATATTCCCCCTATCCCAAAAACCAGGGGCTCACAGATTAACAATTTACTTCTAAAGAATAAAAAATGAAATTTGAAAGATGGTAACTCAATTACACTTTTCACAGTATAGAGTTTCAGTGTAATCAAAATTTCTGGTATAACTATAAAGTGTAAACTTGATGAACTACTCAGAGACACAGCTTCAAATAAAACAAAAGTTTTTGTTTAGGAAATCAACAGTTTTTCAGAGTACTACAATATCATTAGGATGGTGATAATACAGAACTTAATTTCAAGTTAAGAAAATTACATTTTAAAAATAATTCTGTAACTCTTATCTTAAGCTTAGGATTGCCAGAATGGCCGTTTTTTTCATTCAGTTTTAAGCATAATATATACCAAAGTAATATTTTGCTCAAATTTGCTTGCCTGTGATATTTCCCCCTTCAATTTCCTTCCCTAAACAGTGCAAACAGTGATATACAAAGATGAAGGGCAAGATGCCTTGTATTTTAATTATATGATCATAAGATTTGAAGGGAAAGCCAGATCTCATCTGTTTCTAATCCTCCTCCTCACTTTGAGGCTAAATTATATCAGCCCAAAATGCAAAGATGATAAATCATCTCTTTGTACCTTCTAACTAGTAGAAATTGAGTGACAATGGAAATTTTATTAAGAATTCTATAGCCCTGTGATCTTTAAAAATTGAATAGTGAGCTCATTTAAGGTTTAGTGAATAAAATAATGTGTAAACAGATGAGCAAATTCCATGATTAAAGGCTACTCTGGTAAACAGCCAATCATAGGCTTTGACCCAGAAGGCAGACATCTCACTTGGAGAAACACAGTTTTAACAAAAGGGATTCCTTCACTCATCCTTCTGCCACTCTTACTGATAAAAACAAACATGTCCCATTCACAGCAGAACACTTAGCTCTCTGTTAGCAACAGAAAGAACACTTCCCCAACAACAGGAAAACTTGAAAAGGACATCTATTTTTAAAAATAAAATGTGAAGCCCTCAGCACTTTGCTGATTTAGTGAATAAGATAAATCTTATCCATCCAAATTAGGTGGATTATAGGTTTCAAGAATAATATGCTTTTTATTTGATTATTTGCTTTGTGTTTTATACACCAACACTCTTCTTGGCATTTCTGCTGATTTCTCTGTTCATGGATGTGTACATGGTCATTATAATGTAGGAAGTGTCTCATTTTAAGTGGAAGGGTGATAGTTCAACGAGTTCACAGCAACAGTTCACAGCAGCCTCTACTCAATAGCAAGGTTTTTGAGAAAGGTGATGATGAACATGCTTGTTGAAGGTAAGGGATAAGAAATTGAACTGCAACTTACTATCATAAGTAGCACAGTTTTAAAACTGAAAGACACCTTAGAGGGCATTTGATCTTGAGCTGCAATGCACTGCCCAATTCTTCAAGGAACAACTGACTACTCATGTACACAGTATATTAGTGTTAATCTAGTTATATGTTTCAACCTCCTAACTTTACAGAAAAAGACACTGAAGCTCAAAAAATGATGAATTTTCACTTTCAAGGTTTACTCCTTTTTAATAGTGAAGACAGCAGAACACTTACACAGAACTTACGCAGGACTGGGGAAACAGACTCTTGGAGGGCACACACAGAACCTTGTGCACACCAGGACCTGAAGAAAGGAGCAGCGACCCCAAAAGAGACTGACCAAGACTTGCCCATGAGTGTCCAGGAGTCCCAGGTGGAGGCGGAGGTTGGTGGTGGACTGTTGCAGGGGAACTGAGTGTAGCAGTGCATGCATGGGACCTTTTGAAGGAGGTCACCATTATCTTCATTACCCCCACCATAGTTTGGCTTCAGGTAAGTAACAGGGAGGGAACACATCAACAGAAAATTGGAATAAAGATTTACTGAGCATGGCCCGGCCCATCAGAACAAGACCCAATTTCCCCCTCAGTCAGTCTCTCCCATCAGGAAGCTTCCATAAGCCTCTTATCCTTCTCCATCATGGGGCAGATAGACACACAACCACAATCACAGAAAACTAACCAATCTGACCATATGGACCACAGCCTTGTCTAACTTGGACGGTTCATGGTGCAGTTATGACAAAACGTGGTCTGCTGGAGGAGGGAATGGCAAACCACTTCAGTATCCTTGCTTTGAGAACCCCATGAACAGTATGAAAAGGCAAAAAGATAGGACACTGAAAGATGAACTCCCCAGGTTGGTGTGACCAATATGCTACCAGAGATCAGTAGAGAAATCACTCCAGAAAGAATGAAGAGAAGGAGCCAAAGCAAAAAACAAAACCCAATTGTTGATGTGACTGGTGATGGAAGTAAAGTCCAATGCTGTAAAAAGAGCAAAATTGCATAGGAACCTAGAATGTTAGGTCCAGGAATCAAGGCAAATTGGAAGTGGTCAAACAGGAGATGGCAAGAGTGAACATTGACATTTTAGGAATCAGTGAACTAAAATGGACTGGAATGGGTGAATTTAACTCAGATGACCATTATATCTACTACTGAGGACAGGAATCCCTCAGAAGACATGGAGTAGCCATCACAGTCAAAAAAGATTCTGAAATGCAGTACTTGGATGCAATCTCAGAAATGACAGAATGAACTCTGTTCGTCTCCAAGGCAAACCATTCAATATCACGGTAATCCAAGTCTATGCCCCAACAGGTAATGCTGAAGAAGCTGAAGTTGAATGGTTCTATGAAGACCTACAAGACCTTTTAGAACTAACACCCAAAAAAGATGTCCTTTTCATTATAGGGGACTGGAATGCAAAAGTAGGAAGTTAAGAAATACCTGGAGTAACAGGCAAATTTGGCCTTGGAATATGGAATGAAGCAGGGCAAAGGCTAATAGAGTTTTGCCAAGAGAACACACTGGTCATAGCAAACACCCTCTTCCAACAACACTAGAGAATACTCTACACGTGGACATCACCAGATGGTCAACACCGAAATCAGATTGATTATATTCTTTGCAGCCAAAGATGAAGAAGCTCTATATAGTCAACAAAAACAAGACCAGGAACTGACTGTGGCTCAGAATGTGAGCTCCTTATTGCCAAATTCAGACTTAAATTGAAGAAAGTAGGGAAAACCACTAGACCATTCAGGCATGACCTAAATCAAATCCCATATGATTATACAGTGGAAGTGAGAAATATATTCAAGGGATTAGATCTGATAGACAGAGTGCCTTAAGAACTATGGACAGAGGTTGTGACATTGTACAGGAGGCAGGGATCAAGACCATCCCCATGAAAAAAATGCAAAAAGGCAAAATGGTTGTCTGAGGAGGCCTTACAAATAGCTGTGAAAAGGAGAGTAGTGAAAGGCAAAGGAAAAAAGGAAAAATATACCCATTTGAATGCAGAGTTCCAAAGAACAGCAAGGAGAGATAAGAAAGCCTTCCTCAGTGATCAATGCAAAGAAATAGAGGAAAACAATAGAATGGTAAAGACTAGAGTTCTCTTCAAGAAAATTAGAGATACCAAGAGAACATTTCATGCAAAGATGGGCACAATAAAAGACAGAAATGGTATGGACCTAACAGAAGCAGAAGATATTAAGAAGAGGTGGCAGGAATACACAGAAGAACTGTACAAAAAAGATCTTCACGACCAAGATAATCACGATGATGTGATCACTCACCTAGAGCCAGACATCCTGGAATGTGAAGTCAATTGGGCCTTAGGAAGCATCATTACAAACAAAGCTAGGGGAGATGATGGATTTCCAGTTGAGGCTATTTCAAATCCTAAAAGATGATGCTGTGAAAGTGCTGCACTTAATATGTCAGCAAATTGGGAAAACTCAGCAGTGGCCACAGGACTGGAAAAGGTCAGTTTTCATTCCAATCCCAAAGAAAGGTAACGCCAAAGAATGCTAAAAGTACTGCACAATTGCACTCATCTCACACGCTAGCAAAGTAATGCTCAAAATTCTCCAAGTCTGGCTTCAACAATACATGAACTGTGAATTTCCAGATGTTCAAGCTGGTTTTAGAAAAGGTAGAGGAACCAGAAATCAAATCGCCAACATCCACCGGATCACAGATAAAGCAATAGAATTTCAGAAAAACATCTACTTCGCTTCATTGACTACACCAAAGCGTTTGACAGTGGGGATCTTGAAAAACTGTGGAAAATTCTTTGAGAGATAGGAATATCAGACCACCTTACCTGCCTCTTGAGAAATCTGCATGCAGGTCAAGAAGGAACAGTTAGAACCAGATATGGGACAATAAACTGGTTCCAAATCGGGAAAGGAGTACGTCAAGGCTGTATATTGTCACCCTGCTGATTTAACTTATATGCAGAGTACATCATGAGAAACGGTGGGCTGGATGAAGCACGAGCTGGGAATCAAGATTTCCAGTAGAAATATCAATAACTTCAGATATGCAGATGGCACCATCCTTATGGCAAAAAGTGAAGAAGAACTAAAGAGCCTCTTGATGAAAGTGAAAGAGGAGAGTTTCACTTTAAAAAAGTTAGCTTAAAGCTCAACATTCAGAATACGAAGATCATGGCATCCGGTCCCATCACTTCATGGCAAATAGATGGGGAAGCATTGGAAACAGTGGCTGACTTTATTTTTTGGGCTCCAAAATCACTGCAGAATGTGATTGTAGCCATGAAATTAAAAGACGTTTACTCCTTGGAAGGAAAGTTATGACCAACCTAGACAGCATATTAAAAAGCAGAAACACTACTTTGTCAGCAAAGGTCCATCTAGTGAAGGCTATGGTTTTTCCAGTAGTCATGTATGGATTTGAAAGTTGGATTATAAAGAAAGCTGAGTGCCAAAGAATTGATGCTTTTGAACTGTGATGTTGGAGAAGACTCTTGAGAGTCCCTTGGACTGTAAGGAGATCCAACCAGTCCATTCTGAAGGAAATCAATCCTGAATATTCATTGGAAGGACTGATGTTGAAGGTGAAACTCCAATACTTTGGCCACTTGATTCAAAGAACTGGCTCACTGGAAAAGACCCTGATGCTGGGAACGATTGAAGGTGGGAGGAGAAGGGGACGACAGAGGATGAGATAGTTGCTTGGCATCACCGACCTAACGGACATGAGTTTGAGTAAACTCTGGGAGTTGCTGATGGACAGGGAGGCCTGGCGTGTTGCAGTCAATGTGGTCACAAAGAGTCAGACATGACTAAGCGTCATGAATAGCAAAGACGGGACCACAATGCAAATATTTTCAGGCATCTCTTCTCATTCCACTGACAATATTATGTGGCATGTGTCTAATCCCATTCTATTGCATGTACATCTACACACTTAAGGCTTCACTGGTGGCTCATATGGTAAAGAACTTGTCTGCCAATGCAGGAGATCACACTTGATACCTGGGTTGGGAAGATCCCCTGGAGAAGGAATGGCAACCCACTCCAGGATTCTTGCCTGGGAAATCTCATGAACAGAGGAGCCTGGCAGGCTACAGTCCGTGGAGTAGCAAAACAGTTGGATACGCCTTAGTGAGTTCTTCCCTGTGGCTCAGATGGTAAAGATTCAGCCTGCAATGTGGGAGACCTGAGTTTGATCCCTGGGTTGGGAAGACTCCTTGGAGGAGGGCATGGAAACCCACTGCAGTATTCTTGCTTGGAGAATTCCCTTGGACAGAGGAGCGTGGCATCCTGCAGTCCACAGGGTCGCAAAGAGTCAGACACGGCTGAGCGACTAAGCACACACACACACAGTGACTAAACAACAAACCCCCCAAAACTATTACAGTTATTTTAACATTTAAAATTTTTATTGAAAATAGAAAGATCACCATATATGCAAGGGTGAAGGCAGGTCTTATTAACCTTGTGCTAAATAATGTAATATGTGACCATTTAAAAACACTAGTGAGTCTTAGAACAATTTTATTTTTTACCTTTGTTGTTAAGCTAGTAAATTAGGAAGCAATATAAACGCAGTCTTTGATTTTGCCCTTACTCTGTAAAAATGGAACTAGCTGAGGGAAGCCTTAAATAAGTAGATATATTTGGTTCTGCCTATGAGTACTGATTCCTCTTCTCATTTCCTCCTTTGCCTGAAGGCAGATACAGGAGGTCAAATGTCAATCACTATTCTTAGGATTCACATAAGAAATCCGGGACAAGATCATTGAAAAATTTTAGTTTTTAAAGTTAACTAACTTTAGTTCTTAAATAGCTGATTCATTGGAAAAGATCTTGATGCTGGGAAAGATCGAAGGCAAAATAAGAAGGGAGCAGCAGAGGCTGTGATGGTTAGATAGCATTACTGACTCAGTGGACGTGAATTTGAGCAAATTCTGGGAGATAGTGAAGGACAGGGAAGCCTGGCATGCTGCACATATAGATAGATAGATATCTCTATCTATATCCAAGTGAAGTTTCTTTTATAAAATCATTAGTTGTTTGGGTCTGAAAAAATGTAAAGTGTAAAAGTAATTTCATTATGCATTTCTCTTTATTTATAGGGTTGTGAAAGTATTCTTTATGATATGACATTATACATTTGTCAAAAGTCAGCACAAAGAGTGAAACTTAAGGTGTACGAACTTAAAAATTCAAATTATTGAGGAGGTTGGGAGAATCTCAAGAAAGTAGACTGCAACAAGAGGCTGTAAATGACCTCACTGAAGGGAGTGGAGGTAAAGGTGCTGCACTAAGCAACTTTGGAAATGACTGAAGCTTGTAAGACTAAAGATAAAAGACACTGCACCTGGACACTATACTCAATTTTACAAGGGGTTGTGGCTAATGATTCTGATACTGCTATACATGCATACTGGAATTTAACAACTGAAATGGATGGCTGATAATAGGAATCAGGTTTCTCATTGTTGGAGTGAAAATTTATAGATAAGCAAAGAAAGCAGGCTAGAATCATCTATTTGGTAATGGGTTAGAGTTGGAGACATTCCTATGAATTCATGCTTAGTTTACTATGCGAATAGATGGTTCTAAACAGAAATACATATAATGGATGTATATCTACGGCTTAATGTACATGCATACATTTCCTTGCTTTCTCAGCCACAAGAGCTGAAAAGAAAGGACACCATGAGTAGCAAAGAATACCTCTAGCTTCTAGATGTGTTTCCAGAAACCAAGAACAGATCTTGGTTTCTAATACGACTCTTCAAAAAAGGAACCAGATTTCCTTAGAGAAATGACTGATTCTAAAAGTGAGGTATGATGAGCCTGGAGAATCTTATAGTATGAGAAATTAGGAAAGTATTTAAAAACAAGAACAAAAAAAATCTTACACTGATGGGATTATATTAAAAGGACATAGGACAAATGAAAGAACTTCCAATGGCCAAAGCTGAGACAGTTTGAGCAAACAAGTAAGTCAGTATCGGATTTATCCCAAAGTATAAAATAAATATCTGTAAGTACATACTCAAACAAATGATTGAATCAATAAAAAATGGAGGAAACAAGTGTCTTATGCAAAGCAATTTGAAATAATTTATGTAGATCTATACTCAAAGAAGGTCTTCTTCAATGAACAAAGCAAAGAAATACAGGCAAACAATATAATGGGAAAGACTAGAGATATCTTCAAGAAAACTGGAGATACCAAGGGAACAGTTCATAGAAGGATGGGCATGATAAAGGACAGAAACCTTAAGGACCTAACACAAGCCAGAAGAGATTAAAAGGAAGTGGCAAGAATATACAGACCTATACAAAAAGGTCTTAATGACCTGGATAACTATAATGGTGTGGTCACTTACCTAGAGCCAGATATCCTAGAGTGGGAAGACAAGTGGGTCTCAAGAAGCATTAGTATGAACAAAGCTAGTGGAGGTGACAGACTTCCAGTTGAGCTATTTAAAATCCTAAAAGATGATGCTGTCAAAGTGCTGCACTCAACGTGTCAGCAAATTTGGAAAACTCACCAATGGCCACAGGATTGAAAAAGATCAGTTTCATACCAATCCCTAAGAAGAGCAATGCCAAAGAATGTTCAATCTCCCATACAATTATGCTCATTTCACATACTTCAAGTCTATGCTCAAATAGCCTTCAAGCTCAGCTTCAGCAATATGTGAACTGAGAACTTCCAGATGTACAAGCTGGGTTTCAAAGAGGCAGAGGAACCAGAGGTCAAATTGCCAACATTCACTGGTTCATGGAGAAAGCAAGGGAGCTCCAGAAAAACATCTACTTCTGCTTCTTTGAATATGCTAAAGCCTTTGACTGTGTGGATTACAATAAACTAGAAAATTCTTACAGAGAGGGAGTGCCAGACCACCTTACCTGCCTCCTGAGAAATCTGTTATGCAGGTCAAGAAGCAACAGTTGAAACCAGACATGGAACAACAGACTGGTTCCAAATTGGGAAAGGAGTACATCAAGGCTATATATTGCCACCCTGCTTAACTTCTATACAGAGTACATCGTGCGAAATGCTGGGCTGGATGAAGCACAGGCTGGAATAAAGAGTGCCAGGAGAAATATCAACAACCTCAGATATGCAGAAGGGGAAGTAAAGAGCCTCTGGATGAAGGTGAAAGAGGAGAGTGAAAAAGGCTTAAAACTGGCTTAAAACTCAACATTCAAAAAACTAAGATCATGGCATCTGGTCCTATGAATTCATTGCAAATAGAAGAGGGAAATGTGGAAGCAGTGACAGATTTTATTTTCTTGAGCTCCAATATCACTCAGATGGTGACAGCAGCCATGAAGTGAAAAGAACTTGCTCCTTGGAAGAAAAGCTATGAAAAACCTAGACAGCGTATTAAAAAGCAGAGACATCATTTTGCCAACAAAGTCAAAGCTATGGTTTTTCCAGTAGTCATGTATGGGTGTGAGAGTTGAACCATGAAGAAGGCTGAGTGTCGAAGAATTGATGCTTTTGAATTGTGGTGTTGGAGAAGACTGTTGAGAGTCCCTTGGACTGCAAGGAGACAAACCAGTCAATCCTAAAGGAAATCAGTCCTGAATATTCATTGGAAGGACTGATGATTAAGCTCCAATGCTTTGACCACCTGATGTGAAGAGCTGACTCTTTGGAAAAGGCTCTCATGCTGGGAAAGATTTGAAGGCAAAAGGAGAAAGGGGCAGCATAGGATGAGATGGTTAGAAAGCATCACCAACTCAATGGATATGAATTTGAGCAAACTGGGAGATAGTGGAGGACGTGGGTTGGGGGTGGGGTGGGGCTGGTGTCCTGCAATCCACGGGGTTGCAAAGACTGGGACATGACTTAGGGACTGAACACCATACTCAAAGAGGAGGTGGTGATTGAGGTCAACATCAGGATCACATTGATAGCATGTATCCTTGATAGGTGATCTCAGTTAAGTTACTAAAACTCTCATAGCCTGGAGGTTATTAAGATCTACTGGGATAGTCATTTTCAGTTGTTAAATGTATGTGAAATGCCACCCTCAGCACCTGGCCCATACACTGAAAAACAGTATCAACAATTGAGAAATAACTCTTTGAAAAGTGCTCAGGGCCTAATTTTTATGGTGTACAAATATTTGTTTTAAAAATTACTGACTAAGGTTGTCAGTGATATAGGAAAACCTCTGAAATACACTACAGACCTCTACATATTCATAAGGTCCTTTCTATGAAGATCTTGGTACCATTGTGGAGCTAAAGCTGAGCGCTGAAGAATTGATGCTTTTGAACTGTGGTGTTGCAGAAGACTCTTGAGAGTCCCTTGGACTGCAAGGAGATCCAACCAGTCCATCCCAAAGATCAGTCCTGGGTGTTCATTGGAAGGAATGATGCTAAAGCTGAAACTCCAGTTTTGGCCACCTCATGTGAAGAGTTGACTCATTGGAAAAGACTCTGATGCTGGGAGGGATTGGGGGCAGGAGAAGGGGATGACAGAGGATGAGACGGCTGGATGGCATCACCGACTCAATGGACGTGAGTTGGTGATGGACAGGGAAGCCTGGTGTGCTGCGATTCATGGGGTTGAAAAGAGTCGGACACGACTGAGCAACTGGACTGAACTGAACTGTGAATATTATTATTTTATGGCTCTATGTGATGTTAGAGAAACTTCATATTATATCTGCCTCTCTCAGCCTTGAGTTGCCTCAGTATTTCTTCAAAAAATACTGTTTTAAGAAAAAAGCACATGCTGAGCTAGTTGAAGCTAGACTTCAGATCACTCTTAAATACTTTGAAATTTCTGTCTTATTGGTGTCATACTAAAGCTATAAAAAAGAATCAGGATATCCTGCTGTTGTTTTATAACGTGTCTCTTCTGTTGGCAATGTATTATTTCAATACTGATACACTGACTCTCATACTGGACCTTACTAATGAACATATGGTACTATTTAATGTTCAGTGGAGGTGATAGGTGACATTGATGACACTGCCTCATGAATAAACTGTAGCTAGTAAAATGGCTTAAGAAACCAAAGGATTAAATGCGCCAACTGTTCGATAGATGGAATTTGCTTGGGAGATTGACATTACACTTTCCCAGTTTCTCAGAAAGGATTACAGCCAATATGTGACAACCTGAATATGTAGAATAATTTTTTTCTTTGCTTTAAAATTAAAAAGACAAACTAGATATTCTGAATTGTTGCTCTAAGGTTTAGAAATCACCAGCAATGCCCTATTTAAAAGCATCACACACTTGATTTGTGCCTCTGACCTTTTTGTCATCCTTTCTGTGTTAACTGGACGAACTGGCTGCTGAGGAATTAAACCTTTCGCAGTTACAACCACAGCTGTGTCCTTATCATGTTTCTTAAGATGGATTGTTTTGTTGTTTTAAATTTCTGATTGATAGCCAAAAAACCTGGCATCTTAGGTCAGCCTGTCCCAAGTTTCCTTTACAAGTGATAGGATGTTTTTAAGACCACATGGAATGAAACTGCAATCTGTGCCAAATTAGATGTTTACTTTTTTTTTTTTTTTTAAGCTAGCTGCTTCTGTAAGCATTCTCTTTCCCAACTTCCATAAGTCTCTTACTTTGTTGCTTCCCTTGCTAACAAAATAACTTTTAACTCATGCTCGAGGAAAAAAATTTTTTAAACATATTTTATCTTTTTATCCCCCCTATCCTATTACCGCCATTGAAAATATCAGCAGTTACGTAAGGTTAAGGGAAAGGCTCAGCTTAGAATTCTGTCATAAACTTCTCTCCGGCATTCTATTGACAGTAAAAGAAATTCCCCCACTAACATGAAGATAAGAAAACACAATGGTCAATTAAAAAAAAATTCAACACCAGGGATTTTTTTAAAATTCAGTTTTAATTACGCCTTTTCCTTTCAGGGTCTTTTAGGAGGATGCTGGGGGAGGGGTAACATTTTAAATGTAGTCTTCCTTAGAAAAAAATGACATTTGAGCAAAGATGGAACAGAAGTGAGAGATCTAGCCATGTGGGTATCTGGTGGAAAGATGCTTCTAGATAAACAGTCAGTGCAAAGGCCCCAGGGCTAGAAGGATACCATGCTTATAGGAGCAATGCTTAGTAGAAATGAGGTCAGAGAGGTGGATGTGGGGTGGGACTGGGGAGACTAGACAGCACAAGGGCTTTTTTAGGTCACAGAAATAACTCTGGGTAAGAAAACTTGGAGTTAATGATTTTGACTTGCTCTTTGGTCTACAAACTCCTAAACGTTAAAAGTATACCCATGTCATATTACAGGTTGGTACAAACCTCAAATTGTGTTTACACTTAATTTACCACCTTTAAAACAAATGAAAATGCCTTGCTTCTGGAATGGGAAAAATATGTGAAACAAAATTACTCAGGGCAGACACCTGGATTACAGTTTGAATTTACTAGTTGGTATCTTAAATATTAATGAGCCTCCTGTTTTATTTATACATTGGAACAGTTGTCTTTTTCCAGGTTCTTGTCTCTAGTATCTCTTCATTTCCCTTAGTGTCTTAGGCCAGATAGTATTTTCCAATCTTATTTCCTATTCATGGCTTATGCTGTCAATATCAGTAACACATTTTATTCTGTTGCAGAGGTCGTAATTTTGCTGGCCCTTTAATATGGAAATTATGTATCAGATGTAGATCAAAGCAACACAAAATTACTTGCCTCAATTAGTTGAAGTGAGTAAAATCAGGATTTATCTTTAATTTCTGACTACCAAAATGAATCATCCTGTTTCCTTGATGAGGACACGAGGTAACACAAGGTCTGTAACGCCTTGAGAATTTAAGAGTAATGTATTAAGTAAATTTCATTTTACACAATAGTACTACCGTTAGGGAAGGGGGACGGGGACTCCACTAGAGAGGAACTTCTACTGGTCTTAGTTTTCGGAAATGCCTTAGTATCCCCTTAAAAGAGATGGAAGGATTCTGCATGTCAAATGTGAAAACTTGTCAATTTCTTTGGAAACTGGTTTCTTACAACAGGGTAACACACTTTATAGAGAGCAGATTCAGGTAAACTACTTTCACTACAATTCAGGTAGAAGTGACTGCCTTGTTTCACACATCGTAAGTCATCTAGTTTCAGGTTTAGAACAGTGTCTGTCTCAGGGCTTCTATGCATGCTGGGTTCCAGAGCTCTGTCCCATTTAAGTCATGACTATTTACAATGATACCTGCTGAAATTTGCTATGATATACACACATACACACATTGCATCAAAAAGCCAGTAGAGCTGTACAGACCTCAGTTAAAAAGCAAAACTGGCTTTTATTTTTTTAGAGATTTCTCATGAGGGGCAAAACCAAGCCCTCATTGTTATACAGGTGCTGGCCAATCATCGAATCAGCGACAGTCTAACTGCTACGATATGGGTAAAGCTGATATGCCTGTATAGCTTCTACTACCCGTCGCGCACCCCAGTAGAGAACTCGCTGAGGATTGGTAAGGACAAAGGAAAGTTTCTGGCAAAGTTTAGGAGAAGGACTGAGCAGGGAGCAGTTTCAGATCATATTTAAGCCACAGACAGTGGAGAAAGACGAACATCCTCCGGCTGCTCTTAGGTCGCCGCAGGGCCAGGGAAATGCGAAAAGGAAGTTTTTCTCCTGGACCTCTGCCTCCTTATACCCGAGACGCGCGAGGTCCTCCGCGCCAGCCATCGGAGCCTCGGCCTCCGCCGCTTCACCCGAGGGCCGACCGACCCCGGCGTGCGGCCGAAGATAAGCAGTCATCTCGGGCGCTCGCGCCCGCTCCCGGGCCGGCCCCACGGTGGGGCCTGTCTGTCCTCCCGGCGGCCCCAAGTCAGCCACTGCGCCCTGCCGCGGGGCCTTGGCCACTAGCGCTGAGCTGGTCTTCAGCCGCCCGCCTCCGTTTCCCCGAGCGCCGGCGCTATGGCGACAGTCACGAGACGCCGGCGGCCCCTGCGCCCGCCAATGGGAGCGCACGTCGCAGGGAGACGCGGACGTCGCTCTTCCAAGATGGCGGCGCGTCCGTCGCGAGCAGCCGGGCAGGGGGGAAGCCAGCGAAGCCGAGTAAAGCCGCCGCCCGGGAGAGGACTGAAGGAGCTGTTGCCGCCGTTGGCGGCGGCTCAGGCAGTTTTCGCTGCTGCTACGGCTGTTGCCATGCGGCGAGGCTAGGGAGGAGCTCACTTCCCCGGGGTGTAATAATGCTAACAGAGGTAAGCGGCGACGGCGGCCAGTGTTTACCTGTGAAATGGGGAAGGGGCCGGCGCTGGCCGGTCAGATAACATCATTTCAGCCGCTGGCGGGCCCGACCTTTGGTAGCAGGCCCCCGGGGCCGAGCAGCAGCGGGGATCCTACAAGTGCCCCTTGAATAGGAGCGGTGCTGAGTCAACAGTCCCACCACCTCCGGCTTGCCTGTGCCTCTGGTTTCGCGATTGCCACTTGCCCGTCGCCCCTGGCACTGGTCTCCCTGCTGCTGTCGCTGCCTCCTGACTCGCCGCTCCCTTCGTGGCGTCCCCTTACGCGTTGCTCTGTGGCAGCGTCGGTCTCTTTGCGTTCGTGCTGGTCCCTGTTCCCCTACGGTTTGCCCGAGGTGTCTCCCTTCTGGTGTCCCTGGCCTCTAGGGCCCTCCACTTCCCAACTCGGTCAGCATCCTGGGTTTGTCACTCGGCCAGTCGGGCTGGTTTCCCGCCCCCACCTTGACTACTTCGTGCAGAGGACCTCTTTGTCTAAGGGGACACTTGGGTAGCCCGGTTACATTAACGCCCTATCGCACACCCCTCACCTTTCGCTTAAATCGTGGGAATCAGAAAGTTGAGTTTAGCATCTGTCCTCTTGATTTGCTTAAGGCTCCCTTGGTACTTTCAGTGGAACAGTTCTTTTTTTTTTTTTCCCCTTGGTCCTGAAATGGAAGTAGGGCAACTGTGACTAGCCAGTCAGTTTCCCTTTTCTGTTGTCTGATGTCCATTGCAAAAAGTAGACTTTTTGAAGAAGCAGAGTTTGCCTTCTGTAGCAGTACTTTAAGGGGAAGAACAAAATTGATTTAACTGGGTACTTGACCTCACACAGTCAGGTGTTGTGGTGTATGCTCTTGGATGTCATTGAAGATAAATTCTGAGGCTTGTGGATTTGAGGAAATGTCTTAGAAGCTACTCACTTGAAGTCCTGTGAAAATTCCAGTGTCAGCTGTCAGGGACTAGTTTGGGCATCTTTGTGGGCTGAACTAAGGATAGGAAGAAATTTTAATGGGCGGTGGGAAGTATTCCTACTTGGACTGATAGAAATGTGTGTAGATGAGTGGCTTTTGTTGTGTGAAAACGTGGTAATAGAGGACTTACCTGTCCTACTTTATTGACTCTGAGGAACTTCATACTTTGGTATTTGTACTTGATAATGTGTACAGAGCCTGGCATATGATGTGCCTGGTCAGTCCTTATTGGCTGATTTTAGCTCATGAACTACTTATTTCTAGTAGTTTGTAGTTCATTTTGTATTTCTATATCCCACAGATTTTTTTTTTTTTCACTCCAGTAGTTAATTTTATTCCCAGAGATGATGGTACATCAATAAGCTTCTGTTGTCATTAGCAGTATTAGGTCTGGAAAAAAAGATAAGTATCAAAAGTTTATTTTTACCTTTAGTGTGATATTTTGTGGGAAAGATTAGCCTTATAATTTTTCAGTGCTGTTGATAATATACAGTATTTTAGGAGATGATCTTTTGATTAAATTTGGCTTAGGTTAGCAGCCATTGAAGAGTTGTAATGCTTTCTTGGTGCTACTAGTAAATTGGGGAAGACTGAACTTTCTAAGCGTCTGTGTTTCATTGTTTAAATTATTTTTTGGCCACGCTTCATGGCTGGTAGGATCTCAGTTCTCTGACCTGGGATTGAACCTGGGCCATGGGCAGTGAAAGCCTGAAATCCTAACCACAAGGCCACCTGGGAATTCCCCTAAGCTTCCCTGTTTTAAAATAATTTCATGTTTCAGTGAGATATTTTCAATAGTAAGTCAGTCATTGTAGTTCTTTGTGCTTTAGTTGTGTGTGTGTGTGTGTGTGTGTGTGTGTAGTTAGATGTGCTTTAGTTGTGTGTATGTGTGTGTGTGTACACGTACGTGTGTGTGCTGCACTTAGCTTTTAAGAGTCAGAGCCAGGGTTCCAACCTTGGCTATCTCTGCTAAGTCCGTTGTTAACAACTAGCCTGGATTACTTTTCCAAAGTAAGGCCCAGATTAAATGCTACTTGGATCTTATCTATGTCTGTGAGTAATCATTTTATAGATTAGAAAACTGAAGCCCAGAGACTTGTCCAAGGCCAAATAATTATTAGTGGCAGAGGTGAAACTGGAATCCCATCTCCTGACTAGGTACAGAACTCTGACCATGTTGCTCCCTAGGAGCAATTTCCAGCTCTCTTCATAGATTTTAAAACATACTGCTTCTTTGTCTGAATATTGTAGTAGATAAGCTGAAAATTATTATTACTTGAGAAAGACTTTTTTACTTGAACTTAGGTTTTTTTGGACCACATTCAGAAATAGTCCTGTTTTGAAATATTTTGGATATAAAATGATATTCAGTATTGGTTTACTAAAATTGTAGTGTGGGATTTCTTCTTAGTGCTTCTCTTAGTGCTAACTTAGATATCAGCATGTCTGGGGGCTGTGATTTGTTTTATTTGAGATCTCAGAATGTATAATGATGAGCTCTGTTCAGTGAGTGTATACTGTGCCCAGAAAGTGGTGAATCACACAGTCTGCTCAGTTCTTTCACATCACAACACTGGGGCGGGAGGTAGCCCCATTAGCCAGATAAGAAGACTGAGGTTGGGGATTAAAATAGCTTCCTTTAAGTTATACATCTGGTTGCGTCAGTAATCACACCTAGGAACTCATTCTAAAGTGTTTGTTGTTTCTGTGGCTCAGTGTGGAATGCATCATTAATCTTTTTTTTTGTAGCTCATAATCATCAGCACACTGTTTTTAGTTTGGTTGTTTTTTTTAAACTGAAGTGGGGATGTGAAAAATATAGCTACTTAATGTAACATTCATATCAAATGAGAATAATAAACATTCAGGTGAAACTTTTCACTTTTGCATTTTGTCAGACTAGGTTTTTGAACCTTAGCAGAAGTGAGAAACCATGCAAGTGTTCAATTAAGGGCTACATTAAATTAAGCTGAAAGGAAAATTTTCTCCAGTTGAGCAAATTCATTTGTATACACTGAACTTAGAAACCTGTGAGATATGATAGATTAGTGTGAATTGAAAGTAGAGCCCCAGTGGATCATTATGCTGTTTTTTCTTTTTTTAATGTAAAGAGAAGTTATTAACATAGTTCTCAATTTAAGTTTTTTGACTTCGTTTTGTTTTCATTCTAAATACTATTGAAGTATTTAGAAGACTCTCTGGCTATATTTGTGTATTTGTGTCCTTTGCATTTCCATATATGGATGAGAGGATTTTTTTTTTCTCCACTTGATGTCCATTTGACCTTTTTTTCAGGACTTCTTAATTTTAAAGTTTCTCTTATAATATTTGTCCAATAATTTGTGAATACTATACTTGAAAATTGTTTGTTTAAAGCTCACTTACTTATCCTCTGTGTGCTAAGTCGCTTCAGTCGTGTCCGGCTCTGTGACCCCCATGGACTGTAGCCCATCTGGATCCTCTGTCCGTGGGGATTCTCCAGGCAAGAATCCTGGAGTGGGTTGCCACACCATCCTCCAGGGGATCTTCTCTAACCAGGAATTGAACTCCCATGTCTTCTGCCTACCTGCATTGTTAGCGCCACCTGGGAAGTGCCACTCTTTTTAAAATAGGAGTGAATTTCAACATATCGGACTTAGGATATGGGTAAGTGAGTAGTTACTCGAAAATCACTGCAGATGGTGATTGCAGCCATGAAAGTAAAAGACGCTTACTCTTTGGAAGGAAAGTTATGACCAACCTAGATAGCATATTAAAAAGCAGAGATATTACTTTGTCAACAAAGGTCCGTCTGGTCAAGGCTATGGTTTTTCCAGTGGTCATGTATGGATGTGAGTTGGACTGTGAAGAAAGCTGAGCGCCGAAGAATTGATGCTTTTGAACTGTGGTGTTGGAGAAGACTCTTGAGAGTCCCTTGGACTGCAAGGAGATCCAACCAGTCCATCCTAAAGGAGATCAATCCTGGGGATTCATTGGAAGGACTGATGCTAACGCTGAAACTCTTAATACTTTGGCTACCTCATGCGAAGAGTTGACTCACTGGAAAAGACCCTGATGCTGGGAGGGATTGGGGGCAGGAGGAGAAGGGGACTGCAGAGGATGAGATGGCTGGATGGCATCACTGACTCGATGGACGTGAGTCTGAGTGAACTCCGGGAGTTGGTGACGGACAGGGAGGCCTGGTGTGCTGCGCTTCATGGGGTCGCAAAGAGTCAGACATGACGGAGCGACTGAACTGAAGTGAAAGGTATAGAAGATGTAGGACAGTATGCTTAATTTGGTCCAGTGCTATGGCACACTCTGGAGGTTATCTTTGCATGAGAACCAGTCAGCAGTCTGTTGACATACATGCTTTTAAAAATAGTGAATAAAAATTGTAGTTATTTAAACTTAGTAGTTGTTTGGGTTGTGTGTAAATATGGGGCATTAGTAGATGTTACTTACAGGTGTGCTAAGTAAGTTCCATCCAGATTTATTGATTTTTTTGTATATTAATGCTAATTCTTGATTTTGTGGTTAACAAATATGTACAGATGGATAAGGCATAGGCTGCTGCCCTTTTAGAAGCCCCTGGTTAATAGTTGTTAAGGGAGTACAATTTTGTGGTTCAAGTACGTTTGGAAGATTTGCCTACGGAAAATTAGATGGGACTTCTTATAGCTTTTGATAGGTGATTTACTCTCAGAGAAAGTGTTAGAATTTGTGTCAAATTGCATACAGACTGTGATAGATAATTTTATGTGTCGACCGGCCTTGGAGTGTCACATTTAACAGTATTTCTGGGTATAGTGATGAGGGTGTAACTGGATGAGGACAAGATTAGCATTTGAAGTGGTGGACTCCTTAGGTAGATGGTTCTCTGCAGTGTAGGTGGGCACTGTCCAGTCTCTTGAGGGCCTGAGGAAGACAATAGGAAGAAGGAATTTGCCCCTTTTTTCTGCTTCACTGTTTGAGTGCCAGCTCAAACTTGCCATTTCATCTTCTTCTACCCTTGGGCCATGACTTATACCATCAGCTTCCCTGATTCTCAGGCCTTTGGGCTGAATTAAACCACTGGCTCTCCTGTCCTTCCAGCTTGCAGATAGCAGATGGTGGGACTTCTCAGCTTCCATAAGCTTGTGAACCAGTCCTTCATAATATATCTCTTTAAAAAATTTTTCCTATTGCTTCTGTTTGTCTGGAGAACCCTGACTTAATATAAAGACTTAAAAGAGTTTGTTGTATTTTGCTTTGGGAAACCCTGAGATGTGATGAGTTGTGCATCAGGGGAGATCTTTGGACTTTCAGAGCTCTTTTTAAAAGACACGCACACATACACCCTTGCTCATAGGAAGTGCTTAAGAAAAAATTATGACTTGATTTTGTTGATTAATATATTTGTTTGGAGACATACACTTGTGGTGGCTTATTCCTTAAGCGATGTGATCTCTTTCTTTAATTATTAATTAATGACATTTTAAAGGCTACTAACCAGAACGAGAACAATAGGCCCATTGACCTTCAAAGGATGTTAAGAGGTGGGAAAGAGATTTTACAAAGGAAGTATAAGGACATCACTGTCTAGAATGAGGCCACCTTGTCACTCTACATATGACTTTGTTTAGGATCTTCTGACAAACGAAGTTGAATATTGTCAGCCATTTCTCAAGAATTCTAAAGGACCTATGTTTCATTTTTTTGCCCCATTGATTCCAGATTTTCAGAGAGCTTATACATAAATTATTCTTATTTCATATTTATTTTCCTTATATTTTATTACTGTAGTACACATATACCCATTTTTCATCACTTCTGATTAGCAACTAGCTAACTCATTGATAGAATTGCAAACAAAAGCAAATATGTTTGAATTTTTTTAGTTAAACCCTATAACTTTATATTAGATAAGTCTCGCTTTTCCATTTGGCATTTCAGAATATTAAAAAAGAGGTTTTAGATTTCCATAACCATTCTTGGATGTCCTGGGTTTAGAGATATTAATGTTCAGATGGATTGTTCCAAAGTGTTTTTTGACCACTGTTTCACAAGAATTGGGCTTCCCTGGTGGCTCAAATGGTTAAGAATCTGCCTGCAGTGTGGGAGATCTGGGTTTGATCCCTGGGTCAGAAAGATCCCCTGGAGAAGGGAATGGCAACCCACTCCAGTATTCTTGCCTGGAGAATTCCATGGGCACAGGAGCCTGGCGGGCTATTGCCTATGGGGTCGCAAAGAGTCGGAGACAACTGAATGACTAACACTTTTACTTTCACAAAAATTGATATAAAAGTTTCCTAACTAGTCCACTGTGTTTAAAAGTTTTGCACTAATTGCCACAAGTTTATAAAATTATTTTATTTGAGGAAATACAGAATTAAATTTGGAAGAACTGAGTACTAACGTTTGTAGTTTAAAAGATAACAAGGCATTGGTGTGTGAATAGTAAGGCACACTTGAGAAATGGCTCTTCACTTCTGTGTGCGGTAACTAGCAGCACGTACATAGAGTTTTGCAGATTGTAAAACGTGCTTTCTCTCTTAATTATCACATTGTTAGATGTGCTTATGTTTATGTATGGTGTCATTTCTAGTTTATGGAATAGAGTATGCTTAGAGAGAGGAAGAAAGGCTATGAGAGGATGTTTGAAACAGATTGTTTTAGGTGGGATCAAGAAAGCTCTGTTAGCTGACTAATAGTGGAAAAGGAGAGAGCGTGAGCTTCTGGAAGAGGAAGAAAACAGATTCTATCACGGTTGAGAGTTTCTGATGCTGGCCACTCGCTAACTAACTGTTTGATGGCAAAGCTGTGACTTGATGGCATTCCTGTGTGAGGTTCAAGGCTGTGACTTTTTAAACTGTGTTTTGAAATTTTGTGGTTTCAGAGACCAAGTGCCCCCTCAATTGATGGTATTTTAACATTGACTTTCTATTTTTGAATCAAGTGGACAGCTCTGTTTTATCATGTTAAAAATGGTTAAAATTTGAATAATAGGTTGGAGTCATGGTGTTGGATACTTGTCTATTAGTACCTCAATAGTGAGGCTACCCAAGTATGATCTATATGTTAAGCATTACAGGGATGAGTCTTAACGTCATGGTTTATTTATGATGTGACACTGGGAAAGTTGTTTGAACTTTCTGAGTCTTAATTTCCTTCTGTGTAAAACAGAGATGATAACACCTTCCTAGTTACTCTCACATTGTTGTGAAAACTGAATAAATGGTAGAGTAGAACTCTTCGTAAACTCAATCATTATACAAATATTAGTGGTTAATATATAATTTTTTTCCTCTCTGTGCACTTACATGAATTCAAACCCTAGGCTCCATCTAGCTTTATGGCTAACTGGCTTCTCAGTGGGTGGGTGGATCCCAGGAGAAAAGAGGGTGTCTTCTGGCTATTGGTACAATTACAGGGGAGTCAGGGATTAGACCAAAAGAAGGGAAAGGAAAAAGAGAATAGACTGACAGCATGTCTTGGCAACTGGTGGTGAGGATAGTTTCTTTTGTGGTTGGTGAACTGATTCCAAAGAATTCTGAAAGGGAAGTTCCGAAAAATATTTTTGGAAAAGGTTGCTTATTTGGGGGTTCATAGTCATTTGTTTGTACATATTATGAAATATTTGTGGCAAAAGAAATCTTTTATTTTTAAACAACCCCTGGTAAGTTCTAAAAAGGAAAAGCTGTTGTTTAGTACAGTGTTTAAAAAGCTTTGATAGTAACTTGTACTGAAGACTACTTTTTGTGGGTCACTTTGTTTACAAAACGTACATACCCCTACTGTGTGGTAGGCACATGCTAAGTTCTGGTGCTGAAGTTGCATCTGATCTGAAACCTCCCCTCAGAAAATTCACCATCAGAGCTAAATGTTGGCAGTTTGGCCATCATTCAGCTGAAGCCTTGAGGTTTTTTTTTTGTCAGAATAAAACATAATATAATTAAAAGGTGAAAAATTAAGAGGAATAAGAGTTTGGAGAATTTGTAATTAACAGGTAATTACTTGCTTTTTTTTTCTTTTTTTTAAATAACTCCAGGTGAAACTACCAGTTTGGATGAGATAGCAGTTCTAAAATGAACTGCTTCTTACAAGTGAAGAGTTGACCCATTTCTACTGTCTCTGTTTGCTCCACGCTAATTCACAGAAGTGAAAAAAAAATCGGTGAATTTGTCTTTTTTTTGTTTGCTTTGTTTTTCTGAAAAAAGCTCTTTATCACTCCTTAAGAAGTCTACCAAATTTGACTGAAAGACCTGGCTGAATTCCATTACCTTGGTAAAAGTAATACTTGGTCCCTGCCCTCATATATTACATATTCACGTAAACTCCGAATATGTGCTTTACCTTGTGTTCCCAGTGTCTGGAACAGAGCTTAACACTTAGTCCTCACTAAATAGCTGTCAAATAAAAGAATGTTGAATATTCCCTCCAATAAAATGAAAGTAAATTGAAAAATTACTAGGACAAAAATTGTCTTTGATAAATTTAAACTATCACATTAATTACCCTTTAAAGACTAGTTGGTATCTAACTCCATAAGGGTTTTAAAAATAGTACACTGTGGTTGAAAATTATGTTTGGGATCACAAAACACACAAAAGTTTGACCAAAAAAAAAAAAAAAAAAAAAATAGCTAACATCAAGCATTTAGTTAGAATGTAATTCTGTTTTAATTTTTCCTACAGGGAAAAATATGATTAGGTTGGTGTTGCTTTTATATAATAAATTATAAATGCAAACAACTTGGATTTTATTTTGTATCTCTTACTGCTTTATTTTTATGATTTCATTTGTATTCCAGAACTAGATAAACTTAAAGCTTTGTTTATAATAGTACAGTAAGACACATTTTTGTGTGCTTTGTGGAGTGTTTGATGTTTATATGACCTTTAATGCTGTCTTGAAATTTGCAGGAGTAAAATTTGGTCACGAATTTCAAAAATTTGGAAATTTGGAGAGTACATTTTCTAGGAGGGCAGCTGCTACCATGATCTCTTACCTAAAATATCTCTCCATGTCACTCTTACTGTTTGCTCATTTCACTCATCTCTGTTTCCATTGCATATTCAGAAATAACATGTACCAGAAAAGTTTAATAATATAATTCTGCTGTGTTCAGTGGTGAAAATGAAACTGGCTTAATAGTCTTTCAGTTAGTACCAGAGGCTCATATACAATCTGGACTAATTCAGCATTGTTAGATTATTGCACCATTTTCTCCAGTTTCCTGAGGGAGTTTTAATTCTGATGCAGCCAAGAGACTCCTAAGGTGAATCCTGCTTTGCTTTCGACCTTAGCCCGGCATTATTGCGGAGTCTTTGTGAGTGTTACTCCCATTTAAACCTGACTTGCTTTTGCTCCTGGAACCCTGGAGTTATTTTTAGCCTGGCTGTGGCTTGGCACGTGAGAGAGTATGTGATTCTTTGTATTGTGACATCTTTTATTTTCAGGCTAGTGTTGTGTGACGACAGGACAGGACGTGTATAGAGAATGGCTCTTGGATTCACTGTCATTTGAGGCTTGGAATTTATAAAACTGGTTGAAGTTGTACATGGAAGAGTAGAGTCTGAAATAAAATTTCACCTCCATTTAATTTTGCCTCAGTTTGGGGAAATAATGGTCTGATTTTAAGATACTCTGATACTATGTATTACCAGTGTTTCTCCAAGTCATGATATACCTTAGAGTTTGTTCTTGATTTCTCTTCCTGAGATTATTTGAGGTGGCATTTTTTCCCCCCTCAGAGTTTTCCTCAAGGTGTTAATTAGATTGCAACTATTAATATAACCAGCTACTTTAATATCTAGTGTTAATTGCTAATATCTGATGCTTTTTTCTTGTGTACTACCTGAGTGCTCAACACTTAAACTGTTGCAATGGTCTAATCCTGGTAAGAGCTAGCAGAATAAGAGGAAATGGGCTAGAGGAGGCTGGAGACAAGGTGAAATGTATAGCACAACAAAGGTACAGAAAAAGAAACTGAAATGATAGGCTGTACAAATAATGGGTATATTAATTATATACAAATTTTAGGAAAGTTGATTAGGCTTAAGAGTATTTTATATAGAAAATGTTTTTTGAACCAAGTTCTACAAGTTAATGTCTGATAGCTCATAATATTCAATCAAATACTAAGCACTAATGCAAAATTTATAGGACTGCAGAAGTTAGTGAGGTTATCTTTCTGCTGGAACTCAAAAAGAGTGTTATCATCTATGTCTTTATCTCTTCTAAACACAGATTGAGCATTCTTACATTCTTAATTTCTGAAGAGTATGTGCTTTTGGTTAAGACTGACAGTTGGTGTCAGATTGTTTGGATATGAATCTGTAAGTTTTGTCAGTTTGGAGTGTTTTGACCTTATAAAGTTATTAACCTTTATGAACCTCAGTTTTCTATCGGTGTAACTTTTAAATGAATGATCCTTAGCGCATAGGGGTGTTCTCAGTATTAAGTGAGATGGCATGGTAAGTACCACACACAGTATTTCCCACAGTAACACCCAAGAAACAGCTAGGTTTTATTGTTTCCTCAGAAGTAAGTAACAAGTGGTTTATTTTTTTAAACCACTTGTTTAAAATTTGTTCGAAGTTTTTTGTGTTTTGTCTTTGTTTCATTGGATAAGTTTTAAAATGTCAAATCAAATAAAGTAATTCCCTTTTGACCCAGGTGATCTAATTCTTCCCTTACTTTCTCAGTTTTTATTAACTTTCTGATTTATGTGTTGCCCTAGGGCTAAATTTAGACTAAATATCAGGAGGACATCAAGAGAGGTGACACTTGTATACCATGACCATAACTAGAACTTTTCACTGACCAATAATTTCTTCTGGCCATTAACCTTTTACTATAGATGAAGTGAAAGGAAAAAGTTGTAGTATTCTCATGTTATGCTTTAAAAAGTGTTAGTGTTGTGTAGTTTTCTGCTATGGGAAATACTATGGTTCTTGTCAATTTAATCAAGTTTTATGTAAAGTAACTCAGAATTTACATAAGCTTTTCTCTTGAATTATTCCTTTATAGAGAATAGAAAAAGATGAGGAATGTTAAAAATCCTTTGTCTAAAAGAAAATACATAGTTAGCTTTTAGTAATGTATAGTAGGTTAAGAAAAGGACTTTCATTTGTAAATTATTAATTGTACTGTACATCTAAATATGGGTATTAAGAACATAAATAATTGCAATTCCTTTATTCAGCAGCTCCTTATCTGCATTCCTGTAATAGTACAATAAATTGTTATATTCAAGGAGAGGAGTGTTCATGTGATGATAATGTTTGCTTAGCTGAAGATTGTGCCATCAAGGTCTTCTGTGGGTGAATCTGTGTCTGTCTCTATTTTCCTTACTATAGTTATTTTTTCCTCCTTGTCGTTTTTGCTTTGTGGATATGTTGACTTTCCCCCCTCATCTCTGTCTCGTATTCTCTTCTGTGTCTGTAGTTCTGCAGCTTCCTTTCTCAGTTTTTTCCCTTGACCGTCACCCTTTTCTCTCCCTCTGAAGTAAATTTAACAGGCCACAATAAAGAGTTTAATTTTTATTTTTTTAAGTTATATTCCACTTAATAGGTTTAAAAATATTTTCCATTGCTAATTTAAAAGGTAAATGTATACACAGTTTGTATATATATTTTAAATAATACAGCTCAGTATAACTTCCTTTTGTGTTGTATGCCTTCTTGTCTGAATTTATTGATTAAAAAGCCTCAGAATCTCACAGTTAAAGAATGATGTTAAGCTTTATTTTTTATGTGAATCACAAATATCTTGTAGTACTTTCAGGATCATTGTTTTGTTGAGTTGTTACTGTACAGCCTTCAGGAACATGAAGGACATTCTTCTGAACCTGTATCAACTCTAGAATATACCTTGGAAAGTTATCTGAATAGTAATACCTACAAAATCTACATGAGATTCTTAAGGAGTACCAAGGACTTTAAGATATGTCAGTTTAGTCACTTCGGGTTTTTCTGATAAATAGAATTTTTAAATCTTAATAAATCCCTTTTATTTGATTCCTTAGATACGTGTGCAGAATTTTGCTCATCACCTCCACATGATTAAAAAAATAAAAACAAACCTACTTGAGAGCCAGTGTGAAATCATGGTTCAGGACATGCTTGAATTTTAAACCAAGCCTTAGTTCATGGTCCACTTCTGTGTCTTAAGCTGTTCTTCATCTATAGATTAGAGTTAGTAATATAGCGTGTCATAGAGTTGTTGTGAGCATTAGAAATATATGTAAAGTGGTTAGTAAAGCACTAAGCAGTTAATACTAAGCACTCCTTTAAAATAGGATGCTTCTTTTCATAAGAAGGAAAAGCAGAAGTAGGAGATTGGTGACAGTTCAGTATTAGGCTGTGCTTTGAACATCTAACTACTGTGACTTTCCCTTTTGTTATCTATTATGGGGAAAAGCAGAAGTTGAGTTGTCAATACTGGGACTTTTTATTTTTGTATTGTTAAAGTCTTATGTGAATGAGGCAAAGGGACATTTATGAATATGGCCTGTTTTATCTTATATTGTACTAGTTAACTGCCATGGTAAAAGTTTTGTGTACTTTAGTAGAGAACAGTTTGGCAGTCTTCTGATGTATTAGCTAAATTCATTCTTTCTAACTTACTTTTGTAAGAGGAGCTTAAGGTAATTTGCTGTGTGATTGAGTTTATTTTCCCACAAGCCATATGGGAAGATTCTTGTTCCTTTACATTCTCAACAATGTTTATTATTATCTGTATCTCAGTAGTGGTTTTGATTTGCATTTCCCTAATGTCTAGTAGAGTTTCCCAGGTGGCTCAGTGGTAAAGAATCTACCTGCCAAAGCAGGAGACGTGGGTTTGATCCTTGGATCAGGAAAATCTCTGGAGGAGGAAATGGCAACCCACTCAAGTATCCTTCCTGGAGAATCCCATGGACAGAGGAGCCATGTGGGCTACATGTAGTCCATGTGGTCGCGAAACAGCTGAATACAACTTAGTGACTAAACAACTACAAGCATGTTCTGAGTCTCTGGGTCTTGACTGTGCAGATCCCTAACTAGGCTGGCTTATTCTTTGAGCAGCACTCCATGTCCAGGAGTCGCAGCTCAGTCATGATTGTCTTGAGGATCATTTCTGACTGTGGTCCAGCTGCCTCTTCACAGTGGCTTGCAGCAGTGTGTCTGCCCTCATCACCTCCACCTTGTTACTCTTATACTTATTAATGTTTTAAAATTTTTATTTACTACTTAAGTAAACCTTGACAATATACAAATTAGTTCAGTTCAGTCACTCAGTCGTGTCTGACTCTGCGACCCCATGGATTACAGCATGCCAGCCTTCTCTGTCCTTCAGTATCTTCCAGAGCTTGCTCAGATTCATGTCCATTGAGTCAGTGATGCCATCCAACCATCCCATCCTCTGTCGTCCCTTTCTCCTCCTGCCTTCTATCTTTCCCAACATCAGGGTCTTTTCCAGTGAGTTGGGTCTTCCCATCAGATGGCCAAAGTATTGGAGCTCCAGACTTCTTAGGAGGCAGATTAGGTGATCTGCGATTCCCATCTCTTGAAGAATTTTCCATAGCTTGTTGTGATCCCCACAGTCAAAGGCTTTAGCATAGTCAGTAAAGCAGAAGTAGATGTTTTTCTGGAACTCTCTTGCTTTTTTGATGATCCAGCGGATGTTGGCCATTTGATCTCTGGTTTTTCTGCCTTTTCTAAATCCATCTTGAATATCTGAAAGTTCTTGTTTCATATACTATTGAAGCCTAGCTTGGAGAATTTTGAACATGACTTTGCTAGTGTAGGAGATGAGTGCAGTTGTGCGGTAGTTGGAACATTCTTTGGCATTGCCTTTCTTTGGGATTGGAATGAAAACTGACCTTTTCCAGTCCTGTGGCCACTGCTGAGTTTTCCAAATTTGCTGGCATATTGAGGGAAGCACTTTCACAACACCATCTTTTAGAATTTTAAATAGCTCAGCTGGAATTCCATCACCTCCACTATCTTTGTTTATAGTAATGCTTCCTAAGCTCCACTTGACTTAGCACTCCAGGATGTCTGGCTCTAGGTGAGTGATCACACTATTGTGGTTATCTAGGTCATTAAGTATCCATTTTTAAGATTTGTTCCCGTAGCAGATTCATTTTAAAGGTTACGTATTGAGCTATTCCCTTATTGTTACCATAGTGTGACTGACTGTTTTGCCCTGCTTTCTTAAGCAAGGTGTTAGTTTCATGTTTTTCAGGTGGTGAAATACAAGTTTTTTGATCATGATCATTGCTTGATAGAAATGAACACCCATAGTAGTGTTGTCACTTAAATATTTTAAATGAGTGTTGATTGACTGTAAATAAAATGAGTTAAGGATATGATGTGTCTTTTGTAGGAAAAGTGATATGTGTAGTTTAAAAATAATAAAGTATTATTTGCAAAATATATATATATTAGAAAAGTTCATGCAGCTTGAAAAGTAAACCAGTTTAGAAGAATGTTTAGTAAAAAGTGAAAGTATTGTTTGCTTTCTCTGTTTTAAAAACAGTCTGGGTACTTACACATGAGAGAATATTTTCATTAAATTAAAAATTTACTCTTAAAGGTGGCAGTGTAAATTATCTTTTCCTGCTTTTACAAGCGCCTGAAGTGTTTGTCTACTTTTTCCAGTAGAGTTTATTTATTGTTGCACTTTTTATTCCCGTATTCTCTTCCCTTTCCCTATAGAGAGTAGTTGCTCACTGAATTGATTTGACACAGAAACCAAGGGCAAGTTACATCTAAGTGTTAAGATGCCAGTTAATGATAAAGGAAGGTAGTCTGGTGAAGATTATCACTAGGGAAAAAATAGTGATGTGTTATAACACTGATTTAGATGACTAGTGAGAAGGTCTGTGTATTCTGGGTATACTTATTCAGGGTATACTGGATGTGCCAGATGTTATTCTTGGCACCAAGAATACATCAGTGAACAAAACATACACAATTTATGTCCTCATGAGACTTAGAGCATATGGTATATACAGGAAAACAAGCAGACAGTTCCCACTTAATATGACAAATGAAGATAGTGGCAAGAGAGTGGTTGAATGGTGAACCGTGGAGTCTGATCTGGATAGGGACGTGAATGCAGAAGTAGGCTAAGTAAGGAGAGAGTAGAAGAGTCAGGCGCCTGCAATTCTGAGTAATAACGAAACATAGATCTAACAGGTTTAAATAGTGTAGAACTGGAAGATTGAACAGAGGGTAAGATAGTCATATTCCCATCCAGAGAAGACAGAAAGATGAAGTTTGATGTGTGGTCTTACAGTGGCAGACGTGGATGTGCAGGGAAAGTTGGTGGAAGTGGAATGCTTAGGATGTTAACAGTAGACTTGGGAGTCCTGGTGGGCTGGTGGTTAGAATTTAACACTCTTACTGCTGTGGCCTGGGTTCAATCCCTGGTTGGGGAACTGATACCCCACAAGCTGTGCAGCGTGTTCAAAAAAACAAAGCAAAACAGAGTGTTGAATGGATGTATGTTGAAATAATTCAAGGTTATACAGTACCTAGGATAGAGAAGCTTGTCATGTGCTATGTGTCAAGAGTTTTGAATGATTAGGAATGCCTTGGAGGTCAGTGGTTTGTACCTGTGACTGCATATTGCAAAATCACCTGGGGAGCTTTGCAAACTACCAGTGTTACTTATCCTAGCTTTGCTGCACGTTAGATAATCCAATGGCCAGTTCCCAGCCTCAGCTGTTCTCATTTAATTTGAATGGGGGTGTAATCTGGGCAGTGGGACTTTAAAAAGCCCCTAGGTAATTCTGATGTGCAGCAACTGCACAGTGACAGGGTTTTTTTTTTTTTTTTTTTTTTTTACAGGAGACTGGCTGAGAGTTATGGTTAGGACTATGACCCTTCATTGTGAAGTTGGGGTACTTGATAAATGAAAGAATAAGCAGCCTTTGAGAGTGCTGCAGGGGAAGCAGCTTTTACGTAAAGCAAACAGTGAAATTGTTGATGATATAGATGCATTTATTTTTGTCATAGAGCAGAATAAACCCAGAGGGAGGTTTTGGGAGGAAGGGAAGCAACAGGAAGTTGGATAAAGGAGGAAGTAACAAGAACAGTACAGTGGTTAGAGTACAGGAGAGGACTGATAACTACATTTGTCTTTTGATAGTGACATGGCAACAATAACAGGGCATCATGGGTTCAGAATTGGTCTGGAAAATATATTTAGTGGTTCCATGGTCGATGAGAGTTGGGAATTGGGTGAATGGCTCTCAGGAGTCAGTTTAAGACCTAGATGGGGCTGAACTTCATAGGAAGTCCTAGCTCTGTATTCTTCTCTCTGTTAAGGGACGTGGATTGATTGTGTAAGATCCATGGAGAAGTCCAGCATTTCACACTGCTGTTCCACAAGCTCCTAGGGGAATGTTGAGAGGACTGGTCTCACAGTAGCACAATAGCAGGACACCGCTCTGGAGTGTCAGGGTCTGGTTAGTTCTGCCCAGCATAGCTCTTCTCACTCCAGTGTGCTTACTTGTGTGAGTTGGACCCTCTGCTATACCTAAGAATAGCAAAGCCTTTGCTTTTTCTTTATTTTTACACTTGATGCTTTTCAGGAACAATTTTAATTGCACAACTCCAGATTTTTTTCAGTGTTGAAGAAATGGTGTAGACTTAGAAACAGTGAAAAGGGACCTTGTATATTACCTAGGGAAATTTTATTTATACATTGGAATTTTATGCATAAAGGATTGAGATGAGTTTCATAAAGAAACCATTCAGTCTGGATTAACTAAAGTATAAACTATTTATGGAACTAGAAATTTGTAATTGTTTCATTGATTCAAATTTGTCAGAATAAATTACTTTACTGCACTTCATTTGTTTAATTTGATACATAACTTGACTTTTTTGCATTGTTTAACTTGAGAGATGTCAGCAGAGTGTAGCAAATTTCTTTTAAATTAAAGCTTTTTAAAGTATAATATTAGTAGACTTCAAGAGCTACCCTAGTTATACAAATGAACTATGGAATTACTTTTGAAAGACGAGTACATTTAAAAGCATCAAAAATTTTAATGTATTTTTGGTCACAATAGGGTAAGTAGTATAGTCGTCGATTTGGTGGTAGCTGGATATATAAGTAAGAAAATTGTATGCTAAGTGGAAAATATACTTTTGCATAATTACAGTATATTATATTAGCCAGTAATTAAAACCCATGTGCTGTTACCAAGCAGAACGTATGTCCATGATTAAAAGCTGTTATACTTTTAAAAATTAATTGATTTTGTATTCAGTGATCTTATTTCACGTTTGAATTATGAAAGGAAAATTAACTTTTTGATGTTGTGACACCAAGCATACAATGCCTATGATGGGTCATAGGGGTTTAGGGTACATCAAAAGGATGCTTTTAACAGCCGGTTGTGACCTGCATCTTTTTTATATGTATCTTTTATGTTCGTGGTCTTCAGATGTGCTTAGCAAGATGACTGAAGAGCAATTATTGGTAAATGATGCTTGTTTCCCTTTTCTCTTTTTTGGTTTGCATTCATTGATTTACCTATGTTTAGGTGGGTATGAATGGTACCCATTTTTCTAAAGCTCAATTGATATTTATTTAAAAATAAAAGCTGCACAACTAGTCAGTTATCTCAATCATTTGTGGGCACATCTCATAGTTTAGTTTGCCAATACAGATTGAGACAATTCATAGGAGTGTTATTAAGATATTTCTTTGGCTGTGGCAGCTGACATCATTTGGCTTAAATTTTCTAGACCAAAATTATTTCTGCTATACTATATGGTGGGAGATTCTGATAACTTAGGTCAGCATTTGTTATGTTAGAATATAGCCAAAGCTGCTTCCTGAAGAAAATTTTGGCTTGCTTACGTGGCTTTAGTCTGCCAACTTATAAGAGTTGTGAGAACACTTGTTAGGCTCTTTAGTATTTATGGTTTACCTTATTTTTAGCTGTGTATATTAATAGATTAGGGCTTCCCTGGTGGCCCAGAAGGTAAAGAATCTGCTTGCAATGCAGGAGATACGGATTCGGTCCCTGGGTTGGGAAGATCCTCTGGAGGAGGAACTAGCGTGGCAACCCACTCTAGTGTTCTTGCTCGTAGAAACAATCCTATGAACCTCTCGGGCTACAGTCCATGGGGTCCCAAAGAGTAGGACATGACTGAGTGACTAAGCTCAGCACTGCACAGCGCATTAATAGATTAACTCTGAATCTGAAATACAGACTACCAACACTCAGTGACTGCAGGTTACATAACACTCAGCACCTCTTAAAGCCTGAAAGAATCGATGTTAAGGAAAAATGCCTGAGAGTTATGTAATCCAGTCTTTCTTCTAGATTTGCAAATTTCATTTGTAATTGTGGTTAGATTCTCTTAACTTCTGTCCTTGGATATAGCGTGACTACTAGAAAATTACAGTCTGAGAACACATTAGTTTTACTTCTACAGAATTGCCTTTATTGACTTGCCTTTTAATGTTTATGTCCACCTAACTTAAAGCCATTATGAGAGTCAGTTTTGTTAAACTTTCTAATGAGTTTCATGTAAAACTGTCTGAGAACATTAACCAGTACTTCATGCCTTTTTTTTTTTTTTTTTCCAGATAAATTCCTATTTAATCCAATTCTTTAAAAACTCAGAGCTGCAGATATAGAGCAACAGTTAATGAGAGGAGGCTTGGATATCATCTGTTCCCAACCTGTTTACAGATGAAGAAATTGAGGCTCAGAGAGGTCAGCTATAAGTGGCTGGCCTAGAACCCGGTTCTAGAAATTGTGTCTTCTAACAGCTGACCCAGTTTTTTTTTTTTTTTTTTTATTTTAAAGTTTTCAAAAAATTGAGCTGGAAGTGAAATTGACATAAGATAGTTACCATTTTAAAGTGAACAATTCACTGGCATTTAGTATAATCACAGAGATGTGCGGTCACCTCTATCTAGTTCTAAAACATTTTCATCACCCCGAAAGGAAGATTGCATCCACTACAGCTGCTTCCCATTTTCTTCTCCCAGCAGTTGGCAGCCATCATTCTACATTCTGTCTTACGGATTTTTCTAGGCTGGGTATTTCATATAAATGGAATCACATAGTATCTACCATTAGAGGCTGGCTTCTTTCACTTAGCGTAATGTCCTGTCCCCATTGTAGCATATATCACTACTGCCTCATTCCTTCTTCTGGTTGAATAATAAATACTTTTTTGTAAGGAGAGACCACAATTTGCTTATGCATTTATTCATTAGTGGACATTTAGGCTATTTCCATCTTTTGGCTGTGAGCATGTATGTATATGTATTTGAGTTTTCAGTCCTAGATATATTCCTAGGAGTATAATTTCTCAGTCATATGGTAGTTGTATGTTTAAAGTTTTGAGTAACTGTACAATGGCTACACGATTCTATACAATGGCTACATGATTTTATTAATACATACTTATTAATACATACATATTAATACTTATTTATACATATCCCCAGTTTCCTTTCTACTTCTCTTTGTAAAATTGTGGTGACTGGAAAAGGAAAATGAACCAAAGATCAATTTGTTTTTTTTTAAGGTGTCAACTTTTATTTGGTATATCTTATAAAATAGATTCTTCAAACAGGTCTATGGTTTTTCTAGAGGTTCATTGACTATGATCTTGCTTTGTTCCTTTCGTTCAAACTGAAGTGAAGTTGTGTTCCTTGCTTTCTTTTCTCTCACTGTATTTATGTTGTTAGAATCCGTAAGAATGGTTTTAGGGGTCTGTGCGTGCACGCTAAGTTGTGTCTGACTCTTGTGACCCCATGGGCTATAGGCCCCCAGGCTCCTCTGTCCATGGGATTCTCCAGACAAGACTAATGGAGTGGGTTGCATGTCCTTCTCCAGGGGATCTTCCAGACCCAGGGATGAAACCCGCGTCTCTTACATCTGCATTGGCAGGTGGATTCTTTTACCACTGGCACCACCTGGGAAGCCTTTTAGAGGTCTAAGTAAATGTAAATCTGTTTACTGTACAAAATAAAATGAAAAGGATGAAAAAGTAAAAATAGAGAAAAAACAATAGCAAAAATAGTCTTGGGTACCTTCAGGGTTATTTATAGGCTTTAATTGACTTCAGTGTGGGTCAGATTTCTTTGTGTTCTGCTTTTGCAAAGAGCTTGGCAGTTGTTTTTTGTCTCTTTATCCATCCTGTCACTATAACTTACTTATGAAAACAATGCTTTGTATTATGCTTGATAAATGGGTAATACAGAAATTTCAAAGTAAATGGTTTAAGATAGGGTAGTCATTAGATACCTTAAGTTTTTGATTAAGGTTGATTTTAATTTAGTTTGGAATAAATAATGACCTTCTGACATTATTAAAGTCTGCCTATTTCTTACAGTATTTCATTTTTAATTTGATTTTTGTCATAGAATGACCCTAAGTTATATTTACCAGAAAAAAAAAAAAGGTAAGATGGTAATGTCAACTTGGAAAGATCTAATTGAGTTTTTCTGTTAATAGAGAATATATTAATAGAATATAAACTTAAATCTGTAGTACTGAGGAAAGAATCTGAAGGTCATTGTTTTTATGTCTTTATTTTTAAAGATAGAGACCTACTAAAAAGGTGTTTAGCTTTATGAAAAGTATGAGCCATGTTAGACTTTTTTTTTTAAGTATATAAGGCACAAAGATTCTGGAATTATCTTCAGTGATAAGAATTTTGTAAGGGACTGGAGAAATTTGTGAAAAAAGAGCCTTATTAGATAGCCAGACTTCACAGTATACCAGAAATGGTTGCTTTTACTGATTTCAAATAGATTGAGATCTGGACTGGAGTTAAACACATGTCTGACCACCAGAACATTATATATATATATATATATACACACACATATATATACACGTATATATACACATATATATACATATATATATACACACACACACACACATACACACACACACACACACACACACGCACACATATATATATAAAACAGATCTAGCTACATGGTTGCCCTGTGACACTCCCTGGCATTAGGCTTTTATCATCACCTGTGCTGGCGCTGTGCCATCATGATTAACTCTGTCTCTCACTGCTACTTTTATTCTCATCACCCTCAGCTGACAGTCGCAAGGGATTTTATTGGCTAGATGACAGTCACCGCTTACTCTTGATTACCTATGTTATTTGATAGAGCTATTCTGTTTGGCTGTCTCATAGACCATTAAACCAGCTATAGAAATCTACCGTTGTAACTATGGCCCAGTGTGATGGGGGTCATTCTTATAATTCAGAGCATGGTGATCTATACTTCAGGAATCCCTCGGAAGATGGCTTAAACCGTAGTCGGTAGGCATTTTTAAGAAGCCCAAGAAGGGAGGCAGTGTATCAGATGAGTGCTTTGTCCTCAGCAGCAGTTTCATTTTTTTCACATAGAAACTATATTTGCTTCAGGTACTGCTTTTTGGATTTCTGGTAGTCTTAATGATGATCTCAATAGGAAAATAATTTATTATGTATAACCCAGTTAAGGGTTTTAGAATAGAACCTTTTTATTCTCCTAAGTTTACCTTCTCCTTGCATTTATAGTAATTCACAAGAGACTTCCAAGGAGTTGCCTTGAGCATATCTGTGAATTTGTTACGTATACACTTACACACACCCCTCACTATCATCTCAAGTTAATTTTTAAGCCATTTAAGTATAAGAAGTATGTAATTCAGTTCCTTTTAGATGTGAGTAAACAAACGTTGACAGACATTTTGATTGCCCGGGGTCACATGATCTGTGAGCAGAGCTCAGATTAGAAAGCAGAGCTACTTGTGTATTACAGTGTGTGGTATCTATTTAGACTTGAAACAAAAATGACTTCCATATTGTTGGCACTTACCTAATCTTGGGTAGGGATTTTTCCAGTTATGACTTGATTGTCCTTGTAAGGAGTAGACATACACCCTAGTTATGTCACATAAAATGGAGAATCCAGGGTAGTGCAGTGGAATGCAGCTGGTCCTGTGGGAACTAAAATGCTGACCTAAAATCTTACTTCTCTCTCTTTCAGGGAATCACAGAGTCTCTTGTCTTGTCTTTTTAGAGTGTTATCTGCCTCATTTCTGTTTTTCTCAGTTGGGTTCCTTGCTTACTGAGTGGCCTGTATGTCACCTTAAAATGGCTACTCCAGTTCCAGAATATACATACCCTTTTTCAGGTTCAGTGCCCATCATCGACAGGCAGCAGTTTTTAGCTTTTCAGATTACCGAGAAAGAGTCTAGCTCAGTTCGCTGATGGAGCGCGGTCTCACCAAGTATATACACTGTCTGCCTTGGTACACAGCCATGCTGCTCCTCAGCGGTCTTTGCATCAGGGGTACATTCCTGGTACAGTCAAGGTTGGAGATGAGGCAGAGAAGGTGGGTAGGATACCGTGAGTCTCAGGGCTGTGGGTGAGAAGGTGGGATCGGCACATGCCTTTTACATATATAAGAATTACTGATTGTAGTTTTTGTTTGTTTAGTAAACTACTAAAGAGATCTTATTTTGAATGGCAAAGACTGAATAGACTTTATCATGGGATATCTCTAGATCCCATACATTTCTGGTATTTTTAAGTTTATTAAATGTAAATAAATCTCAAAAGTAGTAGCTCTCAAGGGTGGAGATACATGCTTCTAGGGAATGTTTCTTTTAAGGATTCCCCCCTTTGGTCAGATTATTTATTTTAATGCTTGTTTTTAATATTTTATGGTCCATTTTTTTTGTGAATGAGTGTTTAGTCTAATAGAAAGAGAGATTCCTCCTGAATTCATGCATGCATTCATACGTGTCATAGAATCTTTGTGTTGTGTTCCAGGAATTTTGCTAGCTATGGGTACATTAAATTGAATATTGTATTTTCTCTGCTCTTAAAGAATTCTGTGCTTTGGAAGCTGAACTGTCTCTAATGAAAGACTCTCTTTGTACCTTTGATTCCTTCACCTACTTCTCTGTGCGTCATACCTTATCTCACTTCTACTTTTTTCTGGATCCTTCCCTAGAGCCTGTTTGCGTGTGTGTGCTCAGTCGTGTCCAATTCTTTTGTGACCCCACAGACTGTACCTGCCCGGCTCCTCTGTCCATGGAATTTACTATCCAAGAATACTGGAGTGGGTTGCCATTTCTTCCCATCCTAAAACCTGATATATGTACAAATCTGTTCCCACGCACCTCTGAACTACTGCAGTCTATTTTTGTGTTTACTACTCTTTAGATGTCACTCTCAGTTACCTTGTAGTTGTCAAATCCTCTGGACATTGACTGGCCTTTACCTACTGAGCTCTTCTCCTTTAGACCTGTTGATCATGCTTTCTAAGATTGTAGGGCTCCATCCATTACTGGTTCTTCTTATACCTTTCTGAGCTTACCTTCTCAAGTCATCTTCGTGAGCTTCATTTTTCCTTTTCTGCTTCTTAAAATGTTGATTTTACAACTATTTCGTCCTTGACTTTCTGCTCTCTTCATAATATGCTTCATTGTAATTTTTTTTTAGATGACTGTGTGGTGATCAGTTCTGATTCTATCAGTCCTGAATATTCCCTTGAAAATAACTTGCAGTACTATATCCATTTGCTTGCTGGCTGTCTTCACTTGAGCTCTGCATATATCTTTACTCTGAATATGTCCCATACTGAACTTCACTTCTTCATCCACAAAACAAAACAGCAAACATTCCATCCCCCAGCCCTCTTTCTTGTATCTTGTTTAGAGTGACTAGTTGTTCAGCCAGCTTAAGACACTGTGATGACGGCTCTTTTTCACGCTCCATGCAGTCTACTGATTTGTTGACCAGATCTTCTAGATATTTCTCCAGAATGCAGATTTCTGTTCATCACACCTGCTTCTGCTCTATTTCTGGCTTTTAGGTAATATGACTATAATTGCTCTTTATAGATTTTCCTGCCTATTTCATATCTTGCACATAATTGATAGAATGGTTTAAACTTGAACAGTACATATGCCTCTGACAATCTATCCTTTAAAAACAACTTCCAGTGGCTTCCCTGTGGGATACTCTTCTTTGCTTCAGTGCCTGCTCCTCTTGTCTTCTCATTATCAGTTGCCCTCTTCTTCACTTGGCTGTGTCCGTTAGCCTCTGAGATTAATCTTACATATCACCTTTGTCAGGATGTGTCCTCTGATTTGTTCACCCCTCCTCCTTTTTAGGCTGGGTTGGAGTACCTGCTCCTTCTTACCAGCGCCCTGCAATAGCTGATGCATGTTTGTCATTTTCTTACTGTATTATTTCATATGTAATTCTCCTCCTCCACAAGATTGTGAGCTTTTTGAGACCCAGAACAATCCTTTACTTGCAGAACCTGCCTATAGGGAGCACATGCTGGACTTTAATAAATGTTTGATCAATGAGTGAAAGACGTTTCTGGTCTAGAAAAGGTAGATATACATAAATAATTGCTATAGAACTTTAAATAGTGCAGTGGAGACGGAATGCAAGGACTGAACCTTCTAGCTGGGCAGGGAGAGGTGCTTGTAACGGAAGACTTGCTTTGTAGAAGATAGAAGTTTGAGCTGGTTCTTGAAGGGAACTTGATAGAGGTTTTGCTAGAGAGAGAGAATCCATCCCATAGAAAAAAAGCAAGAGAACAGGTCCTACTCATGAAAAAGCCAGGTGTTTCTAATTCACAGGTCATTTGGCCTTTGAAAAAAAAGGAGGATAGAATAGAGGAGAGGCAGGATGGAAGATGGAATAGAGGAGAAGCGGCTATTGTATTCTTGCAGGCCTGAGCAGAGGTCTTACCTCAGGCTTTGGTGGTGAGGAGAGGGAGGGCTACGAGAGATGCTTAAGCTGTAAAATATAACTAATTAGTTGAGTGTGAGAGTTCTAAGAGGGCAGTTCAGGATAACTCTTAAGATTTCTTTTTCAGTGATTGATTAGGTACTGGTATCTCCTTTTAATTTAAATAAGGGAATATAGGAAATTTGGGGTATGGTATAAATTTAATTTTAGACATGATGAATTAGAAGTACCCATGAGAAATTCAGGCAAAAACGTTCAGCATACTGTTGAATATAAGTGTTAGAAACTCAGGAGGTGTATCTGGATTGGAGACACAGCTTTGGAAGTCATGGTACATATGAGGTAGTTAAAAGTAAACAAGATTACTTAAGGATTGCACATATAGCACGACTATAGGAGAGTGAAAACAGAATCCTGGGACTTGCCGGTGTTCTTCTGCTTAAAGATAATCTGAAATACTTGGAAAGGAGTATCAATATCCCTTTATTCTTTCCAACTTTATCAGATTTCAGAAACTTCCTCTTTGCAGCCCGTTTGTTCCTTTCATTCTTTGTTGTTGTTGTTCAGTTGTTCAGTCATTTCCAACTCTTTGTGACCCCATGGACTGCAGCACACAAGGCTTCCCTGTCCTTCACCGTCTCCCAGGCTTTGCTCAAATGCACATCCTTTGAGTCGGTGAGGCCATCCAACCATCTTGTCCTCTCTCACCCTGGTCTCCTCTTGCCTTCAATCTTTCCCAGCATCAGGGTCTTCTCCAATGAGTCAGTTCTTTGCATCAGGTGGCCAAAGTATTAGAGGTTCAACATCAGTCCTTCCAATGAATATTCAGGGTTGATTTCCTTTAGGATTGATTGGTTTGATCTCCTTGCTGCCCAAGGGACCCTCAAGAGTCTTCTCCAACATCACAGTTCTAAGGCATCAGTTTGTTGACGCTCAGCCTTTTTTATTGTTAAACTCTCACATCCTGCTAGAAAAGACTGCTGGACTACATGGCTGCTGGAAAAGCCATAACTTTGACTACACAGACCTTTATTGGCAGAGTGATGTCTCTGCTTTTTACTCCGATGTCTAGGTTTGTCATTGCTTTTCTTCCAAGGAGCAAGCGTCTTTTAATTTTATGGCTGCAGTCAGTCTGCAGCGATTTTGGAGCCCAAGAAAATAAAGTCTGTCATTGTTTTCATTGTTTCCCCATCTATTTGCCATGGAGTAATGGACTGGATCCCATGAACTCATTTTTTTGAATGTTGAGTTTTAAGCTACCTTTCTCACTCTCCTCTTTCACCGTCATCAAGAGGCTCTTTAGTTTCTCTTCCCTTTCTGCCATTAAGGGTGGTGTCATCTGCATATCTGAGGTTATTGATATTTCTCTGGCAGTCTTGATTCCAGCTTGTGCTTTATCCAGCCCGGTATTTCACATGATGTACTCTACATATAAGTTAAATAAGCAGGGTGACAATATACAGCCTTGATGTACTTTCCCAATTTGGAACCAGTCTGTTTTTCCATGTCCGGTTCTAACCGTTGCTTCTTGACCTGCATACAGGTTTCTCAGGTAAGGTGGTCTGATATTCCCATCTCTTGAAGAATTTTCCAGTTTGTTGTAATTCATACAGTCAAAGACTTTAGCACAGTCAGTGAAGCAGAAGTAGATGCTTTCCTGGAATTCTCTTGCTTTTCCTATGATCCGATGGATGCTGGTAATTTGATCTCTGGTTCCTCTACCATTTCTAAATCCAGCTTGAATATCTGGAAGTTCTTGGTTCATGTGTTGTTGAAGCCTAACTTGAAGAATTTTGAGTATTATCTTGCTAGCATGTGAAATGAGCATAATTGTGTGGTAGTTTGAACATTCTTTGGCATTGCCTTTCTTTGGGATTAGGATGAAAACTGACCTTTTCCAGTCCTGTGGCCACTGCTGAGTTTTCCAAATTTGCTGGCATAGTGAGTGCAGCCCTTTAACAGCAGCATCTTTTAGGATTTGAAATAGCTGAGCTGGAGTTCTGTTGCCTCTGCTAGCTTTGTTCATAGTAATGCTTCTTGAGGCCCACTTGTCTTCACACTCTAGCAAGTCTGGCTGTAGGTGAGTGATCACACCCTCATGGTTATCCAGGTCATGATGGTCTTTTTTGTACAGTTCTTCTGTGTGTTCTTGCCACCTCTTAACATCTGCTTTTGTTAGGTCCATACTGTCTCTGTCCTTTATTTAGCCCATCTTTGCATGAAGTGTTCCCTTGGTATCTCCAGTTTTCTTGAAGAGATCTCTCTTTCCCATTCAATTGTTTTCCTCTGTTTCTTTGCTTTGTTCGCTTAAAGAGGCTTTCTTATCTCTCTTTGCTGTTTTTTCAAACTCTTGATTTAGATGGGTGTATCTTTCCTTTTCTCTTTTGCCTTTTCACTTCTCTTTTTTTCTCAGCTATTTTTAAGGCCTCCTCAGACAGCCATTTTGCCTTTTTGCATTTCTTTTCCTTGGAGATGGTTTTGATCACCACATCCTGTACAGTATTACGAACCTCTTTCCATACATAGTTCTTCAGGCACTCTATCAGATCTAATCCCTTGAATATATTTGTCACTTCCACTGTATAATCATAAGAGATATGATTTCATTTCAATTCATTCTTTATGCAGCTGGTTTCTTCTTGAGACTGTTAGTTTATTCCTCTTTGAAGTGTATGTTGTCAAACTAAACTAGGGAAAAGGAAATGCTTAAATCATTTATGTGAATTCACATCCCTTCATGAAACGGGCACAGGTATTCTAAGTTTACGTCTACTAAGAAACAGACCGCCATTTTTTAAACATATTACACTCTTGGTTTATCTTTTGTTTTTCCTTTTTTGATAGTGATATAGATACAGATAAATATTTTGCTTCTTTCTTTAAAATAACTATAAAGTGATAAATCACATCTTGGACTCACATCAGGTACACCTTGTAGCACGTGTTGGGACTGTGGCAATCCCAGGTTTGTGGCTCATTTTCATGGAGATTGTTGCGACTCAGCTTTATTCCGTTATTGCCTTGCAGAGGTGATTCCCGATTTTTCTCTTTTTCGAGAAAAGTTGTTTTATTCTTAGGTGATTTTAAAAAATTTTATTCAGAATTTAACAAAATAATGTGCTGGCAATTTTTGATCCCTTTCTTGAACTCTAAATTCTTTGTGTCACAGGTATACATGTGTTCCCCATCCTGAACCCTCCTCCCTCCTCCCTCCCCATACCATCCCTCTGGGTCATCCCAGTGCACCAGCCCCAAGCATCCAGCCTGTGGCGGATTCATTTCGATATTTAGCAAAACCAGTACAATATTGTAAAGTTTAAAAATAAAATAAAATTAAAAAAAAAAATTCTTTGTGTCAAAGACCAACCCGCATGACCTACTGAAATGTCTGAGATACATTTGTTTCTGTTACATACTAGGGTAGGAGAGGAACCTTGACTTGAAAGCCTCAGCTGACTAGTGGAAAAGGAAACAGGCTCAATCCCTTGATTTTGAAGATTGAGTAATAATGAGCCATGAAGTCAGATGGGCTGAGACCTATCCCATTTTCAGTAAGTAAGCTGGTAGTAAATCCTCCCCACTTCAGTTCCTTACTTGCTGAGGTTTTGATCCTGGGTACCATGGTCAGTGACTTAAAACTAGAGTGTTTAGTTAGGGAGGATATTTTTCTATTATTTTATCATGCATATTTAAGTACAAAATTAAATACACACACATACAAATGCAACTTTGGTATTTTGCCACCAGAATGTAACCCACATGAATAATAATGTTTCTGTCACTTGGTGGCTTTCAAGTTCTGAGTATAATTTGTTAGGGCTTGCTGTATTATCTTTATTTATTTTGGTTGAGTCAAAGTAAAGGCTTTTTGTAGAAAAATCTCCTCCTTATTCCATAGGAAAATCAGGGTGATATGTTGGAACTGGCCTTTGGCTTTTCTATTTGTGCTCCGTGGGAGGGAAAAGGAATGATTCCTGTAAGTGGAACTTTCATAGTTTTGAGTGTACATGTTTCCTTTTAGCAACAACTTTTCTTTGTGAATAAATTCCATTTGTATAAAAGTTAGATCTCATAATTAAAAATTATATTTAAAAAGCTGTCCCACAAGATGTTAGGATTTGATTGCTGATTTTGATCTAGCTGGCTTTTGACCACACCAGATTATATTATGAGAGGAATTTACACACTAGGTATCCGGAATAAAGACAGTGATGTTCTTTGGGAGGAGTGGCATTTTCGGTGGAGCTGGTTGAAGTATGTGTTAATGTGTTATGTCAACTAAAATTCTGATCACCTAACAATTTTCCTTAAATATATGACACGTATTTTGTGTATATTCTCTCAGGTTTTCCTGTATCAGAGATGTTGATGTCTTATTCCCTATACTAAGATGAGAGATTATGAAATCTGTGAAATCAATCTGAATTGATTTTAATATAATGTAAAAATAAGTTTATTTATACTTTATTTAAAGTAGAATGAATTTTGAGCAGTTTTACAGTTGAGTTTTGTACTTTTGGGCATTGATAAGGCTATTGCCAAATTCAGACTTAAATGGAAGAAAGAAGGGAAAACCACTAGATCATTCAGGTATGTACTAAATCAAATCTCTTATGATTAGACAGTGGAAGTGAGAAATAGATTTAAGGGACTAGATTTGATAGATAGAGTGCCCGATGAACTATGGATGGAGATTTGTGACATTGTACAGGAGACAGGGATCAAGACCATCCCCATGGAAAAGAAATGCAAAAAAGCAAAATGGCTGTCTGGGGAGGCCTTACAAATAGCTGTGAAAAGAAGAGAAGCGAAAAGCAAAGGAGAAAAGGAAAGATAATAAGCATCTGAATGCAGAGTTCCAAAGAATAGCAAGAAGAGATAAGAAAGCCTTCTTCAGCGATCAGTGCAAAGAAATAGAGGAAAACAACAGAATGGGAAAGACTAGAGATCTCTTCAAGATTTTAGAGATACCAAGGAACATTTCATACAAAGATGGGCTCGATAAAGGACAGAAATGGTATGGACCTAACAGAAGCAGAAGATATCAAGAAGAGGTGGCAAGAATACACAGAAGAACTGTATAAAAAAGATCTTCACGACCAAGATAATCACGATGATATGATCACTGACCTAGAGCCAGACATCCTGGAATGTGATGTCAAGTGGGCCTTAGAAAGCATCACTACGAACAAAGCTAGTGGAGGTGATGGAATTCCAGTTGAGCTATTCCAAATCCTGAAAGATGATGCTGTGGAAGTGCTGCACTCAATATGCCAGCAAATTTGGAACACTCAAAAGTGGCCACAGGACTGGAAAAGTTCAGTTTTCATTCCAATCCCAAAGAAAGGCGATGCCAAAGAATGCTCAGACTACCACACAATTGCACTCATCTCACACGCTAGCAAAGTAATGCTCAAAATTGTCCAAGCCAGGCTTCAGCAATACATGAACCGTGAACTTCCAGATGTTCAAGCTGGTTTTAAAAAAGACAGAGGAACCAGAGATCAAATTGCCAACGTCCGCTGGATCATGGAAAAAGCAAGAGAGTTCCAGAAAAACATCTGTTTCTGCTTTATTGACTATGCCAAAGCCTTTGACTGTGTGGATCACAATCAACTGTGGAAAATTCTGAAAGAGATGGGAATACCAGACCACCTGACCTGCCTCTTGAGAAACCTATATGCAGGTCAGGAAGCAACAGTTAGAACTGGACATGGAACAACAGACTGGTTCCAAATCGGAAAAGGAATACGTCAAGGCTGTATATTGTCACCCTGCTGATTTAACTTCTATGCAGAGTACATCATGAGAAATGCTGGGCTGGAAGAAGCACAAGCTGGAATCAAGATTGCTGGAAGAAATATCAGTAACCTCAGATATGCAGATGACACCACCCTTATGGCAGAAAGAGAAGAGGAACTAAAAAGCCTCTTGATGAGAGTGAAAGAGGAGAGAGAAAAAGTTGGCTTAAAGCTCAACATTCAGAAAACGAAGATCATGACATCTGGTCCCATCACTTCATGGGAAATAGATGGGGACACAGTGGAAACAGTGTCAGACTATTTTTTGGGGCTCCAAAATCATTGCAGATGGTGACTGCAGCCATAAAATTAAAAGACGCTTACTCCTTGGAAGAAAAGTTATGACCAACCTAGATAGCATATTCAAAAGCAGAGACATTACTTTGCCAACAAAGGTTCGTCTAGTCAAGGCTATGGTTTTTCCTGTGGTCATGTATGGATGTGAGAGTTGGACTGTGAAGAAAGCTTAGCGCTGAAGAATTGATGGTTTAGAACTGTGGTGTTGGAGAAGACTCTTGAGAGTCCCTTGGACTGCAAGGAGATCCAACCAGTCCATTCTTTTTTTTTTTTTTTTTTAATTTTATTTTATTTTTAAACTTTACAATATTGTAAATATGTAAATATTTATAAAACAATATAATTTATAAAACAATATAAAACAAAAAATGTTTTGCCAAATATAAAAATGAATCCGCCACAGGTATACCCGCATTCCCCAACCAGTCCATTCTGAAGGAGATCAGCCCTGGATGTTCTTTGGAAGGAATGATGCTAAAGCTGAAATTCCAGTACTTTGGCCACCTCACGCGAAGAGTTGACTTATTGGAAAAGACTCTGATGCTGGGAGGGATTGGGGGCAAGAGGAAAAGGGGACGATAGAGGATGAGATGGCTGGATGGCATCACCCACTCCATGGACGTGAATGTGAGTGAACTCCGGGAGATGGTGATGGACGGGGGGCCTGGCATGCTGCGATTCATGGGGTCGCAAAGAGTCGGACACAACTGAGCCACTGAACTGAACTGAAGGCTGGCTGTGACTGTGTAGCAGTTTTTTATAATTAATGACTGGTAGGCCCATGGACAGAGGAGCCTGGTGGGCTGCAATCCATGGGGTCGCTAAGAGTCGGACACGACTGAGTGACTTCACTTTCACTTTTCACTTTCATGCGTTGGAGAAGGAAATGGCAACCCACTCCAGTGTTCTTGCTTGGAGAATCCCAGGGATGGGGGAGCCTGGTGGACTGCTGTCTATGGGTTCGCACAGAGTCGGACACAACTGAAATGACTTAGCAGCAGCAGCAGTGTCTTATTACCATTGTCTCCTTTTGTAAAACTGTCTTGTGCTTATGATTATTTATATGTAGTTTTTAAAAGACTTTTTAAAGAGCAGTTTAGATTTGTAACAAAATCAAAAGGAAGGTTCAGAGATTTCACGTGTGCTTCCTGCTCTCACACAGAGTCTCTTCTCATTATCAACCTCTCTCACGAGAATGGTACTTTTTTTTTTTTAACCAAAAGTCTATAATTTATTTTGGGGTTCAAAACTCTTGGTATTGTGTGTTCTGTTGGCTCAGATAAAAATATAATAATGTATATCCATCATTATAATAACTTGCAGGGTATTTTCACTGTCCTAAAAATTGTCTGTCTCTGCCAGTTCATCACCCGGTCTTATACCGAGCCCCATCTTTTTATTGTTTCCATAGTGTTGTCTTTCAGAATGTCATATGCTTGGAATCATATAGTAAGTAGCCTTTTTGCATTAGCTTCTTTCACTCTGTAGTATGCATTTAAAGTTCCTCAATGTCTTTTCATGGTTTGATAGCTCACTTCTTTTTAGCGCTGAACAATACTCCATTGTCTGGATGTACCACAATTTATATATCCATTCACTTACTTTAGGATATCTTGGTTGCTTCCATGTTTTGGCAGTTATGAATAAGTTGATTTAAGTTTTTGTGTGGACATGAGTTTTCAGTTCTCTTGGATAAATCCCAAGGAGTATGATTGCTGTATGGTAAAGAGTGTGTTTAGTTTTGTAAGGAATTGCCAAACTATCTTCCAGTGTGGCTGTATGATTTTGCCTTGCTGCCAGTGAGTTCCTATTGCTCCACATTCTTGCTAGCATTTAGTTATTCTGTATTTTAGCCATTCTGATTGGTGTGTAGTGGTATCTTATTCTGTTCTTAATTTGTATCTCCCTGGGGACATATGATGTGGAGCATCTTTTCATGTGCTCATTTGCTGGTAAAGAATCTGCCTCCAGTTTAGGAGAACTGGGTTCAGTCCCTTGGTTGGGAAGATCCCATGGAGAAGGTAATGGCAATCCACTCCAGTATTCTTACCTGGAGAATTTCACAGACAGAGAAGCCTGGTGGGCTACAGTCCATGGGGTTGCAAAAAGTTGAACACCACTTAGCGACTTTCACTTTCACTTTCGTATCTTCTTTGGTGAGATGTCAGTTAAAATCTGTGGCCCATTTTTTTACCAGAATTTATTTACTTACTGTTGAGTTTTAAGAGTTATTTGTAGTTTTGGATAAAAAGGCCTTTATTAGATATGTCATTTGCAAATATTTTTCCCTAGTCTGTGGCTTGTCTTTTAATTATCATAATACTGTCTTTTGCAGAAGTTTTTAATTTTAATGACATCTAGCTTATCAATTAAGTTTTTCATAGATTATGTCTGGTGTTACATCTAAAAAGGCATCACTGTACTCGAAGTCATCTATGTTATCTTCTGGAGATTTATAGTTTTGTTTTACGTTTAGGTATATGGTCCATTTTGAGTTAATTTTTGTAAAGGTATACGATCTGTGTCTTAGATTAATTTTTTTTTTGCATGTGGATGTCTGATTTTGATAGCACCGTTTGTTGAAAAGACTGTCTTTTGGTTTTGTGTAGTTTTGGAAACTGTTAAATACTGCATTTATCCCTCACAACTTACTTTGTTTGTTGCCTTTTATAGATGAAATCTTAAATAAAGTTAGACATAAAAGTATAAATAGCCTTGAGCATTGGGCTTAAGTTCAGTAAACAAATGATATTCTCTGTCCTACTTTCGAGCCAAAGAGTACTTCCCCTTTGGCACACTCTTCTGTAGTGCTAGCATTTTTAAATCTTTGTTCACTTGGAATTTTACTAGTCAGTGTCCAATAATACCATTTTGATGGAAAGAAATGGGTAACTGTAAAGAAAAGAGATTGATTCTTGTTCACCTGCAAAACTGCTTTTGGAAGACAAAGCAAATTTATCACTACTGTTTAAGCTCTGGAGGACTTATCTTTTTTGTATTCCCAAACATTTTGTAACTTTTCATTATGGCACTTACTACAGTTGTTTATCATTCCATGTGTATTTTGCCTTCCTAGTTTGTGAGCATTTTGAGGGCAGAAACTGCTTGATTCATCTTTGTATGATTAAGGCCCAATAGATAGCTATCCAATTATTATAGGATCAGTGTAACCTCCCAAAACAATAATTTTAGAAGACAGTAGTTCTTATTTAAAATGAATACATAACCCACACATGAGATAGAATGTTAAAACTCATTACTTAAAGTAGTTCCGGATTTAAAAGAATCTTTGTCTTGATTGAATAGCCAAGTATATATTGCTTTACTGTCAACTAATCACAGAAATCTTTTAATCCCAAGTCTCTGGGCTATGAACATTTATCATGTTTATCGACTGTTTATTTCTGGTATTGATTCCTTAAGAAATACAAGTGCATTTACTATGTAAGTGAATTTTGTGATTATTGTGTGTTTTAAAAAATGTTTTTAGTGAAAAATTTCAAACCTTAAAAGTAGAAAGATGAGTGTAATGAACTTCCCTCTGTCACACCCAGCTTAGACATTTATCACCTCATGGCTAATTATATTTTTTGTTGATCCTTTTTCACTTTTCCCCTACTGTCTACTTCCAGAATTATTTTGAAGCATATTCTAGATCATATGATTTCATCTTTAAATATTTCATCTTGCATCTCTAAAGCATTAAGGGTTCTTTTTGTTAAAGCATAATAGCTGGTACCATTCATTGTATCAAGCCAAAAAATAAACAGCAACTTCTTAATGTCATTAAAAAATGTTTATAATTACCCAGTTTCTCTTCCTTCTTTCCCTCCTCATCCTCCTTCTTCTCTTTCCACTGTATTTTTGTTATAATCAAGTTGAATAAGTTTGCATATTGCAGTGTTAACCCGCAGATTCTCCTTAACCTTCCTCTCCCCTCCTTTTTTTTCCCCCTTGCCCTGTATTTGTTGAAGGAATTGGATCTTCTGCCCTTTACTGTTTCTCATAGTCTGAATTTTGCTTAGTTCATCTCCATGATGTATTGTAACATTTTCTTAGTCTTTGTGCATTTCCTCAATCAGATTCAGGTTTGATTTCCCCCCACCCCACCCCCACAAAACTTTGATTGATGGTGATGTTGAAGCTGAAACTCCAGTCCTTTGGCCACCTGATGTGAAGAACTGAGTCATTGGAAAAGACCCTGATGCTGGGAAAGATTGAAGGCGGGAGGAGAAGGGGACGGCAGAGGATAAGATGATTGGATCGCGTCACCAACTCAATGGACATAAGTTTGAGTGAACTCCGGGAGTTGGTGGTGGACAGGGAGGCCTGGCGTGCTGCAGTCCATGGGGTTGCAGAGTCGAACACGACTGAGTGACTGAACTGAATTGATATGTATTTTTATTCCAAGAGGCATGTATGTTTGGTTCATTCTCTCTTTCTCTCTTTTCTTTCTTCCTCCCTCCCCCAGCTCTGATGCCCTACCTAGACTGCCAGATCACTAATATGTTAGGGATTGCAATATGGCAATATTCTGTCACTTATTATGTGAATTTTTCTCCTTAAGGAGAAACTGATTTTTTTTATCAACTCTGATCACCCCAGTAAATGCTTAATTCTATAACACTTTTCAAAAATAGTTGGTTCTTTAGAACCCTTCAAAGATCAGTGAAATTTAAAAGTATCTCTAATTTCATAAACTCAGATATTTGATGTACTCCAATCCATTGCAGTTGTTATTGTTACTGATTCCATTTTTAGCCAGGTGAGACCTCTTCAGGTTGTCTGCTGAGTTTGACATTTTTTCAGTAATCTTTGGTAGCTTTCTGGTATGATAAAGTGTTCGGACCCATCTTAAACTCATTTCCTGCTCTAGCCGTGGAATTAGCCATTCCTCCAGTAGCCTGAGGTCATTTTGTTGGAACTGTCAACACTATTTGTTACTGAAGCAATGATTCACAGTAAAATTACTATATTTTAAAATCACTTGAAATACTTCCTCTATGTGGTTTTTCCACATTGTTAGTATATACAGTTAGACTTTCAAATTTCACTTTTCTTTTTAGAGATTGCTTTTGAAGTTCTTTTTATGTGTAAGATGTTTATACCAATACAAAATTAGATCTGCAGAGCAAAGTATTTTCAAAGTGCCTAGTTCTCATACCTATCCTCTTTTACCCCATTTTCTCCATTCCTTGTAGTTCAAGTTTCTGTATATCCTTACATTTAAAAGAATGAGCAAATGTTTCTATATTTATAACTCTTACCCTCCCTTTCTTGGATGAATAATAGCTATACATACTTTTCTTTACTGGTATGTAATTAAAAAGATAATCTGGGTACATATGCTAATACAAAAAAATTTGTTCAAAATGCACAAAATTGGCATTTTCTAATATATTGATGGGTTTGATTAGCTTGCATAATTAGATATTCAGCTGTCTTATTCTTTAGTAGCTTTAAAACTTGCTTTGATCAGTTATTTTTAAGGGGATACTTTTCCTTTTTGCATGTCATTTATATATACATAATACATATATACACACACATATATATTTGTTTAGGAATGACACTGATATATATATAAATTAAAAATAGACATTTATCTGTCAAATGGAAACATAAGGAAAGTAATTTTCTTTTTGATAAAGATTAAAAGTTTATTTTAAAAACTCTTTACTATTTTTTTAGTTATTTATTATTACGGCACAAAAGCATTGTGTGTAGTTAGAAAAATATAGCTTCTAAAAAGCACTCTTGGTTAATTTATTTCAGCTTTATGTATCTTCTGGGCCTTTTATCAGAAATTCAGGAAACCTTGTTAATGTGGTTTTGCAGTTGGAGGCTTTGAGCCTGCTAGAAGCCTGTCAGGACTGTTCTTTGCTATACTGCTCCATCCACATTTTAAATACTTTTATTATTCTTTCTGTATAAGGGAAAGCATTCAGTAAATACAGTCTTTTGTTTTTTCAATACTGTAGTTTCTTTTAGACTCTAATTCCAGTGGTTCCCAATGTATGGGCTGTGGGGGTGGGGAGAGGTTCTGCAGCCCAACTTAGTTTGTATTCTGAATAAGCAAATGCCTATGAATGTACCTGTTATTTATTCAAACCGTGTATAGTTATTTTGTAATTGGTGGAATCTCATTTAAAAGACACTGAATTAATTGTATCATTTTTTGTTTTCTTGTGTTTTCTTTGTCATTGGATGCTAGGTGTGCTAATTATATAGCAGTATGTGACCTTTTATAACTACTGCTCTAATAAAAAATTAAAGGGTTTGTTAAAGTAGTTACCTACATATGTATACATAATTAATTTTTGAAAATATGTAAAAGTTTAACTGTAGACTTCCATTTTAAGGGAGAGAGTTCTGTTACTGGAGAACTAAGTACATGGGGCTAGTGTATATGTATGTATATACATACATATACATATATACATATTCTGGCCACCCTGGTTGGGAGTGGGAGGAGAAAGTCCACAGGTGCCCAGTGGCCATAATCTTTGCCAGCTGGGCAGTTGACCGTCTTAGAGACAAGGCCCTCTGTTGTTCCTGGCCCAGCAGCTGGATTGAAAACATGCACCATATCACGCTGGTGTTTAATCATCCTCACAAGGATATACTAGTTTTGAGTGGAAGAGAATCTTTATTTACATGTTCCCAGAGTATCAAAAGAGGGGTTTGGTACCAACTTAGCTAAATATACTGATGGTCCCTCTGTGACAGCTTCTCTGTGCTGCCTCCCTGAATGGGAAGTAGTGATGTAGGCTGGTGTAGGGTATGTTGAAACCTTTTTTTCAACCTTTTCCTTTTTTTTTTTTGAGATTGGGGCCTTGTTGTGGATTATGCTGGTAGGAATGTGTAGCTCTGCATACAGTCCTAAGGTGGGAGTGAGAAAGAGGACTTCAGTTTAGGGTCCTTTTCTTTTTCAGTTTCCCTTTCCATTTCTTGCCCTTTCTCTTTTTCCTCCCTTTTGCCCTTCTCCCCTCTCTTTCTGTTACTTCCCTCATTTTACTTCTCTCCTTAGTAAATGAGTTAATTATTTCCATATTTACTGAGCAGCTTCTTTGTAGCAGGCCTTGGTTAAATTACTGTATATTGTTGAATGAGCCAAAGTTCAGTGTCAGGAGCTCATTCTATTGCAATTACTTACAGATGGAATAAGGTGGAAGGAAAACAATCTATAGTTTCAATAAGGCCATTCTTCTTCTGGGCACTTATTTTTGTTGTTGAATTCCTGTATGTAGTTTCTGTGACCCAGGTTGGTGCTGAAATAATATCAGCTTTATGAGTCTCAGCCCTGTCTGGCTGGCTGCCCTATGCCATGTAATGTGTTGAGACATACCAAGTGAATATAACTGGGAGTGGCTGACTCACTCTATTGAGACTCCTCAGTACAGTTCAGTCGCTGAGTCGTGTCCAACTCTTGTGTGACCTCATGGACTGCAGCATGCCAGGCTTCCCTGTCCATCACCACTCCCATAGCTTATTCAAACTCATGTCCATTGAGTTGGTGATGCCATCCAACCATCTCATCCTCTGTCATCCCCTTCTCTTCCTGCGTTCAATCTTTGCCAGCATCAGGGTCTTTTCCAGTGAGTCAGTTCTTCACATCAGGTGGCCAAAGGACTGGAGCTTCAGCTTCAGCTTCAGCTTCAGCTTCAGTCCTGCCAATGAATATCCAGGACTGATTTCCTTTAGGCTGGACTGGTTGGATCTCCTTGCAGTCCTGGGACTCTCAACAGTCTTCTCCAACACCACAGTTCAAAAGCATCAATCTTCAGTGATCACCTTTCTTTATAGTCCAGCTCTCACATCCATACAGGATACTGGAACCATAGCTTTGACTAGATGAACCTTTGTTGGCAAAGTAATGTCTCTGCTTTTTAATATGCTGTCTAGGTTGGTCATAACTTTCTTCCAAGGAGTAAGTGTCTTTTAATTTCGTGGCTGCAGTCACCATCTGCACTGATTTTGGAGCCCAAGAAAACATAAAGTCTGACACTGTTTCATTGTTTCCCCATCTATTTCCCATGAAGTGATAGGACTGGATGCCACGATCTTCGTTTTCTGAATGTTGAGTTTTAAGCCAACTTTTTCACTCTCCTCTTTCACTTTCATCAAAAGCCTCTTTAGTTCTCCTTCGCTTTCTTCCATAGTGGTGGTGTCATCTGCATATCTGAGGTTATTGATGTTTCTTCCAGCAGTCTTGATTCCAGCTTATGCTTCATCCAGCCCAGTGTTTCTCATGGTGTACTCTGCGTATAAGTTAAATAAGCAGGGTAATGGTATACAGCCTTGATGTACTCCTTTCCTGATTTGGAACCAGTCTGTTGTTCCATGTCCAGTTCTAACTGTTGCTTCTTAACCTGCATACAGGTTTCTCAGGAGACAGGTCAGATGGTCTGGTATTTCCATCTCTTGAAGAATTTTCCACAGTTTTTTGTAATCCACAGAGTCAGAGGCTTTGGCATAGTCAATAAAGGAGAAGGAGATGTTTTTTCTGGAACTCTCTTGCTTTTTTGATGATCCAACAGATGTTGGGAATTTGATTTCTGGTTCCTTAGGAGAGTCCAAAGTCTGTTCTCTGGAAGCTCTGACAGTCTGTTCTTCTGTGATCGAAAATAACTGTTTCCACTTAGCCCCACTCTCCACATGTAACCAGGAGAGTTTATGCCTGGCTCTACATCAAAGTTACTTAATCAGTCTGACTTGAGAGATAATTTTACAACTCAGCTCCTTGATTGTGCTAGTGTGAATTCTGAATCAAAAAGAGGTTAGTGATTTTGCAGAGGTTACACAGAACTTTAGTGGCAAACTGGAACCTGTCATTTCTGATTCTGTTTTTAGTACTGTATTATACTACCTTTCCTATCATAGAAGTCTGTGATGAGGATCAAATGAGATAAATGGTAGTATGAATTAATAGACGTGAAATACTACAATGTAAATTACTTCCCCATGCTTTCTACTATGAGGAGACATGCAACACTTTTTACATTGTCAACTTCTTGATTCTTAAGCATCATGGCAGCAAGGGTCGTTTTTTATGTCTTTGTGTGTTATTTCCATTATTTATGTAAGGAATATGTGGATGAACTGATTATCTAATAAAACTTATACTTTATATTTATGTACTTTGTACTCAAATCAGGAATTTATTACATTCGTTACAAGTAGTTTTCTGACTGTAATTTCTTGGGAGGTATATTAAGCTAATTAATTAAAAAAAAGAAACCACTCATTTATGATTTTAATTTTTTTTTTACTGTGACTTCTAACTTCAGGCAGTTGTCAACTGAAAAATTGTAAGGTTCCTTAGGAGTCAGAATTTGAATAGAATCAAATCCCACTCTTACTGTTACTAGCTGTGTGACCTTGGACCATTTTTTAAAAATCTTCTCTGTACTTTAGTTTCTCTATTGTTAAACTAGAAATAATAATAGTGATTAAGCTAAAATTGATCACTAGACCAGTGGTCTCCAACCTTTTTGGCACCAGGGACCCATTTCATGGAGTACGATTTTTCCATGGACCAGGGAGAAGGGGGATGGGTTTGGGATGATTTAAGTGCGTTACCTCTATTGTGTACTTTATTTTTATTTTTGTTACATCAGCTCCACCTCAGATCAATAGGCATTAGATCCCAGAGGTTAGGGATGCCTGCACTAGAGCATAGACTCATTTACTACCCAGAAAAACCATATAGCATAGATGAAGAAATGAAGGCATGGAGCGGTTACACAGTTAATACATAATGAAAGTTAGATTTTCATTCAGTTGAACTCCAGACTTCATGTTTTTTGAGCACTGTGTTATATTACCTTCTCGATTACTTCTTAAGTTGTTCTGAGGAGGACATGAGGTATGCATGTAGAATGCTTGGTACAATTTTGGTTTTCAGAGGTTCTGGAATTGTGAGTAAGGTATTGTGGACTTAGGGATTAATTTTGGTAGCATTATAGATATATAATTGTCCTTAGTTCTGAACAGTTCTGGTAAATTATTAGAAATGAAACTATCACAAACCCCATCCCAGACATAATGGACCAGAATCTGTATTTTAAGAACTTGCATTTTAGATCCTTAAAGTTTGAGAAGTACTGCAAGAGATAATTTTGGAGGTTTCTTCCATCTTACAGTTGTGTGTCGATAACCTTAGGGAAGCAGACATATGGATATTTCAGTGTTGTTATTGTGTTTGGAGAAGAAAATAGTAATTTTAATGAAGTATTATTTTACTGAAAAGTATTATTTTAGTAAAAATCACTATTACATGGATATGTTTCTATTCTTTGGCTTCCATTCTGAATTTGTAAAAATATTCTGATATAGTACAAAACTGTCCTAAATTGTATCATCCTGTGTCATCTAAGAAAATAATCAGAACTCAAAAACTTAGAATGGTTTTAGATGAAATATTTTTCTTAATCTCACTGGATAATAAGATTATAATATTAGCCAAACATATAAATGGGAACCCTAAATATAACATAAAACTTCCTTATTTTGGACAGTTCTGTATACTGATGTTTCATTGTTTAGTTCAGTTCAGTCGCTCAGTCATGTCCGACTCTTTGCGACCCCATGAACTGCAGCACGCCAGGTCTCCCTGTCCATCACCAACTCCCGGAGTCCACCCAAACCTGTGTCCATCGAGTCAATGATGCCATCCAACCATCTCATCCTCTGTCGTCCCCTTCTCCTCCTGCCCTCAATAATTCCCAGCGTCAGCGTCTTTTCCAGTGAGTCAGCTCTTTGCATCAGGTGGCCAAAGTATTAGAGTTTCAGCTTCAACATCAGTCCTTCCAATGAACACCCAGGACTGATTTCCTTTAGGATGGACTGTTTTGATCTCCTTGCAGTCCAAGGGACTCTCAAGAGTCTTCTCCAACACCATAGTTCAAAAGAATCAATATTTTGGTGCTCAGCTTTCTTTATAGTCCAACTCTCGCATCCATACATGACCACTGGAAAAACCATAGCCTTGACTAGACGGACCTTTGTTGGCAAAGTAATGTCTCTGCTTTTTAATATGCTGTCTACATTGGTTATAACTTTCCTTCCAAGGAGTCTTTTAATTCATTTCTGCAGTCACCATCTGCAGTGATTTTGGAGCCCAGAAAAATAAAGTCTGACACTGTTTCCACTGTTTACCCATCTATCTGCCATGAAATGATGGGACCGGATGCCATGATTTAGTTTTCTGAATGTTGAGCTGTAAGCCAACTTTTTCACTCTCCTCTTTCACTTTCATCAAGAGCCTCTTTAGTTCTTCACTTTCTGCCATGAGGGTGGTGTCATCTGCATATCTGAGGTTATTGCTATTTCTCCTGGCAATCTTGATTCCAGCTTGTGTTTCCTCCAGCCCAGTGTTTCTCATGATGTACTCTGCATATAAGTTAAATAAGCAGGGTGACAATATACAGCCTTGACTTATTCCTTTTCCTATTTGGAACCAGTCTGTTGTTCCATGTCCAATTCTAACTTCTGCTTCCTGACCTGCATATAGGTTTCTCAAAGAGCCAGGTCAGGTGGTCTGGTATGCTCATCTCTTTCAGAATTTTCCAGTTTATTGTGATCCACACAGTCAAAGTCTTTGGCATAGTCAATAAAGCAGAAATAGATGTTTTTCTGGAACTCTCTTGCTTTTTCAATGATCCAGCGGATGTTGGCAATTTGATCTCTGATTCGTTGGCCTTTTCTAAAACCAGCTTGAGCATCTGGAAGTTCAGGGTTCATGTATTGCTGAAGCCTGGCTTGGAGAATTTTAAGCATTACTTTACTTAATATTTGAAGTTAAATATTATAAGATTAACCACAAAATAAATGTGCACTTGACTTACTTGATTGGAAATGTTTAATTTTATTAATCCCTGAACTATAGAAATTTCTCTCAAACTTAATTGAGATAAAGGGTCTTCTAAGAGTTTGTTTTTTTGATGACTTTTGTTACCATTTTCCAACAAGTAGGAAGACAGTTGTAAGATTCTGAAAATTTGAGTTTTTAGACAGTTGAGCATCTCTTCATGTTAAATAATTGAGTTAATAATTTTTCCCAGATTATATAATTATGTTTCTTTCTTGAAAATCTCTTTAATTTTTAACTTTCTTGAATTGATATTCAAACAGATGGAAAACATGTTTATACTGTTTAAAGCAAACGCCTTGTTAAAAACCAGGACATTTGAGTACTATTTGAGAAGCCCCGTGTGTATTGTCCTCCAATTGCATGCTGCCTTCCTTCCTTCATCTCCAGAGACAGCCATTTTGCTTGGTTTCATAAAACCTCTGAATAGTAAGTTGTTAACTTACTTAAGTTGTAAGTTGTTAACCAGTAAGTTGTATGGCTTTGAAAACTGGCTAGCAAGCATAAATATAACTTTGTAAAGAAGGAGCAGTATTGCTAATATTGGGTCAAATCTCATTGAAGAAGGTAGGTTGGATAAATTATCTGGGTCATGGTCTGGTTTGGCTGTCCTGAGAGTTTATAAGAACTCTTTTCAGGAAAGTCAGTGGAAAGCTTTATTTGAGTGGATCTTGGTTGAAATAGCATCTGTTTCTTGTAGTTGGCCATCTCGCAGTACTATAGTGTGGATCAGGTAACTGGGTGTTCTTCAGAAGTATTGTCAGAGGGACTGAAACGCTCTGTACTTTCTTCTAAGCCACCATGGCCTACTTTTAGCTCTTATATAGAAGTCAGGGGAGGCACAGCCTGGTTCCCCAAACATAGAGTCTTGTAGCCTAGGTCTTACCTTAATCAGGTAAGTAGTGGTGGGTCCAGTGGGGCTGTTGGCTGTGCCCCTGCTTGTGGCCTGTCTGCAGTCTCTGCCCCCTGCCCTCAGCTTTCACCTACTCTTTACTCATGGAAATCATCAGGCAAATTTTTTACTTTCAATGGACTTCGAATCTTCTACCATGGGATCTTCTTCTCCATGGGATGTGGTTGGGAATCCAGAGATAGTTGTGGTTTTACATGGCTTTTCAACATCCAGCTATGATTGATTGGTACAAAATTTCAGAAGGTCAGACCCTCAGGTTTCATTGAGTGATTGCCCTCAATTTCGTAGCATTTGGCCTCAGCAACAAACCGAGACCACATCACTATTCCATATTTGAGCAGGCCATCATGAAGGTGCTTTGTGGCATCTGGGACTTCAGAACCGTAGGATCAACCTGTTATCTCACAGCTATTAGGGATATTGTTGCTCAGAAGCTGTTGTGTAAGTTCAAGCAGAATTGATCTGGTCTGCTTACCATCTAGAGTTTCTTTTTGTCAAGTGGAGGTTTATTTCCTAAGACTGACTGTCCTCTCCTTCTCCAAAAACTTCTCAGAGATGGAGGCATGCTGTCCCCCTTCCTCATGTAGTTGATGAGGAATTCTCTTGAGATCTCACCCAGTCTTCAGGCTGTACACCCACCCCTCTGAGAGTGAGCTGTGGGACATGTGGGCAGGGATATGTGACAGTGATGGGAATGTGGTTATTGACAGTCTTTGCAGTATATCAGTCAGAGGAAGTTCAGAAGATGCTGGTGGGAGCTCTGTCTGTTTCCATTCCCATGCATTTTATCTATGGGCCATTGGATCCAGTGAATATCTAGGATTTTTGGAGCTATGTAGGAAAACACTGCTGTGGTCCACAGTGTCGATTTTGGATGACCACATCAGCCACTGTCCACAGCTAGAGGATCCATGGGCTTCTTGAATGAATATATGGACTTAATTAACTCATTCTGAGCTGGACAGAGTAGCTTCCCGGTATTACCTCCCTTATTCCTTGTGCTGTGCTTGCTTCAATCATATCTGACTCTTTGCAGCCCTATGTCTGTAGCCCTCCCGGTTCCTCTGTCCATGCGATTTTCCAGACAAGAATACTGGAGTGGATTGCCATTTCCTCCTCCAGAGGATCTTCCTGACCCAGGGAGCGAACCTGTGTCTCTTTTGACTCTTGCTTTGGCAGGTGTGTTCTTTACTACTAGCATTACCTGAGAACCCCTCTTCCTTATCTCTTGTGTATTCCAGTTAGGAAGAAATGCCCAAAAGAGGTCCTGGCCACCAAACACTTCTCTTATAGAAGTCCACCTGACTCACATTGGTGAACAGCATATAGTAAAAAGCCAGCAGAAGCTGTAAGGGTGACCTAATAGTCCACCTTCCATTCCTTTGACATCTGATCAAGTTGGACTTGCCTTTATCTTTGAGTTATTAGAACATTCTGATGGGCACTACTGCTCACTGATGCAGAAAATTTGACATTCTTTTGCATAAGAGTCTTTGGAACACTTCTGTGGACTTTTCTGAAAAGTACTGATTTCTGGTCCTGATTGAAATTATCTAAAGGTGCTGCCTTCACCACCCTTGAATGGCTTTGAGTTCAGCCTTCTCTAAGCGACACAGCTTCAAGTGAGAGTCTCCTTCGTCATAACTTTGGTTTTGGTTTCATTAGCTGCTTCTATTTGTAGACATTTTGTTAGACTTTGGTTTAAATAATGCCGTATTCTAAGTATACTTTAAGACTATGATTTACCTACATGGATTATATTTTTATATTCTGTAAGGATACTAAACCAGCAGACAGGTACCCAAGCAGAGTAGTTTAACCTTAGTAAGTATGTTTCATTTCAGAATAAATTGAACTAAATCCAAGCTGTTTACAGAATTTCCTAAAATTACAGGATACTAAAGACAGTAGCCTCTGTGCCAGAGATTTACTGTTACTTGCTGTTAAAACTGGTCTTTCCAGCTACTAATGGCAGTACTCTTCATACCTTAGTGTGTGGAGGCAGGTCCCTCCTCAGCTGGAGTGGAGAGGATGGGATCTTGTACAGTCCACATCACCAGGCTGAATGTTTATTGACCACTTAACCTTCTTGTTGGTTGTCCCAGAGAGGGTTCCTTGTGTAGCTTAGCAGTTCCTGTACTTTACAGACAGGAAAGTCTCAGAAACTTTAAGAACAAAGTCTGAAAGGCCTATAAGCAAATGGTGCTAAATACTTTGTTTTAAAGCCACAGTTTCATTGTTTTGGTTACAATAGGATTATTAACTAGTGATTAAAAAATTTTTATTAGCAACTTCAAGTATAACAACTGGAATAAGTCTTTATTTTCTATATATAAAAATGAATTTTGACAGGAAAAAAAAAAAAGGTCAGGGAAGACCACTTCTGCAGGTGCAGTAGTATCCCCAGCTGATTCAAGGAGCTGATCAGGAAGGCAGAGTAGAAAGTTCATCAACAGGCATTGTCGTCTGGTTAAAAAGATGAGTGGCCAGGCTGAGGAAAAAAGATAATAAAAATATGAATGAAGTAGAGTTGTATAGGCCTATGTAGAAGAAAAAATAAAAGAGCCCTTTACTGAGGGATATAAAAGAAGATATGAATAAAGGGAAAAGTACTATTTGGGGATAGAAGACTCACTATTATAAATTCTCCTTAAATCTTATCCGGGATTCTGTTCATGTGTTAGTTAATCATTGAAAACTTCTTAGACCATCATAATTTATTTTCCTCCATAGCCTTCATCCCCATCTGATACTAATTTTTTTGTTTATTCACTGAGTTGTGTCTGACTGTTTGCAACCCTGTAGACTGCAGTTAACCAGGCTTCCCTGTCCATCACCAACTCCAGAAGCTTGCTGAAACTCATGTTTATTGAGTTGGCGATGCCATTCAACCATCTCATCCTCTGTTGCCCCCTTTTCCTCCTGCCCTCAATCTTTCCCAGCATCGGGGTCTTTTCCTGCGAGTTGGCTCTTTGCATCAGGTGACCAAGATATTGGAGCTTCAGCATCAGTCCTTTCAATGAATATTGAGGGTTGCTTTCCCTTAGGATTGACTGGTTTAATCTCCTTGAAGTCCAAAGGACTCTCAAGAGTCTTCTCCAGCACCAGAATTTGAAAATATCAATTCTTTGGCTCTCAGCCTTCTTTATGTTTCAACTCTCATTTGTACACTACTGGAAAAACCATAGCTTTGACTATACAGACCTTTGTCAGCCAAGGGGTGTCTCTGCTTTTTAATACGCTGTCTAGGTTTGTCATAGCTTTCCCTCCAGGGAGCAAGCGTCTTTTAATTCCATGGCTGCGGTCACTGTCTGCAGTGATTTTGGAGCCCGAGAAAATAAAATCTGTCACTGTTTTCTCCTTTTCCCCTTCTATTTGCCATGAAGTGATGGGACCGGATGCCATGATCTTAATTTTGTGAATGTTGAGTTTTAAGCTAGCTTTTTTACTCTCCTCTTTCACTAAATATATTTATTTCTTTGTCTTTTTTTCTTCTGGAATGTAAACTTATGAAGGTATATAAATTTATGAGAGTGTGCTTGTTGTTCTTCCCTAATTAGAATGTCTTATTCCTTGTGATATCCCCAGCACTTAGAGCTTAGAGCACAGAGGAAGCAATCAATGACTGGTGAATGAATAAATAAGTAAAACTTTCTCTCCTAATCCATAGTACTTATTGTCTATTCCATAGTTTTTTGGTCATTAATTTTGTTCAGTTTAGCATATTTTCTATTATTTTCTTTTGGTTTCTGTTGCTTTCTATTATTTTCTTTTGGTTCGTGTCTAATTGTTTCATTCCTGTAAGACATTCTTCTCTGTGCTCCTTGATGGCAGGAGTGGGACAAATACATCCTTTGTATACTTCACTGCTGCTGCTGCTAAGTCACTTCAGTCGTGTCCGACTCTGTGTGACCCCATAGATGGTATACCTCACAGTACAAGGCAAATGGATGTAGGAACTTGTTGAACTGAATACATTTATTTACTCATAATAAATTGCTAGAATCCAGTTTGCCTTCAACAAAATGAGTGTTTTTAATAGATAATACAGTGTATATCTAAATGAAATAGGAATTGTTTTATAAAGATGGAGAATTTTTAGAGCTGTTTTGTTGTACTCATGATAAATTTTGGTAACTGTAAGTTGTGCAATTATAATTTTACAAATCTCTACACACAATTTGAGCAAAAGAAAAATATAATTTTCAGTGAGAGATGGATTTATTACCTTGAAATTTTAATTTTTAAAACGTCTCATGCTATAGTTTTAAAAAAAAGTATTCTAAACAAGTAAAATCTGTACCTTTTATACTTGCTATTGCATATATAAATATGTAAATATTTTTTTATAAATACTTTATCACTTCTCATGCCAGTATATCATTCAAGAGTTTATATAACTTTTTCTTGTTCGTTTATTTTCCCAGTGGATTTTTTAAAACACTGCTGATACACTATAAATTTATTTCTACTTATAGATTTGTTATATTGTTGGAGATAAATTTGCAGTAATGTACTGTCAAAAGTAAATATTTTTGAAATTATTGAAACAGTACTGTGAAATGCTTAAAAGGAAAAAACATAAACTATGAAAAAGTTTTGTTGGTTTTTTTCTAGTTCCTATGGAAAGTTATTTATTTATTAAAAAGATTTTTTTTCTGCTTTGTTTCAGACCAGTCTATCCATATGGGGATGGGGAAGCCTTGGCATTGTCCTTTCTCTAATAACATTTGGACCCTTTGTAATATTTTATTTGGCATTTTATATCCTCTGCTTTGTGGGTGGGTAAGTATTCTCAATGATAATTTTATAGTTTATGTCATGTTCAGTTGTTCAGAATGGAAACATGACCATGAGACCTCAATAAGAAAAAAAAAATGACCATAAGAAATGGCAGCATGCTTTGTGAATGCTGTTATTTTTACCAAAGTTAAAAATAGTAAAATTAAGATACCTATAGAAATAAAAGTATAGATAGTTACGATTTGTACCAGCAGTAGGAGTAGTTATATTCAAAAAAATTTTTATTTTATGGTGATACAAACTTTTTTGTATAATTTGAAAAGTTAAGAATTTTTTATTCTTTTTGGTGTTGTGTAAAATTTTTAAATTCTTTTGTTGAAGTTCTGTGAAATTTTCTAGATAAGGTGAGATATAGATAGGCTGTAGAAGAACCACTAAAAACTCTGAATTAAGCATTAAGGCACATGAAAGGATCTGAAATTCCAAGTTCATTTTATGTCGTAAATTGATCTGTTATTCTGTTCCAAGTTACTGATCTCACTGAGACTTGCTGCCACAGTAAGGGGACTTCAATTTATATACCAACAAGCATCCCCACATCATCTCAGGATCAGTTAATTAAGCATTCCCAGGTTACTCAGTTACAGTCAATGAGTATCATAATTCCTGAGTCAAAAATCTTTTTTATTTTGGCTCTCATTATGAAGAACGATGGTCCTTTATTGAATGTAGCTTTATATAGTTTAATGCCTTATGAATTTTAAAAGCAAAAGTAGGCTTTTGTATATATTAAGTAAAATAATTACTATAATATGTAAAATAATATAAATAAAAGTATATAAGTAAAATAATATAACTGAAAGTCATCTAAGTTTTAATTTTTTTCATTAAATTTTAAAAATATGTTTTTGTTCTTTTGCCCACTTAACATTGCAAGTCAGAAGAGAATTAATACATTTTCTTATGGAAGCTACCAGGTGTTTTTTTAATTGGGGATGGTTTTGGCTAGTCAAACTTAAGTTTTTGAGTTCTGCAATTTACCTGTATACAGTGTTGATAATTTACCTGTATACAGTGTTAATAATGTATACATTCTGCTTATAGTAAAGCTAATCACATTTTGTAATGTAAAGAAAACTTTTGATTTTTTTTCTTTTTTCCTTTTGGATTGTTATTTTAGGATACTTTAAATACCAATGTGGGTTATTTAATGGCATTCCATTATGTTTGGTCATGCAATTTTCTACAGCACCTGTTTTTTCTTAAACCTCAAGGCTGAAGCTATGAATTAGGTTCTAAGATCAGACTGTTCTTAGCTTTCTTTCCTACTGTCACACTGTGGGCAAAGGTGCACATTTTATCAGTCTGTTTTATGATAATGTTTTTAGAAATACATTGTTAATGTAATATAAGCATTTTATTGTGTCTAGGTAAAACTAAAATACAAGACCAACTTGATTCTTAGTAATAATGTTTGATACAACACAGATATGTGAAATTTACTTATAATTCTGTGGCCAGTCTTTTAAAAAAGAAACAGACTTGAGGACGTAAATTGACTTGAGTGTATTTGTTTCTCCACCCGCCTCCCTGTGCTGAAGAGCAGTGATGTAGCAGATCACCACAAAAAGCGGAGGACCTTGAAAATCTTCCTTTCAGTACCTGAGGCTGGCTATGTTTAATTTTTCACTTTCTCTTCTTGTCACTATACTCTTTCAATCATTGTAAGATTACTATAAATCATTATAAAATTAAAATTTAATTTTCTTTTATGGATTTTCTGTCTACTCAGTAGTGCTTCAATTTGTTTGGTCAATTTTAAATGTAGGAAATACTGATAGCATTTAATCAATACTTAAAGTAGTTCTAAACCAGTATTTGTCTTACTTTGACTCCATAATTGTTTTTAAAAATAGCTTTTTGGGATATATTTATGTTTCTTTTTAAATTCCAGACTTATTTCAAATGAATTATAAATTGGATCATCTTTTTCCTGTAAGAAAGAAAGTGAAGTCGCTCAGTCGTGTCCGACTCTTTGCGACCCCATAGACTGTAGCCTACCAGGCTCCTCTGTCCATGGGATTTTCGAGGCAATAGTACTGGAGTGGATTGCCATTTCCTTCTCCAGGGGATCTTCCCAACCCAGGGCTTGAACCCAGGTCTCCTGCATTGTAGATAGACGCTTTACCGTCTGAGCCACCAGGGAAGTCCTTAGGACTGTAATTAATTTATATTAGATACTTCTAAGCCAAGTTTCCTAAATAGCTTTCCAGTCACTTACATTGTTTGAGAACTCCAAGAAAGTTTAATACAATTACTGAATAAGGCAGAATTTTAAATTAGCAATCGGGGTACAATATAAATGCAGATAATTTAGAGTCAAATCTGTATCTGTAAATGTATTAAGTATACCTAGGCTTTGTTTATATTCCTAGTGACAAGTTATCTCTCTCTCTAATTAGTTAACAGACCTATAGAAATACATCTCATTTGTCTTTATCCTTGGTTATTAGCTTACCTGCTTAATTAATGAAGGCTTATTATCCTAAAGTTTGAAAATGATGCCTGAGATTCTTATGAAATAATATTGAATGAAAACTTGGAAAGGCATTATTATATAAATTCACAAAATGTTTATAGTTTTTTTAAACTTCAAAACTTAACAAAATCTGTCAATTCCTTGCCTTGCCAAAGTCACAAACTGACTTTTTAGTGCATGATAAACTGTCTCTTAAATCAGAAAAATATGTGTTAAATTGTAGTGAAATTTTGTTTTGTATCTATAATTAAATTTCTTTCAGGGGTTTTGTTGTTACTCTGCTGTTTGGAAAAACAAACTCAGAGAAGTACCTAGAGCAGTGTGAACATTCATTTCTCCCTCCAACATCAACTGGGATTCCTAAGGTAAGAAGGGTAAAGGAATGTAAGACCTTAAAGCCCTGCTGTGTGTAGTGTTGATAATGTGATCGCCTTTATATGGCTTGGCACATCTTCCTATAGTTCACTAATGCTGACTATAAACTTATGAGAGACTACTGATCAGGCTTAGAAAATGCATGTTGGATGTTAAAAGTGAGCATGCAAATTTGAGGAAAAGATAAAAATTTGGAATCTTTTCCTGCTGTCTTAACATAGAATTTTGATGCATCACAGCATCATGTCATTGTCAATTATTGAAATGTCAGTGAACGTACTATTTTGAATGAAGTAAATGCATAGGAACCAGAGCGGGGAAAATGGGCATTTTTTCTTAAGCTCACTTGAAAAGTAGAGCTTGCAGTTAGGCTATGCTGCTTCTATAATTTTGTTACCTCAAGCTCAATTTTATGTCTTTCGTGTTGCAATTTTTCTTTTTTTTCAAATATCGTACTATATAAATAAAATTGAAATTCCATACTAGATATAGGCTTCACATTCGCAATTCCTTCAGTTATTATTGTGGACTTGTAATGATTTTCATGTATGAAGAGAAGAAAATGGTCTGGAGTCGGTGCCAGTAACTGAATTTTATAATTATTAACATGTCCATTATGTGCTAATATGACTTTCATATTGATAAGTAAATACAGTTTTTCTAATACTTAGTGTTACCTTTAAAATAATCTTTGAAACTTAACCTCTGCCCCCCTTTAAAACTCCTGTTAATGTGTATTCTCTGAATTTGCTTACAAATCTTTTTTGAGGTAATGAATCTTTTCTTTTTTAATTGAAGTATAGTTGGCTTACAGTGTTGTATTAATTTCTGGTGTACAGCAAATTGTCTCAGTTACACACAGACATGCATTCTTTTTTAAAATTTTCTTCTCCATTATGGTTTATCCCAGATTTGATACAGTTCCCTGTGCTATACAGTAGGACCTTGCTGTTTGTCCATTCTAAGTGTAATAGTTTGCATCTTCTAACCCAGAACTCCCAGTCATCCCCTCTCCCTCCCCTCTTCCCTCTTGGTAACCACAAATCTCTTCTCTGTGTCTGTCATTCTGGTTCATAGATAGGTTCATTTGTGCCATATATTAGATTCAACATACAAGTGATACCATATGGTATATGTCTTTCTCTTTCTGACTTACTTCATTTAGTATGATAATCTCTAGTCACATCCACGTTGCTGCAAATGGCATTATGTCATTCTTTTTTATGGCAGAGAAGTATTCTGTACTCTACACACACACACACACACCCCTTTTATTTAGCTGTTGATGGACATTTAGTTTGTTTCCATGTCTTGGCTGTTGTGAGTAGTGCTGCTGTGAACATAGAGGTGCATGTATCTTTTTGAATTACAGTTTTGTCCAGGTGTATGCCCAGGGATGGGATTGCTCGATCATATGGTAGCTCTATTTTTAGTTTTCTGAGGAACCTCCATACTGTTTTCCATAGTGGCAACATTAGCTTACATTCCCACTAACAGTGTAGGAGGGTTGCCCTTTCCCCACACCCTCTCCAGTATTTGTTATTTGTAGACTTTAATGATGGTCATTCTGACCAGTATAAGGTGGGTGGTACCTCATTGTAGTTTCTATTTACATTTCTTTGATAATTAGGAGAGCATCCTTTCATGTGCCTACTGGCCATTTGTGTGTCTTCTTGAAGAAATGTCTATTAAGGTCTTCTGCCCATTTTTCATTTGGATTGTTTGATTTTTTGCCTTTTCTTTTTGAATCATTTCTTAGCCATCCATAGTTTCTATTCATTTGAATGGTACATAGAGAGGATGATGCAAAATATTTTAAATTATGATTTTAAACAGCAATAAATCATAATCAAGATTGGTTAAATCTTTATGATCTATTTTTTGGTATATGGTATAAATAAATAGTGATTTTGATTTGCTTTTTCTAAAATGATTTATAAGTATATTTTATGAAAAAATCTCAGTGGTTGCATGGGATAACTTGAAACATATGTTTTTAATATGCATTTGTGCTTTTTAAAATTTTTTTATCTGTTTATGACTGTGCCAGCTCTTTGTACTGCGTAGGCTTTTTTCTAGTTGTGGCCCGCGGGGGCTACTGTCTAGCTGCCGTGGGCGGGCTTCTCACTGGACATGGCATCTCCTGTCGCACAGCCCACGTGCTCTGGAGTGCGTGAGCTTCAGTGGTTGCAGCATTTTCGCTCAGTGGTTGCAGCTCTCTGGCTCTAGAGCACAGGCTTAGCAGTTACGGTGCATGGGCTTAGCTGCTCCACATCAGGTGGAATCCTCCCAGATTAGGGATCAAATCTGTGTCTCCTGCATTGGCAGTTGTATTCTTTACCACTGAGCCACCAGGGAAGCCCTGGTTTGTATTAATTAAAGAGTATCCTACTACTTTTTACCGTATTTCCAGGTCACTGATCTTTCTGAAAACTATGGACAAAAGAAATTAATTTTTTTTAGTTGCTGAGAACCATCCCTTAGTAAAACTTAATTTAAAATATGTTAATTTGGCAGCTGGTATACTCCTTTGGGCTGGGAGGGAGGAGGAAATGGGGGTGTGTTTAATAAAGACCATTATTAATTTGACTCACCTGAAACACTAATTTATGGTTTTAAATTTTCATTGAAATATGATAACAGTATACCTGATATTTTCAGTTTCTCACATTCTAAATAATGTTTGCTGATTATTGTTACTGAGGATATCTAGTTTTCTTAATTCTAGACATAGTATTTGTTTGATACCTGAGTCTCAAGAAATAAGGTTATTTCTTAGCTTGAAGATAATGAGAGGGATGTTACAGTCAATATTTAGTTAGAAATAAACTATAGATATTTTGAATCAAGAAAGTATGCAATAAAACATTATGATTCCCTTTCAGTGCTTAGAAGAAATGAAACGGGAAGCCAGAACTATAAAGATTGATAGAAGATTGACAGGTGCCAATATAATTGATGAACCTCTCCAGCAAGTGAGTTTCAGTATGTGGTATTTGAATTCCATATATTGTGTGCTGGGTGCATTTCTCTTGAAATACTAAGAAATAATTTTGCTATTTATGTAATATGCTGGAAATTCATTGTAATGCTGTTCTTGGATTCTCTATGTAAACTTGCTGCCTTATTTATGAACTTATTTATATGTGTTTGCTTTGTGTTAAACCCTTTTGGTTGAATTTACATTGAGAAAAAAAGTTTTTATTAACATCTGATAGTGTTTCTAATTGTTTTAAGAGTTACAATGTTGCTCTTCAAAAATTTTTGCTCTTCAGCTGATGACTAAGCTAGTGGTTTGATAAGTCAGAGGTTTTTCTACCACTTTTGTTACTTTTTAAAATGGATATTACTGGCTTCATTCAAAAATACTTTAAAAATTAAAATTATTCTCTCCCAAAATATTTTCATTGATGCTCAATTATATGACTATTGCAAATAATGTGTACCTTAAAATTCTAAATATTATTTTATAGATAAATCCTTATTTAGTTTATCTGATTTGCAGAAAAATTATACATTATGTTGTATTATTTGCCATTTATTGGGTAATAATGCTGTTGACACTATCACTGGTATTAGAGTTAAGTGAATTATGTCATTTTTGTCATTTGACTGCAATGAATCTGATTATACTCTCAAAGAAAACATTTTTTTCAAGATTACTAGGGTCTCTTGATATTATTTTGCATCTCATTCCATCAAACTAACTAAAACTCTTCATTGTATTTTAGCATTGGAAATTAATGTTTCTGCATGTTCCATCTTTAACTGGAATTTGGGTAGGGCTTCACCATAGATAATTCTTTAATTAAAAAAAAATTAGGCAGTAGATGAATTGGGCTACCAAAATAACTTAATTTAATAACTTAATTTTTTGAAATATTTTTTAGCATATTGATGCTCTTGTAATGAAGACAGTTATTTACTACCACAATTTATTAGGTAGATAATAAATGAAAATTTCAAATAATCTTTTTAAGTTTTAGTTTGCCACTATTACTTTTTAAATCCTTAAAAACTGTATTTTTTCCTGTATTTTTGTTTTAGGTTATCCAGTTTTCCTTGAGGGATTATGTCCAGTATTGGTATTATACACTAAGTGATGATGAATCTTTTCTTCTTGAAATTAGGCAGACTCTTCAGAATGCACTCATTCAGTTTGCTACTAGGTAAGGTCACTGGATTGTATTTATGCAGAAAAATTTAAATATTGTTTGTATCAATAGGGAAAATAACTTTTAAATGGAAGGAGAAAATTGGTTATTCCAAGGTAAGTAGAGCAGTAGATTGTTATTGTGGGATAACTCTTAGTTTATGGAACTAGAGCCCTGAAAAACCTTTACTCTTTTACAACTGCAGAATGTTTATCTCGACTAATCCCTGTTTTCTAAGTCTGTGTGTCAGTTTCTTCCTCAGAACCCAGTTGTCCAATCATGTGACAGTTCAGAGTCTTTCATCCCACATATTGATAATACTTTTTCCCCTCTTACCCAGATACTCTTTTTTTTTAATTGCAATATCATTCTTTTATTATATTGTTTGGGAAATAAGATTTAGTACAGTTAAACTCAAAGTAAATACTGAACCAAGGTGGCAGGGCCAGACAGACGGAACATGATTCAGAAATCTGGCAGTGAAAGACACTCTTGGGCATGATTAGGAGGTGTTTCACTGTCGTAAAACATAAGGCAGGCGAGGGGTTCTGAAACATAAGGCAGGATCAGGCCCTGTACCGTAGACATTAAGGAGCTTGTCTCAGATTGGTGTAAGGAATAGTTTGTATTCTGATGCCAACTGACCACTAGAAACCTCAGAAGGTTTTTGTTATTGTTGGCATTTTTAATATTAATATTTATATAAATATATGAAATATATAAATATGTGCAGATATAGATGCAGTGTGTGTGGTGTGCATATATATCTATATATATTTGTATGTCTGTGTGTGTGGTAAAAGTAAATGTAAACACATAAACAGGATGGATCCTAATCTTCTAGAGTCATTTCCTCTGGAGTAACAGAGGAAATATTTGTTTGAACCCCATGCAGTTTCCATTTGTCTTCTATTGGAATAAGTAGAGTCTCTTTGACAGTTACCTGGCCACAGAATAGTATAGGAGTAGCTGCTGGCAACACAAATAAGCTAGCTTGTTCCTCCTTATTGGTCACACCTTAGCATGGTTCCTGCCAGTCTCCTACTCAAGCAGGGCTTTAGTAATAAACAAAGCACTAGCAAAAAAAACCCCGGAGTTACTGCATTTCCACCCTCTTGAATAAGTCTTTCCTTGGCTTGCACGAAGAACCCATGTCCCATAGGTGCTGTTCTGACTAGATTGTATGAAATGAGTGGGAGCAAGAGACAAAATGGCTAGAGCAAAATTGGGAGCCACTGATCCCCATCTGGAGATACAATTTAAGATGCCCACAGACTTGCAGGGAAGAGGTGCAGAGGAATGGCGTGGCAGGGCTCATGTCTTGGGGAAAGCAAGGTGTCCTTGCTTGGCTTCACTTAATCGGCTTGCCCTGGGCAGCCATAGCCTCCATAACGCCACACATGGGCTCTTCATTTCCCAGGGAACTGCATGGGCTTGATGGGCTGCAAGTTCTTGTTCAGTGGGAATACCAGGAGGCAGGTGCAACTCCACGATAGCCTCTTCAGAGAGCCCCGCCAAAGGGCTGACGGTGCCCTGAAGCCTGATGCTAAGGGATGTATTCACTACCCTCTCCCCTTCCTCCATCTGGGGAACTATTTTTTCATTCCAAAGGGGCAGAACTCTAGCAGTAGTGTCCTTCAGACTTTCACAGGAGGGTAGCTGATGGCTGTTGAGGTCTGCATGCCTGCAGTCTTACTGGTGTTGCTGTTGAAGGGATAGTCAGGCTTCACTGGAGATGGTAGAACATGACAGCATCTCCAGATCTTTACCTGGGCTTCATCCTGCTTGGCAGCAACATCTGCCTTATTGCGGCTAAGTCTGCACTACTGGCAGCCACAGTTGATCAGTGGCATCTGGTGTAGTCCAGAGAGTCCCAATTGTTGCTTCTGCACCTGGTGAAGCAGATGTCAGACTCCTAACCAGTATCTTGTAGCACCTGCATGTTGTGCTTCACCTCCTGACGCCCACTGTGCTCATGTTGGCTTCTCACCAGCCAGTGAAGCCATCCTCCGGGTCCATGTACTCTTCTGTGTGGGATCAGCACCGCCTTGTAGCCATCCATGGCGGTGGTTCTGGGGGATAGATTGGGGCTCACTGAGGTTCCAGAGTCATCCCAGGTAGTCTTCTTTATTCAAGTGCTGTGAGAAGAGCTCAGTGTAACTGCCCACTTATCTTAGGCACATACCTAATGGAGTCCTCTTAGAAGAACTCAAAGGAGCGGTCGGTGGAGAATATTCAGTTTATTTATTTACTTTCAGAAGAGAAGTATATTTTAATGAGATTTCCTTTAAGAAACTTTTCTGAGATATACTAAAATTCTCACTTTACAAACACCCTCTTATATACTGCCCAAATATTTTGGTCTGTATCCTTGTATTTAAACTACTTGATTTTTAGAGGGGCCATTTCATGTGGAGAAATTATTTATATTTTAAAGAAAGGATTTTATCTTTGGGTAAGTTTTCTATCTTCTTTTTTTTTTTTTTTTAATAGAAGATTTTTCTACCCAGTACATGCAGTGATTTTCCTACAAGCCTATGGCCTCAAGGCAGGAGGCTACATTGCTGTGTCACAAGTAGGTTCTCAAATCTGAAGGTGTTATTCTCTAGCCAGCCCCTCTTCTTCCCCACTTAGGTTCTTGAAATGCACTTTTGTATTTCTGAGAGTCTTGGAGAGTAGAGCTTTGCCCTAGGGCTCTTTGTTTCTGTTTCTGTCTGAATAGATATTTCCAGCTCATGCTGCCCTGTCAAGACTTTTCTTCTATAATTCAGTTGATCTTAAGGTTTAGAGTGGGAGATGAATTCCTCAGCCTCCGGTCACTGAGGCAGGCTGCAGTAGGTTTCATAGTTTGAATTTTAACCTTACTTAGATAGATTGAAACCCCTTCTCTTTTATGATTAACAGCAAACATTTGGAAAGTAGCCAACCATAATTATGAGTGTAGATGCACTGTGGAATATAGAAAATATACTAACATATAATCAAAGAAGTCAGAAATTGGATTTTATGTCCTTTAGTTCATATATGTAACATTATTGCATGTTAGATATTGTTTAAGATCATTATTCTGAATCTGTTGGTCACTGCTTTTTATAGTAACACCCTTCTAATGACTTTTTCCCGCCTCTCTGCAAAGATGGGAGTAAGAAGAGTTCATTATTCTTTTGCCTGCCTGCTTAAGATTATATTAAAATATAAAAAATTGTAGACCTAGAAAGAATTTTGAACTAGTAATTGGAAGACTTGAGTGAGTTTGTATCCTCTTCTCTCATTTAGCTATGGGACTGTGAGCAAGTATTCTAAATTTTTTGGATTTTGGTTTTTCTCATGTGTGAAATAAGTGTCATAAATACCTGCCTTGTACTGTATTCCTCACAGGGTTTTGGTCTGGAGCAAATTCATGTGTTCTTTTAACTCATATTTTATGTCTACTTTGCCTCAGCCAGATGCTGCAGATACAGCAGTGAATAAAGCAAAAATCCCTGGTCGGTAGAATGTAATGGAAATAGTTCATGTGAAAATGTTTTTAAAATTGTGAAGAATGTTAGAAATTTAAGTTTTTATGTCACCGTTCACCCATAATTTCACAGATAAGGAAGCTAAATTCCAGAAAGATTAAACAGTTAGTCCAAGATTATCTGTTGAGTTGGGGGCAGAGTAAGAATCATTCTTAACAGTCACTATTCTGTCCCCCAGTCCCTAACAGATATATTGTGATCTAGATTATCATCTTAGTTTCCCTCACCTTTCTGTCATATCACTGCAGTGCTTTGCCTGTTCTTTGATCTTCTAACTACCTTTTCTTTAAACTTCCTGTTATAGTTTTTTTCTCCTTTCTCTAGCATTCTATTATTGTTCAATTGCTCAGTCATATCCAACTCTTTTGCGACCCCATGGACTGTAGCCCACCAGGCCCCTTTGACCATGGGATTCTCTAGGCAAGGATACTGGAGTGGGTTGCCATTTCCTTCTCTACTAACATTCTGTGCTTTCATGCTAAATATTGGGTGATTATAGGAAGAACCAAGTTTCTTCCATCCTAGACTATCTGAATTTTGTCTTTGCTTGGTCGTTGGCCTTAAGTTTTGGGGCAAATTAATCAGCCTCTCTTGAGCTTTAGTTTCCTTATTCATAAAAAGCTGATAATATTACTTGTCTGTAGCATGTAGTGAGGCTCAGTTAATGTTTGTGCCTTCTCAATGAGTGGCTTTATTTTTGTCTTTCATTGGCTTTTTCTAGTAAAGCCATACTAAAATATATGTTTTCACAGGGGCTCCTTGATTATTTCCAATGAGAATATCAAGAAAATTAAGTGCTTATAATCATTACTTGAATACTTCTTAAATTCTTATTCTTGTCTGCTCTGCACTGCAAAGCGTACATTATCTCTTCTCTCCTTCAAATTTCAATCCTGTATAGAGTTTTTAACCAGGGGCCCATAAAGCCTTGAAGATTTAAGCAAAATTTTCTGTGCTTTTTTTTCTTTTTCCTTCTGAGTGGTTCCGTAGATTTTATTTTCAAAAAGGACCTGTGAACCCCAGAAAGATTTAGAACCACCAAATTCTAGTGTTCATATTTATTTGGCACCTTGAGGAAACAATCACAGAATATCAGCATCAAACAAAATGCTAATTTTGTTATACCAGGAGGGAAAGGATATATGTAGAGTCTGAAATTCTGGTTTTGAGCTTTAGTTCTGTTATTTATTAAGCTCTATGGCACTGGTGGTACAGTGGTAAAGAATCCACCTGCCAGTGTGGGAGATGGTGGTTTGATCCCTGGGTTGGGAAGATCCTCTGGAGAAGGAAAGGCAACCCATTCTAGTACTCTTGTTTGGGAAATCCTATGGACAGAGGAACCTGGAGAGCTATAGTCCATGGGTCACAAGAAGTCGGACATGACTTAGTGACTAAACAACATGACCTTGAATGGATAAGAAACATAAATTCTTTGCATCTAGTGACAATGTGTATCTGCTTATCAGGTTGTTGCTAAGATTAAATGGCATCAGATATGAGAGAGTACATTGTAATGCCACACGTCATCATAACTTTAGTACCTGTTTCTAGTAGCAGTTTGGGGAAGGAAACCTTCCCAGGGAACTCTTTAGTTCTCTGTGGAACCTGGGCATTAACCTGGAACTTTAGGGGATGAATCTGTGATAACCTGTATATTTTTAATTCTCTCTTCAAATAAGATAGCATGACATTGGAGAGAAAGCCTTGGGAGATCTGTATTGTAATTCTACCTGTACCATTAAGTTACAGTATACTTAGAAAATTTCCTAACATATCTGTAAAATAGTGATACTGATACTTGTCACAAACTCTGAGTTGTGAGGGGCAAATGAGATCATATGCATGAAATATTTCATAAAGTGTTTGTCAACCAATAAATGATTTTTTGAGCAAGTTATTTAACTTTCTGTGCCTCAATCTCAGCATCAGCAAAATGAGGTAATTTTCTCATAGGGTTGTTGTAATAATTATATGAGAGAAAAGAACATGTAAAACACCATAGGAATCTGGCACATAGTATGTATTCAGTGAATGTTAACTTCTTTCTTCTTGTTTTTGTTATTTCTTACATTTCTGGGAATATATGCACACATTCTCTTGTCTTCTTAGCTTCATTGTTTTTTGAGGGGGAAGGGCAGAGGAAACAAAATTAAAACACATGAAATGGAGAGAAACTGGTTATTTGGGTATTATTTAAAGGATTTGATCTAGAGGTAGAATGGACCAGAGTACCTGATCAAAACCTGATGTGGATTGAGCCCAAAACTGGACTTCAAGAATGGGTGTATAGAGGTAAAGGTTAGTGGTTAATTGTATATTTTTATAATTCTTATACCATACTCTTCACCCACTTTAAGTTGTTGGCTCTCAGTGTATTCAGAGTTGTGCAGCCTTTATCACATTTACTTTAAGAATGTTTTAATGGCCCCACCAAGAAACCTGATATCCACTAATCAGTCTCTTCCCATATCCCCCACAAGGTTCTACCTCTACGTAGTCAACTATATATTTTTTCTATGTCTTTATCGACATTTTACATGAATGAAATAATATATGATCTTTTGTGACTAGCTTCTTTCACTTAGTGTAATGTTTTCAGGGTTCATCCTTGTTGTTCAGTTCAGTTCAGTCGCTCAGTCGTGTCCAACTCTTTGCGACCCCATGGACCCAGCACGCCAGGCCTCCCTGTCCATCACCAACTCCCGGAGTTCACTCAAACTCATCTCCACTGAGTCAGTGATGCCATCCAACCATCTCATCCTCTGTCGTCCACTTCTCCTCCTGCCCTCAATCTTCATCCTTGTTGTGGCATGTATTATTAGTTACTCCTTTTCATTGCTGAATAATTTTCCGTTGTATGGACACACCATGTTTTGTTTATCCATTCATCAGTTGGTAACCATTGCGGTTGTGCCTACTTTTTGGTTTTTATAAAGCATGCTACTATGAGCATTCATGTACATGTTTGTGTAGACTTGATGTTCTCATTTCTCTGAGATGTATACCTTGAAATGAAATTTCTGGGTCATATGGTAACTCTGTTTAATCTTTTGAGGAACTGCAAACTTTTAAGTGGCTGCTCATTCCTGCCAACAATGTATGAGTGTTCCAGTTTCTCTGCCTTTGCCTGTACTTGTTATTGTCTGGCTTTTGATTAAAGTCATTCTCCTTGGTCTAAAGCGGTATTTCATTATGGTTTTGATTTACTTTTCCCTGATGGCTAATGATATTAAGCATCTTTTCTTGTGCTAATTAGTTATTTGTATATCTTGGACAGAAAGTGTCTTTCAGAGCTTTTCCTTGTGTTAAAACTAGGCCATTGTTGACTGTACTGCATTGCTTCCTGGTTTTATAAATACAGTTTTACTGTTTTATTGGACAGTTGTGCTCATTTGTTCGCATTTTGTCCATGGCTGCTTTTGTGCTTTAGTGGCAGAACTGACTGAGGTAATGTGGCCTGCAAAGCCTGAAACCGTTCCTGTTTGGCTCTTTAGGAAAAGAGTTTGCATCCATTAAAATATTAAGAAGTATTATTCAAGAAATAGGAAAAATATTGGAATAAAACTCATATACAAAGAAGTTGTACACTGTATGATTTTAGGTGTGTTAAAATTGTAAATATGTGAGCATAGCAAACAGTAAGAGAAAAAAATAGTAAAATATTAACAATGATCTTTGGATTGTGGATGTATGGCTAATTTACAGCTGATATAGAAAAATCTAAAGAAAGAAATGACATTTTACAAAACAGGCATGCATTATTCTTGTAGCCCAAGACAGGAACATTTGGTGCTCAGCACTAAAAAAAAATATATCTAGGATGACTTTTTTCAACTAAATTTATTTTCCTGTTTTTTTTATATTATTATGAGCACATAAATAAAAGAATCCTTTTTTTCAGCTGTATAGGACATGTTTTGTACAGATAGCCATTGTATCCTTACTTCCTTGTGAAGTTATCTTGAAATTAGTGCTTACATATAGTTGTTTTTGTACATAATGGGGTAGTCAATACTCAATAGATTATTGTTAACCGAGTTTCCATTTATGACTTCTTGGTAATTTTTTCCCACAGAATTTAATGTATTTCACTGTTGGGTCTACGAATGTTTCATTTATCAGATAAATTTTACTGAAAACCTTGTTTATTAAAATACTTAATAAGATGAATTTAATTGTTAGTACTTAACATTATACTTAAGATGCACACTTAGCCCCAGGTTATTTATTTTTTTTTTTCATGTAGCTTAAGGCTTCCAGCTCTGTGTTCTTTATACTCAACCTCTAAATTAGGTGAGTGTGCTCTATGTGTGTTCTTCTAATTTTTTCTTTATATTTGGAGATTGAAGTTCTTTAGAACTTCTGCATTGTAGAACTGGATGGATTTTTTTATGTGGAGTTGTAGTTCACTGAGTACCATTTCCATACTATGGCTATATAAAACTGCAGGCCCAGATTTTTCTCCATTTCTACCAATTTGTTTATAACTTTTATGAGTCAGAAGATTTCGTGTAGTTCAAGGTGTAGCAGATAAACTGAATTGAAACTCAGGAATCCTGTTTTTGTTTTAACAAAACCTTTATCTCAGTAACTAATCTGGAATAAATAATTTACATTTTTGGCCTTGTAATTATAAAGGTTTGTGGTAATTCTTTCAGATCTCTTTCAGTTCTGAAATACTGAGATTCCCTGATACAGTTGTTACTAATCTCGATCTGTTTGCCTTCACTCATATCTCCTCTTCAAAACACTCACATTCTCTATCACACCCCACATTTTGAATACCATTTGGAGAGTTATTTTTTTAGATTTAATTTACTTTGGGATTAAAGTACTTCTCTGGTCTGCTGTTTTACTGATAGTAAATCTTAAAGTAGGATGATGATAAACTATATTTAAACCTTTTATTACATTTCTGCATGGTCAGAAAGGATGCAAGACTTCAAACATCTAAGATATGTACTAGACCAATCTTTTCCCTATAGTTAAGCAGTTTTGTATCAATGAAACTTGACAGTTTTTTACTTGATTATCCAAACTACTGCTCTTCTCTATAGAATACTAAAAACAATAAATTTGTAGTTTTGTAAGTCTGCTACTTTAAGTTCCCACCGTGGTGGATTTTAAGCTGTGAGCATAAAGTCACTGCATGTGGGGTTGGGAGAGAGATGTGCTCATTTGGCTCTCCCCCTGCAGCACATGGGGCTTCCCAGGTGGAGTTAGAGGTAAAGAGCCCATCTGCTAATGCAGGAGGTGCCAGAGACATGGATTTGATCCCTAGGTCAGGAAAGATCCCCTAGGGAAGCGAATCCCATGTACAGAAGAGCCTGGCGGGCTACAGTCCATAGGATAGCAAAGAGTCGGACTTGACTGAAGCGACTTAGCATGCACGCATGCTGCAGCACACAGGGGGAGGAGGTGCAGCTGAGGGAAGGGAGCAGACTAATTATAACCATAAAGTGGTGAAACTTGTGTCCTCATGGTTGCTAACTTAGCTCCTGTGAAAGAGCGATTCTCCATGTATTTTTGAGGATTATGGTAGAGAGTGATCATAAGTTTAATGTAAATTTAGGAATGTTGTGAAAAATTAGTTTAATTATTTTATACTCAGTCCTAAATTCTTGAAGTAGTTTTTAAAAGGGAAGCAAAAATGCTCTAGGGAAGTGGTTATGGTAACTTGAAATATTTATGAGCAAATTGAGACTGGAAGAAGGGAAAGTCTTTAAATGGATTTAGAAGCAAGTTTACAATTCTTTGCTTTTAAAATATTGCTCAAATTCAATTTTAGGCTGAAGCTTTTGATGCTAACAAAGTACTCCCTCAAGGACTCTTAAGGATGGAAACATGTAAAGGTTTATGTATTTTAAAGAGTATATCCTTTATGATAGTGAATTCTGAGGGGGTTAACTGTCTGATTCAGTGACTCAAGGAAGGAATTTTTTTCTTTTACAGATAGGTCACTCACTTTCGGCAAAAGATGGCTGTGAGTCAGGTGATCAAAAAAACTAGTGGAATAGAACTTCTCAAAATGTCTTCAAAGATGCTTGTCAAAATCTACCCAGTAAAACTAGGAATTTTGCTAGTGATTTTTTTAAAAAAATGTCTGATATTTCTTCTTTAGAAGGTAAAAGACCTCATTTAGGAGATTAATACATATTATTGTATTTTATGCAGTTGGTTATTATATTGCCCTTACTGATGAATATACATTTAAAAAGCCTTTATATGTGATAAGTGTGTATGACTTTTGATATATATTCACACATATACAAACACGAATACTATACAGTGTATATACTATGCAGTATACTGTGTCATTTTTAATGTTTTAAGATAATATCTTAGTAATCATTCCTGTGAAAAAATAATACAGCATAAGGAATGAAACATTTATCATAGGATTGTTTCTGTGGGAAGATCAGTTTTGACTGTTTTCATTTTGATATAAAGGACTTTTTCCAGGACAGTGTTCTGCCAAGTGTGTGAAGATTGCCTCTACTGCCCAGCAGTCACCCACTTCTTTAGTTAGGCAAGTCGTGATGACTACGTGATCAACTACGGGTTGATCATGCTCATTCCCTTCTTTTGCTTGTTCCTATATCCTTACTTTCCCTGTTAAATGGTACTCATTCATCAATCATAGTACTCATTCATCAAGATTTTTTTAATCTTTTTTAACTTATGACATAGCACTTAACTTCTGCTTATTTCTGTATGTGACTCTTTTTGGAATGGTACGAGTTCTGTACTACTGTAGTAGAAGTTCTCTTTAGTTAGCCAGTCCATTCCCTTTGTACGACATACTAACTCATGCCCGTAGCATTAAAGCTAGGCTAATAGACTACTTTCTTGTACTTCTGTCCATTTCTGTTCCCACTTTTTGAGATTTAAACTTATCAAAAGTCACTTGTATTAATAGATTCTTGGGCAAAGAAAATTTCATATAATAGGTCTGTAGTGTGAGCTGAACAGGGATACTTTAGAGGAGCAAGACAATTGAGTGTGTTCGAAAAGGAAGTTGTATTTGTTTCTGAACCTGTGTACCCTGGTTATATTTTTTATTATAATCATATAATTTAATTTACCCCTACCTATTTTGAAGAAATATGAGTATGACAGGGTAGTTCCTGTGAAAATGAGGTCACTTGCTTTGGAATTTACTCAGAGCAAGTTGCTGAATAGATTGCAATTGAATTAGGTGTGCAAAAGACAACTACAAAATACTGGTGAAGAGCCTTGAAAGACCCTTACTCTGCATTCAGATTTGTTTACAAATGTCCTTAGTTGTTATGTCATTTAAAAGAAACTGGAAACCATAACTTCTTCAGTGTGAGAATGATTTATTCAAGACAAAGGCTACATTAATAACACTTAGCAAAACGTTAATCAAAAGGTCTTGTCTTGGTCTTATATTGAATGATTTATATGATTGAAGTTAAAATGACATACATTCATGATTCCCTCTTTTGATCAGATATTTTATTTACTCATTATCACTTTTCCATGTATTGTGTTCCTGTGTGCCTGCCTATGTGTATGTTGTATTTGGTTAATCATAGATTCTTAAAGCTGTAAGTGTCCCTAGAGAAAAACCGTGGGATGTGATATGACTTGCTGAATTTCACAACTAATGAAATGGTGTATCTTTTACTTGAATCAAGGGCATGTATGCCAGTCCAGGCCTCTTTACAGAAGTCTTTAATTGATTTTGATGTGTGTTTTGTATTCCTTATGATAAGCTGTATACTGCTTAGAATAGATGGAACCAGTGAAGCAATTTGTGTAATCTCAGTCTCAGCCCCATATTTGGGACATTCAGTGCCTTTTTTAGGCTTTAGCATTAGGTAGCTTTAGGTTTTGGAGAAGGCGATGGCACCCCACTCCAGTACTCTTGCTTGGAAACTCCCATGGACGGAGGAGCCTGGTAGGCTTCAGTCCATGGGGTCGCTAAGAGTCGGAAACGACTGAGCGACTTCACTTTCACTTTTCACTTTCATGCGTTGGAGAAGGAAATGGCAACCCACTCCAGCGTTCTTGCCTGGAGAATCCCAAGGATGGAGGAGCCTGATAGGCTGCCATCTACAGGGTCGCACAGAGTTGGACACGACTGAAGCGACTTAGCAGCAGCAGCTTTAGGTTTTAGAGAGGCAAAAAGAGCTTCTCAATCAATGTGTGTCCCATTTCAGAACTTTAAGGAGTAAGGAAGAAGCTGTTCTAGGTGGTTCATGGGCCATTCTCCAGGCACCTGTTAACAGTGCTCTGACCCTGAAAGAGAAATCAATAAATTGGTATGTATTGAGTGCCTCCAGTGTTTAACGTATTATTTAGCCATTGGGAACAACACTGTGAATAAAACAAACACAGTGGAATAAAATAGATGAAATCCCTGACTTATCTCAGCAATTGAATTATTTAACTGCAGATTCTAGTGCTATAGAACTAAGCACTGTAACCAGAGATCTCCAGACCTAGTGTGAAGGAGTACGGCAGAGGGTGAGGGTCAATGCAGGGTTCTGTGTGTGGAGCCAACATTTTAGATAAACTCGAAAGCATACATGGGAATTGTCAGGGGAATGTGGAGGAGAGAAAGTAAATTTGTAGGGAGTAGACAGAGTGAGCAAACTTGGCAGAAGAAATAGTCTGTCCAGAGGCACTGAGATAAGAACAGAACCAAAGAGGAAGGAAGAGAGCGAAACAGACGATGAGGAAGTAAGCAGGGACCCAGATATGCATGATCAGGGAGTCATTAAAGTATTTTTAAAGCTCTTGTTTCGTATTATCATATTTATATTTTTAAAAAGATCACTCTGGCTGCTCTATGGAAAACAGAATGAAGGGAGAGACAAGAAAGGACATGGGAGACCAATGAAAAGGCCAGGAATAAGATGCTGGTATTAGAGGTGAAGATAAGGCCTAATATATATTCAGAGAGGTTCACTTTATAGTTTGACTGTTGCTTTTGTTCTTTGAGACTTCATTTCTTATTTGCATTCCTAGTTAACCATTGTAATTCATGCAGTCATTCTATCAAGATATATAAGCTACAGGAACCTACTGTAAATTTTATTTTTTTGGAGTAGGGTTGAATATATTCCTTATTCTCTTGGTCATATAGGAAGTATGCTCTCATTTTTAAATTCAAGAAATGAAAGCTTCTAAGTAGTAATAAAATGAAAGTATAGATAATAGGATTCGTTGTATAATAATCTAGATGTTTTTACTAGAAGACATGTGGGGAAATATTTTAAACAAAGTGAAAAAGAGCCTTGACTGCAGTTATGATTTAAGAATAATAGTATTAAGAACTCAAATAGAAAGCTATTTGTAGATCAATAGAAGGAAATGTGGCTATTACATAAATTAAATGATTTTTAAATTTATATTTACATTGCACTTATTATATATTAGTCATATACCATAATTTTAGGAAGTACTTCACTGTCAACAAAATGTTTTCAAATTATAAGGTAAATACTACTATAAATTATTAGTAGATATTTTCCTAATTTATAAGTGGGCAGTCATGTACTACTGTTGTTCCTATCTTCCTTACCTAGAATAGTTCCTTTGAATTGAGATTTACATTAAATTTGTATGTATTCAGTGAAAATGAGTCAAGCAGAGGGAAAATAATTACCTTGGACAGGGAATATGAAATACTATGCTTCCTGTTTTCCTCACCTCAATGTATTTATATATTGAAAGTAGAAATCTGTGTTTAATAATTAAAATAATTTTTTACATTTGCATTACTGATTAACTTCCAGTCATGTTAAATATTACTTTTACATCCTTTTATATCTTCTTCAGATGTCTCATTTACATCTTCTAAGATGTATTGAGATAGGTTCTAAAATTAATGAATTTATTTTGCTTGAATTTCAATAAATTCTATAACAGCACTATACATGAAACAGAGCACATACAATTTGAAAGATTCTGCTTCTAAATTTGTTAGAATGAACCTTTTATGGATTAAATGAATTTATGGTCTATACCATGTAAATTTTGTTCTTATACAAATTTTCAAGTTTGGATGATTTTGTACAGATATTCATGTAAGGATTTTTGAAAGATGCTTACACAGATAATAGTGCTTTTCTCTTTAAAATAAGAAACAAAGATTCTAGAGACCTCGAAGTATTTAATATACATGGCTCATATAGTCTAATGATAACCCCTCTGCAAATCTGAACACTCAGGTTACCTTTATTTTTAATAAGTTGACTTGTATTTCATGTACTTATAATTTACTTTCCATGTGTATAATAGATTATAATTGCACATTAAAAAGTATATTAATGTTAATAATTTGTTTTTATTTGAAAACAGCCATCTGTGATATTCCTCAGTGCTGTTACCACATTTATAAGGTTTTTCTCCAAAAACAGTAATCAAATTAACTTACTCACTTGCTTTTTTATGTATGGTGAATTAGCATGATGACTTATGGTATACTTTTTTTTTTTCCTCTCCTTTATTGCTCAGCATCTTTATGAATAACTCTTTGTCTTCTATTTGGTATGTTCATAAAGGGATGAATTAATTTTAATGTTAATATAAGGAAAACAGCATTGAAAAAATGCTTGTTTAAAAATATCACTTAATCAAAAGAGATGTGTAATCTGTTTTGTATTTATCTATTGTATTTGTTATGTTTCACTGGTGTGCTAAATTAGCAGTGTTTGTTGAAGTCTTCTTTTATAAGAGTACTAGGTAGCTTAATAAAATTAGTTACCACTTTTTTCATGGGTAAGTGTGGTATTTTATACATTATTCTTTAAACCATTTCCAGGTGACTATAGCTATTTTGAATAGTTGAGTTTTTAAGTGTTTATATATGCAAACAGAAACCAATCAGGCTCACACCAAAGGTATTTGGTTCAAAACTTGGACTGTATAACTAAATGGAAGAATGTGGAGAATTCAGAAAGGGTTCAGAAAGAATCAAAAATCCCAAGTGCTCTTTTAAAAACAAGCAAAAGCATTCTAAGTTCTTAATGTGTTGTTATGTCTGGGATGAGAAATTGCCTGTTTTCTTTCCTGTTTTTAATTTTAAGCACTTAATACTTTTAAGCTTCGACACATAAAATACTTCAAAGCATACTGTTCAAAAGTTTAAATAGATTTGATAAACTATGGGTCTTTTGAAGAGGAATGCTAAGATGTAATACTAATTAAATGGACAAAAAGTATAAATAAATTCAGTCTGTGATGATCATGTTGTTTTTCAATAGTCATTGAATAAATTTATTTTTTGATTTAAAAAGTCATCCTTTTATGTAATGTGTTTGTTATAAGGTCTAAAGAAATAGACTGGCAACCTTATTTTACTACACGCCTTGTAGATGATTTTGGCACACACCTACGAGTATTCAGAAAGGCCCAACAAAAGATAACAGAGAAAGATGATCAAGTGAAAGGTAATAATATCTTTATCCCATTTGAAAATTAGGATTTTATTTTATTTTATTATTATTTTTTTAAATCCGTTTTTCTTTATTATTCTCTAATCTTGAATTGTTCCTTTTCTGTCCAGGTACAGCAGAAGATCTTGTAGATACCTTCTTTGAAGTTGAAGTTGAAATGGAAAAGGATGTTTGCCGTGACCTAGTGTGCACTTCTCCCAAAGATGAAGAAGGTTTTCTTTTTAATTTAACTTTTTGAGCATATTAACTGTTCACGTTAGTAGAGGCAAATTAGCAGAACCATTTAACAAATACCAGGGTAAAATCTACCCACTCCAGTGTTCTTGCCTGGAGAATCCTAGGGACGGGGGAGCCTGGTGAGATACCATCTATGGGGTCGCACAGAGTCAGACACAACTGAAGCGACAGCAGCAGCAGCAGGGTAAAATCTAAGAGTGAAGTTATTCTTACAGGACAGGAAGCTTAGTAAAAACACTACTGCTTATTTTATCTTTTAACTCTTAGAAGTAAATTTCCAGATTCTTTTTTCTTTTAAAGAGAGCCTTTTCAGTTAAAGAGAACTTCCTTTGTTGTCTTTTAAAATATAGCAAACACAAACATTTTATCCTTAGGAATTTACTTTTTTTGATCTGTAGTAATTTTATCTTCACCTTGAGTTTATTATTTCTAATTCGAGAATACACCTAGTATTGTAAATATTTTCTAAGGGAATGATGATAATGTTTCAAATGAAATTTATAGAGTTGAATTGACTTTTCTTTTTGAGAGGTTAGACCAGATAAATTTTAGCTGAGGATGTTGTCTTTTCCTAGTTTTACAGTGACCGAGTCTGTGCTACTGGGCATATTGTTTTGATTATCAGATTTTGATTATCAGTTACATAATTACCTTCCCAGGAAGTGTCAGCATATGAACACGTCAGAAAAGCATTGCTAGTCGTGGAAATTGTTTTCTTAGATTTTTAAAATGTGCTCAGCTTTTCTATTTCTTTGCTTTCTTTTCTGCTCTTTTCCGTTTTTCTTCTTTCCTTTTTATATTTATTATGCAATTCAGTTTTTAATTGCTCCTTCATTAGCATTAATATGAAATAACTAAATGTAAGGAATAGTTAGAATGATGTATAGTTCTTTTATGTAAATCAAGCCCTCTTCAATCAGTAAAATAGAAGAGCATGTTCTTTTTCTTATTACCTGCCAGGTTAGTGGAGGTTCTTTCTTGAAAAAGAATTGTAAGTATATTTTTAAATGTGCAGATAACTTAAGTATGTAGAGATGTGTGGTAGAAGAGTAGAGTACTTGGTGCAACTAAAACTTTGGGGAAAAACACTTTTGTAATTGAAGTTTCTCAACAACTCAAGATTTAGGGTTCAGTTCAGTTCAGTCACTCAGTCGTGTCTGACTCTTTGCGACCCCGTGAATCGCAGCATGCCAGGCCTCCCTGTCCATCACCAGCTCCTGGAGTTTACTCAAACTCATGTCCATCAAGTTGGTGATGCCATCCAGCCATCTCATAGATGTAGGGTAGAACTGGGCAAAGTAAAAAAGTGTATATTACTTTGATTAATGAATATTTGCTGTTTGGAGAATAACAAAGATTTTTATTGAATACTGATTACTAAGATAATAAGCTTATATAATCAGCAAACTGCTTAATCCTGCCACTTTGTGTTTTATATCAAGAGTAGGTGGAGATTTTGTATTTTCTGTTATTATGGCTCCTTTTTTTTTTATTTCTAGGATTCCTAAGGGATTTGTGTGAGGTCTTATTATATTTGTTGCTACCTCCTGGAGATTTCCAGAACAAGATCATGCGATACTTTGTCAGGGTAAGTTTAAACACATACCAAATACATGGCTATAAAGAAACTTAGAGTAGTAATTACCAAATTTTTGGTCCCAGGACCCTGTTACACACTTAAAAATTATTAAGGACCCCAAATAGCTTCTGTTTATGTGGGCTTTGTCGATCAATATTTATTATATTGTAAATATTAAAACTAAGGAATTTGGGAACACAGAATACACAAGCACATTCCATTAACTATCATGCTCCATTCTGAAAATACCACTGTTTGCTTCCCTTTCCCTTACACCCCAGAGGTTCCTGGACAACACCTCAAGAACTGCTTGAGTTAAAGTTAGATTATGTTTTAAATTTTCTTTAACATTGTTGTTCAGTCGCTTATTCGTGTCCGACTTTTGCTACCCCATGGACTGCAGCACACCAGGCTTCCCTGTCCTTCACCATCTCTCTGAGCTTGCTCAAACTCATGTCCATTGAGTCGGTGATGCTATCCAGTCATCTTGTCCTCTGTCATCCCCTTCTCCTCTCCTGCCTTCAATCTTTCCCAGCATCTGGATCTTTTCTAATGAGTCAGCTCTTTACATCAGGTGGCCAAAGTATTGGAGCTTCAGCATCAGTCCTTCCAATGAATCCTATAAATTTATCTAAAGTAGGCTAATTAAAATAACACTTCTGATAGAAACTTTCAAAAAAAAACCCTGGGCAGCTAAGATTCTACTTCTTGGCATTGAAAAATAAATGTCAGATGAAAACAATAATTTTGGACTCATTTATTCTCTGGGTATAATCCTTTGGGATAAAATTCTGTGTGCAAATGTAAAGGAATAACATTTTGACTTTGATTACTGGTTATGACCAAGAAATGCTAGCTACGTTAGTCCTTACCCTGGCTCAATGGGTTAAATTAAAAGTTTCTGATTATACTGAAAATGAAAGTTTATGATCTTTTTAGTCTGCCATTCTGCAAAACAGATACACCAGTTCCTAACTGAGCTTTTTTGCTTATTATTATTTAAGCAGTATCAATTTATCAGTATCCTGATAGCTCTCTAACTTGAGTTCAGTGCATTTTCAGGTAGGGTAATGATGCTGTGAAATGAATAGAAAATGCTTGATCTTGATGGGAAGAGTCTGATAGATTATATACATTGAAGACTTGGGCTGGTCATTATCAACATCTGGCATGTCTATGTCTAGATTCACATCTACCACTGAAGGAAGATACTGCTAATCAGTCATCATATTCATTCATGCTGATTATTTGGAGCAGTCTTTGCCTGCCTGATACTCTGCTTAACTTTTAAATATACAAGTTGTGCAATTCTGTGCCTTCTTGCGCATCCATCCCTGTGACTTTAAACACCATCCAAATGCTAATAACTTTCAAATCTATATCTTTCCCTTCTAAACTGTCCACCAGCTGCCTACTAAAATCACTATTTCACTGATGCACAGCCCTTTTAAACTTTGCATGCACAAGATGGAAGTCTTACTCTTGCCTCCAAATCCTGTGTACCTTTTATAAGTCTTTTCTTCATTCCCGTAATGACCACCCAGCAAATGTTTTAAATCTTAAGTCCTTTTAAAAGGCTTACAATAAGACTGTGGGTGATGTGGCGTTGTTTAACCTCTCTGGCCTTCATTCCATGTCATCACTGTACTCCAACCACACAGGCTTTTCCAAAGTGCCATTTCTCTCCACTATAGGATTATCTCGTACGCTTTTTTTCATCTGCTTAGAATGATTTGCATTATACTCTTGGCTAAATTATATTTGTCCCTCATATCTCACTTCCTCAGAAATACTTCCTTCTCTAAAAGCCCCCTCATAATTCCCTATCAGTGTAGGTAGGTACTGTATTCCTTCTTAAATTTACCATATTTTAACATGAAAGTTTGATTGTTGGATTAACTTGCTCGATGCCTTTTTCCCCTAACAGAATCCCAAGCCCTAGAGGACAGGGGCCATTTCTTCATTTCTGTATTCTGTATCACTGTGTACTTACTGGTTTTCACAGTGCCTGCCATATAGCATATACCAATCAGATAATCAATTTTAATGCACAGTTCAGTTGAGTTCAGTCATTCAGTAGTGTGCGACTCTTTGCAACCCCATGGACTGCAGCACGCCAGGCCTCCCTGTCCATCACCAACTCCTGGGGTTTACTCAGACTCATGTCCATTGAGTTGGTGATGCCATCCAGCCATCTTATCCTCTGTTGTCCCCTTCTCCTTCTCTTTCAATCTTTCCTAGCATCATGGTCTTTTCCAATGAGTCAGTTGTTCGCATCAGGTGGCCAAAAGATTGGAGTTTCAGCTTCAGGATCTGTCCTTCCAATGAATATTCAGGACTGATTTCCTTTAGGATGGACTGGTTTGATCTCCTTGTAATCCAAGGACCTCTCAAGAGTCTTCCAACACCACAGTTCAAAAGCATCAATTCTTTGGCTCTCAGCTTTCTTTATAGTCCAACTCTCACATCCATACATGACTACTGGAAAAACCATAGTTTTGACTAGATGGACCTTTGTTGGCAAAGTAATGTCTCTGCTTTTGAATATGCTGTCTACGTTGGTCATAACTTTTCTTTCAAGGAGTAAGCATCTTTTAATTTCATGGTTGCAGTCACCATCTGCAGTGATTTGGGAGGCCCAAAAAATAAAGTCTGACACTGTTTCTACTGTTTCCCCATCTATTTGCCATGAAGTGATGAGACCAGATGCACCGATCTTAGTTTTCTAAATGTTGAGTTTTAAGCCAACTTTTTCACTCTGCTCTTTCACTTTCATCAAGAGGCTCTTTAGTTCTTCTTCACTTTCTGCCATAAGGAGTGGTGTCATCTGCATATCTGAGGTTATTGATATTTCTTCCTGCAGTCTTGATTCCAGCTTGTGCTTCATCCAGCCCAGTGTTTCTCATGGTGTACTCTGCATATAAGTTAAATAAGCAGGGTGACAGTATACAGCCTTGATGTGCTCCTTTCCTGATTTGGAACCAGTCTGTTGTTCCGTGTCCAGTTCTAACTGTTGCTTCCTGACCTGCATACAGGTTTCTCAAGAGGCAGGTCAAATGGTCTGGTATTCCCATCTTTAAGAATTTTCGACAGTTTGTCATGATCCAGGCTTTGGCATAGTCAATAAAGCAGAAATAGATGTTTTTCTGGAACTCTCTTGCTTTATTGATGGTCCAACGGATGTTGGCAATTTGATCTCTGATTCCTCTGCCTTTTCTAAATCCAGCCTGAACATCTGGAAGTTCATGGTTCACATACTGTTGAAGCCTGGCTTGGAGAATTTTGAGCATTACTTGACTAGCATGTAAGATGAGTGCCATTGTACATTAGTTTCAGCATTCTTTGTCATTGCCTTTCTTTGAGATTGGAATGAAAACTGACCTTTTCCAGTCCTGTGGCCACTGCTGAGTTTTCCAAATTTTCTGGCATATTGAGTGCAGCACTTTCACAGCATCATTTTTTAGATTTGAAATACCTCACCTGGAATTCCATCACCTCCACTAGCTTTGTTGGTAGTGATGCTTCCTAAGGCTCACTTGACTTCACATTCCAGGATGTCTGACTCTAGGTGAGTTGATCACACCATTGTGATTATCTGGGTCATGAAGATCTTTTTTGTACAGTTCTTCTGTGTATTCTTGGCACCTCTTCTTAGTATCTTCTGCCTCTGTTGGGTCCATACCATTTCTGTCCTTTATTGTGCCCATCTTTACATGAAATGTTCCCTTGGTATCTCTAGTTTTCTTGAAGAGCATTCTGCTGCTGCGACTGCTAAGTCACTTCAGTTGTGTCCAACTCTGGGCGACCCCGTAGACGTCAGCCCACCAGGCTCCCCCGCCCCTGGGATTCTCCAGGCAAGAACACTGGAGTGGGTTGCCATTTCCTTCTCCAGTGCATGAAAGTGAAAAGTGAAAGTGAAGTCGCTCAGTCGTGTCCGAGTCTTCGCAACCCCATGGACCGCAGCCCACCAGGCTCCTCCATCCATGGGATTTTCCAGGCAAGAGTACTGGAGTGGGATGCCATTGCCTTCTCCAGGAAGAAAACTCTAGTCTTTCCCATTCTGTTTTCCTCTTATTTCTTTGCACTGATCACTGAGGAAGGCTTTCTTATCTCTCCTTGCTATTCTTTGGAAATCTGCATTCAGATATATATGTCTTTCCTTTTCTCCTTTGCTTTTCATTTCTCTTCTTTTCACAGCTATTTGTAAGGCCTCTTCAGACAGCCATTTTGCTTTTTTACATTTCTTCTTCTTGGGACTAGTCTTGATCCCTGTCTCCTATACAATGTCTTGAATTTCTGTCCATATTTCTTCAGACACTCTATCAGATCTAATCCCTCGAATCTTTTTGTCACTTTAGGTCATAGCTGAATGGTCTAGTGGTTTTCCCTACTTTCTTCAATTTAAGTCTGAATTTGACGATAAGGAGTTCGTGATCTGAGAGGAAACCTATTTGACCTTGCTGGCTATGGGGCACATACTACTGCTACTCTTTAAAGATTAAACTGACTTTTAGGAGACAGGAATGACGATCAGTCTTGTTACATGGGTTTAAAATGTGTTTAAAATAAGTAGGGTTGTTTAAAGAAAAAGCAAATACATTTTGCCATAGATTGATCTTTTAGGCCAATATTTCATTTCTTTTTGCTTGTGTCTAATTGAGTGAGTGTAATTGTAGAGCTCTGTGGTCAGTTTGTTTTTCTCTTAACTTGATAGTTCTTTATCACTTTCCTTTGTTGATAATTAAATCTAGGTTTTCCCAAAAGGCACTTTGTTCAGATTAAATAACAGACTAGAAAGTTCTTAGTTCTTTCCTTTATATGAATCCTTTGTATGAGTTGTACAAATCACAGCATTTGACTGAGATATTGCTATTTAATTGCCTCTGCTGTCTCCCATTACCATGTTTTATGGACATAAAGATTCATGGCCTCAGTGACTCTGTAACTTTTAAATCTTCATATTTGACAGTTTATGCTTGTGTTACAGTATATGAAAATTGCCACATAATTTATAATATTTGCAATATTTTGCTCTCACTAAAACTGTATAGGAATTATTGAGTCGTATGACTAACCAAGGACTTCCCTGGTGGTTCAGATGATTAAGAATATGCCTGCAATGCAGGAGACCCGGTTTCGATCCCTGGGTCAGGAAGATCCCCTGGAGAAGGACATGGCTACCCACTCCAGTATTCTTGCCTGGTGAATCCCATGGACAGAGGAGCCTGGTGGGCTGTATAGTCCATGAGGTTGCAGAGTCATACATGACTGAGCAACTAAACACACAGACACACACACATATACATGACTAACCAAACTCTTTCATGAGGCAAATTAGGAGATCAAAATAGTTTTCAGAGAGACATAACGACTGTTTGCCTTAACTAATATGAAGCAGTAAACTTATTCAAAAAGGTTACCCATATGTTTTTTACTCCTTTGAAAATAAACTTTCAATAAAGCACTTTTTTGTTTGTCAATTTTATCATTTCAGAATACATTTAAAAATTTGAGCATGTGTGGTCAGATACATAATTTGAGGGAAGAAATTACATAAATAAATATAATTTTTAAAAAGTTAGAGATTAAAGCTAATCCAGAATAAGTAATTTTCTAATTTGAGACTGGAAGATGTCTTAAAAGACATTTCAAAAAGTTTTTGGAGCCTCCATTAGTGCCTTTTAGAAATATTAATTGATCATGGGGTAAAAGTTGTCAAAGACTTGTAAAACTTATAGAAGTAGAATTTATATAAAATATTTCTCTAAAGGAAAGCAAAGTGAAGGCTCTCGTCTGTGAACTTATACCAGAAAATGGCACAGATAAATTAGAAATCTGGAAAGGAATAAATAAATTGGTCCTTTACTTAGAAAAGTGAAACATCCTGTTAAACTTGTGGCTATTTAGCCTTTCTAGTATTCATAAGAAATTCTGTTTCATAACTCTAGATATCACAAGCATAGAGGACTGAAGATTAAACAAGTAGACTATTGTCTAAGTTTGAAAGTGAAAGTGAAGTCGTTCAGTCATGTCCTGCTCTTTGCGACACCATGGACTGTAGCCCGCCAGGCTCCTCTTTCCATGGGATTCTTCAGGCAAGACTACTGGAGTGGGTTGCCATTTCCTTCTCCAGGAGATCTTCCCAACCCAGGGATTGAACCCCAGTCTCCTACATTGTAGGCAAACGTTTTACCATCTGAGCCACTTAGTTTCTTGATTTGCATCATTTAATTTTTTCAAAGTCATGCCATATTTAAGACAGTGACCTTGAGAAGATAAGAGTATTTTTGCATAGAGATAAATCTTTTATCTCTTTTAACTAATTTCCACTCACATACGAAAAGTTCCTAAAGAGCTGTAGTATATTAGGAGAGGTGGAAGACACAGAATTACTTAAAGAATGGTATGTGATAAATGCCATAAATACAAAGCATGAGTGTATTTTAAATATATAAGTGAATAGTGTTCATCAGAACAATCAGGGTTTATTTAATTAGAAAATTAATTCTGTAGTCAGTCCTAGAAGGAGAGCCAGAATCTTGATAGACGTGTAAACAGCTGCAGAGAATGGGAAGGTATAGTCAAAGAATATTAAGTAATTGTATTACCATAAATGTTATTTTATTTTTATTATCTTGTATTAGAAATTTCAAACAGACAGGTATAGCAAGTTAATACAATAGACATTTATGCGCCAACAAACCAGATTTGAGCAGTGTTAACATTTTGCTGTAGTTGCTGTAGCCCTCCCTCAAAGGCAGTCACTGTTCTGATTGTTTTCTTTTTTTGTTTTTATACTTTTAATATAGATGTAGGAGTCCATAAATACATATACTGCCATGTTTTGCCTTTTAAAAATGGATATAAATGCTAACTTGATCAAATCAGTCGCTCAGTCGTGTCCGACTCCTTGCGACCCCAGGAATCGCAGCACGCCAGGCCTCCCTGTCCATCACCACCTCCCGGAGTTCACTCCGACTCATGTCCATCGAGTCAGTGATGCCATCCAGCCATCTCATCCTCTGTTGTCCCCTTCTCCTCTTGCCCCCAATCCCTCCCAGCATCAGAGTCTTTTCCAGTGAGTCAACTCTTCGCATGAGGTGGCCAAAGTACTGGAGTTTCAGCTTTAGCATCATTCCTTCCAAAGAATACCCAGGGCTGATCTCCTTCAGAATGGACTGGTTGGATCTCCTTGCAGTCCAGGGGACTCTCAAGAGTCTTTTCCAACACCACAGTTCAAAAGCATCAATTCTTCGGTGGTCAGCCTTCTTCACAGTCCAACTCTCACATCCATACATGACCACTGGAAAAACCATAGCCTTGACTAGACGAACCTTTGTTGGCAAAGTAATGTCTCTGCTTTTGAATATGCTATCTAGGTTGGTCATAACTTTCCTTCCAAGGAGTAAGCGTCTTTTAATTTCATGGCTGCAGTCACCATCTGCAGTGATTTTGGAGCCCAGAAAAATAAAGTCTGATACTGTTTCCACTGTTTGCTCATCTATTTCCCATGAAGTGATGGGACCGGATGCCATGATCTTCGTTTTCTGAATGTTGAGATTTAAGCCAACTTTTTCACTCTCCACTTTCACCTTCATCAAGAGGCTTTTTAGTTCCTCTTCACTTTCTTCCATAAGGATGGTGTCATCTGCATATCTGAGGTTATTGATACTTCTTCTGGCAATCTTGATTCTGCTTATTAGAGGTATACTTTTGCTTTTTTTTTCGCTCAACTGTACTTTAGCTAATTGTGCCCATGTATCTAAGTTGATATAGATGGCTTCATCTTATTCAACTGATGTATGCTAGCTCATCTTTTTGTAAATCATGTCATTTACCAAATTTACTTTTATCTATACCTTACCTTTCTTCAGTAACAGCATTGAGTTAGGAAATTTACACTGTGCTATTGATTTGAGAAGTATATGAGATTAAATTTGTTTTTGTGTTTTAAAATTTTTGTCCAGGAAATCCTTGCACGTGGAGTTCTTCTTCCATTGATAAATCAACTCAGTGACCCTGATTATATTAATCAATATATCATATGGATGGTATGTACTTTCTAAAATGCAGCTCTTGTTTTTAAAACAGTTTTTTAAAAGGTATAAATATGATTTGGAGGTCAGGATGATTAAGCAATAATTTATTAAAGAAATTAAGTAAAAATATATCTCAAGGTAATCTTTTATATTTTCAATGTTTCTGTTAGCTTATGTGTTGAATGTACTAGCCAGATTTCCCTTAAGGACCTAGGTTGATAAGATAATCTTCCTTACAGTGTTCCTGCTGTTTCTACTTATTTAAATTTAAAAAAGGATGTTTTCTTATCTGTGTGTATAGATGATAAGTACTTCTTAAAACTGCTGTTTGATTTCAAATTAATCTGAACTACTTAAATAGCATGCAATTTAAATTTTATGCTAAACAGTAGAGAAAAATATGAAGGAAAGAACATTAGATTGAGAATAAGATCTAAGTTCTAGATACGTTTCTATAAGTCGCTTAGTATGTCACTAAGTTAGATAACTCATAGTTTTGTCATTCATCAGGTATATCAAAGGGTTAGTGGTTATTAAGTTTGCTAGTTCTAATTTTTTTCTGATTATATATGCTTTTCCTCAGTAAATTAATGGTTGAGGAAGAATGTGTTAAATGGGCTATTGCTGGGAATTACTTTGATGGGTACCACCTTACTTGTCTCCTGAGAAACCTGTATGCAGATCAAGAAGCAACAGTTAGAACCGATCATGGAACAACAGACTGGTTCAAAATTGGGAAAGGAGTATATCAAGGCTGTACATTGTTATCTTGCTTATTTAATGTACATGCAAAGTATATCATGCAAAATGCTGAGCTGAATGCAGCTCAAGCTGGAATCTAGATTGCCCGAAGAAATATCAGTAACCTCAGATACACAGATGACACCACCATTATGGCCTAAAGTGAAGAGGAACTGAAGAGTCTTTTGATGAAAGAGGAGAGTGAAAACGCTGGCTTGAAACTCAGCATTCAAAAAACTAAGATCATGGCATCCGGTCCTGTCACTTCACGGCAGATAGATGGGGAAACAATGGAAACAGTGACACACTTTATTTACTTGGGCTCCAAAATCACTGTGGACGGTGACTGCAGCCATGACACTAAAAGACATTTGCTCCTTGGAAGAAAAGCTGTGACAAACCTAGACAGCATATTAAAAAGTAGAAATATCAATTTGCTAACAAAAGTCTGTCTGGTCAAAGCTGGTTTTTCCAGTAGTCATGTACAGATGTGCTAATTGGACTGTAAAGAAAGCTGAGCGCCGAAGAACTGATGCTTTTGAACTGTGGTGTTGGAGAAGACTGATGAGAGTCCCCTGGACAGCAAGGAGATCCAACCAGTCAATCCTAAAGGAAATCAGTCCTGAATATTCATTAGAAGGACTGATGCTGAAGCTGAAGCTCCCATACTTTGGCCGCCTGTGAAGAGCTGACTCACTGGAAAAACACTGATGCTGGGAAAGATTGAGGGCAGGAGGATAAGGGGACGACAGAATGAGATGGTTGGATGGCGTCACCAACTCAGTGGACATGAGTTTGAGCAAACTCTGGGAGATAGTGACGGACAAGGAAGGCTATTGTGTGCTGCAGTCCATGGGGTCGCAGAGTCGGACAGGACCGAGCAACTGAACAATAAAATAGAGGAATAGTTTAGGAATATTGATACAATAAATACTATTTATACTATGATGGTAGTATGTCTTTATGAATATGAAAAGATGTGTTTATTTTTTTATGTGAAAAGGACAACTAAAAATGATGTGTGTGTAGATATCTGTTCCTTTAAAAATAAATATATAAGTAAGTATATATTTATGAGTGACTGATTCTGATAAGTTGTATACTGACTGAAATGTTAATAGAGAGGTCAGTCAATTCAGTTGCTGAGTCCTGTCTGACTCTTTGCGACCCCATGGACTGCAGCACGCCAGGCTTCCCTGTCCATTACCAACTTGCAGAGCTTGCTCAAACTCATGTACATTGAGTTGGTGATGGCATCCAACCATCTCATCCTCTGTTGTAGTAGAGATGTAGGATCCTGAAAATTTTAAGTTTTCTCTTTTGTTTATTTCACTTTACTACAAGTATTGGTTATGTCATAAGTGATTTTTTAAGAAGTAGGATAAAGGTAAAATTTTAAAACGTTTAAGTAGTAAAGTAAGAGTAAATATCTTTAAAAAGATTTTTTTTGTAACACAAAAATGAATATCATATACTAACCTTAAAAAATCAGTTTACAGTACTGTATAATCTTACCTATAGTACAGAACAGGATGCAAGTTTACTGGAATATTATGGTTATCTCTCACTCATGGGATTAGGAATTATTTTTATTTCTATTTTTCTTTAGTTTTCAATTTTTATTTTGCTGAGCGTATATTAAGTATATAATTAGTTACATGGTAAAAACATTTTTGAGGGACTTAACACATACTCAGAACAGAATTCAAGCCACCAGATTTTTACTTGTTCTCTGCATAGTTGGGCTGGTACTGTTATTATGTATCATGGTTGGGGTCTTTTTTATTTAAAACAGTGATTGAGCACTATTGTGCTTTGCTGTAAAATATCAGAAAATATATTTAAAAGAGAAAAAGATATCAATAAAGGATCTTTAGCTTGCTTTGTTGTCTGGTTTATTCTCTTGACATTATTTATGTGGAAAACCCTTTGCACATAGGTATTATAAAATTGGCTCAGTTCTTACTCTTTCTGCCAGGTAAATTCCATATTAATGATAGCTAATTGTATAGTTTATTTTTATTTGAAAGGAAAAGGTTAGAGCAGTGTAGTAGTAACATATATCCTCCAAATAAAATGTTCATATTACCTAACAGAAGTTTCAAGTTTTTAAGTCATTTCTAAAGATAGTATCTGCCAATTTGCATTATTTATCTCAAAATATATATATTATATCTTTTGGGGACAAACTAGTTAATTGTAAACTCTTCTCTCTGACTGTGAAATAGTTTACTTAATTGGTTTATATTGTTATCTCCTGCTGCTGCTGCTGCTGCTAAGTCGCTTCAGTCGTGTCCGACTCTGTGCGACCCCATAGACGTTAGCCCACCAGGCTCCGCTGTCCCTGGGATTCTCCAGGCAAGAACACTGGAGTGGGTTGCCATTTCCTTCTCCAATGCATGAAAGTGAAAAGTGAAAGTGAAGTCGCTCAGTCGTATCCGACTCTTCGCGACCCCATGGACTATAGCCTACGAGGCTCCTCCGTCCATGGGATTTTCCAGGCAAGAGTACTGGGAGTGGGTTGCCATTGCCTTCTCCGATTGTTATCTCCTACTAGAGCAGCTTAGTGAACAGCTGTTTACTTGTTTCTTAATGTATTCTTAGAAAAATCAGGTCTTTAATGACTTCTTTTATTATTGAAGTAAAATTTATACAAAGTGAGAGATATCGCCAACTAGTTATCTGAAGTTCTGTTATAATTTTGTACTTCTCCTTGCACTGTTTGAGAATGTGAAGACCAAATTTGGTCTCTCCACATTCTGATAGATATTTGGCATTTTCATTTTGTTATGGTTAACTTGCACATCCTTGATGATTAATGATTTTGAACATTTTTTCATGTGCTTATTGCCCCCCTGCCTCTTTTCCCCACAGTTCTGAACTTTGGCAATCACCAGTACTTGGACTCCTATTTAGAATGGACAACCAAGTTGGCTACCTTTTCATAGTTCCCTTTACTGTTTTATTTGGCTTAAATTCATTGACAGTCATAGTCATTAGATCCTTTACAACATTCTCAACTACCTTTCCTCTCTCTCTCAGTTTATTATTGGCTTGGTAAAACCACATTATGGTTAAATCCAACTTAATGTTTTACTCCATTCTTATTCTTAAATAGCAAGTGGCTGGAAAAGAAAGATGAAATAACAGTTATTCATGTTGTTACAGTGATTCTGTTAAATTTATGTCAGAGAATGCCGCTCTTAATGTTTAAAATTCTCCAATCACTTTTCATTCCATTCACAGAGAAAGCCAAACCATTTACTAAACCCTGTCACGTTTGCTTTTCCATTAGCACTCATCTCCCTTGCCCTTCTGCATTTCTTTGGTTTAGCTCTAGTCACCATGGCTTCCTTGCTGTCATCAGACATTCTGAGTGTACTCTTTACTTCACAGTGTGCTATATATCTTACTGTGTTAGTAGTCTCTGACCCAGGAGAATTTAAGTACCATGAGTAGAGAGATTTTCATTTTGTTTGAGGACAGTTGTGCCTGGCCCATGATAGGTACTCAAGATTCTGTTTTCACTTAAGTGAGTCTCCCTCCCATCAGTGTTTTAAACTTTTTTTCAGATCCGTGATTCTAATTGCAACTATGAGGCCTTTATGAACATTATTAAATTGAGTGACAATATTGGAGAGCTCGAAGCAGTCAGAGATAAAGCAGCAGAAGAATTACAGTATCTTCGATCTCTAGATACAGCTGGTGATGGTAAGTAATTTATTTAAGAATAAGAATGTTTTACTTCTTTAACAATTACTATATATTCAAACAAAACTTTAATTTACATAAAGGTCATTTTATGTTATTAGTGGTTTTCACCTTAACTGAATCTGACTTTTATTATGCTAATATGTTCTGAGAATAAAGCACAATAGTTTTCTGAATGTGACACTCTTATTATTGCAGTTATCACTAAAGATAATTGGCATAGTTTAATTTTAATTAAATAATTTCACTATAAAATTTCCAGTTATTTATTTTTTAAATAAATAATTGCTGTGTTCATTGGTTATTATGTTAAATTATAGTAAGTGTATGTTTAAAGTGTTTCACAAGTAACACTGCCACTTTACCTCATAATCAATTTGTTTATTCTTAGATATCAACACCATCAAAAATCAAATAAATAGCTTATTATTTGTGAAGAAAGTATGTGACTCAAGAATACAACGGTTGCAGTCTGGCAAAGTGAGTAAAATACTCTTGAATTAATATTTAACTATAGATAATTTCTCTTCATTAAAATATCCAGCAAATGACAAAAGGTTGAGTATTAACCAGTGTGGCATTTTACAGAAGAACTAAAAATTTCGAAAAAATTTATATTATACAAGGTAGTGTAAGTATTTATTAAAACAAGGTAATGAGATTCAAATATTGCATGAAAAGTCAAATTTTTTTCTTGATTTATGTATTTATCTACTCATGTGACATTTATTTAAAATTCAACATTTATTGAATTATGTACATCGGACACCGTTTAGATGGATCTAACAGACGGAAATCTCTCGCATGAAGCTTACATTTTAGTTGCAGAATCAGAAAATAAACCAATATATAAATTGATATATTATGTAAAAAATGTAAAAGTAAGTAAAATGTGAAAAAATAAAATGTAAAAAAAAAAACAAACCTAAAATGTGAAAGAAAATCAGTAAAGTAGGGTGGTAGAGAATGTCAAAGTGGTTTAGATAGATGCTGAGAGATCTGGTGACATTTAAACATAGAGAGATCTGAATAATATGAGCGAATCCTGTGGAATTTTTTTTTTCTTTAATCTTTAATGCAAAGGTAAGAGCAAATGTGAAGTCCCTGGAATAGGAAAGTGCCTGGTGAGTTAGAGGAGGTCATTGTGAGTGGTATGGAATGTATGATAGGATTTGTAGTAGGAGTGAGATTAGAAACCTTAGGGGTTAGATCATACATGGTTTTACCTTCCATAGTAAGATTTTTTAAAATCTGAGTGTGATAGAAATCCATTGGAGATTTTCCCTGGCAAGTGACATAATCTGACTTATGAGGTAAAATGATTACTTGGGCTCTGTGATGAGTAGATCGTGGTGGAGTGGTGGAATGGAAACTAACAGATCGTTTACATGACTCTTGTTTTTGTTTAGTAAGAGATGTCTGGGGGGATTCATGTGAGAAGTTAATTAGAGACAGTATTTGCTAATGTATTAAATATGGGTTGAGAGAGAAAAAAGAACTCAAGGATGATTCCAAAGTTCTTTGGACCAAGCACCTGCATGAATAGTGTTGTTATTCACTAAAATGAATAAAACTGAGGGAGGAGGAAGTTTGGAAGAGAGAATCAAGTTTTGAATGTTTTAGCCTGAGATCCCTGTTTGATGTTAAAGTAGACATTCTAATTGGTAAATTCAAGTTTAAGGGAAATTTCCTGAATGAAGTAAACTTTGAGAATCCTCAGGATTATCAGCTGCTTGTTTAAAGTTGAGAGATTGGATGAGATTACTTAAAAGAATGAGTTTAAGAAAGAAGATATCAAAGACTTTGTCCTGAGGCACTTCAGTTACTAGTGTTTAAGACAAAATGAAAGGTCTAGCCAAACAAACTGTAAATGACTGTTGAGATTGAAGGAAAGGAGTGTGATATCCTAGAAGCAAAGTATAGAAAATACTGAAAAAAGTGAGAGATCAGGTGTATTACAGACTACTAATAAGTTGAGTAAGATGAAGATTTAGAATTGACTGTTGGGTTTGCCACAGGGGTATTATTGGTGATCCATGAGAGCATTTTGGTTGAATAGTGGAGAAAAACCCTGATGGGAGTCAGTCAGGAGAAAATGAGAAGACATGAATTAGAAACAGTCATTATAGGTAGCTGTTTGGATGAGTTTCATTGTAAAAGAGAGCAGAGATTTGGGGCTTTGAAACAAATTTTTTACTACCTTTAGTTTTCAGTGTAGTCACCTTTTTTATGCTGGTTTTCTATTGGAAATTGTTTTGTGACTCTTTGGTCTTGTAATTTTGCAGTGTACTTAAATTCCTTAAGGAATAGAAGACTTAGTTTAAAATTTTGAGTTTAGTTTGCTAGTTTAATTATAACTTAAACATTATTTGAGGCCTACATTTGTCATAAATGTGTGTACAGGTGTATGTATGTCTGTCTTTGTTCAGTTAACTGTATTTTAAAATGAATTTATATATGCGTGTAAATTCAGAATAGAAGAATAATATGGTTTCACTTGTGATTGTTGTTTCTTTATCTAGTTACCCTACCTAGATCCTAGAGTTAGTGATGCTTGTGTGTTGTGGACTAAATCGCTTCAGTCGTGTTCAACTCTTTGCGAGCCTATGGACCGTAGCCTGTCGGGTTCCTCCGTCCATGGGATTCTCAAGGCAAGAATACTGGAGTAGGTTTCCATGCCCTCCTCCAGGGGATCTTCCCCACCCAGGGACTGAACCCTCCTCTCTTATGTCCCTTGCACTGGCAGGCAGATTCCTTACTGCTGAACCACCAGGGAAGCCCCTGCTGATCCTTAAGCATCATTATTTAAGTCTGTTTGCCTAAATACTTTTTGATACTGAATTCCTTTTAAAATTTAGAAACCTTGTTTGGAAGCTTGTCAACTCTAATTTGCATAGGAAGCTTTACCTTTTTTAAAAGCTCAAGTCATAGCATGTATTCCTTTGGATGAAAATTCAGAGTCTTCAGAGATAGAGTTTTTTTAATCATACTGCTCATCTTAAAGTCTTCGAGATGCTTTTTTCTTTTTATTACAAATAAAGTGATAGTGAATACTCTTCTCCATCCCATATCTATAGAGATGCTGCTGGACAGAACCAAGAAGTGATAAAATCTGAGGAAGGAAGATTTATATAGGGGAAATCATGTGCTGCTACTAGATTGCTTTGTTGTTGTTCAGTCACTCAGTCGTGTCCAACTCTGTGACCCCATGGACTGCCACACACCAGGTTTCTCTGTCCTTCACCATCTCCTAAAGTTCACTCAAACTCATGTCCATTGAGTCGGTGATTCCATCGAGCCATCTCATCCTCTGTTGTCCCCTTCTTCTCCTGCCTTCTCTCTTTCCCAGCATCAGGGTCTTTTCCAATGAGTTGACTCATTTAATCAGATGGCCAGAATATTGGAGCTTCAGTTTCAACATCAGTCCTTCTAATGAATATTTAGGATTGACTGGTTTGATCTCCTTGCAGTCCAAGGGACTCTCCAGAGTCCTCTCCAACACCACAGTTTGAAAGCATCAGTTCTTTGGCGTTCAGCCTTCTCTATAGACCAACTTTCACTACTGGAAAAACCATAGCTTTGACTATGTGGACCTTTGTCAACAAGGTGATGTCTCTGCTTTTTAATAGGCCGTCTAGGTTTGTCATAGCTTTTCTTTCAAAAAAATTAAATTCTTTTAATTTCATGGCTGCAGTTACCTTCCACAGTGATTTTGGAGCCCAAGAAAATAGTCTGTTTCCATTCTTTTCCCTTCTACTTGCCATGAAGTGATGGGACCGGATGCTGTGATCTTAGTTTTCTGAATGTTGAGTTTTAAACCAGTTTTTTCACTCTCGTCTTTCACCTTCATTAAGAGGCTCTTTAGTTCCTCTTCACTTTCTGCCATTAGGGTGATGTCATCTGCAAGTCTGAGATTACTGATGTTTCTCCAGGAAATCTTGATTTCAGCTTGAGCTTCATCCAGCCCAGCATTTCGCATGATGTCATCTGCATATAAGTTAAATAAGCAAGGTGACAGTGTACAGCCTTGAAATACTCCTTTCCCAATTTTGAACCAGTCTGTTGTCCCATGACTGATTCTCACTGTTACTTCTTTACAACATACAGGTTTCTCAGGAGGCAGGTAGGTGGTCTGGTATTCCCATCTCTTCAAGAATTTTCCACAGTTTGTTGTGATCCACACAGAGGCTTTAGCATAGTCAGTGAAGCAGATGTTTTTCTGGAATTCTCTTGCTTTTTCGATGATCCAACGGATGTTGGCCATTTGATCTGGTTCCTCTGCCTTTTCTAAATCCAGCTTATACATCTGGAAGTTCTTGCTTCACATACTTTTGAAGTCCAGCTTGAAGGATTTTGAGCATTACCTTGCTAGTATGTGAAATGAGTGCAATTTGCAATAGATTGCTTTACCCCAGCAATTTCAAATCAGTAATCTATTGTTGTTCTTACGTACTTACATGAAGAGGAGATACTAATTACAAGAGAAGTTTTTTCTCCTCTTTTCAAATCATCTTCCTTTTCCTTTATATATCACCTATGCCTAATTTAGTATCTGCCCCTAAATAAGGCAGCCTTATCTAACTTTCAGAAAACCTGTGCATCTTTTTTTGAAAATACAGGTTTGTGAGTATGGATTTGGGAATGCAGAGAAGCTGGTGGAAATCATTTCCAGAAACATTGTTGGTTTTTGTGGAAAGGGCATCAGACTTTGAGGACACTGACTCATTCTAACCAGCTTTGCAATCATAGGCAACATTTCTGATCATCAGCTTTCTTATCTGTTGAGTGGGATTGGTGATGTTTATCCAATAGGATTGCTGTGGAGATTTAATGAAGTGATATGTGTAATGCACCTAGCACAGTGCAGGACGTGTAGATTCTCTAAATTCTGAACCTGTTAAAAACTTTTTTCTCTATATATAGGTAGTTTCCTTGCTTTGAAGTTTATGTAATTTACCATTTAGGTAGACTGAAAAGAAAAACATTTTCTACAAAGATTATAGAATTTTTACCCAATTAGCAAATCTACTAGTTAGGAATATTTTATTTTTCTCTAGTAGGTAGACTTCAACCTGTACTTGAAAATATTGGGGTTTGTTTATTCTTCAACATAATATCCCCTTTAGTCCCTATCATGTTCATTTTTGTTTGGAATGGGTAAAAAATAAAGAATACATGAAAATACATTTAGGTTTATTTTTTATTAGAAGAAATGAGTGCTTATTGTACTTTTAATGTATACTTAGTAAGCAGCTCTTAAAATAACTCTAGGAAATTCAGTGAGCTGATACTTTTTTTTGGTAACACATCTGTACAAGAAGAGAAAACTTTATTCCGTTTTAACTTAATTTTTTACTTCTATGTAAGGATCTTTAACATAGTGAGTGAATAGATGAGATGTTAATCTGCAAAAACTTGTATTTATAGGAGATAAATACTGTGAAACTGGCAGCAAACTTTGGGAAACTTTGCACAGTCCCCCTGGACAGCATTCTTGTAGACAATGTTGCACTACAGTTTTTTATGGGTAGGTAAATACATTTTATAAAAATAATATAACCCTCAAGTTTTTTTATAATTGTATATATTGTTAAATTTTAAATACTTGATATTAGGCATGCCATATATATCTCTCTTCCACTCCTCATTTTCTGAAATACCCCCATTTTTTTTAGAAACCATAGGGATAGAGATTTGTTTGGTTTTAAGGAAATAAATGCTTATTGTAGTTCCAATGTGCATTTGCTAATATGCTTTTAAATAAACCCCAAGAGATTCTACTATGAATTTTAATTATTTGAGAAAGAGACTTTATCAGGAAAGTATGGTATATATAACCTGCTTGTATCATTTTTGTGCATGAACGGGGGAAGGGTCTTATTTTTATACCATTTTATATATAAATGTTTATTGATTTTATTGTTACATCAGAATTGCTTTTATCTAGGGGATGTTCCCAGCAAAACTTCCTGAGTCTTCATATTCATGAACAAAAAGAAATGCATGGCTTATTGAATAACCCAATCCTTATTTTTAATACATGTAATATAATAGTAATATTATGATTAATAGTTTTTATTGAGAATGGAAGCTGAATGTTGTTGAAGTAGTTTATTTCTGATGAAGCCTTCCCTGGCATCTTTATTCCCAAGAGGTGTTTTCATGAAAAATCAGATGTTTTTTAAAATGCACTTCCATTTCTTTTTTCTGCATAATTGGTCTCTTTAGCTTAACCAGTTTATGATATGACTTTTTTTTTAACCTCCAGCATTTTCTAAACATGTTCAAAATGCAGAGTTTTAAGTATTTGAAACTTTCAAATACTTTCTTTCTTAACTTGTCTTACAGCTGTATGCACTCAAAAATCTGTGACTTTAATATCTCTGTTGTTATGAATTTTGTTTGATAGACTACATGCAGCAAACTGGAGGTCAGGCACATCTCTTCTTTTGGATGACAGTGGAAGGATACCGGGTTACAGCCCAACAGCAGCTAGAAGTTTTATCAAGTCGTCAGAAAGATGGAAAACATCAAACCAACCAAACCAAAGGTCTTTTGAGAGCAGCTGCTGTTGGAATTTATGAACAGTATTTATCAGAAAAGGTGAGGATATACTTTGATTTATTTGAGGATACATTTTCTTTTCTTCTTTGACAGTGTCATTAATAATGGTAGATTATTAATAATTAAAATTAATAATACTGGCAAAGAAGATAATAATGATTTGTAGTACTTGTAAATATCCATTGTTCATGCTGCTATGCACAACTGTCTTACATTGCCTTGTTTTATCCTGATAATAGTATTTTGTATATTATTCTCATTTTATAGGTGAAGAAATTGATTGAATTATAAAATTGAAAAAAAAAAAAAAGGAAAGAAAATTGAATTAACCTGTCCAGGGTCATGTGGATACTAAATAACAGAGTTAAGATTCAGGGTCACACAACTTTAAATAATAGGAAGTAAGAGGTAAACCTTGAAAACAGTAACTAAAACAGAGCTGGAGTGGCTATACTAATATTAGATAATAAATTTTAAGACAAAAAACGTTACTAAAGAAACAAGGAACATTTTATAATAGAAAGGTCAATTGATCAGGATGATAAAACAACAAAGCCCACACATACATGGAGAACAAACTGACAGAATTGAGGGAGAAATAGACAATTCAACAGTAATAGTTGGAGACTTCAATACTCCCTCTCAAAAACTGATAAAACAGTTCGATAGAAAAATGACCAAGGATGTACAAGAATTGAACAATACTTTAGACCAATTAGACCAAATACATCTGTAGAATACTTCTCCTAACAACAGTTTTATTTTCAAGCATACACATAGAGCATTCTCCAGGATAGATCATGCTGCTGCTGGTGCTAAGTCGCTTCAGTCGTGTCTGACTCTGTGCGACCCAGTGGACGGCAGCCCACCAGGCTCCTCTGTACCTGGGATTCTCCAGGCAAGAATACTGGAGTGGGTTGCCATTTCCTTCTTCAGTGCATGCATGCATGCATGCTAAGTCGCTTCAGTCGTGTCCAACTGTGCGACCCCATAGACGGCAGCCCACCAGGCTCCTCTGTCCACAGATTTCTCCAGGTAAGAATACTGGAGTGGGTTGCCATTTCCTTCTCCAGGATAGATCATAAGTTAGGCCATAAAACAACTCTCATTTTAGAGGCGTTAAAATTATATATAAGTGTGTCTGTTTCTCATAGTAGAATTAATTAGAAATAAAGAACAAAAGGGATTTGAGGAAATTTATAAATATTTGAAAATTAAGCAACAAATTTCTGAATATTGTCTGTGTCAAAAACGTCAGAAGGAAATTAGAAAATGTTTTCAATTGAATGAAAATGAAGAAAACAATACATCAAAATTTATGGGATGCAGTTAAAGAAATATGTAAAGGCAAATGTGTAGCTTTAAATGCCTGATTAGAAAGAAGAAAGATGTCACATCAGCAATATACATTTTCATCTTAAAAATCTAGAAAAAGAAAAGCACGACAAATCTAAGCAAACAGAAGGAAGGAAATAGTAAAGATCAAAATGGAAATCAGTGTAATAGAAAACAGAAAGACAATAGTGAAAAACCAGTAGTACAATCAAACACTGTAAAATGAATAATGAAATTTAGAAACCTTTAGCTCAGTTGGCCAAGAAAAAAAGATACAGATCACCAGAATCATGAATGAAGGAGGAAGCATCACCACTGACTATAGAAATTAAAGGGACTACAAGGAAATACCGTTGTTGCTTAGTCGCTAAGTCGTATCCAACTCTTTTCAGTTCAGTTCAGTCGCTCAGTTGTGTCCGACTCTCTGCGACCCCATGAATCTCAGCACGCCAGGCCTCCCTGTCCATCACCAACTCCCGGAGTTCACCCAGACCCACGTCCATCGAGTCAGTGATGCCATCCAGCCATCTCATCCTCTGTCGTCCCCTTCTCCTCCTGCCCCCAATCCCTCCCAGCATCAGAGTCTTTTCTAATGAGTCAACTCTTCGCGTGAGGTGGCCAAAGTACTGGAGTTTCAGCTTCAGCATCATTCCCTCCAAAGAAATCCCAGGGCTGATCTCCTTCAGAATGAACTGGTTGGATCTCCTTGCAGTCCAAGGGACTCTCAAGAGTCTTCTCCAACACCAGTTCAAAAGCATCAATTCTTGGACGCTCAGCCTTCTTCACAGTCCAACTCTCACATCCATACATGACCACAGGAAAAACCATAGCCTTGACTAGACGAACCTTTGTTGGCAAAGTAACGTCTCTGCTTTTGAATATGCTATCTAGTTTGGTCATAACTTTCCTTCCAAGGAGTAAGCGTCTTTTAATTTCATGGCTGCAGTCACCATCTGCAGTGATTTTGGAGCCCAGAAAAATAAAGTCTGATACTGTTTCCACTGTTTCCCCATCTTTCCCATGAAGTGATGGGACTGGATGCCATGATCTTCGTTTTCTGAATGTTGAGCTTTAAGCCAAGTTTTTCACTGTCCACTTTCACTTTCATCAAGAGGCTTTTTAGTTCCTCTTTTTTTAGTTCCAACTCTTTTAGTACCCCATAGACTATAGCCCCCAGGCTCCTCTGTCCATGGGATTTCCCAGGCAAGAATACTGGAATGAGTTGTGATTTCCTTCTCCAGGGGATCTTCCCAACCCAGATATCAAACCCTGTATTGACAGGTGGATTCACCCCTGAGCCACCTGGGACGCCCCATAAGGAAGTATTACAAACAACTTTATGACAACAGATTAGACAATTTAGATGAAATGGACAGATTTCTGGGAATACACTAATTGTCAGACTGACTCAAGAAGAAATAGAAAATACAGTAAATGAATTTAATTAATAATTAAAAATCATCTTTCAAAGAAAAGCCCAGGCCTAAATGGTTTTATTAGTGAATTCTATCATATATTTCAAGAGGAAATAATACCAGTATTTCACAAACTCTTCCAGAAAAGAGAAAAAAGAAACACTTTACAACTCATTTTATGAATTTAGTGGTATTCTCATACCAAAGACAAAGACATCATTTAGAAAAGTACAGACTGATGTCCTTCATGAATATGGACAATAATCCTCAAGAGTCACACTCCAGTATTTTTAATGACTATGCTGTAATACCTTTTAATTCATACTTATTAGCACAGAATTATATTTTAAGTATATATATTATTTGGAAACCACTCATTTGTGCGTATGCTTACATTTTTGCCTTATGAAATATATTGTATTTAAAAGAGTACACAGTTTTAAGAATAATAGTATAGCAAATGCCTTTATACACTCCATTCAGCTTTAGAAGTAGAACGTCCATTGTATTTTAAAGGGCTTCCCTTGTGGCTCAGCTGGTAAAGAATCCACCTGCAATGTTGGACACCTGGGTTCAATCCCTGGGTTGGGAAGATTACCTGGAGGCTACCCACTCCAGTATTCAGACCTGGAGAATTCCATGGATTGTATAGTCAGTGGGGTCGCAAAGGGTCGGATACGACTGAGTTACTTAACCTGTATTTTAAAAGATCCCTATGTTAGCCTTTGCCTGTCCTTACTTTCTTGCTTTCTGATGAAGCCAGTTTTCTCTAATTATTCACTTACTTTCCCATGTAGTTTTCCTGTACCTATATGTTCTAAATAATACTACTGCTTCAGCTTTATGAGATTTTGACATTACAAAAATGTCAGGAGAGATAACTTTAGACATTTGCCTTCCAGATGGCTGTCATTGTTGCCAGCAGTAGAAAAGATGCCATTGTTGGCAGTAATCATATTTTTTTTAGCATGGAACAAGAATAATATCCATCTTTCATTTGAAAATATATCAAGAATGTGTGTGGCGAAAAGAATTACAGTACACAGAAATTTATATGATTTTTCTCTAAAACTATTGAATGGTTTTTGAAGGGACTAAAATTAACCTTGAAATAAATGTACAGAACTGAGTACATGTAGGCTATAGCAAGAACTCATACAATGAAGAAAATAACTCATTTTTTGAAAATAAAGCTATTAAGAACTCAGATATCACCAGAAAGGAACAGCCAGCTTAAACAGTTTCCTCACTCTCTTTAATAAAACTATAATTTCTTTGGAATGCTCCTTTATTCTCACATGTTTAAATGATCTGTGCGTTTTAGAACCATTTTCCTTGAAAAGGAGAGGTTGTTAACTTATGACATCCTTTATGCTTTGAAGTACTTAAAAAATGGGTGTTTTAGACATGGGCAACCTATATGATGAATTCATACATGCAGAGAACCTGATGGACAAACAGCTGGTCTACCAAACGTGGAGATACAAAGTTGATGGACACTTTTTTTGGAAAGCTGGAAACAAATCCCTGTAGGTCTAAAAACCTGCTGTTTTTAGTGAGTAAAATCCCATTATTCTTTGCCTAAATGGTTTTATTGAAAGGATATTTCACTTGATGTCATGACATTGCAGTGGTAAGAGAAATAAATGTGATAAAGGCTCAAGAGCAGAGCCAAAAGTCATAGTGAATTTTATTTTATAGTTGATTGTATTTAGTTATACCACTGTATAAAATAAAGGGTTGTCCTGAAGACTGCAGGCAGATCAGAAAAAAAGGCACACAAAAATATCCTACAAGATCATAGAATAAAAGGTAAATATAATTGTTTATTTTTATTAAATACAAATGTATCTATTAGTCCTATTACATGTATAATCTTTTAAATAGTCTTAGATTTATATATTTTAAGAATAAACAGTGGTACTGCCTACCAATTTTAAATTTAGGTGAAAAGTTTAAAAAATGTTAAAATAAGTTTCTATATCAGCGAACAGGAATATTATTAAGTACATTGTTTTGTTTTCTCAAACATATTTTTTGTTTAGTCCTATTAATTATCCGTTGCCACTGTTAACTAGTCGTTTTGTTTAAATAACTACATTTGTGTAATATGGAAGTAAGCAGTACAGATTAATAGATAATTTTGGAAAAAACATGCAATTTTTGTATTTTTATGTTAACGTAGTACCATATGTGCAAATATTTCTTCTATATTACTGTTTTGTTTTTTTTTAAAAAGGGACTTGGTTAGTTATGCCCAATGTTAGCTCTCTGAAAGTATTGCTCACCATACATATTCCAAGGATAAGGCTTAATCCAATTCTGTGTACCTGAGATTATAGAAAAAAATTAAGCTAGATAAATTGAAAATGTTATTTTCAAATTTGTCTCTTACTTCCTAGAAACTGAGTTTAGTGAGCTCAGAGGGCACATGAAAGGACAGAAACTAACTTAAATCATGTTCCTCTCTGATCTTTGTCACATAGTTGAAGCTGTTGAGTTCTGTCCTTACTTCAGGGTAAGAGGGGTCGGAGGGAGGCGGGGAGGGAACACCACACCCATACACAAACAAATAATAGACAAGTGTCCTTTTCTTCTTCCTCCAAAAACCCCCTCACAAGAACCAAAAAAGTACCACCACACTACCTCCCTGAGTTTACTTCTAAGAGTGTTGAATTAACAAGGGGACATTAGAAGTTGTATAGCCCTTATGCTGTACATTCATACCCTCCTGTTTACTTACTTAAAAAAAATTTTTTTTTAATTTTGTTCAAGAATGGTTGGTACATAATATTGTGTTAATTTCTGCTGTACAGCAAAGTGATTCATTTACACATATACACATTCCTTTTTCATATTTTTCTCCATTATGGTTTTTCACAAAGTATCAAGTGTGATTCCCTGGGCTATACAGTAGGACCTTGTTGTTTATCATTGTATATATACTAGTTTGCATCTGCTAATCCCAAACTTCCATTCCCTCCCTCCTGCATCCTCTCTCCCCCTTGGCAATCTCAGGTCTGTTCTCTGTGTTTATGAGTCTGTTTCTCTTTTGTGAAGTGAAGTCCCTCGGTTGTGTCAGACTCTTTGCAACTCTGTAGCCTACCAGGCTCCTCCCTCCATGGGATTTTCCAGGCAAGATTAGTGGAGTGGGTTGCCATTTCCTTCTCCAGGGGATCTTCCCGACCCAGGGATCAAACCCGGATCTCCCAGGTTCTAGGCAGATGCTTTACGTCTCAGCCACCAGGGAATAAGTTCATTTGTGTCATGTTTTGCATCGTGCATAAAAGTGATATGGTAATTTGTCTTTCTTACTTGGGTTAGTATGATAATCTCGAGGTCTGTCCATGCTGCTGCATATGACTTTATTTCATTCCTTTTTATCTCTGAGAAATACTCCATTGTATATGTACCACATTGTCTTTACCCTTTCATCTCTCTATGAACATTGAGGTTGTTTCTATGCCTTGGGTATTGTGAATAGTTCTACTTTGAACATAAGAGTGCGTTTACCTTTAAATTACAGTTTTATCTGGATGTATGCCCAGGATACTTACATACTTTTTCTTCTCTTCTTGATTTATCTATTCTGTTCCTTAGATAGTCTTAACAGCACAGAGAAATTGCTTAAACAATGCATTTTTTTGTTATTGTCTCTAAAAGTTACCCTCATTTAATCACTCATTTATTCTCCATATCCTTAAGACTTAAAAATACAAAAGTTAACATGCTGAGTAATGTCTGTAGTGTCTGTCACATTATGCAGCTTGAGATGAAAGTTATTGAAACAAAGTAACTTTTCGAACTTTTTCTGTCCCTTATCATGCTGATACTTTGCTGCAGTATTATAAAACTGAATTAGGATAAACATGGTCTCTTTTAAGTGCCATTCAAAAGGATTGTTTCTAGTGTGAAATGATAAGTAGCAACATGGCATACTCTTTTGACATTTTATTAAATACACATCTAAGACTACTGCATGCTCAACGCTAACTGGTAGTGACAGTTATTTCCTATGTGCTGGACACATAAGTCTTACATAAATCTCTTTTCATCCTCACTATAATCATATGTAGTGTTTATCTCCATTTTACAGATTGAGTTAATCATATGTAGTGCTTATCTCCATTTTACAGATTGAATAAGTGAAGCCTTGTGAGAGGAAACTTGCTCAGCAAAAGTTAAGATTTAAATCCACGTTTGTCTAACAAGTGTGCTGTGTAGTACCTCATGGCCAGAAAAATGCTAGCTCTGATTTCAGCCTTTAAACATCAAGGTGTCACTTACAAACCAAGGATTTTTTGGCAGTTACTTTTAGTACTATGATTCCATTATTTAATTATCCTACTTTGGCTCCCTGATGCGAAGAGCCAACTCAGTGGAAAAGACCCTGATGCTGGGAAAGATTGAGGGCAGGAGGAGAAGGGAGCGACAGAGGTTGAGACGGTTGGATGGCATCACTGACTCAATGAATATGACTTTGAACAAATTCAGGGAGATAGTGAAGGACAGGGAAGCTTAGCATGCTGCAGTCCATGGGGTTGCAAAGAGTCAGACGTGACTGAACAACAAATTATTTAATTCTACTATGAAGGCTTAACTTGGATTTAGAAATTTCAAAGATCAATGCTACTTGTATTTTTCTCTGTTTGTCAGGCATCTCCGAGAGTTACTGTTGATGATTATTTGGTAGCAAAATTAGCAGATACTTTGAATCATGAAGATCCAACCCCTGAAATCTTTGATGACATTCAAAGGAAGGTATTATGTATAACATTTATCACTATATCTTTTTTGAAAACAATGTATATGTCTATATGCATGTAATTTGTCTGTAAAAGGTTATTGAAGCGTTATGAAAGTACAGTGTGATAACTAAAAAGATGTGTTATGGTAATAATACTTCACAAAATAGCCAGTTTTTCTTTGCTTGTTTACTGTAGAAATGCGGAAAATCCCTGTGCTGGGTTATTTACTTTGAATCTGGCTGAAGTGACAGATACAGATTCTAGAATTTTATGAATAGATGATGTATAAAAGATTCATTTATTTTAATATGTGCTTTGAGCCTTTATTTGGATTTGTTTCTTAGAGAACACTGCTTTGTAGAGCGTTATATATAACTGCTGTCATGTGACTTGTTTTGCAGTAGGACTCTCTTCAGTATAATTTAGATGCTAGAGGGGCCAGAAAAATATCACTAGTTGTGACATAGTCTTATTACTGACATCTTATAAATATGGAGCCTATAATTCATTACAGTAATACCTCTGTCTACCTTTTGTTGAAATCTTATTATTGGAAATTAGTACATTATTTGTATTAATGATTGAATATCTTGATTTATTTCAATAAGGTGTATGAATTGATGCTTCGAGATGAAAGATTTTATCCTTCCTTCAGACAGAATGCACTTTATGTGCGCATGTTAGCTGAGCTGGATATGTTAAAAGATCCTAGTTTCAGAGGATCAGATGACGGTGATGGAGGTAAGGTAGTGCACATTGTACATTTATCCATTATATATGTATATTCCTGTATATATTCTGCTTACCAAATAGCATAAAAATGTTCTTAAAGCTGAAATATAAATTGTAATATATTTTAAAATCCATGAATAAATGATGAAGTTTACTTACTTAAACTAAATTAAAATGTTAAAATCTGATAACAAATTAGAACATAACTGTTGAGCCTAGAATTCCTTTTTTTTTTTTAATTTATTTTTTAATTGAAGGATAATTCCTTTACAGAATTTTGTTTCCTGTCAGACATCAAGAATCAGCTATAGGTGCACCCATGTCCCCTCCCTCCCAAATTCCCTCTCATCTCCTTCCTCATCCCACCCTTCCAGATTGTTACAGAGCCCCTGTTTGTGAGTTTTACAGCAAATTCCCATTGTCTTATTTTACATATGGTGTTGTAAATTTCCATGTTACTCTCTCCATACATCTCACCCTCTCTCTGTTCCCCTTGCCCTGTGTCTATAAGTCTGTTCTCTGTGTCTGTTTCTCCATTGCTGCCCTGAAAATAAATTCACCAGTGCCATCTTTCTAGATTCCATATATATTCATTAGTATATGATATTTATATTTCTCTTTCTGACTTACTTCACTCTGTATAAGCAGCCCTGGGTTTGTCCACCTCATTAGAACTGACTCAAATGCATTCCTTTTTATGACTGAATAATATTCCATTGTATGTATGTACCACAGTATCTATATCAGTTCATCTGTTGATGGACATCTAAGGTTGCTTCCATGTTCTAGCTGTTGTAAATAGTGCTGCAGTGAACATTGGGTTACATGTGTCTTTTTCAATTTTGGTTTCCTCGGGGTGTATGCCTAGTAATGGTATTGCTGGGTCATATGGTGGTTTTATTCCTAGTTTTTTAAGGAATCTCCATACTGTCTTCCATAGTGGCTGTGTCAATTTGTATTCCCACCAGCAATGCAAGGATTCCCTTTTCTCCACATCCTCTCCAACATTTATTGTTTGTATACTTTCTCATGATGGCCATTCTGATGGGTGTGAGGTGATATCTCATTGTAGTTTTGATTTGCATTTCTCTAATAGCGATGTTGAGCATCTTTTCATGTGTTTGTTAGCCCTTTGTATGTCTTCTTTGGAGAGATGTCTGTTTAGGTGTTTTCCCCACTTTTTGATTGGGTTGTTTGTTTTTCTGGTATTGAGTTGTATGAACTGCTTGTATATTTTGGAAATTAATTCTTTGTCAGTTGTTTCCTTCCCTATTACTTTCTCCCAGTCTCAGGGTTGTCTTTTCACCTTGTTTGTAGTTCCTTTGCTGTGCAAAAGCTTTTAAGTTTAATTAGCTCTCACTTCTTTATTTTTATTTTGTTTCCATTACTCTAGGAAGTGGGTCATAGAGGATCTTGCTTTAATTTATGTCATTGAGTGCTCTTCTATGTTTTCCTCTAAAAGTTTTGTACTTTCTGGCCTTACATTTAGGTCTTTCATTCATTTTGAGTTTATCTTTGTGTATGGCATTAGGAAGTGTTCTAATTTCCTTCTTTTACATGTAGCTGTCCAGTTTTCCCAGCACCACTTATTGAAGAGGTTATCTTTGCCCCATTGTATATTCTTGCCTTCTTAGTCAAAAATAAGGTACCCATATGTGCATGGGTTTATCTCTGGGCTCCCTATCACATTCCATTGGTCTGTATTTCTGTTTTTGTGCCAGTACCATACTGTCTTGATGACTATAGCTTTGTAGTATAGACTGAAGTCAGGAAGGTTGATCCCTCCAGCTCTATTTTCTTTCTCAAGACTGCTTTGGCTATTTGGGGTCTTCTGTGTTTCCATATGAATTGTGAAATTTTTTGTTCTAATTCTGTGAAAAATGTTGTTGGTAATCTCTGTGAATCTGTAGATTGCATTTGGTAGTATAGTCATTTTCACAACATTTATTCTTCCAACCCAGGAACTTGGTATATCTCTCTTTCTGTTTAATGTTGCCTTTGATTTCTTTCTTCATTATAATTTTCCATATACAGTTTTTTTGTCTCCTTCAGTTCAGTTCAGTTGCTCAGTCGTGTCTGACTCTTTGTGACCCCATGAACGGCAGTACGCCAGGCCTCCCTGTCCCATCACCAACTCCTGGAGTCCACCCATCCCATGTCCATTGAGTCGGTGATGCCATCCAACCATCTCATCCTCTGTCGCCCCTTCTCCTCCTGCCCTCAATCTTTCCCAGCATCAGGGTCTTTTCAAATGAGTCAGCTCTCCGCATCAGGTGGCCAGAGTATTGGAGTTTCAGCTTCAACATCATTCCCTCCAGTGAACACCCAGGACTGATCTCTTTTAGGATGGACTGGTTGGATCTCCTTACAGTCCAAGGGACTCTCAAGAGTCTTCTCCAGCACCACAGTTCAAAAGCATCAATTCTTCTGTGCTCAGCTTTCTTTATAGTCCAACTCTCACATCCCTACATGACTACTGGAAAAACCATAGCCTTGACTAGACAGACCCTTGTTGGCAAAGTAATGTCTGTGCTTTTGAATATGCTATCTAGGTTGGTCATAACTTTCCTTCCATGGAGTAAGCGTCTTTTAATTTCATGGCTGCAGTCACCATCCACAGTGATTTTGGAGCCCAGAAAAATAGTCGGCCAGTTTCCACTGTTTCCTCATCTATTTGCCATGAAGTGATGGGACCAGATGCCATGATCTTAGTTTTCTGAATGTTGAGTTTAAGCCAACTTTTTCACTCTCTTCTTTCGCTTTCATCAAGAGGCTCTTCAGTTCTTCTTTACTTTCTGCCATAAGGGTGGTGTCATCTGCATATCTGAGGTTATTGATATTTCTCCTGGCAGTCTGATTCCAGCTTGTGCTTCTTCCAGCCCAGCGTTTCTCATGATGTACTCTGCATATGTTAAATAAGCAGAGTGACAATATACAGCCTTGATGTACTCCTTGTCCTATTTGGAACCAGTCTGTTGTTCCATGTCCAGTTCTAACTGTTGCTTCCTGACCTGTATACAGGTTTCTCACGAGGCAGGTCAGGTGGTCTGGTATTCCCATCTCTTTCAGAATTTTCCACAGTTTATTGTGATCCACCCAGTCAAAGGCTTTGGCATAGTCAATAGGTAGGTTTATTCCCAGAAGTTTCATTCTTTTTGTTGCAATGTTAAATGGGATTGATTCCTTAATTTCTCTTTCTAATTTTTCATTGTAAGTATATAGAAATGCAAATGATTTCTGTGTATTGACCTTGCATCCCATGACTTTGCTAAATTCACTGAATAGCTCTAGTAATTTTCTGATAGTTTCTTTTGGGTTTTCTATGTATAGTATCATGTCATCTGCAAGTAGTGAGTTTTATTTCTTCTTTTTCCAGTCTGGATTTCTTTATTTCTTTTTCTTCTCTAATTACCTTACCTAGGACTCCCAAATCCCGTGGACGGATGAGCCTGGAAGGCTGCAGTCCATGGGGTCACTGAGAGTCGGACACTACTGGTCAACTTCACTTTCACTTTTCACTTTCATGCACTAGAGAAGGAAATAGCAACCCACTCCAGTGTTCTTGCCTGAAGAATCCCAGGGACTGGGGAGCCTGGTGGGCTGCTGTCTATGGGGTCGCACAGAGTCAGACACGACTGAAGCGACTTAGCAGCAGCAGCAGCAGCAGCAGGACTCCCAAAACTATGTTGAATAATAGTGGTAAGAGAGGACATACTTGTCTTGTTCCTGATCGTAGAGGGAATGCTTTCAGTTTCTCACCATTGAGAATAATGTTTACTGTGGACTTATCATATATTGCCTTTACTGTGTTGAGGTAGGTTCCATCTGTGCCCGTTTTTTGAAGCGTTTTTATCATAGATGGGTGCTGAATTTTGTCAAAGGATTTTTCTGCATCTGTTGAGATGTTCATATGGTTTTTATCTTTCAGTTTTTTAATATGATGTATCCATTGATTGATTTGTGTATATTGAAGAATTCTTGCATCTATGGAATAAACCCAACTTGATCATAGTATATGAGCTTTTTAATATGTTGTTGAATTCTCTTTGCTAGAATTTTGTTGAGGACTTTTGCATCTGTGTTCCTCAGTGATACTGACCTGTAATTTTCTTTTTTGTGTGTTGTCTTTCCTGGTTTTGGTATCAGAGTGATTGTGGCCTTGTAGAATGAGTTTGGAAATGTTCCTTCCTCTGAAGGTTTTTTGAAGATTTTCAGAAAAATAGGCATTAGCTCTTCTCTAAATGTTTGATAGAATTCCCCTGTAAAGCCACCTGGCCCTGGGCTTTTGTTTTTTGGGAAATTTTGGATCACAGTTTTGATTTCATTGTTTCTAATTCGCTTGTTCATAATTTCTTTTTTTTCCTCATTCTGTCTTGGGAGGTGGAACTTTTCTAAGAATCTGTCCATTTCCTCTAGGTTGTCCATTTTATTAGCCATATAGTTGCTCATAATATTCTCATATGATCCTTTATGTTGTCTGTTGTCACCTCTACTGTTTTCATTTCTAATTTTGTTGAATTGATTTTTTCTTCCTTTTTTTCTTGATGAGTCTGGCTATTGGGTTGTCAATTTTATCTTCTCAAAGAACCAGCTTTTAGTTTTATTAATCTTTGCTATTGTTTCCCTCACTTCTTAATTTTTTCTCCTCTGATCTTTATGATTTCTTTCCTTCAACTGACTTTGGGATTTTTTGTTCTTTTTCCAGCTGCTCTGAATGTAGACTTAGGTTGTCTCTTCAATGCTTTTCTTGTTTCTTGAGGTAGAATTGTATTGCTATAAACTTTCCTCCTTAGAACTGCTTTTGCTGAATCCCATAGGTTTGGGGTTGTCTTTTCATTGTCATTTGTTTTTAAGAATCTTTAAGAAATCTTAATCTTTAAGAATTATTTCTCCAGTAACCTCTTTGTTATTTAGTAATGTATTATTTAATCTCCATGAGTTTGTGTTTTTTGCAGTTGTTTTTTTCCTGTAGTTGATATATAGTCTCATAACATTGTGGTCAGAGAAGATACTTGATACGATTTCAGTTTTCTTAAATTTACTGAGGCTTGATTTGTGACCCAAGATGTGGTCTGTCCTGAAGAATATTCCATGTGCCCTTGAGCAGAAAGTATATTTTTCTGCATTTGGTGGAAAGTCCTGAAGATATCAGTGAGGTCCATTTGGTCTAATGTTTCATTTACGGTTTGTGTTTCCTTATGGATTCTCTGTTTTGATGATCTGTCCATCAGTGTCAGTGGGATGTTAAGGTCTGCTACTCTTACTGTATTACTGTTGATTTTCCCTCTTATGCCTGTTAGTGTTTTCCTTATATATATATTGAGATGCTCCTATGTTGGGTGCATAAATATTTACAATTTTATGTCTTCTTCTTGGATTAATCCCTTGAACATTGGTGTTGTGTCTTTCCTTATTTCTCATAATATTCTTTATTTTAAAGTCTATTTTGCCTGAAATAATGATTGCCACTCTGGCTTTCTTTAGGCTTTCATTTGCATAGACTCTCTTTTTCCATCCTTGTACTCTCAGTCTGTGTTTCTGTAGGTCTGAAGTGGGTCTCTTGTGTGCAGCATATATATGTGGGTCTTGTTTTTGTATTCATTTAGTCCGTCTGTATCTTTTGGTTGGTGCATTTTATCTGTTTACATTTAAAGTAATTATTGATATATATGTTCCTGTTGGCATTTTCTTAATTGTTTTGGGTTTGTTTTTGTAGGTCTTTCTTTTCCCTTGTGTTTACTGGCTATGTAAGTCCATTTGGTATTTGTTGTAAGGCTGGTTTGTTGGTGCTAAATTCTCTTAACTTTTGCTTGTCTGTGAAACTTTTGATTTCTCCAATTTTGAATGAGATCTTTGCTGGGTAAAGTAATCTTGGTTATAGATTTTTTTTCTTTCAATACTTTAAATATATCCTGCCATTCAGTTTCTGCTGAAAGATCTGCTGTTAAGCATATGGGTTTTCCCTTGCTGCTTTTAATATTCTTTCTTTGTATTTAATCTGTGTTAGCTGTATTAATATGTATCTCGATGTGTTTATCCTGTAAGGGACTCTGTGCTTCTTGAACCTGATTGACTGTTTCCTTTCCCATGTTGGGGAAGTTTTCAGCTATAATTTCTTCAGAAATTATCTCAGTGCCTTTCTTTTTTTCTTACTCCTCTGGATTCCCCATAACTCCAATGTTGGTGTGTTTAATATTGTCCCAAAGGTCTCTGAGGCTGTCCTCAATTTTATTCATTCTTTTTCCTTTATTCTGCTCTTCAGCAGTTACTTTCACCATTCTCTTTCAGCTCACTTATCCATTCTTCTGCCTCAGTTATTCTGCTATTGGTTCCTTCTAGAGTATTTTTAATTTCAGTAATTGTGTTATTTATACCTGTTTGAGTATTCTTTATTTCTTCTGTGTCCTTGGTGATTGTATTAACTGTGTTATTTCTTGCATCTTTTCCATTCTATTTCAAAGACTTTGGAGTATCTTTACTGTCATTATTCTGAACTCTCTTTCAGGTAGATTGCTTATTTCATTTTTGTTTATTTGGTCTTGTGACTTTCTGTCTTATTCTTTCATTTGTGCTGTATTTCTCTGTCTTTTCTTTTTTTTTCTTTTTTCTAACTTGCTCCACTTTCCCAGGCTTTAGGGTTGTATTCCTTCTTCGTTTTGGTTTTGGCCCTGGGAGGGAAAGGTTGTTGGTCTGAGTGGCTTGTATTGACTTCTTATTAGGGGTGACTAATGCCTGTGTTCTAGTGGGAGGAGATCAAGCAGGTAGGTAATTACAGAAATAATGGGACATATACATTCACTTCCACACATACAGTCATAACGAAAGTATTCTAAAGAAAAGAGTACAGGGGATAGACTTAGTGAACAAGGGAAACCAAACGTGATATTGATCAGTTAAAAGCAGAGCTAACTAATGCTCAGTCTGGAAAACTGAGCCTAAGCAGATTGCCAACTGGGGAATACAGCAAAGAGAGCACAACAATTTAACTTACATAGTGAAGAAAGAAAGAGTGAAGGAAAAAAGGGAAAAGAAAAGAAAAACAAAGAGGAGAAGGGCGAGAAAAGAGAATTTTTCTTAAAATTCTTGAAGCATGTTTTCAAAGGGATTGTCACCCCAATATTTTTATGGTAGTTTCTTTTTTGCTTGTAAAAGTAATAATTGCCATGATTAATGATAGGATCATTGAGAAGATTAAATGAGATAACAAGTGATGATTCTGAGAATGTTCCATAAACTATAAAACATTGTAAAAACATTTTTTTCTGTTTTTAATTGTATTCTGTTCCAAATCCTGTATAATATAAGCTAGAAGAAGCTACAAGTCATTTATTCCAGTCTTTCAGTTTTCTTCTGTTCACATTGTGTAGTGAATAAAACAGACTTTAAGAGTGATAACACTTTGATTTTACTCTTTTTCTACTACTTATTACCTATGTGATGTTGGCCAAACACTTAATTTCTTTAGGCCTCATTTTTCTCAGTTATAAATGTAGACTATTATTCTTCTTGTAGTAATATCCTACCTCAGAGTTGTCACATTTTAATGGAATTCTATATGTAAAAATGGTATATAAACCAAAACACAAATATCGGTGTTTCTTCATAGTAAATAATTGGCTATTTAAGAATAGTGCGAGAGGCAGCCCTTAGACAATTTGCAGACTTTAGGCCTGATGACCATTTTTACTAGTGATTCAATGCAGAAGTACTTACTAAACTCTAATGAAGTATCTAGGATTTGATAAAATTTCTAGCAAATAACCAATGTAAATACAAAGTAAATGGGAAAGACTTTACTAAGTATTTAAGAGAGTGCTTTAATTATGTTCATTTACTTATAAATAGAGTTAATGGACAGGACCACTTAAAGTTGGAGATATAATAGATGTAATTAAGTGGTTAGCACTGCTTTAGCAAATGCCTCTATTTTGGAAACTTTCTAGCCTCCCCTCTTTTCTACTCATCCTCCCCACTCCTTATTCGATATTAGTGAGACTTTACTTTTTAAGTTATAGAAGAAATATAGTTACAAAAATTTGTATGTTACAATAGCTTTTATATTGATTGATGATCTAGTATCTTGCTTATTTGTAAAACTGAAATAGTATTCTGTTAACTGTATTTGATTGCTTAATGGAGGGAGTTTTCTATTTTTAAGAGTACTTCTCTGCCAGCTCAATAGTAAAATCAGTGTACTTCAAGTTTATTATATATTGTATCTATTTACTATCTCTGTTGAAAAATCTTTTACAGAGCTGATATGAAATTTGTAGTAGAAACTCTCCTTCCTTAAAGGACTATTATAAATGTTTTCATTGTATATTTTAATTTTGTCTACTTTAGAAATTTGCTTAGTGTTGTGAAATGGAATTGCTATCTGACCCAGAAAGAAAGAAGATAAATTAAATCATAAGCAGCTAATTTATAAGCATCCATGTATTATATAATGATCATAGTAGCAATATATTCTGTGGGAGTAGTTTTTGATCCTATAGTGTAAAAACTCTTCCAGAATCTTCTAAACTGACTTTTAGCTTCCATTTATATTTGTCTTGTGACTGATGGAAGCAAATTATTTATGTGATCTCAAACTTCCCAAAATGTCATACTTATTTAAAACACAAAGTAGATTAGGAGGTTTGTTTTTTTTTTTTTTCCCCTGCAGCTGATTTTGATCTGAATCAAATGAACTTTTCTTTTATGTCAGCCATTGAGTAGTCCCTCACACTGGAATCATTGATTGTAGTTTGGAATTAATATATACACATATATCTTTTATCTGTCTGGGACATTGCTTGCTTTTTAACATTCCGTGTCCTAATTAATGAGCTCTTACATGTTTTGTAACTGAGAAATTGCCTAATACTTTTTTGAAACCATGTTAAGAAAGTATATGTAATCATGGGTATAACTTGAAACATTTTTATTAAAAATGGGTTTTATGTGTATTTGTGAGTGTTTAGGTTTTAGGCATTTGCTACAAGTTTTTCAAGTAGTAATGCTTATAATTTTCTTCTTTGTATAGGATTAATTAAAATAGACCTTGTATTTTCTGGTTATAAATTCATTTTCTGACTTTTAAAAATTAAGCTTCCTGATACTTTGTGTATTTTTTAAAGTCTTGAAATTCTGGCTGCTTTTTAGACATTTTGAAATAATGATTCAATCTAGTGTTCAATGTGTAGCTGCCCCCACCTTTTTTTTTTAATGTGGGTTAATTGAGCACAAAGTTAGTGGGTAGAGTCTTACCATGTATAATAATATCCTGTGGTAGTTTTTCTTTGTTTTAGAAGAAATTTCATTCCTATTTAATTAAATTTCATTCTTATTTAACTAAACTTCTGTAAGTAGGTAGGTAGCTGGATGGCTTGCTTACCCATGCTCTCTCTCTTCTGTCTTCCTTGTCTTTTTCCGTGAGATTGCCTTCTTTAGTTAGTTTAGCTCTAAGTTATTTTAAGGGTAGATATTTTTTCCTTTATTAAAACAAATTCACAGCCTTTTAAATATTTAAATTATGCTTTCCCTTTTAAATTTTAATTTCAATCACATTTTTCCTCATCGTGTTTCTTTTGTTTTCTAATATTTTTAAGCAGTTGTTAAAGTCTTGATTAAATATAGATCTCCATTGGCTTTAGACAATCTAAATTTCTGAATCTTATTGGTAAGCAAGAAGGTAAACCATGCCTTGTTTTGCTCCTTTGTTCTTGTTTAGTTGCTAAATTCTGACTTTTTTGCAACTACATGGGCTGTATCCCATTAGGCTCCTCTGTCCATGGGATTTCCCAAACAAGAGTACTGGAGGGGGTTGCCATTTCCTTCTCCAGGGAATCTTCCCAGTCCAGGGATCAAACCCATGTCTCCTGCCTTTCCAGATGGGTTCTTTACCACTGAGCCACCAGGGAAGCCCCTGTTTTGCTCCTAGTTTTTCTTTTGACATGTCTTTGGTGGGAAGACTTAAGAGGTGGGCAGCCCAAAGAAGGTAAGAGGTATATAATTGAATAAGGAGGATAGAGAACTAATTTTTTTTATCCATTCTAATTATCCTAGGAATTTCCTATTTTGTGTTCAGAGCTTTGAGAAACTGAGAAATGTTCTTGGACAGTTAGAGGTGTTGAAGTTGGAAGGCAACACTAGCTACCTCTGTCAATAGTAATAGAAATTTCCTTTGAAGATGCATCTAGAGATCCAAACTATAAATAATATCTAATATGCTACAAGCCATATAATAACTTTAAACTGTTTATGAATATTGCTTTGCTGTATATTCCTTTGTGTTTTTACAAAGTGATATCTTAATTGATAACTTGATCAGATATATACTAAAATTCTGAGGGAAAAGATGTTAATTTTAATAATTACTCTAACATTAATTTTTAAAAATAATTTCTAGTTGCTTTTTAATTAAATGACATTACTTATGGAATTTAATGTGTCTTTTGTTCAATTAATTGTATATTGATTTAAGAATCTAGACTACAGCATTTTTGATACAGACCAGCTGTGAATAAGTGGACTTTATAGGTTTAATAAACAACTTTTTATCTTTCATATTAAAGAATAATTTTATTTGTAATATTAATCCAGTGAGACAGAAGTAACAAAATACCTCTGACATTTCCTGGTGTGAAATGTCATTCATTTCAAATGACAATTTCAGATGTCATTCTGTGGTGTTTACCTCATGTTTACATTTATATTAGACAATTTAATATGATACTATGAGAATAAAATACATAAAATGCTTTTTTTGGTACATAAATGCCTTTTTGGGGGAAAGGGGAATAACTTAGGTACATAACTGTTTTCACTGAAATAACCTGGCTTAGAAAACCATGAAAACAGGTTTTTGGGAGTAGTGTACCACAGTTTTCTTTCTTGTTCTTTCTTGGCTTCTGTGGCTTTCATTCTCGGTGTTTGAACCTTAGATAGCTAAAGCACTGTTGGAAGAGTTTTTGACTGTATACTAAGTTGGATCTTCCTTCTCACAGAATCTTTTAATGGGTCTCCTACAGGAAGCATAAATTTGGTAAGTACTGTTATGACTACTTTAATTCTTAAAGTGGCCTGAAAATAATATGAAAAACTGAGCCTTAACATATGTAAATAAATGATGTATTAGAACCCTCAAATCATCCTTTATAAAAAGCTGTTGCACTTTTATAGAAATATTAAATTCACATATAAGGGATCTGTGGATTAGAACTTAATGAAATGAAGTTTATTTTCTTTTTAAAAAATGGATTTAAATCACCTGCCTGATTTAGTTGCAAGTGATAATAATGATTTCATTATTTTCAACCTCAGTATTTAATATTTCACTCTGATCAGTGCTATGATGGGCAGTAAATTTATGACACATAAATGTTTACATTGGAATTAGTTTTTTCTTCTTGTAATTAGAAAAGAAATAAAAAACTGGTTGGGATGCCTGAAAACCTAAAGATATTTCTTAAGGTCCACACTAACAAGTTCAGGTTATTGGGAAAAAAAAAAAACAACACAGTTTTTAAGCTTAGAGGTTTTTACGAGAATTAAGCAACTGTATTCTGTGATTACAGGTTTAAGAATGACACATTTTTAGCATATAAACTTCATTGGCATTTCAGATATTCAAGGTGAAATGTGAAATAATAAACATTTCAGTTCTCTTATATATCCATGCTTGCCATTGAGTACCTTGTTTCATAAAATACTACTAGAGAGAAATATTAGTGTTGTGTGCAAGTTTCAGTCCAGAATTTGTTCAGGATGGAGAGAGAGTGTTTGCTTTGTTTTTCCTTCTACTACCTACATGACTTTTTCTTTTGAACTTTTTGTAATAGATAAGTAGTTGAGAGGTCCATTGTTTTATGTTCCTTAGTATGACATTTATTTCTAAAATGACCTTATTGTATAAATGTTCCATTATTGTACAACGTATAACCTTTAACAAAACACTAAAGCAAATCAGCAATAGTGTTATGTCAGATATTTTGTGATGTTTTAAGTATTTTCCTAAATTATCTGGTATCATTACCATTTGCTTAACTCTTATGACAAAAAGGAATAGCTCCTGGAGACTGAACAGTGTTAGCAATATAATGCCCATTAGGAAGAAAAAGTTTCCAAATATGATGAAACTTTTCCTTGCATTGAAATTTTTTAGTACTCATGTTTGTAGTTCTTGTACAAGTGTTTGAACACTATTAAAAAATATTTTTTTCTTCATTCCCTATCTGGAATAAATGCTTTTTCAAATAAAAGAGATTCCTTTTATCCTATAGTGATATAAAGCAAAACAGTCTGTGAATTGAAAAGGGTGACACTTGACATCAATGACTTACAGTTTTTGTTTTTCACACAAATCTGTTAAATCCAAGCTTTTAAGTAGCTGGAGTCTTTTGGATTCTTTTTTTTAAATACTAAGATAAATTTGAATAAACAGTTGAATTTTAACAATAGTTTGATTACAAAAAATTGTTCTTTATCAGGTTTTTTATATTTAATGAAGATAATATTTATTAATTGTATTAAAATTATAAACTGGATCATTATAGTTTATTCCAGCAAACTAAGCAAAGAAAATATTTACTGTGGTGGTTTACTCATTTTGTGATTGAGGTTAGCACATAGATTATATAAGCATTTAGAAGTGCCATTGTAGTTCTGTTTGCTGAATTGATTATCGTAGTAAATTTCAATTTTTGGTTTTTAACCTAGCATAATGTTACAAAAAACACTTCTTTTTTTGGCAAGAAGTTCAAGAATCTTAAACCATGGTCACTTTGCAAACTGTATTTTATTTCAGGACAACATTAATGCACTTGTTTTGAAATCAGTTTTCTTTGATTAATCAGTACTTACACTTCTAAATCACAGTGTAGTTCCATGGTTATAATGTTATCAGTTGTAACTTTATATAGTCTAGTTGATATTTACACATGCATTATAACTGTGGCTAATGGTTAAGAGACATTTCATTGAATTTTTTCATCATACTTAATGCAAATATTAATTGCATATTTTATGTGTGCTAGAAAAGGCGTTTATATACAGAGTTTTTCAACGGCTTCTGCCTTGCATAGTATAAGATGCTAACATGGTTAAAGTAATAAGAAAGCAACATATAACTTTTTATATGTTTACCTACAAAGGAAGGTTACCAGTAATAATGATGCTTTTTTGAAAAGGGTGATTGTTTTATATTCCCTGTGCTAGCTTATAGTTAGAAGAAGATTACAGTAGATAACAATTTTAAATTTTGTAGACTATTCCATTTCCTTTGGGGTTCTATCTTTCATGTAAAAATAATTCTAAAACAAAGGTTCTGCTATTTGTCAAAATGTTTTGTTGTAGGTCAGTTAAAAAGTAAGTGCATTCTAATTCTTTTCAAAGTATTTTCATTCACATTATATCCTGATAGAGTTGTAGAACAGATATTACACCATTACCATTGGGAAAACTGGAATACAAGAAAGACTTACTGATATGGCTAAAGTCTATTAAGGTGATCAGTGGCAAAGTCTGGACTAGATCTAATTTAATTGAATAGTTTTCCCACTTGACTTGTGGATCGTTTGTATGGAGTTACCAAATTTTGTTTCTTCTGATGATCAGTCTTTAGTGGATAGAATTTTGGCTTTCTTCTTAGGATGCAGTTGCTTAATTTTAAATGGCTTTATGTCATATGCATGACTGCATTAAGGTCATTTAGATGACTCATGAATAACTGGTAATACCACATTAGGAATCCAAAGTTCATTCAGATCCCATGGTTTTTCAAGTGTAAAATATGTCTGAATCGTATACTTCTGTGTGTTACAGGTCCCTAAGACCACTCCTATGTTCACTGATTTACTAAAAGGACTCAGACCCCAGCATAGCTGTACTCACAGCTAAGATTTATTATATCGGAAGGATAGAAAGCAGAATCAGCAAAGGGAAAAGGTGGATGGGGCAAAGTCCAGAGAAAACCTAGCTCAAGTTTCCACAAATCTTCTCCCGTGAAAGTCACATAGCATAGACTTAATTGCGCTGGCAGTGAATATGACAACATGTGTGAAATGCTGCTACCAGGAAAGCTCATCTGAGACATAAGTGCCCAAGGTTTTTATTGGAGGTAGTTCACACAAGGCACCATTTGTCCAGCATATACTAAACTGACTCCCAGGAGAAAAGTGGGTATTTGGTGTAAACCACATTGTCTATACAGATAGTTTAGGTAGAGTAAGCCACTTTAGCAGTTAGGAATGATGGGAACTTTTTCTAAATCTAACTTCCCAGATATTGTCGCAGGCCGTCCTTTCTAAGGAAAGCAACTTAAGGTCTGTTGTGTTAACTCTTTTCCATACAGTCTCGCCTTCATTATATCCTTATGTTCCCTCTGTGTAAGTGTGGGTGTGTGGACATGGAGCAAAAAAGTTTTGAGCCCAAGTCTATAGTTAAAAAATTTATTCTGAATCAATCAGTAATAATTTTTGTTTATGGAATTATTTTTTAAAAAATAAATCTTAACCATAGATTCACTTCATTTAGTAAATAATCATAATATTAGCTAACATTTTTTGTGTTAACAGTCTTCTAAATGTTTTACATGTCTTCATTTAGTCCTCACATACCCTTTGATGTAGGTACGATTATGATAAAGAGTCTAACTAAAATTATTTCTAAGTTAACAAAAGTGTTAATACACAGTTGGCTCTAATATATTTCAACATCAAAAAAGTGAAATGTTGATTTAAGAACATGTCTACTAGGCAAGGGAAGTGGGAGGGGGGTTCAGGATGGAAAACACATGTATACCCATGGCGGATTCATGTCAGTATATGGCAAAACCAATACAATATTGTAAAGTAAAAAATAATAATAAAAAAAATAACATGTCTACTTATTTTTATCCACATTTTTTCTTGCCATATATTGAATATAATTGAGAAGAAGCAAATTATAGTATGTAACAGGTAATGAAGGAAGAAATAATCTGATGTATTTATTAAGTCAATTATTATATTTGTTTTACAGTTTAATCTTATCTTCTCTTTCTCCTATTAGTATAAACAAAGAGAATTATTGTTTGTGAGAGGGAGGTACAGATAAGGACATAGAGCAAAAATGAGTAATGTATATGATATAGAAATCTTTAACGCTTTCTTTCCTATAGAATTTAAAATTTTTATTTTCTAATTTTTTTCCCTCATCAGTCTTTAGATGACCTTTCAAATGTATCTTCTGATGACTCAGTACAACTTCACGCCTACATTTCAGACACTGGTAAGAGACTTTGTGGTTTAATTATTACTTAAAAACTATTGAGTATCATTATTACTACCTTATCTTCCACATTTATTTTTACAAATCATTTTTCTATTCTTTAGTCATATTTTCATGTTACTTTTTTTCTGTAGCATATTCTTCATTAAATTCTATAATGTTTATTATTGTATGTGTGTTTCCTTTCTTTAAGGTTGTTACTGTTATCATTTGAAAAAGGATAAATTCTGAGCATTTTGTCATTGCTGATAAACTTTGAAACCAATCTTTTCTTTGAGTCTAGCTGATAATTGTCTGCATGATTCTTAGTAAATTGTTTTGGGGCAGATTTTAGTTTAGTATTTGTTTTCATACATGCAGGAGTCAGTAGATTTTTGGGTAAATGAAGCTTTTGTATAGGAGTTTACGAAAACAAGAAATGCTTGGGTGAGGTGAGATTCATGACTGAATTAGCATGTGTGCAAAATGGCCAGTGACTTGAGGAAACAAATAATTTCATCATTGTTATTGAGTTATTAGATAATGTCAGTGATGGTTTTCTTATCTTGCTTCTCATGATTCTTATGTGAATCTCTCTTTTCTGAGGATTCTGGTATTCTAGCTGTTTTGTCCATTCATTTAACAAGTATTTATCAGCTTCTTAAAGGATATGGAAGCATTATACTAAGCATTTTTAATAAGTTTTTCTTTCTTTCAGACAAAATTATGCATAATCACTAAAGAGGCAGTACACTAGAGTGGTTAAGAGCACAACTTTTTATCCAAATTGCTTGGGTTTAAACCCCAGCTTTGCCACTTAATAGTTGGGTGAACTTGGATGAGTCTTAACTTCTCTGTATCTTAATTCCTCATCTGTGAAATGGGATAATAGTAATACTTGCCTCATACTAATCCTCAACTAATATTAATTGTATTAGTAGTTACATGGGGGGCATTATATATTAGTGTTGTTCGATAAACATTTACTTTACTAGTTGGGCTCCAGAGTCTCTTTGAGTCTGGATGCCATGTCCTTAACCTTATGGCAGGAAGTAGAACTAGTGCAGTGCACTTATGGAATGATTCTTGGACTAGTGGACTGGCCCTTCATTGAGGAATCTTGTTTTAAAAAATAGTGGCTAGGTTAGACAATATGCTTAGTGATGAGATTTATTTCTATCCTGGTCCTAGTTCCTTATCTGGTTATAGATTAGTAACGAAGAGGTTGCACAGCACCTGCCATGAGTAGTAATGTTGTCCTAATGAAAACACAACCTATTATTTCCACTGTAATATCTCACCATCATCTGAAAATGTATGTAGCCTCATTATCTTTTAAAATCAAATTACCTTTCTATCTTAGGGCTTGTTTTATAATAGCCCCATATTTTTCCTTTTGTGTACCCATCCTAGTCTGATCTCCCTGCCTATCAAATTTGTAACAAATCTGATTATTATTTTTTAAAATGCTTTCTGACATTCCTTTCTTCTTTCCTTTTCTATTTCTTGCTAGTTTCCTTGTTTTTATTAACTCATAATTGGTTATGGTTTGCTGCCTAAGTGGCCCCTGATTTCTATTATCCTTTCCCAAACCTTTCCTGAACACAGCATGTAAAGCCATTCCCTTGTTGGCATGCTGACACTGTTGAGTGATGGTGGTTTTTTAATGTGATGAAAGTGTTGTACAGTTTGTTCTGCATGGGTCTCCGAGTGAAGGATAATTGAAAGAGGTGAACAGTGAATAATAAAGTCTCTGACAGCAAGATGACCCAGGTCTATCCCCAGTCTTCAGTTCAGTTCAGTCCAGTCGTTCAGTCGTGTCTGACTCTTTGCGACCCCATGAACCGCAGCACACCAGGCCTCCCTGTCCATCACCAACTCCCAGAGTCTACCCAAACCCATGTCCATTGAGTCGGTGATGCCATCCATCCATCTCGTCCTCTGTCGTCCCCTTCTCCTCCTGCCCTCAATCTTTCCCAGCATCAGGGTCTTTTCAAATGAGTCAGCTCTTCACATCAGGTGGCCAAAGTATTGGAGTTTCAGCCTCAGCATCAGTCCCCAGTCTTATATTTTGTCAAATCAGGAACACTGATATTAGATAGAAAGGAAATGAAGGACAATTCTGAATATAAAGTGCAAATCTTAGAAAAACTTTCATGAAAACCTGGGAGAGATTTCTGTAGAACTGCTTTTGCCAGTATAGATTTGTAGATGTTTTGTGACTAAAACAATTTACTAAGAAGCTGCTCAGACCTTTCTTTGCCTAAGTATGTATAAAATACAAAATATTTAGTCAGCTCCAAAGCTTGGCCACTTGGTTTTTTACAAGAGCAATTTATACGTCTGGTCAACAAGATAGTCTAAACTGCTATGCAAAAATTTGCTTCCTACACATAGAAAAACTGAAAACAGTAGAATAAAAATACCTAAAAGAGGAAATCTACAGGTGGAATAGACTATGAGGAAAAGCAAATATAGGGAAATGAAGAAGAAGTGAAGCCAAAGAGCTTATAGGAGTGTAAAGACTGCTCTTTTAATTTTGATAGCATTTCTGTGCCCTCAAATTTAAAAGAGGCACAAATGGGCTAAGGCAGAGGAAAGCCTGGAACCACAGGCCTTTGCATAAAGCCCAGATTCACAGAGGGTGACTTGATATGAAAGAGGAACTAGAAGAACTTAGCCTACTGTCAGAGGAAAGAACAAAGAATGTCAAGGTCATGGTTGGGAATGGTATCACTCATATGAAATTGAAAGGCTGTCATATCACATGTGGGTGATACAAGATTCAGCCATCCTCAAGTAGTTGTGTACCACAGGGAGTATGATAAAAATAATCGTAGAGATAAAACAAGCTAAGAATACCACACTGTAAAAAAGAACCACATCCAGTTATATAAATCAAAAAATAGTTATTGAAATTAAGGTGAGTGAATTAATTAAAAAGCAGACCAGGTACAGATGAGTGGAGACTTAGTAAACTGTTGGAGACCTGAAAAGGTGATCTTAAGTAGAGTACAACATGGCTTTGGGGTAGGAAGATGGAAAATGAGACAGAATTATTCAAAGTACATCTCTTTACTCAAGATCTGAACAAAATAGGAATGGGTTTTGATTTTCAAGACTGCCTGACTTGGATGGTTTGTGTCAATTCAGTAGAAAAAAATGACTTCTTAGAAAAGTCTTCAGAATAAATTATACTTGTAAATTGCTATATATTGTGAATGAGAAAGATTTGCCAAAAGATCAGATAGATCTTGTTGTTTGTTGTTTTAGTCGCTCAGTCTTGTCATTGGCTATAGCCCACCAGGCTCATCTGTCCCTGGGATTCTCCAGGCAAGAATACTGGAATAGGCTGCTGTTTCCTCCTCCAGGGGATCTTCCCAATCCAGAGATCAAACCTGTATCTCCTTCATTGGCAGGCAGATTCTTTACCCCAGAGCCACCTGGGAAGTCCAGATAGATCTTACCCTGTAGCTTTTGCTTGCAGTTCAATTTCAGAGCTATCAATATTAATTAAGTTACAGCTGAACAGTGAAGGCTAACACAGAAGGTATTGTTTTGTTTCTGTTAAAAGCTCTTTGGAAAGAGAATCCAAAGTGGACACCACTGTGTCGTTGGTAGTATCATGATAGCCTGGTAGGTAATTTTGTGATGTAACCAACACATATAACATCTTATGGCTGTGAGTACAGATGACAGGAATCTATTTTATCCTGGTGACATCCTTTGTCTTACCTGTCATTTCAAATTCTCCATTTCATGTTGTCCTTTTTGTTTTCGTTCTTCATCTTCCTCCTTTTTGTGTCTTTTGTTCCTCTTCATTTTGTCTTAAATGACTAGTATATGCTCACTATGACCCATATGCTGTGGCAGGCGTCTGTAACGATCATGGCAAGACATATGCGTTGTACGCCATCACTGTGCACCGGCGCAACATGAACACTGAGGAGATGTGGAAGACCTACCGTCGCTACAGTGACTTCCACGACTTCCACATGAGGATCACCGAACAGGTCGTGAGGTTTTTAAAGTTTGTGTGCTTTATATTGTTCCGTGATTCCATGTTTGATTCTGAATGGTTGTGAGTGATACTAAGGTACTGACCGAAGCTAAGAAAATAAGGTAACAATTTTTTATAATCAACAGTGAATGTTAGAATGATTTTGTCCATTTAACTAATAAATTTTAAAGTCCTAATCATTGTGGACTAGTGACAAAGTACCAATGATATACCTTGGAAAATTAGAATAAATGTGTATGTCTGATTTTAAGAGAGTGTGTATGTCTTGTCCTTTGCATAGGTATTTGGGTTTATTTAACATATAGAGATCATTGTAAGACAATTTGTGATTTCTGTTTGGTAATATAATTTAAAGCTGTGGTTATTTTAAATGGCATCCTTTCCCAACTACTAACAGGTAAATCCTTGATCCATTAAGTTGTATGAAGAACCAAAACCTAAATTATATTTTAAATTAACCAAATAATGTTTTTAATTCTTACCAAATACAACTCTCTTGTTTCATAGAAGTATGAGGACTCTTAAATGTAACAAATGTAAACATTTTTATTTTTCTCTGTTTTATCTTTTATTAAATATTTTTTCTTCTTTTTAACTTAGAACAAAATAAATTATCAGTGGATAAATTGGAGTAGGTAATCTATGAAATTTATTTTAAGTCACAATAATCTTTCATGCAGTGTTTTAAAATATATGATTATTAGTAAGCCCATAGAATAATAATAATGGTGACATTTGATTGGGTGAACTAAGCTTTGAAATGACATTTTACTACATAAATAATCAGAAAATATATTTTTCACTTAGGATGTAGAAAATGTATGGTTCACACCATAATTCTCATTAAAATATTTTGTAAATAGAGTGAGATAACCTACTAATAAAGCTTTAAAGTGTTTAGAAACCTGGTTATTATTGACTCCACAAGCCCATGTTAAAAGGACTATTTTTAATTATATTCATAAGGAAATTAATAACTTGGGCATATCTCTATTGTTCTTGTTAAATAGATCTCCATGTTTAGCTTGATTTGTTTGCAGAAGTGAAAGAATTTTCTGCCCCCCAAAATTCCTGTTTGATATTTTTTTTAAATCACATAGTTCATATATCTCTTCCTTTTCATCCTTACACTTTAACTTAACATGACAAATTTTAAAGTAATGTGATTTACTGGGAGTAGTTTTAGTTACTTGCAAATTTATGGGAATTTCGTATAATATGAAATTTTCTTTGTATGAATAGTTTTAATTTTTCCCTACTGTTCAGAGGAATAATCATTGCTTAAAGATTCTAGGCTAGGACTGTAAATGCTGTGTTGATAGATTGACAAATATAGATAAAGAACATACTTTTTAAAAAGTCTACTAATAGAACAATTCATGTGGAAAATTTACTTTTCAGTATAGCACAAAAATTAAATGCAACTAACTGATAAAGCACAATTCAGTTTTGAAAGTGCTCAGTGCAGACAGATGACGTGGATGTGTTAAAGTTACAGTAGTATGTGATTACTAAAGCATATCGATTGCTTTTGGAGCTTAAGAAATTAAAACCTAAGCTTGTTAAGTGAAATTTTAGGTTTAAGGAAAGTACTAAGCACTTGTAAATAAGACTCATACTATTTGCCTTTTAGTTCTGCCTTATTTTTATCTTTAGTTTTATTTTATATTTGTATTTTTAAAACAAATCCTGTAAGAAAATGCAGTGAGCTTTTAGTTCACTGGTGACAACAGTACAGTCAGTGGACGAAATAAATTTTAACTCCATAGAGCTGTCTAAGTATTAAAGTTATTTTAGAACAGATTTCTTTTTTTTTAACTTTCATTTCATTTCTTTAACTTTGTGACATAAAGTTTTTTCCCATTCTAAACGTATGAACTATTATTTTCTTTAATGAACTTTGAATCCTTCTAATGAAAAATTCTAAATGTTTTTCAAATTTTCTAGACCTGACATATTCAGTGTGGAAAGATAAAATCTTTGGGTTTGGAATTTCTGTGATTTATGTATAGTATTTGAGTTCTTTGTGAACATTGAAATACATTTTAATTTATGTTAGTTCTTTAGGTAGGTTTCTTTTTCTTTTTTTTTTTCTTGCATTCATTTAAAAATATTTTTGTGACTTTTTGGCAGAGGAAATCCTATTACTTTGTAGGGAATGGACTGCTTTGTACTTGTAAATAATCTTTTAAATATCAAATAGTGAATTAATATAGAGCATTAAATTTTTCCATTTTTCTTCCTTTTAAAATAGCAGTATTTGAGAAAAACTGTTAGTCATAGTGCTTCTGGTACAGACAGATAATTTTAAAACCAGCTTGATAATTTAGACTTTAAGAAAATAACTGTTACATTTAATTTTTTTATTAATAAGGTTTAATGTTTCAAAATTTTGGAAATTGTTGTTTTGAGGAGTACTGCTATATTCCCTTGGTGTGTTAGTTTACTGGAACTGCCATAACAAAATACCCAGCAGAAATCCGTTTTCTCATAGTTTTGGAAGCTAGAAGTCCAAGATCAAGTTGTTGGCAAATTTGATTTCTCTTGAGTCAGCTCTCTGACTTTCAGATGGTGCTGAATATGGCCTCACAGGACTTTTCACTGTATGCTCCCATTCCCGATGGGTCTTTGTATCCCTCTTATAAGGGCTTTGTTTTGATTTTATTCCCTCTCTGAAGGCCTTGTCTCCAAATACAGCCACTTCTGAAGTACTGGAGATTAACGTTTCAACATGTGAATTATAAGGGAATAAAATGTATTGGTAATACCTAAATAAACTATGCATTCTGTAAAATTCAATCAGTAGTTTAAGATACCATTGAAAAGTCATATTCCAGGAAACTAAATGTCTTTTAGGACACCTTGAAAAATGTAAATTTACTTCTATAAAATGGTTAAAAAATTAAAACCAGGATATTATACATTCATACTCAATAAAGACCCATTCTTACACTTTTGTGAACCACCAAATTTGTGACTACAGCATAACATTTTCCCTGAAAATTTTTTTTTTTTGCCCCCACTTTTTTTCCTTGGCAGCGGCAAAAGAACTACTTTTAACTTTCATGCGTAACATGTGATGAACTTGTCACATTATAGCTCCAAGCAACCATCTGATTTACCATTCCATTTAATGATTTATCAGAATCTTCCAGTTTCTGGGATGAAAATTATCCTACACCTTTTCATTTCCTCTTTTCTTTAATCTCTGCACCAGGAATGAGTTTTCTTTACAGACTCATTGTTGTCTGTGGTTATTTAATCAAAGAATGATTTTAGAAAGCTTGTTGCATCCTGGATATGTATCGCACAGGAAAAGTAATGAAGCTCCTCATTAAAGTTTTAGATACTAGATACTGTTAGCCCAAGCACAATGACTTGCTGAATGATGTTGTTCTTCCACTTTGTTAGCAGCTAGTATGGTTAAAATCTGTGCTTTATTAACAAGGCATGGTGGATTGCTACCTATCTGGACTTTTGAAGGTGGAGTCTATAGATGCTAAACTTCAGATATGTACACTTGTTTTTGTTAGTGACTTTACAAATATAAAATATATGCTATATAGCTCTTTTATTTTCTTAGTTATTATGAATTTATTTTTCATGTAGTTTCATGCAGGGGAAAAGTATCAGTGTTATACTATATGTCATTATATAGAGAGAGTTATAGCTATAATCTATATTTTGAAGTTTGCCTCTTCTACTTTTAATAGTTAGCTATTACAGTGATTAACTGATTTGAAGTCATCAATATAAAAATATTTGAGTTTTTTTCAAGAAACCAGAAACTCGTAACTCTGATTATTAATAGTTTATTTGCTAATACTTTATTCTTGTCAAAAGGTTTTTAAATAAATGTTTTTTAAAACCTCTTGTTACTAAAATTTTGAATGATCTTAAAATCAGAGAGATTATTAAAATGAAAAACCATGTGGTTCATCAGTTATCCATGTTTGTCATTCTTAGAAAATAACTTCTTTATAATAACATTAGAACTGTGGTTTGGATCTATTTGCACAGTATTTTATGTTTTCTGATTTTGGCTTAATAAGATAAAATATGTTGCAAAATCTGTTTAAGATACTTCTGATACATAGAGAAATTATCACTTGGAAAATACTTTTCTCTTTTTGAAAAAAAAAAATCTAAGACTATTGAATGTATTTTGTTTTGTAGTTTGAAAATCTGTCAAGCATATTAAAGCTTCCTGGTAAAAAGACTTTTAATAATATGGATAGAGATTTTTTAGAAAAGAGAAAAAAAGATCTAAATGCATATTTGCAGGTAAGTTCAGGTTTATTATTACTCATAGGTTTTCATTTTAATAGATCACACAAATATAGTTGATTTCTTTGGTAGAGAATGCTTTTACTGTAAATAGTGAGATAGCAGCCACTTTTGAGGTGCTGAGATGTGACTTGCAATCTGATCAGTAATTTATGAATATTGTTTCTCTGTTTATTAATTTAGAAGTTTTCTGGACACTCAGTGCTAGAAATTTTACCTTCAGGTTTGAATGAATACATAGCCACACCCACAGCCCCCACCCCCACACACACCTACACACCCACATCTGTACACACACACACACACACTCAGTGCTAGAAATCTTACCTTCAGGTTTGGATGAGTACATAGCCACACCCACACCCATACCCCCACACACACCTACACACCCACACCTGTACACACACCCAGCAGATTTCTCTTCTGAAATAATAAAATGTGTCTCATAAGTTATTTCCTGTGTAAGGATTGTCAGAAATGACTTTGTTTTAGAAAGTAGTACCCAAATACCAGATTTTAATAATATCACTTTATGGCTTTTTATACTAATGAATGATTTATGAAGATGTCTCATCTGTTAATATTAGCTCCCCACTTCACTCTTTAGGAGTCAGCAAATTCCAGCCTACAGACCATATCCAGCCTGCCACCTGCTTTATTAGAGTTTATTATATTATTAGAACACAGCTACCCATTTAGTTTACTGCTGTCTATGACTGCTTTTACACTACTACATTGGAGTTGAGTAGTTGCAGCAGACTATGGATCACAGAACGTAAAATAATTATTATATGAACTGTACATAAAAAATTTGCTGACTGTGTCCTAGTATTTAGTGAAACTTAGCCAATACTATACTTGATATTTTGGGGGAAGTTTTCTCTCTTAAACATTTATAAGTTTAATTGAGTTTGCTTATAACTATTCCATAGCACTACATATAACTATTCCATAGCACTACAGTTTACTGAAAGGATAGGAAAAACATATAAATCTGCTGTTATTCACCTTTGTCTTCTGGCTTAAGGCTAAATGATATTATTTATATGACTTGTCAAACATTTTGATTTTTTAGAATGTATTAACTTTCGTTGCATTAAAATCTGTATTAATTATTTAGAAAATAAGCACCTTTTTTGAAATCTGGTGCCATAAATGTATGTTTTAGTTGTGGCTGTACCGTCTGCGTCTTAGCTAATGATCTCAATATGTCAAAACATGTTTCATTGAAGGAATTGAGCTAGAATGTTAGACTATATCATGTTGTAAAAGCAATATTTTGTTTTGGGCCCTCTTTATAATACTTAAAAATTTTAATTGTTTTATGTACTTTCCATTAATGGTAACTTTAAAATTAGAATGTGAATAACATAGCAGTTTACTACTATGGATCTTCTTAGTTATAAGCTGTAAAACCTGAAAATGGAATAGTAGATAACATTTTGGGGAATTCCCTGACAATCCAGTGGTTAGGACTTCACACTTCCACTGCAGGGGGAACTAAGAGCCCACATGCTACATGGCGAGGCTAAAGTAAATAGATAGATAATAGATAAATGTGTTAATATTTTAAAAAATGTTGATAACATTTTTTACTATACATTCTTAGCTTTCTAGCAGATGACACTGTAAGTAGTAGTTAATTTCCAGTACCCTCTCAATATAAGATGCCTCTGATTTTTCCTGTTAGTTACTGTTAACTCCTGAAATGATGAAAGCGTCTCCAGCCTTGGCTCACTATGTGTATGATTTCCTTGAGAACAAAGCCTACAGTAAAGGGAAAGGGGATTTCGCTCGCAAGGTAAGCAGACCATTGCATTGGCTTTCTTCATAGGTCTGTTTTCTTACTTTGTTTTCAGTAAAAGAAGATAATTTATATTTATGTGTGTGTTTTAAAACTAGAAATTTTATTAAATGTTCTTTGGCATCTTCTGTGCTTTATCAAAGAGTCAGACACGTCTGAGTGACTGAACTGATGCTTTATCAAGCCTACTATATATAGGCATATCTAATAAACTCCTGTCTTTACATGCAGATTAAAACCCAGTAGTAGCTGGAAAGGGGAGGGAAAAAAAAAAAGCTTTGTTTCTGAAATGATGCTTTAAGGAAAGTTGGCCTAAGACAAGCCACAGGCTTTCATTAGTTTAAAAAGGAGCTGTTAATACTTCTTATTGGGAGGAAATGTCTTTTAATTGGAGTAAGGATAGTAAAAATGTTAAGTAGACTGTGTCCCTGAAAGAATTTATGCCTTTTGAGTGAAACAGTTATTATTTAAATTTTTAGGGACACAGGCCTATTCTGGAAGTAAGACGCTAGGTTAAGACAATAAATGATTTACTGCTCAAGTTGGGTGAGAGAGCTCAGTGGGTGAGAAGGCAAACAGTGGAGTCAGGCAGCATTTGGTTCAGATTCCTGTTCTGCCATTTATTAGTTGTGGCCTGCAAAATGTTACTTGACCTCTGGGCCTTTAGTTTCCTCAAGATCGAAGGTGTTAATCCTCAGTTTAGAGCATGTGTGAATCAAATGAAATAATCTCTGCATGACAGTGCCTGTCTGAATCAGTGCTGGCTCTTAGAAGTAGTAACAATAGTAACAGGAGCTGCAGCATTAGTTGGGGAAACTGTAAGTAGGAATTCTGTGTATTACTTTTGCAACTTTTTAAAAGTCTGAAGTTATTTCACAATGAAAATTAAAAGACTTCCCTACCTCTCATCCCCTATAAAAAGACTAACTTGTTTAAAAAAGATTAAGGAATTGGTACAACTAAGTAAAAATTAACAACTGTAAGAACTTCAAATGATCTCTCAAGGATACCATGGTTTAACATCCAAGTGAATGTTAACATTTCTAAATGGAATGTTTTATTTTAATAAGAAATTCTAGGTTATGTATTTTATAATGGTGGGGGAAAAATATGGTGACCTTATCTTTGTATTTCATGATTGAAGTGTATGAGTTTTAATTCCAACTTTAAAATGGTTTATTGTCAATAGAGATGCATGTCAATATTCCATCTTTTTTATGTTTACCTTAGTTTCTCTCTTAAGATAGCATCTATTTGAGATAAATTATAAATTGATAATACCCTTTTGAGATAAAAGAAGCATTATATTGTTTAGTCGCTAAGTTTTATCCAGCTCTGTGACTCCATGGACTGCAGCATGCCAAGCTTCCCTGTCCTTCACTATCTCCTGGAGTTTGCTCAAACTCAAGTCCATTACCATCCAACCATTTCATTCCCCGTAGCCCCTTTTTCCTCCTGCCCTCAATGTTTCCCAGCATCAGGGTCTTTTCCAGTGAGTTAGCCCTTCACATCAGGTGGCCAAAGTATTGGAGCTTCGGCTTCAGCATCAGTCCTTCCAGTGATATTCAGGGTTGATTTCCTCCAGGATTGACTGGTTTGAGTATTATATTAAATGTAGGCATTTTCTTTTTTGCCACCCTACAGTAGCATGTGCGTATGTGTGTGTATGTATATATGTATGTGTTTATCTCCAAATAGTTGCATGTCACTTTTTAAAAAAATTACTACTAGAGTCTAAAAATACTTTTGAGTCACTTCTGGGACTCCATAGTAACATACATTTTCATAAATCATATTAATAATTACTAAGTTCATCTTGACCTCTTTCAGATTGTTGGGATAATTTTCATGAATATCAAGAGGATTTTTCAGCTACATTTCCTTTTTGGATAAATTGTAGTATAATATTTTCCTTTATTGTATTTCACTGGAAATTAAATAGCTATTAGAGAAAATAATCTACAAACATTTTATCACTGGCTAATCATGTTGGAGAAGACTGAGAGTCCCTTGGACTGCAAGGAGATGCAACCAGTCCATCCTAAAGGAGATCAGTCCTGGAGGTTCATTGGAAGGACTGATGTTGAAGCTGAAACTCCAGTGCTTTGGCCATCTGATGCGAAGAGCTGACTCATTTGAAAAGACCCTGATACTGGGAAGGATTGAGGGCAGGAGGAGAAAGGGACAACAGAGGATGAGATGGTTGGATGGCATCACCATCCATGGACATGGGTTTGGGTGGACAGGGAGGCCTGGCATGCTGCAGTTCATGGGGTCACAGAGTGGGCCACGACTGAACAACTGAACTGAACTGAATCAGAGTTTGAGAAATAATACTTTATAACACATTATCTTGGTCACACAATTTGCCTAGCTTTTCAAAATTTATGGGCCAGTTCCTAGAAGAAGTAATAGACAAGTAGTCTTCCTCTATGCACACAGTATCTTTCCAGTTTTTTTTTTTTTTTTTATCATAGTGTAATGGCATTTTTAAGCTGTAGGTAGGGACCTAAATTTAAATTCAAATTCCCTTGTTTGCATTTTTAACTGATACAAATAACTGAGGTGACAATTGAATAGGTAACATCTAGTTAAGTCAGGCTAAGTGTACACTTTTGCAGGCAGTCAATAATTTACTCATCTGCTTGGTAATTTGCAATTGTCTTTTTTTTTTTTTTTTTTTTGCTTTAAACATCTGTTTTAGGACAAATCTTGCTTCTGGAAATATTAGATTGTGATAGACTGATTTTATGCTTCTAAAATTCTACTTTTTTTATGGTTGAGAGACATAATCATGTGTAAAAGTTTTTCCATGCTCCTTTGCTCCCTCCACTTTGCACTGCCAATACAGATGTTTAAGCTTTACCCTCAGAAATTGGAGGGTGAAAAAACAGGAACAAAAAGGGAAATGGATTCTGAAGATCTAGGATTGGTGCTCAGACAACTATTTTTAATTATGATGTAACTCATGGTGTAGATTTAAGTTCTCTTATTTTGAAAGAGTATTAGTGGTAGTTAGCCTCATGCCTGGGCTTCCCGGGAGGCACTAGTGGTAAAGAACCTGCCTGCCAATGCAGCAGGCATAAGAAATGTGGATTTGATCCCTGGTGGGGGAAGATCCCCTGAAGGAGGGCGTGGCAATCGACTCCAGTATTCTTGCCTGGAAAATTCCATGGACAGAGATGCCTGGTGGGCTACTGTCCATGGGGTCACAAAAAGTTGGACATGACTGAAGCAATTAGCATAGCATAGCCTCAAGCCTGGATAGCAATTGAGGTTGTATTCATTTAACCAACTTAAGATTGTATTAGCTGAACCCATGTTTCCACTATGAAGTGTAAGATATATAAAATTCTAAAGTACTTTTGATGGTGTTCAAACAATTTTTAATGTAAGTTATAGATTCAAGTGAAATTCATGCCTTTTTGCTTCTGAAATTCTACCTTATCTGTGAACATTAAAACTTGGTTGAATGGTGGCCATTTTTCCTAAAGTTGTACATTTTAAGTGTGGTATTCTCATGTTTATCTCTCTTAAGAATTCTTGTGTTCTAATACACGTGGCAGTAGTGTCAGTATAGAAGTAATGTCCTGACCAATTTGAACACACTGTTCTGGTTAACTGAAAATTACTATTGTATATAGAATTAGAATTACACACATACATATATATTATAATTTTTCACCCAAATATATATATGTATATATAATTTTACACACAAGTACACATGCACACACGATGGTTAACTTCTTCTTGTTACTCTTTTTAATCTCTGTATCTCTTCAGTGGTAGCGATTTTCAAGCCTTTCTTCCTCATTTGTCACCTTTGGTTCTACTGTGAATTTGTTGTACTGTGACAGTGTCCTTCCTACAGGTTGTATTTTCCAGCAAGCATATCTGTAAGACTGTTGTCCTTGCTTAAGCCAGAGAATTATTGACACTTTTACAGTTATCTTGAAATTCCCTTTTGTTGTTATTGTTTAGTACAGTACCTATTTCACCTTTTCTGGTTTTCTTGTTGGAAATCCTGAAAGCATATTAAATACTTTTATCTTATTAATATCTATTAACGTTGTGTTTCTTAAATAGTGGGGTTCAGTGTTTTTTGCTATGATTGCTATTTTTTTTTCTTCCTGCATGGAACATAATTTGTTTCTATGGTAGTTTTTATAAGATTCAACACTTTCTGGAAAATATTCTTAGTATTGTTTGACTTTGGTTTGTTGTCTGGTTTTTATTTTCTCCTTTCCTTCCTTTCCTCCTCCTCTCCCTCCCTCCTTCTCTCTTTCTTTCGTTTTGTTTGTTTTTATCTGTTAAAAATCAAGATCCATATGTATCTTTGGGTTCTTTATTAGATGGCTCTCCCTTTCTTAATTGAAACTATCTGGCATCTATTACAGTCAGAATGTCAATTTTAAAGCTTCCTATCCCTCTGAGATTATTTCTTTATATATCTCTTAGCATATTTTCTTTACGGTTTTTCTATTCTGCCTTAGTAAAATATGGCTTGCATGTCTGATTTACAGCTTTTCTTTTTCCTAATAGATTCCAGATTCCTTCCATAGATTCTAATTGAGCATGAAACCTATCCTAAAAACTACTTTGTTAAATAAATCTTAGTTCTTTGAGCTTTCTGTTTGTTTATTGTATCTGCTCATTTACTTTTCAGTATTGCTCAGAATATCTGTCATTGTTGCCTTGAATCACGGCAGAAGTATGTTGTGGCTGTTTATACTTGGATAAGTTTCCGTTTGGGAAAACTCTTCATTTTTTTCAGAGGTTTGCTTAGTAAGAAGGCAACCCAAGGTTTATTTTCATTTTCTTCCAGTAAATATATCACTTGTATATTTGTGTCTGAAAATACATTTTAAAGACACTCTGAAGACAACAGTTTCGTACTTTTAAAAGGCAATGAGTTATTATAGACTGGAAAGTTATTACACCTTTTGTGTGTGGCACTTGGTTTTCTGAGGCTTCTCAGTTGAATAATAAACTTGATACAGTGAAGTCATGATATAATATCTTTTTCCCTTTAGATGGACACTTTTGTAAATCCACTTCGAAATTCTATGAGGAATGTTTCAAATGCAGTCAAATCCCTTCCTGATAGCTTGGCAGAGGGAATGACTAAAATGTCAGACAACATGGGCAAAATGTCAGAAAGATTAGGTCAAGATATAAGGCAATCATTTTTCAAGGTAAGATGTTTTCAGTAATGTCTGAAGGAAATGATTTTTAGGTCAACTAAGATTTACTGAGCTCCTGCTTAGGTTTACCTTATTTCTCTTTGTAAGTCCAAAGCTCTCTAGACACGTAGTCTCATAAAGAATTAAAAAGCTAAAGAGAATTAATTATCAGAAGTGGATACTGTAAAATGCACTCACTTCTCAGTCTCTATTGCAGTACAATTTAAAAATTAATTTAAAGCACATTGAAAATTAATGAAGTTAACATTCTTTGTACTGTTTTATTCCATTATAGCATATTTATTCTATAATGTTAAAATTTATAGCAAAACAGGTACATGCTATTGTGTAAATTATATTAGTATTCATCAGCAAGCATAAATTTCTCCTGAGTCACACGATTAAGATTCACGAGATGAAAGGGAGGAAGAGTCTTTCAACATCATCAATCCTTAGTATGTAGATACCTGTGAGAGGAACAGAGGAGTTTGCTTGGAAGCATTTTCTTTATACTGGTAGTGGATACTGGTGAATCAAGTAGTTTTTTGCTTCCTAATGTACATTTTAAAAAATAATTTCGACCTAGTTGTTTACAGTTATAATCAAGACTATGAAAGAAATCATGTAGGTATTAGAACTTTATATTTGTTAGATCATGTTTCCATGAAGAGGAAATATATATAAACACAGATAGAATTTATTTATTGTAAGAGACAATTCCTAAAATACAGTGTGTGTAAATCATACTCTTCTGTCAACTCTCATATCTTCTTGATGCTCCATCTGAATTTCTAATCGTGGGGCAGTGCACTAACTGAAGGGAGGGTTGTCTGGTGCTGCTTCTGCCGGTAACTACCCATATGACTTCATACAGAAGTCACTGAACTTTTGCATTCTTCTTTTTCCTGACCGGTACATGCAGGGGTTATAACAGGTGATCTTGGTGGTCCTTCCTATACTGAGAAATGATTACCAGCTAGCACTGGTCTTTCTGTCCCTCTTCTTGATAGCTTACATTGTGTAACAATTAGTTAATTAGTTTCTTTCAGCCTGTTAACATACTGCAAGGCTCTTTATGATAGAAGAAGAAAGATTGCAGTTCTATTCTCTTTGCTATTCACTTTTGTCTTTAAATCATTTAACATTTCTTAGCTTTAAATTCTAAAAAACATGGAGGTTTGAATGACTAATATCTCCTTCCAACTCAAAATGAATCCTTTTTTTTTTAAAGGAAAACAATCTGTTGATAATGAAATAATTACACTTTTATATTCGTTTTTTTTTTTTTTTTAAACTTTACAAAGTTTATATTCGTTTTTTAATTTTAGATTGTTAATACTTTGTTAATGCTCTCTAAATTTTGTTTATCTATTGTCCCCAGAATCAAGTGCTCTTTATTATATTTGACACTTGTTTCAGTTTATTATCTTGTGTTCTTTCATTTTCTGCTTTAGTGTGTTTACTTTGTTCTTTTTTTTTTTTTTAATACTAGGTTCCTCCTTTAATTCCGAAGACTGATTCAGATCCTGAACATTGTCGAGTTTCAGCTCAACTTGATGATACTGTGAGTTAATTTTTGTTTTGGTAGCAGTCAGTCGGAATTCAAATCATACTGTGCAGATCTTTTTAACTTTTTAATGAAGTATAATATGTGTATGTTATTAATGTACTCATATTTTAATCATTAAGTTTGATGAATTCTTAGAAACTGAACATACCCAAGTAACCAGCACTATAAACAAGAAGCAGAACGTTGCCAGTACCCCAGAAAGCCCCTACTGCTTTCTTCCTGTCACTGTCCGCTCCCCTGCCAAGGATAATCACTATCCTGACTTCTGCCCTGCTGTTATACTTTATGTAGATGAAACTGTGAGGCATGTGCTCCTTTCAGTCTGGCTTTTTTTCTTCAGCATTGTGGTAGTCTTCCATGTTGTTCTGTGTGATTGTGGTTTCTTCATTCTTGTGGCCTTACAGTACCACATTTTGTAAATATAATACAATTTATTTGCTATGTTATGAACAGTACTCCTATAAACATTTGGGTACATATCTTTTGATTAAATAAATATGTACGCATTTCTCTCTGTACCCAGAAATGGAATTGCTTGGTCAGAGGTTACAAATATATTCAGTTTTAGTAGATACTCTCAAATAGTTTTCCACACTCTTTGTACCACTTACATTACCATCAGCAATGCATGAGAATTTCAGAGGTTCACAGCCTGCCAGAATTCAATATGTTTATGTCACGCCTTTTTAATTTTAGCCATCCTGGTTGTTGTATCTCATATGGATTTACATTTCTCTGATGACTGTTAAAATTGTGAACCTCTTTTCATAAGCCTATTGTCCATTGGAGTGTCCCGTCTTATATGTCTAGTCCTTTCCCCCATTTTTCTGTTGGCTTGGCTGTCTGTCTTTGTCTTTGATTAGTAGGAGTACATTGTATAATCTGAGTATCGGTTATTTGTCAGATACAAGTATTTGTCTCTTGTAAGTATCTTCCACTTTGTGTGCTTTTATTCTCTATGTATGATCTGTGTTTACTGCAGGGTCACATAGATGTTCTCCTATGCTTTTCCTCAAACATCGTTTTCCTTTACCATGCCAAAACTTAGATTTGCCATTCATCAGGATTAATTGTTGTGTGTAGAATGATGTAGGAGTCCAGTTGACCTAAGCACTATTTACTGAGAAGGCCTGCTTTCCCCAGTGTATGTTTCTCCCTTGTTACAAGTTAAATTATTTTATATATTTGAGTCTGTGCTTTATATTCTGTTCTATTATGCAGATTTATTTTAAAGTTATAATTATCCCCCTTCAGTTTCTCATTGGATTTCTTTACAGTAAAACTGTCTTAAACAAAGATAATATTTTTGTTTTTTCAAGAATGTTTATTATGTGTTGTACTGTTATAATATCCATAACATTATACTTTTAGTAAGTGTTTATAATTTATTAGAATTGTTATGTGGCACTAAACTTATGAATATACTTGATCAGAGAATAGAGCAGTGTTGAGAGTAGATAAGCCATGAACTTGATATGTAAAGAGAAGGCACACTTAAGAAAATGTTTACAACACAGTGAAAAATGAATGACTCTTGCTGTTTTCTCAGTATTCAAATTACAACACTGATGAGGAAATAGAAAAGAGTAGCTTAGTGATCAAAGAATTATAAAGTTACTAGCAATTATGCAGTTTTGTTGCAGTTCTAGATCTGCACCTTTCTGGGTTTTATCTATATATTTCCACATCAAAGGATTCTCATTGTCTTTCTTTACTTTTTATATCATAATTGAATATTCCCATGATGAAAGTGTACAAATTTTTACTTGTTAAAAATTAAAAGAAAATTCTAGTAATTTAGTCGACTTTTGTAATGTTAGCTGTGTACTGGATTTTATTTCAGGTTCTTTATTGTGAGAATACCTAATATGTACAACTCACTAACCAAGCAAAGCAAAATGTTCTGTGTAGATTTTATTTTGTTCTATTCAATAAAAAGAAACGTTGAGAATATTTTGTCCTTTAGAAAAAGCTGCTCCATAGAATAGGCAGAGGGGCTAGCTAGCATGTGTTACAAACTGACAGAGACTCTACTAAAAGGTCCCAAACCTAAGGTCATCATGAATCCACTTGGAGAAGGTTTTTCCATTGCAGCTTTGGGGTTTACTCATCATTGTAGATTTGTTTAATTCTGTTTTCTGTCAAAACAGATGTTAAAAGTATTTTTTGCTGAATTAGAATAAAAAGTCAGTTATAAAAGCTATAGTATAACTTGTTCTCCAACCTGTAAATAGTAGTAATCATTTGGTAAAAGCAACAAAATTAGCCAAGGGAAAGAGACACGTGTACCCCAATGTTCATCGCAGCACTGTTTATAATAGCCAGGACATGGAAGCAACCTAGATGTCCATCAGCAGATGAATGGATAAGAAAGCTGTGGTACATATACACAATGGATTATTACTCAGCCATTAAAAAGAATACATTTGAATCAGTTCTAATGAGGTGGATGAAACTGGAGCCTATTATACAGAGTGAAGTAAGCCAGAAGGAAAAACATCAATACAGTATACTAACACATATATATGGAATTAAGAAAGATGGTAACAATAACCTGGTGTACGAGACAGCAAAAGAGACACTGATGTATAGAACAGTCTTATGGACTCTGTGGGAGAGGGAGAGGGAGAGGGTGGGAAGATTTGGGAGAATGACATTGAAACACGTAAAATATCATGTAGGAAACGAGATGCCAGTCCAGGTTCGATGCACGATACTGGATGCTTGGGGCTGGTGCACTGGGACAACCCAGAGGGATGGTATGGGGAGGGAGGAGGGAGGAGGGTCTAGGATGGGGAACACATGTATACCTGTGGCGGATTCATTTTGATGTTTGGCAAAACTAATACAATTATATAAAGTTTAAAAATAAAATAAAATTAAAAAAAAAAAGATGAGGGTCCAGCAAAAGGCAGAGGTCTCAGGGGGAAATGATTAGCATTTTAAAAGCCTATAGGAAAAGTCTGTAAAGTACTTCAATCAAGTAAATAAATCTAGTCTGTTGAAGCATTCAGAGATAAATCAGTGAGTTCTAGTTGAAGGAAACTATGGTTTAGAAAATGGTAAAGACATGATATACACCTTTGAGATGGATTTTATACAGCATGTGGATCAGACCCAAAGCCTTAAACTTAGAGACCTAGAACTTGGCTTTTCAGGATTTTTTTTTTTTTTTAAGTTTAGGCTATACAAGAATTTTTCCACCCTTAGGTAATGGATAGGGAAATATTCTGTGTTCATGAATTGGAAGTTTCAATATTATTAAGATGTCAAGTCCTCCCAACTTGATCTATAGATTAAATGTAATCCACTCAAAATCCCAGCAAGCCATTTTGTAAATACAGAGAAACAGATTCTGATTCTAGCATTCATATAGAAAGGAAAAACCCTTAGAATAGTTAAGACAATACTGAAGAAGAAAAAAAAATTATGTAGAACTCACCCTACTTCAAGATTTACTATAAATCTACAGTAATCAAGGCACAGTATCAGCTGACTCCTCTGGTGTTGCAGTGAATAAGAATCCGCCTGCCAATTCAGGAGACATGGGTTTGATCCCTGGTCTGGGATGATTAGGAAGTCAAGAAACACCTGGAGTAACAGGCAAATATGGCCTTGGAATACGGAATGAAGGAGGGCAAAGACTAAGAGTTTTGCCAAAAAAATGCACTGGTCATAACAAACACCCTCTTCCAACAACACAAGAGAAGACTATACACATGGACATCACCAGATGGTCAACACCAAAATCAGATTGATTATATTCTTTGCAGCCAAAGATGGAGAAGCTCTAAAAAAAAAAAAAAAAGTATTTTTTGCTGAATTAGAATAAAAAGTCAGTTATAAAAGCTATAGTATAACTTGTTCTCCAACCTGTAAATAGTAGTAATCATTTGGTAAAAGCAACAAAATTAGCCATTCACAAGAGATAGATAACTCAAATAAATATATCTCATTTCTTCCCTTTATTTTCTCAGGTGGATGATAATATTCCACTTAGGGTAATGCTGCTTCTCATGGATGAAGTATTCGACTTAAAAGAGAGAAATCAGTGGTTGCGAAGGAATATCAAAAACCTACTTCAACAACTTATAAGAGCTACATATGGTGATACTATTAATAGGTACCACTTTTTTAAAAAAACAACAAACTACTTAGGGCTGATCTTACTTAGCTTTTCAACTTTTACTTTTAGAAGTAGATTGCCCAAACTTTTGTAGGGGAATTTCTTTCTGTGGGCCTTTGAAGAAGGTTATTGAAGCATTCTGTTGCTATCAGAGACAATCTACACACAAATTAAGTTGCTTACTCCATGAAAGAAGTAATGTTTCTTTATTTGATTTACCTTCTAAAATTTTGACCATACTTATTTAAATTTCTTTACTTTCAGAAAAATAGTTGACCATGTTGATTGGATGACCTCACCGGAGCAAGTAGCTGACTTAGTGAAACGTTTCAGGTATATCTTAAGACACAGTCACTTCCTGCAGGTAGCACAGAGTTGAACATTGTTATCGCTAACTTTTATCGCGTTCCTTTTCTTTCTGGCCATAACATTGGTTTTAATCATCACTGATGACCAAAAAGACTTGTAAAAATTATAATAAACGTTTATCCCTTGCACCTGTTAATCTTTGTTTTCTTTAGAACCAGAATAGAAAAAAAAATTGTAAATGAAAAATCTTTTAGATCTTAGGCTACATTTTATCACAGTAATGTGGCTTTAAAATAATTGAAGTACTAGTATATACATGGCATGGTCATATAATCAGATTACCTAGTTTTGGAGATTAATTTTTCTCAGTTGTGGTTGCTAACTTTGATTTTAAGTGAGATATTTTAGAAATTTGTTTGTCTCTGACCATGGTCTAAATTTTTATTTAGACCCTTTTATTTATTTTTATTTAGGCTCTTTTATTTAGAGGTTTTATTTAGAACCTCTGAAAAGGTTCAAATTAAGAGCAGTGATACTCCAGTTCATATATCGATTCTCCAAAAATATTCTCAGCCCCTTCTCTGTGTCTAGCCCTCTTAACTGGTGACTGAGAGGTAAGATTCAGTCCCTTCAGGGAACGGCAGAGAAATAAACATCTTTTCTAACAGTGAGAGATAAGCAGAACACAAATATGCATGGCATCATGTCCTTTGAAGTAACAGAAACAAGAAGGCAGCTATGAATAGCGTACAATATTTGGCACCATCCAACTACTTTTCTTGGAGAAGGCAATGGCACCCCACTCCAGTACTCTTGCCTGGAAAATCCCATGGATGGAGGAGCCTGGAAGGCTGCAGTCCATGGGGTCGCTAAGAGTCAGACACGACTGAGCAACTTCACTTTCACTTTTCACTTTCATGCATTGGAGAAGGAAATGGCAACCCACTCCAGTGTTCTTGCCTGGAGAATCCCAGGGACGGGGGAGCCTGATGGGCTTCCGTCTATGGGGTCGCACAGAGTCGGACACGACTGAAGCGACTTAGCAGCAGCAGCAGCAGCAACTACTTTACTATGGCCAGTTTCTGATTTTATCCTCCTTTATGAGATAGGGTTTTTTGTTTCCATTTTGTTACAAAGAAATTGAGAATTTGAGAAGTTCAGCAGCTTGCCCAAAGGCTCATGTGCTAGAAAGTTGGGGAAACAAGTTTCTCTAATCTGAAGCTGAGTTTCTCATCACTGTACCATATTGTTTCTAAAAGCTGGACTGCGTTCCCTGGCATGTTCATTCTGTTTCAGGGTGTGTAAATGTTGTTCCTCTGGAGGGCACATTGGAATCACTTGAACAGCTTTAAAAAGTACTGATCCTTAGGTCGCATTTGCAGGGTCTGACTTAATGCATCTGGTGGAAGGCCTGGACATAGTGTTTAAAACTCCCAGGTGTTTCTAATGGGCAGTCAGTTAAGAACTGTTCTCGCAGGCTCTCTCTGAGACCAGATCCCCAGGTAGAAGCTTAGTTATTGTGCTTAATTCCTCTCTTTGGCTTGAAGAACTAGGGAACAGTAATCAGCACACTATAAAGTAAAGAAGAGTGGATTATATAGGTGAAAGAAACATTGTAATCAACACAGCTGTAAGATATGGATGCAGTTACTCCAGGGCATACTTTTGTTATTTTTTTCTTGTGTAAACCCTGCACTTAGTTACTATCTGTTGAATATCACACCTAAATAGAATTTCAGAAATGTTTCCTTTTTCTCTTTGCATTTATGTTTTCTGTAGAAAATTGGGATAATTTTACCAACTTGTATCATTAGAAAATGAAAATGTTTACAAAATTTATTTAATCTTCTTAAATAGAGATGCCTTTTGGCCAAATGGCATTTTAGCCGAGACTATCCCGTGCAGAGATAAAGGTATTCGAATGAGAACAAGAGTCGCAGGAAAAACTAAATTACTTTCAATTATGCCAGGTAAGTGAACATTTTTAGCATAAATCTCAATTTGTACTTCCGAATTTATGGCGTGCATTAAGCATGCCAAATTTAGCTGCCTTTTGACTATAATAACATCAATTTGATGGCTTATATACCAGGAGGCATTGTGCTACTTATTTCTCATATATATTTAACTAATCTTCATAACAGTATTGGAGAAGAAAATGGCACCCCACTCCAGTACTCTTGCCTGGAAAATGCCATGGATGGAGGAGCCTGGTAGGCTATAGTCCATGAGGTCACAAAGAGTCGGACACAACTGAGCGACTTCACTTTCTTTTCTTTCTTTCTATAGTTCCTTTTGGAGAAGGAAATGACAACCCACTCCAGTGTTCTTGCCTGGAGAATCCCATGGACAGAGGGGCCTGTTGTGCTATGGTCTATGGGGTTGCAAAGAGTCAGACACGACCAAGCAACTAACACACACACACACACACACACACACACACACTAATATAACAATATTATAAAGCCTAGGAAACTGTTAACATCACAGATTTAAATATGAGGGAAAAAATCACCTCAAAGGGGTTAAGTGTAAATACCCAAGGTAGATTGCCTGGCATCTACCTTGGAATAGATGGTAAAGAGTCTGCCTGCAGTGCAGGAGACTGGAGTTCGATCCCTGGATTGGGAAGATCCCTTGGAGAAGACAATGGCCACCTACTCCAGTATTCGTGCCTGGGAGAATTCCATAGACAGGGGAGCCTGGTGTGCTATAGTTACTCCATGGGGAATTCTATGGACAGAGGAGCCTGGTGGGCTATAGTCCACAGGGTCCCAAAGAGTTGGACATGACTGAGCAACTAAAACACACACACCCGAGGTTTAAGGAGTGAGTATTGGAAGTCTGACTTAGCTTTGAGTTCTTGAAACCACTGTATTCAACCACTTCAATAAAAATTATACTTGAACCGCTTCACTTTGCTGTCTTGAAACATTTTAAGAATAAAGTTGATGATAAAATCTGTGACAGATGACAGTGAAAGTCACTCAGTCGTGTCTGATTCTTTGTGACTCCGTGGACTATACAGTCCCTGGAATTCTCCAGGCTAGAATACTGGAATGTGTAGCCTTTCCCTTCTCCAAGGGATGTCCCCAACCCAGGGATCGAACCCAGGTCTCCTGCATTGCAGGTGGATTCTTTACCAGCTGAGCCACAAGGGAAGCCCAAGAATACGGGAGTGGGTAGCTTTTCCCTTCTCCAGGGGATCTCTCCAACCCAGAAATCAAACAAGGGTCTCCTGAATTGCAGGCAGATTCTTTACCAACTGAGCTATCAGGGAAGCCCATGACAGATGAAAGGGCTAATAATAAAGTATAATGATAATGAAGTATGAGGTTTTCAGAAAGAATATTTGTTCTGTTTAAGAGAACAAACACATTTTCTCAAAGAATGCCTTTGAAACATGCTTAATCTCTGCTAAAACATGATCCTAAAGAAAGTATACATGGTGGCATTCTTTTGGTGTAATATGAATTAATTTAGAACTCTACTATCTCACTAACTTAGATTTACTTTGTCCATTTGTCTTCTCTCAGTAAGAGAAGTTTTGTTTAGTTGGGTGATTGATTTCTCCTATGGTGATAAATGTCTTTTAAAATACCTAGATATCTCTTCTCCACATTTTAATTATGGATGTAGGGAATAGAAAAATATTTACGTTTTCAGTATCATCTATTTCTTTTCCTATAATTTTGTTTTTCTTTAAACTAAATTTTCATTGTAGATTTTAATCAACTTTCTCTTCTGTCCATTAAATTGGATGTTTGCCACATGGCTTTTTATTCCACTCTATAGACTATACTTTTGCGTTTGGAGATAAAAAGCAAGTTACAGGAATAACATTTTAGAAAAATAAAGAGAAACAGTAGCCTAGGATATTCATATACTTTTAGAATAAACCGGATGGTGCTTTAGATGTACTCAGTTATGGAGTAGAAAGAAATCTTAATGCATTTATACGATGAATATTTATTGAGAGCATTTCATGAGCTAGACACTATTCTTTACACTGATCGTTGCCTCCTTAGAGTTTACATTCTACTAGGGGGACACAGAAGACATACAAAAGAAATAGATGAAGCACAGTATATTGGATAGTGCTAAGAGCCGAGGAGACAGATAGTGCAGGAAAATGGAAGTGACAGGTGAGTTGCAGTTGTGAGTGGATGACACTTACATGAAGACTTGAAGGAAGTGAGGAAAGATATAAAAATAAGTATTTTTGTATGTACAGAATTCCTCACCTGTTTTTTAGTGAATTTAAAACTATTTGCTTAAAATTTTATTGTACCCTAGTTAGAAACATACTTTTTAGGAGTTGCATGTTTCTTTTGAAAGCAATAAAGTGTTGTTTTGGGGGCCCTGTTTATAAATAATTAAGAATGATCCTACATGATGTTCCCACACTCAGGTGTCTCTAGTAACTTCATGTTGCCTGTGAGTGAACTCCAAGTGTGCTCACCCTGCCAGTTGGAGCACTGTCAGTTTTCCATTCTTTTCACCACTTTCTTTTACAGGAATCCTAAAACGGAGCCAAATTGTTCCACCCCATTTGTTTGTATGTTTTCCACACTTGGTGCTCATTTCCTTATTCATGTTCTTAAATCCTTTATCTGTTTGTACCAATCAGATCCTGCCAATGCACTGTTAGTGTGTTGCAAGTTTTTTTAAATCAGAGATCAAGTTTCCGCATTTGTTTGTAGTATTTCTCATTGTGCATTAGATGGAGAATATTTTTATAGTGTTTTAGAGTTTACAGATCACTTTTCACTTTATCTCATCAAAGCTTTATAAATTCTCACAGTAATAATGATATTGGTTATTATAAATTCCCATTTTACAGATGAGGAAAGAAACTCAGGGTGGGTGAGTTATATAGGTATTAAGGGACAGGGCTTCCCAGATGGCTCAGTGGTAAATAATCCGACCTGCCAATGCAGGAGACACAGGAGACGTGGGTTCTATCCCTGTATTGGGAATATCCCATAGAGGTGGAAATGGCAACCCACTCAAGTATTCTTGCCTGGAAAATCCCACAGACAGAGGAGCCTGGTGGTCTGCCATCCGTGGGGTCACAAAGAGTCTGACACAGCTGAGTGACATTAGGGACAAGATTAAAACACTTAATTTGGGATTTCTGAGTCTGGGTTCTGCTTTTTCTGTTGTTTGTATTGTCTCCCAATACCATACAAGTGTGTCCATACTTTTGATGTATGTAAGTTTTAAGTCAGTTATTAAACTTATATTAAGGTCATTCTCTGAATACTGGCTATTTATCAGTCACTCAAATGTGTACTTTACATGTTTTAACTTAGAATACTTTTGTATTTCCTTTGAATAATGAATTGTGTTTATTTCCCCTCCCCTTATTTAGATGAACTGAAGCACATTATTGGAGCTGAGACAACACGGAAAGGTATTCTTCGTGTTTTTGAAATGTTTCAGCACAACCAGTTAAATAGGAGAATGGTTTATGTCTTTTTGGAAGGCTTTTTGGAAACCTTATTTCCACAGTATAAATTCCGTGAACTTTTCAACAAACTGCATTCACGGTCAAAGCAGATGCAAAAATATAAACAGAAACTTCAAACTACTCAAGCGCCTTCTTTACAGAAAAGGTGACACTCCAATCTCTGAAACTGGTGTTCATTTTGTCCAGGACTAATGGTATGGACGGATCTTCTGGGGCTTAACTCATATACTGTTGTGTCTGCACCAGTCTTTTAGTGTCTCAGAATAGATTATTAATACATCCATATGACTGCCATTCTTCTCATCATTGTCTATAATCCAGCCACTTGTACCAAGAGAGATTTCTGTGTCTTAAATGATTTGGTGCATATTTTTGCAACACTGAGAGGATACTGCCTACAGCTCAAGCAAGGATGACATTGGTCTCTTCCGTTTCAAACTAATCAGCATTCTCCAGCAATGACAAAGTGCCAGAGTGTATATATGAGAGCTAAGGAAAGCACAAAACAATGGTTCACAGACAAATTGGCTAATTTGTTTAACAGTGGGAAACCGTGCAATGTACTGTTTGGAGGGGTTTGTTTTGCATAATGGTTTTATATATCTTTGTCGGAATTTTGATACAGTGTAGATTAGCCAGGTGAATGATCTTTGAAACATCTGTTTCAGGTCTAAGGAAAATGACAGAATGCCCTTAAAGTATGAAGTGACATATCCAAATTACACTTTTGTTTTCATGACATAAGAACCTAATGTAAAATAAAACCAGTCACAACCAAAGTTTGATTGGATTTGTTATTCATTGGTAGAAAACAGATTTTAAGTAATTCTTCTATGTCTTAAGGGCTCTATTTTGCTCTTATGGTACTCATAATTAAGTTTTATTTTGGCATTCTGTGTGCAAAAAGAAGCATATGGTGGCTCTTAAGTTTTGAAGTTATTACAGCTTTCTTTAAGAGATTACTGATTATATAATAGGGGTTAGAATTTGTTGAAGGAACTGCCAAATACTTCTTAAAATATGGAAATTTAAAAAAAGTACTCCTGAAAGTTACTCTATGATAATTTTAAATTGTGTGATCTAGACATACGTTAGGTGATTGCAAAAATAGCAAATCAAAGGATTAAATGAGCTTATAAGTTGTATGTAAACATACAAATTCCTAACTCTATTACAGTGTACATATATGAAAAGAAATAATGAAAACAGAACTATAATATTTTTTAAAATATGCTTTTATTTATATTTTGCATAATGTAAAATTCTACTAAATAAAGCAAGTTGGCAAAACCCCTTGGTGTATACATTTAAGTCCCTAAAATAATTTTATACCAACAACAAAATACCTTTTCCAGTTTTGGAGCTTCTGCATTTCCTTTCGTTTTCTCAGTCTCCATTTGTCCATCTTGGAAGTCTTCATATGTTTTATATGTAGGACTTCTGCATAGTTTAACTTCCACTAAGTGTTTGGGTGTCTCAGCGTTTTTTGTTTTAAAAATATTTAACACTAAAACCTTATAATAGTGAAGCTATTTATCAGACCACTGAGCCAAGATGCTGGTGTTAAAAGAACTTCCGGGTGCTTAGGATAAAGGGACAGAGTATTGGTATCCCAGTTGTTTGGGAGTTTTAAGATTGGGACAAGATGTTATTGTCTTGTTCTTGCTGAGATCCTACTTATGAAGCAAAGCCTGATAGAATAAAGCCTTCCTCTAAAGCTTTATGATAATGATCATATTTATTAACAATGCTGTTATGCATACTTAGAGTTTGCATATATTCAGCCTGTGTTGCATGTCTTCAGAATTACATAAATCCCTTTCATTTAAACTTCCAAATGAGAAAAGATCTTTATTGACTCTGGTGGAAGAAATAATATTTCTTCTCAATGTATCTTCCTGCCCCAGGCTTTAGAAGAAACATGTGAAACATGTCTGTAGGAAGCATCAGCATGGCCATAAGTGCAATGATTTTAAGATACACCCCTGCCCATTTCCAGTATATTTTTGACATAAGTAAATATTAAGAGTAAACAGAATTCATGTAAGAGTCTACTGTGTACATGTGAAAAAGCATTTCTAGATAATGTGAGGAACGCTGGCCATCAACCAGGGAAAGGTCATGCAGTATTGCAGATTTTCATGAAGCCCTGCAAGATAACTGCAGTCATACCAAAAACTATTAAGAGTAAGTGGGTTTTTAAAATAATTTTTGTTTAAAAGAGTTTATATTTCAGAAGCAGAAATGTCAAATGGTAGTCTATGTAAACGGTTGTGCATCTTCTCTTTGCACATCTCTGTTTTACATCAGAGAAAGCTGTGGTCATGCTAAAATTAGATATACTTTTTGAGTGATTTGGTCGAGCTGTGTGTAAAATATTTAACCCATAAGTCAAGTACAGTGTACTATGTTTAATGAAGTTACTACATTTAATGCATTTATTGCATATATGAATATATACAGGAAGAGGCTTTATGTCTTCTGATATTTGATTTTTGAATGTGTTTTTAAGTCAGTGGTGCCTTTAGGCAAGAACCTTCAAAATTAATCATTCTTTATTTGAGTTTTTCTGATTTTTCAGGTAACATAAACTATTTAGAAACCATCACTACTAACTTACAGTTCATTCCTCTAAAAAATTGATTGTATGATTTAAATATAATACTAAGATGGGCATTTCCTGTGATTAGGGTTTTCTGAATAGTTGCTGAAAACAATTGTGCCATTGACCAATGGATGCACTTGGTTAGCCTTAATTTTTATTTTAAAAAACATTTAAAACTTTCTTGAATATAGCAGTTCCTTCATTCTAAGTTTCTGCTGCGGGTGTTTGGAAAAAAATCAAACAGTTAAGTGCTACTAGAAAGTGTACCAATTTTTAAAAATTTAAGAACAATATAAAATTTCACAATCTAAAATTTTAATTTGTGCAATATTTTCATTTAATGCATGTGTATTTGAGTAATTGTAAAATAAATGAATTTTTAATGTTTTGAGATCTAGTTAAACTGTCTTCTTAACCCAACAACTTAACATTCCGTTGTTGCTGCATCCTTTTATTTAAGGACTTGTTTTAAAAGTCGTTTTGTCACTCCTTGTAAAATTCTTTTGTTATTAGTAAATTTTGCTTATAGGAGCATGGCTCCTGTATTACAAGGGAAAAATATAAAGAGCACATTTTAGGATTACAATTGTTTAAAGATAACTTGTGCATATCATTGTACAATAAGTGTCAACTGTGTGCCTAACTATTCTATCAATACTTCTTTAACAAAGAAGAAACAGCAATCAGAATGTCAGTTATTTTTATTGAACTAAAAAGATTTAAAATTTTATTTGGTTTGCATTATGTTTTGTCCATTAGAAAATACTAATAAAGTATTAACAAACCTTTTTGTTGAATTTTATTTCATAGTGATGTATTTTTATTACTTTTAAAAAGTGCTTGTTCAGTTGTCTTACCTTTAGCATCTGTGTGTATTTTGCTTTCTTTTCAGTTTGGAAATCAAGCAACTCAAGTCCTAGGTTGATGGATAAACTACTGGGTGATTACTGACTTACTACAACAAACTGAATTTACTTTTTCCTTTCATGGGGCAAGTAATTTAGTACCTCAGCATTAAAGAAACTTCATTCTTCCCTACATACAAAATTATAATTTTCCCATAAAGAGAAAGACCTATAAGTAATCTGTTAACAATTTTTGTTTGACCTCATTTTAAATTCATAATATGCCTGCTATTATGAGGTTTCAGTTTTAAAGGCAGTAGATTCAGTACTGTGCAATGTAGCTCTGCCTCATTGGTCATGGTATTTGTAGCCATCTTCATCTGGATCCACAGACTTCTCAGACATCAGTGTGATTACTCCTCCCCTATCAGGGGCAGTCATATTGTTTCTCGAAATACTTACTGTAAAATATTGACCCCTTTAAGATGTTCATGAAGAAATAATTTTATACTTTTATGTAACTTAGGCAAATCTATATACTATCCAAAACCCTGAAATCTTCCTTTACAATTCAAATGATTGTATCAAAGTTTCTAAAAAGTTATATAATAAAGAACTCTGTTTAACTTTGTTTTTCTAACTTCCCAAACTTAGTTAACTATAGAATCTTTTCTTATAAATACCTATGAATGGGTTTCCCACGTGGCTCAGATGGTAAAGAATCTGCCTGCAGTGCAGGAGACCCGGGTTCGATCCTTCGGTCGGGAAGATCCGCTGCAGAAGGGAATGGCTACCCACTCCAGTATTCTTGCCTGGAGAATTCCATGGACAGAGGAGTCTGGTGGGCTTCAGTCCATGGCGTTTCAGAGAGTCGGACATGACTGGGCAACTAAGACTTACACTTCAGGGGAGAAGAAAACAAAGTGAAGCCTTGTTAAATTAGGAAATAGAAACTTGAGACAAAACCAATGGATTTAGGACACAGTGTTATGGGGGTTTTGTTTTTGTTTTTCTGGGTTTTTTTAAACTTATCATTCCAGTGCAGAGTTCAGTGTTTGAAAGAAAGGAGAATTTGAAAAATTATGGCACATATTGAAGTTGAATTTGCCTCTGGGTACCAGAATAATGAATTCAGTGAGGGATACTAGAGTATTGTCTCATCAGGAGGAGGAAAGGTACTTGCCAAGGATCTTGCTGATATGATTAAAGAGTGAAGTGTTAGTTGCTGAGTCACATCCAACTCTTTGCAACCCAGTGGACTCTTTGTAAGCCAGCCAGGCTCCTCTGTCCATGGAATTCTCCAGGCAAGAACATTGGAGTGGGGAGCCAGAGAATCTTCCCGACCCAGGAGTTGAACCCAAATTTCCTCCATTGCAGGTAGATTCTTTACCATTTGAGCCACCTGGGAAGCCTGATCAAGGAGTTGTTGAGTCGCTCAGTCGTGTCTGACTGCGACCCCATGGACTGCAGCATACCAGGCTTCCCTGTCCTTTACTATCTCCCAGAGCTTGCTCAAACTCACATCCATCGAGTCAGTGATGCCATCCAACCATCTCATCCTATGTCGTCCCCTTCTCCTCCTCCTTTCAACCTTTCGCAGCATCAGGGTCTTTTCCAATGAGCTTTTTGCATCAGGTGGCCAAAGTATTGGAGCTTCAGCATCAGTCCCTTTGATGAATATTAAGGATTGATTTCCTTTTTTTTTTTTTATTTTATTTTATTTTTAAACTTTACAATATTGTATTAGTTTTGCCAAATATCGAAATGAATCCGCCACAGGTATACCTGTGTTCCCCATCCTGAACCCTCCTCCCTCCCCATACCCTCCCTGTGGGTCGTCCCAGTGCACCAGCCCCAAGCATCCAGTATCGTGCATCGAACCTGGACTGGCGACTCGTTTCATACATGATACTATACCTGTTTCACTGCTATTCTCCCAAATCTTCCCACCCTCTCCCTCTCCCACAGAGTCCATAAGACTGATCTATACATCAGTGTCTCTTTTGCGGTCTCGTACACCGGGTTATTGTTACCATCTTTCTAAATTCCATATATATGCGTTAGTATACTGTATTGGTGTTTTTCTTTCTGGCTTACTTCACTCTGTATAATAGGTTCCAGTTTCATCCATCTCATTAGAACTGATTCAAATGTATTCTTTTTAATGGCTGAGTAATACTTTATTGTGTATATGTACCACAGCTTTCTTATCCATTCATCTGCTGATGGACATCTAGGTTGCTTCCATGTCCTGGCTATTATAAACAGTGCTGTGATGAACATTGGGGTACACGTGTCTCTTTCCCTTCTGGTTTCCTCAGTGTGTATGCCCAGCAGTGGGATTGCTGGATCGTAAGGCAGTTCTATTTCCAGTTTTTTAAGGAATCTCCACACTGTTCTCCCTCCATAGTGGCTGTACTAGTTTGCATTCCCACCAACAGTGTAAGAGGGTTCCCTTTTCTCCACACCCTCTCCAGCATTTATTGCTTGTAGACTTTTGGATCACAGCCATTCTGACTGGCGTGAAATGGTACCTCATAGTGGTTTTGATTTGCATTTCTCTGATAATGAGTGATGTTGAGCATCTTTTCATGTTTGTTAGCCATCTGTATGTCTTCTGTGGAGAAATGTCTATTTAGTTCTTTGGCCCATTTTTTGGTTGGGTCATTTATTTTTCTGGAGTTGAGCTGTAGGAGTTGCTGTATATTTTTGAGATTAGTTGTTTGTCAGTTGCTTCATTTGCTATTATTTTCTCCCATTCTGAAGGCTGCCTTTTCACCTTGCTAATAGTTTCCTTTGATGTGCAGAAGCTTTTAAGTTTAATTAGATCTCATTTGTTTATTTTTGCTTTTATTTCCAATATTCTGGGAGGTGGGTCATAGAGGATCCTGCTGTGATGTATGTTGGAGAGTGTTTTGCCTATGTTCTCTAGAAGTTTTATAGTTTCTGGTCTTACGTTGAGATCTTTAATCCATTTTGAGTTTATTTTTGTGTATGGTGTTAGAAAGTGTTCTAGTTTCATTCTTTTACAAGTGGTTGACCAGATTTCCCAGCACCACTTGTTAAAGAGATTGTCTTTAATCCATTGTATATTCTTGCCTCCTTTGTCAAAGATAAGGTGTCCATATGTGCGTGGATTTATCTCTGGGCTTTCTATTTTGTTCCATTTTTCAATATTTCTGTCTTTGTGCCAGTACCATACTGTCTTGATAACTATGGCTTTGTAATAGAGTCTGAAGTCAGGTAGGTTGATTCCTCCAGTTCCATTTTTCTTTCTCAAGATAGCTTTGGCTATTCGAGGTTTTTTGTATTTCCATACAAATTGTGAAATTATTTGTTCTAGCTCTGTGAAGAATACCGTTGGTAGCTTGATAGGGATTGCATTGAATCTATAAATTGCTTTGGGTAGTATACTCATTTTCACTATATTGATTCTTCCAATCCATGAACATGGTATATTTTTCCATCTATTAGTGTCCTCTTTGATTTCTTTCACGAGGTTTTATAGTTTTCTATATATAGGTCTTTAGTTTCTTTAGGTAGATATATTCCTAAGTATTTTATTCTCTCCGTTGCAATGGTGAATGGAATTGTTTCCTTAATTTCTCTTTCAGTTTTCTCATTATTAGTGTATAGGAATGCAAGGGATTTCTGTGTGTTGATTTTATATCCTGCAACTTTACTATAATCATTGATTAGTTCTAGTAATTTTCTGGTGGAGTCTTTAGGGTTTTCTATGTAGAGGATCATGTCATCTGCAAACAGTGAGAGTTTTACTTCTTTTCCAATTTGGATTCCTTTTATTTCTTTTTCTGCTCTGATTGCTGTGGCCAAAACTTCCAAAACTATGTTGAATAGTAATGGTGAAAGTGGGCACCCTTGTCTTGTTCCTGACTTTAGAGGAAATGCTTTCAATTTTTCACCATTGAGGATAATGTTTGCTGTGGGTTTGTCATATATAGCTTTTATTATGTTGAGGTATGTTCCTTCTATTCCTGCTTTCTGGAGAGTTCTTATCATAAATGGATGTTGAATTTTGTCAAAGGCTTTCTCTGCATCTATTGAGATAATCATATGGTTTTTATTTTTCAATTTGTTAATGTGGTGTATAACATTGATTGATTTGCAGATATTGAAGAATCCTTGCATCCCTGGGATAAAGTCCACTTGGTCATGGTGTATGATCTTTTTAATGTGTTGTTGGATTCTGATTGCTAGAATTTTGTTAAGGATTTTTGCATCTATGTTCATCAGTGATATTGGCCTGTAGTTTTCTTTTTTTTGTGGGATCTTTGTCAGGTTTTGGTATTAGGGTGATGGTGGCCTCATAGAATGAGTTTGGAAGTTTACCTTCCTCTGCAATTTTCTGGAAGAGTTTGAGCAGGATAGGTGTTAGCTCTTCTCTAAATTTTTGGTAGAATTCAGCTGTGAAGCCATCTGGACCTGGGCTTTTGTTTGCTGGAAGACTTTTGATTACAGTTTCAATTTCCGTGCTTGTGATGGGTCTGTTAAGATTTTCTATTTCTTCCTGGTCCAGTTTTGGAAAGTTGTACTTTTCTAAGAATTTGTCCATTTCTTCCACGTTGTCCATTTTATTGGCATATAATTGTTGATAGTAGTCTCTTATGATCCTTTGTATTTCTGTGTTGTCTGTTGTGATCTTTCCATTTTCATTTCTAATTTTATTGATTTGATTTTTCTCCTTTGTTTCTTGATAAGTCTGGCTAATGGTTTGTCAATTTTATTTATCCTTTCAAAGAACCAGCTTTTGGCTTTGTTGATTTTTTGCTATGGTCTCTTTTGTTTCTTTTTTGCATTTATTTCTGCCCTAATTTTTAAGATTTCTTTCCTTCTACTAACCCTGGGGTTCTTCATTTCTTCCTTTTCTAGTTGCTTTAGGTGTAGGGTTAGGTTATTTATTTGACTTTTTTCTTGTTTCTTGAGGTATGCCTGTATTGCTATGAACTTTCCCCTTAGGACTGCTTTTAAAAAAGTGTCCCACAGGTTTTGGATTGTTGTGTTTTCATTTTCATTAGTTTCTATGCAAATTTTGATTTCTTTTTTGATTCTTCTGTGATTTGTTGGTTATTCATCAGCGTGTTGTTCAGCCTCCATATGTTGGAATTTTTGATAGTTTTTCTCCTGTAATTGAGATCTAATCTTACTGCATTGTGGTCAGAAAAGATGCTTGGAATGATTTCTATTTTTTTGAATTTACCAAGGCTAGATTTATGGCCCAGGATGTGATCTATCCTGGAGAAGGTTCCATGTGCGCTTGAGAAAAAGGTGAAATTCATTGTTTTGGGATGAAATGTCCTGTAGATATCAATTAGGTCTAACTGGTCTGTTGTATCGTTTAACGTTTGTGTTTCCTTGTTAATTTTCTGTTTAGTTGATCTATCCATAGGTGTGAGTAGGGTATTAAAGTCTCCCACTATTATTGTGTTATTGTTAATTTCTCCTTTCATACTTGTTAGCATTTGTCTTACAGATTGCGGCGCTCCCGTGTTGGGTGCATACATATTTATAATTGTTATATCTTCTTCTTGGATTGATCCTTTGATCATTATGTAGTGACCATCTTTGTCTCTTTTCACAGCCTTTGTTTTAAAGTCTATTTTATCTGATATAAGTATTGCTACTCCTGCTTTCTTTTGGTCCCTATTTGCATGGAAAATCTTTTTCCAGCCCTTCACTTTCAGTCTGTATGTGTCCCCTGTTTTGAGGTGGGTCTCTTGTAGACAACATATATAGGGGTCTTGTTTTTGTATCCATTCAGCCAGTCTTTGTCTTTTGGTTGGGGCATTCAACCCATTTACGTTTAAGGTAATTACTGATAAGTATGATCCCGTTGCCATTTACTTTATTGTTTTGGGTTCGAGTTTATACACCGTTTTTGTGTTTCCTGTCTAGAGAATATCCTTTAGTATTTGTTGGAGAGCTGGTTTGGTGGTGCTGAATTCTCTCAGCTTTTGCTTGTCTGAGAAGCTTTTGATTTCTCCTTCATATTTGAATGAGATCCTTGCTGGGTACAATAATCTGGGCTGTAGGTTATTTTCTTTCATCACTTTAAGTATGTCTTGCCATTCCCTCCTGGCTTGAAGAGTTTCTTTTGAAAGATCAGCTGTTATCCTTATGGGAATTCCCTTGTGTGTTATTTGTTGTTTTTCCCTTGCTGCTTTTAATATTTGTTCTTTGTGTTTGATCTTTGTTAATTTGATTAATATGCGTCTTGGGGTGTTTCGCCTTGGGTTTATCCTGTTTGGGACTCTCTGGGTTTCTTGGACTTGGGTGATTATTTCCTTCCCCATTTTAGGAAGTTTTCAACTATTATCTCTTCATGTATTTTCTCATGGTCTTTCTTTTTGTCTTCTTCTTCTGGGACCCCTATGATTCGAATGTTGTAGCGTTGAATATTGTCCTGGAGGTCTCTGAGATTGTCCTCATTTCTTTTAATTTGTTTTTCTTTTATCCTCTCTGATTCATTTATTTCTACCATTCTATCTTCTAATTCACTAATCCTATCTTCTGCCTCTGTTATTCTACTATTTGTTGCCTCCAGAGTGTTTTTAATTTCATTTATTGCATTATTCATTTTATATTGACTCTCTTTTATTTCTTCTAGGTCCTTGTTAAACCTTTCTTGCATCTTCTCAATCTTTGTCTCCAAGCTATTTATCTGTGATTCCATTTTGATTTCAAGATTTTGGATCAATTTCACTATCATTATTCGGAATTCTTTATCAGGTAGAATCCCTATCTCTTCCTCTTTTGTTTGGTTTGGTGGGCATTTATCCTGTTCCTTTATCTGCTGGGTATTCCTCTGTCTTTTCATCTTGTTTAAATTGCTGAGTTTGGGGTGTCCTTTCTGTATTCTGGCAGTTTGTAGAGTTCTCTTTATTGTGGCATTTCCTCGCTCTGTGTGGTTTGTACAGGTGGCTTGTCAAGGTTTCTTGGTTAGGGAAGCTTGTGTCGGTGTTCTGGTGGGTGGAGCTGTATTTCTTCTCTCTCCTTTCAAAGACTTGGGTTGCTTTTCTGGGTGCCTGATGTCCTCTGCTTTCATTCAGAAGTTGTTTTGTGGAATTTACTCGGCGTTTAAATGTTCTTTTGATGAATTTGTGAGGGAGAAAGTGTTCTCCCCGTCCTACTCCTCCGCCATCTTAGCTCCTGCCCCCTAAGGATTGATTTCCTTTAGGATTGACAGGTTTGATCTTGCAGTCCAAGGGACTAGGAGATGCAAAGAAGAGAGGAATGTAATACAGGTCAGCTTTTAAAATGTGTGCCAGACATTGATCCATATATAATAGGGCGATGCTATGTTTGATCTAGGATCTAAAGCAGCAGCCAAGAACTTGCTATTTCACATACACAAAAAATTAATGGAATAAAAATTAAACTTACTTGTGTCTGTTTACAGCCAAGAACTTGGTGTTTCAAATACACAAAAAATTAATGGAATAAAGATTATACTTACTTGTGTCTGTTTACCAATGCACAGTGTATAAGAATTGTATGAAATGTGATATTTTAATTGAGATGGTAAACATGAACTATTACATGTCATTGAGTGGAATAAAACAATAGGTCTACTTCTTTGTTGGAAAACTCCAAGACCACCACTTGATTCAGTAGGAGGGCTCACAGGACTGTGCCTTTAGTCATACAGCAAAGACTTCTTATAGCAAAGCAATACAGAAGAAAATCCACAAGAAAGGATGCACATGGCTACGTTTGAGGGAAGCTGGCCACAAGCTTATGAAGTTCTCTCCCAATGCAGTCTTGCAGGATATACTTAATTTCCCCCTAGCAATGACTTGTGATAACAGGTGTGAAACATGGTTGGTTAAGGAAGCTCATTGAAGACTGCCTGACACCAAAATGCTGGAAAGTGTGTTCCACACATAAACCATATGTCAGTTTACACATGGTGAGCCAGTTTTATCAGTTTGGGGAATGGTAGGAATATTCCTAAAATTGAAGTTCTCAAATACCTGAGAACAAAGACCAACATTACAAGCAGACCTTTCAAAGGGCAGCAGTCATACCTGCTATGTTGACTCTCTGCACAGCTATATACCTTGATCCAAAGAAATGGCTAGTAGAAGGTGATGATTGCACTGAAGACCCTTACGATTTATCCTTGTGTAGAAGCCTAGAAGTGAAAACATGGCAGGGTTTAGATTCAGGTGAAAGGGTTATGCAGGTGAAATAAAATGACTGATAATGTTATGTGTTGCAATCCTATAAGCTGCAGGAACCTATTTGTGTATTTCCAATAAGATTCCAACAGCAAACAGTTTTATAGCACTTACTAATCAGTTATTTGAGGTGTAGATACTATTGATACTTTTTGGTTTATAGATGGGAAAACTCAAGCATACCAAAGTTTTAGACCTGGTAAGTGATCAGGCTGAAATTTCAACTCAGGTGATCAAGTCTTTAACAGCATCATCATTTTGAATCTGAAATGGCTCAACTGGAATTCCATCACCTCCACTAGCTTTGTTTGTAGTGATGCTTCCCTAAGGTCCACTTGACTTCACATTCCAGGATGTCTGGTTCTATGTGAATGATCACACCATCATGGTTGTCTGGATCATGATGATCTTTTTTGTATAGTTCTGTGTATTCTTGCCACCTCTTCTTAATATCTTTTGCTTCTGTTGTTAGGTACATACCATTTCTGTCCTTTATTGTGCCCATCTTTGCATGAAATATCTCTAATTTTTTTTTGAAGAGATCTCTAGTCTTTCCCATTCTGCTGTTTTCCTCTATTTCTTTGCATTGATCACTGAAGAATGCTTTTTAAAAAATTTTTTTATTGAAGGATAATTGCTTTACAGAATTTTGTTGTTTTCTGTCAAACCTCAACATGAATAAGCCATAGGTGTGTATATATATATATATATATATATATATATATATATATATATCTCCTCCTCCCTTTTGAACCTCCCTCCCATCTCCCTCCCTATCTCACCCCTCTAGGTTGATACAGAGCCCCTGTTTGAGTTTCCTGAGGCATACAGCAAATTCCCATTGGCTATCTAATTTACATATGGTAATGAAAGTATCCATGCTATTCTTTACATACATCTCACCCTCTCCTACCCTCTCCCCATGTCAATAAGTCTATTCTCTATATCTGTTTCTCCATTGCTGCCCTGTAAATAAATTCTTAAGAACCATTTTTCTATATTGCATGTATGTACATTAGAATATGATATTTACCTTTTTCTGACTCACTTCACTCTGTATTATAGGTTCTAGGTTCATCCACCTCATCAGAACTGACTCAAATGTATTCCTTTTTACCGCTGAGTAATATTCCTTTTTTTTTTTTCTTTGCCTTTTTGCATTTCTTTTCCATGGGGATGGTCTTGATCCCTGTCTCCTGTACAATGTCACGAACCTCATTCTGTAATTCACCAGGCACTCTATCTATCAGATCTAGCCCCTTAAATCTATTTCTCACTTCCACTGTATAATCATAAGGGATTTTATTTAGGTCATACCTGAATGGTCTAGTGGTTTTCCCTACTTTCTTCAATTTAAGTGTGAATTTGGCAATAAGGAGTTCATGATCTGAGCCACAGTCAGCTCCTGGTCCTGTTTTTGTTGACTGTATAGAGCTTCTCCATCTTTGGCTGCAAAGAATATAATCAATCTATTTCAGTGTTGACCAGCTGGTGATGTCCATGTGTAGAGTCTTCTCTTGTGTTGTTGGAAGAGGGTATTTGCTATGACCAGTGCATTTTCTTGGCAAAACTCTATTAGTCTTTGCCCTGCTTCATTCTGTATTCCAAGGCCAAATTTGCCTGTTACTCCAGGTGTTTCTTGACTTCCTACTTTTGCATTCCAGTCCCCTATAATGAAAAGGACATCTTCTTTGGGTGTTAGTTCTAAAAGGTCTTGTAGGTCTTCATAGAACCATTCAACTTCAGCTTCTTCAGCGTTACTGGTTGGGGCATAGACGTGGATTACTGTGATATTGAATGGTTTGCCTTGAAATGAACAGAGATCATTCTGTCATTTTTGAGATTGCATCCAAGTACTGCATTTTGGACTCTTGTTGACCATGATGGCTACTCCATTTCCTCTGCAGGATTCCTGCCCACATTAGTAGATATAATGGTCATCTGAGTTAAATTCACCTATTCCAGTCCATTTTAGTTCTCTGATTCCTAGAATGTCGACATTCACTCTTGCCATCTCCTGTTTGACCACTTCCAATTTGCTTTGATTCATGGACCTGACATTCCAGGTTCCTATGCAATATTGGTCTTTACAGCATCGGACCTTGCTTCTATCACCAGTCACATCCACAGCTGGGTATTGTGTTTGCTTTGGCTCCATCCCTTCATTCTTTCTGGAGTTATTTCTCCACTGATCTCCAGTAGCATATTGGGAACCTACTGACCTGGGGAGTTCCTCTTTCAGTATCCTATCATTTTGCCTTTTCATACTGTTCATGGGGTTCTCAAGGCAAGAATACTGAAGTGGTTTGCCATTCCCTTCTCCAGTGGACCACATTCTGTCAGGCCTCTCTACCATGATCCGCCCGTCTTGGGTGGCCCCATGGGCATGGCTTAGTTTCATTGAGTTAGACAAGGCTGTGGTCCTAGTGTGATCAGATTGACTAGTTTTCTGTGATTATGGTTTCAGTGTGTCTGCCCTCTGATGCCCTCTTGCAACACCTACCATCTTACTTGGGTTTCTCTTACCTTGGACATGGGGTATCTCTTCACGGCTGCTCAAGCAAAGCGCAGCCACTGCTCCTTACTTTAGACGAGGGGTATCTCCTCACCACTGTCCCTCCTGACCTTGAACATGGAATAGCTCCTCTAGGCCCTCCTGCTTCCGGGCAGCCACCGCTTCTTGGACGTGTGGTTGCTCCTTCTGGCCGCCACCCCTGGAAAAGAAATGCAAAAAAGCAAAATGGCTCTCTGGGGAGGCCTTACAAATAGCTGTGAAAAGAAGAGAAGTGAAAAGCAAATGAGAAAGGGAAAGATAAGCATCTGAATGTAGAGTTCCAAAGAATAACAAGAGATAAGAAAGCCTTCCTCGGCCATCAATGCAAAGAAATAGAGGCAAACAGCAGAATGGGAAAGACTAGAGATCTCTTCAAGAAAATTAGAGATACCAAGGGAACATTTCATGCAAAGATGGGCTCGATATAGGACAGAAATGGTATGGACCTAACAGAAGCAGAAGATATTAAGAAGAGGTGGCAAGAATACACAGAAAAACTGTACAAAAAGATTTTCATGACCAAGATAATCACGATGGTGTGATCACTCACCTAGAGCCAGACATCCTAGAATATGAAGTCAAGTGGGCCTTAGAAAGCATCACTATGAACAAAGCTAGTGGAGGTGATGGAACTCCAGTTGAGCTCTTTCAAATCCTGGAAGATGATGCTGTGAAAGTGCTGCACTCAATATGCCAGCAAACTTGGAAAACTCAGCAGTGGCCACAAGATTGGAAAAGGTCAGTTTTCATTCCAATCCCAAAGTAAGGTAATGCCAAAGAATGCTCAAACTACCGCACAATTGCACTCATCTCACAGGCTAGTAAAATAATGCTCAAAATTCTCCAAGCCAGGCTTTAGCAATACATGAACCATGAACTTCCAGATGTTCAAGCTGGTTTTAGAAAAGGCAGAGGAACCAGAGATCAAATTGCCAACATCCGCTGGATCATGGAAAAAGCAAGAGAGTTCCAGAAAAACATCTATTTCTGCTTTATTGACTATGCCAAAGCCTTTGACTGTGTGGATCACAATCAACTGTGAAAAATTCTGAAAGAGATGGGAATACCAGATCACCTGACCTGCCTCTTAAGAAATCTATATGCAGGTCAGGAAACAACAGTTAGAACTGGACATGGAATAACAGACTGGTTCCAAATAGGAAAAGGAGTACATCAAGGCTGTATATTGTCACTCTGCTTATTTAACTTATATGCAGAGTACATCATGAGAAATGCTGGGCTGGAAGAAGCACAAGCTGGAATCAAGATTGCCAGGAGACATATCAATAACCTCAGATATGCAGATGATACCACCCTTATGGCAGAAAGTGAAGAGGAACTAAAAAGCCTCTTGATGAAGTGCAAGTGGAGAGTGAAAAAGTTGGCTTAAAGCTCAACATTCAGAAAACGAAGATCATGGCATCTGGTCCCACCACTTCATGGGAAATTGATGGGGAAACAGTGGAAGAAGTGTCAGACTTTATTTTTCTGGGCTCCAAAATCACTGCAGATGGTGACTGCAGCCATGAAGTTAAAAGACGCTTACTCCTTGGAAGAAAAGTTATGACCAACCTAGAGAGCATATTCAAAAGCAGAGACATTACTTTGCCAACAAAGATCCATCTAGTCAAGGCTATGGTTTTTACTGTGGTCATGTATGGATGTGAGAGTTGGACTGTGAAGAAGGCTGAGCGCCCAAGAATTGATGCTTTTGAACTGTGGTGTTGGAGAAGACTCATGAGAGTCCCTTGGACTGCAAAGAGATCCAACCAGTCCATTCTGAAGGAGATCAGCCCTGGGTGTTCTTTGGAAGGAATGATGCTAAAGCTGAAACTCCAGTACTTTGGCCACCTCATGTGAAGAGTTAACTCATTGGAAAAGACTCTGAGGCTGGAAGGGATTGGTGGCAGGAGGAGAAGGGGATGACAGAGGATGAGATGGCTGGATGGCATCACTGACTCAATGGACGTGAGTCTGAGTGAACTCCGGGTGTTGGTGATGGACAGGGAGGCCTGGCGTGTTGTGATTCATGGGGTCGCAAAGAGTCAGACACGACTGAGCAACTGAACTGAACTGAACTGAATATTCCATTGTGTATATGTACCACAACTTCTTTATCCATTCATCTGTCAATGGGCATCTCAGTTGCTTCCATGTTCTAGCTATTGTAAATAATGCTTCAGTGAACAATGGAATACATGTGTCTTTTTCAGTTTTGGTTTCCTTTGGGTATATGCCTAGGAGTGGGAGTGCTGGGTCATGTGGTGGTTTTATTCCTAGTTTTTTAAGGAATCTCCATACCATCTTCCATAGTCCCACCAACAGTGCAAGAGCATTCCCTTTTCTCCACACCCTTTCCAGCATTTATTGTTTGTAGACTTTTTGATGATGGCCATTCTGTCCGATCTGAGGTGATATATTATTGTGGTTTTGATGTGCATTTCTCTAATACTGAGCAATGTTGAGCATCTTTTCATGTGTTTGTTAGCCATCTGTTTGTCATCTTTGGAAAGATGTCTGTTTAGGTCTTTTTCCCACTTTTTGATTGGGTTGTTTGTTTTCCTGGTATTGAGTTGTATGAGCTGCTTGTATATTTTGAAAATTAATCCTTTGTCAGTTGTTTCATTTGCTATTATTTTCTTCCATTCCGAGGGTTGTCTTTTTACCTTGCTTATAGATTCCTTTGCTGTGCAAAAGCTTTTAAGTTTAATCAGGTCCCACTTGTTTACTTTTGTTTTTGTTTCCATTACTCTAGGAGGTGGGTCATAGAGGATCTTGCTTTGATTTATGTCATCGAGTGTTCTGCTTCAAAGTTTTCTAGTTTCTGGTCTTATATTTAGGTATTTAATCCATTCTGAATTTATCTTTGTGTATGGCATTAGGAAGTGTTCTAATTTCATTCTTTTACATGTAGCTGTCCAGCTTTCCCAGCACCATTTATTGAAGAAGCTGTCTTTGCCGCACTGTATATTCTTGCTTCCTTTGTCAAAAATAAGTTACCCATAGGTACCTGGGTTTATCTCTGAGGTTTATATTTTGTTCCATTGGTCTATATTTCTGTTTTTATGCCAGTACCATACTGTCTTGATGACTGTATCTTTGTAGTATAACTTGAAGTCAGGGCGGTTGATTCCTCCAGGTCCATTCTTATTTCTCAAGACTGCTTTGGCTATTTGGGATCTTTTATGTTTCCATATAAATTGTGAAAATTTTTGTCCTAGTTCTGTGAAAAATGCCATTGGTAATTTGATAGGGATCACATTGAATCTGTAGATTATGAGGAACACTTTCTTATCTCTCCTTGCTATTCTTTGGAACTCTGCATTCAAATGAGTATATCTTTCCTTTTCTTCTTTGCCTTTGGCTTCTCTTCTTTTCTCAGCTATTTGTAGGGCCTCCTCAAACAACCATTTCTTCTTCCTGGGGATGGTCTTGATCACTGCCTCCTGTACAGTGTCACAAACCTCCGTCCGTAGATCTTCAGCCACTCTGTCTATCAAATCTAACCCCTTGAATCTATTTGTCACTACTACTGCTGTTAAAGTGCTGCGCTTAATATACCAGCAAATTTGGAAAACTCAGCAGTGGCCACAAAACTGGAAAAGGTCAGTTTTCATTACAATCTCAAACAGGCAATGCCAAAAAATGTTCAAGTTCAGTTCAGTCACTCAGTCATGTCCGACTCTTTGCGACCCCATGAATCGCAGCACACCAGGCCTCCCTGTCCATCACCAACTCCTGGAGTTCACCCAGACTCACGTCCATCGAGTCGGTGATGCCATCCAGCCATCTCATCCTCTGTCGTCCCCTTCTCCTCCTGCCCCCAATCCCTCCCAGCATCAGAGTCTTTTCCAATGAGTCAACTCTTCACATGAGGTGGCCAAAGTACTGAAAAGTTTCAGCTGCAGCATCATTCCCTCCAAAGAACACCCAGGACTGATCTCCTTCAGAATGGACTGGTTGGATCTCCTTGCAGTCCAAGGGGCTCTCAAGAGTCTTCTCCAAACCACAGTTCAAAAGCATCAATTCTTCGGCGCTCAGCCTTCTTCACAGTCCAACTCTCACATCCATACGTGACCACAGGAAAAACCATAGCTTTGACTAGATGGATCTTTGTTGGCAAAGTAATGTCTCTGCTTTTGAATATGCTATCTAGGTTGGACATAACTTTTCTTCCAAGGAGTAAGCGTCTTTTAATTTCATGGCTGCGGTCACCATCTGCAGTGATTTTGGGGCCCCCCCAAAATTAAGTCTGACACTGTTTCCACTGTTTCCCCATCTATTTCCCATGAAGTGGTGGGACCGGATTCCATGATCTTCGTTTTCTGAATGTTGAGCTTTAAGCCAACTTTTTCACTCTCCACTTTCACTTTCATCAAGAGGCTTTTTAGTTCCTCTTCACTTTCTGCCACAAGGGTGGTGTCATCTGCATATATGAGGTTATTGATATTTCTCCTGGCAATCTTGATTCCAGCTTGTGCTTCTTCCAGTCCACCGTTTCTCATGCTGTACTCTGCATATAAGTTAAATAAGCAGGGTGACAATATACAGCCTTGACGTACTCCTTTTCCTATTTGGAACCAGTCTGTTATTCCATGTCCAGTTCTAGCTGTTGCTTCCTGACCTGCATACAGATTTCTTAGGAGGCAGGTCAGGTGGTCTGGTATTCCCATCTTTTTCAGAATTTTCCACAGTTGATTGTGATCCACACAGTCAAAGGCTTTGGCATAGTCTATAAAGCAGAAATAGATGTTTTTCTGGAACTCTCTTGCTTTTTCCATGATCCAGCGGATGTTGGCAATTTGATCTCTGGTTCCTCTGCCTTTTCTAAAACCAGCTTGAACATCAGGACATTCACGGTTCACGTATTGCTGACAATTGCACTCACCTCACATGCTCGCAAAATTATGCTCAAAATTCTCCAAGCCAGGTTTCAACCATATGTGAACTGTGAATGTCCACATGTTCAAGCTGGAATCTAGAAAAGGCAGAAGAACCAGAGATCAAATGGCCAACATCTGTTGGATCATTGAAAAAGCAATAGAATTCCAGAAAAACATCTGCTTTATTGACTACACCAAAGCCTTTGACTGTGTGGATCACAGCAAACTGTGGAAAATTCTTCCAGAGATGGGAATACCAGACCACCTGACCTGCCTCCTGAGAAATCTGTATGCAGGTCAAGAAGCAACAGTTAGAACTAGAACAACAGACTGATTCCAAATCAGGAAAGGAGTACATCAAGGTTGTATATTATCACCTTGCTTATTTAACTTATATGCAGAGTACAGCATGAGAAACGCTGGACTGGAAGAAGCACAAGCTGGAATCAAGATTGCCAGGAGAAATATCAATAACCTCATATATGCAGATGACACCACCCTTGTGGCAGAAAGTGAAGAGGAACTAAAAAGCCTCTTGATGAAAGTGAAAGTGGAGAGTTAAAAAGTTGGCTTAAAGCTCAACATTCGGAAAACGAAGATCATGGCATCTGGTCCCATCACTTCATGGGAAACAGTGGAAACAGTGTCAGACTTTATGTTTTTGGGATCCAAAATCACTGCAGATGGTGACCGCAGCCATGAAATTAAAGATGCTTACTCCTTGGAAGGAAAGTTATGACCAACCTAGATAGCATATTCAAAAGCAGAGACATTACTTTGCCAACAAAGGTTCGTCTAGTCAAGGCTATGGTTTTTCCTGTGGTCATGTATGGATGTGAGAGTTGGACTGTGAAGAAAGCTGAGCGCGGAAGAATTGATGCTTTTGAAGTGTGGTGTTGGAGAAGACTCTTGAGAGTCCCTTAGACTGCAAGGAGATCCAACCAGTCCATTCTGAAGGAGATCAGTCCTAGGTGTTCTTTGGAAGGACTGATGCTAAAGTTGAAACTCCAGTACTTTGGCCACCTCATGTGAAGTGTTGACTCATTGGAAAAGGCTCTGATGCTGGGAGGGATTGGGGGCAGGAGGAGAAGGGGATGACAGAGGATGAGATGGCTGGACGGCATCACTGACTCGATGGATATGAGTTTGAGTGAAGTCCGGGAGTTGGTGATGGACAGGGAGGCCTGGCATGCTGCGATTCATGGGGGTGCAAAAAGTCAGACACGACTGAGCAACTGAAACTGAACTGAACTGATCTGTGCTCTCATGTACAAAATATAGTAAGAACTGAAGACTTTGATTCTGGGTATTGTCTTTTCTCTGCAAGCAACACCTGACAAATTTGTGTCTGGTCGTGTAGGGAGCATGTAAGTGGGCCCCCTATCCCTACTTTAAGAGGAGAAGGCTAGAGGCAGCAAAATCAAATATTCTCACTTGTCTTGATGTAAATAGGCATAGTTTTCCTAGCTGGGAATAGAGAGACTTTGCAACTGACATAAATAAGAAAAGCAAGGTTTTTCTTGGTGTTTAAAAATGTGAGATGAAAGATTACGTGAGAAAATTGCTGTTTCACTCCCATGAGCAGGCTATTAACTCAGTAACATTGATACTTCCGGGATAGTTTTTATCTCAAATAACTTTTGTTCTTTTTATTTTGTGGGCCAATCCTTCGAGAGTCTGAAAATTCCCTCACAGTCTTCTTTACAAGCAAAAGCGTTTCCTAAAATCCCCCTGTGTCTGTTTTCCTTTGACTAGTAAAGGGCTCAGAGATGCACAGGTGACTCACCTTCTGCCCTGAGTTTGCCTCTTCAGATGAACCTCAGTGGGCAATTAGAGCTTTCACCCTGGCTGACTGTTTCCCACTTTGCCCCTCTGGTTCTTTCTCTGAGCCTTGATCAATCTGGTTCTGATTTTGATTAGCGCATAGCTGTTTCATTTCTCGATTGGTGGAAGCAATGTGGAGAAGCTGATTTTTCTGTGGTCTGACCTTCTGATTCTCTCTCAAGCAGCCATCTGCTTTTTTGTTTGCCTGCCTTGAGGCGTATTAAGAATCCTTACTGGCATTGCAGATCTAGGTTTACCCAGGCCAATACGTGGTCTTGCCTTGAGATTAAGAAGTTCACGTTGCCGCCTACACCCGCTGATGGTGTTTCTTCTGCCAAAGGTAGAATCCTCCATGTTGCTTTATTTACACAGCGCTTAAAGAAGCTAAAGAAGACATTCAAGGAAAAAGGTTTTTGTGCCTACTTGAAAGATAGTGGCTCCCTTCCATCCTTTGTGTTCTGACCACTCTCCTTCCAAAGCTGCTACGACAAATTGGTGAGTTTTGTTCTTTATATTTGATTCATGGATGAGGTTGTATAAGTGAGCCTGCTTCTTGTGTGTGTGTGTGTGTGTGTGTGTGTGTGTGTGTATAAGTGGAAAACTTTTCTGTCTTTGTAAAAGAAGTAATTATCCTTTTATAAATGGTCTGTATATAATTGTAATACTATGTTTGTGGCTGGCATTCACCCACGTTATTATCTCTCAACATCTGGGAATTGATTGAGCACTCAAATTGTTTCAGATATACAGATTAACCATCAAGTAGAATTCATGCAAAGCTTTTTTCAAAAATTGAAATTGGTTTCATGTGGTTGTAGAGTATGAGTCATCGAAATTAAGAACTTTCCTTGGTTCTTATAACAGTTTTATAAAAGAGTCTGTATGTATGGTGGAATGGAACTGCAGATTGAATTGAAAAGATTCCTTCTGGTTTGTCACAAACTTCTTGACTTCCTATGCAACCCGAAAGGTGCTGAGTAACCCGATTTTTCTTTCTCATTTCTTTAAAAACAAAACTCCATGGTGAGGCAGATGAAAATAGGAAAAGGAGCTTTATGTTAAAGACAAAACAAAATATAAATACTGAAATAGCAAGAAATCCAAAACTCAACTCCTCCAGGGTTCCTTTACACTGCTCAGGAGATGGGTAAAATTCTTTTATCAAAGTATGAAGTATTTTCTAAATGTATTTATTGATAGACATATGCCTTTGCTTATGTCCCTACAAAATTAATAAGTGAGATTACAAAGACTAAGTAGGACTTAAATACATTTAAAATGAAAGGACAAAATAATTTTCAGAGAGAAAGTTAAAAAAATCCATTGGATTAGTTTGTTAGCTCTTTAATGAAACTCAAACACTTGCTGAAAGAGGTGGGTGAAAAAATTAGCCATTCTTTAAATTAATGGCCTGATTACCTGGGATATAACATAAGAAACAAAGGTTGTATGTGTACAACAAGAAGAAATAAAGAGAAAAATGCTAGTCCTTGTTTTAATAATTAGGTGTGTAAATGCAGAAAAATCTAGATATTATTACTAAAGAAAGGGAGTACTTGGACAAACTAGACAGCTTTAATAATTTTGGTTTAAAACAACTATATATTTTTACCTGGTGTGAAAAGTAATAATACTCCAAAGTTTCTAACTTACACAAAATTTGGATGAGCTTTCCTATGGAAAGCATAATTTGAATGCCACAAATTTCCTGCACTGATTTAAGTAATGTTTGTCTCCACAAAATAGTTAATATTATGAAAACTGTAAAAATTGTGTTTGACTGCATTAGCAATTTTAGACTGGGGATAAGTTACCTCTCTCAGAACATTTGAGAATGTCTGGACATTTTTGACTGTCAGGGCTGGAGAAATTGCTGCCAGCATCTTAATGAGTAAGGCCAGGGATTCTGCTAAATATCCTATGTATAAGATAGAATATATATCTTATGCTATAATATATATATAGCATAATAATAGTATAATATTATATATGATATATATATATATATATCACCCACAACAAAGAATTGTTTGCTCCAGAATGTCAATAGCACTGAGGTTGCAAAACCCTGAACTAAATGTAATTATAAAAAAAAGGATTTATTCCTCTGATGCTACAGATCATAAGCTAATGCTATGTAGATAATTATTGCATTTACAATGCCTATGCAAAAAAAAAAAAAAAAACCTGCCGTAATTGTTTTTGAACTTCATGTATGTTATTACATATATCAGTAACTCATCCTTTTTATCTTTAATACTAATCCAGAGTATGAATATACTACAATTACTTTATCCACTCAGCAGTTGAAAGGACATTTGGGTTGTTTCAAGATTTTGGTAATGAAGAATAAAGCTGCTATGAACATTGTTGTGTAATAAAGAATTTGGTTCCTAGGAGGTAGACTTTAAATCCATGGACTTGTGTGAGCATTAGGATTGCTTTGCTCTTAATGAGTTCCTTCAATCATTTTTTTGAGTTTTTACTAAGAAGGTAGTTGACTTAGGATAGGGTTTATCACCACAGAAATCAATCTGTACGATTAAAGGTTTGGGGCTTTGAGCCTGCTGACCTCTGGGGAGAGGAGGAGGGCTGGAGATTGAATTCAGCCAGTGGCCAATGATTTCATTCATATCTCTCTGTGACGAAAGCTCAGTAAGAACTCTAGACATCAGAGCTCAGTAGAGCATCCTGGCTGGGAGCGCTGCCACCGTGTGGCAGAGAGTGTGACCACGCACCCTGATTCCGAGGGGAGGGAAGAAAGCATGGAGGCTCCATGTTGTGGGACCTCCCAGACCTTACTCTCGGTGTCTCATTGCTTGACCGGTCCTGATTTTTATCTTTTATAGTAAAGCCATAATAATGATTTACTGCTTTTCTGAATTCTGTGAGCATATTCAGTGAATTGACGAACCTGAGGGGATTGTGGTGACTCCCAGTTAATCACAAGTACCAGTGGCCTGGGCACCCCCAAGTGTGGCTGGCATCAGGAGTAAGGGCAGTCTTGCTGGAGACTGTGCCTTTAAACCTGTGGATTGTGATATTAAGGGAGAAGGCAATGGCACCCACTCCAGTACTGTTGCCCGGAAAATCCCATGAATGGAGGAGCCTGGTGGGCTGCAGCCCATGGGGTCGCTAAGAGTCAGACACGACTGAGTGACTTCACTTTCACTTTCCACTTTAATGCATTGGAGAAGGAAATGGCAACCCACTCCAGTGTTCTTGCCTGGAGAATCCCATGGACGGAGAAGCCTGGTAGGCTGCAGTCCAGGGGGTCGCACAAAGTCGGACACGACAGAAGCAACTTGGCAGCAGCAGCAGCAGTGATATTAAACATCAAAATTGTATTTCAGTTCACCAGCTGGTGTCAGAGTAAGCTCTAAGTACAAGTCTGTGTGTAGACATATGCTTTCATTGTCTTGGGTGAATTTCTCTGAGAAGGACGGGTAGGTTATATAATAAGTATGTATTTTATTGAATCTTTCAGTCCATGAATTGGTATGACTTCTCAGTTGTCTTGTTTCATTAAACAAGTTTTTTACATTTTTTTTTTAGATTTAATAGTGTTTCATTTTTTATGTTATTGCAAATGGTACTATAATTTAACTTCCAAATGTTCATTGTTGATATAGAGAAATGCAATGTTTTATATTGATCTTCTACTCTGTGACCTTGCTGAGCCCACGTAAAGATTCCTTGAGATTTTCTATATGGATAATCATGTCATCTGTTAATAAAGGCAGTTTTAAATCTTCATTTCTGGTGTGAATGCCCCCTTCCCCATCTCCCTCCCTCGCCCCTGCACTCCTGGTTTACTTCATGGATGAAGAACTCTAGTCTGTTGCGGGATAGGAATGATGAGAGTGGCGTCCCTGCCTTGTTCTTTCACCATTAAGTTTGGAGGTGGACTGTAGGGTTTTTGTAAATACCCTTCATCAGGCTGAGGGAGTTCCCCTTACTCCTATTTACTGACAGTTTTGATCACAAATGGATGTTGACGGTTTTCAAATACTTTGCCTGCATCATTTTCAGTGATCATATGGTTGTTATTTTTCAGTCTGTTGATGTGGTGATGTGGTGAAATGCATTAATGATTTTCCAATGTTGAATATACTTTGCATTTCTGAGATTAATCCCAGTTGCTCAGGATTTATTATCCTTTTTATAAATTGTTGGATCTGAACCACTATTACTAAATTTTTTTATGCCTGTGATCATGAAAGATATTAGACATTAGTTTTCCTGTAATGTCTGGCTTTGGTAACAGGGTAATGGTTTCATAAAATGAGTTGGAAAGTGTTCTCTCTTCTATATTCTGAAAGAATGTATAAAAAATTGGTATTGTTTCTTCCAAATTGTTAGAGTTCACCTGTGAGGCCACAGGGCCTAGAGTTTTCTGGGGTTCTTTTGTTTTTTTGGAAAAATATTGAACTGTGGATTCAGTGTCTTTCATAGAATTATTCAGGTTGTTTTTCTCTTGAGAAAACTTTGTTAGTAGACGTCTTCCAAGAAATTTGTCCATTTCACTTAAGTGAGGGTTTCTCAACCAAAATGGTGTTTGGACAGGATGATTCTTTGTTGTGGGAGAGTATCCCATGCATGATGGATGTTTAGCAGCATCCCAGACCTCTACTCACTAGACACCAGGGGCAGGTTTCCCCCTTGTGTCTTCAGATATTTCGCCAAGGGTGTGCTATAACTGCAGATTCATGTTATCAAGTCCCTTGGCATAGTTTCTCATAGTACTCCCCTCCTATCTTTTGATGTGTAAGCTCCATGGGATCCATTTCCTCTTTTATTTATGATACAGTTAATCTGTGTCTTTTTCTTTTCTCCATCCTCCTTCTGCTCTGCCTCCTCTCTCTTTCATCAGTTTAGCTAGAATTTAATTAATTTTATTAATAATTGCAAAGAACTATTTTTATTTCATTGATTTTCATTCATTTATGCTTTTAGTTTTGTTTATTTCTGCTCTAATCTTTCTTTTTGTTTCGCTTGAATTTGCTGTTTTTTTCATAGTTATTTAAGATGAAAACTTGGATCACTAATTTGAGAACTTTGTTTCCTAATATATTTATTTAAAACTATAAATTTCCCTCTAAGTATGATTTAGTTACAGCCCATAAATTTGGAATTGTTTTTTATTCATTTTCATGTAATTAGACAGATATTTCTGCCTGACTCCTTCTTCAACCTGTGAGTTATTTAGCAGTATGTTTAATTTCTAAACATTTTTGGATATTTCCATATATCTGCTATTGATTTCTAGTTTATTTATGTTTTGATTAGAGAACATACTTACTATTCTTTTAACTTTGTTGAGGTTTGTTTTGTGGCCCAGAATGTAATCTATCTTGGTGAATCGTTGATGTGCACTTGAAAAGAATGTGTATTTGGGTGGAGTGTTCAATGATTATTGGTTAGGTCAAACAGTTTGGCTGTAATGTTCAGGCCTATATCATTACCCTTTTCCCCCCTGTTTTTATCTTCCAGCTACTGAAAGAGGAGTGTTGGTGTTGAAGTCTCGATTGCAATTGTGATGCCGTGTTTTGTCTTAGTTCTGCCAGGTTGCTTCTTTGTGAGCCTTTGTTGACACCCACATCTCAGAGTTTTATGTCTGTATAATGATGTATTTATCATCGCCTAATGTTCCTCTTTATCCCTGCTAATATTCTTTGTTCTTATGTCTACTTTGTCTAATATTAATAAAAGCTTTAAAAAGATACTTTAGGCTAGACTTAGCCCATGGGCTATGGTGTTAAGAAGTTTCTCACTGATAAGCCATAGTTGGCTGTTTTTGTTGTTATTGGTTTGTTTGTTGTGTATTCTTATCTCTGGCTTTTGAGTATTTAAACCATCTTTATTTAATTATTAAATGGTTGAATTTATATAGCCCATGGGTAAGTCTAGCCTGAAGTATTTTTTTAAGGCCTTTATTAATATTAGACAAAGCAGACATAAGAACAAAGAATATTAGCAGGGATAAAGAGGAACATCAAGCAATGATAAATACATCTTTATACAGACATAAAAATCTTAAATATGGGTATGAACAAAGGCTCACAAATGAAGCAACCTGACAATAAAAACTTGCTATAGTTTTTATTTTTCCCTTTTGTTCTTTATTCCCTTTTCCCTCTTCTTTTGGATTGAGTATTTTTATTAATCCATTTTATCTTTTCTTGTGGCTTTTAGCTTTACCTCTTTAAAGAAAATTAATGATTCCTCTAAGGTTTAAAATGTACAACTGTAACGTATCACAGCTTCCTTAAAATAATATTATACTGTTTTATATGTGATGTGAGAATTATACAACAGTATATTTTCACTTCCTCCTACCTTTATTATTATTGTTCTTGTACATTTTATTTTCGCATATAAGCCCTACAGTAGACTGTTAACTATTTTATGTTAGTCAATTATTTCTTAAAGTAATTAAAAAGAAAATGTTTATATTTACCACTGATGGTACTTTTCAATTCTTTGTGCAAATTCAAGTTTCCACTCGGTAGAAATACTCTTGCCTGAAAATTTTTATTAACACGGCTGTGGTACATATTGGCTGTCATTGAGTTGTCTATGAAAGTCTTTATTTCCTCTTAATTTTTGGACAATATTTTCACTGTGCATAAAATTCTGGCTTGATCATATTTTTTCCCATTAGTAGTTTAAATATGTCACTCTGTGACTGTTGAAAAATCTGTGGTTTCCAGGAGTATGGGAGGAGGGAAGGGAGAGATGAAGTAGAGGGGTGATTTGGGCGTTGGGAAACTATATTTTGTAAATCAAATGGTGATACATGTTATTAAGCATGTATCAAAACACACAGAACTACAATTAAGGGTAAACCTTAGTATAAACCACAAACTATAGTTAATGTAGTCCATAGTTTCCATTGTTAAAATTGTACATTAATAATGTACATTACATAATTACTTTAACTACATTATTATATTACAATAAGGAATTGTACAGACTGGTTCCAAATAGGAAAAGGAGTACATCAAGGCTGTATATTGTCACCCTGGTTATTTAACTTATATGCAGAGTACATCATGAGAAACGCTGGACTGGAAGAAACACAAGCTGGAATCAAGATTGCCGGCAGAAATATCAATAACCTCAGATATGCAGAAGACATCACTCTTATGGCAGAAAATAAAGAGGAACCAAAAAGCCTCTTGATGAAAGTGAAAGTGGAGAGTGAAAAAGTTGGCTTAAAGCTCAACATTCAGAAAATGAAGATCATGGCATCCGGTCCCATCACTTGATGGGAAATAGATGGGGAAACAGTGGAAACAGTGTCAGATTTTATTTTGGGGGTTCCAAAATCACTGCATATGGTGACTGCAGCCATGAAATTAAAAGACACTTACTCCTTGGAAGGAAAGTTATGACCAACCTAGATAGCATATTCAAAAGCAGAGATATTACTTTGCCAACAAAGGTCCGTCTAGTCAAGGCTGTGGTTTTTCCTGTGGTCATGTATGGATGTGAGAGTTGGACTATGAAGAAGGCTGAGCACCGAAGAATTGATGCTTTTGAACTGTGGTGTTGGAGAAGACTCTTGAGAGTCCCTTGGACTGCAAGGAGATCCAACCAGTCCATTCTGAAGGAGATCAGCCCTGGGATTTCTTTGGAGGGAATGATGCTAAAGCTGAAACTCCAGTATTTTGGCCACCTCATGAGACGAGTTGACTCATTGGAAAAGACTCTGAAGCTGGGAGGGATTGGGGGCAGGAGGAGAAGGGGACGACAGAGGATGAGATGGCTGGATGGCATCACTGACTCGATGGACAAGAGTCTAAGTGAACTCCGGGAGTTGGTGATGGACAGGGAGGCCTGGCATGCTGCGATTCATGGGGTCGCAAAGAGTCAGACATGACTGAGAGACTGAACTGAACTGAACTGAAGGAATTGTAATGGGTATACAATACTAATGTAAGATGTTAATAGTAGGGAAAAGTATGTGCAGAGTTGGAGGGTAAGGCAGGAGAGGGACTGGGTCTATGGAACTCTATGTACAATCTCTTGCTTCTATAAATCTAAAACTAGTAACAAAAATGAAGTCTACTATGGAGAACTGCCGGGGTCCAGCCCCGGCTGATCCAGGGTATTCGAAGCGGGGATGGCGTCTGCGAGGGTCAGGATACAATAGCTTCAATTAGATATTAATTAAAGATATAAAGAGTAATAGAATAAGGAGAGCTCAGTAGGAAAATTCAGTGGAGAAAAGAGGCTGAGTGGCTTGGTTTACGCGGGAGACCAATAAAACTTCAAGACAAGAAGTTTGCACCACTTACGTAGGCCACAGGCGTCCTTCCGTTCTCCCGAAGGAGCGGAGACACTGAGGCCTCCCCGGTCGGATCTTAGAAGCCCAGGCATAATTAGTAAGCATGGTGGGTTCCTCGCTCCAGATGGAGACTCAGCCAGAGTGAAAGAGAGAGAGACATGGGGAGATCAGTATTTCGAGAAACTGATCCCAATTCTTTATTTTCCAGAGTCTGTTTTTATACACTGAGATGTTATACAAAAGTCACGCGGGGACAGCAGTCCTGACTTTTATTAAAGTCAGGTGCTTCACACAAATGTATACAGAGGCCTTAGGGGTGTTACGTCATCTTCTGGCCAATTTACAACCCTCTCCTTGTGACAGCGGCCAGTCAACACTTATTTCTCCAGGGGTGATTATTCTTAAAACAGACGCCACCCAAATAAAGTTACACTCCTATAGGGTGAGGGTGTAGTGGATTTTAGTTAAGGAAAGAATTTACTTAGCCTAAGGTATAACGTGATTAATATCAAAGGTTAATACTTATTTCTTCTATATATTCATTAATGTGTGTAAGGGCAGGGGATGTGGAGACTTAGCAACAAACATTGGCTCAACAAATGAAAAACCCTTCACCAATACAATTTCTAATCAGCCCATTATACTTATACTAATAGTTTTCTAACTTTTCTAAGGAACCTGTTTTTAGAAGGTTTAAAGCATCTCGTGCCTCTCACGGTTGGGAGGCTGTGAGCAATCACATGTGGCCGGACAAGCCTGTCAGGCAGGCCAGAGAACCTTCAGAGGAGTTTTTAGGTTAAAACACTCTTGTCACGCCCAGGAGTTTTTATTAACTGGAGCTCTAAGTTAACTCCTTCTCTGAAAGAGGTGGTGGGGGACAGCCCCCCGTAAAGTCAGAGGTGTAGGTGAGAGCACAAAGTAGTAAAGTAGGCAGGCTCTGGTTATGGGGGTAGACGCTCAAGGATTTCCAGGGGGACTCCTGAGGCTTGATCCCACCTTTGCGTATGTCGAGCCTCCTTCCTCATGACCTTTGTCACGGGCAGAGTACCTCACTCTGGCCCCCAACAGAGAACAGTGTGGAGATTCCTTAAAAAACTGGAAATAGAACTGCCATACGACCCAGCAATCCCACTGCTGGGCATACACACCAAGGAAACCAGAAGGAAAGAGACACGTGTACCCCAATGTTCATTGCAGCACTGTTTATAATAGCCAGGACATGGAAGCAACCTAGATGTCCATCAGCAGATGAATGGATAAGAAAGCTGTGGTACATATACACAATGGAGTATTACTCAGTCATTAAAAAGAATACATTTGAATCAGTTCTAATGAGGTGGATGAAACTGGAGCCTATTATACAGAGTGAAGTAAGCCAGAAAGAAAAACACCAATACAGTATACTAACGCATATATATGGAATTTAGAAAGATGGTAACAATAACCCTGTATGTGAGACAGCAGAAGAGACACAGATGTATAGAACAGTCTTTTGGACTCTGTGGGAGAGGGAGAGGAGGGATGATTTGGGAGAATGGCATTAAAACATGTATAATATCATATAAGAAATGAATTGCCAGTCCAGGTTTGATGCAGGATACAGGAAACTTGGGGCTGGTGCGCTGGGATGACCCAGAGGGATGGTATGGGGAGGGAGGTGGGAGGGGGGTTCAGGATGGGGAACATGTGTACACCCGTGGTGGATGCATGTTGATGTATGGCAAAACCAACACAATATTGTAAAGTAAAAAATAATAATAATAAATTAAGTCTACTCATGTTTCTTTAAAATGTCACTTTATTGTCAGTCTTGCATGGTTTAGGATGAGAAGTGTGATGTGATTCTTGTTTGTTTCTTTATGTACATTGTATCCTTTTTAAAAAAAATGCTAGCTGACTTCAGGATTATTTTCTTTATCTTTGCTTCACAGCAGTTTGACTACGATGTATCTAGATTTGTGTGTGCTGGTGCATGTGTCTATATGCACACGTGTTCTTTTCATCTTGCTTGGAACAATTACTTGAGCTTCTTGTGATTTTGTGTATTTCATTATTTTTGGAAAATTAGTGAAAGTGAAAAGTGAACATATCAGTCATGTCTGACTCTTTGTGACCCCATGGACTATAAAGTCCATGGAATTCTCCAGGCCAGAATACTGGAGTGAGTAGCCTTTCCCTCTCCAGGGGATCTTCCCAACCCAGGGATTGAACCCAGGTCTCCTGCATTGCAGGTAGATTCTTTACCAGCTGAGCCACAAGGGAAGCCCCCCAAATTATCTTCATTCATTTCTTATTTCTTGTTCTCTTACTTTTTCTGGGATTCCACTTATTCATTTATTAGTTCTGTGGAGGGCATCACTACATTTTTTGTGATTTGCTTCCATTCTTTTGTGTCTTTGTTTTCAGTCCAGAAGAGAGGATTTGATTGATTCATCCAATTAGCATCCAGTTTAGGGCATTCCTGTTGGGTGGAGATTTCATGATGGACCACCTCAGAGGTCCACCTTGAATCAGGAGCCATTCTCTGTCTGGTCATCTATGGAAGTGCATTATGGTATAGAGCATGGTGGCCTACAGCTGATTGTCTCAGTAGGCACTGGAGGTAAGGAGATTTCTGATAGATGTCATGGACGTGTCCAGCATCCCAAGTATGGCAAATTTCTATCCAGTAAAGCTTACAAGGGAGAGAAAGTAGGAAAAGCAGAATCACTTTTTGGGAGAGGAAAATCAAGATCATTGTCATATTCCTGTCCTGTGCTATTTCATGGAGTGAGGCAGCTTGCAGTGAGGGACAATAGAGAAAGGACACTAAGATAAGACTCTCAGTTATAGTTCTGTGACCCACTGGTTCTGTGCCCTGGTTGCTGACAAAATCCTTCCCTTGAGCCTTAGCTGTGCTCATCTGACACTTGAAGAGAATAACTCCTAGAAACTTGGGCTGCACGTGGGATTGTGGAGCATATTTAATGCTGTGTATCAGCGAGTGGCCCTGTTTCTGTGCAGTGAAAGTCATAGTTGCAGACCATTTCTTTGGTGAGTTACCGACTCTTGCTGCCGTCCAGTGATTTGGAAGGAAACAAAACGATTGTTCTACATCCATAGGATTATATATTCAGAATGCCAATTCCAAGAAGAAATAGCATTTTAACTAAGAAGAAATAACATTTTCAAAGTTGTATCATGTTGGTGTTGCTTTTAATCTCATAGCAGAAGGTCTGTCCAGGGACTCAGACATGTCTGAAGGACTGGGAGCAGGCTGGCTAGGGCTCCCTTGGCGTGAAGGACTGAGAAGACTTTTGAGATGGAAGAAGCTTCTTAGAACCTCTTCTAAGGGCAGAGTTCAAGAATAGTAGGCCTCAAGGGAAGAGTAGAAGTTTATTACTCATTTAAATGGCCCTCAAGTCCTGTTTCCACTTTGAGTCTGAAGGATAAAATTATAAAGGAAGATTGGTCAAAAATGAATAAAGCCAAGATCCTGAGGTCATGAAGTGTTAGGAACTTGGGTGTCAACACCAAGAGATAATCCCTCAGTATGGAGCTCATTGGTTTGTGTCTGGACACAGAAGTGGCAATGAGGACCTCGGCAGCCATGGTGATGCCCTCTACAGGCATTAAATAGCACAACACAGTGACCCCAAGTGGACAAGGAATAAAAGGCTGAGAGCCAAAGGATAGCCAAGAAGACCAGGTGAAGGAACGCCGAGACAATTTGAGGGAAACTTCAAGTATGTGCAGGGCCCCCAGCAAGGGTGAGTGGAGCCAGAGACTCACAAGTGGCTCTCTTACAACCCCGTGTTTACTTGCAGGCTGAGCTGGCAAAGCTCTTTGGCCATTGTCTAGACATGTTGCACTTTGGGTCTCCTGCTTGGAATTCATGAAGCATCAGGGGCACATGAAGACTGCTTTGGACTATGACAAACCCATCAGTTGTCTTGTGATATAAGCTTGAAACTTTCTAAAGTCTTTCCAATAAAAAGTTCAGACTTAAGAATAGGCAATCCTTAGAATACCAAAGAATGCTTCAACTATTGCAAAATTGCACTCATCTCACATGCTAGTAAAGTAATGCTCAAAATTCTACAGGCAAGGCTTCAACAATATGTGAACTGTGAACTTCTAGATGGTCAAGCTGGCTTTAGCAAAGGCAGAGGAACCAGAGATCAAATTGCCAACATTCACTGGATCATCGAAAAAGCAAGAGAGTTCCAGAAAAACATCTACTTCTGCTTTATTGACTATGCCAAAGCCTTTGACTGGGTGGATCACAATAAACTGTGGAAAATTCTGAAAGAGATGGGAATACTAGACCACCTGACCTGCCTCTTGAGAAATCTGTATGCAGGTCAGGAAGCAACAATTAGAACTGGACATGGAACAACAGACTGGTTCCAAATAGGAAAAGAAGTACATCAAGGCTGTATATTGTCACCCTGCTTATTTAACTTATATGCAGAGTACATCATGAGAAACGCTGGGCTGGAAGAAGCACAAGCTGGAATCAAGATTGCCAGGAGAAATATCAATAACCTCAGATATGCAGATGACACCACACTTATGGCAGAAAGTGAAGAAGAACTAAAAAGCCTCTTGATGAAAGTGAAAGTGGAGAGTGAAAAAGTTGGCTTAAAACTCAACATTCCGAAAATGAAGATCATGGCATCCGGTCCCATCACTTCATGCCAAATCGATGGGGAAACAGTGGAAACAGTGTCAGACTTTATTTTGGGGGGCTCCAAAATCACTGCAGATTATGACTGCAGCCATGAAATTAAAAGACGCTTACTCCTTGGAAGGAAAGTTATGACCAACTTAGATAGCATATTCAAAGCAGAGACATTACTTTGTCAACAAAGGTCCATCTAGTCAAGGCTATGGTTTTTCCAGTAGTCATGTATGGATGTGAGAGTTGGACTGTGAAGAAAGCTGAGCACCGAAGAATTGATGCTTTTGAACTGTGGTGTTGGAGAAGACTCTTGAGAGTCCCTTGGACTGCAAGGAGATCCAACCAGCCCATCCTAAAGGAGACCAGTCCTGAATATATTCATTGGAAGGACTGATGTTGAAGCTGAAACTACAATATTTTGGCTACCTGATACGAAGAGCTGATTAATTTGAAAAGACCCTGATGCTGGGAAAAATTGAAGGCGGAGAAGGGGACGACAGAGGATGAGATGGTTGAATGGCATCACCGACTCAATGGACATGAGTTTGAGTAAACTCCTGGAGTTGGTAATGGACAGGGAGCCCTGGCGTGCTGCAGTCCATAGGATCACAAAGAGTCGGACACGACTGAGTGACTGAACTGAACTGAACTGAATCCTTAGACTATTGAAAAATTATAATAAAGGGACAGTTGTACTGTTCACGTAGTGCTTGAAAAGGTTGGTTTCTAAAAGACACATCTTTATTTTTTGCTTTTAATTGGAAGATAATTGTTTTACAATGTTGTGTTTGTTTCTTCTACACAACAACATGAATCAACTGTAAATATACATATATTCCCTACTTCGTGAGCCTCCCTGCCACCCACACCCCCAAACTCACCCCTCCAGGTCATCACAGAGCACTAGGCTGAGCTCTCTGTGCTATACAGCCACTTCCCACTAGCTATCTTACACATGGTAAATATGTGTGTACTTATACACATATATAGTATACACAAATATATACACACATATATGGTATACACACATATATACACACACATATATGTGTGTCTGTGCATGTGTGTTTAGTTGCTCAGTCATGTCTGACTCTTTGTGACCCCATCGACTGTAGCCCACCTGGCTCCTCTGTCCATGGGATTTCCCAGGCAAGAATACTGGAGTGGGTTGCCATTTCCTTCTCCAAATATATGTGAATCAGTTCAGTTCAGTCACTTAGCTGTGTCCGACTCTTTGCGACCCCATGAATCACAGCACGTCAGGCCTCCCTATCCATCACCAACTCCTGGAGTTCACTCAAACTCATGTCCATTGAGTTGGTGATGCCATCCAGCCAACTCATCCTCTGTCGTCCCCTTCTCCTCTTGCCCCCAATCCCTCCCAGCATCAGAGTCTTTTCCAATGAGTCAACTCTTCGCATGAGGTGGCCAAAGTACTGGAGTTTCAGCTTTAGCATCAGTCCTTCCAAAGAACACCCAGGACTGATCTCCTTTAGGATGGACTGGTTGGATCTCCTTGCAGTCCAAGGGACTCTCATGAGTCTTCTCCAACACCACAGCTCAAAAGCATCAATTCTTGGCTCTCAGCTTTCTTCACAGTCCAACTCTTGCATCCATACACGACCACTGGAAAAACCATAGCCTTGACTAGACGGATCTTTGTTGGCAAAGTAATGTCTCTGCTTTTGAATATGCTATCTAGGTTGGTAATAACTTTCCTTCCAAGGAGTAAGCGTCTTTTAATTTCCTGGCTGCAATCACCATCTGCAGTGATTTTGGAACCCCAAAAAATAAAGTCTGACACTGTTTCCACTGTGTCCCCATCTGTTTGCCATGAAGTGATGGGACCAGATGCCTTGATCTTTGTTTTCTGAATGTTGAGCTTTAAGCCAACTTTGTCACTCTCCTCTTTCACTTCCATCAAGAGGCTTTTTAGTTCCTCTTCATTTTCTGCCATAAAGGTGGTGTCATCTGCATATCTGAGATTATTGATATTTCTCCCAGCAATCTTGATTCCAGGTTGTGCTTCTTCCAGCCCAGCGTTTCTGATGAGGTACTCTGCATGTAAGTTACAAATATATACATATATGTGGTAGTGTATATATTTCAATGCCTCTCTCGAAATTGCTATACTGTCTCCTTCCCCCACTGTCTCCACAAGTCTGTTATCTATAGATGTAAAAAACATGTCTTTAAATTCATACGCAATGTGAAATAATTGAGCACTTGAGATTGCTGGGGAACAAAGTATACTACTCAGCAACAGGTGTGATTTCTTTTTCTCTTCAGTAAATCAAAAGGTCAAAGAACCATGAAATTTTCTGTAATGCAGCTTAGCTGCTTATCATACATAAAGAAATGAAATTGTGAAGAAATTGTGAAAAGATGCCCTTTGGCACCTGTTTCTGCTATCTTGGTGTGTTTTTTTTCCCACGGCATTTTACACCTCCTAATTTAATTTGTGACTGACCCCTTCTTCCCAGCTGTTCAGGTTTAGAGTACACTCACATTCATCTGGGGTTACTGGAACTTAACATGGGGCAGGGGTTGAACCAGGAGCATTGGCCTCATCACACGCAGGTCTTGTGGCTCAGCGCTCTCACTGCCTTATCCCACTATCCATGGGTAACTTGAGACTCATGGGTCTGATATGGGGTCTGCAGAGTTTAAAAACGGTTCAAAAGTCTATCCCATTCAAACAGGCTTTCCAGGGGATTAAAGGGACTTTGGGTCACAAAGTGGCCCATGCTGGAGCTTTGTGATATGAAAAGCGACTTTAGTTAGAGCAGCCCCTATGGCATTCTCTCCACATTCTTGAGTCAAGCTGCCATTTTGTTGTGGTTTGAGGGGAATATGGGCAGATCCTGAAAGCCAACAGCAGACACACATTCCAAACTAAGAGTCTGGAAAGTTGAAAGGCTTGACTTTGATCCTGCACTTTCACACAATGCCAAGGGCATGTGCATGGATAGCGGTAGTATGTTTTCTCTTCAGGGTCACAGACGATGTGAAATTAATCCCAATCCCCATGGCTGCTATTTTCCCAAAGGTACCTGCAGAGTTGAGTGGACAGTCTCATCTGAATTAGAAAGTCTCATCAGGGGAGTGGCACAATAATCTTCATCAACCAGGACAGTGTTTTCCTCGACCTGTTTGCTTCTGAAGCCGTCACTGTGCAACCACCATTCCTTACTTCTGTAGCTTCCCCAGGGGATATTGGCTGTAACATGGCACATTACATAGGCCATAAATGTATCTACAGGACTGAAATAATATTTGAGTATAATGGCAAAAATATACACTATCACGTGTAACATAGATAGCCAGTGGGAATTTTCTGTACGACACAGGATGGGTGGAAGAGAGGTTCAAGAAGAAGGGGACATATGTATACCTATGACTGATCTGATTCATGTTGATATATGATGGAAACCCAACACAATATTGTAAAGCTCCCTTCTCCGGGGATCTTCCCAACCCAGGGATCAAACCCACATCTCCCGCATTGCAGGCAGATTCTTTACCAGCTGAGCCACAAGGGAAGCAAAAGATTGGGTAGCCTATCTCTTCTCCAGTGGATCTTCCCAACCCAGGAATTCAACTGGGGTTTCCTGCATTGAAGGCGGATTCTTTACCAACTGAGCTACCACTGAAGCCCTAATATTGTAAAGCAATTATCCTCCAATTAAATATAAATTAATTTTTTAAAAAACCACACACAAAATAAGGTGAAGGCTTCTGGCTGCCTTGTAAATCAAAAACATGGTCCCCAAAGGAACAAAATAAATCCACAAAAAATCCAAAATATATGAGAGAATTTGCTTTATGATAAGCAGGGCATCACATATCAGTGGGGTAAAGAAGGCGATTTAATAATGGGTGTTGTGAAAATATCTTGTTCATTCCTCACCTGTATATCATGATAAACTTAAAACACATTAAAAATCCTGGATGTAAAAAGAAACCATAAAAACATCAAGGAGATATTGGGAGAATTTCATTATATCCTTGAAGTGAGAGAGCTCTTTCTGGTGATGACTCCAAATCCAAAAGATATGAAAGGAAGGATTAATTCAAGTACATAAGAGAAAAATAACTTTTCATGGCAAATTACACCATAACCATATCAAAAATCAAATGATCAATTGGAAAGAAAATTGTTACAACAAAGGCTGAATGCACAGCACATAAGATCCCTCAAAAGTCATTTTGAAAAATATTTATTCTACACATAAAGGCAGTACATTATACACAGGCTTTTAGCTCAGTGATAGCTTCTTCATATTTTTTCATCTGTTCTTCATTGTTTGGGGAATATGTGATTTCTTAACCCAGTCCCCTATTGATGGACATATGGATTTGTGTTCTTTAATCTTTTGCTTTAAATCATTTTTTAAAGAGAAACAATTTTGATGTTCAAGAGCTTAAACTGCCTGTGGGTTCCAATTTTGGCTATTTTCAATTTTAAGCTGCTTAACCTTGACCTTGGGCCTCTCTGTTTCCTTAGCAGCGTTGTGGGTTGTAAGGTAATAGTATCAATAAGATGAGATGTTTGTGAGGATTCCATGTGTTAACATCTAGGTGAAGGACTTAGAATAGTACCTGGTCTATTAGTTATTACTTGTTGATATTACTATTATTATCACTATGTGTCAAACAATATATGCTTTGTGTGTGTGTGTGCACATGTGCACTCAGTCACTCAGTTGTGTCTGACTCTTTGCAACCCCATGGACTGTAGCCCACCAGGCTCCTACATCCATGGAATTTCCCAGGCAAGAAAACTGGAGTGGGTTACCATTTCCTTCTCGAGGGGATCTTCCTGACCCAGGGATCAAACCTGGGTCTCCTGTATTGCTCCGATATGCTTTTAATTGGCTTTAAATAAACCTGTGTTTTTATAATGTTTAGAACCCATAGTAAAAGAGAACTTCAGGGGGAGATGCTATTTCTTAAAGGCAAAAAAGTGGGATCCAGCAATGAGGAAGTAACTCTTACTTGCTGTTTCTGGCTTTTTAGTGAAGAGCTGCTTAGAAATGCAGCCTGACAGGCAGGAGGCTGTATGTCAGAAAATGTGGGGACCAGCTCTGGAATCTGCATGTTAATAGGCATCCCAAGGGATTCTGCAACAGGTGGTCCCAGACAAAAATTTGAGAAAGTACTGCTAACTGTCCCCTGGGTGGGTATTTGAATTGTAAGCATAGTAACTTAGAGAAATTGGTCAGGTTCAAGTTTCTTAAAAGTTAAGTCAGTGTTTGAACTATAGCAAACATCCTAAACCAGTCCAGAAGAGAAAATGTTGAGTTTATCGAGGCAGGATCCTTTTGTAACTGCCTTCAGGGTAGGCTGCTTGTTTGTGTTTTATATTCTAATTTATATTGCAAGTCCTTGAGTTCCATAAAGTTGGTTTCCAGTTTCTTCAATGCCCTCCAAGTCCAGAACATAGTCTCTGAGGTTATTCTTGTTTATATTTTAATACATTTTAGAGCTTCTAAAGAAAGAAGTTCTAATGCTGCTTCAAGACTTCTTGCTACTCTGTAACAGCAAGACTCAGTGGCATACAAGACAGACCACAGGCTTCATATTCAGTCAAACCTCAGGGCATCAATTCCTAAGAAATGTTGGGAATTTACTGAACTTCCCTGGAAATCAACTGGCTCATTGATAACACTGAAGTGATAATTCTTAAAGGCTACAGTTATTCCAGTGAGTTAATATTTGCAAAAAGTATTCCATATAGCAAGTGTTCAGTGAATAGTAGGAATTATTTGATTAGAGCTGATTTTTCCAGGTGATTCTCTTTTGTCTGTCTGATGCCCCCTCCTGGAGAGTCCAAAACCTGGATTAAGCAAGGGTCAGCTCATCTGCTTCAAATTAAAAGTCATGCAGTTTCCAGAGGCAGTGTATCAGCAAGAGTCTGAAATCAAAGCTGAAATCAAAGTCAGTTCAACCAAGAAGAAATTCCTAGAGAAAAGCACTGGGTGGAAACTAGAGAAACCAGATAAGGATGGCAGGGAGAGCCCAGAGTTATCTGAATAATAATATTAAATGTGATAATTACTTTCTGCTTGTATTTACATGTCTAGAATTCACATACATTATCTCAGTTAATCTGAACCAAAATTCTACAGAACAGCTGCTGCTGTTTAATCGCTAAGTTGTATCCAAATCTTTGTGACCCCGTGGACCGTAGCCTAGCAGATTCCTCTATCCATGGGATTTCCCAGGCAAGAATACCGGAGTAGGTTGCCATTTCCTTCTGCAGGGGATCTTCCCAACCCAGGGATCAAACCCGCATCTCTTGCTTGGTAAGCATCTCCTGTTTGGTAGGCAGATTCTTTACCACTGAGCCACCTGGGAAGCCAGAAACAGGGGAGTAAATAAATCTTCATGACCTTGGATTGGCAACAGTACCAAAAACACAAACCAAAGGAAAAAGTAGATAAACTGAGCTTCATCCAGCTGAGAGTTTTATTTCAAAGAGCACTATCAAGAAAGTGAAAAGGCCACCCACAAGGAGAAACTACTTGCAAATCACGTACCTGATAAGAGACTTGTGTCCAGAATATATAAAGAACTCTTACAACTCACTGAACAAAAGGACAAATTACCCAATTAAAAAATGGGCAGAGGATCTGAATAGACCTTGTTCTGAAGAAGATACACAAATAGCCAGTAGCATGTGAAAAGATGGCAACATCATTCCTGCTGCTAAGTCTCTTCAGTCGTGTCTGACTCTGTGGGACCCCAGAGACGGCAGCCCACTAGGCTCCCCTGTCCCTGGGATTCTCCAGGCAAGAACAATGGAGTGGGTTGCCATTTCCTTCTCCAATGCAGGAAAGTGAAAAGTGAAAGTGAAGTCGCTCAGTCGTGCCCGACTCTTAGCAACCCCATGGACTGCAGCCTACCAGGCTCCTCCATCCATGGGATTTTCCATGCAGGAGTACTGGTCATTGTAAATCAAAATCACAAGGAGATACCACTTCATATTCACTTGTAAGGTGGCTTTAATCAAAAATACAGACAACAAAGATGTGGAGATAATAGAAACCTCAAACAGTGCTGGTGAGAATGTAAAAATAGTGCGACCACTTTGGACAACAGTTTGGTAGTCCCTCAAATTGTTTAACACAGAGTTACCATATGACCCAGGAGTTCTACTCCTAAACATATTCTCAAGAGAAATTAAAATGAATGTCCACAAAAAATCTTACATGAATGGTCATAGCAGCATTTTTCCTAATAGCCCAAGGTAGGAAACAGCACAGATGTCCATCAGTTGATGAATGGATACACAAAATGTGGCATATTTATACAATGGAATATCTGGCAATAATAAAGAATAAGTATTGTATGTGCTACAACATGGATAAAACTTGAAAACATACAAAAGAAAGTAGTCACAAAAGGCCACTTTAATGCGGCTATTTATATGAAATGCCCCAAATAGGGAAATCTACAGAGATAGAAAGTAGATTCATGGTTACCAGGAGCTGGGGAAGAAAGGAGGATATAGGATGACTGCTCATTAGGGTATGAGGTTCCTTTTTAGGGTAAGGAAAATGTTCTAGAATTAGTGCTGATAGTATAACTGAATTAACTTAAAACAACAACAACAATGAATTGTTTTCTTTAAATGTCTGAATTCTATGGCATGCAAATTACATCTCAGTAAAGCTGTTAATAAATGAAAATTCAAAACATCTTATGAACTAAATATTACTTTTATTGAGTAGATACAGTAACTGCTCCTTCCTAAAGGCCAAACGAACTAATGACGGAGCCAGAATTCAAAACCAGTCTGTCAGATCCAAAGTCTGGATTCTTGATCAGAATGTGCTAATGCTAGAAGGCCTTCCTGAGCTAGAGAGAGAAGCTGAGGTAACTTTCACTAGACACCTGTGCTCTCGGACCTGCTAAAGAGGGAGCTATTTCTTAGTGATCAGGCCTGGCTTCTAAGCCAGATTTGTTCTGACACTGCTCCGGTCCACCATGTCACTGAGGAGTCACCTCAGGAGTCATTCACTGGTTGGTAAGACTTTGACCAAATGGATTAATGTGGGAGCACAAAAGACTCTGTCCCATAGCAAAGAACATTCACTGGGAAATGCTGAGTCCAGATGCTCCAGACTTTGCTGTGTTTCAGCATCACCTGATAATCTTGTTGAAAAAATACAGATAACCAGGTCCCATTCCAGACACACTGGGGTCAAAAACTGAATGTCCTTGCCTGGTGAGTGTTGTCAGCTGAGTGGGATAAGGGCAGAGAATGTGGTGATAACTGATGGGTTCCTGCAAATAGGTGTCACTAATAACAAAGCTAGTGGAGGTGATGGAATTCCAGTTGAGCAATTTCAAATCCTGGAAGATGATGTTGTGAAAGTGCTGCACTCAATATGCCAGCAAATTTGGAAAACTCAGCAGTGGCCACAGGACTGGAAAAGGTCAGTTTTCATTCCAATCCCAAAGAAAGGCAATGCCAAAACTACCGCACAATTGCACTCATCTCACACGCTAGTAAAGTAATGCTCAAAATTCTCCAAGCCAGGCTTCAGCAATAGGTAAACCATGAACTTTCTGATGTTCAAGCTGGTTTTAGAAAAGGCAGAGGAGCCAGAGATCAAATTGCCAACATCCACTGGATCATGGAAAAAGCAAGAGAGTTCCAGAAAAACATCTATTTCTGCTTTATTGACTATGCCAAAGCCTTTGACTGGGTGGATCACAATAAACTGTGGAAAATTCTGAAAGAGATGGGAATACCAGACCACCTGACCTGCCTCTTGAGAAATGTGTATGCAGGTCAGGAAGCAACAGTTAGAACTGGACATGGAATAACAGACTGGTTCCAAATAGGAAAAGGAGTAAGTCAAGGCTGTATATTGTCACCCTGCTTATTTAACTTATATACAGAGTACATCATGAGAAACGCTGGGCTGGAAGAAGCAAAAGCTGGAATAAAGAGTGCCAGGAGAAATATCAATAACCTCAGATATGCAGATGACACCACCCTTATGACAGAAAGTGAAGAGGAACTAAAAAGCCTCTTGATGAAAGTGAAAGTGGAGAGTGAAAAAGTTGGCATAAAGCTCAACATTCAAAAAATGAAGATCATGGCATCTGGTCCCATCACTTCATGGGAAATAGATGGGGACACACTGGAAATAGTGTCAGACTTTATTTTTTGGGGCTCTAAAATCACTGCAGATGGTGACTGCAGCCATGAAATTAAAAGACGCTTACTCCTTGGAAGAAAAGTTATGACCAACCTAGATAGCATATTGAAAAGCAGAGACATTACTTTGCCAACAAAGGTCCATCTAGTCAAGGCTATGGTTTTTCCAGTGATCGTGTATGGATGTGAAAGTTGGACTGTGAAGAAAGCTGAGTGCCGAAGAATTGATGCTTTTGAGCTGTGGTGTTGGAGAAGACTCTTGAGAGTCCCTTGGACTGCAAGGAGATCCAACCAGTCCATTCTGAAGGAGATCAGCCCTGGGATTTCTTTGGAAGGAATGATGCTAAAGCTGAAACTCCAGTACTTTGGATACCTCATGGGAAAAGTTGACTCATTGGAAAAGACTCACGCTGGGAGGGATTGGGGACAGGAGGAGAAGGAGACGACAGAGGATGAGATGGCTGGATGGCATCACTGACTCGATGGATGTGAGTCTGATTGAACTCCAGGAGTTGGTGATGGACAGGGAGGCCTGGCGTGTTGCGATTCATGGGGTCACAAAGAGTCGGACACGACTGAGTGACTGAACTGAACTGAACTGAATAACTAAGAAGCTCCCAGGAAGTTATGCCAGTTCCAGCCCTGGAGGTGCTCTTAGAAAGCCTCTGTCTGCAAGAAGCTGCCCCCTGCCTGTGATCTGAGGAGGTCAGAAGGCCTTGTTTCAAGTTGAAAACCACAATAATGGCCTAAGGAACAAAACTTTCATTTGGGGGCATCCAATACAGGAAGGAAAGTTATGACCAACCTGAATAGCATGTTCAAAAGCAGAGACATTACTATGACAACAAAGGTCCATCTAGTGAAGGCTATGGTTTTTCCAGTGGTCATGTATGGATGTGAAAGTTGGACTGTGAAGAAAGCTGAGCACTGAAGAATTGATGCTTTTGAGCTGTGGTGTTGGAGAAGACTCTTGAGAGTCCCTTGGACTGCAAGGAGATCCAACCAGTCCATTCTAAAGGAGATCAGTCCTGGGTGTTGTTTGGAAGGACTGATGCTAAAGCTGAAACTCCAGTACTTTGGCCACCTCATGCGAAGAGTTGACTCATTGGAAAAGACTCTGATGCTGGGAGGGATTGGGGGCAAGAGGAGAAGGGGACGACAGAGGATGAGATGGCTGGATGGCATCACTGACTCAATGGACATGAGTTTGAGTGAACTCCAGGAGCTGGTGATGGACAGGGAGGCCTGGTGTGCTGCAATTCATGGGATTGCAAAGAGTCAGACACAATTGAGTGACTGAACTGAACTGAACTGAATACATGATTTGACCATACTGATAAAAATCATGTCTTCTTTTGAAAACTAGTCAAATAATGAAGAAAAATATGAAATTTTAAGTAGAATTCATCTTCAGTCTTTTCACCAGAGAAAAACATTGTTTTATACTTTGATGAATGCACCCCCAGATATGACTCTGAGCCCATGTACGTGTAGAGAAAATCTTATAGAAATTTACATAAATGAGAAAATGCAGTCCATACAGGTACCTTGTAAACTTGCTATCAGTATCTTCAACATCCCCATGTTTTAGGGAGAAAATACTTTTTTTTTTTAATTGTTTTGGTTGTGTTGGGTTTTTGTTGCTGCATGCAGGCTTTTCCTAGTTGCAGAAAGTGGGAGTTACTCTTTGTTGAGGTTCGCGGGCTTCTCCTCGCAGTGGTTTCTCTTGTAGAGAACAGGCTGTAGGCACATGAGCTCAGTGACTGCGGCTGGTGGGCTCTGGCGTGCAGGCTCAGTAGTTGTCGTGCAAGGGCTTAGTCGGCCCCTAGTACGTGGGATCTTCCCCGACCAGAGATCGCATGTGTCCCCTGCATCTGCAGCAGATTCTTATCCACTGTACCACCAGGGAAGTCCAGAAATACTTCATTTTTAATAAAGGAAAAACAACTAAGGTTGAAGTTTTCTGTGGTTTCATAACAGGCACCGTTATATTAATATATGAAGCATGAAAACAATCATAGTCAGTGTACATATCCCAAACCAACAGATCCCCAAATTTTCATGGATATGTGTGTCATTGTTCTTTTCTTCTGTGTTACAAAGCTAATAAAAAGTAGATTTAAGGTAAACAGCTAATTTTTACCATAATTTTTAGCCGTGCAGAGAATAGTATGGTTGGCAAAAATTTTGAGTGCTTTCTAGATGCATGAATGTGTGAAAGCTCTTAGACATAAGTATCGTGGTGTTTGAGAGTTTATACATTTTAGGTTAATTTTTTCTAGGTACAATAGAATATTAGGGATTGTTTTTTCATTCTAAATTTCTCTGCAATTCTAAATTTCTACTGGGGCAAGAATAGATTTACAAGCTATTCTATAAACCTCATTGTACTTTGTAATAAATATACATTAAAGTGTCCCAATAAAATGACAAATTTCTGTTCACTGACAGAAATTCTAGAATTTTTCAAAGCCAGGCTTTATGTCCCAATAATCATTCTTCTTATCTTCAGGGAATTCAACAGAATATTTTCTACTTTTACACTGAGGGATGCACTTGAGATTGGAGTTCTTGATTCTAATCAAGAGTGAGAGGTAAATTCATACAGAAAAAAAATTAGGTGGAAGAAAATTTGTTTTGAAACACAGTTTTTTATTTCCCATGAAGTGAGAGCTGGTCCTAACAACATTGATTTGTTGCTCAAAAGAAGTGCTCAACTTGATCTGCAGAAATAATGAGAAAGAGCAAATCCTTTTTATTCACAGATAAATGAACTACTAGTAAGGTTTAAGGAAACATCTGGAACAAATGGACAGAAATCTCTCGTGCTACATTTAAATATAAAGACATGAATTTGACACTTTTTTCTCCATATATAACTGCCTTTTCCCACTGTTGGTATGAATCCATTTTCTTTTTTTAGAGGTTAAGTTCCTCCCTCTAGAAAGTACTAAAATTCTCTTGGGATATCCATAAATAAGCAAAAGAAAATTAATTTTTTAATTTCAAGGGATTTTGCACATATATAACTTTTCTGCTTGTTATCACCTCCATTCTTGTAACTGGGCAACTTGACAAAAGTGAAAATTAAACTTTCTCAAAAAAGCATAGAAATACCAGCCACTTATTAAACATTTTCCTTTTTATACGTCCCAAGGGACCACATGGGCTCACAGAGTCTGCTAATCCAGACCATACAGGATCCATTTTTTTTTCCCCCTATCTGAACCTGATGACAGTGCCTGGGGGTGCAAACAAATAAAAACAGTTCCTGGCTTTTGAAGGGTTAGTGTTAGAGTTCAACTCTGTATTTGATCATTTGCTTTTAGCAGTTTTAGTCACTGACTAACCAAATATCATCACATGGTGGTAATGATAGAGCCAAGAAACCAAAGAGAAAATATTGAAAAAGAAAATTATCAGTTGGTATTATCAGTACTGGGTATATCCAACTTTCCTTCCAAAGAACAGTATTAGAGTGAACTTGACATGTTCACAGTGCTGTATTTAAAATGATGATCAACAAGGACCGACTGTGTAGTACAGGGAACTCTGCTCAATACTCTGTAATAATCAAAATGGGAAAAGAACTTGAAAAAGAATAGATACATGTATATGTATAACTGAATCACTTTCCTATATGCCTGTTAATCAACTATGGGCTTCCCTGGTGGCTCAGAGGGTAAAGCATCTGCCTGCACTGCAGGAGACCTGGGTTTGATCCCTGGGTCAGGAAGATCCCCTGGAGAAGGCAATGGCAACCCACTCCAGTACTCTTGCCTGGAAAATCCCATGGACAGAGAAGACTGGTAGACTACAGTCCATGGGATTGCAAAGAGTCAGACACGACTGAGCGACTTCACTCAACTATACTCCCATATATAATCAACTATATTCCCATATAATATAAACATTTTTTAAAAAGATCCTTAAAAAGAAGGAACTTGAGGCCCTTTTCATACATGTGGACACCCCAATTGGACAGAAAGTCCCGCTTATGCAGAAAAGATTCTGAAGGTAATCCTCTCTTGTACCTCTGTGTCACCAAACACCAAACCTTGGGGTGAGAGCTCACAGCTTGATTACTCTTTGCATAGATGTGAATGTTGGGGCAACTGAACTGGAAGCCCAAGTTGGAATATTCAGTCCTAATGAATGCTCACTTGTTTAGACAGAGATTATTAGTTTTCAGGAAAATGCCAGGCTAAGTTTATATGATTGTGGAAGTGAGGCAAGGGTGTCAGCCTCAGCCACTGAATTGCATTCAGGAGGAGTAGGGAGCACAAAGCCTGCTTCATATGGCCCTGCTGGGATTTTGCTGCTATTTTGAGGTCATGAGCAAGGCAGAGACATTACTTAAGGAAGTGTGGGGCACTACTGAGACAACCAGAAAACCTTTGGAGACAACGTGAGACTGGAACTGCGTAGAGGGGATTCACCACTCTGCACTGCTGGGACAGCAAGAACGTCCGAGCTGCAGAAGCCTAATCAGGAGGCCTGGACGAAATCACAAAGGGAAGGGATGCTCAAGTCTGAGACGCACCAGGCCACTGTGTAGATGAGGCCTCCTGCAGTGACCACCATTTAGACAACAAACATCACAGTCCTCTCACATAGATTTACTGAAATAGAAGCAGAAAAAAAAAGAGTGTAGTCGAATATGGTAAAAATAGTCTATATATTAAATAGATTGCAGTCTTAGCTAGCCTTGGGATCAGAAAATTTAAGCCCTGTGTGTCTCATTTACCCTATAAGAAATTAATGTAGAAGTAGATGAGAATGCAATTTCAAACTATAAATACAGTATTATCATTAACATCGTGACTGTTCTGTGAATCTGAGAGAGTAGAATCTTTGCTAGTCTTCAGCCTTATTCCACAGTATAATTTATTATTAAATTTTTATATCAGGTGGCAAGACGTGATCTTGAATTAGGCCCTGAATGGAAACACCTTTATACCATGAAAAGCTTGACTTACTGAGCACCAGTCCAAAAGATGAGAGTCAAAACGATGCTTTAGGTACTGAGATAAACGGGCAGAGCTGAGGAAATGCCTGTCTGTAGGCTCCCGGTGCATGACCATGTTGGACATGGTAGAGAAACCATGACTCTAGCCTAAAACTTTCTAAGAAAAACAGTAGGGTCCAAAGCAGCAGGACTGATCTTTGGCTCCTGGCAATAACAGAGTAGTTAATTGAAGACAAACTCTCCAGCTGAGCACATCTAGAAACCCTCAGTTCAGTTCAGTTCAGTTCAGTTGTTCAGTGGTCTCCTACTCTTTGCAACCCCATGGACTGAAGCATTCCAGGCTTCCCTGTCCATCACCAACTCTCAAAGCTTGCTCAAACTCATGTCCATCGAGTCAGTGATGCCATCCAACCATCTCATCCTCTGTCGTCCCCTTCTCCTCCCGCCTTCAATCTTTCCCAGCATCAGGGGCTTTTCTAATGAGTCAGCTTTTCACATCGGGTGACAAAAGTATTGGAGCCTCAGCTTCAGCATCAGTCCTTCCAGTGAATATTCAGGACTGATTTCCTTTAGGGTTGAATGCTTTGTTTTCCTTGCTGTCCAAGTGACTCTCAAGAGTCTTCTCCAACACCACAGTTCAAAAACATCAGCTTTCTGGTGCCCAGCTTTCTTTATGGTTCAACTCTCACATCCATGCATGACTACTGGAAAAACCATAGCCTTGACTAGATGGACCTTTGTTGGCAAAGTAATGTCTCTGCTTTTTAATATGCTCTTTAGGTTTGTCATAGCTTTTCTTCCAAGGAGCAAGTGTCTTTTAAACATCTTTTAAATCCTGGAATGTGAAGTCAAGTGGGCCTTACAAAGCATCACTACGAACAAAGCTGGTGGAGATGGAATTCCAGTTGAGCTATTTCAAATCCTGAAAGATGATGCTGTGAGAGTGCTGCACTCAATATGCCAGCAAATTTGGAAAACTCAGCAGTGGCCACAGGACTGGAAAAGGTCCGTTTTCATTCTAGTCCCAAAGAAAGGCAATGCCAAGGAATGCTCAAACTACCGCACAATTGCACTCATCTCATATGCAAGTAAAGTAATACTCAAAATTCTCCAAGCCAGGCTTCAGCAATATGTGAACTGTGAACTCCCAGATGGTCAAGCTGGTTTTAGCAAAGGCAGAGGAACCAGAGATCAAATTGCCAACATCCGCTGGATCATCAAAAAAACAAGAGAGTTCCAGAAAAACATCTACTTCTGATTTATTGACTATGCCAAAGCCTTTGACTGTGTGGATCACCACAATGGAAAATTCTGAAAGAGATGGGAATACCAGACCACCTGATCTGCTTCTTGAGAAACCTATATGCAGGTCAGGAAGCAACAGTTAGAACTGGACATGGAACAACAGACTGGTTCCAAATAGGAAAAAGAGTACATCAAGGCTGTATATTGTCACCCTGCTTATTTAACTTATGTGCAGAGTGCATCATGAGAAACGCTGGGCTGGAAGAAGCACAACCTGGAATCAAGATTGCCAGGAGAAATATCAGTAACCTCAGATATGCAGATGACACCATGCTTGTGGCAGAAAGTGAAGAGGAGCTAAACAGCCTCTTGATGAAAGTGAAAGAGGAGAGTGAAAAAGTTGGCTTAAAGCTCAACATTCAGAAAACTAAGATCATGGCATCTGGTCCCATCACTTCATGGGAAGTAGATGGGAAAACAGTGGAGGCAAAATAAATGGATGAAATTATATGCAAATTTTAACCAAAAATAAAGAGGAGTTAGTGTAGCTATACTTGCATCAGATAAACTTATCTCCTGAAGCTTCTTTACTTTTAGTAAAGAGTTAGAGAGGGACACCTCCTAATGATAAAAGGATCAGTACATCAGGAAGTTGTATATTTTTTTGTTTGTATGCATCTACTAAGACAGTCTCAGCTTCAAAATATATAAAACCAACTTGACAGGATAAATGACAAAAGTAGACAAATCTATAGTCATGGTGGGGGAATGTAACATACCTCTCTCAGTAACTAATAGAACAAATGTACAAAATAAACCCTTAGTCACAGGATATCTGAATAATGAAGGTTTCAAATTTGACCAAATAATATATGGTCGTAGTTTTAGATGTGATAATGGAATGTTGATTGTATTGTATTTTTAAAAATGCATTTATCAGTAAGAGAAACATACTGAAATATTTAAAAGTGAAAAAAGAAAAAGGTCCAAGGACCATAATCTTAGAAAAGTGAGGGGAACAGAAACTGGACTGGAAAAGTAAATGGAAGCATAAACAGAAAAGTTGTCTGGTCTGAACTCTATCCACAATATTGGAGCAACACTGGAAAAGAATAGGTCACACAAAGAAATAATTTCAAAACATAATTTTCACAACTTAGGTGGCTTATCCTTATGCTCCAAAAAATAAAATTTATTGAAGTGTAATTGATTTACAATGTTGTGTTAATTACTAGTGTGCAGTAAAGTGACTCAGTTCTATATATATATATATGTATGTATATATGCTCAATCGCTAAGGCATATCTGACTCTTTGCAACCCCATGGATTGCAGGAAGCCAGGCTTCCCTGTCCTTCACCATCTTTTTGAGTTTGCTCAAACTCATGTCTACTGAGTCGGTGATGTCATCCAACCATCTGATCCTCTGTTGCCCCCTTCTCTTCCTGTCCTTAATTTTTCCCAGCATCAGGGTATATTTATGGGTATTTGATGACTCAGGAGTAAAGACTGTACCTGCCAATGCAGAAGACTTGGGTTCAATCCCTGGGTTGAGAAAGACCACCTGGAAGACGGCACAGCAACCCACTCTAGTATTCTTGCCTGGGAGATCCCATGTATCTGGAGGGCTATAGTCCATGGTGTCACAAAGAGTCAGACACAACTAAGAGACTAAACAACAACAAAATCTATCTAAGGATATATATTCTTTGTAATATTCTGTTCCATTATGGTTTATCATAGGATATTGAATTTAGTTCCATGTGTTATACAGTAGGACTAAGTTGTTTTTCCCTTCTATATATACTCGTTGGCATCTGCAAATCCCAAACTCCCAGTTTATCCCTGCCCTTTCCACGTCCTACCCCACTGGCAACCGCAGGTTTGTTCTGTATGCCTGTGAGCCTGTTTCTGTTTCATAGGTAAGCTCATCTGTGTCATGTTTTAGATTCCACGTACAAGTGGTGTTGTATGGTATTTGTTTTTCTCTTTCTGATTTACTTCACTTAGTATGATAATCTCTAGGTATATCTGTGTTACTGCAAACAGCATTATTTCATTCTTTTTTATGGCAGAGTAATATTCCATATATATATACATATATATATATATATACACACACACATATATGTGTATATATATAAATATATACACACCACATCTTCTTTATCCATTCATCTGTTTATGGACATAAGGTGTTTCCATGTCTTGGATATTATGAATACCGCTGCTATGAAAATAGGGGTACAGGTATATTTTTGAATTATAGTCTTGTCTGTATATATGCCTAGGAGTGGGATTGCTGGATCATATGGTAGCTCTGCTTCAAGTTTTTTTTGAGGAACCTCCGTACTGTTCTCCATAGTAGCTGTACCAATTTATATTCCTGCCAACTGTGTAAAGAGGGTTCCCCTTTCTCCACACCCTGTTTGCCTCAAAAAATTTCTAAGTGTGACAGTGATGTGAAATATTTAAAAAGCATTCTTACCAATATAACTCAATGATTTAGCAGAATTTTATGTATATCTGCTAACTGAATAATATTTTGTTTTAAATCAGTAAAAAGGAGTCTCCTGTATCTTCTGTCACAATGTGCTGTTTATTTGACATTTTGCAATAATTTCATTTTTTAAGTGAAATTGCTTCAACAAAATGCATAAATGAAAATGCTACAATAAATAATTGAGATTCTTCCAAAGAAGAATATAGAAGTCCTAATGGATGCACTCATCTCACACACTAGTAAAGTAATGCTCAAAATTCTCCAAGCCAGGCTTCAACAGTATATGAACTGTGAAATTCCAGATGTTCAAGCTGGTTTTAGAAAAGGCAGAGGAACCAGAGATCAAATTGCCAACTTCCACTGGATTATCAAAAAAGCAAGAGAGTTCCAGAAAAACATCTATTTCTGCTTTATTGACTATGCCAAAGCCTTTGACTGTGTGGATCACCACAAACAGTGGAAAATTCTGAAAGAGATGAGAATACCAGACCACCTGACCTGCCTCTTGAGAAATCTATATGCAGGTCAGGAAGCAACAGTTAGAACTGGACATGGAACAACAGACTGGTTCCAAATCAGGAAAGAAGTGTATCAAGGCTGTATATTGTCACTCTGCTTATTTAACTTTTATGCAGAGTAGATCATGAGAAATGCTGGGCTGGATGAAGCCCAAGCTGAAATCACGATTGCCGGGAGAAATACCAATAATCTCAGATATGCAGATGACACCACCCTTATGGCAGAGAGTGAAGAACTAAAGAGCCTCTTGATGAAAGTGAAAGAGGAGAGTGAAAAAGTTGGCTTAAAGCTCAACATTCAGAACACTAAGATCATGGCATCTGATCCCATCACTTCATGGGAAATAGATGGGGAAACAGTGCAAACAGTGGCAGACTTTACTTTTGGGGGCTCCAAAATCACTGCAGATGGTGATTGGAGTCATGAAATTAAAAGATGCTTACTCCTTGGAAGGAAAGTTATGACCAACCTAGACAGCATATTCAAAAGCAGAGACATTACTTTGCCAACAAAGTCCGTCTAGTCAAGGCTATGGTTTTTCCAGTGGTCATGTATGGATGTTAGAGTTGGACGATAAAGAAAGCTAAGTGCCAAAGAATTGATGCTTTTGAACTGTGGTATTGGAGAAGACTCTTGAGAGTCCCTTGGACTGCAAGGAGATCCAACCAGTCCTTCCTAAAGGAAATCAGTCCTGAATATTCATTGGAAGGACTGATGCTGAAGCTGAAACTCCAATCCTTTGGCCACCTGATGTGAGGAATTGACTCATTGGAAAAGACCCTGATGATGGGAAAGATTGAAGGTGAGAAGAGAAGAGGATGACAGAGGATGAGATGGTTGGATGGCATCACCAACTCAATGGGCATCAGTTTGAGTAAAGTCCAGGAGTTGGTGATGGGCAGGGAGGCCTGGCATGCTTCAGTCCATGGGGTTGTAAAGAGTTGGACACAATTGAGCGACTGTACTGAACTGAACTGAATGAATCCACTTCTTTTTTACCCTAGTTAAATTATGATTTACTCATAAAGTCAATTTTTTGTTTAGTTAAATCTTCCTAGAAATACTAACTAATATATTCTATTTCTTTTTAAAAATGGATAAATCACTGAAAACAGTATCATAAAAGACACATGAATCTTTAAATGTATCATCAGATGCTTTAAAGAGCTTTTAATTGGATTGTATTTTCAAATTAATAGTTTAAGCTAATCATTTTCTAATTACTGCAAAAACAGAAGATCTGGAAATTCTGTTGGCAAGCTTCTTTTAAAATTATGTAAAACTGTCTAATAGCTCACATTAAGCTTTCTTTTATTGGCTCAGATGGTAAAGCATCTGCCTGCAATGAGGGAGACCTGGGTTTGATCCCTGGGTTGGGAAGATACCCTGGAGAAGGCAATGGCACCCCACTCCAGTACTCTTGCCTGGAAAATTCCATGGACTGAGGGGCCTGGTAGGCTACAGTCCATGGGGTCGCAAAGAGTAGGACACAACTGGACGACTTCACTTTTACTTTAATAATCTCATTTCTTTACAGCTTAAGAAGGAGTTCACTTAAGCTTTAAAATACATTTTAGAGGAGTTCATGTAATTTAACATATTTTAATATTTTCCTTAATTTTTCATTTGATATATAAAAAATCAATACAACAATAGTATCAAGTATGAAAACAAGCTCAAATAATTTCCTTTGGATGGTCAACTTATTTCTTTTTTGAAGGATAAGATATACAAACTCTTCCCATATCTTTGTGCATTTTACAAAATCATCTATCATTTAAGAAATTACTCTTAATTTTATGAATAGAACTAACAGCATCTGTTGATTTATTGAGTTTCTCACCACAATTCTTTTTTTTTTTTTAATTTTATTTTTAAGCTTTACAACACAACATCATCACAATTCTTAGCAATGAATTGTCAAGGAATAATTAGTTACTAAAGCGCTTGGTTCTACTTTTAAAAGCTGCTGTAAACAGAATTGCAACTTTAACCTGTTGCTTAAATGACAACTTTGGCAAAGGTAATATTAATACCTTCCCTGTTAATTAATTATAAATGTTTCAGACATTGATAGCTCTTTTATATTTTAAGTCATTTCTTTATATTACTTTTTCTTCCTAAAACTGTTATATGTCCTCATTGTTACACAGTAGACTTGTTCATTTCACTGCTATTAATTAGACAGCTGATTGCCATCTTTCACCATCTCATTGGTTATTCTTGTTCAGTTTCTCAGTTGTGTCTGACTCTTTGTGCCCCCATGGACTGCAGCACACTAGGCTTCTCTGTCCTTCACTATCTCCTGGAGTTTACTCAAGTTCATGTCCACTGAGTCAATGATGCCATCCAACCATCTCATGGAAGACAATGCATTATTTCATTTAGATTTGTTTTCCTTCACCACACTGAGAAGCCTGTCATACAGGCTGTGAGATCACCTTTTCTCCAACATTGGATGCTGTATTCCATCTCTGATCGTTTGTACTATTCGATGATCCTTCTGGTTAGAAGACTTTTTAAAACTTTCAATGACAATATTTATAGTTTTAAAACTTTATATTCTTACAAAGATTGATAACTCCCTTTTGCCAACTTTATTAATATTTATTGTGAAATGTCCATTCACTAGGCAAGTTCATTTCCTCAGTTAAAAAAAAAACACTAGCACATTTGCCGGGCTGAGAGCTGGTCTATTCAATATGGACAGAAAGTGAAAGTTGCTCCATCATGTATGACTCTCTGAGATCCCGTGGACTAGAGTCCATGGAATTCTCCAGGCAAGAATACTGGAGTGGGTAGCCTTTCTCTTCTCCAGGGGATCTTCCCAACCCAGGGATCGGAACCAGGTCTCCCACATGGCAGGCAGATTCTTTACCAGCTCAGGCACCAGGAAGGCCCAGAAGAGTTGTTAAATAATGAAATATTTCCATTCCAGTTTGCAAATAACCTCTTTTCCGGGTCTCAGAGTTTTTAAAGCAGTGTGTACTGCCGGGGACCAGCCCCAGCTGATCCAGGGTATTCGAAGGAGAGACGGCGTAGGCGAAGATCAGGAAAAAATTGCTTAATTAAATGTTAATTAAGGATATAAAGAGTAATAGAATGAGGATAGCTCAGTGAAGAAATTCAGTAGAGAAAAGAGGCTGAAATAAGGATAGCTCAGTGACGAAATTCAGTGGAGAAAAGAGGCTGAATAATTCAGCCAGAAGGTAAGAGAAAGAACGACATGGTGAGACCAAGTTTCGGTGAACAAGGCCCCGCACTTTATTTTCCAAAGTAGTTTTTATACCTTAAGTTATGCATAGAGGATAATGGGGGAAGGGGTAGAGTCAGGCAGCAAGCCAGGCTTTCTTCCTGCAAACTTATCATATGCAAAAGCTTAGGTGATTTGCATCATCTTCTGGCCCGGAGGCCTGTTAACATTTTAAGACCTTTTCTTCAGAAAACTTATTTTTCTCTAAAGGTGATTGGTCAGGGAGCCACCCTCCAAAAGCACTAGATAAAGTTGCATTCCTACAGCGCAAAGGTGTGGTGGGCTATAACAAGAAAAAGAATTAACTCAAGGGTCCCAGGTTACAAACATTAAAGCTACTATTTACACCAATTATATTAATCAATACACTGCCAGGGACACAGCAGGCAAGGGATATGGAGACTTAGCAGCAAACATTGGCCCAACAAGTGAAAATCCCTTCACCAATACAATTTCTAATCAATCTTTTAACTGCTCAAAGGAATCTGTATTTAGACAGTTTAGAACATCTCATGCCTCTCACAGTTGGGAGGCTCTGAACAATCACATGTGGCCGGAAAAACCTATTCAGGCAGGCTAGAGGATTTCCAAAGGAGTTTGTAGGTTAAACACTGTCACACCCAGGAATTATTAACTGGAGCTGTAAGCTAACTCTTTTTTCAGAGAGGTAGTGGGGGACAGCCCCCCGTAAAGTCAGAGGTGTAGGTGAAAGCACAAAGCAGAAAGTAGGCAGACTCTGGTTTTGGGGGTAGATGCTCGAGAATTTCCAGGGGGACTCCTGAAGCTCAATCCCACCTTTGCATATGCCGAGGCTCCTTCCTCATGACCTTTGTCATGGGCGGGGTTCCTCACACTGGCTCCCGGCAGTGATAGAATTCCAGTTGAGCTATTCCAGATCCTGAAAGATGATGCTGTGGAAAGTGCTGCACTCAATATGCAATATGCAATATGCACTCAATATGCAATATGCCGGCTCCCGGCAGTGTACAGATATACTTTGTGTTCATATATAAAACAGCAGTAGAGTCTAGGCTCAGATGTTTTTGGACAGGTATCATGTATTTTTTTCGTATTCAGATGACTATCTGGGAAAATATATGAACATTCATAGGAATGTGGGATAGATTTTTGTAGTGCTGGACTGTCTGTCTCACATTAATATCAACAGTGTTTCTCAGGCATTGGGACAGTCAAAAATGTGCCTAGAAGTTTCCAAAACCTTCTGTGAGAAACAACTGTTCCTGTTGAGAAACCTTGGATTAGCTTTTATCATATGTTGTTGTTCAGTCACTCAGTTGTGTCCGAATCTTTGTGAACCCATGGACTATAGCACACCAGGCTCCCTTGACCTCCACAGTCTCCTGGAGTTTGTTCAAACTCATGTCCATTGAGTCGGTGGTGCTATCCAGCCACCTCTTCCTCTGCCCCTCATATATCTAGTAAGGGCATCTTTTCATCAACACTGGCTGCTTTATTCCGACTGTTATCATTTGTGCTACTTAATGATCCTTCTGATTAGGAGATTTTTAAAAACTTCAGTGGCAATATTTATTGTTTTCAATACTAGTATATCCCTCTGCTTTGGCCCATAAAGAAACTTGAGTCAAAACATTGAGCTTTAGTTGTTCTCTTTGAAAAGCCAGAATAGAATGATCTGTTTTATTTCCATATAAACTGAGAATATGTGGCAAATGAGACCAAAACTGCAGGGAAGAGGATTTAGCAATAAGGACATTATTTGAAATAAGAAATATCCTGAGCGCATGTGATTTTTCCCATAAGCATAACAATAATAAAATAATTGCAATTTAGTGAAGAATTACTTTGTGCCAGGCTCTGTGATTATTGTTTTACATTTTAAAATTATATTTGATACTCTCAAAAGCCTAATCAGAAATGGGTATTGCTACCTATCCTTGGTGGCTCAGACAGTAAAGAATCTGCCTGCAGTGCAGAGACCTGGTTCCATCCCTGGGTCGGGAAGATCCCCTGGAGGAGGGCAAGGCAACCCACTCCAGTATTCTTGCCTGGAGAATTCCATGGACAGAGGAGCCTGGCGGGCTACAGTCCATGGGGTTGCAAAGAGTTGGACATGACTGAGTGGCTAACACTTTCACTTAGAGGAAAGGTATATTCTCAGGAAACCTGCCAGCAGTGTGCTGTTAGCCTTATGACTGGTTTCCAAGCAGGCAGGCCGTCTGAGGATGGGGGTTTGGAACTGGTTATTCCTTCCCAGGGCATATAAAATGTGAATGGTTGAGAGTACACCCAACATTATCTGTTGTGGTTTTTTGCACCATTATATCCTAGGACCTTGATTTTTTTTTTTAAGATTTTATGTGTGGTTTCTGTTTTATAAGAGTCTCTTTCCCTCAATTTCCAAAATTGAGCTATTAACTTGAGCCAACCATTTATTATCTTTTAGCAATTTGTCATGCCACTCCTTGAATTCTTGGACTGATTACCAGAGTTTTGTTTTTATATAGGAGCAATTAAGCTCTTTCAGTATCTGATTATTTCTGTAAATAGATACAAATTGCTCTTTGGAAATAAATGATTTCTAGCAGAAACTTGGAGCATCAATGTATTGGATAGAAAGAAGCCATTTAGTCTAAATATTTGTTGGAGAAAACAATATCTTTGTTAATCTCTGTCATTTGGAAGTGAAATGTTGATTCTTCCCTGAGATTCTGATCTGTTGATACGTTATTGATGGTGATATTTGGACTCAGAAAGAAGCAAGATGAGACAAAAAGAGAAGGCTATTTGGACTTCAGGCAAATGTATTCTAATTGTGTAATGACACTAGAAAATAACTACAGAAGTACTGTTACTGCCTCAGCAAAGGAAGTTTTGGTGAGGATAGCCAGGCCCACGTTGAATGGGATAGAAATATTAAGCATTGTTTACCTTGCCTCTAACTTTACCTCTCCACGACAGTACAAGTGCCTGCTCAGGTGTGTTCACCTCTGTGACCCCATGGACTGTAGCCTGCCAGTCTCCTCTGTTCGTGGAATTTTCAGACACGAATACTGGAGCGAGTTGCCATTTACTTCTTCAGGGAATCTTCCCAGCACAGGGATCAAACGCGCCTCTCTTTTGTCTCCTGCTCTGGCAGGTGGATTCTTTACGACTAGCACCACCTGTGACAGGAGGTGTTCATACAGATTTAGTCCCTTCATTATTTCTCACCAGTATTCTCAGGAAAACAGAGATAATGAGAAGAGGAAGTGCAGGTGTTACATGTACTCACAGATTTGTTTTCTGAATTGTTGGAAGATATTAAGAGGCCGTGACATCATAGTGTCTTCTGATGATGAAATCTCTTACTCTAAACCCAGTTCAGACTAATATTTAATGAATAAAGACAAGATGGTCAGAACGTGGGTTTCAAAGGTAATGTAATTCCAGAGGTCAGAGTCTGCCTCTGAGGGGTAGGGAGCTGTCAGGAACCCTGAGAAGAATTAGTCGAAATACACATGTGTGCAAGACTGGAGAGTGTTCTGTATAGGAAAAAGTGTTCCAGGAATTGGGAGCATGTATACAAAAGCTGTGTGTCGAGTGTGTGGCACAGTCTGACCATGGAGAGAAGCAACCCAAGGTGGTAGATGGGTAGTGTTGGCACCATCTTGTGACCTCTTTTGGGATCTGGTCTCAAAAAATACCACTTTGGTTCCCAGCATGCATGAATACTTAGTCATGTCCCGTTCTTTTGTGACCTCATGGATTATAGGGCTCCGGGCTCCTCTGTCCATGGAATTTTCCAGGCAAGAATATTGGAGTGGGTTGCCATTTCCTTCTCCAGGGGATCCTCCCAACCCAGGGATAGAACCCATGCATCCTGCATTGGCAGGCAGATTCTTTACCAACTCTGCCACCTGGGAAAGTTCCCAGACTGTGCCCTAAATTATTTGATATTATTATTTGATAATGACAATAAGGAATCTGCCTGCAATGCAGGAGAGTCAGAGTCGATCCCTGGGTTGGGATCCCCTGGAGGAGGAAAAGGCAACCCACTCCAGTATTCTTACCTGGGAAATCCCACCGACAGAGGCACCCAGCAGGCTCAGTCCATGGGGTCGCAGAGAGTCAGAGATGACTGAGTGACTAACACACATATGTCATTTGATAATATAAGGCTAACAAATCCAACTTGATTGTATATTTTCAACTACAGGGGCAAATTAGGTGCCAAGGCTGAGATTTTATACCATGAGTGGAGCTATGTGATTATTTTTAAGTATCTGGCGGGTATTTTGGTAGAAAACAGAGTAAGCAAAAGCTTTTATGTTTACATACAAGCTGTCCCTTACTATTTGCAGGGCACTGGCTCTAGGACTCCCATGGATACCCAGCTCTGGGAATGCTTAAGTCTCTTCTATGAAATGGCCTTTCCCAGTCAGTCCTCTGCATCCCCCAGATGCAGAGGGTCCTGCACCCACAAAACGGTGGGCTAGTGGGCTGACTACTCATCCTTAGACAGTGCAATTCCATGGAAGAAGGAAAGAGGGAAATAGAAAATGAAGCAGAGGAGTGAAAAGGGCGAGTGCCAGGAAGGGCTTTGCGGAGCCGGTCACGTTTACTATCGAGAACAACCTACTACTTTCCTTCACAGGGGCATTTTCTGAGAGGCTACATGAACAACTGTAGTTTAGAAAAGAGTTTATCTGATCAGCCCCGTTTCCTACTGGTCGGAGATTTACCCCACAGGGTATTAACTCTTCACAGAGTATTAACTCCACACACACCTCCAGAGTGTACACACTTAATCATTTTGTTTGTTTGTTTTGGAGTATAATTACTTCACAATGTTACATTAGTTTCTGCTGATACAATGAAGTGAATCAGCTATATGTATACATATATCCTCTCCCTCCTCCTTGCCCCCATCCCACCCATCAAAGTGCTCCCTGCATTGTACAGCAGCCTCCCACTAGCTGTCTATTTTACACATGGTAGTGAATATATGGGAGAAGGCAATGGCAACCCACTCCAGTACTCTTGCCTGGAAAATCCCATGGGTGGAGGAGCCTGGTAGGCTGCAGTCCATGGGGTCACTAAGAGTTGGACATGACTGAGAGACTTCATTTTCACTTTTCACTTTCATGCATTGGAGAAGGAAATGGCAACCCACTCCAGTGTTCTTGCCTGGAGAATTCCGGGGACGGCAGAGCCTGGTGGGCTGCCGTCTATGGGGTCGCACAGAGTCGGACACGACTGAAGTGACTTAGCAGCAGCAGCAGCAGTGTATATATGTCAATCTAATCTCACAGTTTGTCCCCCCCAACCATACTCCCCAACCCATGTCTACATGTCCATTCTCTATGTCTCCATCTTTATTCCTGTCATGCAGATAGTTTAATCTGTACTATTTTTCTTGATTCCACATATATGCATTACTTACCATATTTGTTTTTCTCTTTCTGATGGATTTCACTCTGTATGACAGATTCTGGATGCATCCACATCTCTACAAATGACCCAGTTTCACTCCTTTTAGTGGCTGAGTAATATTCCTTTGTATATATGTACTGCATCTTTATCCATTCATCTGTTGATGGACATTTTGGTTGCTTCCATGTCCTGGCCATTGTACTCACCTGATCTTTAGGAGAGTCCCTGGCTTCTCAGGCTTCAGCAGCAATGGTGCATATGGAAAGGAGGGAAGAGGCACGGGCTGTGGACATAAGGCAATGCTTTTGGGCCCGTGGCAGGGATGCTCAAGCAAAGCAAGTGGCCATGAGGCCTGGAGGTAGGTGCTGCCTGGAGAACCAGAGGTAGCCATGAATCCTGATTCAGGGGGTGACTTGTGCTGGGCAGTCCAGCCCTTGAATATCTGGCCCTCAACTTGAGTCAAGATAAAATTCACTTAACCCTCTGTATCCAGAGAGACCCATAATGAGAGAGGCTCTCTTTGGTCCCACTATAGGCAGCAGGACACACAGCAGCTGGTCCTCAATCTTCTACTAAGGAGATGAGAACTCAATTTTTTTTAGTACGTACTTAAGATAGATGATGGGAAATAGCTGCAAACATAGGCTGGTATAACTTTAAGGAAGAGTGTTAACTCAGGTAAGAGCAAGTCCAGAAGTTGGTAGATTCAGCAGCTGAATCATGTTCAAGCCCTCTGCTTTCAAATAGGTTACCATCTGCACAGATTCCTTCCTTCCTTCCTTTTAATTTTTTTTTTTTGAGAAATAGTCATATGTTCCAACATCACAAAATTTCCCCATTTCTCTTTGTACAGCAGCCTCATCACTCCAAGAAACAAAATTCAACTATTTTGTCAGCTGTGTCACAACTTCATAAGAAAAGTTGCCAGTTTCTCAGCTAGAAAAATGAGTTGGGTTCTCATTTCTTTCTTCCTTATATTTTCCACTCGAGTAAATTCACATTCCTGCATTCCTTTATTTGCCCTACCTCCTTTTCCTATAGCGTATTTTATACATGTAAGATTCTTTGTTTGCAAACAGTGGTAAAAATGTGGCTAACTTATGCAAAAATTGAATTTATTAAAATTTTATCTATGCTGGTAGAATCTACAGGAATCAACTCGGGGAAAAACCATGGCAGGTAAATCACAGCCAAAATTCTGCCATAGAGTGGTCTACCTAGGATATCACTGTTGGTAGCTTTGTCACCTTATTAAACCTGTTGGCAGCCAGCTGGATCCACTGTGCCTGCCGAGCCCCTCCCCATGTCTAACCGCTTCACCCTTCCACTGGGGAATGATTTCTCATCATTATGCTTTGTTGAAAATCATGAAAGGTTAATAGTACATGTATTTCAGGAGTAGAGACGTTTATAATTGAATTGATTTTTTTCAGTCCCTGTTTGTCTCTAAAGACCTGATCTTTCAAACAATGAATCTTAAACATTATCCATTAGCAAACTTAATTATTATGTGAGCTGTTTTCCCATTGGGGTTTCAGTATAAACGACTGATGTTGTCTCCCCATTGATTTTACTTCAGTTTTAATAAAATTTAATCAGATAATTTGAATTTTCAGCCAGAGTATTTGGCATGTTTTCTGGCAACTAAATGAATACATTTATTGAGTGTTCATAGCTTGAAATTTTCTGGTGATACTGTTTATTGGTTTGCTCTTTTGTAATTAAATCAAATAAGCTAACATTCCTAGGAACCCAAGCAGAGAGAACATGACTTAAACATTCATTAGACTGGGTTTGTTATTTTGTGAAATTGTGCTGATGGATACACTGAACCATGCAAGATGAGATATGAAATGTAATAAACCCCACATATTAGCCACAGAGCAAAGCCTACTTTTATCTAAGTTGTCCAGAGTTTTCAGCACCAGCTGAGGAGGAAAAGGCCTGGGTAATGCTGGCTTATATTACCCGTCCAAGTGTGATTACAGCTAGGAAAAAAAAAATGGATTTTTTTCAACCAGAGGGGTTTTTCTCCAAGGAACCTCAAGACTGTGACTACATTTTGCAGATGTTTTCAATGTATTTAGTTAAAGAAAACAGTAGAAGTCAATAAAAAATTTAATTTTAGAAATGGGATCTATAAGGCATACATGAATAAAATGTTGAACTGACTCTTTAATCCTTCAGATAGCATTTAAGATGCTATGTTGAACTAGGCAAAATGTTTCATAAATACCTACATTGAGACTGAGTAAAGGGCTTTCAAAAGGAAGAAACCAGAACACAGAGGTCTATAAAGAATTCTTTCTATTTATAAAGTTAATTAACAACATCAATGACTAAATTATTTTGCTTTTCATACTGTACAAGGAAACAGTCCCATTCAGGCCCTTTGCTGTAACCACAGCCTGGCATAAGATGGGCTGTTCATGGATTTGATTCTGCTAAAATTGCATACGGGAAATTCTAGCTACATAAACCTAGAAACAGAGCGTCTTTTTTTTTTTTCCTAGCTAACCAAAAAGATCAGTGTTTAAAAGAGTAGTGTATTGACATCAGATGTCACTTATATAGGAAATATTTATAAGTGGCCTCACTGCACGATCAGTGACCTTGTTTTAGGGCAAACTGGCAGGAGGCTGTCCTCTTTCTACCTGGATGACAGCACTGGATGAGCAAAATGGGGCCATCTGGGAGAGCATCCATCACACTTTACGAGCACGGCCTTCTGGAAAGGCTGTTTAGCTCCTGGAGATACTTCAAAAGAGCCCTTGGAAGCCTGTGGAATGCAGGTGTCCTCCACAAACTTTAAAAGGCTTTGGGAACTACCTGATTTCTCAGGCCAGAATGGATTCTGTACTTGGCAGAAATGAAACGCGCTCCATCAGATCCATTACAGACTCAACCAGAGTCTGTGGCTCTTGACCTTGTAAAGACCGGGCACTCCCTTTCAAATTCCTGACACTGTAATCCTAGTTGAGAGGTACAGTTTGGGGCTGACCTGTGATTTTCAGGTTTCCTTTTGATCTTCCAGCCCTCCTCATTTGCTGCCTGGCCACATGTGCGTTCCTGTGCATAACTGTCCCTGCACCCTCCCTAGAGAGCAGCCCACCTGCTCTCTGCCAGCCGCCCCTTTGAAGTGATGAGCTTCATTTCACAGGGTGCCCCATCCCTTCCCTGCCCCTCCCCAACCCCTGTCTGTCCCCTTAAACACACACACATACACACACACACACACACACCCCCCCCAAACTGGGCTCCTAGTTCAAACCGGAGGTGCTGATGTGGTCTCTTTACATCTTGACTTCCCAGGGAAATGTATACCACAATCTTCAATGATTTTATAACCAATAAGACTGATACCATTATGCAAACATTACTCAGTGTCATTATTAAATTGGGCCTCTTTCCATGGGTAACTAACAATTTCCACATTATAATCCAGCACAGAAATATCTTGGCACTCTCCTTTAAATATTATGCTGTAAGAACACAGCTGTGAAGTTCATATGGACTCACTCATAATTTTCAAATTATTTTAATCATTTATTAAACCACTTAATAATTTATCAAATGGCAAGCAGTGCACCTATTATTCTGGGTCTTTTTAGCACAATGATTAACAACAAACAGTTATTTGATCTATGTATTATTCATTAGCAATTATTTAGAGGCAAAACAAAAAAAATCTTGATTTTTCTACTTCTTAGAGGCAACTGGAAAACAAGATCAGCTGCTTTTTTTTTTTTTTTTTAACTGTGCCATGTGGCTTGTGGGATCTTAGTTCGTCAATCAGGGACTAAACCCAGGCCCACAGCAGTGAAAGAAAGTCCTAACCACTAGATGGCCAGGGAATTCCCAAGATCAACTTCTTTACAAAGAAACATCTTCTTAATTTAATCAGTATCATTACAGAATGCAGAGCCTAGAATAATGCTGATGATCTTCTCATCTTGGAGCTTTCAATATTACATTTTAAAGGATGTTCTGATCCAGGGGATAACGGGATAGAGTTCTGTTTCATTTTGTTAGCTTAGGATGGGTTTCTTAAGTTCTAGGAGCCTCGAGTTCCTCATCTATAAAGTGAGGGTAATAATTATTCCCTCACAGGGTTCAATGAGAATGTGTGCGTGTGTGCTCAGTCATGCCTGACTCTTTGAGACTCCATGGACTGTAGCCCACCAGGCTCCTCTGTCCATAGGATTCTCCAGGCAAGAATACTGGAGTGGGTTATCATGCTCTACTCCAGGGGATCTTCCTGACCCAGGGATTGAACCCATGTCTCTTGTGTCTCCTGCATTGCAGGTGGATTCTTTGCCACTGCACCACCTGGGAACTGCTGTAAAAGTACTGCCACCTGCCTCACAAGCAGGCTGCCCGACACTGTGTATGTGGGAGAACTGATTGAACCCACCTCCTTCTCCCGGGGACTAAGTGAGAATCTATGACTCAGGTCTTTTTCTCTGGTTCCTTCAGGTGAGACACATACTCTTGGTCCCCTCTGCCTTCTGCCAAGTTGACTTCTTACTCATTACCAACCCCTAGTGGCTGCAGTCCATGGGGTCGCTAGGAGTCGGACACGACTGAGCGACTTCCCTTTCACTTTTCACTTTCATGCATTGGAGAAGGAAATGGCAACCCACTCCAGTGTTCTTGCCTGGAGAATCCCAGGGATGGGGGAGCCTGGTGGGCTCCCGTCTATGGGGTCGCACAGAGTCGGACATGACTGAAGCGACTCAGCAGCAGCAGCAGCAGCAGTGGCCTCATCTAGCAATTCTGGTTCCTGAGGGGGCTGGTTCTTAAAAGCCAGCGTTTGCTCCCTTCCCAGGGCGAGTTTATGGGCTTCCCAGGTGGTGCTATGATAAGAAGCCACTTGCCAATGCAGGAGACCTAAGAGCTGTGGGTTTGATCCCTGGGTTGGGAAGATGCCTTGGAGGAGGGCCTCGAAACCCACTCCAGCATTCTTGCCTGGAGAATCCCACATACAGAGGAGCCAGGTGGGCTACAGTTCACAGGGCTGCAAAAAGTCAGATACCACTGAAGCGACTTAGCATGCAGCATGCAGGGCAAATTTACAATATTTTTTCCCACTGGCTATTTTAATCAAAGTCATACACACTCATGTTTGGAGCCCCTCAGTTTGACAATGAAAAAGTTTTAAGAGGTGGTTGATGAATTGTTTTAAATGGAAATGTACTGACATTGAAAACTTCATAAATTTCTTTAACTCAGTGTAATTACTTGGTCAAATGTTTATATAGCAAACTTAAACCTGTTTTGATTTTCCTTACTTTTTTTCTTTTAATATTTTACAGAATCCTCTTCTATGGAAAGTTGACAACAAAAGTTGATTTATTGATTTTTTTACCTATTGCCATTATAGGACTTTTAGGGGGCATTATTTATTTTTTTAATTTATGAAAATGTTCTAACCCTCAGAAAAATTGAATGAAGAGTAAAACAAATGTTCCTATACGCCATTCATAAATTTATTAAATCTTACCACAAATGCTCCAGCTCTTTCACAAATTTCTCTTTCCCAGAATCATTGAGAATAGGATGGAGAATCATGGTACTTTACCCCTGGACAGTTCAGCATGTCTATCCCAAGAACAAGTAAACTGTATTTCCACAATCATCTTCTTCATTGTCTTGGGTTCATAGTCAAGAAGGGGAAAAGGATTTGAGGAACACTAGTAGAATCAATGAACACAAAATCCATGTTGAGTTGTCTCAGATTGTCCCCAAACTATCCTTGGTAGTCTTTTTGTTTGTTTTTCTTTTTTGATCTAAGGTCCAATCAGCTTCATGCCTTACCTGTGTGCATACTAAGTCACTTCTGTTGTGTCTGACTCTGCGACCCTGTGGACTGTAGCCTGCCAGGCTCCTCTGTCCATGGGATTCTCCCGGCAAGAATACTGGAGTGGGTTGCCATGCCCTCCTCCAGGGGATCTTCCTGACCCAGGGGTTGAACCTGAGTCTCTTACATCTCCTGCATTGGCAGACGTGTTCTTTACCACTAGTGCCACCTGGGAAACCCTTCATGCCTTACATAGGTTCTTAATTCTCTTGTGGGAGCCAAACTGATGCTTTCCCCTTCTTATGATTATATAGGCCATCACTATCAAGAGAAAAAACACTTTGAGATAGGAAAAAGTAACTAGGTCACTCTAAAAGTTTTGATCCTAAAACACACACATACAAGGTAAATTTGAAAATTTACCATAAATCTAAAGTCCCTAGCAAAAGCAAACATATCCTGAAGTTTTATAGTACTAATATTGGAATATATTTATCTATGTTGGTATGTTAATCATAAGAGAAAGTTGCCATATTTCCACTCTGAGCAGGCTAATATGAACTTGGTAACCTTGAGAAGTTTTGAGTTTTTTCCTCTAAATGCATGTATGATTTTTTATGATAGATGACCACATGGCTCGCTAAGCAAAGAATAGTGGCAAGATTAAAACTGGCTAAAGTTCCATGGTTTAAAATGGCCAAGTTAAACAGTGGGGGCCCAGTTAAACTGATCTGACTTTCCTTCAGTTCAGCTGCAGGGAGAGTCTGTTTGACTTCATGAAACAGATTATTCTTTTCTGATCTGTAGTGTAGAAGATGCACCCAAGGTGGCTTTTGACATTTTATTGAATGTAAGAACCTCTATTTTCACTGCAAATTGGGATTTTCTAGTACATTATCAGAAAGAGAAAAGTGTCAGAAGAATTTGGTGACATGGTAGCTCTGTTGCTCAAACCTAAACATGTCAACGGAGAAGGCAATGGCACTCCACTCCAGTACTCTTGCCTGGAAAATCCCATGGATGGAGGAGCCTGGAAGGCTGCAGTCCATGGGGTCGCTGAGGGTTGGACACGACTGAGCGACTTCACTTTCACTTTTCACTTTCATGCATTGGAGAAGGAAATGGCAACCCACTCCAGTGTTCTTGCCTGGAGAATCCCAGGGACGGGGGAGCCTGGTGGGCTGCTGTCTATGGGGTCGCACAGAGTCGGACACGACTGAAGTGACTTAGCAGTAGCAGCAGCAAACATGTCAAACCAATCCCATTGACTGTGTTTTTGCTTGTGTCTGTGCCAGTTACAATGCGGGCTTTTTATCTGCCAGTTGGTTTAAGTCTAAAACAAGCTGTTCTTAGGCAATGAGGACTCATTGGCCAGATGCTAGTGATTTCTTAAGGAAAACTCATACCTTTGTTGCAGTCTCTTTCTGTGATACTCATACCTTCAGTCTCGCCTCTATAACAGTTGGTCCAAACTTAAGAATTGTTGAGAATGGGTGGGAAATGAATGGAGAGATTGATAAAATAATTTGGGGCCAATTTTCCTGTCTTTAAGTTTCACATCGAGGCATTACCATATGTTTTACAGAGGTTAAGAGATTGCCATTCTTCTAGCTCAGCTGCTAATCAGCTATTTTATCTTTGATTCTTTTGCACAACAGCTCTTCACCTATAAAATGGAAATAATGATATTTACCCTCTCTAGTTGACAAGGGTGCTGTAAACATTTAAATTAAACTGTGCCTATCCATAGACAAGCAGTCAGTCAGTTCAGTTCAGTTCAGTTGCTAAGTCGTGTCCGACTCTTTGCGACTCCATGAATTGCAGGACGCCAGGCCTCCCTGTCTATCACAAGCAATACGGTACTTTAAAGAGCTAAAAAAATAAACATAAGACATTTCTGTTATTTCTGTAGCTATAGAACAGTATGAAACTATTGTATATTTTCTGTATCTACTCTATCATACTATTTTTTAGTGATTATGGGAATAACACTTAAGGAATGACTGTGAGCTTCTGACTTTGAGATGATATAATATGGTGACTCTTTCGAGTCATTGTTTATTTAAAAACTGGAAAACGTCCAAGGATTGACTTACTTTCTTCCCTTAGCAAATAAGTTATTATGAATATCATTCTGTGTTGACAATGGGCTTTTAATGTAAAAGGACTGCTGGAAGCACACATCTCTGGATCAGCAACCATTAGCCCACAGGGGGTGAGCAGACTGAGATCAGCTTGGAGCCTAGGTGAGCTCCCCTGGTTCTGAATGCCCAGGCTGTGGCAGCAGCTCCTGAAGTGAGGAGAGGTTGCAGGAGAGGAAAGGTGCTCATCGTGAGTAATAAGATTCTTAGAGGACACAGACCTGTTCTAGTAAGAAGGTGCTGATTGGGGAGTGGAGGGCGGAACTGAGAATAACATTACACCTGTCATTTGGGGTCTGTTCTGACCCAGCAGTGGCTCAGATGGTAAAGAATCTGTTTGCAATGCAGGATGCCCGGGTTCGATCCCTGAGTCAGGAAGATCCCGTGGAGAAGGGAATGGCAACCAACTCCAGTATTCTTGCCTGGAGAATCCCATGGAGAGAGGAGCCTGGTGGGCTACAGTCCATGGGGTCAAAAAGAGCTGGACATGCCTAACACACACACTGACCCAACCCATAAAATAGATTTCACGGGAAAAGACTGTGAGCAGAGCAGAAAGAGAGAGGTTCACAGAGAGCCTTGCTGAGCCATTAGGGTGCTGAGATGCCTGTGTTTGGGGTGCTGTGTCATCAGAAGATAGTTGCAGCCTTGCATTGCCTGGAAGACCCCATGGACGGAGGAGCCTGGTGGGCTGCAGTCCATGGGGTCATGAAGAGTCAGACACGACTGAGTGACTTTACTTTCACTTTTCACTTTCATGCATTGGAGAAGGAAATGGCAACCCACTCCAGTGTTCTTGCCTGGAGAATCCCAGGGATGGCGGAGCCTGGTGGGCTGCTGTCTATGGGGTCACACAGAGTCAGACACGACTGAAGCGACTTAGCAGCAGCAGCAGCAGCAGCAGCATTGGCAGATGGGGAACTTTGGTGCCAGTAGCTCTGAAAGTGACAGAACTGGGACAAGGGGCATCCCCATCACCTGGTACTCCTCTGGACTCTAGGAATCATTATGTAGTAGGGTGTGTGTGTGTGTGTGTGTGTGTTGGGAAGGGTCTCTGGGAGAAGTCACTTAAAATTGTCTATGATCAAAGTGGAGACAGAGCCTGAGACACCATCTCACACTATTATTGGTGGTGGTGATTTAGTCACTATGTCGTGTCCAACTCTTGTGACCCCATGGACTGTGGCCCGCCAGGCTCCTCTGACCATGGGGATTCTCCAGGCAAGAATACTGGTGTGGGTTGCCATTTCCTGCTCCAGGGGATCTTCCTGATGCAGGAATTGAACCTGGGTCTCCTGCATTGCAGGCAGATTCTTCACCAACCTAGCTATAAGGGAAGCCCTCCCACTATTTTTGGAACTATCTATTTTGTACTAGATCAGGGCAGCAGTTGGCTTAGTAATTTAAAATAAATGGTGGAGGATGAGGTACAGTAATGTGACTGCACTCAATGCCTGTGGACTGCACACTTAACAATGGTTAAGAAGGTAAATTTTACATTATGTGTATTTTACCACAATTAAAAATAATTGGGGGGGTGGTTACATGCGACTTTTCCTTTTCGGGAAAAAAAGAAGAAACTTAATTTAATAAATGGAACAATGTGGGACAAAGGATAGCCTCACAGGGACTTCTGCAAGCCAGGCTGAATAATCACTCACTCTGGTTCGGTCATTAGCTCTCCTATCTGCTCATTAATCCCTGTACCTTGAACAGAGATGGGTGCCAACTGCAATCCTTCAATCCGCTTTCCAATAGGATATCCGAATTACATTCCCTGGACTGAACTTTTCCAGAGCAGATGTTTGAAGACTTCTCAGTCCTCTGGATAAAAATTGCCCTTTATCTTCTTGATTGATGTCAGCCTTTCATTTGATGATCAAACGAAGCCACTCATAATTCTGTTAGAGATGTCTTAGACGGCCCTTAGGAGAATATTTATGCCCCGAGGGCTCTTGGCCTTCAGTCCTGCTTCACTCTGTCAGCAGCACGGGTGTTAGTGCACTGTGTATGCACTTTCTTCCACTATTTAAATTATCGTGCTTTTCCCTTAGTGCTTTTAAGATCAGGCCTCTGTTGGGTGATGCTTGAAATGGCAGTCACTTGAGGGAAAAGCCTCAAGTACTAGACAAGCCACTCGTGAAACCTGACCCTGTCAAGTTCTGGAATTCTTCTATTGTCACACTCACTGTGCTATTAAGAAAGGTTTTGTCTTTTCCACTCAACCCAGGAAGGGGGTTGGGGAAATGTAATTCTTGTGTGGTGAGAAAGAAAATAACTCTGTATTATTTTGAAATCTGTATTTTCTTTTAGAAACCAGAAAATGAAAAGAACATCTTTTCTTTAGAATGAGGAAAACTGTTAGAGGACTCAGTAACAAAATTGAAGTGGCTAAAACATTCAGAGAAATACACATTTGGACATGTAACTTGCTCTGCCTACTGGATTTCCCTTCTGGCTGTAAGAATAGCACCTCACAAAGCAAGTGAGAGATTTATTTATTTTAGTTTTCTTAGACACTAAATCACATAACCAGCACAGAAATGGATTGGCAAACACTGACCATGACTGCTTATTCTTGGCTATAAGATAAAACAGTGTAACAGTGCTGATAAGCATAAATAAAACAATCTTCTGTTTTGAGGGCATAAGGAAACCTATACTCTCTCCAGAAAAGTGCTCTTTCTTTTTTTAAAAATCAGAATATAACTGCTTTACAAGACTGGGTTATTTTCCATTATGCAACAACATGAATCAGCTGTGTGTGCACTGTGCTCAGTTGTATCTGACTCTTTGTGACCCCACAGACTGCAGCCTGCCAGGCTTCTCTGTCCATGGAATTTTCCAGGCAAGAATACTGGGGCAAGTTGCCATTTCCTTCTTCAGGGGATCTACTCAACCCAGGGATCGAACCGGCATCTGTTGCATTGGCAGGCAGATTCTTTACCACTAGCGCCACCGGGAACGTGAATCAGCTATAAGTATACATATATTCCTTGCCTCTCAGACCTGCCTCCCACCTCACCCCTCATCCTATCCTTCTAGGTCATCATAGAGCCCTGAGCTGAGCTTCCTGTGCAGAAAAACATGCTCATTCATTGTCAGGTGCCTGAAATGATGTTATTATTTTTCTATAGTTTAAGGTCATATGTATACAGGTTCCTGGGAGGAGGTAAGCCACTTTATCAGAGTGAGGGACTAGCTATTTTAAAATCACCTGGGATACTTGTTAAAATAAAAATTTGGTACCAAAACCCTCTGAACAAGAAATTTGGAAATCTACATTTTTAACAAGGCCCCAGGTGAGTTTTCCTAAGCAAGATCAATATCACTGTTTTAATCCTTTAGTAGTCATTTTGCCATAATTGAGCTACTGTCATGGGGTAAAAGTTGGAGATGAGATCTAGAGGACATTCAGGAGAGAGCGGGGAGGATAGGGCAGCACCCAAAGAGAGGGAAAAAAGGCAGGGAAAAACTGACTGGTTATAGTCTGGTAGGAGAGAATTTGACATTGGAATTTGATATTTGGGGGGATCTTGAGGGTGTTTCAGAACATGCAGCATGTGGGAATCAAAGAAGAAGGTAAAATTTCAACCACAGACAAACTGGAAGGAATGGAGCAGAAATACTATTCTATGGTGGAGGAATTCTCGCTTGTAACTCTTAGAAACAACACAAGAAATCACACAGTGAAAGATGACTTACAACTTCATAAAAACATGACATTTTAACATTCCTGAACAGAAGAACAGGAATGCATATGACAAAAGGGTCAAAATATAAACACAAATTTACCAAAAATACAAGTAAAAAATTATGGGAGTATTCTAATATGTATTATACATGTATATATGAATACGACATGTATGAACATGTATATAATATATATGCATGTGTACTGTAGGCCAGGAATTTGCACATATTTATCTAATTGAGTCCTTAACAATTGCCCTGTGTGCGTGCATGTATGCTAAGTCGCTTCAGTCATGTCCGACTCTGCAACCCCATGGACTGCAGCCCACCAGGCTCCTCTCCACGGGATTCTCCAGGCAAGGGTACTGGAATGGGGTGCCATGCCCTCCTCCTACAGTTGCCCTACAAGGTCCCTATTTTTACAGCCCGATTGGAAAAACAACTCAGGACCCCAAAGTTTAAGTTTTGGTTGATATGATAATCAGATGGGTGTATCTGACTGTAGAGTTCACATTCTTCCCACTGAGCGCAGAGGCTCCACCCTGTGGTTTGGACCGTCAGCTGCTCACACGAGCCACATTGTCCTTTTTTAAGGATGCAGGTGGACTGTGTTGCCCAGACCCTCTGTATGACTGAGTGTATTGAATGGATTTACAGTGGAAAGTAATGTTCCGTATGCGGCCTAATCCTATGAATGCTCATCTTTTTCCTTTCCGTTTTCTGGCTAACTGGAGTAGAGATGCATTGCAAGGCAACTTTGGAGCTGAGAGTTTAAGATGGTACAGCCTCCATGGCCTGGGGTCTTGGTCATTATATAGAGGGTGACCTGCATAAGCAGAGAACAAATTCCTTGTGTACTTGAACCGTGCCACACTTAGATCTATTGCTTACAAGGATTATTCTGTTGTAGCTAATATTCCTGTGAAGAAATCATAACACTTCTAAAACTCCAGGGACAAATGACCAAATGATAAGTAAACAAGCGTTTATATAATAGGAAACATACCCAATAAGTACATGCACAGAGCCATGTTCTACCTAGAGAACACTTAAAGAATTGTAAATTAAAATATGAAATGTGCTGACAAGACTGTGGGGAACAACATACATTCACAAAACAATGAGACACTATATGTCGGTGCAATCTTTTTTGGAGGGAAATTAGGGAATATTTATTAAGAGGCATTGTAATATTTATTCTTTTAAAATTGAAACCTGTTCCTAAATTATTACTTGAGATAAAATCACCAGTATAAAATTGTACTTATGTTAGCAAACCAACCAAACAACCTAAAATATAAAAACTAGTGTATTAATCGGGGTTCTGTAGAGAAACAGAACCAACAAGATGTGTGTGTGTGTGTATACACATACACATATATGAGGGAGAGAAATTCATTGATTGACTGATTTTAGGAAATTGGCCCTTGTGATTATGGAGGCTTAGCAAGTCCAAAATCTGCAGGGTAGTTCATCAAGCAAGAGACCCAGGGAAGACTTGCAATTTGAGTTCCAAGAGAGTCTGCTGGCAGAATTCCCTCCTTTTGTGAAGAAGTTAGTTTTTTTCTATTAAGGCCTTCTACTGACTGGGGGAGGCCCACCTGAAGTCCTTTCTTCAGGGACTGGTGGTCCAGTGGTTGGGACTGCACACCTCCAATGCAGGAGGCATGGGTTTTATCCCTGGTTGGGGAACTAAGATCCCACCTGTTGTGTGATGCAGTCAAGAAAGTCTTTTAAAAAAAAGTAAATATACTTTCCTCTAAGTTTATTAAGTGCTAATCTTATATAAAAAATAACTTCACAGAAATACCTATAATAATACGTGACCAAATATCTGGGTACTGTGACCTAGCCATGTTAATAGTTAATCATCACAGCTAGTATAACTAAATATCCAAAAACTGAGAAATGATTTATCAAATTGTGGCCACTGATTAAGTGAAATATCATAGCTATTCAAAATTATGAATATGAAAGTGAGAGATTAATAGAAACAGGGAAAATGACATTTTTTATCATTTCATGGAAGCTTACTGATGCCCTGACTGCTGAGCTGTGTGTGTGCTGACCCTCATCTCAAGAAGTCCATAGCCCAGGGAGACAGTTGTGGAAGATGCTGTGTGTGGTGGGGCGGGCAGGCTGCACTGGTGGAAGGTGGGGATTAGTGACGTATAAAGCTGAAGGGGTGGGCCAAGTTCAGCCTATGGGACCCTGGAAGATGAATGTGACATGGAGGATTCGGGTTTTGCCCTATAGCCATGGGGAGACTCTGGAGTATTTTAAAGAGAATAGCTTTGTTCTTGTAGGACATGGTTTTGTATTGAAATAGGGATTGGTATATTGTAAGGCCTAAGGCCAAGAGACCAATTAACTAGTCCTGTTGAGAAATGACTTGCAGCCTTAATTAAACTGATGACAACAGAAACAAACAGAGGGAACAGATTCCAGGGCAACACACAAGAGGCAGAATCAATGGCATCTGACGCACTGGGTATAGAGACTGGAGGGGAGGAAAAACATGAGGAAAAACTCCCAGATTTTTGACTTGGCTGCTTCCCAACAGAGATACATAACAGAGTAGGAGAAGTGATTTGGAGGGAGAGGAAAATGAGATTTTGAGTCTACTTCTGAATACATTTCACTTCGTTTCATGTACTTCATTGACAACTGCAGTGAGGGCCCAGTTAGGAAACAAGAAGCAAAGCAATTATTTGAAGAGAAAGAAATTAATAGAAGGGGTTAGTCAAGGAGAAACTAATAGGGGACACTTATGTGACACAGAGGGCTTCCCTGGTGGTGCTTGTGGTAAAGAACCCGCCTGCCAATGCAGGAGATGTAAGAGATGTGGGTTTGATCCCTGAGTTAGGAAGATCCCTTGAAGGAGGGCATGGCAATCCACTCCAGTAGTCTTGCCTGGAAAATCCCCATGGGCAGAGGAGCCTGGCAGGCTACAGTCCATAGCATCACAAAGAGTCGGACACGACTCAAGAGACTCAGCATGCATGCCGGTGACACAGAGTTAGCTACAGCAGGGAGCATCTCCCATCCCAGGGCTGAGGAAACAAAGGGAAGAAATTAGAGACTTTAGATCAAAGAAGAGATGCTGTATTGATTCAGGATAGATGGATGAGGAATAATCATGAGGCTGGACCAGGAGGACTGAAAATAAGCAGGTGACGAGAACCAATAGCTGCTGGGGGATGGGAGGTCATTGTTGTCAGTGAGGCTCACAGGGTAGGAAGGGGACTGACCAGAAGGACTGATATTCTAGCTTCCTCCATCTCCCCTTGTATGCAGAGTGTAACCCACTGAGGGAAGGGAAATGTCATTTGCATAGTAAAAGTTCCAGTATCTCAGAGAACAGTTTGAAGATGAAAAAACCCCATTTAATTTAGAAAACTTAATATTAGAAACAAGAAAGTCTGAGAAATCAGTGATCTCCATCATTCCTAACTTTTGCGTTTCCATCTCAAAAGTTAGGAAAGACACCAAATTAAAGAAAGAAGAAAACAATATTAAAGATAAGAGAATTAAGGACAATGGAAATCAATGTATCAGAGAGAGAACCAAAAGTTGTTTCCAAAAAAAATAGTACAATTGATAAACTGTTAGTAAGACTGATCATAATAAATTAGAGAAGGCAAAGTTCACCAGTATCTTAGCCGAAGAGAGGATGTTACTACATAGGCATTAAACAGAGAGAGAAGGTATTAAGAACAACCTGACTCAATGCGTTTGAAATCCTTTGAAACTAAAAAATGAAAGGAAATGTTTCTTTGATGTTCCAGCCCTGGAGGCCCAAACCTACAAAATCAGGGCTGCCCTGTCATTGCAGAAGAAACCCCCTGATTCTAGAAAATCTAGGGTGGCAGCACCTTTGGTTCTTCTGAGATGAGCAGATGCTCTTCGACAGGACGAGGAAGATGTTCACGGTGGTTTATCCACACAGCGACCAGACTTGCCACACACTCACAAGAAGGAAGCCTGACACAGAAGACCGCCCTGTGTATGTGAAGTTCAAAGGAAGGTGAAACTGATTGATGATGGTGGGAACCAGAATCATGGTTGTCTTTGCAGGAGAGTGAGTGACTGGGATGAGACATGAAAGAGGCATCTGAAGAGCTAGATTACAGATGGTCATGGTGAATATTTGAGAAACTTCATTGAGTTGTCCTGGTATCATTTATGTAATTTTCTATATGCATGTTTTCTGTATGCATATTTCACTTAATGAAAATTATACTTTAAAAATTCTACTGGGTATGACTCAGGGAACTCAAATGGGGCCTCTGTGACAACATAGAAGGGTGGGATGGGGTGAGAGATGGGAGGGAGGCTGGAGAGGGAGGGGACATATGTATACCTATGGCTGAACCATGTTGATGTATGGCAGAAACCAACACAATATTGTAATTATCCTTAAATTAAAAATAAATAAAGAAAAAAAAATCCCACCGGGCCAGAGACTGAGACAGGGATTCTATCGCGTTAGTCTCATTTCTCTCCTCCTCTTTCTTGACCCTGTTGTCTGCTAATCTGCTTCCATCCTTCCTTTGCAACCAGGTCGGCAACCTCTTTAATCAGGAAGGACTAGAGGTCTGGTTCGTAATTGCTGGAGATGTTGAAATACCTTTTGGTTTTCATTAGGGAGACATCATCGGCCGGATTTCATCTGTACTGGCTGTTGGTGCTGATGGCGGTTACTCTACAAAGCTGTCAACAAGAGCCCCGAGGAAAGAGGGGCTCTTTCCTAATGCCACTCTCCTCAACTGAGGCCTTGGAGAAAAATGCTGGTTCAAAATGCTGGGCAGATGGAAATTTTATAAATCACTCTAGCTTTACACAAGGAAAAGGATACCTCTGGGAGTTTTTTTGGCAACAATTTTTTTATTTTTTACTTTACAATAATGATTGCCTTGTCACTAACAAATATGGCCCTGACAGTCAAGGCTATTGGCTTGCTATTATCCTGGTATTTTCGCTGTTAACTTTTTCGTGGCTACTCGCTTCAGGTGTTACTTACATAGTAATAGCTGGAATGGATGGAATTTAAAAAGTATACATTACAAAATAGTCATACAGAAATAGTAAAAAAAGATACACTTTAACATTCACAAGGGACACAGAGACACACATGAATACTTTTGTATACATCCCCAAGTACTTACGTTTGGTCAATCTGGAGAAAAACAATCATGTGAGCAGTTAGGTAAATTGTCATAGAAGCTAAAATGGTAGATCCCTGGCTTTTTTTTCCAATTTCGTGAACTGGTTTCACGTAGCCAGTTTGTGCACACATGCTTTCATATACTTGCAAACACTTAGATTAACAACAATCTTTTCATCTTGATCGAAGGTTTGAATGCGTTCTGGCTCAATCCTCTAAGTAGCTGCAGACAGGTGTGGGGCTGAGTGAGCTGCAGAAGTCAGACATGGCTCCAGGGGACTGGAGCGAATCCAGTCACAGGCAGGAGATCTGACTTCAGCCTTGATGATCTTGCGGTACCAGCTTTTTACTGGTTGTCGTACACTAAGAAGTATTTTCAGCAGATGACAGTGGAAACAGAACCCTTGACAACCTACCTCTTGGTTTCTTGCTTTCATTTAAAAAAATATTTTAAAGCTTTACTACTTGCCCCTGGACAATTGCTAAGGATTTCTGAGATGCTCTTAGTGCTTCATCTGTAGTGCAATGGCTGTGATTTTAAGGCAAGCAATAAAGCCCTTATGATAATTACTTAAATTAAAAAAAATTTTAATGTTTATTCTACAAAGTTTCTGACAGGCCCAAAACATAAGGAATTAAAGAATATACACTCACGTGCCTTCAACAGATTAAGGAAAACAATATTATTAATGAGCTTGAAATGGTCCTTGTGTGTGGTACCCCTTTTTCTCATAATCCTCCTCTACCCTCCAAGAGCATTCATTTCTTCAATCAGATGCTTATCACTGCACAAACTCCTTAATGCTTTTATATATTTCTAATGTTTAACATTTATTATGTATTATATACAATCCTTAATACACATGAATCGGCCATAGGCACACATGTGTCCCCTACCTCCTGAATCCTCCTTCCATCTCCCTCCCCACACCATCCCTCCAGGTTGTTACAGAGCACTGGCTTTGGGTACCCTGCATCATACATCTAACTCCCTATCTATGTAAACTGCCTATCTATTTTATGTATGGTAATGTATATGTTTCAATGCTATTTTCTCAAGTCATCCCACCCTCTCCTTCCCCCTCTGCGTCCAAAAATCTGTTCTTTATGTCTGTGTCTCCTTTGGTGCCCTGCACGTAGGGTCATTGGCACTCTTTCTAGATTCCAAACATATGCGTTAATATATGATACTTGTCTTTCTCTTTCTGATGTACTTCACTCTGTATAATAGGCTCTAGGTTCATCTATCTCATTAGAACGAACTCAAATACATTCCTTTTTCATGGCCGAGTAATATTCCATTGTGTATAGGCACCACAACTTCCTTATCCATTTATTTGTCGATGGACATCTAGATTGCTGCCATGTCCTTAGCTATTATAAATACTGCTGCAATGAACATTGGGGTACACATGTCATTTTAAATTCTGGTTTCCTCAGGACATATGCCCAGCAGTGGGTTGGCTGGGTTGTACAATAGTTTTATTCCTGGTTTTTAAAGGAATCTCCATACTTTTCTTCATTGTGGTTGTATCAGTTTGCATTCCCACCAACAGTGTAAGGGGAATCCTCTTTTCTCCATACTCTCTCTGGCATTTATTATTTGCAGGGTTTTTGATGATGGTCATTCTGACTGGTGAACACTTCATTACTTTTTAATGGATGAATGGTATTCCATTGTATGAGTATACATACTATATTTAGCTATTTGTCCAGTTGATGAACTTTTGGGTTATTTTCACCTTTTGGCCCCTATGAATAATGCTGCCATGAACATTTGCATACACGTGTTAAATAGGTTTTCAATTATCTTGGGTATACACTTAGGAAATGGGATTGCTGGGTTCACATTTTGAGGACTTGTCAAACTATTAATATTTTTTAAAGTGTCTGTACCATTTTACATTCCCATCAGCAATATGAGAGTTCCAATTCTCCCTGTCGTTGTCTACATTTGTTATTATCTTCTTAAAAATTATTATTATAGCCATTCTAGTGGGTGTGAAGTAGTATCTCATTGTGCTATTACTTTTAATTTCCCTCATAACAAGTAGTGATGTTGGGTATCTTATTGTGTACTTATGGGTCATTTGCATACCTTCTTTGGAGGAATCTCTATTCAAAATGTTTTCCTATTTTAAAATTGGGTTGTGTGTCCTTTAGCTGTTGAGGTCTAGAAGTGCTTTATATATTCTGAACATTAGATCCTCATCAGATATATGATTTGTGCGATTATTTCTCTCACACTCTGGGTTGTCTTCTTACTTTCTGGATAGTATGCTTTTGAAGCACTAATCTTTTTAATTTTGATGAAGTCAATTTATGTACTTTTTTCTTTATGTATCTTATACTTTGATGTCCTATCTTAGAAATCATTGCCAAATTCAAGGTCACAAAAATTTATACCTATGTTTTCTTCTAAGAATTTTACAGGTCTAGCTCTTACATTTTGATCAATTCTAAGTTAATTTTTGTACATGGTGTGAAATAGGGTCCAAATTTATTCTTTGCATGTGGATAACAGTTGTCTCAGCACCATTTGTTGGAAACACTTTTCTTCCCTCACTGAACTATCTTGACACCCTTGTCAAAATCAATTGACTGTAGATGTGTGGGTTTATTTCTGGATCCTCATTTCTATACCATTAATCTATGTTTGGCCTTCCCAGGTGGCACTAGTGGTAAAAAATCTGCCTGCCATTGCAGGAGACATAAGAGACCTGGGTTCCATCCCTGTGTTGGGAAGCTTCCCTAGAGGAGGGCATGGTAACCCACTCCAGCATTCTTGCTTGGAAAGTCCCATGGACAGAGGAGCCTGGCAGGCTATAGTTCACAGGGTAGCAAAGAGTTAGACACAACTGAAGTGACTTAGCACACACTCACACAAATGTGTTTACACTTATATCAATAATACAGTATTGACTATGATGGTTTTGTAGTAAGTTTTAATATCAAGAAGGGGGGCCTCCAGCTGTGTTCTTTTTCGAGATTGCTTTGGCTATTCTGGATCCCTTGAGTGTCTGCATGGTTTTTAGGAACAGTTTGTCTTGGGAAAAATGCAGCTAAATTTTTTTCTAGGAATTGTGTTGAATCTGTTTTGTAAAGTATTACCATCTGAAGAAGTTTGGAAGATCTTAACAATATCTTATAGTCCATGAACTTGGGGTATTTTTCTATTTAGTAAGGTCTTCACTGTTCCAATGATATTTTATAGTTTTCAGTGTTCAAGTCTAGCAATTCTTTTGTTAAATTTATTTCTAAATTTCTAAACTTTATTGTTTTTGATTCTATTATAAATGAACTAGCTTTCTTATTTTTGGATTGTTCATTGCTAGTGAACACATTGTATTTTGTCCAAGAATGACCTTTACAAATAGCCCTTAGAAATGGCTGAACAGAAAACATGACTATTGTGACATGAAGAATTTAGAGGGAACATTAAGGCCACATAGGTGATTTTTAGTAACTGCTCACAGTTTATACTTCTGAATTTGAGTTTAGTCTCCTAAGAGAAGACTGAGATTATATATTCATCCTTGTAACAAATAAGTTGTCAAGTGAGTTATTCACGGCTAGTGCACATTAAGAGAGGCAGACAAAAAGCATTCACTTCTAAAAGGAGCATTTGGGAAATTCTCTTATTCTTTTGACTTCAGGCACTGTAATTCTGAAGTTTGATTAGTAACTTTCCTTTTGTTCACATAGTCAGAATGTTACAAAATTTATAGTGTTCTATAAAATAGACTTCTGTAAAACGTATTTAGCTATCCCCTGAGGATAGATTCAAGTCTCAGAGATACTGTACGAAGCACTATTGTGTCTCTCCTGAATTTTCACAGTCTCCAAAAGTGCCTATAAAGTGCATTAGATAATCAAAAAGGGTTTTGGTAAGCCAGCTTATCCTGTCGCTAACCAAATGATACTCTTTCAATTTCCTTCATTTCCAGAGGTGAAGCAAGAGAATGTGTAGCTATTTATGAAGCCAGGATCACTCTGTCAATTTCTGAGAAGACATAAGGTTACTTTTGTTAAGATTTTTCTTTTCAACATGACCATGGACAAAAGTCTTCAGTGTTACTGAGTTATTGGCTCAGTCGGGTTGGACGTTTGCGACCCCATAGGTTATGTTGGCCTGAACAGCTGAGGGACCCTGGGGAGCCACCCCAACTGTTACGTAGCACTGCCCTCTTGTGGGCAAACTCAAAAAGTGATCGACTTGAAAAAGTATTCTCAGCGTAACTGCTGCCCGTCTGTTTATAATAAAACGGTATATAGTCTAACAGGAACCTAAATTTTGTAAACCACCTGTTTTTACCACAGATTTCTGTCACAGGTTCACAAAACCTCAAATATTAAATTTTTATCTTAAAAGAACATTTCCAGTGTTTTAATAATCATGACCTGCCTTGCTCCTGCCTCCCCATCCCCCAAGTTAATTTCAAGTTCCTCAGATTTCTAAAACCTCAAAGCATTTCAGCAATTGAGTGTCGTGAAACGACATCAAGTGTGGTTGTTCCTCAGTAGTGAGGGCTTCATTCAGAATAGCGTGAAATGGGCTAGATGGAGGAAAGCTGGAAAATCACCGTAGGTTGTCAGTTTATTTTCAGAGCTGCTGTCGCTCCTTTTTTTGCTGAGGAGAAACCAGACCAGAGAAACGCGGGAATTTCCAAAGCACAGGATTCAGAGACTGCGTCTCTTGTGTTTTGGTTTAGCCCTGTTACTGCTACAGGACGAGACAGGATGTAATTCCTTCAAGGCAGCACCCACTTGTGTAGCATTTCTGTCAAACTGATAGGCACCGTGGTGAACATGGAACAGAGAGAGTGTCTCACCCATCAAAGTTCTTTCTCATTTTCAATCTCTATTCCCCTCATCCTTCTTTCCCTTGAAAAATGTTGATTTTTGAAAGAATGAAAATGTGGAAAGGCAGGAAGAGTTCAGCAAGAAATCAGTGAGGGGGCATTCTCTGGTGGTTTGTGCCTTGCTAAGTCACTTCAGTCGTGTCTGACTCTGTGATCTTATGGACGGTAGCTCACCAGGCTCCTCTGTCCATTGGATTCTCCAGGCAAGAACACTGGACAGTATTGCCGTGCCCTCCTTTAGGGGATCTTCCTGACCCAGGGATAGAACCTGCGTCTCTTACATCCCCAGCATTGGCAGGCTGGTTCTTTACCACTAGCGCCACCTAGTTTGTGCCTTGAAAGTGAAAGTGAAGTCGAGTCCGACTCTTTGCGACCCCGTGGCCTGTAGCCTACCAGGGTCCTCCGTCCATGGAATTCTCCAGGCAAGGATACTGGAGTGCATTGCCATTTCCTTCTTCAGGGAGCTTCCCGACCCAGGGGTTGAACCTGAGTCTCCCGCATTGCGGTCAGACGCTTTACCATCTGAGCCACCAGGGAAGCGGAAAGGGGGATTAAAACTATGGAATAGAGAGAAGTGCTTCTCCTTCTCGCTTTCTTGCTCTGTCTTTTCCGGTCCCTCACACCTCACAGCCCACCTGTCTGTTTTAAGTAGCTGACTGAAGTATGCTTTAAAAATTACAAATTGACATAATTGCATTGCTTTCCCCCCAAACTGATTTTCTCTCTCTTTATACACACCACACACACACACACACACACACACACACACACACACACACACACACACACATATATTTTGCTTTACCCCATTTTCCCACTTTATCACCCAATGCTCAGGTCTAGTCAAAAGACACATTTCACATGCCCTGGTTGAAAATGTGTATGTCTTGATCAGAAATTGGAGGTCGCTTCATTGATCTCCTATGAGTAGTTAAGGCTTTGACACTGAGTTCTCTCCTGAATTTCCTCTTACTTATTTATTCACTCAGTGCTACGTATTAAGAATCCCTTCTATGACTGCTGCTCAGGGTCATGTGGGTTTCACACTGTGCAATGCTTTTCGGCAGCCCAATGTAGAGCCCCCAAGCTCTATGAGAGCCTCTTGTTCTTGTAGAGCTTGCAGTCTAGTGGGACGAGACCGTATCTGATGGTCCATTTGCATGTCTCAGTCACCTTCAGTGTCACTCAGGTCTTGGCTCATCAGCCTTACTCACCCAGAAACCCAGGCTGTGGATTCGGTTGGCAGTCATTCCAGGCATCTCTGCTCTCCCTCCATCCTTCAGCTCTTCCGTCCTGTTGTGTCTCTCTGTGAGCCCCACACTGTGTGTAGACTGTGTGTGTACTGGGCAAGGGCACCTGGGTGACGAGTGAATGGGGCTGAAGGCCGTGACCCACCCTTGCACCCGGCAGCAGTCTGGAGGACTGCAAAGGGGCAGTGGGGCTCTTTTTCTAGCTATATGCCAGTGGGGCTCCAAGAAGATCCTTTCCTCTAATCCATCTGCCCACAGAGGGTGACTTGGTGACTTTTTCTAACAGGTACAAAGGTTTCTTCGAGAGTAGCAGCCAACTCTCTACTAGGTTAATTCAATCACATTCTACCAATCCACCTTCACGTGCTTCTGGTTAGGATGATTTTTATAAAACTCAAAACCCACCATTGTATGCCATGCCTAAAATTCTTTTGTATCCCATTGTTCTTAGAAAAACCTGCTTTGAAAGCCTGCAAGATAATTCCTAATATGGTGCCAGCTCCATCGTCATCAGAGCTCCATTGTTATACCCTGCTGTTGAGTTCTATGGAGCCCATCTCAGTCCCTTAGTGCTCCATGTTGTCTCTGCCTCTGTCCCGGTATGGACTTATGTTTGTTTCCCCTCTCCCCCAAATTCATATTTTGAAGTCCCACCCACCCTCAGTGTGATGGTTTTAGGAGGTGGGGCCTTTGGAAGGTAATTAGATTTAGCTGAGGTCATGAGGGTTGAACAGGTATGATGTGATTGTGTCTGTGTGTGTGTTAAGTTGCTTCAGTTGTGTCCAACTCTTTGCGATGCTATGGACTATAGCCTGCCAGGCTTCTCTGTCCACGGGATTTTCTAGGCAAGAATGCTAGAGTGGGTTGCCATGCCCTCCTCCAGGGGATCTTCCCAACCCAGGGATTGAACCTGCATCTCTTATGTCTCCTACATTGGCAGGCTGGTTCTTTTCCACTAGGTGGTCTTAGGAGCCCATGATGAGATTAGTGCCCTCAGAATAAGAGATATGAGATCTCACTCTCTCTCCTGTTCCTCACCATGTGAGGATCCAACAAGGTGACAGCCATCCATAAGCCAGGAAAGTACTTTCAGCAGGAACTGTAGTGGCCTGTGTCTTCATCTTTGACTTACAGTCCTCGAGAAATGTGAGAAAAAATGTTTATTGTTTAAGTCACCCAGACTGTAGTATTTTGTTATAGCAGCTCATGCAGACTTATACAATTCCTTTCAGGTGCTTTTCCCTACACTGGGGAGAGTCATATTCTTTTTTCACTTACCTCGCTTCTCATCTTTCAAGATCTTTGTTCCCATGTGGCTTTGCCTGGCATTAATTATCTGTGCAATGTAGTTGATTTCCTGTGTCCTCCTTGGAACATCACGGGTGCTCAAGAAGTGTGTATTAAAGAAATACATCAAATCTATGTTTAAAATGTCAGAAAAAATCTACTCCTACTTCTTTGGAGTTCCTTCTAGAAAGAGATGGTCATGTGAAGGATGAGTGTTCCAGTGGAGAAACGTGTGGTACCAATAACCAAACCAAACAAAGACCTCTGGGGACTTCCCTGGCAGTCCAGTGGTTAGGTCTTTGCCTTCCAATGCAGTGGACATGCATTCGAGTCCTAGTCAGGCAGCTAAGGTCCCACATGCCTTGCAACCAAAGAGCAAAACATAAAATGGAAGCAGTATTGTAACAGATTCAATAAAGACTTTAAAAAGGATCCACATCAAAAAGAAGAGTTAAAAAAAAGACATTTGTAAGCATGTGCAGGGGATAGAGGAAGGAATAGAATTCCCAGTAGATGCTTAAAGTACATGCTTAAAGGGCTTCACATGTGGCGCTAGTGGCAAAGAACCTACCTGCCAGTGCAGGAGACATAAAAGACGTGGGTTCAATCCCTGGGTTGGGAAGATCCCCTGGAGGAGCCCATGGCAACCCACTCCAGTATTCTTGCCTGGAGAATCCCATGTACAGAGAAGCCCGGTGGGTTACAGCCCATGGGGTCACATAGAGTTGGACATGACTGAACCGACTTAGCATGCACACACATGCTTAGATCACCAGTAGATAGGGACACACACACACAAAAAAAAAAAACATGGAAAAAGATTGAAAGAAAAATGGGTAGTTTAGAGAAGGGATTGCATAAAAGTCTGACCTTTGTTGAAATTCCTTTTACTTACTTCAGGGTTTAGACCTTTGAAAATATATGATATTAACTATGGTAGGTGGTGGTGGCGTGGGTGGGGAGCCTTATCTCTCAGGCTCAGGACTTCTGAAGATCTCCATCCAGTCTTGGGAGGGGGTTGAATAAACATCTTGGTCAGAGTTTAACTTTCTGGCTTCCAGTAAATCTTCTCTCAGCTTTTGAGTTCATGTGGCAAGGCACAGTTTCATGATTCTAGAATGAAAGTTGAGGGGGTTGGAGCTTGAAAGGACAGGCAATCCATATTTTTATATTAAGGCACAAGATTTACTTCAAACACTAGTCTTTGCTGGAGATTGGTGAGCACTCAGGGACAAAAAGCCAATGGAAAGGTGGCCAAGGGGCTCCCCCACTGGTCACCTTCATTCAGTTCCTCTGCGGCTCCTCAGCTACTCTCCTGCCCCCAACACACACACACACATACACCCCGAGGGCAGCAGACTGCCCTTTTTGACTTACAGTCTTCATTTCAGATGGCTCTGGAGACCCATTCTAACCTGACTTTACCTTTGTAGAGAAGTTAATGGGAAATTTATTAAGGCCCAGAAATCTCTGAAGATGGCTTTCATCAAAAAGATTTCTGTATCTTGAGGAGGGAAAAAAAGGCCAGAATTAAGACAAGGAGTGAGATGTGAGATCAGAAAAAAGTATCAGGGAGAGTTAAGAGACTCAGTCATGACATAAATCAAAGATAGGAATGTTTAACTTCGAGAACAGAGGAAGAATTTAACCACCTGGACAGAAAGAAAATATGGACAGACATCTTGTTAAACTGAATTTCTGCTGTTTATGATCTTGAGTATCTTTATCTCCCCTTTTATTGACAGAGATTTCTCTCTGGTGAAATCACTTCAGTGACTAAGAAAGGCTTCCTCCACTGGCCTCAGCCAGGATGAGGGCCCCGGGACACGCATCATTGTTGGCAGGGCTTTGCTCTGAGTGACGCAAGACCCAGGCAGCAACCTGCAACTACACTGGCCTCCCCAAATGCTTCAGGCCTTGTTCTAGACAATATTTCTTTTTAGGCTAAGGGGGTGGCAGGCTGCCCACACCGCTTTCTTCCCAGGACCAAATGAAACCTTCTTTAAGTGTTACTACATGTTAATAAACATAGTCAGTGAAATCCACTTAAAAAGAATGACCTGTTTATGAAAGAAACCTTTTGAAAGACAGAATATTTTTCCCCATGGGCCAGAGCTTAGGAAGAAAAACAAAGAACTCTTTCAAAGGCTTAAAGCATGATGGAGGATGGATTCTGACTTTCTAACTACAAAAATAATGATACTTTTAGCTCCAACCTGCCTTGCTCCAGGGAGCTGTAAATATTCTTTACAGGGACAGATTGAGTCTTTCCAACTTTGTACTCACAGGCTATTGTAGCTCGTTAAGGGAAAGGGATGTTAGCCTGAACTTATATACCAAGAAACTGAGGCAGCAGAACTTGAAGTGATGTGTTCTGCACCACCAAATAGCTTACAGGTCATGGCGAGGATAGAACAAGCAGAGACTGAGTATAACATGTGAATACCTCCTGACATCAAGATGAGCTGCCTTCTCTTTCTGTCGTTATCTTCTTCTATTCCCTTTCCTCCCTGTCTTCAAAGTTACATTTCATTGATTCTTTATGTTAATGCCTGTATTTTATTTATTTATTTTTAATTTTAAAAACCTGTCTTATTGAAGTATAGTTGCTTTACTATTTTGTGTCAATTTCTGCTGTACAGCAAAATGGATCAGTTATCTGTTTACATAAAACGAAAGTGAAAGTGTTAAGCACTCCGTCGTGTCAGACTCTTTGCCAGGCTCCTCTGTCCATCCTCTGTGGCAATGTCCAGCATTCTCCAGGCCAGAACACTGGAGTGGGTTGCCATTCCCTTCTCCAGGGGATCTTCCCTGCCCAGGGATCAAATCTGGGTCTCCTGCATTGCAGGCAGATTCTTTACTGTCTGAGCCATAAATGAAGCCTATATGTACACATATATTCCCTCTTTTTAAGATTTTCTTCCCATTTAGGTCACCACAGAGCTTTGAGTTCCCTGTGCTATACTGCAGGTTCTGCATTAGCTATCTGTTTTATACATCAGATCAGATCAGATCAGATCGGTCGCTCAGTCGTGTCCGACTCTTTGCGACCCCATGAATCGCCGCACGCCAGGCCTCCCTGTTCATCTCACCTTCCCTTGGTATCCATAAGTTTGTTCTCTACACCTGTGTCTCTATTTCTACTTTGTGGATAAGTTCATCTGTACCAGTTTTCTGGAATCCACATCTAAGTGATATTATACAATATTTGTTTTTCTCTTTCTGACTTACTTCGCTCAGTATGACAATCTCTAGGTCCATCCATTTTGCTGCAAATGGCATTATTTTGTTCTTTTCTATGGCTAAGTAATATTCGATTGTATATATGTACCATATCTTCTTTATCCATTCCTCTGTTGATGGACATTTAGGTCGCTTCCATGTCCTGGCTATTGTAAATAGTGCTGCAATGAACATTGAAGTGCATGTGTCTTTTTGAATTACAATCTTCCCTGGGTATACGCCAAGAATAGGATTGCTGTGTAGTTCTATGTTTAGTTTTCTGAGGAACCTCCATACTGTTCTCCCCAGTGGCTGTATCGATTTTTAATCCCACCAGTAGTGTAGGAGGTTTCCCTTTTCTCCACATCCTCTCCAGCATTTATTGTTTGTAGATTTTTTGATGATGGCCATCCTGTTTCATTGGTTTCAAGAGACAGACATCAGGTAGAACTTTCTTCCTTAAGGTTTTTTATTTTATACTCAAAAGCATTAATTAATATCAGACATTGACCATGCTGTTTTCTCATCCTTCTGTGCTGGATTTTCTCCACCTCGGTTCACATGGTGGGATAGTGAAAATCTTCCCCCACCTGCAAGTCTTGGGAGGCACACATGGACAGAATCACCCACGTCCAGCTTCAGGTATCTCATCTGTTCAGTTCATCTTCCAGGGTAAGGTGACTATGTCCTTCCTTTGTACTAAAGTTGATATACAGTGATGTTATCCTGTTATAAACATGTTCCTTTCTCCTTTGGGTCTCTGAGACATGAGCTTGGAAAAACTTTTATGACACAAGGCAAAACAAAGACTGCAGTGGTTACATACTTTCCATTCCTCCCTTTCTTATTTTATATAAATTATCTCTTGTAAATGGAATGGCCCAAGCCTTGGGGCATTATGCATTCTGATGACATCAAGTTCATCCTTTTCCTTCCCAAAGGGGAGGATTGTCACACGGCAAATATATGCCTACAAGGATATACACATACAAAAATTTTATGATAGACAGTTTTACAGATAGCAGTGTTACAGGGTTGTTGTCAGGGTCACGATGTGGTTGTATGGATGGAGGCACTTTGTACAATCGAGCCTTGCGTATGTATGTTTTATTACTGTTGCTTTGGACAGAAGGTGACTGACAAAATATTTCTTCTTCTCTTGAGACGTTAGACTGGTCTGGAATAAAAATGCCTGGAGAAGTGACTAGAGGTCAGGTAATGCAGGGGTTGGACCAGATTCAGAGCGAGTCGCATGGGAGAGACGTGCCCTTCCCCTCTGCACTGTAACTGCCCCCACTGAACCCAGAGGAGAGAGGTGGTTTTAGATCACAACAAGGAACTTGTTTTCTACCTAAAAATGATTCCTCTTTTGAGGACTGCTTGAGCGGGATGGCTGCCTTAATGAAAAGTTAATGTTATCACACTGCAGTGTCCGTGGCCGTAGATGACCTGTCTCAGACTTGTCTGGGTACACAGCATGAGCAAAACCAGATACATTCAGCTCTGAATGCCCATCACACCAGTGGTGCTTTTTGCCAAGAATAATTCCAGGAATGACCACACTCCCCGTGCTATTCTTCTGGCCCATGAGTGCTTTCAGCAACTGTAGAAACTTGCAGTAGCCTCGAGGAGATGGAGGTTCCCTGGTGGCTCAGTGGTAAAGAACCTGCATGCCAATGAAGGAGATGCAGGAGATGCAAGTTTAATCCCTGGGTCAGGAAAATCCCTGGAGAAGGAAATGGCAATCCACTCCAGTATACCTACGTGGGAAATGTCATGGACAGAAGAGCCTGGTGGGCTACAATCCATGGGGTGGCAAAAGAGTCAGACTGCTGCTACTGCTGCTAAGTCGCTTCAGTCGTGTCCGACTCTGTGCGACCCCATAGATGGTAGCCCGCCAGGCTCCGCCGTCCCTGGGATTCTCCAGGCAAGAGCACTGGAGTGGGTTGCCATTTTCTTCTCCAATAAGAGTCAGGCAGGTTTTAGCAAATAACAAAATAACAGGGAAGATAGGGTTGGGAGCTGGGGAAAATGTCTTTCAATGGAGCTAAATGAAAGTTTGCCAAAATGTGGGTATTAAGGTTAAAGTCTTGGAATCAGGCACTGACAGAGATCACCTTAAAACATGCCAATATGTCTTACTGCGTAAAGGATTTATTCTAACTTACACGTATTTCATCAAAGGAGAGAATTCTTTTATGTGTGGCCTCCAAATTAGCCAGGAGGTAAGTCTGTGGTCATTATTTCATCCAGATTAAACTAACAATGATAGTCCTAGCAACTCAATAAAGACTTTTTTCATATCAAACGTATTTTCTGACAACAATTGTATGAAACTGGAAATTAAGAAAATTTGTCCAGAAAATTACAAGAAAAAAACTGGAAAACTTGCTGGAACATATATAGAGATTAAACAGCAATCAATGAAGAAATAAGAACAACCAATGGGTCACTGGAGAGACCAGCAAAGCCCTCAGCACCTTCCTGATTTGGAGATAAGACCATCAAAACCTTATGCCACCTTCTCACATGGTCACATCTTCAAGTCCAAGCCCATTCTTCCATCCCCTTTACTCCTCAGACTATCTGATTTAATTCTCCCAAATGAGTTAAGATTTTCCATAAATTAAGATCCAAGGCCAGTAGGAGTATGGCGGGATGGTGGTGGGTTGTGGATTTTGGGGCAACGGACAATGCCTTGCTCGTTCCTGCAACACAAAATCTCTGAAGTAAGGAAAGATAAGCCTTGACTACCCTCATAGAGTAAGAAAGAGAAGACACCTTCTGTAATGAGAACAAAATAAATTAGCCTGGCAGTTCACCTGCCATACTCGTAAATGTCACATTGCTCCACATTCACCCAGAGCAGAAACGAAACTTGATTGAGAGACATAAACTAGAGGAACATGTGGAGTCCCTGTTAACACGCCAGGAGCTGGAACAACCCAGTGCTTTGCATTTCTTTTAATCCTCATAGTAGTCCCACAAAGGTACTCCTATTCTCCCCTTCAGAGAAGGCAGAGAGGCCCAGAAAGATTAGGTATCTTGCTGTGATTGACATCGCGATGCTCAGTCGCTTCAGTCGTGTCCAACTCTTTGTGACCCCATGGACTGTAGCCCGTTAGAATGCTCTGTCCGTGGGATTCTCCAGGCAGGAATGCTGGAGGGGGTTGCCATTTCCTTCTCCAGGGGATCTTCCCAACCCAGGGATTGAACCCACATCTCCTGTCTCTCCTGCTTTGACAGGCAGGTTCTTTACCACTAGAGCCACCTAGGGGGCCCAGTTAAGGTTAAATGAGGTCATAAAGGTGGGATCCTAATTCTATTGGATCGGTCACCTTATAAGAAGAGGGAGAGAGAATCTTTCTTCACGTGCACACCAAGGAAAGGTCATTTGAGGACACAGTGAGAAAGTGGCCTTCTGCAAGGGAGAAGCAGAGCCCTTGCTAGAACCCAATTTTGGACTTAGAGGTTCCAAACTGTAAGAAAACATTTCTGTTAATTCACCTAGTCTATGATATTTTATTATGGCAGCCCAGATCAACTAACACATCGGGTTTTGTCATAAGAGGACCAATGAAGGATTTTAATTTTGAAGAATTCACAGGGGGGTACCATTGACTGTTGATATTATATAGCAGCATTTCCTTATGAAAAAAAGACCATGTTAATTTTTTTTTTTTAATTGACTGGTTCATTTATTTGTTATCCTGGGAGTAACCTGGTCAAGAGAAAAAGCAATTTTAACCTGAAGGGGCTTTAGGATGTATTTGCACACTCAGGTGTCTTTGCAATTGTTTTCCCTCCATCAGATCAGCTCAAAAGACGATATTAAAAGAACTTTAAGGCCATTTCCCCTTCACAGTCCTTAAGTGGAAACTCTGTTTTCAGTGGTCTGTATATTGGCATGAAATAAAATGATCATTTCTAACTCTTGACTTTAGGGCCATTTGAAATCCCCAGAGGTGTCAAAGATCTGATAAAACAGGTCTGGAACAGTAGGCATTTGATATGGATATACAATTATACACAATATTTTCTTTAGGTTGACTCATCTTTTAAAATTAAAAGTATTAAAAAATAATACCTATGAGCTAGTAGGCATGATGGCTTACTTATATTTTTCATCATATGGTAAAATAAATAAATATTAAAATAAAAATATAGTTAATCCTTGTCACCTATATTGATTTTGTTGTCCTTGTTTAGTCGCTAAGTCATGTCTCTTTTGACCCCATGGACTGCAGCATGCCAGGCGCCTCTGTCCATGGGATTCTCCAGGCAAGAATACTGGAGTGGGTTACCATTCCCTTCTTCAGGGGATCTTCCCAACCCAGGGATCCAACCTGGGTCTCCTGCATTGGCAGGTGGATTCTTTACCACCAGGGAAACCCAAACTGATTTCATTTTGCTACCAGAGATGCTCAGGGAAATACTGTGAAAGCTCTGAGGAGTTTTAGTTGTGAACTCAGAGATGTAGAGCTTCCGTGTACAGGATGACTGTGATGTCACCATGAGAAAGTCACAACCAGTTCGTTTGACTTAATGCTAAAAAAATTCATTACATGATTTTCTCCAAAATTCAAGGTGGTTTTAACTTCTGATATGTTGTCTTTTTACATTATAGCAGCCCTGAATAAGGGCTTCCCAGGTGTCGCTACTTGTAAGGAACCCGCCTGCCAATGCAGCAAACCCAGATTTGATCCCTGGGTCAGGAAGATCCCCTGGAGAAGGAAATGGCTATCCACACTACTGTTCTTGTGTGGAGAATCCCATGGACAGAGAGACCTGGGCAAGCTATAGTGTATGGGGTTGCAAAGACTCGGACATGACTGAAACAACTTAGCATGCACGCAGCCCTGAATAAATGCCTTTTTTCATAAGTGAAATTTTAGTTTAGGGTTTGTTTGCAAGTATGGGCTAGCTGTAGATATTTTTGCATTAATTTTTTCATCTAAAAATGGATGCTGTGCATTGAATGGCTTGCTAAGTATCTCAAGGGAATTCTCAGTTAAATTTTTAATTTATTCTTATCTCTTAATTATTTTTTAAAAGTAGCTCGCTCCCAACTGTGGAGAAGGCAATGGCAACCCACTCCAGTACTTTTGCCTGGAAAATCCCATGGGCAGAGGAGCCTGGTAGGCTGCAGTTCATGGGGTCGCTAAGAGTCGGACACGACTGAGCGACTTCACTTTCACTTTTCACTTTCATGCATTGGAGAAGGAAATGGCAACCCACTCCAGTGTTCTTGCCTGGAGAATCCCAGGGACGGGGGAGCCTGGTGGGCTGCTGTCTATGAGGTCGCACAGAGTCGGACACGACTGAAGTGACTTAGCAGCAGCAGCAGCAGCAGCTCCCAACTGATTCCAATTCCTCCCCACACACAGTGTATCTTTCCCTTACTGTTACTGGGTTAATATTCGTTAGTATTTCAATTCCTTGCTTTAAAACTTTCACTCACTCTCTTGCCCTAGTATTAAAAAGCCTTGCCACCACGTTCCCTATTTAGTTTATCTTCAGGCGTCTTCATCCCAGTAATGCTGAACTGTTTGTTTTTCTTACACACTTAACACTTTCTTATGTTGACTCATGTTTACACTTTGGAGTGGCCTTTGTCCCATCTTCTGTGTCCCAATTCTACCCTTTCTTTAAAGGTCTAGCTTAACTGTCACATCTTTTCTTGAAACCTTCTCTTATTCTCTTGAGTTTAAAAACACTGCTTCACCTTCCAAAATTTCATCTCACTCTGTATCTCCTTTATAACTTTCACTGCAAGCTTGCCTTGTGGCTACTTGTGTAACTATGTGTCAACATGCTTCGTCTTCTCTGATGCCATACAGACTTTTTAGAAAGGGCCTATATATGTATTAACTTCCTCTAGAAAAGCCTAACACAGGCATATAGTAGCATTTAGGACATATTTTCTTTAATTAATAAATAAGTGAATATTTGAGTATCAAAAGTCTGCTTGTGTGTGTGTGTGGGAGTTAGAAATGTACCTAGTTTTAGGATCCTCCACATAAAAGCTAAATCAACTTCGTGTGAGTGAGCTAGGTCTATGGAAGCCTTTGGGATCTAGAAACTTTCAAGTACATTAATGGTTACAGCCGAGGCTGCAGCAATTCTAGGCACTGAGGACAGTTTTGGAATCGGTCAGACATTCCTCTTGCTATGTGGAGCCCTCCAAGTGTGATCCCTGGACCAGCAGCATCAGCATCTCCTGGAGTTTGTGAAAAATGCCAATTCCTGGGTCCCTCCCAGTCCCAGTGCATAAGACACTCTAGAGGTGCAGCCAAGCAGCTGTATTTTAGCCAGCCCTCTGGATGCTTCTGATGCGTGTCCACCTGTAAGAACCACTGGCTTAGAGGAAGTTCTAGGAGGGCTTCTCCTCAGTCTTGACACTTGTTGGTTCAGCCATAAAATAGGGCTTTTAGAGTTACTGACTGATGGAGTATAAATCTTGTCAGTGAGCCTGTAATAGTGCCTGCTCAATCTCAATGCAGGCTTCCCTGGTGTCTCAGTGGTAAAGAATCCGCCTGCCAAGCAGGAGATGTGGGTTCGATCCCTGGGTCAGGAAGATCCCCTGGAGAAGGAAATGGCAACCCACTCCAGGTTACTTGCCTGGGAAATCCCATGGATGGAGGAGTCTGGTCCATGGGGTCACAAAGAGTGGGACACGACTTAGTGATTAAACACCAACAACAGTATCAGTGGACGAACCAACAGATGATACTTTAGGAGCCTGCCTTTGATATTCCACTCTCATCAGATTCATGTGAGAAACCTCCACTCACAGCAGCCTAACAAATGAATAATGCTGCACATAACTGAGAAATTGATATGAAATGTGGCAGGAATGGTTGGCTTCCTATCAACTGACTAGTGAAGGTCACTCTGGGACTCGTGTCCCAGGTTCAGCACGCTCTTTGAGTTGCCTGGATGTTCCTGTTTTCCCATGACTTCCATTTCTCAAGCACAGCACCGTCTTCTTGCTTGGTTTCTCTGCCGCAGGGCAGCAGTCAGCGGTGGTCGACTGACCCAAGATGCATTTTCTGTTTCTCGTATCCTCACAGCACCCAAGAATGTTCCCCAGCATCCGCCCCTCCACCATGTGAGTCAGATTCTGATTAGGGTATTCCTGACCTTGCTGTGTTCTAGGACCTAGGACTTCAGCCCTCCCTTCAGAATCCATGCTACTGGCTGGATGGATTAGGGTAGTTCCTAATTCGGGTAACTCCATCTCCACAGCTGAGACTCAGGGAGGACTGTGCAGGTGACCCAGTTCTGGTTAATAGATTGAAGGCAAGTCTGCTAGTGGCATTCTATGAGTTGACTACATTTTTAGTAAGGGATACACAAGGAGAAAAGGGCCTAGGACTTTAGTGTGTGAAGATGCAGGGCTTGGAATCCAGACAGCTTTCTCGGACCACAAAGACATCCTAGGCAACATGCTGGGGCCAGCGGAGCAGAGTTCGTGGAGGGAACCTGGCTTTTGATAACACTGCTGAGCCATTGAATCGACTCCCCTGGGAGCTGCCCATCTCAGGACTTCTGTTCTAGGAGATAATAAATCCACTTCTGCCTGGAGTTTATTAACTATGATTGCTTTTCCTCTCCTCTTGATTTCTCTTGAAAAATAAAAGGAATCGGTGTGATGACATCTTTAAATTACTTCCAGCTCTAACAATTGATGATTCTTTGCTCAAAAGCATCACGTGTGGAGTTTCAAGGTGTGACAAGATTTGGCAGGAGTGGAGTCTGAAGAGGGAGCAAGTATTGTCTGAGTTAGGGTCACATTTTTCTAAGGTCCTTGAGGCAGCATCAAGGTGAGGCTCTGGGGGGAGTAGCATGGGTTCTGAGGGGAGGGCTGAAGTCCTAGGTCCCAGAATGCAGCAAGGTCAGGAATCCACAGGCAAAGCCAGATATTGACGGTAACAGCTAGGAATCAGGTGCAGAACAAGGCAAGAGAATTTCTAATGAACGATTTGCTTGCCTGCAATCAGACTTCATAATATACGTTCCCCTTGGGCCCTCTTAAGGTACCAAGTAAAGGAGATATATTAACATTGAGTCCGACAGGCCAGTGATCTCCTTGGGGATATCACCAGATCAGGAATCCTTTGGTTGTCCAGACTCTCTGAGTTGCTTAGCAGGTCTACCCCATAAATTCCTGGGTAGGCCGGCTGTTTCAGACAGTCTGTTACTTCCTGCAGCTCCCTTTCTTCTCCAATTGTCTTTTACTGGTGATTTCCTATCACATGTTTCAGTTCTTGGTCTTACTGCACAGTGGTGCAATTTCTAACCTTTTCAGATGTCTTGCAAAGCAAATTTAAATAAACCACAAAATGTGGTTAAAATACCGTTAAAAAGAGGATGTTTACTTCGGTTTCCACCATTTTTTGGTCAACATTGCCACCTAGTGGTAGAATAATTTTTAAAATGGTGTGTGACTTTCATTGTGATGAGATATTTTGATCTCAAGGATCTTCAAGTGGTAACATTTTGAACAAGAGGAGACAATAATTGTGATTCAACTTAAATGTATTATTCTGAGCCTGAGAAGGTGGTGACAGGGAAAATCCTTTAGACTCGCTCAAGTAATTGCATGATTTACAGAAATTCTTAATTTGTTAAGATTTTTGTTGCTCCCTCAGTTTTGTTCCCTTACGTTTAAAGAAATCTTAACCAAAGTTAGCCACTTCCTGGTGGTAATCATAAAGCAAAACAAAAAACAAATAACAACAAAAATGAGTTTCAAGTGAACCAAGGTTTTGTTCCTTTTCTCCTCTTTGAAATGCTTGTTTTGCCTCTTCGTTCCTCTCAAAGTCTGTCAGTTTATGAAAATTCCTCCCCTCTTGTGTATGTTTCAGTAAAGATATTTAATGTATTCTGCACCATCTAGCAAGATTTATAGTTTGAGGCAGGGCCAGGGTGGGCCCAAGATTCTGAATTTATACCAAGCATTCCCCAAACGCCAAGACTGATACTAGGGGACCACACTTTAAACCATAAGGCTTTACAGAAAAATGACGACATGTTCAACAACCCCAAATCTTTCTTTAGGATGGTTCAGAAACTGTATGTTCTGTTTGGGTGAAGGAGGAACATAAAGTACTTTGCCTTAAGCAGCATCTCAGCTGAGGTGGCTAATTTCTTTTTGGGCTGACATTGGGGGATGGGGGGGTCCTGCAGAAAGTGAAACCACAGCTGCTTGCAGGACTTAACGACAATGTCAGTGACTGTTCCTGCACTTGGCCATGACCATGGCTCTTTCTGGGGAATCGGAGATAACTGGAGCCTGGCAAGTATCCTCCCTGCAGCCATCCTAGGCCAGACAGTTGCATGGGTTTGCAACTAAATGGGTTTGCACATTGCAATCACCTGGGAAGTTTAAACACTTAGTATTATTTGGGCCCCCTAACTGGACAGCAGCATTTTCAGAGCTCCCGGGTGATTCTCGCGGACAGTGAGACTGAGCTGCACGGTGAACGCAAAGGCAAGTAACAGGCCGAAAGGACACCGGTGGTTTCTCCTCCCTTTCCTTTGTCCTCATCACCAGCTCAGCCTGAAACAAAGACTCAGGAAGCCCTCTGCTGGAGAAGAATTTAGCTCTGAGCTGCCTTGGCAATTATTCATTCTCTCAGGCTCAACCCAATCTGCAGCCCAAAGGGATGAGCGTGCCTGAAAGCAAATCCAGTTCCTCCCCGATGTCCCTAGGGCTTGGTGGATTTCATATTACATTTTAATGTCACACCCACCTGCTCTCCTCCAGGCCAGCTGAGGTCATGTGATAAGGCTGCTACATCCTGAAGAAAGGGTTTTGGCTTTTATAAGGACAAGCGCTGGATTGCTTTTTTCTTCTGGGAGTTCTGAATCACACGGTCTGAAAGCTGTCCTTGTGAGGCTTGAGGAGTCAGAAATGTTTTCCAGATTTTTTTTCTTCAGAACTTTTCATATGGGATCCTGGGAGTTCTGACCTAGAGCTAAAATGCCTCTTGACTTTGAAAATGAATTAGGAATAATTGTTTTCGGCTGCTTCTGCCACGTGTGTATTATATATACATGGATGGATGGATGGATATATGTAAAATAGAGTAATACATAGGCTGGAAACTTGAATGAGAAGAATAAGAATTTCAAGATAAAGTAATGATCTGTTTCTTCAATCTTGTTTTTTTTTTTTTTTTAGCTATTTACAGAGAGTGGAGAAGGCAATGGCACCCCACTCCAGTACTCCTGCCTGGAAAATCCCATGGACGGAGGAGGCTGGTAGGCTTCAGTCCATGGGGTCGCCAAGAGTCAGACATGACGGAGCGACTTCACTTTCTCTTTTCACTTTCATGCATTGGAGAAGGAAATGGCAACCCACTCCAGTGTTCTTGCCTGGAGAATCCCAGGGATGGGGGAGCCTGGTGGGCTGCCGTCTATGGGGTTGCACAGAGTCGGACACGACTGAAGTGACTTAGCATAGCATAGCATTTACAGAGAGAGAGAAAGAGAGAGATTGATTGTGTTATATTTTGTGTAAAACACAGGGCATTATTCTATCCTTCTCCTCTGGGCTCTTCTGTATCTTTTGTGTCTGCTAAGTCATTTCAATTGTGTCCAACTCTCTGCCACCCCATGAACTGTAGCCTGCCAGGCTACTCTGTCCATGGGATTTCCCAGGCAAGAATACTAGAGGGGGTTGCCATTTCCTCGTCCAGGGGATCTTCCTGACCCAAGGATCGAACCTGTGTCTCCATGTCTCCTGCACTGGCAGGTGGGTTCTTTACTGCCAGCACCACCTAGGAAGCCCTTTCTGTATTTAGGCCCTGTTAATCAAATCTTCTTGAAACTATTTCCTCTGTTGCTTCCATGACATCACTGCCTCCTGGTTCTTTTTCAACCATGCTGGTTGCTCTTCTATCTCCTATTCTTCTCCCTCAAATGCAGAAGTTCTGTGTAATCCATCCTTGACTTTTATCCCCCAACTTAATCTCTCCCACTGAGGGGAAGGGTACAGCTCACACCCTTTCCTCTGGGTTGTACTCATCACTCTGCCAGTACACTATGCCGTCCAGAGCATCAGACAGCTATTTTCTTTTCTCACTGACTCCTTCTGTCAGTCCAGCAGAAACCTGACATTCAACACATCCCAAACTATGCCCCTCATCCCATCTCACAGCTCATGTTTACTGAGCAGCTCCCATGTGCCAGACACACGGGTCACTGGAGACTCAGGAGTGAACAAGACACAAACTGTGCTTCCCTCAGGAAACACATTCTAATGGAGGAGATGGACAGAAACCGACGTGTGTCATGTCAGGAAGGGGTGACGCAGGGTAATTGGATGGAGGACGGTGGGGCTCACAGTTTAGGTAAAATCAGGGAAGGCTTCTCTGAGGAACTGTCTTGGAGCCCAGACTTGTGTAAGGTACATGGGCGAGTCATGGCTTCTCTGCAGGGACTATGTTCCAGGCAGAGGCTTTTTTCTAGATTTGCTCCTCCATCTACCACCCACTTAGTTGCTCAAGTTAGGAGTTTGGTTGTGCTATGTATCCTTTTGCTGATCCCTCAGCCCCCCAAATTCATTAGACCTATCATTTCTTGGACCTAAGCATGCAATTGCAAACAAAACTGCCAGGTGAGTACGATCAGAACTTTGCAGGGACCCAACATGTGCTGTCTGCTCAGTCGCTTCAGTTGGGTCTGATACCTTGGGACTCCCATGAACTGTAGCCCACCAGGCTCCTCTGTCAATAGGATTTCCCAGAAGACTACTGGAGTGGGCTGCCATTTCCTTCTCCAGGGGATCTTCCTGACCCAGGGATAGAACCCCAGTCTCTTGCACTGCAGAAAGAGTCTTTACCACTGGGGCCACCTGGAAGCCCTGGGACTCAACATTGGTGGTGGTGGCTTGGTTGCTAAGTTGTGTCCGACTCTTGCAAATTCATGGACTGTAGTCTGCCGGGCTCCTCTGTCCATGGAATTCTCCAGGCAAGAATATTGGAGCAGGTTGCCATTTCCTCCTCCAGGAGATCTCCCCGACCCAGGAATTGAACCTAGGTCTCCTGCATTGCAGGCAGATTCCTTACTGATTGAGCTACGAAGGAAGCCCTGGGACCCAACATAGGGAGATTCAATTTGTCAGTTGATAACCTCTGAAGTCTAGAAACTGCAAGAGGTTTTGAGTGAGTAGTGCATCCTATGTAACACCAAAACCCATGTTGTGATTATGATTGTGATGGCTGGGAAAATTTTACTAGTGCTCATTTTATCTAGTGTAGCACCTCCCAGGGTGTCATGTATTCTATGGCCACCATTGAAATAGCTGTTGTATCCCTGAGTGGGACACCAAAAGCATATTTGGAGTATGAATCAGAGAACTGGGGGGTCTGTGATTGTGATTATGGAAACCAAGCCAGAAGGTTCACATGGTCATTATTTATCTTCTTTAGCCTCATTCTGTTGCTCTGTACAATCGCTGTAGCATTCCTATTAATCTTTTAGATGAGGTGTTGGAAAACTTTTCTAGGATTTCATTTTGTAAGTATATTTTTAGAATTCCTATAGTTATGTGTGTTGTTTTAATTTTTTAATGAACAAATGAATATTTCGAGTGTTCAGCAAACTGGTATTGAGTGCTACTAGGGCTTCCCTGGTGGCTCAGACGGTAAAGCGTCTGCCTGAAGTGCGGGAGACCCAGGTTCGATCCCTGGGTTGGGAAGATCCCCTGGAGAAGGAAATGGCAACCCACTCCAGTATCCTTGCCTGGAAAATTCCATGGACTGAGGAGCCTGGTAGGCTACAGTCCCTGGGGTTGCAAAAGAGTCGGACACGACTGAGCGACTTCACTTTCACTTTCTCAGGGGTTAAAAATCTGCCCGGCAAACAAGAGGCCGGGTTCCATTCTGGTTCCATCCCTGGGTCCAGAAGATTCCCCTGGAGAAGGAAATGGCAATCCACTCCAGTGTTCTTACCTGGGAAATCTCATGGACGGAGGAGCCTGGCAGGCTACAGTCCATGGGGTCACAAAGAGTCCGAGACGATTTAGCTACTAAACAGCAGCATGGGCCAGTTAAGAAAGGGAGACAGGATTCAATAGAGTATGGAGGCAGAGAGGCAACTCACCCAGGAACTCTGAGTTGGGTGTGGACCAGACATTGTTGGTTCTCTGCTCCACAGTCACTCTCTCCATTTTCCTAGATAAAAGGGCCTTGATTAAAAAAAGAGAGAGAGATTAGGCATGAGGCAGCAACACAAGCAGAGCAGGTGGGTTCCATCCAAGGGATAAATCATCCTTGGTTTAAGCCAATCCCGTAATCCTAGTCCTCTCTGCTCTTATTGATTGGTTGGACCAATCAACTGACCCCATTCTGGCCAATGAGATAAAAGGGCTGCTGTGGAACGGGTTTTCTCTTTTGTCATTCTGCTGCTGCTGCTGCTAAGTCGCTTCAGTTGTGTCCGTCTCTCACCAGGCTCCCTCGTCCCTGGCATTCTCCAGGCAAGAACACTGGAGTGGGTTGCCATTTCCTTCTCCAATGCGTGAAAGTGAAAAGTGAAAGTGAAGTCGCTCAGTTGTGTCCGGACTCTTTGCGACCCCATGGACTGCAGCCTACCAGGCTTCTCCGTCCATGGGATTTTCCAGGCAAGAGTACTGGAGTGGGTCGCCAGTGCCTTCTCCCTCTTTTGTCATAAAGGAGAGGAAAAGGGGTTGATGGTTTCGCCTTTTCTTCTCACCTTTAAGTGTGTTTTTTGAGGTGATAGTGGTTAGAGCTCGAGGGACAATATTTCTAATTCACTGAGGATGAAATGGAGTGCACGGACGAAGGACACCTTGGAGCAACAGAACCAATTGCTCTGCTGACTCTTCTGGGCTCCTCGTTCTGTGAGGTAAGCATGCCTGTTTCAGGCACCTTTGGAGGGTCATTAATTACCAGCACCTGAAAAAAAAGCCTTGTTGGGTAGGTCTTTCAATAAAGTCAGGTACAAATCCTTAAAGAAACAGTATAGGGAGGTTATCAGGTCAGGAGAAATCAAGGGGGCTTTTTCCTACAGGAGGTAAACTTTGAGTTGATTTTGAAGAACAGGTGGAAATCCACGAGGTAACAATGCAGAGAGGCTCATCCACGTTGAGGAAGGGTGTGTGGAATGGATTGAGCAGATAGCACCTGCACCCAATAGACTAATTCACGGTTTTGAGGTATCCAGAGTATTCTAGCTTTTCAGTGGAATAGATTCATGGCATTTGTGGGTTTAGCATTCATTTACAAGTGATCTTTCAGTTCAGTTCTGTTGCTCAGTTGTGTCTGACTCTTTGCGACCCATGGACTGCAGCATGCCAGGCCTCCCTGTCCATCACCAACTCCTGGAGTTTACTCAAACTCATGTCCATTGAGTTGGTGATGCCATCCAGTCATCTCACCCTCTGTTGTCCCCTTCTCCTCCTGCCCCCAATCCCTCCCAGCATCAGAGTCTTTTCCAATGAGTCAGTTCTTTGCATCAGGTGGCCAAAGTATTGGAGTTTCGGCTTCAACATCAGTCCTTCCAATGAATATTCAGGACTGATCTCCTTTATGATGGACTGGTTGGATCTCCTTGCAGTCCAAGGGACCCAAAAGAGTCTTTTTCAACACCATAGTTCAAAAGCATCGATTCTTCAGCGCTCAGCTTTCTTCACATCCATACACGACTACTGGAAAAACCATAGCCTTGACTAGATGGACCTTTGTTGGCAAAGTAATGTCTCTGCTTTTGAATATGCTGTCCAGGTTGGTCATAACTTGCCTTCTAAGGAGCAAGCGTCTTTTAATTTCATGGCTGCAGTCACCATCTGCAGTGATTTTGGAGCTCCCCAAAATGCCTTTAATTACGCATATAATCTGTAATGTACAATAACCTGTGATTGGTTCACAACTTGAATCTAAACCTTGGTGGTTTTCAGTCTCGGAAGCAGACTGTGTCCTGTGGGCACTGAGTGAGTCTCAAGCCGACTAGGGAGCAGAGAGTGAAGCTTCCCAGGTTTTGTCCAATAACTCAGTAGCTTTTACTAAACATTAGATGTTGGTTTCCTTGGTTAGCCTTGCTCATTTGAGAAGCAGGTGTCAGGATGGGATTAAGCATGCAAGGAGTTTAATTAGGGAACTGCCTTGGGAGAGGGAGTTGGGTGAGACTATAAGGCTGAGGATGGGTGTTCATGCAGAGAGATAAGAACCCGAGGGAAGGTTGGGTGGAAGTGCCCTAGACACTGTCCAGCCTAAGAAGGTCCCCAGAGACCCTCTGAAAAGTTCCCTGTCTCCCAGGAACAGGCCTGCCTCAGTGTTCCTGCCCCACACAAAGCAGCCAGTGGGAAGCAGGACTTCATGGCACACGTGAAAATGGATTTCAGAGCAGCTGGGATCGTTGTCTATTAAACTCCCTGCAGTTGGAGGTTGAGGAGGGTAGTCTTTCTTTACCAAATTTTTTCTGTTTTTTTTTTTTTTTTTGCAGAGGGAGGGGAACCCTACTAAGACTGATGATGGAAGTAAAAAGAAAATAGCTAAAATATTTGTACCTTTTATAGGAAAATTTGGGTCATTTTTTGGGTCATGGAATTCTTTCAGAATTTGATTTCAAATACTGACTCTATCCCAAGAAAATTTTACATGAACAAAAGGGCCTCTGGTCTAGCATGACTCTTCCATCTCAAGTTCCTAGATTCTCAGCTTCTCCATGGCTCAGTTCCCCAAAATTGTTCCTGCAGCCTCTCTGTAGCTTTCCACTTGCTGAGATCTGAACTTTTATCAATTGCTGGTGCGACTTTTGGTATGAACTCATGGGTTCAACAGCTACATATATATTTTTCTCTTGCGAGGTACGTCACCTTAGAATACTTCCAGCTTGCTTTTCAGGCTCTCTTGGGTACACTTCCTGATCTCTGAACTCTCTGAATCCTTGCCGAGTGTTAATTTCTAGAACATTCACAGGATGAGATGGCTTCTCTGTTTAGATCTTGACCATCGCCTTGTCCACTTTGTTAGTTAGGACCTCTTCTTTCTTTCCTCTCTTGTATGGTCCTTTTTTCTGAAATATGAGGTTAATACTCTGAACTGTGATTTTGATTCTATCTTTAACACTTAAGGGTACGTACCCTTTTTTATGTTCCTGCCAATCCCTGTGCTCACATAATTGGATAAATCAAATATACAATACATACATACACATCCTCTCACACGTAGTATTAAAAATACATATGTGGTTGATTTTTGTTGTTTAGGATAGTTATGTTCTACAAAGTTGCTCTGAACACTGAACTAGAGAATATAGAACCACCACATAGAGGGGATGTTTGTATACAGATGCACGTATCATACATAGATTGTAATCTTAAATGCTGAGCACAACTGGTAATCTTTATTTTACAAAAGAGAGAATGAGGTTCAGAGTGTGAAGTTGACTTGCCTGAGTGAACAATATTGTGACACCCTATGCATGTCTACAGATGACCATTAAAGCATGCAAGTATTGATTTTAGTGTTACAGATAGATTTTAGCCAGTAGGCAAATTCATAGGTATGGAATCTACGAATGATGAGGATCGACTGTACAAGGTTAAAAAAAAATTCAAAATGCAAAAGGGCAGACGATGAAAATTCTGTCTCTTCTCTACCCTCAGAGCCCTCTCTTCTCCCAGGTCCCTGCTCCCCAGTCCTCAGGGAACTGCTATCATCCATCTCTTCTTGATCCTTTCAGAGGATCCTCATAATAGCACGTTGGACAAAATGACTGGTTAAAAATAGGGAATTTGAATTCTAACAGATCTAGCCTCAAAAAAATGTGCATGCATTTGGGTAAGTAAGTTATTGAAACTTTCTAGACCTCAGTTTCCTCAAGTCTAAACTGGAGGCAATAATCTCATCTACTAGGCAGGCTTCAGTGAGAGGATTAAACTTTCACATAATGCAAAGTACTTGTCACTGAAAACAGCCTGTGTGACCACTGTGGTGTCTACCTGCAGAGCCCACAAGCCCCCCACAGCTTCCCACAGCCTCTGACCTCCACACTGCGGTGGTGGTTTTCCCTGTCTCACTGCCTGTGACCAACCCATGTGTTCTTAACTTTGAGTTCAAGTTCACAGTGAAGGATTTGGCTAGAGGGGGAGGATCGTTGATTAACTAGCAGTTTTATGCCAATCAGACTACTGAGAAGATTTATGGAAAGGGTCATCCAGACTTTTTTTTAAAGGACTGGTATCAGTTTGGGTTGAACTTTAGCCAAAACCAGAGAGAGGAGAAAGGAAGATACAATCTGAAGAAGAGGCATTTCCTGATTCAAATTAATAGAAAAGTATGACCTCAGTACGATTACACTCAGTGTAAGCACTCAGTGACACACAAATATTCTTTCCTTCTTCCTTCTTAAGTGGAAAAACCAGTTTTCTCCCAGGAAAATAAATACTCTGCCTTTCCAAATAAATTTCAGGCATCGATCCTGCTTTAAATGGTCTGTGTGAAAATGATTCTCTTGAGAGAATCCAAATGCATTTTCCTCCTGCAATTAAAATTATTTTTCAATTACACATATATTTTCATGTATTAGATGTGCCGCTGTTGGCAGAGCCTTTAGGAAGGATTAGCATAGGAACTGCTATCTACTTTTAAAAAAATGGAGGGCTTTATCTGACTCAAATCTTTCCTGCAGTCAATCAGGCAGCATATAAATACATGTAAAAATAAAAAAGAAGACTATACTTAAATTGTTTATCTGCTTTATGTTCCCAGGCAAATGTGCTTGGAATACTGATATTTCCCTGCTTTGTACTGTGTTTCTTGAAGATTTAATTCCTTTTGACTTCAAAGGGAAAAATGATAGCATATACATCAAGTTTCTGTGTTGAGGAGGGTTTCAGAAGCGTCTCTGCTTTTTTAGAGAAAATAAAAGCCCTCTGTTTGCTCACTCGCTTAGGAGCAGCTACTCTCATAAATGTGAATTCAGATTTCTCACAGTTTTATGTTTTAAGTTCAGAACAGACTGTCTAAAATAGCCTTGTGCCTTTTCTGTATCCTTTAACATTTCATAAGTATGTAGCCTCAAAACACTTAAGTTGAAATTATGGTAAGTAAAATTTATTCTGTTCATTGAACAAGTTAATTCTTCTTTTCCATTTTCGAAGTCTTTGCTCTGGACCCATATACTTGGAAAGGTGGGAGCCTTTTGTGACTCTGCTCCCTATAAATTCTGACTGCAAATATGAACATGGAGGCATTCACTTACTGCTCCCATCTCCACATCAAGGTGTGGGGAGAAGTGAATCATTACATACTGAGAAAACTTTTTCCTGACCCAGTTAGCATCACTAAGGTTAATTCTTTCTTGGCAGTCTGTGAGTGCATGTGTGCTCAGTCATGTCCAACCCTTTGTGACCCCATGGACTGCAGCACGCCAGGCTTCCGTGTCCATCACCAACTCCCAGAGCTTACTCAAACTCATGTCCATTGAGTCGGCGATGCTATCCAACCATCTCTTCCTTTGTTGTCCCCTTTTCCTCCCACCTTTAATCTTTCCCAGCATTAGAGTCTTTTTAAATGAGTCAGTTCTTTGCATCAGGTGGCCAAAGGATTGGAGTTTCAGCTTCAGCGTGACTCCTTCCAATGAATATTCAGGACTGATTTCTTTTAGGATGGACTGGTTGGATCTCCTTGCAGTCCAAGGGACTCTCAAGAGTCTTTTCCAACAACACAGTTCAAAAGCATCAATTCTTTAGCTCTCAGCTTGCTTTATAGTCCAATTCTCACATCCATACATGACTACTGGAAAAACCAAAGCTTTGACTAGATAGATGTTGTTGGCAAAGTAATGTCTCTGCTTTTTAATATGTTGTCTAGGTTGGTCATAACTTTCCTTCCAAGGAGTAAGTGTCTTTTAATTTCATGGCTGCAGTCACCATCTGCAGTGATTTTGGAGCTCCCCAAAATAAAGTCTGCAAATGTTTCCACTCTTTCCCCATCTATTTACCATGAAGTGGGACCGGATGCCATTTCTTAGTTTTCAGAATGTTAAGCTTTAAGCCAACTTTTTCACTCTCCTCTTTCACTTTCATCAGGAGGCTCTTTAGTTGTTCTTCACTTTCTGCCATAAAGGTGGTATCATCTGCATAACTCAGGTTATTGATATTTCTCCCAGAAATCTTGATTCCAGCTTGGGCTTCATCCAGTCCAGCATTTCTCATGATGTACTCTGCATAAAAGTTAAATAAGCAGGGTGACAATATACAACCTTGACATACTCCTTTCCTGATTTGGAACAAGTCTGTTGTTCCATGCCCAGTTCTAACTGTTGCTTCTTGATCTGCATACAGATTTCTTAAGAGACAGGTCAGGTTGTCTGGTATTCCCATCTCTTTCAGAATTTTCCATAGTTTATTGTGATCCAAACAGTCAAAGGCTTTGGCATAATAAAGCAGAAGTAGATGTTTTTCTGGAACTCTCTTGCTTTTTCAATGATCCAACAGATGTTGGCAATTTGATCTCTGGTTCCTCTGCCTTTTCTAAATCCAGCTTGAACATCTGGAAGTTCACGGTTCATGTACTGTTGAAGCCTGGTTTGGAGAATTTTGAGCATTACTTTACTAGTGTGTGAGATGAGTGCAATTGTGCAGTACTTTTAGCATTCTTCGGCATTGCCTTTCTTTGGGATTGGAATGAAAACTGACCTTTTCCAGTCCTGTGGCCACTGCTGAGTTTTCCAAATTTGCTGGCATATTGAGTGCAGCACTTTTACAGCATCATCTTTGAGGATTTGAAATAGCTTAACTGGAATTCCATCACTTCCACTAGCTTTGTTCATAGTGATGCTTCCTAAGACCCACTTGACTTCACATTCCAGGATGTCTGGCTCTAGGTGAGTGATTGCACCACTGTGGTTATCTGGGTTGTGAAGATCTTTTTTGTACAATTCTTCTGTGTATTCTTGTCACCTCTTCTTAATATCTTCTGCTTCTGCTAGGTTCATACAATTTCTGCTGTTTATTGTGCCCATCTTTGCATGAAATGCTCCCTTGGTATAAAATTTTCTTGAAGAGATCTCTAGTTTTTCCCATTCTATTGTTTCCCTCTATTTCTTTGCATTGATCACTGAGGAAGGCTTTCTTATCTCTCCTTGCTATTCTTTGGAACTCTGCATTCAAATGGGTATATCCTTCCTTTTCTCCTTTGTCTTTTGCTTCTCTTCTTTTCACAGCTATTTATAAGGCCTCCTCAGACAAAAATTTTGCCTTTTTGCATTTCTTTTTCTTGGGGATGGTCTTGATCACTGCCTCCTGTACAATGTCACGAACCTCCATCCATTATTCTTCAGGCACTCTATCAGATCTAATCCCTTGAATATATTTCTCACTTGCACTGTATAATCGTATGGGATTTGATTTAGGTCATACCTGAATGGTCTAGTGGTTTTCTCTACTTTCTTCAATTTAAGTCTGAATTTGGCAATAAGGAGTTCATGATCTGAGCCACAGTCAGCTCCCAGTCTTATTTTTGCTGACTGTATAGAGCTTCTCTATCTTTGGCTGCAAAGAATATAATCAGTCTGATTTTGGCATTGACTATCTATTGATGTCCATGTGTAGAGTCTTCTCTTGTGTTGTTGGAAGAGGGTGTTTGCTCTGAGCAGTGCATTCTCTTGGCAAAACTCTATTAGCCTTTGCCCTGCTTCATTCTGTACTCCAAGGCCAAATTTACCTGTTACCCCAGGTGTTTCTTGACTTTGTGCTTTTGTATTCCAGTCCCCTATAATGAAAGGGACATCTTTTTTGGGTATTAGTCTAGAAGGTCTTGTAGGTCTTCATAGAATTGTTCAACTTCAACTTCTTCAGCATTACTGGTCGGGGCATAGACTTGGATTACTGTGATGTTGATGGTTTGCCTTGGGAACGAACAGAGATCATTCTGTCATTTTTGAGAATGCATCCAAGTACTGCATTTTGGGCTCTCTTGTTTACCATGACAGCTACTCCATTTCTTCTAAGGGAGTCTTGTCCACAATAGTAGATATAATGGTTATCTGCCTAAGATTAACTTTTTTCTTTTCTGAAACCTCGCACTGATAATGACTCAGCAAACCAGTATTCATATCACTTGCTTTATGGCCAGGCGGGGTGGGTGGGGGAAGGGGGGACGACACACCCAGTGCCATCCTATCTCAAAAGCACATACTGTGGGGGAGGGGCCTAGTGAAACCCGTAGTCTTGAGGTATCTCTCTTATTTGATTAATGGCTTCCTAACAGACATAAAACACCTTGCTAAAACTAGGAAGGAGGCACTGTTTCTGTCCCCTTCTGATGTCTTGTCAGATGCTTTCCCTATCTGCTATACTATAATAAAACTTTGCTAAACAGAAACTTCCAAGTAGTCAAGTCTTATCTCTGACCCTGGATTGAAATCCTCTCCTCTGAAGGTCATGAATCCTGGCATAACATACGGCTTGCAGCAACAACCTTTCATTAGCTCTACCATCAGTCAGTTCAGTTGCTCAGTCATGCCTGACTCTTTCTGACCCCATGAACAGCAGCACGCCAGGCCTCCCTGTCCATCACCAACTCCTGGAGTCCACCCAAACCCATGTCCATTGTGTCGCTGATGCCATCCAACCATCTCATCTTCTGTCGTTCCCTTCTCCTCCTGCCCTCAATCTTTCCCAGCATCAGGGTCTTTTCAAATGACTCAGATCTTTGTATCAGGAGGCCAAAGTATTGGAGTTTAAGCTTCAACGTCAGTCCCTCCAATGAACACCCAGGACTGATTTCCTTTAGGATGGACTGGTTGGATCTCCTTACAGTCCAAGGGACTCTCAAGAGTCTTCTCCAACAACACAGTTCAAAAGCATCAATTCTTCAGTGCTCAGCTTTCTTTATAGTCTAACTCTCACATCCATACATGACCACTGGAAAAACCATAGCCCCGACTAGACAGAACTGTGTTGGCAAAGTAATGTATCTGCTTTTTAATATGCTGTTCAGGTTGGTCATAACTTTCCTTCCAAGGAGTAAGCGTCTTTTATTTCACGGCTGCAATCACCATCTGCAGTGATTTTGGAGCCCAGAAAAATAAAGTCAGCCACTGTTTCCCCTGTTTCCCCATCTATTTGCCATAAAGTGATAAGACCAGATGCCATGATCTTAGTTTTCTGAATGTTGAGCTTTAAGCCAACTTTTTCACTCTCTTTCATTTTCATCAAGAGGATCTTTAGTTCTTCACTTTCTGCCATGAGGGTGATATCATCTGCATATTTGAGGTTATTGATATTTTGCCTGGCAATCTTGATTCCAGCTTGTGCTTCATCCAGCCCAGTGTTTCTCATGATGTACTCTGCATATAAGTTAAATAAGCAGGATGACAATATACAGCCTTGACATACTCCTTTTTCTATTTGGAACCAGTCTGTTGTTCCATGTCCAGTTCTAACTGTTGCTTCCTGACCTGCATACATGTTTCTCAAGAGGCAGGTCTGGTGGTCTGGTATTCCCATCTCTTTCAGAACTTTACACAGTTTATTGTGATCCACACAGTCACTAAAGCAGAAATAAATGTTTTTTTTTTTTTTTTTTAATTCTCTTGCTTTTTCAATGATCCAGTGGATGTTGGCAATTTGACCTCTGGTTCCTCTGCCTTTTCTAAAACCAATTTGAACATCTGGAAGTTCATGGTTCATGTATTGCTGAAGCCTGGCTTGGAGAATTTTGAGCATTACTTTACTAGTGTGTGAGATGAGTGCAATTGTGCAGTACTTTGAGCATTCTTTGGCTTTTCCTTTCTTTGTGATTGGAATGAAAACACCTTTTCCAGTCCTGTGGCCACTGCTGAGTTTTCCAAATTTGCTGGCATATTGAGTGCAGCTCTTTCACAGCATCATCTTTTAGGATTTGAAATAGCTCAACTGGAATTCCATCACCTCCATTAGCTTTGTTTGTAGTGATGCTTCCTAATGCCCACTTGACTTCACATTCTAGGATGTCCGGCTCTAGGTGAGTGTGAGTGATCACACCTTCATGATTATCTGGGTCATTGAAGATCTTTTTTGTACAGTTCTTCTGTGTATTCTTGTCACCTCTTCTTAATATCTTCTGCTTCTGCTAGGTTCATACAATCTCTGCCATTTATTGTGCCCATCTTTGCATGAAATGCTCCCTTGGTATCTAATTTTCTTGGAGAGATCTCTAGTCTTTCCCATTCTGTTGTTTTCCCTCTATTTCTTTGCACTAATCACTGAAGAAGGCTTTCTTATCTCTTCTTGCTATTCTTTGGAACTCTGCATTCAAATGGGTATATCTTTCCTTTTCTCCTTTGCCTTTCACCTCTCTTCTCTTCACAGCTATTTGTAAGGCCTCCTCAGACAGCCATTTTGCTTTTTTGCATTTCTTTTTCTTGGGGATGGTCTTGTTCCCTGTCTCCTGTCATGAACCTCCGTCCATAGTTCATCAGGCACTCTGTCTATCAGATCTACCATAACCATTCACAAATACTTTGCAAATCTCAATGAGATGAATGGGAAATTCTCCCTTTTCATTTAGCTCTATTTTAAAACTTAGAAAATTAATAGATCATTAAAATAATAATTTTTAAGTTTCTTCCTATCTCAATAAAATTTGTTATTCTGTGCTCCATAACTGGAATTTCCTCTCACGTTAATCCCCTTAATAGGGAAAAGAAAGTTCCCCTACCTGTGCCAAATGATTTCACGAGATGAAGTTGCAACCAATAGCTGAAAAGGGGGCAATATGGTTCTTGTTCTCGGGATGCTTACTATTTGGCTAGTGAGAACACACATGGAATTATTTGCAGTGGTAGAGAAGTGATAAATGTGGTTGTGGTTTAGATAAGTGGTTCTCAACTTGTTTTTTCTGCTACTACACACATGTAACTTGAAGTTCACGGATGTGTGCACACCCATGGGTGTAATCCTGGTCAAATGCAATTCTTTAGGAAGTAGCTGTAACCCCACCCCTCTTTCTCCTGTTCATGAAAATAGAATACAAGTGAATAAGGCTAGTATTTAAAGAATATCCTTAAACTTGCATTTTAAAGAAATTTAAAATTAAAGAATTTAAAGAATTTTAAAAACTTTGCTACTTTGTCATTAGTAATGAATTGCTTGCAGTTCATTTCCTAACTGACTGCCCATACAATTCAGATGTTAAAGGGTGCTGATGTCCGTGTTAACTGGTGCTTGGGTTTATAATATTGCTGAGATCTGGCCCCACAAACACACAAATGTGAAGTTATCAGTCTGTTAGTATATCTGTCTTGGGCTGAGGACAATCTGGCCCCAAAAATGCACAAATGCAAAGTTATCAGTCTGTTAGTATGTCTGTCTCCGGCTGAGGACAACCTGCAACCTGAACATAGTTTCTTGCGATTAACACTGTTGAGTTTCTAGAGAAACACTCCTCTGTGCCTCTTGTCCCATATGCTTGATGTCCCATATCTAAATGCCTTGGAAACTTAGAGCTGGTGTTCCTGCTGACATCAGAGAATGACACTCCTTCAGAGCTCAGAATTTCAGTGGCAGAAGTGCTTCGAGATGCCAGATCCATTCACTTGGGACATAAGTGTCTCTTCCCAGGAGCCCCTGAACAGCAGCCTGACCATGTGACTTATTTTGTCCATTTAAATAATGAGAAGGGACATACGTCACTTCTAGGTGGGAGCTCTGTGAGCTGTCACATGTTCCACTGTTGCTTTTCTCCTTTTGTTGTGAGAGCAGCGCTCGCTTCCCGGATGAAGGGCTACCCTGGAATGCAAAAGGTGTGGAGTTGAACTGAAATGCATCTGCAGTTAGCAGATGTGAGCAAGAATAGCACCTTGGTTATAAACCACAAAGATTATGAGATCATATTTTGTTTGTGTGTTTTCAACCAGTCATAAGCTGCTGCTGACAAGTGCTCAGCTGTGTCCTGATTCTTTGCAACCCCATGGACTGTAGCCTGCCAGGCTCCTCTGTCCATGAGATTTTTCCAGGCAAGAATACCGGAGTGGGTTGCCATTTCTTTCTCCAAATCATAAGTTAGCTGATTGATAATACATGGTGTCATGGGAATTTCATCAGTTTTATAGAGCCTTGGTTTCAAGTTTGATCTTTCCTGTTTTATGGGCATGTTCCTTCTGTAAGGACTCAGTTTTCTCATCAACAAATTGGGAATAAAACTAATTTTTTTTTTATCATTACAATAAGGATCAGTTAAAACTATTTTCTAACTGAAAATACATTGTAAACAAAATGTATGAAAGCAAGGAGCAACTTCTCTCAGAAGGAAATGATTTTAAGCACGCTGCTGCTGCTGCTAAGTCCCTTCAGTCGTGTCCGAATCTGTGCGACCCCATAGACGGAAGCCCACCAGGCTCCCCCGTCCCTGGGATTCTCCAGGCAAGAACACTGGAGTGGGTTGCCATTTCCTTCTCCAATGCATGAAAGTGAAAGTGAAGTCGCTCAGTCGTGTCCGACTCTTAGAGACCCCATGGACTGCAGCCCACCAGGCTCCTCCGTCCATGGGATTTTCCAGGCAAGAGTACTGGGGTGGGGTGCCATTGCCTTCTCTGTTTTAAGCATGAGGAAGATCCTAAGTTCCTAATCTACTGACTTCTGTTCCTTACTCACTCTGAAGGTGTAAAAACTAACTATGCAGGTTTGGTGGGTATTAACTCTTAGAAAAGTATCCCTATCTGAGCAGCTTGCATGTAGCGGAAGCTCACTACATGGCAACTACTATTACTGTAAGAATTTGGCTTCTCCTCTGTTGTAATTCATGGTATTTAAACAATAATGTTATTCAACATTTTAAGGGTTTTCACATTTAAAGCATGTGACAGCTGTTGCTTACTTGGCTGTTCTTTCTTCCTGAACATGGATCTTCTTTAGAAAAGGACCAATTCATCTTTCCATCCTTGGCTCTAGCATATAAAAGGTGTTTAAATAACACTTGGATGTAAAAAAAAAATTGAAGTTTAATTGTAGCTGTTTTGAAATAATAATGGTAAGAATTTTTAAAATGTTAATATTTTTCAAGGTGTGATCTGAGATCTGCATCAGAAACGGGGGATGGAGTTGCATAGGGGTGTCAGGGGAAACTGCTTGTTAAAATGCTGGTTCCAGACCTACTCAGTCAGAATCTCTGAGATGGAGGGGTTGGTGCTCAAGGACCCTGGATTTTAATAGGAATTCCAGTTGACTCCTGGAAATGCTGAATTTTTGAGAATTGCTTTTCCAATGATAGAAAGCTCATAATAAGAATGACCCACTTGCAGTGGTGTGAAAACCAACTAGAAAGCTTGTGCAAATGTAGACTCAGTGGACTCCCCTCAGACTGTAAGATCCAGTGGGTCTGTGGTGGAGGCCAGGAATCTGCTTTTTGACCAAACATCCTTTCTGTGCCCCTTCCCCCACCCCAGTATACAGTGCTGCAGGTGTCTGAACGTTAAGCTTTGAGAAACAGGAACTAGCTTCTCTTCTTTTTCCTGATTTGATCACTGCTACTCCCATGTTGATTTTGTGTTCTTGCATTTAACTGAAAAGTGATGAATATTTACACGTCTCTCTGTCTGGATTTCACCTACACCAGACTGTGATCATGGGGAAAGCATAAGTAAGCACGTGATTCTTTTGGCTGTGGTTCATGGGGAGGGATCTGTGAAGTGCTTGAAGTTGACCCCAGAGTGCCCCTGTCTAGCATTAAGCATCAATAAATGTCCTTGAGATAGGTCAGTGTTATACCAGCTGGAAAAACTTGCTCAGGTGATGTAGATGGAGGTAACCATGCTCTTTAGTGCTTCCTGAGTCCTAGGCACTCTGCAGCTGAGCTGAGTTACCTAACTCGAGGAGATGGGAACATGGGCGTGACAGCAATGGGGTTTTTGATTCAGGGGTTGGCAGAGAACACCGAAGTCCTGGAACAGACTGACTCTTTGTTCCTTCTGTGGGGACATCCTCCACATCAGAAATGGGGACTGCCAAGTGTTGGGCCAGGAAGCTCCCCTGGAGAAGGAAATGGCAACCTACTCTAGTATTCATGCAGGGAAAACCTCATGGACAGAGGAGCCTGGCAGGCTGTAGTCCATGGGGTCGCAAAGAGTCAGACATGACTGAAGTGACTGACACACACACACACAAGCATATTGTATTGCAGCCTCTACCCTGGGGTGCACACAGTAGCTGGATCCTGGTGGGCTGGAGACTAACTCTCGCTGTCACCTGCCCTATGCACAGTTGTGCTGCCAGCTTGTGTGTGTGTGTGTGTGTGTTGGGGCTGGAGTGTACAGAGGAGTCGGGGTGGGTGGGTGTGTCTGACCCTGACCTCTCAGCAACCAGGCACATCCCGGGATGGGGAGGGGGCCAGAGAACACTGGTGGAATGTGAGCCCCACTCTGTGGACTTTGACCCAGTGGGCCCCATCTGAGGGGTGTGAGGAGGAGGGAAAAAGGCTGGGTTCCAGGGTGTCAGGATTCAGGCAGAGGACTGAGAACCTATCAGGGAGCCTTGGGGAAGTACAAGAGGCAGGACTATGTGTGAACTGAGGCTCTAAATCATTGGTGCAAAACAAAGCCCAATTTGTAAAGAAATTCATTGTGGTAAGTAAAAAGCATTAAATACCATTTCTGGGCCCTTTTGAGTGAGGGACCCTGTGCAGCCACCTGGTCACAGGTCCCTGAAGCCAGCCCCGAGTCTGGGGACCAAGCCTTTTTGCTCCTCTCCCATAGACACAAAGGGGATTTTGGGGTTCTCTGTTTTTCACAGGTGTTGAGGAGTTTCCTTATTGTTCTTGCATGGATAAAGCAAAACAAACTTCTGGACCAAAATAGTATTGCAAAATAAAATTGCAAATCAGTACATGTTTTTGTTCTTTTGCTCTATAAGTTTTTGTTCTTTTGTTTGTGTTTTGGTGATGAGCAATGATTACAAAGTGCTATTAAAGGTCTAAGTAACTCTTCCCTCTTTGTGGATCATTTAAGGGATTTTTTTCTTTTTTCCTTGAGAACTCCCTGTAGACTTCAGTTTTAGATGCCCACAGGGAACATGGTCTAATTCTAGGGAGATGACATCGGTCTTCTTCTGAGAGAGACCACATGTGCATTTGATGTGGATATATAATATTTTCCACATGTGACCACAAGGCAGCCCAAATCCTCCATCACAGGAGACATGATTATGACTTTAAATAAACCCAGGGAAAACAGCAGGTGATGAGGGTAAATAAAACTATGAATAGTAGGTTCTCCTTGCCTCTGAGGCTTCCATTTAATAATTAATACAACTTTAGAGGCCACTTAAAGATACTCTCTGGGGATTATATTGATAAGAGCAATGAGATGTACTGTGTATCATGGTTTTCCTTGTCAACTTGAAGACAGTTTGCATGCTTTTTCTTGCTAAGTTGGAGTAGCATTATGGTCTCATGTCTTTTCAAGGGGTGTGTGTCTATTGGGTGGAAATGACATTGGTTGGCCTTCATGCTTTCAGACTTTTTCATGGGAATAGAGGGAAAAAATTTTTTTCTGACTCCTGTGTTCCATGTAGTACTTTTTAAGCTGAAGTGTCTTGCAGTTGTGTGGATACCAAGTAGATTTACAGTTAGAGGTGCTGAATGGCACAATAGTAGTCGTCTTCTAAGAGAAAGTAAATAGGACAATACTGCCAACTCTTAGAAGCCGCTGCGATTTTGCAGAGATGGCTTCCAAGGGGGTTGGTTTCTTTGAGGAAAAGAAGGCAGAGTAGGGTGATTCTCTTCTGATGTATGAGGATGAATGTCTGGTGTGCTGGAGAAGAGGAAGTGCTTTGTCCTAATTATGCTTCCCTTCTTTTTTTCCACTGTAGCTTCATTTCCTTATTTTCTTTGTTCCTTTGTCCATATTACTTGCTGACCTACTGTATATTTCCTTGATTATTTATTTCTCGACTGTCACCCTTAGCAGCGTATAAACGTCATCACGGCACAGACTGCGTGCTTTGTTCTCTTCTGTACACCCAGCCCCTAGCCCAGTGACTACAGTGACAATAATAGGGGACAGTAGCTGACATTGACTGCAGCGCTTGATAGTGTTCTAACCCACCTGATGTTGGTATCATTTGATCCTCACAATAGCCCTTGGAGATAAGTAATATTTTAATCCCTGTTTTATAACAGGGAAGACTAAAGCCTAGAATACTTGAACACATTTCCCAGAATTCACACTGTTGGTGAGTGGGAGAACTATGATTTGAACCGAGGCTGAGTGGCTCCGTCGTTTGCATCTAGAGCTTCATGGAGGCAGGAACCTTGACTGCCTGCTTTCCTCCACCCCCAACACATACTGAGCTCTCAATAAATATTTTCTGAATAGATGAACGTTCAGCCTGAAGCCTGACGTCCCTGTCCAGAGGAGGGGCAGTGGCCGTGGGAGACTGCTGGTGCTGAGGTGAGCTACTGGGATTGGCTTCTTCTCAAGCAGCTGGGTGTGGCTTGTTTTCAGGGATGATATCCCTCACACTTGTGAGGGGAACTTCTTCATCTTCTGTCCACTCTTCGCTCACCTACATATGGGTTTCTGGGGGCCAGGGGCTGTTCTGGGAGAAGCAGATCTGCCCATCCATACAGGTAACTGCATTTCTCTGAAGTGCAGCTGAGCCAATGACTTTGGTAGCACCTTCATGTCCCCAGATCAGTGTCTGGGATCTCATCTGTGGGCCTTATAAGTTGCTTAGCCCAAGAAGTGTGTGGTCTCCATTCCCTCAGGTTGTATTCATTTGATGTCACTTCCCGGGTCACTCAGACAGTAAAGAATCAGCCTGCAGATGCGGGAGACCCAGGTTCACCTGAGTTGGGAAGACCTTCTGGAGAAGGAAATGGCAACCCACTCCAGTATTCTTGCCTGGAAAATTCCATGGACAGAGCCTGGCAAGCTATAGCCATGGGGTAGCAAAGAGTCGAACACGACTGAACAACTAACACACACACATCTACACGCACATAAATGGCTCTTCCTGGGGACAAGTCTTCCTTTTTTCTCTCTCTTTTAAAAAAATTTCTGGATTAAAAAATGTGTATTTGTTTTTAGTTTTTTGCTGTGCTGGGTCTTCGTTGCTGCACGAGAGCTTCCTGTTTGTGTGGGCACTGTGGGCGCTTTTCTTGTTGCAAAGCACAGGCTCTAGGCTTGCGGGCTTCCGTAGTCGTGCTGCGTGGGCTTAGTTGCCCCATGGCACGTGACATCTTCCCAGACCAGGGATCGAACACATGTTGCCTGCATTGGCAGGTGGATTCTTAACCACTGGACCACCGGGGAAGTCCCTCTTCTCTTTTCTTTTGTCAAACTAGAAATCCTCTGAGGTGTGTGTGTGAGTGTAAGTGAAGGAGGAAAGGAACAGGCCGAGCTAACGCCATCTTGAAAAAGAAGGAAACTCCATCTTACATTCCCAGTCAACTTTGGACTACATGCCTGGTAGCCATGGAGATCACATACCTATGGCCGAACAGACCTCCTGGACTGAGAGACACCAGATTCCATGCCAAGATTTCCCTTCTCCAGAGAGAATGTGATAATCCCCTGTGTACTCAATCACCTTTGTAATCTATGCCACCCATTGGTGTAGGTTACAGTGTATAACCAGCTGACTCTTCTGATTATGAATCATGGCTGTAACCTGATTGTATCTCCCTTTAACATTTTCCAGGCTAGGTCTAAGGAATTTAGGGATGTGAGCTTGAGCATGTACACTTAAGGCATGTAAGGTTTTCACAAAAGTCAGTCGGGGTCCCTGGCTAAAGAGGATACTCTGCCTTGGACCCGCTGGTGTAATAAACTGCACTCCACTATCCAAGCTGTCCTTCTGAGTGAGTTTGTTCCCCAGAGTGTTTGACTATAACCTAAATATGTGTGAGAGAGAGGTTACTGTGGCTGGGCCCAGAAAGCATTTTCATTAGCCTTAAAAACAATTATAAAACATTATATTTCCCATATTCTCTCACAATGTTAAGATGTGAGTCCAACAGCAGCTTTAGAAAAGCATGTTATTCTGTGTGTGTGTCTGGGGGCTGTGGTGGTGTGTATTTGCAGGCTTGTGTACCTAGTTGGGAGGGAAAAGGCAGAAGGTGCCAAGGTACAGCTGCATGGAAGCTAGGTTTCAAGTAACGAAATACAAAGGTGTCCCTGCGGTTGGGACTGTTAAGCTTTGCAGCCTGTTAACACACACGATGGGGGGTCGTCGTGCCTCGCCTGCTTGGAAGTAACAGACTGCACCCCTACTGGGACACAAGGGCTGCCTTGGGAATCAGGGTGCTCACCGCAGTTGAGGGCGGGCCTCTCAACTAAGAAGGAAGTAAGCAGAATAAAAGAGGCCTTCATTTGTGGGCCCCTGACAAGCTGAGTCCTGCTTCTATTACAAGGGAAGTTGGTTTTAGAATCAACATTTGAGATAAGCCCATAAAAACTGAACAAAGAAATTGAGCTACTGTTTCACAATCAAGTTTCTGATAATCGTAAAGGATGCCTTGGGACTGACTATCCCTTACATCCACCAACAAGGCACATATGTTAATAGTATAAAATTCATTTGGCAGCAAATATCCTTTTTTCTTATATATTCTTATAGGTGAACTCGTGAGCTTATATTTTATCAAATACATCTGATCAGGAAATGTCATTCAAGCTTTTAGCTTATATTAGTGGTTTTAGTTTTTAAGCTATCTTCACCCTTCTATTAATAATTCTAAAGTTTGGTGTGGAGACAAAAAGCCACTTGGAAAGGAATTTATAACAGATATGGTTGACTTCTGCTTGTCTGGTCATCATGACTTTGTAGACTTTGGCACTAGAAAATCACATCAGTGCTTCAAAAATCTTGAACTGTGAGGTTAAAGAATAATTATAAAGAGGAATGTATCTGATGTGAGTCCATGGTAACGATTTTTACATGCTCAAAGAAAACTATGGTGATCTTTTTACGGACTAAACTCTTTCTAGATCATTACTAAGCACAGGGTAGGTCATTAGTTCCTTGCTTAAAAAACACACACACACACACACACACACACACAGGAGAAAAAAGGCGCCAATTCTCTCTTGGAGGTGCTGATTCTCTCTCATTTTTGTGGAGGAAAAGGCCAGTAATAGTAATTTTGTGGAGGAAATTTTGTGGAGCATTTTTGTGGAGGAAAAAGCCAGTAAGCAATAGACATAGTACATTATAAGTAAGATATGCACTAAGTTAGGTGGTGAGTTAAGAATAAAAAAAAAGATGTTATGGAGACAGAGAAATTAGGACTGGGATGAGAGATACATGGCAATTTACAATAGGATGGTTAGTTTGGCTTTCCTGAGAGGGTGATATTTGATTAAATATTTACAGGAGGTGGGGGCTTCCCTTGTGGCTCAGCTGGTAAAGAATCTGCCTGCAATGCAGGAAACCTGGGTTTGATCGTGGGTTGGGAAGATCCCCTGGAGAAGGGAGAGGCTACTCACTCCAGTATTTTGGCCAGGAGAATTTAATGGACTGTGTAGTCCATGGAGTCGCAAAGAGTCAGACATGAATGAGTGACTTTCACTTTCACTTTACAGGTGGTGAGGGGGTTAGTCGTATAGATATCTGGGGGATAAACAGTGTGAATGCCCTGTGTGAGCACACTCAGCATGTGTGAGAATAGCCAGGAAACCTGAGGCTGGTGTGTAAATGAATGAGTAATAGTACTTGAGGTCAGAGCAGAGGGGAGTTCAGCATCTTTTAGGTCATGGAAGGACTTTGACTCTTACTGGAAAGGGAAGCCGTTGCAGGAGTTTGAGCTGAAGGATAACTTGATCAGGATGACTTAAGGATAAGTCTGACTGTACTCTGGATGATCAAGAGTAGAAGTAAGGAGACCAATTAGGCTATTGCAGTCATCTAGGTGTCTTGTCCATTGTTGAATAGCAAGGTACCCCCAAACTTGCTAGTTTAAAGCAACAAAGGTATTATTTCATAGTCAAGAATTTAGGCATGGCTTATCTGGGTCCTCTGACTCAGGGTGTCTCATAAAGATGTGATCATGATGTCAGCTCAAGGCTTGATTAGGGGAGGATTCACTTCTAAATTCACTCACATGGAAGTTAGTTCCTTGTGGGTTATTGAACTGATCCCTCACAGACCCTCCTCAGATCCTTGTCATAATATCCTCTTCCTCGGAGAGCTTACAACAACATAGAAGCTTACTTCAGGAGAGCAAATGAGTAAGGAGGGGAGGCAGGAAGGGAGAGAGACTGATTTGGAAGTCAGAGTATTTTAAAACCGGAAACTGGTGATTAATTTCTAATATCACATTTCCCCAAATATGTGAATAAAGATTCATCAAACAAAAAAAAACCAAACCCCCCAAATCACTAATATCCCGTTAGTTCTGTCATATTCTTTCTGTCAGAAATAAGATACTAAGTCCCACACATACTCAAGAGGAAGCGATTGTACAGGGGTGTGAATATCAGGAGCTGGGATCACGTCCAGCCATTCCAAAAGCTGCCTAACGAGCTTTGCAAGAGATGATGCTAGAGTAGTAGCAATAGAGGTGATGAGAAGTGGTGTCAAAATACATAGAAAGTCTTGGAACTGTAATTCATGATCTATTTTTATTATTGTGTAGATAACTTCAGGCACCCTGTATAATATTAATACCTCTGGGCTTTTAACTGAAAGTCTGATGATGCTGCTGCTGCTAAGTCACTTCAGTCGTGTCTGACTCTGTGCAACCCAATGGACGGCAGCCATTCCCCGTCCCTGGGATTCTCCAGGCAAGAACACTGGAGTGGGTTGCCATTTCCTTCTCCAATGCATGAAAGTGAAAAGTGAAAGTGAAAGTGAAGTCGTGTCCGACTCTTCGCGACCCCATGGACTGTAGCCTACCAGGCTCCTCTGTCCATGGGATTTTCCAGTTAAGAGTACTACTCACCTATAAATAATTAAAACATAGAGTTTAGCCAAAGTTTACAAAGCTAATACATGATAGACCCTGTTTTAAACCCTGGCAATCTGTATTTACACTGTTAGTCTGAGAAGGATGCTAGGAATAATGAAGTAGATAAACTACTTTGTAAAATGCAATGTGCTGTACAGATACAAGTCACGCATAGGCGCAAGAGTAGTAACTTAGGATTTGAGCAGTGCTGGGCAAAGGATAGAGCCCTTCTGTGTTTCCATGTGTGTTTCATTTCTGTGGAGGTGGAAGCAGAAACTGATTCCTTCTGTAGCACGTTTCTACAGAGTATGGCAGTGTTTAGAAGCGACCTAGGATAAAGCCATATGGATTTTGACCTAGAACTCAATAACTGAGGCTAGAGAAGTAAGGATGGCTGGGAACAGATGGAGAATTTAATTTAATGTGGGGCTAGTTCTCTTTTCAACAAAGAAGGCATGTGACCCTAATGAGGCATAATGGCTTAACAGGACCCTGCAGTGGCATGAGGTCTGGTTCAAAGTAAAATTGACCAGAGAGTAGGAAGTTCAGGGTAGACCTTTTGAGGCTGGGTCAGGCTGGCTACTGTTTGTAGTGGGACTAGGAGGAGGTGAGTCTGTTGAACTAGTAAAATACTGTGAGGCAAAAGCCTTGATAATGTTTGGATAATGGAGCCACTGACAGCCATTCTAATATTTATATAGAAATTCCAGACTTCTCGTGAGTAGTTTTTGTGTGATACTTCTGTTTCCCTTCTTTTATTTCATATTATCTGTATCTTTATATTTTAAAGGAATTTATTGGTACCATATAGTTTTTATCTAGTGTGACAGTCTCTGCCTTTTATTTAGTGTTTAATGCAAATAAAAATATGAATTAGTTTTAAATATATAATTTTGCTTCTTGTTTTTATTTGTACCATCTGTTCTTTCTGCCTCTTTTCTGCCTTTTGGATTGAGTATTTTTCTGAATTTAATTTTATCTTCACTATTGACTTATTAGCTATATGTCATACTTTTAGAAGTTACTCTGAGTTACATTGAATAATATGCATTTTAACTTACAGCCAACTTTCAAATAATGTTATACAACATATAATTTATGAATCTCATAGCAGTATACTTTCATTTCTCTCTCCCATTCTTGATGCTTTTGTTGCCCTAAGTTTTATTTCTGTATATGTCCTTATAATATATTGTTACTATTTTTGCCTTAATCAGTTATCTTTTAAAGAAATTAACAAATGAGAAATAAGAGCTTTCTGTTTACCAGCATATTTACTATTTCTGGCATTCATTATTCCTCTGTGAGGATCCAGATGTCCATCTAGTATCATTTTCTTTTTGCCTGAAGAATATCCTTTTATGTTTCTTATGGTACAGGTTATGCAGTGATTCAGCCTTTACTTTTCTAAAAAGGCTTTTATCTTTCCTTCATTTTAAAAGATATTTTCACAGGACATATTTCTAGGTTAACATTTGTTTTCTTCTTTTTTTAGTGTGATTGAAAAAACACACACAAAATTCACTATCTGAACCATTTTAAGTGTATAGTTCAGTAGCGTTAAGTATATTTACATGCTTGTAAAATAGATCTCCATAACTTTTTCATCTTACAAATTTGAAACTCTATAACCATTAAAAACAGTTCTTCTTTCCCCTTCCTCCAAGGCTAAACCCCTTCTACTTTGCATTTCTATGATTTTGACTTCTTGAGGTATCTCATCTAAGTAGAATCATATTGTATTTGTTCTCTTCCCCTCCCCCCACCAACTTTAAACTTTTTATTTTGTATTGGGGTATATAGCCAGTTAACAATCCTGTGGTAGTTTGAGGTGAACAGAAAGGGGACTCAGCCATACATGTGTTTGTCCTCTTGTAACTGGATGATTTCACTTAGCATAGTGTCCTCAAAGTTCATCCATGCTGCGGTGTGTGCCAGGATTTCTTTGATTTTTCAGGCTGCATAGTATTCTATTCTATGTATATATCACACTTTATGCATTTATCTTTTGATGGACATTTGGGTTGATTCCAATTCTTGGCTATTATAACTAATACTATTTTCAGTGTAGGTTTGCAAATACCCTGCTTTCAATTCTTTTGGATATCTAGTCAAAAGTGGGATTGCTGAGTCATATGGTAGTTTTATTTTTTATTTTTTGAGGTACTCTCATACTGTTTTCCATAGCAGTTGTACCATTTTACAATCTCATCATCAGGGTTGGAGCAAGGGTTCCAGCTCCCCCACCTACCCACCAATATTTGTTTCTTTTTTGTGTTGTTTAATAGCATCTGTCTTGATGGCTTTGAGGTGATATCTCATTGTGCTTTGGGTTTGTATCTCTCTGGCAGTTAGTGATTATGAGTATTTTCATATGTTTGTTTGCCATTTGTATATTATATTTGGAAAAAAAGTCTTTTCAAGTCCTTTGCTGATTTTTAAATTGAGTTTTTTGTTGCTGTTGTTGAAATTGTAGTTCTTATAGCTCAGTTGGTAAAGAATCTGCCTGCATTGTGGGAGTCCTGGGTTCGATCCCTGGAGAAGGGAAAGGCTACCCACTCCAATATTCTGGCCTAGAGAATTCCATGGACTGTATAGTTCATGGGTTCTCAAAGAGTCAGACACAACTGAGCAACTTTCATGTTTCATGTATTCTGGGTACCCCTTATCAGATAAATGATTTGTAAGTATTGTATCCTATTTCATAGGTTGCCTTTTTATTCTGTTTGCTGTGTATTTTGATGAACAGAAGTTTTTAAGTTTGATGCAGACCCATCTGTCTACTTTTTATGTCTGTTTCCTATGAATATTCATTTGTTCTTTCAGCACTTTAACGTGATCTTTCATTGTATTCTAGTTTACATAGTTTCTGATGCGAAGTCTGTGATATTCTTAGCTTTGTTCTTCTGAATTTAATGTGTCTTTATTCCTCTGGCTCTTTTAAAATATGTCCTCTTTATTAATGGTTTTAAGCAAGTTGATTGTTTTCCTTTATTGTGATTTCCTTTGTTTTATTCCTTCTTGGATTTTGTTGAGTCTCTTAAATTTGTGAATTTGTACTTTTCATCAATTTTGGAATATTTTGCAACATTATTTCTTCAAATATTCTTTTCATTTTTCCTCCTCCTTGTGGAACTTCAATTACAGTTATGCTAAAGCTGCTAATATTGTTCCACAGATCACCAAAACTTGTTTAGTTTTTAGTGATTTTTTTTCTCTTTATGCTTCATATAGTTTCTACTCCTATCTTCACATTTGCTGATGTTTTCTTCTGCAGTGTCTAATCTGCTGTTGATCCCTTTCAGTAAAATTTTTATTTCTGACACTTGATTTTTTTGTTTGTTTGTTTGTTTGTTTCTACTGACTTTTTTCTTGGTTATAGTTTGTTTTCCTTGCTTCTTTTCCTGCCTAGTAATACTTTTGGATCAGGTTGAGGACCAAGTTTTTCTGTTTGAGTCTTTTCTTTTAATAATTATTTTTAAAAAATTGTTTTTTGGCCACGCTGTGTGGCATGTGGTATCTGAGTTTCCCCACCAGGGATTGAACCTGCATCCCCTGCAGGGGAAGTGTGGAGTCTTAACCACCGGACTGCCGGACAAGTCGCAGCATCAGTGTTTATTGGATAAGGCCAGATAGAGGATTATTATGGATTGAATTTTTTTTTTTTGGATTGAATTTTGACCAAAATTTATACACTGGAGTCTTATCCCCCAGGATCTCAACAGGTGTCTTTATTTGGAGACAGCATCTTTATAGAGGTAATCAAGTAAAAGTGAGGTCATTGAGATGGGTCATTGCCCAATATGACTGCTATTCTGATGAAACGGAGAAAATCGGACAAAGAGATACATAATAGAGGGAATATGATGTGAAGAGACAAAGAGAAGATGTCCATTTTAAGCCAGAGAGTGAGGCTTCAAACAGAGCCTTCTCTCGAAGCCCTCAAAAGGAATTGACCCTACCAACAGCTTGATCTCAGACTTCTAGCCTCAAAAACTGCGAGATAATACATCTCTGTTCTAAGGCACTCATTTTGTGGTGCTTTGTCATGGCCACGCTTGGAAACTAATACGAGCATTTATGCAGAACTACATATTATAGACTGACTTGGTAAGAGGAAGAAGCATGTAAGGAGCAATGGGCCACCATGGAAGCTTGTGTATGATGTCTGTAAGATAGGTGGGCAGGCAGTGCTCTTTCTTATTCAGTTTATGGATGGAAACAAATGCCACCCAGACTGAGCAGAACAGGGCAAGGCAGCAGGCCTTGCCTCAGGTTTACTAAGAGCTTACTATTTTTTGCTTATCTGATTGAGAAGGATATAGAAGGAAAAGTAGAATAAGACTTGAATTTTCTGTGTGAGTTGTGAGGGGATTTGTGGCTTCAAAAGAGATTACTTGGAGTGCATAGATGGTTTGAAAGAAAAACACACAAATACTCTAAACTTTGCCATTGGCACTTAAGAAACTTAATATCTTACTGCAGCAGGGTTACTTTATACTCCACTGCTCTGAAGGATTATAAGATGTATGGAACATGTATAAATCTTATTTTAATTAAATGCTTAGGACTTCTAAAGGTCTGCTCTGTTTCTCTTTCTGCTTCTCTCTGTCTGTCTGAATTATGTGGGTGACAGTGCAGATTTTTTGATCCCTGACTCATCCTTTACCTACCTACTCTTTTGTTTATAATGAAAAAAAATTTTTTAGGCAGTTGAAATGGGAACTGTTTTAATATACAAAACAAAGAAGGAGGTCCAAATGTTACCTCCCAAACAGTTAGACCTTATTAAGAGAGGAAGTAAAAAGCCCCCAGACATTCACTTTAGGGGGGAGTGAGGCATCTGGAGAGGCCCCTGGCCTGTCAGAAATCTGTTACAATGGATGTCATACCCACTATGCTGGCGGGGGTCGAATTTAAAGCTAAGTTGGTTGGGCCTTCTTGATTTCATTACAGCAGTTCCTAGGCTGAGAGGAGTTAAGTCAAAAAGATTTTCATTAATGTGCCTTCTCCCTGAAGATTTTTTAGACTTGCAGTTTCAAAGAAAGCTAGATACCACCATGAGCCAAACTATTTAGTGAGATGTTTCTCCTCTGGGAGAAAGCCATTTGCTCAGATTCCAGCTTTTCAAATGTCAAATGTTATTCATCCCCACTTTGGCTCTTGTAAGCGTGTGTAGTCCCTTCTTTTCAATTTTTCATCTGAGAATGTTTTCTTCTAGTAGCTCAGGGAACTTTTACTTGCCGTTTGAAATCTAACCCTGGTACACAAGAAGGATGACTAATCCTACTTACTGGAATTTCAATGTTTTCATCAAAGCTGCAGTTTCCATTTCCAATTTTATATAATAAGGGCAAAATACCAACTGGCAAACATACTCTTTTTCTTTGTCGATTGGTATACATCACAATATCTCCTGAGTTGTAATTAAAAGTGAAGTTTCATAATGGTGATTTTAGCAATTGAAAGAAAACTGTATCCAAGTGTATTTAAAGAGAGAATAGCTCATGAGCTATGTACACAGTTAAGATATTTGCTCTGAAGCACTTAGAGTCAACCTTGCAGCTGCCTTTTTTTTTTTTAATCATCTGTACGGCAGGACATTAGGTTGCTTCTAGGCAATAAGCATGGTATATATGCTGGAGTCATGGCCAATGGAAAGATTTTAGACCAACATACAAATGCTCATGCCATTAAAATGGCTTAGTAAAGCAATCTTTGTGATGGCCATTGGAAAGATGAAAGCAGTTAACCAAAACCAAATTTTTATCTTTGTCCACAGGAGTAGTTTATTACTTCCTTCTGTCCTTAGCACTCCAAATATGGATTTCTAGAATGCTGTTGGGAAGAACTCTAATCTGGAAGGCTCAGTGGAATTGACTTGAGACTTGCTAGCATTTTCACTTTTCATGCATTGGAGAAGGAAATGGCAACCCACTACAGTGTTCTTGCCTGGAGAATCCCAGGGAGGGCGGAGCCTGGTGGGCTGCCATCTATGGGGTCGCACAGAGTCGGACACGATTGAAGCAACTTAGCAGCAGTGTGTGCTAAGTCACTTCAGTCATGTCCAACTCTTTGCGACCCAATGGACTGAGAGAGCCAGCCACGCTCCTCTGTCCATGGGATTCTCCAGACAGGAGTACTGGAGTGGGTTGCCATGCCTTCCTCCAGGGGATCTTCCTGACATAGGGTTAAAACCTGTGTCTCTTATGTCTCCTGTATTGGCAGGTTACCACTCATGCCACCTGGGAAGCCCAAGACTTACTAGGCAGCTCTTTTAAGGCAAAATCTGACTAAAGGGAACATGGATATTAACTTCTGATGGACTGAGATTTCCCAATCTTTCTTTTCAACAGAATCACTTGGAGATTAATGAAAGTATAGATCCCCAGATCCCATTCTCAGAGTCTCTGGTTCAGTGGGTCAGTGTGTATATACAGTTGTTTTGAGATTATTCAGGGCACAGTTATGATAGAGAACCTTTGCCAGTTTGAGTAACTGTGGCAACAAAGTAATCATTCTGAATTTTTTGATCTCCTATGTAGAGTCCGCTGAATTTGTTATGAAAAGGTAAACCTTTTTGTTCTTGGTTTAATCAATAGATCAGTCCCAACCTCCTGTTCTTTGTATGGCTTCTTGACCCCAGGGAGTTGCTTGTGTGTCAATTGACAAGCAATCAGCTGGACTCTTCCTTAGAAGACCAATGTCCTGGATGGACCTGGCTGGATATCAGAAACACTGTAGAACTGCTTGAAAATATATTTTGCCCAGACCTTCTAAATCATAATCTTAGGAGGGGTCCAGATCTCTATTCTTATATAGGCTTTAGAGTTGATTTTGAAAAGCAGTTTATTTTGAGAATCTGAGTTATTCCAATGCGGCAGTGTTGATTACTGGTATTGGGTACTAACTGAAGCCAAATCGCCTATTTGTTGTTGTTGTTCAGTCACTCAGTTGCATCTGACTCTTCGCGTTCCCGTGGACTGCAGCATTCCTCTCTTCCCGGAGTTTGCTTAAACTCATGTCCATCGAGTCAGTGATGCCATCCAACCATCTCATCCTCTGTTGCCCCCTTCTCTTCCTGCCCTCAATCTTTCCCAGCATCAGGGTCTTTTCCAATGAGTCAGCTCTTCCTATCAGGTGGCCAAGGTATTGGAGCTTCAGCTTCAGTATCAGTCCTTCCAATAAATATTCAGGGTTGATTCACTTTAGGATTCACTGGTTTGAATTACCAATACAGAAATCATATTAGTTTGACTAAGATGATTGAAACTGTTCATTTCACTATTTTATGATTACTTTATGCATGTGAGAAATGCTGGGCTGGAAGAAGCACAAGCTGGAATCAAGATTGCCAGGAGAAATATCAATAACCTCAGATATGCAGATGACACAACCCTTATGGCAGAAAGTTAGTTCAGTTCAGTCACTCAGTTGTGTCCGACTCTTTGTGATCCCATGAATTGCAGCACGCCAGGCCTCCCTGTCCATCACAAACTCCCGGAGTTCACTCAGACTCACGTCCATCGAGTCAGCAGATGGAGATTGCAGCCATGAAGTTAAAAGATGCTTACTCCTTGGAAAGAAAGTTATGACCAACCTAGATAGCATATTCAAAAGCAGAGACATTACTTTGCCAATGAAGGTCCGTCTAGTTAAGGCTATGGTTTTTCCAGTGGTCATGTATGGATGTGAGAGTTGGACTGTGAAGAAGGCTGAGCGCCCAAGAATTGATGCTTTTGAACTGTGGTGTTGAAGAAGACTCTTGAGAGTCCCTTGGACTGCAAGAAGATCCAACCAGTCCATTCTGAAGGAGATCAGCCCTGGGATTTCTTTGGAAGGAATGATGCTGAAGCTGAAACTCCAGTACTTTGGCCACCTCATGCGAAGAGTTGACTCATTGGAAAAGACTCTGATGCTTGGAGGGATTGGGGGCAGGAAAAGGGGATGACAGAGGATGAGATGGCTGGATGGCATCACCGACTCGATGGACATGAGTTTGAGTGAACTCCGGGAGTTGGTGATGGACAGGGAGGCCTGGTGTGCTGTGATTCATGGGGTCTCAAAGAGTCGGACACGACTGAGGGAGTGAACTGAACTGAACTTATGCATGTGATCATTAGATATTTGGTAATGGGCCTAAGTCCTCTAGAGAAGAGCAGGAGAGATCTTTAACACTTAAAGCTCTCAGATACAGCTTAAGGTGAATCTTGAAGTATGGATAGGATCTGAATGAGTAATGGAGTGGTGAGCAGGGAATTCTAGGTGAGGGAAATGAATGAGTGAAGTGATTACCATGGGAACTAGAAGGACAGGCTAGCAGGACAATGTATTAACAGAGTGCAAACTCTGTAGTGAGAAATAGTGGAATATAAAATTGCAGAGTGGACTGAAGCCTAGGGAGTGGCTTGAACTTGCAAAAAGAATAATTAGGAATCATTACAACATTTTTGTGTGTGCCCAGGGATAAAATGCTAGTATTTTATTTTGGTATGGTGTGCACAAGTTCAGGAGGCAAGGCTGTGGCAATAATGCAGAATAAGGAGACAGAATTTAGTAGTGGCTAGGAAATAACAGAAGGGCAGATTTGGTAAATAATATGTATATTGAGCATGAGCACAATATGTATAAAAGCAGCCTAAAAGAACAGTATTTCCTTTGTAGATTATTTCAAAATTTTCTGCTTAAGAAGAGACCATCTTATCAGAAGAAGGCAAACAATAGCTATCTCCACAATTGTGAAATAACTTCTTTGGTCAAATTGGCTGCTTTTAAAAATGATCAGCAAAAACCTTCAGACAACTTTAACAAAACTTTATGTGCACAGGCAACACTTTTTCAACTTAATCTCAGTATACAGTCACTCTAGTTTTTTGTTCATGTCGCAAGCAGACAGGCATTCAGATATTTGAGTATTGTGAATAAGCAGGTAAGAGGAATGAGTATACTTAATTGTAAAGCTGTTTGAATAGTTTTTTCTTCTATTTTGCATAATGTTTGCATTTTTTCAATGCTTTATACACACACAGTACTCTTTGACATGGGTTCAACAGACATCCTAGAATTTTCCTGGCTTCCTACCATCCTGCCCCTATGTATTTTTGAAGAGCCATTTCAAAAATTCCCTCTTGGGTGGATCTTTCCTTGGGGGCTTCTTTGCATGGCTCACCTCCAGTCTGATGGTTGCTGTTGCTCTTCATTTCTCTTCTCTCACTTGCAGAGTCCTGATGTCACAGGACTTATTCAGCAGAAGTCTCTGGTTCAAGGCAGCAGGTGGCCTATGTAAGAATCAGAGGACTCTTTCTATGACCTGAGGAATGTAAGACTAGTAGGGGTTTGGGGAGGTGACCTCTGAAATCTGTAGGTCTTGGAGCAAGACAGGGAAGCAATAAGAGTCAGAAAGGACTTAGAAAAAAATCTGCTTTGAGGTGCAAACATATCAGGACCCAGGTTAACAAAGTAGTTGAAAAGTATGAATGTATTTACTTCACATGAATGAACTTCCAGTTCAGTTACAGAGACATTCCATGCATTGGCACTGGGGTCATGGCATTGAATAAAGCTGGCCATAGCCTTTGCTCTTATGGATTCTTCCCTCAAAATGAGCTCAATTTATGGGGGGAAAAAAAGGATTTTATAATGTATACCAATATATTATATTCATTCACCCTATAACAGTGACATGTGAATAACTTGAGTCTTGCTAGAAGCAAAGCCTTCAGAGTTTATTAGATCCAATAGTGAGTGTTTCTTCATGTTATTAAGAATGAAAATGAAACTGAATTATGGACATATTTGAACATCACTGATATTGGGTGCTAGTTGCTTAAAATGGAAACAAAGAACTATGGGATGAGGTTTTCTTATAACCCGGGGACATTTTCTCAGAAGACTTGTCCAATATGTCTTATTTTTTTTCCCCTTCTTTTTGGAAATCCCAAGATTGCAATGGTTTTAAGTTTAGGAATTTCTAAGTTTTAATTCATGTCCAGTCACATGTTAAAGAATGGTCCCAATTATTACAGTGAACAAAACAAGAAAGAGAATTTGTCTAATAGTTTCAAATACATGATGCCAATTTGAATTTTCCTTAATGATGAAAACTCCTATCTAGTTATGTGAATCTTTTGACTGAGAGTTGAAGATTGGACTTTGAGCTAATGCTTAGATTAGTTTCATCTGTTAATCTGCCTTGTGCTCAGTGGCTAAGTCGTGTCCGACTCTCTATGACCCCATGGACTGTAGCCCACCAGGCTCAGACTCTGTCCATGGGATTTCCCAGGCAAGAATACTGAAGTGGGTTGCCATTTCCTTCTCCAGTTAATCTGCCTTAGTGAGTACAATTAAGTCAAATTATAAGTTGTGTATGTTAGAATACACTTTTGGATTCATCTGTGGGCTCCTACAATTCCTCCTTCATTCCAGTGTCTGCTCCGCCATGGGAGAAAATGATAGGAGACCCCACCCCAACAGTGCCCTCTGTTGTAGCTTAGGTTACGTCTACAGGGAAACATTAGTATTTGTCTTAGTTTAGGCATCATCTTAATTGAGCATCACTGGCTGGAAAGGCCAGTGGCTTGCTGGAAGATTAATTTTCATGGTCTTTCCACTCTCTGCCTTGGTCACATCCTCAATTGAAATTCAAGCCTGAGATTAAAAAGAGGATGCTCTTAAATCAACCCTTGAAGATGTCGTACCTAAACTTATGACAATTGTTCTTTAAATATGAAGAATAATCAAGCTCAGCAAATAAAGACTTTTATATTTCTGAAATAAAATGATAATTTTTCAGCATCAAGAAACTCCCTGAAGTATCAGCATTTCCAAGAAGAATGTCATGTCTTTCTTCCTTTGCTTTCTACATGGATGTTTCAGATCAGTTCAGTCGCTCCGTTGTGTCCAACTCTTTTTGACCATATGGACTACAGCATGCCAGGCTTCCCTGTCCATCACCAACTCCTGGAATTTACTCAAACTCATGTCCATTGAGTCGGTGATGCCATCTAATCATCTTATCCTCTGTCATTCCCTTCTTCTCCTGCCTTCAATCTTTCCCAGCATCAGGGTCTTTTCCAATGGGTCAGCTCTTTGCATCAGGTGGCCAAAGTATTGGACTTTCAGCTTCAACATCAGTCCTTCCAATGAACATTCAGGACTGATGTCCTTGAGGATTGAGTAGTTGGATCTCCTTGCAGTCCAAGGGACTCTCAAGAGTCTTCTCCAACACCACAGTTCAAAAGCAAATGTTTAGAAGCTGGATAAGACTGTTAGAATGTTAATTCATGTTTTGGGTTCAGTTTCATAGCTCAACATCTGGTATTTATTATGGGCTCACCTGTGGTTTATTTCATTTTATTTTTTAACACTATGGCTCACATTTTGAAAGATCATTTAAGACACTGACTTTTGACACTGTTAAGTTCTCTTCTCCCTGGGCAGTGCTGTTAATATCAGATATTTGGCCTTTTTTTCTTTCAGTGCCAGAAACTCCCAGCAGATGTCATTGTAAGGCAGATTTGTTTGGCAAGGCTTTTCTAGGATAGCAAATAGAATTGTCGCCTGTCCTCTGTCCTAGGGCTGTGTGTATTGGGTACTGGATTTAATTCATGTAGTCTCACCAGGGTGGGGATTGTTATAAAGATGTAAAGAGACTCCTGGGATTCTTGCTGCCTTTATGTGATTTGGGAAAATTGTTTTCCTTCAGTGTAAATTAGAGAACAAAGAACAGCAGCCTTGCACTCAAACGTCTCCTGGGCTGTCGAGTTTAACACAAGGCACTGCTGTGCTCTCATGGTGCAGCAGGGCAACAGGGGAGGGCAAAGTTGTGGAGACACAGTGAGGGAGCTGGGACTTAAAATGAAGCAGGCTCATTGACTTTGGGGACTCTATGTCCTTAGTACCAAAGGGAAAATACAAAAATGGGCATAAAAACTTATGTCCTTACCTTGCCCCAGGCTTCCCTGGTGGCTCAGATGATAAAGAATGCACCTACTGTGCAGGAGACCTGGGCTCGATCCCTGGATCAGGAAGATCCCCTGGAGAAGGGAAGGGCTACCCACTCTACTATTCTTACTTGGAGAATTCCATGGACAGAGGAGCCCGGTGGGCTACAGTCCACGGGGTTGCAAAGAGTCAGACACAACTGAACGGCTAATATTTTACCATGTCCAGTAGATCACAATGACTGATACTTATGTTAAAAAAAAATAAAAAGTTATATTGGAACCACCCAACATTTCATGGCTTTCAAATTCAGTTAGAAAATATAGTTTCTCCCACAGAAGGCCAGGGTACACTGACTTATTTGCTGTCAATGTAAATGAAAGGCAAATCTAAATTCTGATTAGGTTCCACCTAGACAGGTTTATTAAGGCATAACTGACAAAACTGAATATATTTAAGGTATGCCACTTGAAGATTTGATAAACATAAACATTGTGAAATGATTACACAGCTAATTAATGTATTCATCACTGTACTTTTTGTTTGTTTGTTTATGGTGAGAATGCTTAATTTACTCCTCTCAGCAAATTCAAGTATACAGTAGAGTATTATTAACTGTAGTCACCATGCTATACATTGTACCTCCAGAACTTACTCAGCTTCTAACTGGAAGTTTGTAAACTTTGATCGACATTTCCCCATTCTTCCCACCCACTAGTCCCTGGCAATCATCATTCTACACTCTTGTTCCTGTGAGTATTACTTTTTTGATTTTTAGATTCCACATGTAAGTGATACTATACAGTATTTGTCTTTCTCTGGTTTATCTCATTTAGCATAATGCCCTCTGGGTTCATCCATGTTGCTGAAAATGGTAGCATTTCCTTATTTTTCTATGGCTGAATAATATTCCATTTATGTGTATGTGTATATATACACAGACACAGCAAACGTTCTTTATCCATTCATTTGTTGATGGTCACTTACATTGCTTCCATGTCTTGCCTATTATAAATAATACTGCAATAAACATTTCATTTCCTTTGGATATATACACACACAAAGGAGTGGATTGCTGTATCAGATGGTAGTTCTAATTTTTTGAGAAACTTCCCTACTATTTTTCATAGCGGCTCTACCACTTTACATTTCTGCCAGTAGTGTACAAGGGTTTCCTTTTCTCCACATCCTGGTCAGCATTCATCTCTTGTCTTTTGGGTAACAGCCATCACAGGAGGGGTGGGGTAGATCTCATTGTGGTTTTGATTTGTGTTTCCCTGATTAGTGATATTCACTACTCTTTCATATACCTGTCAGCCATTTGTGTATGTTTGGGGGAAATGTCTGCAGATCTTTGCCCATATTATAATCAGATTATTGGGTGTTTTTTTTTTTTGCTATCAAGTTATATAAGTTCCTTATGTATTTTGAACATTAACCTCTTATCAGATAAATGGTTTGCAAATGTATATTTGCATTTTGTTGGTTGCTTGTTCTAAGAATTTATCTATTTGTTCAGGTTGTTCAGTGTATTGGCTATAATTGTTTGTGGTTGTCTCTTCTTGTATTTTGTGTTTCTGTGTTATCAGTTCTAACATCTCATTCTTTGTTTCTTATTTGAGTTTTCTCTTTTTCCTTTAGCCTGGCTAATAGTTTGTCAATTTTGTTTATCTTTTCACAAAGCAATTCTCAGTTTCATTGATCTTTTATGTTGATTTTCTGGTCTCTATTTCATTTATTTCTGCTCTGATCTTTGTTGTTTCCTTCCTTTTATCAACTTTGAGCTTGCAAGTGAAAGTTGCTCAGTTGTGTCTGACTCTTTGCAACCCCATGGACTGCAGTCCATGGAATTGCTCAGGCCAGAATACTGGAATGGGTAGCTTTTCCTTTCTCCAGGGGACCTTCCCAACCCAGGGATCGAACCCAGGTTTCCTGCATTGCAGGCAGATTCTTTACCAGCTGAGCCACAAGGGTAGCCTAAGAATACTGGAGTGGGTAGACTATCCCTTCTCCAGTGGATCTTCCTGACCCATGAATGAAACTGGGGTCTCCTGCATTGCAGGTGGATTCTTTACCAATTGAGCTATCAGGGAAGCCCATAGGTTGTTCTGTTTCTAGTTCCTTAAGGTGTAAAGTTAGATGATTGATTTGAATATTTATTATCTTTCTTTTTTCTTAAGTGTTTCTTGCTATAACCTTCTTTCTTGGAAATGCTTTTGTTGAATTCTGTAAGCTTTGATATGTTGTATTTCCATTTTCATTGTTTCAATATATTTTTGATTTCTCTTTTGATTTATTCATTGATTCATTGGTTGTTTAGAAATGTGTTTAAGTTTCAAATATCTGTGAATTTTCCAGTTTTATTGCTGTTATTGATTTCTAGTATCATACCATTATGGTATGGTAAAAAGAAGATACTTGATATGATTTCAGTCTTTACTTTGTTAAGACTTGTTTTATGACCTAATGTATGATCTATCATGCAGAATGTTCCATGAATGCTTAAGAAGAATATATCTAGTCTTCTGACTTGAGGTTGACAAACTGATTGATGGAGAGTTTCCTGGACTGGGGCAGAGGGGCCCATTTTTTAGACTATATTTTATTGTACTTAATTTAGTCTGGCTTCTCAAATCATTGCCAGTATTAAAAATAGGTATATGCTGTGCATAATTCTACCCTATATCTTAGCAAAATTATGACATTAATTATAGTATTGATGACAAAAGACTCTTTTTTATTTTAGTTTGCTTCCATTGCATTTAATTCCAGAGCTGTTCACATTTAGAGCAATCCTAGGGTGGGAACAAATAGTATTTCCAACGGATAAACCCCTTTTGGTGTGATAAAAGTGGAGATGGCAGTGGAACTGGAGAAACGATTGAAGGAGGAAGAGAAGGGAAGGAGAGCAGGCAGCTTACTTTGAAGGTGAAAAAGCACTTCTTGGAATGCAGTTTATTGTATTTGGGTTTCTTTTGGTCTCTCCTGGGAAGACATTTGCTTCCTTGCACTACTAGTTACATTAAATAGAACAATAAATACTTATTATTTAAAGTTAGATCTATACAAACCCTTCCTAGGCATTTTAGTTAAAACTTTTTTTCCCTCAAGCATTTGATCTTATAAAGGAAAATGGCATAATCAGCTTGCGAATAATAGTTCGAAGAAGTTTTTATCAGAGTGAGCATATCCTGTGGTAAACAGAGCAAGTGGAAAACCAAATTCCAATCGCCATTCATTCTCCATCAGAGAAATTTAATTACAGTGGGTATGTGTAATTCCTGTTTCAAAGAAGGCAACATTTTTTGAAAGGATAAGAATAATTACTCCCATGTAACTTAAAGACTTTTTCCATTGCTGAATTTAAGCATCTGGGGAGAATTCCCTGAGCAACCTTAGGCGCATCTGAAAATGGGATTGATCTTTGAGCTTTATGGCCTCATGCCAGGATTCTGACTGCTGCCTTTTTCTATCAGTGGGATATTGTTTTGGGGTAAGATCTTACATAACCTTAGCAGAGAGCCCCTCATTTTCTGCTTCTGGGTGAATTGCTGAAGCTGAATTGTTGGTGTTCCGGACTTCATTCCAACCTCAAAACATAATGATCCCAGACAGCCCGGAGTGGGGAAAAAGTGTGCTAGCTTCTAACAACGTTATTTTGTGAGTCAGGCAGCTTGAGGTCCTGGAAAGGGTGCTGAGCTGGGTGTTAGGAGGTTTTGGTTCTTGTCCTAGTTCTGCTCCGATTGGGTGATTTTTGGCTCCAGCACTTCAATATGAGGCTTCTTTCTTCAAGGCATAAGAATGTGGTCAGAATTTTACAATTCCTTAGAGAAAAATTAAACCTTAATTGCATTTTTCTTTCTCAGGAATTCTTTCCAGCTTGTTTTTTTGGGGGATGGGGGGTCACACTGACATCTGAAATCCAATTTATGCGTTATATTTTAGATACTCTGATTCTAATACGTATACCCGTAGTCCACTTTGTTGATGAAGAAAATGGGGCAAAGACAGCCTAAATTTCTAGATCACAATTTTTATCACTTGAGGTGATAACAGAGACCTAAGTAGTTTAAGTTATGTTTCTGTTATTTTTTTAATCTCTTCCTAAGAGATTCCCTATTCAGATAGGATACAGTTTTTGCCATGTGATTTTAATGTGGTTGAAAAGATAGTCCTCTGATAAAGAAGCAGGGGCTCCAGACACAAGGATGTGGCTTCCCAGGCTGCTCTGTCTCCCAAGGAAGCCTTATGTAGATTTTTTGATTTAACTTAAAATACTGTTGTTTCAAGAAAAGAACAAGCAGTAAGTTCTTAGGGCAAAATTTAATGAAGGTCTATGAATCCACATTTTTTTTTTTTACCTTCATGGTTATAGGTACTCAGTTACCATCTCCTCAAATACAACTTATCTTCCATTAAGCTAAAACGGATAAAGGGTTCTCCTCCATTTGCAAACACAGTAGCCATGATAACCTCCAGCACACATGCTCACTTGGGGGTACTAGCTCATGCAGCCCCTACACATTTCCTTTTGTTCTCACAGGATCCCATGAGGCAGGGCTGATTATTATCCAGTTTACAGATGAGGGAACTGAAGCTTGGAGAGATTAACTAATTTACTCAAAATCTTCTAAAACCACTAATCTTTCAGCTATATTTTGCCACTATTCGGAATTCTATTTCTCTTGCCTACTCTTTCCTGTTCTCTTTCGTTGTTGTTGAGTATTCATCATTGACTGGCTCCAGCTTGGAAGCAAGATCAGGTACTTTAATTTCCTGGTTTTCATGGAACTTGATGCAGATGAAGACAGTTTAGAAATAGTATATCTCACATAATTCTTCAAAATAGATAATTCATTATGACCCAGTGCATGAATTTAAGTATTAGAGTCATTTTGTCATATGGACTAGATTTTGGTAGTGTTCACCCTACTCTAAGGAAAGTCTTAATTGCAAAACTCTGTATTTACTCAGAAAATAGATGAAGTGGTTATTATTTACTTTACAAAAACATTTTTTGCTTACAAAGATTAATAACAAGGCCTTTTAAATGTGATTTTTCTCCAACACATTAGGTACTACGTGAATGTGTTTAGAATCTCTGAGTTACGATGGAAAAAGAAGATTGTTTTTTGTGTGTGTTTAAAAAAAGTGTTGGTGGATGTTAATAGTGTGGGAGGTGTATATGTGAGAACTGGGGATAAACAGGAACTCTCTCTTGTTTCCACTCAATTTTGCTGTGAACCAAAACTACTCTTAAAAAATAAAGTTTACTAATAAAAAACAAAGGGATAAGTTAGAATTACAGCTCTGTGACTTACTATTTGCGTAATATTAAGTTGTCTGAATCTTAGGTTTTTAGTCTAAAAAATGAAAATAATAATAAGCCCCATACCAGTGTTGAGAAGTTTCGCTGAACATAACTATTTATTATCTCTATTGGCTCTTTTTGAGTACTAAAGAGAGGAAAATTCTGGTTCCTTCCCTCCTCAATTCCCTTAGGTTGCATGTGAGGGACATGGTAATTTTAGGCAGAATAGGACTAAATCCAAATATTCTACCTTCTCTTCTGATGCATTTTGTCACCATCCCACACACTTACCAGAAACCCAGCTTGACATGCAGTGAGAGATGCCCACCTGTGCAGGTTGTAGCTTGTGTGATCCACAACATGGAGGACGCTCACCAAGTTGGTTGGCAGAAGAACCTATTTGGTGGGTTTTATTTGTTAAGGTCATCCTTGGTAAGCTGTACTGGACATATGTTCCAGGCCCTGTTCAGTTGTCCCGTAATCATTTTCAACAGCTTGAAGCTGTAAGGAGGTTGCAGAAGCAGTGTGATAAGGAACAACAGAGGGCTCTTCATCAGAACGCCTAACTGCTCTCGAGCCCAGAGGCAGACTTGAAGCCTAGTGGTTTTGACAGGTGAAGAGCTGTGTGCTTTAGTCACGGACGAGCCACTCCCAGAAAAGGATAACTCACTCTATCTCCTAGACGGTCTAATTGCCTAGCTGCCAGGTGGTTTCCTCTAGTCCCTTCTAACTTTATTATTTTGATTCTCCAAATCACAAGAACACCTATTCTACAAAGCAGAGGTTTTTAACCTTGGCATCAAGAACTGCTTTGAGAAGCTGATGAAAACCATAGACCCACTCCTCAGAAGATGCACACACACACCAACATTTACAGAACCAAGACAGCCAAGAAGGGTCAGCAGGAACTGTCTCAACAAACAAAACACACCAACCTTGACAGAATTTTTGAATTGAATTTGAGAGAGTAAAACTCTGCTGTAAAATAACTCAGACATTAGAAACACACAAAGACAAATACTGGAAAATAAAACAAGGTAAAATACTGCTGCTTCCTCTTTAAAAAAATGAGTCCCTAAAATGAGTCAACTTCAAAAAAATATTGAACCTAAAAGGTTATTTCTTACTGTGAATGAATGAAATGAGGTTTGGGCTGCCCATAGATACGGCAGTCAAGAGCCAAGAAGGACCAGTAAGAACTATCTCAGCAACAGACAAGACAGAACAACAACAACAACAAAGCTACCTAATTCTAAAGAAACAAAGGCAACCAGTATTTAAAGTATTTAGTTAAATAATTCTTAAGTATATTCTTCCTTTCCTTACATCACAAGCATATTATCTAGGCTTTAAGAAACATGTCCAGAATAAACAATTACACATTGTAGCAAAAAGAGTGCTTCAGGGAGAAAGTCTCCGGATGGGAAAAATGGGATCAAAAGACTATCTGGTAAGGAACTTCTCTGGTGTCCCGTGGTTGGGACCCTGAGCTTTCAGTGCAGGGGGCACGGGTTCAATCCTTGGCCGGGGAACTAAGATCCCACAGCCACATGGCACAGCCAAAAAAATAAAATAGAAACATCTAAAAAAAATACAAAAAGACTATCTGATAGGTTAGACCATGTGGAGGATTGTTTTGAGAGGGTGTTTGAAAGTGAAGGAAGAATTTTCTATAGTGACATAGAGAACTAAACTGAATAAATAATAAAAATTGAAAGTGATACTTTCCGGAAAATTAAAAGTTGTGCATGAACGAATTATAGCTCACCACTTGGTTTAGCTGCAGGCAGTTAATGTAGCCATACTAATTTAAACATAACTGGGGGTCAAGAAAGGATACCAATTTGTATCTTTCATATTAAGAACTGAATAGATTATATTTAAAATGGGTAACTCAAGAAATCCCAGCATAAGCACAATTTTTAGAAGTGGGAGATAAATACTTGAAAAACAAAAGGCACTAAAATTGCTTAGTTGGGAGATTGAGCTTAGACTCAGTGTTAGGCAAGAGACAGCAGTTTTTTTAATACAACTTTTTAAGGTCATATAATAGATCTTTTCAAAAGTCATATAATGGATCTTTAAAATAAATTGTTTTACACAAAACCCCATGTTTCCGGGTCAAGTGCTACACAGAAATCCAAATCTGAGAATACAGGAGTCCAACTCAAGCCCGTTTTGGACCTGAGAACCACTGGCTCCTTGCAAAGGGACATGTGTCCTCACTGTCTTTTCTCAGCCAGCCCCGTCCCTCCTTGTGCATTGCATTTTCCAGGCCTCATTTTTTGATGAATCTTTGTATTACTGTCTATTAAGAACATTTATTTGGAGTTCAGTAATTCTATTCAGTTTTACTCTGTTTCTTTTATTTCACATATAATTTTTTAAAAAACATATTTAAAAAATCATACATATAGTGTGTTGCTAATCATGTAGCAATTTTTTCTATTTATCTCTAAGGCTGCCCAAAGGTATCAACAAAGATAATATGGGCCAATATGGGAAGAGGGATATAGTTGATTTATTGCTTTCTTTCTGGGTGATTTTCTATGTCGCTCAACTTTTTAAACAAAATATTGTTATTTTTGTAAAAATATAATAACGTGATATCTTAAAAGTAGTTTCGTCTACTTACTGACTTGTTTTGAAACTCTTTTGATAAGTGAAATGGTAGTTTTGTCCTTACCACTCTGTGTAACTAATTGCCAGGACTAATTCCTTATCAGGCTTAACTTTTGTGTTTCTATCCAGCTGTATTTGCAAACATGTAAGCTTTCTGAGGTCAGATATTTTAATTGTGTGTGTGTGTTTTGTTTTCATAGGCATATCCCTAGTACTTGGAGTAGAGCCAAGCATGTGGTAGAAAACAGTTTATGAAAGACCACACCTTTCGCAATAACTAGTATGTTAGCAAAAAGTGTTTCTAAGAAGCACATAAATGTTCCTAGGTATTCACCATACCCTTTAGAAGGTTCTCAAAACACCTTTTTATTCCCTCTAATGACGTCTTTACAAGGCAGCTATCAGGCCCATGGGACTGGAGATTTTAGTTGCATAACTGCCCTTGGTTGTTCCTTAATTCCAGAACTGACAGTGTAAGATGGGTGTGACGGCGCAGTGCCTCTTCAAAGGAGCAATAGACTGTAGAGAGAAATGGAAATGCCGGTCCACATACAAATGTCTACGCTTTTGGTGAAGCTGAGAGCTTCAGAGGGTGGAGGGCAGAGGTGGGGTAGGGAGTCCTCATATGCCCACTGCGCATGTCCAAGCTGTGTGGGGTGGGCTGCATGACAGCGGTTCCCAGAGCCAGGGCTCTGACTTTGTCAGCACCACGGCTCCTTGCTTCCCTTTATCCTTTAGGCTCTGGGGATTCCATCAACTTTCCTTTTCTCTGTAAACCCATTCCTGGCTGTGGAGTAAGAACAACCCTGCTTCCTCTCCGACCCAAGATGTTTTTCTTGTCTCTTTGCTCCAGTAGCGTTTTGGATACAAGAAGTTGTGCTAATTCAGAGCTAATGTTTCAGGTTAGACAGACTTAGGTTTGAACCCTTTGCCAGCTTATGGACTTGGACAAGGAACCCAGCATCTTTAGAGCGTCTCTTTGTTAATTTGTGATAGTACCCACGTATAGTATCATTGTGAGCTCCTAAATAAACACATTCAGGTAAAGCTCTTAGCACAGTGCCTAGCAGTGTGTGAGCTAGTACAGCGGTTATTGTTACAAGTATTTGTTCACATATTTGTCCCCTCTAGTAATGAACCCTTTCCAGGACAGAGATCATGTCTTAGTCTCCTTTGGAATCCCATTTTCCTAGCAACATAACTTGAGTATAGAAGTTGCTCAATAAATCTTTGACTAATGTATAATTGCATATAGGTATTTTTACATGTAATATGTATCACACATATAGATATATATACTATAGAATAAGATGAAATGGTCCTTTGAAGCTCTAATTTGCTTATGAATATGGATAGGGACGATCCCCTGGAGAAGGGAAGGGCAACCCGCTCCAGTATGCTTACCAGGAGAATTCCATAGAGGAGCCTAGCAGGCTACAGTCCATGGAGTTGCAAAGAGTTGGACATGGCTGAGCGATTAACACTTAGTCTTAATACTATGGATAGCATTATTAGAATAATTATACATAGCATTATGGAAATTCTGATTTATTTATATTGGAGATTTTCTCCGACCATAATTGGAACTTTTCCAGGTTAGTTACTCTTGGTCTCCAGAAATTGGACCCAGTTACCAAGAAAGGAGTTGGCATTTCCTTGCACTAGAAATCTACATTCTCTGGGCCACTTTTGGACTCAGCTGAAGAGAGGATGGAGGGCTTTGGGACAGCTTTATCCCTTGGGGCCAGGAAGGTGCTGCAGGTCTCTCCGTTTACGAATCTCTCTTCCATGATGTCCAGCTCCTCCCCAGAGTCAGATTTTTCATAATATGTGACTTGATGGGTGATGACACTGACACAAATGGAAACTCAGGAACCAACTTTTGGGAGGAGAAAAGTTAGCTTCTAAAATTTTGAGTTTCCGTTGATCTTGTATTCAAGTGGATGTTCCAAGAGAGAGAAATGGATGCTCTGAGAGATCCCAAAGCCTGAGGATTGAGATAAGCTATTTGAAGTCATTTTAAGCTGTTTTAAGTGATTTCTTTTTGGATATCTGTTCATCTCGAGTGTGCTTATCATGCTCTTTAGCTGGTAAAGAGAATCACATAGTCTAGTTACTATAGAGCTGGTTTTGATTCCACAAATAAACTGGGGAACTGAGAGTACATTATCAAGGAGATCTATAATACATACATGCATACCTCATTTTATTGTGATATAATTTATTGCACTTTGCAGATACTTGATTTTTTACAAACTGAACGTTTGTGGCAACCCCATGATGAGTAAATTCATTGGTGCCATTTTTCCAACTGCGTTTTCTCACTTTGTATCTCTGTCACCTTTTGATAATTCTCATAATATTTCAAATTTTTCATTGTTGTTATTTTTGTTCTGGTGGTCCATAGACAGTGATCTTTGCTACTATTGTAACAGTTTTGTGGTGGCACAGGCCATGCCCATATAAGATGCAAACAATTGTTGAAATGATAACAAAGCATTTGGAATATTATATAGACTGAGCTGACAAAGCAGCAAGATTTAAGAGGACTGACTCCAATTTTGAAAGAAATGCTATCAAACAGCATTTCATGCTACAGATGAAAGTTTGCCTCATCGATGGAGCAAAGTTTGTTGCCGTCTTATTTTAAGAAATTGCTAGAGTCACCCCAACCTTCAGCAGTCACCACCCTGATCAGTCAGCACTCATCAACATCAGGCAGGACCCTCTTCCAGCAAAAAGACTACAGCTCATCGAAGGTTAAGATGATCATTAGCAATTTTTAGCAATAATATATTTTCAAGTTAAGGTATGTACTTGTTTTTTCAGACATGCTGTTGCACACTTAGTAGACTATATACAATACAGTGTCAGCCTAACTTGCATGCACTGAGAAACCATGTAACACACTTTATTGTGATGTTTGCTTTATTATGGTGTTCTGGAATATACCTCCCAGTATCTCCAAGGTATGCTTGCAGATGTCTGTCTCCACGTACAGGACAATGCCCACTGAAACCTCATTATAGCTTTGACCACCCTTCTTCTGCAACTGGTGGTTTGCAACATAAATCAATTCTTGGGAATGGAACTGCTGACCTTTGTGAACTTGATTTCATTCATGTGCAGAAACCATATTCAGCTATTTTGCGAGTTAAGGCCTGGAAGCATTGGAGCAGACCAAATGTCAGGAAGAGAGAGAAAAAGGAAAAGAGGAGTAAAATTCTAGACAGGAGGTCAGGAGAAGATTTTATGAAAATGGCAAACTAGTATGGAGAAAAGAAAACAGTGGAGGGAGAGATGTGGAATATGCTGGGGAAATCCAAGAAGAGAAATCAAGAAACAAGAGGTTGGGAGGTGGTTAGTGTGGAAAATGATACTTCCTCTGAGCCTTGAGGGAAGGGTGCAGTGGCACAGTGAGAATCAAGGCCATTTTGCAGTGAACAGGATATTTGTAAGACTGTCACATTATTGCTCTGTAATTGTGTATCAATAAGATAACCATTTATTGAGTTATTTCTTTGTGCCACACGTTCAGTTCAGTACAGTTCAGTAGCTCAATTGTGTCTGATTCTTTGTGACCCCATGGACTGCAGCATGCCAGGCCTTCCTTTCCATCATCAACTCCTGGAGTTTACCCAAACTCATGTCCATTGAGTCAGTGATGTCAACAAACCGTCTTATCCTCGGTAGTCCCCTTCTCCTCCTGTCTTCAGTCTTTCCCAGCATCAGGGTCTTTTCAAATGAGTCAGTTCTTCACATCAGGTGGCCAAAGTATTGGAGTTTCAGCTTCAACATCAGTCCTTCCAATGAACACTCAGTATTGATCTCCTTTAGGATGGATTGGTTGGATCTCCTTGCAGTCCAAGGGACTCTCAAGAGTCTTATCCAACACCATAGTTCAAAAGTGTCAATTCTTTGGTGCTCACCTTTCTTTATAGTCCAACTCTCACATCCACACATGACCACTGGAAAAACCATAGCCTTGACTAGACAGACCTTTGTTGGCAAAGTAATGTCTCTGCTTTTGAATATGCTATCTGGGTTGGTCATAATTTTCCTTCCAAGCTGTAAGCGTCTTTTAATTTCATGGCTGCAATCACCATCTGCAGTGATTTTGGAACCCAAAAAAATAAAGTCTGCCACTGTTTCCACTGTTTCCCCATCTGTTTGCCATGAAGTAATGGACTGGATGCCATGATCTTAGTTTTATGAATGTTGAGCTTTAAGCCAACTTTTTCACTCTCCTCTTTCATCAAAAGGCTCTTTAGTTCTTCTTCACTTTCTGCCATAATGGTCGTGTCATCTACATATCTGAGGTTATTGATATTTCTCCCAGAAATCTTGATTCCAGCTTGTGCTTCAACCAGCACAGCGTTTCTCATGACGTACTCTGCATAGAAGTTAAATAAGCAGGGTGACAACATACAGCCTTGATGTACTCCTTTTCCTATTTGGAACCAGTCTGTTGTTCATGTCCAGTTCTAACTGTTGCTTCCTGACCTGCATAGAGATTTCTCAAGAGGCAGATCAGGTGGTCTGGTATTCCCATCTCTTTCAGAATTTTCCACAGTTTATTGTGATCCACACAATCAAAGGCTTTGGCATAGTCAATAAAGCAGAAATAGATGTTTTTTCTGGAACTCTCTTGCTTTTTCCATGATCCAGTGGATGTTGGCAATTTGATCTCTGGTTCCTCTGCCTTTTCTAAAACCAGCTTGAACATCAGGAATTTCATGGTTCATGTATTGCTGAAGCCTGGCTTGGAGAATTTTGAGCATTACTAGTGCATGAGATGAGTGCGATTGTGCAGTAGTTTGAGCATTCTTTGACATTGCCTTTCTTTGGGATTGGAATGAAAATGGACCTTTTCCAGTCCTGTGGCCACTGCTGAATTTTCCAAATTTGCTGACATATTGAGTGCAGCACTTTCACAGCATCATCTTTTAGGATTTGAAATAGCTCAACTGGAATTCCATCACCTCCACTAGCTTTGTTTGTAGTGATGCTTCCTAAGGCCCACTTGACTTCACATTCCAGGGTGTCTGGCTCTAGGTGAGTGATCACACCATCGTGATTATCTGCCACACATTACATTCCTTTAATTCTCATGACAATCCTCAAGGTAGATGTTATCACCATTTTACAGAGGAAGAAGCTGAGACTTAGAAAGTATAACAACTCTAGACTACACTGCAAGTAGGCAGACAGCTTGATCCCATATATCTGTATGACTTCTTGATCTGTCTTTCTGCCAGTTATGAAAATCTTTGAAAATCTGATGAAAGCAGAAGCTTCTTCCCTCTGATTTAAAAAAAAAAAAAAAAAGCCCAAAGGCTCATACCCATCACATTTTACAACTGCAGGAATTTTGTGATCGCCCCCTCCAGAATCCATGTATGAACGCCTGTGGGTGTGTTGACACATTAAGAGCAATGAGCCAATTTTCAACAAAATAACCTTGAAATATATGTTAGCTTTCCAGGTTGTCACAATATGGTGCTATTTGTCAAACATGTCTGTAGCTCCAGCTTGAGAACACACTCAAAACCTGTTTCCTGGACATGAAATCAGTCCCAGTTATTTACTTTTGTTTTCTCCCAAGAGTATTTCTTGTCATGCTTTGTTCATTATCTTTGGTTGAATGACTTTGGGCTATTTTTGAAATTGCACACCATTCTCAGAAGAGTCCATCATTAAGGAAATCCAGAGACTGTGCAGTAGGCTCCGAAAGAAACCCTAAGGGGGTTTTAGAAGGGATCCTGTCCAAGGTTAAACCATGAGATGAGAAACTCTTCTCAAATACGACCATGTGTTGGTTACATGTGCTGACTGTGGTTATTACTTTAAGGACAGTGATGCATATTTCAGTGTATATGCCATTTAAAAATATTGAAGATATACTAAATTTGATTGTTTTAAGTTATCTAGTAAAGTTACTTGCATCAAGATTATTGGAAATATCTAGATCTTTGTCACTTGTGTAGGTACAATTTAGTGTCACTTTAGAGACACTGTTCGATCCATGTGGCAGGAAGATCCCCTGGAGTAGGTAATAGCCGCTCACTCCAGTATTCTTGCCTGGGAAGTCCCATGGACAGAGGAGCCTGGAGGGCTACAGTCATGGGGTCACAGAGTCAGACATGACTGAGCATGCACATGCAAGCTGTCTTTGAAAATCTAATCCTTCAGTGAACCTGTGTAGAAATAGTATATATCTTAGTCACTTGACTTGTTTGTTTCTATAATCTGGTTAATTTTCTTTTTTCTTTTAAAATCTGGTTAATTTTCAATGCTTTGAGAAGTTACTGAATAATTTTACCTAAATGAATGGTTAAAAAATTTTTTTCTTATGGCAGTTTTCACAGTATTGTCTTTGCTTCTAAAGCCAGACTGAAATGTTATCCATTCTAAAAATTACTTTTGTTTTGGGAATACGATGTTACTCCTTGGATCACTGGCTCTAGTTCTAGAACTGTTTGAACTCACTTTGGAAGTTTAAGTTATCAGTTGTATTGACTGGAAAATTGCCTTTTTCTGACCACATACCCATATGGTGCTTAAAAGCCAGAAACTGTTTATTTTGTACATAGATGTCAGTTAGTAGAAGGATACGATTAAGATTTCCACAGTCTCATTTTGTCCCCCATCTCACTTAAATGGTGACTGATGTTGTTGATGTGTGTCTGTACCAACATCATGGGCTCCCCTTTTTGAATGGGCTTTAGGGCCGCAGAAGTGGTTATACTTTTCACATCCCAGTTTGAATGTTTGAAGCGTGATTCTCATCTTTTCAAAAAATTTCTTCCTCCCTCCCTCCCTTCTTTCCTTCCATTCTGTCTGCCACAGGATACACCCATTCACAAGTTCTTATGGGCAATACAATCCCATCACACAACCCCATGGTAACTAATTGTTGGGTCATTGATAAGATAGGCTTTGGTGCACATGGCTGTTTCAAGTCCAGGTACTTGTTCTAATACTGTCACTTTCTTTCTCGTAGAGATAGTGATTCCAGTGTACTATGGCTGATGACCATTGACTTAAGACAGATGATGTCCTTCGTATTTCCTCAGGACATTTAGTGTTGGTTCCTGCTACTCACGATGTGATCCAGGAACTAGCAATATCAGCATGACCTGGGAATTTGTTAGAAAAGCAGAATGCCAGGCCCCACCCTAGATCTGCTGAATTGGTATTTGTGTTTTAACAAGACCCACTTGTGATTTGCATGTACATCAAAGTTTGAGTGGCACTGATTTAGATAGTTCTACATAAACTCAAAGAGGTGGACACGACTGAGCGACTTCACTTCACATAAGCTCAAATACAAAGAAATTGCAGAAAATGCTGAATTGCTGTATTTTGGGTGATGGATAATAGAAAAAAGAAACAGACAAAAAACTGCAAGCGGACTGAATAAACACAACTTTATTTAGCAAGCAGTGGGTATAAATATGTGAAATGGTTAAATTCCAGATATTTGGCTTATTCTCTTTATCCTTTGAAATTGGTTATTTTTCCATTTCCATTGCCTTTCATGTTAAGTTTGGGCTCTGTTCTGACTCACTGACTAAAGCTCATTATCCGAATGAACATTTTAAATTTGCTTCTCTTGGGAGTAAGATTTTGTGGTTTCATCTCATATGAAACCACAGGTCTTGTGAAGTAATCTAATTTCATCCCAAGTTAGTAGCAAGGATTAAGGATGCAACCAACTGACCAAAAGCATGTTGTAAACACAATATGCAACCACAGGTCTGGATCAAAAACTAAACATTCAGCCTAGAAATTTATTTCCCAATCTGCAGAACTCTGTAGATCTAGCTGGAGCCCCTGCTAGCATTCTACTATCTCCTGAGCCATTGTTTGGTGGGATGTTGAAATGGGTCCCTCTTCTCTCTTACTCTCCTGGTGGAAGAGAAAGTGATATAAGCCTTGTAGAAGGCAATTTTGGGAACATGTATCAGAAGCATTCAAAAATGCATATGCTATGACCTAGTAATTCCACTGCTAGAAATGTATTTTAAAATAATCATATATATGGATTTGTAAGTGAAATGGAATGTCAGTTCTATAACAACATGGCTAGAATATCTATAGGAGACTAAAGAATGCTTCTGCTTGCTACATCACGGGCAGCCCTCTGTCTCTGTCTGCTCTCTGCCCACACGCCGCCACCCCCCACCCCCCGCCCCACCTTGATCTTGCCCCTCAAGACTTCCTCAAAACCAGGGAAGTTCTTGTAGAAAATAATCTGCTACCACTTAGGATTCAGTTTCCTCACTGGGCGCAAAGTTTAGGATAAAGGCAGTGTTTCTTAGAATATTACCTATATAGATGACCTGAGTGAGAATCATTTTGCCTGCTTGTATTAAACAAAGATTTCTGGGCCTGAATTATTGCAACATCCTGTGAATAAAAAGTTATTTTCTTTTTATGCAGAAGAAACTGAGGTTCAGAGAGACTTTCATTTTATACTTGTTGAGAGGTAAAGCTGCAGTTTGAACCCACTTCTATGGATTTAAGGGATCAGACAGAAAACAGTCTGCCTGTAATGCAGGAGACCTGGGTTTGATCCCTGAGCTGGGAGGATCCCGTGGAGAAGAGAATGGCAACCCAAGAGGAGCCTGGCAGGCTATAGTTCATGGGGTTGCAAAGAATCGAACATGACTGAGACAGACAGACAGACAGACACACACACACACACACACATGACTTAATTCCAGTGCTTGCTCCTTCTGAGCTCACATCCTAATAGGGAGGACTGTGAAGACTATTGTCATGGGCCCCATGTGGTTCCTTAGAGTGACTTTTTCGGTGAAAATATTTTGAGAATCTTTAATTTACGACCATGGAAATAGTAGAAGATCTGGTTTTGACTTTTTCTTGTCCTTTTTTTTTTTTTTTTTGAGTTATAGAGAATGAGAGATACTGCTCTGCACATATTTAATATTCAGTAGCTACTGAAAAGTGCTATGTCTTACTTTTAAGTTACAGACCTCTCTAGTACTATTGCTCTGCTCAGAAAGATGGTGCTGTTCTGTGAACTGGAACGAGACTGACTCCCGTTCTGTGGGTTATGTTCACTCTGATGTGTGAGCCTTGTTTCTTATTCCAGGGAAGTCTGGTTTCCTGGCTGGTAGTTGCAGATTTGATCCTGCCTTCAACCTATGCTGCTTTTATCTCCTTTAAACTCTTTGAACTGATTCCTTTTAGGAAAAAATAAATCTAATTTAAAGCATTAAAGAAGTACCCCTATTGAGCACTTCTTATATGCCCAGCACTGGACAAAGCAGGGGGAGCAGTGGTGGGGCTACCGAGTGAGCTAAGCACCCAGGAACTAGTGTCTTTATGGATTCAGATCACTTTCTCAGTACAGGCATGCCTCATTTTGTTGTGTTTCACATATATATATATATATATATTTTTTTTTTTTTTTTTAATGAATTCAAGGTTTGTGGCAACTCTACACTGAGCAAAAACTGTGTGCTGTGTGCGTGCTTAGTCGCTAGGTCGTGTCTGACTCTTTTGTGACCCCATGGACTGTAGCCTGCCAGGCTCCTCTGTCCATAGGATTCTCTAGGCTAGAATACTGAAATGGGTTGCCATTTCCTTCTCCAGGGAATCTTCCTGACCCAGGAATCGAACCCTCATATTCTGCATTGCAGGTGGATTCTTTACCACTGAGCCACCTGGGCAGCCCAGATGCTCATTTACCATTATGAAAACCCCAAGGGCCCTTAAGAATTGTGCTAAATCTATTCAGCCTGTGCTTTATAAACAGAACAACAAAGCCAGGATGACACCACATCTGTTTACAACATGGTTTACTGAATATTTTAAGCCCACTCTTGAGATCTACTGCTCAGAAAAAAAGTTTCCTTTGAAAATATTACTCTCATTAACAGTGCACCTGGTCACCCAAGAGCTCTGATGGTTAAAGTTGTGCCTGCTAATGAAATAGCACCCATGGATCAAGGAGTGATTTCAATTTTCAAATCTTATTCTTTAAGAAATAGATTTTGTAAGAGTATAGGTGCCTCAGGTAGTCATTTCTTCTGGTGGATCTGGGAGAAGTAAATTCAGAACCTCCTGGAAAGGATTTACATTCTAGATGCCATTAAGAACATTCATGATTTGTGGGAAGGGGTCAGAATATCAACAGTAACAAGAGTCTGGAAGAAGTTGATTTCAACCCTCATGGATGACTTTGAGGGTTTTGAGACTTCAATGGAGGAAGTAATTGCAGATGTCGTAGAACAGCAAGAGAACTAGAATTATAAACGGAGCCTGAAGATGTGACTGAATCGCTGCCGTCTCGTGATAAAACTTTCACGAATGAAGAGTTGCTTCCTTATGGATGAGCAAAGAATATTATTTCTTCAGATGAAATCTACTCCTGGTGAAGATGCTAAAAACAGTGTTGAATTGACAGAAAAGGACTTAGAATATTGCATAAACTTAGTTGATGAAGCCATGGCAGACTTGAGAAGATTGACTCCAACTGTGAAAGAAGTTCTCCGGGTACAGTGCTATCATACTGCATTGCATGTTGCGGAAAAATCGTTTGTGAGTCTATCAATGTGGCAAATTTCATTGTTTTAAGAAATTGCCAGACCCATCCCAGCTTTCAGCAACTACCACCCTGATCAGTCAGTTACCATCAACATCAAGGCAAGACCCTCCACCAGCAAAAAGATTACAACTCACTGAAAGCTCTGATGATGTTTAGTATTTTTTAGTAATAAAATATTTTAAATTAAGGCTTATACATTTTTTTCAGACATAATGCTTTGCACACTTAACAGACTATGGTATTGTGTAAACATAACTTTTATATGCAGTTGTTCAGTCACTCAGTTGGGTCCGACTCTTTGAGATCCCATGAACGGCAGCACAAAAGCTTCATGTAACTAAGTTTATTGTGATATTTGCTATATTGTGGTGGTGTGGAACCAAACCTGTCATATCTCCAAGGGGTGCCTATGCTGCTGCTGCTAAGTCACTTCAGTCGTGTCCAACTCTGTGCGAACCTATGGACGGCAGCCCACCAGGCTCCCCCGTCCCTGGGATTCTCCGGGCAAAGAACACTGGAGTGGGTCGCCATTTCCTTCTCCAATGCATGAAAGTGAAAAGAGAAAGTGAAGTCACTCAGTCGTGTCATATAGTCTGCTTTTAAATCCTTTCTCCATTTTGCTAAGATTTGATCTAAAATTTAGTTGATTAAGAAAGTGAGCAATTAAGGTGCAGTTTTGTATATATATCTATCTCATTGGAAATGCAGCAGTGTGACAGCCTGCATAATTGAAAGTGTTCCTTCCAAGGAGAAGACCCACAATAGGTTAATTCCTAGTGTTAAAACTGTGAACCCATTTTTTGGGCCTAAGTTTTGTTAAAGGATCTGGTTGCTTTGAAAATCCTGCCCTACTATTTACTGCTCTTTCATTATATTTGATCTTCAATTTTATGGGCTGCTTTGGTTAGTGATGGTAACGACAGAGAATTATGTAGGCTTCAATAGGATGAAAGGAGGAATGGAACTGATTAAGAATAAGTCAGCTTTTTCATATATGGGAAGGAGGAATAGTGAAGAAGCAGCAACACATCCTTAAAATGACTCAGTAATTTACTAGGGCATTTTGAAGCCTCGCTGAAAATTAACAAATTGATCTTAATGCATGTTGTCTCATTTTGTTGGAAGGTTGCCCAGTGCCTTGAGATGCTGGTTAATGGGCTCAAATGAGAATCTCTACCAAATGGCAGTCATCTAACTGGAAAACCATCTCTGTTTGCTATTGATTATAGTGAAGCAAAGACAGAGCAAGGTGGGGCCCTTCTCTAGGGTGATTTTCACAAAATTTACATTTTGGTTTATTGACCACACAAAGAAGCAATCTGCCAAGTGTTGCTACTGCATCTGAGATTTGTCTCACTTGAGATTATAAATGCTTTTGCTGAACACCAGCTCTATCTACACCCGTTTAAGTAAATTAGATTTAAATTCTAAGTCTCTATGAACTGCTTAAATTCACCATCGTGAAATGGAAGTAACAAGACTAGAAAGCTGGCCTGATCCTGTGGTCTGTTAGCATGGTTAGGTCACGGCTCTGTCTTTGTCCTGTTTGTTCTTGCTGGAGGAGCTAGCATCCTTTGGCTATTTGTCATATTCCCATCAACAAATCAAGGGGTCTCTTGTGAATATTCATTCCCTGATGACTGTTTCATCTGCTAGGACACCAGTTATGCATCATTTTGCATGTATCATCACTTTATATGAAAACTTATGATATCAGGAACCATTCAGTTAGAAATGGCCCGCAAAATTCTCAGTCAAGTCCCTGCCTTTCCGTTTGGTTCTGTAGCCCCACCTTAGGCTCTATTCCTTACCTAAAGACTTCAAACTAGAATGTGGAAGAGTCACACCAGGTCTCTTCCCTTTGCTTATCACCGTCTATTCCCCAAGCGTTGATCACACCCCTTCTGTTTTATTCATTTCTTCAACATGCACACATACACACACATACACACACATGATGCATCCTCTACCATTGCTAGTTATTATTTTTAAGTAGGGTAACTTGCTAATACTTTGCAAGCAAACTTCTAGACATATCTTGAAAGTGTCAAAAAAATTTCTCAGTATTTCTAGTCAACACATCCATGCATCATATATTACCAGCATTTTTTTCCAGTGGCCTGTGTTTACGAATCTTTTTAAAGCTACCATTTTAGTTTTCAGAGAAATGGTATATACTGTGTTTTCAGTTCACATTTCATGGATTTACATAAAATGTCATTACTTATACGTGGTTAAAATAATGGCATCAGAATTTGCAATTTTGAGAACTGAGAACAAGTGACAACACAGCACTTAGGAGTGAACGTGTGCAAGGATACCAGAGGGGACAACAGCAGTAAGTGATCAGGATCCCATGGACGTCAGCAGGCATTAGGTGATCTCGTGGCTTGATTAAGAGAAGATTGGCTAAGAGAGCTGTAATAACTGTGAATAACACTTATGCAAGGTTTATTCTGGGCCAAGCCCTGTGTTATTACTTAATGTAGTCTCTCATCTAACCTTTAAGGTAACTATGAAAGTTAGGCATTAGTACCCCCATTTATGCAAGGGAAAACTATTTCTGCCAAGTAGCTTGTCCAAGATCATAATGCTAGAAAGTAACTGAGTTAAAAACTCCTCTAGCTCTCTCCAGAGACCTGATTTTTAACCATCTTGCTATATCATAGTAATTTTTTGACTAAAAACTCAAAAATATTATACTTACAGAGAGAATGCAGATATCACTAAAAAGGCTCCATTTTACTAAAGGAATCATTTTTTCGACTTGGTGTCCATTGTTGTTCCTCCTGTTACAGGGAGTCACAGGAAAAGTTTTGTTGAAGGAGCCTGGAAAAATACAAGCAGTGACTTTGGAGTTCTGTATAAATGAGGGCCAATAGACCAAATGTCTCCTCCTGCTCTGAGTTATTCATTAGAACGTTTCCAATTGAGTAGCGAGTGATGCCACATTTAATAAAGCCTCAGGACTTCCATGAGGTCTATTAGCTTGCACTTTGCTGAGTTAGGAACACAAAGACTTTATGACAGACATTTGTTTTCTTGTGGTTCTTTGTACTGTTGCTCTGCTCTGTTAGTTTAAGTCCTTCAGTTTTGATGAAAGCTTTGATGTTTGATTAGAGAGGATAATTAGAATAATTAGGGAAGGTTTCTGGCTTTTATTGGTGATTTAGACAGTGACATGTTTATGGCTAAGCTATGGCATCAACCAGATTTCATATTTATATATATATTTTTTTTTCCACATCTCTTATGTTTAGGAAAGAATATTCTGAAAATAAGTTGAAAGTAGAAAATTGACCTTGATTTTATGACATAAGTCTTGGAGTAAGCCAACCATTTGTTTTGGGAGGTTTCTAGAGCTGATGAAGAAAACTGTCTAAAAGTCCTCATCCTTCGTGAATCAGCTGGTGCTGTTGCTCTGCATTCTGTTTAATCAAGTCAAGATAATTTTGGGTTTAATAGATTTTTGGAATCTCCTGTACCTAAATGGAATGCTTTTGCCTTAAGTGAATTTGACACTCAACTCCCTAGAGTGCCTTTATTATCAGCATGTTTTCTTCACACCTTTTGCATATTTTCATGTATTAGGAAGTCACTTCTCTTGTGACTTTGAGCGTTGACATAGATCATGTGGTTTATCCAAATCAGCCTCTCCTTCCCCTGGTGCTGTGCTGCTAAAGGTCTAATAACGGGCTCTCAGTGGGAAGAGACTTGGCCCTGATTAATAGCATTTGGTGATGTACGTGGTAAAAAAAATCTTCCCTTCTGGCCTATGTGAGGCACCACTGTGGTTGGGTTGGGAAGAGATGTGAACAGTCAGTTCTCACGAGGTAATCTGAGCAGGCAATCTGTCCCTTATCAAGTAGCACAATTCTGTGAGTTCACTTCTGATGTTGACTGATGGGAATGCAATGCAAAGTTCCTCTGGGGGAATTCCCTGGGTGTCCAGTGGTTAAGACTCTAGGCTTTCACTGCTGGGGCCTTACGGTCCATCCTTGGTCAGGGAACTAAGATCCTGCAAATGTAGCATGGTTAAAAAAAAAAAAAAATTTCCTCTGGCAGGGCATCCTTACTGAGTTTTCAAGCTATTTCTTCTCAAGTCTTTTACTTACATGTTAAGTGAAAGATTTCATTTTAGAGCTTATCTGTGTGTAGGTGTGTATATGTTTTTTTGGGGGGTGTGTGTGTATATACACACATATATTGGTGGTGGTGTTTAATCACCAAGTTATGTCTGACTCTGCGACCCCACGGACTGTAACCCGCCAGGCTCCTCTGTCCATGGCATGTCCCAGGCAGGAATACTGGAGTTGGGTTGCCATTTCCTTCTCCAAAGGATCTTCCCAACCCAGGATGGATTCTGTCTCACCTGCATTGGCAGATTCTTTACCACTGAGCCACCTGGAAAGCCCACACATATATAAACATACACATGCCATTTATATGTATTAAAATTGATATTCTGTTTCAGGTTTTCATTTTGGGTTTTGTCATACCACATTTTCTTAATGTTTTCAAGAGTCTTGAGTCCCGTCTCTTTAACTTGTTTTGCTCAGCCTCCTGAGTAATAAAATCAGTAATCAATCAGTAATAAAATTGTTTTAGGCGTGAGCCCCTCACTTTCAACTCTTCCTTCCAGTATACCCTCACAGATTTCCCTAATGCAAACTTACTGTGGTGGGATAGACTTTTCTTTTCTTTTTTTTTTTTTTCAAGAAGGGAAACAATAACGCAAATGTGACACCAGCCAGTTTCATGCAACCTCTTCCTAACCTTTGAACAGGATTCCAAGTGCAAGTAAGATGATTCCATTGATCTTTTAATGAAAGAATGAAAGGGGGTTAATTTCTCTGGAAACATCTCTGGCTTTTCATGGCTATCTTGGTCTGAAGTTCCCTGTATTACACTGGATACCATCAGCAGGATGAAACATGGAAAAATACTACCACCCACTGGTCCTTCCTCCTCAAGACAAGATTTCCAGACGTTAGATAGGTTGGCTCTTCTTGGATAAGGTTTTGGTCCCTTTACAGTTGGTACAAGTAGTGACCGCAGTAGTCAAAATGGAGCAGAGGGTCAAACTTGGAAAATCCCTTCTGCCTCACACATATAGAAATGATAGATGACATACCATCAAAGCTCAGAAAACAAACAAACAAGGACAAGTGGCCCCAAAACAAAATACATATTTTGGGGGGCTCAGAATGTTGTAGAAATGCCTGAGAGTGAGCAGTGTTAGTGCTGCTGTCTCTGAAGTCTTCCTCTCATGTCACCTTCCCAACTCGGCTTCCCTGAACACCACGCTAAAGCAACTTCTCTTTCTCTACCCAGACAAGCACTCATCCCCTTCTCTGCTTCATTTTTATCCTTTATTGTTGTTCAGTAGTTCAGTCATGTCTGTCTTTTTGTGACCCCATGGACTGCAGCATGCCAGGCTTCCCTGTCGCTCACAATCTCCCAGAGTTTGTTCAAACTCATGTCCATTGAGTCGGTGATGCCATCCAACCATCTCATTCTCTGTCACCCCCTTCTCCATTGCTCGATCTTTCCTAGGGTCAGGGTCTTTTCCAGTCAGCTGGCTCTTCACATCAGGTGAATGAAGTATTGGAGCTTCAGCTTCAGCATTAGTCCTTCCAATGAATATTCAGGGTTGATTTCCTTCAGGATTGACTGGTTTGATCTCTTTGCTGTCCAAGGGACTCTCAAGAGTCTTTTCCAGCACCACAGTTTGAAGTTCATTTTTATCCTTAGTACTGATTATCCCTTAACATACTGTGTGCCTTATTAATTTATCTTATTGTCAGACTAGGGTGTCAGGTTCAGGAGGACAGGACTTTTGTCTTTCAAATATTTGTGAATGAATAAGTGAATGATAACACATGTAATGCATTTATCAAAGTAGTAGCATGTGGTAAATGTCCAATGAATGTTATTGTTAGTCTTATTATTAACATACAGTTCTTAGTGTTGGCAGAATCTGATGTTTCCTGTTTTCTACTTCATTTCTGTCTGTCTCCTCCATCCCTCAGCTGCCTTTATGTCTATTTACTACTCATTTTTCTCCACTATTCTTTCTTTCTTCCTCTTTGTCCAGTATTGAAGCCAGTGCCCTGTGTGTGTGGAGAATAGCACAGGCCACTGCAGACCCTCAGTTTCTGAGTTCAGGCTGCTTGTAGGCATCTGGTGGCCAATAGGAGAGGGCAGTGGGAGAATAAGGGGGCTCCTGGCATTGGTAGGGGCAGGAAGACCCCTCCTCATCCCTCCTTTATCTCAACTTCACTGCTGTGTCCACAGGGTTATTTAGCTTTTGTGAGATCAGAGCCTAAAGTTCTTGCTGATTCATATCAAACTACACAGATAAAATACAATCACAGTGGATTGGTGAATTGGGGACACATTACTTCTGTATAATAAAACCTGGACTTTTAAAAATTTTTATTTTTTTGATTGAAAAGTATAGTTAATTTATAATGTGCCAGTCTCTGCTGTATAGCAGAGTGACTCTGTATGTATGAGTGACTCTGTATGTCTACACATGTAGACATTCTTTTTTTAAATTTAATAATCTTTTTTTCCATTATGGCTTGTCACAGGATATTAAATATAGTTCCTTGTGCTATGCACAGTGGGACCTTGGTGTTTATCCATCCTATGTATAGTAGCTTGCATATGCTGATCCAAACTCCCAGGCCTTCCCACCCCACCCTCTTGGCAACCGCAAGTCAGTTCTCTATGTCTGAGAGTCTATTTCTGTTTTGTAGATACAGGTTCTTTTGTGCCATATTTTAGATTCCATATTTTATGATTTATATCAGATGTCTTTCTCTTTCTGACTGACAGATACATCTCTAGGTGTATCTGTGTTGCTGCACATGGCATTTGTTCACTCTTTTTTATGGCTGAATAGTATTCCGTTGTATATAGGCACCACATCTTCCTTATCCATTCATCTGTAGATGGGCATTTAGGTTGTTTCCATATCTTGGCTATTGTGAATAGTACTCTATGAACATAGGGCTGCATATATTTTTTTAAATTATAGTCTTGTCTGGATATATGCCTAGGAGTGGGATTGCTGGATCATATGGTGGCTCCATTTTTAGATTTCTGAGGAACTTCCAGGCTATTTTCCATAGTGGCTGTACCAACTTACATTTCCACCAACAGTGTAGGAGCACTCCATTTTTTTCCACACCCTCTCCAGCGTTTGTTATTTGTAGACTTTTTAAAAGAAATTTGTGGGAGGAAGAAGCAAGATACAACCTATAACCAAGATATAGAAGGGGTACAGGACATCAAGAACTTGATTTTAGTACTGAAGCAATGTATTTTTAAAAATTAATGTATTAATTTATTTAAATTGGAGGCTAATTACTTTACAATATTGTAGTGGTTTTGCCATACATTGACATGAATTAGCCATGTGTGTACATGTGTTCCCCATCCTGAACCCTCCTCCCACCTCCCTCCTCATCCCTTCCCTCAGCGTTGTCCCAGTGCACCAGCTTTGAGTGTGCTGTTTCATGCACCGAACTTGGACTGATGATCTATTTCATGTATTCTTTTATACATGTTTCAATGTTATTCTCTCAAATCATCCCACCCTCGCCTTCTCCCACAGAGTCCAAAAGTCTGTTCTTTATATCTGTCTTTTTTTTTTTTCTGTCTCACATTGGTCATTGTTACCATCTTTCTAAATTCCATATATATATGCATTAATATGGAGAAGGCAATGGCACCCCACTCCAGTACTCTTGCCTGGAAAATCCCATGAGCAGAGGAGCCTGGTAGGTTGCAGTCCATGGGGTTGCTAAGTGTCGGACACAACTAAGCAACTTCACTTTTCCCTTTCATGCATTGGAGAAGGAAATGGCAACCCACTCCAGTGTTCTTGCCTGGAGAATCCCAGGGACGGGGGAGCCTGATGGGCTGCCATCTATGGGGTCGCTCAGAGTCAGACACGATTGAAGCAACTTAGCAGCAGCAGCAGCAGCATGCATTAATATACTGTATTGGTGGTGTTCTTTCTGACTTACTTTGCTCTGTATAATAGGCTCCAGTTTCATCATTAGATGAACTGATTAGAACTCAGTCAGAACTGATTAGAACTGATTCAAATGCATTCTTTTTAACAGCTGAGTAATATTCCATTGTGTATATGCACCACAACTTTCTTATCCATTCGTCTGTCAATGGACATCTAGGTTGCTTCCATGTCCTAGCTATTGTAAATGGTGCTGTGATGAACACTGGGGTACATGTGTCTCTTTCAATTCTGGTTTCCTTGGTGTGTATGCCCAGCAGTGGGATTTCTGGGTCGTATGGCAGTTCTATTTCGTTTTTGTTTTTTTTTTTAATTAATTTTATTTTATTTTTAAACTTTACATAATTGTATTAGTTTTGCCAAATATCAAAATTAATCCACCACAGGTATACATGTGTTCCCCATCCTGAACCCTCCTCCCTCCTACCTCCCCATACCCTCCCTCTGGGTCGTCCCAGTGCACCAGCCCCAAGCATCCAGTATTGTGCATTGAACCTAGACTGGCATCTTGTTTCATACATGATATTTTACATGTTTCAATGCCATTCTCCCAAATCTTCCCACCCTCTCCCTCTCCCACAGAGTCCATAAGACTGTTCTATACATCAGTGTCTCTTTTGCTGTCTCGTATACAGGGTTATCGTTACCATCTTTCTAAATTCCATATATATGCGTTAGTATACTGTATTGGTGTTTTTCCTTCTGGCTTACTTCACTCTGTATAATAGGCTCCAGTTTCATCCATTTCATTAGAACTGATTCAAATGTATTCTTTTTAATGGCTGAGTAATACTCCATTGTGTATATGTACCATAGCTTTCTTATCCATTCATCTGCTGATGGACATCTAGGTTGCTTCCATGTCCTGGCTATTATAAACAGTGCTGCGATGAACATTGGGGTACATGTGTCTCTTTCCCTTCTGGTTTCCTCAGTGTGTATGCCCAGCAGTGGGATTGCTGGATCATAAGGCAGTTCTATTTCCAGTTTTTTAAGGAATCTCCACACTGTTCTCCATAGTGGCTGTACTAGTTTGCATTCCCACCAACAGTGTAAGAGGGTTCCCTTTTCTCCACACCCTCTCCAGCATTTATTGTTTATAGACTTTTTGATAGCAGCCATTCTGACCAGCATGAGATGGTACCTCATTGTGGTTTTGATTTGCATTTCTCTGATAATGAGTGATGTAGAGCATCTTTTCATGTGTTTGTTAGCCATCTGTATGTCTTCTTTGGGGAAATGTCTGTTTAGTTCTTTGGCCCGTGTTTTGATTGGGTCATTTATTTTTCTGGTATTGAGCTGCATGAGCTGCTTGTATATTTTTGAGATTAATTCTTGGTCAGTTGCTTCGTTTGAAGCAATGTATTTTCCCTGTGTAAGACAATAAACACAGGTTCTCCTCCCCAAAGAAATAAGGAATTGTGATATTGGCTTTACTGTCTGAGGCCCTCCCTTCTTAGATCCCAGTCACAGGCAGGGTATAAGCTGTGTTGATGGAAGGATAAAATGGTGAAACCCCTGGGTTTGATGAGAGGGAAGCTGTCAATTTTGCTTGGTGAGAAAAAAGTGAAACATGTGGCTTGTCCCTATTAACACTTTGTGAAATTTATTGTGTCCTTCATAATAGTCCTCAGCAAATAGGAAACATATTTTTAAGAAGTGACAGGGATTTTATCCCTCATAAACAGTAGGATAGTTGGTTGAAAGAATGAGACAGTTAAGAGCACCAAGAAAGCATAGTGTTCCAGCTGAGTTGAACATGTCTTTCTGTTTTGAACTTTAATAAAACAAAATGACCATAAACTAGGTCAAATGGTCATCCTCCACACACCTACTGCCTTATCAATGTATGTTTACTACACTGATTTGTTTCAAGGTGACATTCATTTTTGCTAAATCTCAGCAGAGAAGATGAAGTCCTGAGATCCTCAGGTAGCAGCAGAAAGCAGGACATGTTGACCAGAGGCCTCTTAGACATGCGAAGAGCTCTCCAGGGTAACTTTCTCTGATGATTACTCTGCCTCATGAGAACTCCCCACCCTGGCTGATGCCCAGAGCTGCTGGAGCCACAGCTCTGGGTGCTTGCGGTAGTGGTGAAGATTGTTGAGAAATTGCATGAGGCAGGAACTCTTTCCACAACAGGTAGCCCCATGCTTAGGGGTGTTGGCTGCCCGTCAGTGGTGGGGAACCATTGCCTTTTGGTGCTGGGAGGAGCCCTGAAACATGCTGCGCTCTGTTTCCATTGCTACAGCCTCTGAGGCTAGAGAGGCCACTCTATTTAACCACTCGTGTGACTCTCTAAAAGTTGCTCAAACATTCTGAGCCTCAGTTTCTTCAGCGACAAGATAGGAACAATGCTTGCTTGCAGTGTTGTCCTCATAGAGGACATTTAATTAGTTAATTTTTTTTTTTTATTAAGCATCTACTATGTGCCAGATCTGTGTTGTGGTTGTTCAGTTGCTCAGTCGTGTCCAACTCTTTGTGACCCCATGGACTGCAGCACACCAGGCTTCCCTGTCCTTCACTATCTCCTGGAGTTTGCTCAAACTCATGTCCATCGAGTCAGTGAGGCCATCCAACCATCTCATCCTCTGCTGCCCTCTTCTTTTGTCTTCAATCTTTCCCAGCATCAGGGTCTTCTCTAATAAGTCGGCTCTTCACCATATCAGATGGCCAAAATATTGTAGCTTCAGTTTCAGCATCAGTCCTTCCAATGAATATTCAGGGTTGATTTCCTTTAGGGTTTAGTGGTTGATCTTCTTGCTGTCCAAGGGACTCTCAAGAGTCTCCTTCAGCAGCACAATTCTAAATGGGATGGGAATAGATGATGGGAATACAAAAGTGAGCAAAAGAAATACTGAGCCTGCTCTCCTGGAACTTATAATCCATATTACATGGCAACTGGCACACAGTAGGGTCTCAGAAAATGGTAGCTATCTTATTATTCATTAAAAAATGAGGGTGTTGAAGCTAAGAGATTAAGTGACCTGCTCCAAATTTCAGTTTCTCCTGATATAGGCAAGACTTGATATTTTGGCCTATAATAAAATCACATACTTTTCAGAGAGGCCAGTCATGGTGTCCAGACCCTTCGTGATGAGATGGACATTTTGATTCATTTGGAGGCAATATTTCCTAACCACACCTCTGGCTAGCATGGGTGCCCCCAACATGGCCAGGTATTACCAGGTCAGAATTCCCATGGAATTCTCCAGGCCAAAATACTGGAGTGGGTAGCCTTTCCCTTCTCCAGGGGAATCTTCCCAACCCAGGGAATGAACCAAGGTATCACCTGCCTTGCAGGCAGATTCTTTACCAACTGAGCCACAAGGGAAGCCCAACAATACTGGAGTGGGTAGCCTATCCCTTCTTTAGCGGATATTCCTGACCCAGGAATCAAACCAGCATCTCCTGCATTGCAGGTGGATTCTTTCCTAAGTGAGCTATCAGGGAAACCCCTTACTTCAATTAGAATAATTTAAAAAGTTACTAGTTCATTTTATGTGAAATTTGTTATCCTCTTGTAGGTTCTTAGAAAATCTGCACAAAAAAATCAGTACTATAAATCATAGGCTTAGGGTTAAATGAGCTTTGATTTGCCTGGACCACAGAAGTGGTAATGAGAACGATGTCCATAATGGAACACAAGGACTCCCATTAGAAGACTCATATGAAAAATGTTATGCTTTAGAGCCCACAAAAATTTTACTTTCTCCTTTCTAATAACTGAGAACCATGAAAATAATGGTTTGCCTCTTTTGCCAAATCTGCACAAAACTTTGGATTCAAAATTCAGGTCCAGTTACAAGGAATGTGTACATCCTTGAGGTTAGGGTATATGTTTTCTTTCGCTTCTTGGGTTCCAATGTGTTTCATGTGTATGATTTTATTGTCTGTATGTCCTTTGATGTGAAGTGAAAGTCACTCAGTCATGTCCAACTCTTTGAAACCCCAGGGACTATACAGTCCATGGAATTCTCCAGGCCAGAATACTGGAGTGGGTAGCCTTTCCCTTCTCCAGGGATAGGCTAGAGATAGATGTCCTTTAATCTGAGTTAATTACGAGAAGAGTATGTTTAAAACAACAACAACAAAAACCGCTTTACTTTGTAGGGCAGAGAGTGCCAGTACAGGAAAAATAGAAGCAGTGAGGGAGTCAGTGGGGAAAACATGAATGAGGATGATCCCTGGGCAGTTATTTTGCTGTCAGCCCCTTTAAGGTTTGCCTGGTGGCTCAGTGGTAAAGGACTCGCCTGCCAGTGCAGGAGATGCCAAGAGACGGGGGTTTGATCCCTGGGTTGGGAAGATCCCCTGGAGGAGGGAATGGAAACCCTCCCCAGTATTCTTATCTGAAGAATCCCATGGAGAGAGGAACCTGCAGGCCACAGTCCATGGGGCTGCAAAGAGCTGGACACAACTGAGCGACTGAACAACAAACCCCTTTACACTTTCTGTCTGCTGCTAATGAATGTAGCCCAAGGACCTGTGACCTCTTGGTTGACCTGGATCCAGTCTCAAAACAGCCCTTTTCTTTGGTTGCTGTGTACATTTGCAGGCATGTTGGATAAGGCACAGCTGTTAGAAACTTTTTGGTCCCATATTTCCTGTTTGTCTAGATTTGCAAGCACAGTTTTGTCTCAGCTTCCAGCATGTTTGCTGTGATTATTAGGATTTTATTCTTCAGGACCAGAGCTACCTTTCCCCCTATTTTCTTTCCCTTTGCGCACCAAGTTCTCTTCAGGTTTCTGCAGAAGAGCATGTTTTCTGTTCACTGCTTTTCCCTTCTCTGCGTGTTGCTATCGAGAAGGAAACACAAATAAAATATTTGAATCCAACTCTTAAGCAGGAATAAGTTTTGAGCAAGTAGAGCTGTAAAAACATCATAAAACTCCCCAGATTTACCCCAGCTCTCCAGCCTGGGGACAGAGTGAGGCCACAATAAGAGTCACAGAGCAGCCCATTTCTGGCCCAGCTCAGTTGGCGATATGCCTGCAATCCAAGGCTCTCGCTGGTGGAAGGGGTCGCTGGGTGCCCTACCATACACTCACCAAAGGTCATGAATGATCTGTTCTCTTTTGGCCTCTGGGGTCCCACTGTTCTGTGTTTCTCCAGGGATCCTCTCCTGCCTGTAACTCTGAGGACTCCTTTTGAGGAACCTCTTCCCAATGCTCCATCCTTCTGGCCACAGGCTGGGGGCTGTGGTTGGAGCAATTCCTCTGCTCCTATCCCACCATCTCCAGGCTCCCTCTGATCAGGGCTGTACCCTGTTACCAGGTACAAAGCCCGAGTACCTATGTCCTCAACTGTCCACAGGCCCTCGGGCATGACTGTCCTTACACTTGACCTGCTCATTAATTCACTGGACTAGTGTGGAGACTGTCATATGCCCAAATTTGTCAGCCTTCTTCCATGTAATTGGGCTGCCTAGCTAGAGCCTACCTTTTCCCCCTCCCCTGAAGCTAGGTTAAGGCCATGGAGCTGAGAGCTCACTAATGGGATATTCGGGTTGACATTTTTGGTCACTTACTTGAAGAGAAAGTGTTGGCCTTATATTCATACATCATTGTTCCCCTTTTCACCTGGGGACATCAGTCACACTGATGAGGACAGAAATTTGAATTTTGGAAAATATGTATCTGCCACTATGAACCTGACAACATCTCACTGCTTAAAAACTTGAAAAACTTTTATTCTGAGGTTGGCAGTGATATGAATGAATGTGATTTTCTGCTATAGTACAAGAAAATGTATCAACATTTGGCAGTTTGGCATAACTCAGTGAACCAGTAATTTCCAAAGGGATAGATGCATGATGTTGTGAAATCACACAGGGGTAAAAGAGCCCATGTGTGGAAAACATGTAGTGTAAAATAAGAAACTTTGCTTCTCTGTTTGATAATATTTGACATAAGTAATCAGTGTGCAATCACCATTATATGGATTTTAATGTGACAGAGTATAAAAAGTTCATTGATAAGGTTTCAGATTTCATATTGCAACAACCTTTTTAGAAAATACCACTTGAGTTTTGGTATAGTATTAAAGAACAACATTCACAACCATCTGGAAAGGCTATGATACTACTGTCCCTTTTCTCAGCTATATAGTTGTGTGAGGCTAGATTCTCCTCATGCACTTTAACTAAAACAACCTGCTGCACTAGATTGAACATTCAATCACCACCACCACCACCACCGTCATCATGTCATCTATTATTAAGCCAGACACAGAAGAGATTTTAAAAAAAAATTAAATAATGCCAGTCTTTACACTTTTTAAGACATAATTTTTAGAAAATAAGTTAAATTGTGTTAGCATACAATAGGTTTATCATCACTTTAAAAAAGAAATTAATGAACAAGTGTTAATAAGTAGTTTTTCTATTTTTGAATACAATCAGTGTCAATAGATACTTTCCACATAAACAGATTTCTCTGGGGTCCTCAATAATTTTTGAGTGTACAGGTATCCTGAGACCAAAGCATTTGAGAACCCTTGCCTTCAGTTATGGCAGAGCTACATGTTAGACTCAACTGGGACCATTGAGTGAGCTCTTAGAACACAGTAATCTCCTTCCAGATATGGTATATGAGAAAATAAGATACCTCTATTTTGTTTGAGCTGCTTGTATATTTGGGCCACTTTGCTACAGCATCTTCGCCCATATTTGAAATAATATATTAATATTAGTCTAGAAATTGATCTAATGTACACAATTAGAATCATTATTTCCCTTTAAGCTTTCATCAATGTCCCCAAATTGAGCTTGTATATCTGGACTCTTTCTCAGGAAAAGCCCGGATAGTTGACCCATGACTTTTTTCTTAATTTTTTAGGCAAAATCATTGTTGGGCTGCTTGTTCATCCTAACATATCAAGTCAGTTGTCCTTTTTGTGAGGGACCTCTGGATTCTTAAATGGTGGAATTTTTAAGAAGTAAACTGCCCATGTCCATATTCTGGGATCTCTTTTGCATAAGGTTTTAATCTTCATTCTGTCTTTGTTCTCTTAATGTCAATGTGTTTGGCCTCGTTATTATGGTAATAATATTTTTTTCTGAAACAACAATGAAGACATGTGTTTTTCCAAGTCCGGAGTCTAATCCAGGACCATGGAAGAATACTTGAATGTGAAACTTTCTGGAAAATTCATCATTGTTCATCATGTTTATAATAAAAGTCCCTAGAATACGAAAATCACATTTCACTAATTTCCCTTTACTAGACTTTCTGGAAACCTTTCCAAATTCCATAGCATAGACTGATTTTTCTAGCCTCTGAGTCTTCTACAGTGGTTATTTCTCAGTTAATTATGTTGGCACATCCCGTCACTGAATCACCTTTGATTGTCTTGTTTCCTGGCTCTACATGTGTGATCTGTCTCTCCAGTGAGATAGTGATGTGCCCAGGGGTGTCAGTCATCATTTATTTATCTCATGTCTGGGTAGCCTATAGTGCGTGTGTGCGTGAGTGTTCAGTCCTGTTTGACTGTTTGTGACCCCATGGACTGCAGCCCACCAGGCTCCTCTGTCCATGGAATTCTCCAGGCAAGAATACTGGAGTAGGTTGCTATTTCCTCCTCCAGCAGATCTTCCCAACCCAGGGATCACGTCTCTTGCGTCTCCTGCATTGGCAGGTGGATTCTTTAACACGGTGCCATGTATCCTATAGAGTCCAAAGTTAGTAATGAAGCTGAATTAAACAGGCTCGGATGTCATTTCCTTTCTTCACTGAGTAGCAAAAGAGACGCCTCAAGGCGAGGAACACTGAGTGGAGTTGTAAGGTGCGCGTGGTGTGCTTTCTGGGACAGTAAGAAAATTCCTCCGCCCTGCCTACAGATTTCTGCCCCTATCTTCCCCTCCACATTTGCACAGAGATGCCTAATAGCAACTTTCTGAGAAACTGTTAGGCTGAAAATACACTGAGGTGTTTTTCTTTTAAACTTCTTTATTGGGGTATGATTGACATACAAAAGGCTATAGATATGTAAGGTATGCAGCTTGTTATGTTTGGAGATAAGTATGCACCTTAGGAAACCAAAGTCACTATTAGGAACAAGGTATTTAAAATGCAGATACCTATCAGCAGGGGCAAGATAGTGGCTTACACTCACAATTCCTGACTGGTTCTTTTCTAGAAAAAAATTAGTGGAGGGTGGAAAATGAATAGAATGTCTGAGATGAAAAAGTATGCTAAAAAGGAAAGCAATAACCTGATTTATACTTTAACAGGTCAGCTCTGGTCTGGACTAGCAGACTGAAGAATCGGAGGATATTTCCTTGAGTTAGAATCAGATGTGGCTGAGACTCTGTTCTAGGAAATGCCTGGCCCAAATCTTAACTCTCTTATTACAAACCATGTGACCTTAGGAAAAATACTTCATTTCTCTGGGTCTGAGAACTCCTACTTAGCTAATGAGATTACTTCTTGGCTTATTGTCAAGATTAAACAAGTGTCTAATAAATATTAACTATCGGAGGGCCCTTTTCTTAGTTTAAATCATCCTCACTGTAAGTAAGAATAAACCTGTTCTCTTAGGAATGATGTAGGAGGTGAGGGGTGGGGCTGATGCCTGAGAGATTGCTGTTTCTTCCCTAAATGCTTTCTTACTGGGGCAGTGGTCCTCTGACTTTTGGAACAGAGGAGTTGCTTTTTGTTTTCCTGGAGGTTTGAAATTGCCAGGATGTAAATATGAGGGGAGATGTGGATAATGAAAAATGTCTGAGCAGGCTGAAATGAATGTGGGGAGGATGGTACTGATGTCTATGAGAGTGATATTGCCCCAGAAAGGAACCACCTAGAATGAGCCACACTTCACCCTTGAAAAACATGGGTTTGAATTGCAAAGATCCATGCATATGTTGATATTTTTTTGTCAATAGTGAATACTACAGTCCTATGTGATCCTGGTTGGTTAAATCCAAAGATGTAGAACTATGGATGTAGGAGGCCAACTGTAAGTTATACTTGGATGTATACTCTGGCTGCAGAGGGTCAGCACCCCTAAGACCTCTTTATTGTTCAAGGGTCAACTGTGGTTCCTTGACTCCTGAGAATTCCACCAAGCTGTGGAAAGGAGGCTAACCCTGGAAGAAAGATAGGTATAAGCTTATTCCCACTTTAGAATAAAGCCCAGTGAATTGACTTGAAGGAAAGTCATGCAGACGACCAAGGCAAGTGCTCTTTTGATAACTATGCTGCCTTTCCTGCACACTTCAGAAATGAACTGAACAGTAAAAGTGCCGAAATCTAAAGAATATTCTAGAAGTCCATGTGAAACCTCTCAGAAGTAGATTTGACCTCTAATGTAGGGTGGGGGGTGACCTTTTAAATAGTTTAGAAATCTAATGTTTATGTTACATCAAATTTTTCATAGACCTCACCTCCTCTGAAGACACAGAACTTCCTGCCAGCTCCCGAAACACCCTTGGAAGTGGTGGGCATCATGAATCACGGTCAGGTAAACATTCCTTTGAGACACATATCAGCAGATTTGTTATTCCATTACTGTCCAAACAGCAGAAAACCTCAGGAGGTAAAATTGGATTAGTGTTGAAGAATTCAGTCTCACCTGTTCTCTTTTATTCAAATCAAACTTTTAAAACATTCACTGTGGGGAGTTCATTTTTGCTCCTAAAAAGGGATAAGGGAAAGATGTGTGGCAAGTCTCAGTCTTTGGAGTCAAGCCTTATTCTGGAACTGTTTCATTTGGAAACCACACCTAACTCCCAGCAGGGAAATCATCTGACATAAACCACGACCTGCTTGCAGGTGTGGAAAAGGAAGGAGTTGGCATCAAACAGCACAGTGTATAAGGGTAATCCACAGAATTCTATAAAATGCCCATTAGCTACTCAGGGTGGAAAAATGGCTTGCTTACAGTGGAAACTGGTAACTTGGGTCAATAAAATGGTCAGAATCATATACCTTAGCCATAAAGCTCATGTCATGAACTCATGGCCAACGACCAGACTCTTATACATGATTTCCTGAACTAATCTGTAAATAGTATAAAGTACTATAATATCTGTAGTGTACATTGGATGAAGGGAACATATATTTTATATCAACCATAGAAGCTAAAGGTACTAGTACACAGTGAGAGTCAATTACATATGCATTGATTGATTTCATAGTTTGTTAAAATGCTTCAAATGTTTGAGTAGCCCCCAAATTTTAATTTTTTTAGTTTGCAGAGTAAAAGGTTTTCTTTTATGCATTCATTAATTTAATAAATACTTAAAGTATCTAAACCAAGCACTAACTCCGATCCTTACTGGTTGATTAAACTTTGGCAGTTACCTAACCTTTCTGCCTCAGCTTCCTCATATGTAAAAATCAAAGAAACTTTAGTACTTAACCTCCTAAGGTTGTTGCAGCTATTAAATGGATGAATACCTATGAAGTGCTTAGAATATTGTCTCAGTAGTAGGAGACACATCTGTTAAGTTGCTGCATACTAAATTACCCTAAAGTTTAGAGGCTTAAAACAACACATTTATTATCTCATAATTTTTGTGGATCAGGAATCTGAGCTTGGTTTAAGTTGAGTCTTCTACTTTTCAGGCTGAAATCAGGGTGTCCCCTGGGTTGTCACTGCAAGGCTCAGCTCTGGGAAAACCTGCTTCCAAGCTCATATGTGTATTTGTTGGCAGGATTTAGTTCCTCCATAGCTGTTGGCCAGTGATTGCCCTCAGTTCTCTGCCATTTGGGTCCTTCCAACATGGCAACTTGGTTTGTCAAAGCATGCAACATGAGAAGTCAAGAGGTTAGAATCAGCAAGCAAGCTGCAGTTCATAGCTTTTTACAACCTAATTAGGGAAGTGATCTTCCCTCACTCTTGCCATATTTATTGATTAGACATGAGTCACTAGGCCCGGCCCACACTTAAGAAGATGGAATTACACAATTCTAGTGTGACTGTCAGGGGTCAGTGATCATTGGAGTTCATGTTAGAAGCTGCCTACCATGATGGTGAACAATACAAATTTGAGGATTACATGCTTACTGGGGGAGACAGACGTTAAAAAGAATTCTAGAATAAGATAGCAATTAGACACTGTGATAAGCACTATGAATTGGAAACACAATGTTTGATGACAAATTACAATCTTGATATCTGTTTTGAGTTGGTATTTTTCAAATGAAGACATCTTTGAGGAGATAATTTTTAGTTTCAGATGTGAAGGATGAGTGAAGTGAGTCAAGAGTGGAGTCAGGAAAAAGGTGAGCCCTTCAGAAGAGTGAACAGATGGTGTGTAGGCCCTTGAGGGAGGGGAGCACCTAGAGTTGGCCCCTCCATGTGGCTTGGGATTATTTTCTCTGCACATGGCTAGTTTCTGGGATAGAGTGCTCCAAGAGAAGAAAATAGAAGCAGCAGCTGCCAGGTCAAGTTAACAGGCATCCCTTCCTCTGTATTATATTAATCAAAGCAGTTACAAACCTATATCAGAGTCAAGGGGTACCAAGCTCTGCTTTTTGATGGGAGGAGGAGCATGCTTTTATCAGAACAGAAGAGTTGTTTGGGACTCTCCAGGACAAAGAACCACATCTGGTGATTTTAGCAAGAGTCATTTATTTTCAAGTTAAATATCAGATAAGAAGAAAGAAAGCAAAGAAATCATGTGGGGTCCCTCTTTGAGACCCTTGGGTAGGTTGGGAAGTGAGACTTAGAGGGAGGCCTGGAAGAAGATGGGGGTGAAGAGAAGACTTTAAAGTGATGTTGTGTGTTTTAGGGACTGGTCCTCTGGAGAGGGTCATGATAGAAGTAGGCTGGTGGATGAAACACATTTCTGAGAGAAGGAAAAGGAAGGAATTCAGAACACATATTTGGGGGAATTGAGCTTTGATGGGAGAAATTTTTCCATTGTCACAGGAAAAAAGGATACAAGTGGTGTTGCAGGCTGACTTTTCGTTAGTGTTGGGGACCTCGGGTAGTATAGACAGCAACACACAGCAAAGTGGGAGTACTCTGAGTGCTGAGACATTTTAGGGAAGAGAGGAAGAGGGCTGGTATGTGGCTGAACCCAATCCAAGGAAAGTTTTGTTGGTTTTTTTTTACTTTAATTAGTGTGTTGTTACCTTAAGAGATTGTTTTATTTCAGGGTTTATTCTTGTTTTATCACCTGAACAGGGAACAGCACAAGAAATGTTGTAGTAACTTGCATGTTTTGCTTGTCTCTATTAGCTTCTTTTTAAGTTAAACTAAGTGAACTTAAGACAGGAAACATTCATATCAGAAGCAGAAGGACCCCTCACCCCAGTGAGAGGAAATATATCACTGGGTTGCAGATCAGCTCTGTCTTGAGGTTTGATTGAACATTTGCATAAGAAACACTTATAAGAAAAACTGTCAGATATTGTTTACAGCCCATTCTGATGCCCATCATTTCTTATATAGGACCATGCATGGTTTACTCTTTCTGAATTTTGTTCTCAGAAGATTTTTCTTTTGAAGAGGATGGCCTGTTTCATTTGTTGGATGATGAAAATGCTAAATCAATCACTTTTTCTTTAGCTACCCTCCTTTTTCCCATTGCATGTCAGGAGCTCAGACTTAAACTTTAGGGCTGCACCACAGTATTGATTGATGGTGAGGGCACAGCACAGATTTTGAAATTTTCTCTTTCTAAACCACATTTTATTCATCTTTCAAATGAGATAACTTTGGAGCCTACCTCTTAGGATTATTTTAAGGATTAAATGAGTTAATACCTGTGAAGTAATTAAAATTACTGCTTGGCATTTGACTGTTAATTCTATTGGTCTCAACTGTATCCTTCAATGTACAGTGATTGATTTGTAAATATGTAAATACCCGGTTTTCTGTGCTCACATGTTATTTTTTTA